>NW_026622819.1:10925000-12357500 GCF_023065955.2 Ursus arctos | reverse complement strand
GACTGAATAAAGCAGACATCCTCTCTAATGTGGGTGGGCCTCATCCAATCAGTTGAAGGCCAGCTTAGACTAAAAAGGCTAACCTTCCAGTAAGGGAGAACTCCTCCTGCCTGACTCCTTGAGCTGGGGCTCTGTTCTTTCTTGACTTTGGATTTGAAATGAAACATTGGCTCTTTTGTGGTCTTGAGCTCGCTAGTATTCACTGGAACCACACCCATGTCCTCCTGGATCTCCAGTTTGTGGACTATACATCTCGGGACTTGTCAGCCTCCATAACTGTGTAAGCCTGTACAGACCTATATACACACACAGAGATGTATGTACATACACACGGAGACACATCCTATTGGTTCTGTTTCTCTGGAGAAGACTGAGTGATACGACATGACAGGGAGACACATGACCACATTTTCCCCTTGTCTCCTTTTAGAATATTATCACCAAACCATAAGCTCGTTTCCCTGAAAGAGGATGAAGGTTTCCTTCCATTTGAATATTACCTTTCCCCAGCTTCACGTTTTTACTGGAAAAACATGGTGTCACATAGAAACAGTCTAGGTTTCAATAAATATTTTCTTCATGGAAACTTGACAAACTTTTCTTAAGCACAAGCTAATCATATTTTTATGGCATGGAAAAATCATATCAGAAAGACAGGAAAATGCAGCCAACTGCCATTCACTTTGGTGGAAAAGATCATATGCCTTTTTTTCTCCCTACTATAGGAAAATCTACTATTTTTATTACTGTTATTTTAATAGCAGCATATTGGAAACATCGACAAATGCTTAGTTTTATTTGCTTTTCCAAAGTTGTATCTTTATTTCAAAAAGAACCCCCACACAAATACAATCATAGCATTTTTCTTCTGCTTTCAAAGACTTACAATGCTTTCTTTTTTATATAAAGACCACAGAACTGTTCCCAGGCCTTTCAATACGAGCTGTGCATCTTTACTACAGGAGCCAAGAGAACAAACCTTGCAACACTGGAATGTATTTCAGGCATACTGTGCACTGAATTGCATCCTCATTCATAAAACGCTCACTAAACGGACTTCTGGGGGTTTGCTGTCAGAACCTCTATGAAAGCCATTTGGTACCATGGATACTGGGCCATAGTCAAACGAGGAGGAGGGAGGAGGCGCCTGATTGGCTCAGCTGGTGGCACATGCGACTCTTGATCTCAGGGTCATGAGTTCGAGTCCTACGTTGGGCGCTGAGGTGACTTACAAGAAAAACAAAACAACAACAAAAAACGAACTAAGAGGACGGAAGAAAGTGACACAGCGGCTCACCAGTTAACTGAAATGGCGATCAAGATACATTTTCCTTTACCAAACTGCCTTCAGGGTTTTGTGTTTTTTTTTCATTTCTTTTTTGCTTCTTGCTCTGATACTAAGAGTATGCAGCTATTTATTACTTATGCATTCAATAAATCTCATGAACCCTGCTATTCCCTTTCAGCATCCTCTTTGAGAAAATCTAGAGTGAGGTTCACTAAGTATACCATGTGTGTGCACGCACACACACACACACACACAGATACTGACATCACAACTGTCTAATCCACTAGACTGAGGCTGCAAATTATTTTTAGAAGTTAGAGGCAGAATTTAAGAATGACCATTTATACTGAAATGGCAAAACAATCAAACAAAAAACACAACACACAACTGTTCCCTTGTTTTACATTAATATAACAAAAATGCACATTGTGGCTTTTTTTATAATGGAGGAAAGAGGGGGAAGTACACAGGAATCTTGTATATACTAAGAACCGTTTATTAGGAAGAATATTATATCCCAACTTTTAATAAAGAAAAGTTAGTTGGTAACTCAATGGTTCAACATACACTGGAAAGAATGAGGGGAGGGGGGGAAAGCCACTCACAATTCATCTGTTAAATGTGCTGACCGGGATGAACAGCTGCCAATGACGGCACTAACGGGGCTTTATACGAAGTGACTTTATTTATTTTAAGTGCTGAGACTGGACATTTTAAAGCATGATGAGACACTCAGACACAGAGTGACTGGATGTAACCACCCATTTTTATTTTAAATATTTAGAAAGTAAAGGCCCAACTCTGGGACTTGACATATTTCAAGAGTACTTCAGCCCAGAACTTCCTTTTATGAGGCATCAAGCCTTCCCAAGCCCAAATAATTCCCTAAGTACCTTAGATCCATTTTGCACAAGCAAGGAAGGATCAGTTTGAAAGTGTAACATTCTGCTTGCCAAAACATCAGCCGGACAGGAACGTTCAAAGGTGCAAGTTCAAGTGCAGACTTCTGATTCCATACAGGAGCTGGAGAGCACGCTCTTGAGGCAAGCTGCGGAAGCCAGGAGCAAGAGGAAAGGGGGCACGATGTCCTATAAAGAGAACTTGGCTTCTTCAAGGGTTGTTTCAAACAGGAGAGTGAGAAATACTTGCAATAAACAGCTAGAAGCGACTTACACTGGATGTCCTTTATTGCTAAAGCGGCTTTAGCGACTCCAGTTGTCACAGCCAACAGGAACTCAACCAAATGTCAGAAGGCTTTGTCTAAGAAGAGTTTAGCACAGAAAATAAACGGAAGGCTGCTCTCTGCTCTCCTTGCAAGATCTGATGCCTAAACAAAGCACAGTTAATACGATGAGGTGTATTTTCGTCCCTGCTGTTCTCGTGCCTACAATGAAGTTCTCTTTGGTCAAGCAAACGTTAGCCCAACTCTGGGCCATACACGCCGCGGGTTCTGAAGATGCAGGGATGAATAAATCATTATCAATGAAAAACCATTTGGCATTTTTAGAAAATCCAGCCATCCCACTCCTAGGAAGATATGCCTCGGAAATACCTCTGCAGCCAAGGACACAGAAAGCCTTGTTCCCAATGGCCTGAAACCAAAACCACCAAACGCCATTCAGCAGGAGAAAGGCGACTAACTGATGCCATATTCCCCAACCATCCTCTTTAACACTGAAAATCATCACTGCTTATCAGGGGCCCCGACCCCTTTCATGCCTTACTTTCATGCATAACAATTATTAACATATAATAGATGAATATTAGGACAATTTACATTGTTTAGCATCTGTGTCTGTACCCGAAACAAGTTCCATGGGGCAAGGATTTTTTTCTTTTTTTTGAGGGCGAGGATTTTGACCTTGTTTTATTTACTGCTGTGTCTGTCCACGGAGCCTAGAATGGCATGGGGCACATGGGAGGAATCTGATAAATATACGTGGAAGGGGGAGGGGAAGGAGGGAAACGGACAGGGAGAGAGGAGCTGAGGAAAGAATAGAGGGAGAGAAGCTGGAGGGAGCAAGACAGACAAGAAATTACTCTGAAACAGTGAAAATGAAATAACTGAAATACAGCTACGGGCTTCGACGGGCGCGATTCTCCTGACAATGACGCCGATTGCAAAAAACCAGATGGAAAGGAATACACAGAGTAGAATTCCATTTACATTCAATTCCAAACAGGCAAAACTCATCTTCCGATACAGACATCAGTCGAAGAACTGGAAGGAGCATAACACAGGTGTGATCAACACAAAAGCTGATGCGGACGTCATGGCACTGCCAAGGGCACTGCCGAGGGCACAGGGAGGACCAGACACGTGCTGGAGCACCGCATGCCTTCAGCTGGACTGTGAGTTTACACGTCATTATTATTGCCCATCCTTCATACGTGTAGTAAGCATGCTTACGAGTTTCATAATTAATATGAAAACAGCAAGTCACTTGAGCCAACTGCCTGGTGAGAAAGTCCAACCTGACGAGAGAGGGCTCCAGCAGCGTGGGATGAGGTCTTGGACGCAGGAGCAAGCATGGGTTAGGGAGCAGCAGGTGGTGGTCAGCCGGCAGCCCTGTGTGGGTTTACAGGCTTCCTCTCAGAGTGGCAAAGGGCCTGGTCTCCAATGGTCACTCGATTTATATGTTTTTAAACCTGTAGTTCGTGTAAGAGAAGCCTCTTCAATAATTGTTTATCCTATCTTAACAAAGAAATCTCGCCCAGCTTCAGAATTGGGGAGGTGAAAGACCTCGAGGAAATACTTCATGAGGTATTACTAGGGTCACCTGGGGAGGAACTGTTAAGAATCAATGCTCTGTAATTGCAGGAACTAATCTGGTCTGCTGTACGTTCATTCAGTATTTATTCAGAAACCGTTACTGAGTAGTAGCAACGTGCAAGGTATCTGCTAGGTAAGATGTCCGATGAGCTTCTATACTAGTGGTAAGACACGTATACAACAAACATACCGTATGTGCTGGTGCCGGGAATACCCTCAAACCACGAAGAGGACTGTGCCTGATGAGTTCTGCATGAAGCAACAAGAGAAAATAAGCAGTTCATTCTTACAACAAGAAAAAAAAAGTGCATTGCCGAATGCTGCCTTGCCTTATGTTATTTGGCATTGAGTCTAATTCTTACCATCAATGTAAACAGCAATCACTCACACCTCCAGGTCTTTTATTGCCAAAGGGATAGCAGAGATGTTGCAAATCTTTCCAATCTTTGCCTTAACTCCACTAATCTTTCTCTTTTTTTTCTTTTTGACAGATGTTTGCTTCACCAAATTCTAGGTCCATTTTGACCAATTAGGAACTTGGCAAAATCACTCTTTTGTCCTTTGCCCATGGGGTGTGTGTAAAACTATCCCACAGAATAATGAAAGGAGTCTTCTAGAAGAGATTTCTGGATCCCTTTTAGGGACAAGTACTTAGGGCAAGTCACTTCAGTCCTCCGATGCCGCTGTTTCACTTACAAAGAGTACACATCCAGGGACCTTGTATGAAATATACCTGCACCTCCATATATACACGTGCAGATGGAATTTCTATCGCACTGACATGGTTCAATGTCAACACCATGACTCTTGAGTCTTCCAACGGTCGTGTTGTGCATACATGACCCACAGCCCCTTCACAATCTCACATTAGATTAAACTGAATGACAACAGGTTGACGGGTTTCCAGTTGTTTGGGACATGTGCCTTCTCTCAGCAACACTTTCTGTCTTCTGAATGTGTCTTTAATTTCGATCTTTTATCTTCCCATGCATTCTCCTTCTCCAAACACAACTTGCTTTTTACGGCGTATCTGAACAAGCAAACACACGACTACTAGAGCACGAGTACAACTACTACTAATAATGGCTCACAACGATCGAGCACTTAGCATGTGCTAAGCACTGTCCTGAATGCTTTACCTGTATTAACTCATTAAATTCACAGAACAACCCAAGGGAAGTTAAGTACCTTGTGGAGATGGCACTCTGCGTGGAGGACCCAGAATTTGAATCCAGACGGTTCAGCTCTAAGG
The DNA here is from genome assembly GCF_023065955.2 of Ursus arctos. NCBI lineage: Eukaryota > Metazoa > Chordata > Mammalia > Carnivora > Ursidae > Ursus > Ursus arctos. The sequence continues at coordinate 12,352,187 of NW_026622819.1, read as the reverse complement.
CGCATGCTCCTAACCCAACCCACCTTTATAAATGCCAGAGATGTGGATGCTTTCCTGTGTGCACGTGTACACACACACACACACACACACACACACAATTTGATTTACGGCTGAAACTATAAAGGATAAAAAAGCAACCTCCGTATAAGAGAGAGGAAAATAATTCTCTATAAAATAAATCTGACTTGGACACCATTCAATGTGGGTTTAAATCTAAATACCCAAAGGGTCTCCTATGTGCCCCCACCTACAAAGAGGTGCCACAGCTTGGGTAGTGATGAGCAGAGCCAGTTTACTTAGGAGCCTTGGGTTTATTTTTGGAATCCAGATGCAAGGAACAAGGTATTTCCATATTCAGTCCCTTGGGCATAGCAAGCTGGGTACTTAGAAACCACATATGCCATTTAGAGTCAAACCCAGCCTGGCACCTGTGTGGTTCCCTTGGCCGGCTCCCCTTGGCCTGGCAGCAATAAATAACAGGGCGTGAGCCAGAATCCGTGCTCTGTGTTCTAAAGGGAAGTGAAGATTTATCCTCTTGGAAAGTAAAAGAAAAACCAGCCCAACCTTTTCTGGCTCGTGAAGGCTAGAGCCGAGGCTAATGCCGTTAATAAGATGTTCATTCTGCAAAATATCCCACTGTGAGGTTTCTCCCTTGCTTTTCTTTTTTCACTTTTAAATTTAGAAAATTTTGGCAAAAACACTTGCCCTTTTAAGCATTTTGAAGTGCCCAGGCCAGTGGCATTAATTACGTTCACAATGTTGTGCAACTATTCCCTACACTTGTCATCACCCCAAACAGAAGCCCTGTCCCCATAAAATAGTAACTTCCCATCTCCCCCTTCACCCAGCCCTGGTCACCCCGAATCCACCTTCTGCCTCCAGGAGGTCATTTGTCTTAGCGACTTCATGAGAGTGGAATCATACAATATTTGTCCGTTGTGTCACGTGATGTTCAGTTTTTATGTGACTCTCTTCCTAGCACGATGAACCTCCGGCATTACAGGATGGCAAGAGTGCAAGGGGAGCTGGGGTCCTTCCCAGAGCCACCCACTGCCTGTCTTCTGCCTCAGGCATCCCTGCATGGCCAGTGATCAGACAGGGAAAGCACATCCGAATGGCTAGTCCCCCAAGCTGAGAAAGGCTCTCAAGCCCCTCCCCATCAACTACCTCTCCTTCCGGCCACATCACTCTGGATAGCGCATGCCCGACTCTTGTGTTCAAGGCACTAACACAGTAGCTCATATACAGTAAGATGAGGTTCTTTTTTCTGAAAAGGGGTAATCAGGGTCATTCTAAGACCTTCATATGCCTTACGCATCTTACTTTTAGAAGTGTTATCCTATAGGATATCAACCTAAAATAACCCACAGCTCACTTTAATTATGTAGAACTCCAAGTTGAATTGCATTGTAAGTTGCTATGATATATTTCAAAGACAATGAAACCCTTATTAATTCTAACGTTATAGTCTCATTTCTATATCTAACAAGTTTGTAGGGCTTAGGAACTATGCCGATAAAGCCTAATAAATAAAAAAGTCCCTGTGCACGAATGACAAAATATCTTCTTTCAGGCAGAGTTAAGGAGCGGGTTACTTCAGCCACTTCTCATTTTGATTATTGGTTCTGGCCTTAAAATATCCCTTCAAAGTTGAGAAGAGTTGAGTCCCACACAGCTTTAGCTCCAAAGAAAAGGGATGCTGACTGTTCCTTCATATCATCAAGGTTGGGAAAATTCTAAAACATAATTAACACATACACCTTGCTTCCTTTCTCATTTGCCATGGTAAAAGAGATACCAATATTCTTAGCTTATAACTTATCAAGGATTTTTTCCCAAACTAGGCACAGTCATGAATGCAGAAGGTAGAGAGGAATCTAAAAATTTGACTGAATGAAATATTAAAGTCTTGTTCCAAGCATTTAGATGTTAATATATGTTGTAACAAAGATACACATAGTATTTACTACCCTTTCTATCCACTATCCTTGATTCATCCCAATTCTAGCATGATGGTTAATCTTATATGTGTCAAAAACTTGGCTTGTCACAGGATGTCCCGATACCTGGTTAAATATTATTTCTGGGTGTGTCCATGAGAGTATTTCTGGAAGAGAGTTGCAACTGGATTGATAGACTGAGTAAAAACGGTGACCCTCCCCAATGTGGGTGGGCATCGTCCAACCATTTGGGGGCCTGAAGAGAACAAAAATGTGGACCTGGGACATCAGCCTTCTGCCCTCAGAAAGGTACTTCTACTCCTGGCTCTCCTGGATCTCAGGCCTTCGGACTCAGACTGAATTATACCAGTGTTTTTGGTTCTCCATCTTGCTGACTGCACACCTGGGAACTTCCCAGCCTCTATAATTCTGTGAGCCAATTCCTCATAATAAGTCACATTACATTACATATCCTATTATAAAAATGAGGTGTAATCTCTAGGTGTATTAGGTTTTCCAGAGAAACAGAAACCATAGAATACACATATAAATATTTAAAATTTTGGTAAAACACACGGAACATAAAATTTTCCATATATTACATATACATAGCTTAGTATTGGTTCTGCTTCTCTGGAGAACCTTAGCTCATACACCTAGAGGTTACGCCTTATATCAGGTAAAAAGGAAGCTCTCTTTCTGTGGGCACTGCTGTGTGTCCATCCATCTGTCCTTCTCTGCTAACCAATCTCCGATTTTATTCAAGTACCCAGGAGAGAGCCCTTATCCCAGGGCTGTGACACGCTCTGACCAATGAACTGTAAAGAAAGCAGGGGAGGGGCCCGGTTCTGGGAATAGCATTTTCTTCCTGATAAAAAGGGGCACAGGAAGAAATTTCCTTTCCTAATTCTGCCTCCTGAACACAACCCTGTGTGACAGCAAGTGTGTCTGTGGCAAAGGACCGAGATCATGAGGAGCCCTCTACCCTCAAGCAGGCCGCCATTGGGCCACTAAGCCAATCCCAGCAGCCGCCCAACTGGGGATGCCCGGTGAGCTGCCCACAGCAGCGCCTGTGGGGTAAAGACTCTGGAGTCAGACCGTCGTCACTTGAGGCTGGAGGTAGCCTAACTGCTACACAGCTGTCAGCTTTGACTTCTCCTTCCCACATGGGCCACACCATTCAACAGGTGTCCCTTGGCTGTGTCTCCAGGCCGACAACACAGGCCTTTGATAAAGTGAAGATGTGGTTTTTGTGCTTTCACTGGATGTTTTGTGGGGCGTGTGTATGTGTGTGTGCATATATGTGTTAACTTTAAGAAGGACTAGTGATATTTTGGTGATTCTAAGTTAAATTTGGCTGAACGGAAAGCAGAGGAGTGGCACCCTTCCGAGCAAGAATATGAGGAAAATATCTTTTGAAAATGCCTTCACTGCCCAGTCACTTTGAGGCGTATCTATTCTAGGGGAAAATGAGCAAACAATACTTGTTTTCACTGAGGATTACAGATTTCACATTTCACACTGTGACTCTGTTTTGTTTTGGATTTTTTTTTTTTTTTTTTTTTTTTTTTGGCAAAGGTACTTAATTGCTTGAACTCGCCTTTCAGGAATGCCCACTAGGCACAGGTATTTGCTCGCTTACCTATCCTGTAGCAACGCCTCCATCCGACAGATGAGCAAGGCGGGCAATGTGTGCCGGCCACCTCCTTCTGCGGTGAGAGCCTTAGCGCAAAGGCAGCCTGGGGCCGCAGGAGTTCTATCGGGTTTAGGAATTCTAAACCAGCGTTCTGCTTCTAAACCGCGTTCTAAACCTGGACACGGCACAGATGAGCTGGGGGCGTGCGCGCCCGCCGATGGGATCCACTCCTGCGGGGTGGGGCCCGAGGTTCTGCGTTTCCCGCGAGCTGCTGGGTGGGGCTGACGCGGCGGGTGTGCAGAGCGCGGCTGGATCTCCAGGCTCTCCGAGAGCAGCGCGTGGCAGACGGCTTTCCAAGCGCAACGCTTTGAGTGCCATGTTTTTCATCAAACTACCCAACTTCTCTTATTCTCCGTTTTCTCATCCAACAAAAGGCTTCAAGGAACACCCTTGCCCTCATTGGGCTGTTACGAAGTTTAGTGAGAGAAAACATTTCAGTGCATTTCCGACGCGTGGCGGATACGGAGCACTCACAACGGGTAGAGATGGTGACCACTCACCAAAGCCCAAGTGTTACTGAGGATTTACAAATTCACAAACGAATCAGACAGGGATCCGCGTCAGTTGGAATACCATGGGGTGGCAGAACGAGAAGACTGCAGACTTTGCATTTCACTCTGCCATCCTGGGGCAGATGTTTTGCAGGGGTGCCCGTCCACACCCACCCATCGCTCTTCCAACCTATTCTCAGGATGGGAACCAGGTGGCTCTCGGAACCAGGTCCACCCACAGCAGAGTGGCCATCAAGGGGGTCTGGGATGGATACCTAAGAGGCAGAAATGCTTGCTTCAGAAGCAAGACTATCAATTTGATGTCTCCCCCAGGAACCTAATTGGAACGTGACTTTCCCCTGTTTTTCCCTGTGCCTCAGTTGTTCAGCGGCCCCAGATCTTGGATGTGGATGATAATGGGGACTGAACAGTGAAGATGAACAGAGAGGAGGAAGGATGAGACTCTCACGTGGATGATGGAAGAGACAGAGCCTGAGAACAGGGGCAGAGGGACAGGACAGACAGAGACAAGTGTACCAGCCTCCTGGCTGCTGATAGGTTTCTCTTCTTGGCTCAAGTCCTGCACTTGTATTCTGCATAATTACCCTGTGTCCTTTTTTTCATTTGCTTTGGCTAACTGGTGGGGAGTTCTGGTACCTACAACTAAATAGTGCATACCTAAGAAACTTAAGTTCCCAATTAATCACTATAAGCCTCAGTTTCCTCCTCTGTAAAGTGGGAGCTTAGTCATTTGTTCAAGATTTATCGAGGGTCTACCATTTGCCAAGCACTAGCTAGATAGTGGGGAAAGCAACGGTTGGGAATTCCAGAAACTATCCCTACCTTTGTGGAGTTTACAGTAGAGGATGTTAAGCCTTAACAGATAAATCAATCATAAGAATAAACAAAATTACAAGTGGGGTAAGTGTTACAACTAAGGAAGGACATGATATGATGAAAACACATGCAAGGCTTAGAGGAAGTCTGAGAGAGAACCTGAGAAGACAGTAACAAGGCAAAGAGGGAAAAGGAAAGCTTTCCGGGCAAAGAGCATCACTTTCAGTCTCCAAAGAAAAGAAACATGCAAATGTGGCTGAAGACAGACAAGTGGGGTGTGGGGAGGGGTGGGTGCTGCAGGGAGAAAGGAAACCAATATGAGATGAAGCTGAAAAAGAGCTAGGGGTCAAAACACCGGGGGGCTGGGTGTGCCCCGATGAGTGTATTAATCGTTATTCTAAGATATGGATTCCAAGATCAATGATTAGTCTTCAGTAGAGAGGGAAGGTCATTTCTCACTGGCCACAGTGCAGAGGATGTCCTGAAGGGGGCGGGAGTGATGTGGGTACAGCAGGTAGGAGGCTGCCTCAGTGGTCCAGGCCAGAGGACCAGACAGAGAGACAAAAATCCTGAGTGTGACTTAAGAGGTACAGAAGCGAGATGTCTGACATCACCAAGATGAGACAGACATTCTAGCTGAGCAGTCCGCGGAGTGTGGGTGTGGACTGGTCGGAATGTCTAGACCAGAGACACAAATGTGTGAGTCAATGAGACCAACCTGTGGTCTTAATGGAAGACACGGGCATGCATGAGTCGTCTGCGGAGGGAGAGATGACGGTGTGGGGAGGAGTGAGGGCCTGGAGGAGCACCGGTGGGTAGACACTGGAACAGATGGGGATGGGCCACGGGGGAGGCAGAGGCAGGACCGGGAGGCTGCTGTGTCATGGACGGAGGACGCAAGTGTTTCCACTGGGACAGGAGGAAGCGGCCAACAGGGTTCATCAAATGACAAGACAGCTAACAGAATTAACTTGGATAATAAACAAAACCTGGAGGACGACCTAGGCAGTGTGCCTGGGGAAGAAAAGGCAATTGCCGTGATGAGTGGCTCCCAGATTTCGTGAGCATGAAACTCGGTAATCCATGCATCGAGTACCTGACAAGGGGAAAGCTTCCAACAGATGGAAACAACACTTTCTTCCCTTTTGAGTTACTTTAGGTCTGTAAATTCCTCCAAGAATCAGGGATACCTTGAAATAGGCAAGAGGATATGAGGATGATATGAATACTGAGAAACAGGAAGGGGTGAGACTTTTTGGAGCAAAAGAAACGAGGATGTATGCTGGAGGGGTCAGCGCAGACTGAATCGGATTCCCACGCTTCCTCCAGCGCCGCCTGGGACCGAAGCGGGGACCCCAGGCACTGCATTCACACACAGACGGACAGGTGCATGTGTGAAAATAGAACACCACCTTCCACTCCAGAGAAACAACACATAGGCATAAAATGAATTTCCTTAGAGAAACCCTGCATACTTTTTTCCATGGCTCAAGATTTATCCCCTATCAAAAAAATAAGTTAAAATTATCTTAGGGACTGGATAAAGATCCATCGAAAGCCCAGCTGGGAGCACGGGTCTCCACTCTGTCACTACAACACAGCATGACACCGAGCAACCATTTAACTATTCAGGGCAATGGTTTACTCTTGTGCTTGCTAAAATCCCTTCCAAGTTCAAGAGAGTAAAATTCTTGTTCTTGATAATATCCCCTATAATGCATATAGGACAGACCCCTAGTGTTACTACCAGTTGTAGAATTATGCAGAAGTAATGCACCGTTCCCGTGCTTTGTCCGGAGAAGCTTGCAGGGCACGGAGGCTTTCTGCCTTGAAAGGGAAGCTATTCAAATGTTGGTGCCTAACAGCTAAAGAAAAGGGTTCCATGGAAACACAGATGCTCCCGGGTCAAGTACATGTTCTGAGAAAGCGAGGGACATGCAAATGAACACAAACTAATGGACCAAACCCTATAGCAGCAGTGCTTTCTCTAATCAAGCCTTTGTCCCGCTGTAACGTGACAATTCTGCGGCAGGGCTCAGCACAACACGAACATCAGGAGATGAAAGGCGGGGGCTTCCTGGTAAGAGCTTTTCTGCCTCATTCTCCCAATCCAAAAAAGTGGATGTTCATTTTACTTAAAATTGGCAGAAAATAATAACTCCCACCCTGTTTTGTATGGCCAAAAGCCCAGATTTAAATTTTAACATTTGCTCATATGCTACCGTTTAAGTCTTGAACTGATGCAGCTGCTCGCGAGGGGAGGTCAGAAATGACGGGTGGGCGCCCCTCGAGTCAGGGTCCAGGTGACGCGGGAGGTGACGGGGTCTCGCCCCCCATGGGCAGTGCCTGGAGTGGAGGGGCGGGGCATTTTTGGGGAAGAGTCCGGGAGAATCTGGGTCACTGAGAAGGGATCTGGACGTGTTTTTACATGTTCACGAGTTGCAGAAACAAAATGGTTTAAAGCGGTTTGATGGCAAAGTCGACAAGACAGTTTGCAGGGAGCCCCGGGGCCTCCCCCCGGCCGCTGGGCAGCTTGGCCAGGAAGTTATTCGGGGTCTGTGGGTCGCATCTCAGCTTCTGTGCAAGGAGGCTGACGCAGCCTCAAGGCCTCCAAGGCTCCCGGCTGGCCTCGACAGCGTGCTCCAGAGTCCCATCTCTTTAGTCTGTTTTTATTTGGCAAAATCCAGATCGCCATGGGCTCGGTGCCACCGACAGCACCATGTCCGGCACCAGAGCCCATGAAAGGCGTCCCAGAAGCCATCTGTGACATGGTTTGATCCCAGGCCACCTCCCAACGGCTTCGCGATGTAAATGAGTTTTCCAAGCCTCCTTCAAGGGAAAATAAAAATACTTCAAGTTGCTTTTGAAAAGTCCTGCCAAGCTTCTAGGCTTACATCTTTTGAGGACATTTTTTATTTAGAGCACCCCTGAGAGGTGGAAAGAAAAGTGTAATCTGGGGGAATGTTTCTATTTCGACAAATTTAGCCAATGTTCCCTAGGACAAGAGATCTTCAGAAAACATTCCCTCCTCGGCCCTTGCACAGAAACTCCTGCTGGGCACAGGTTCCTGCCCGAATCTCTGCAGACACATTACATGCAGCAGCCCTGCTTCTAGAAGCGTCCTGCTCTGCCCTCCCTGGCTACCCAGCTTCTGTCCCCTGCACCCTACCTGTAACGACCAACTCTCTGGTTTTCTGAACCTTCTCACACAGGGACCACCCCAGCAGCTAACAGACATGGAAGCAGCAATAGCGTGGTTAGAGCAACACCCAGCAAATGCTTTCTGGAAAGGGCCAGGAGGGCCCTTATAAAACAAGAGAGGAAGCACATTTCCACATCTTATAAAAAAGAAGAGATACTTACAAAAACAAGAAACACATTTCCAGTCTTTTATACATGAAATCCAAAATACAATAATAATAACTGAGTGCAATCATAGAATACTAGCCTACTAATGAGAGTTTGGAAGTATTTGGGGGAGCACGGGGATACCGTTTCCTTAACTGGAGTTCAAATTTTCTATCATCGACTCCATGGTAATAATCATCCATAAAAACCATCCTTAGGTCCAGCACTTGCAAAGGCAGGCAGCTGGCAGGATTTGGCCCCCATGCTGTAGTTTACGGATTCGGGCTGGTTGAGCACAAGCTTGAGATTTTGGCTAAGCTTGGGTTAAATACTGATTGTACAACTTACTTGCTACCTTCTGACTTCACTTCTCTAACACATAATTTTTTCCTCTTTATAAAGGGACCAAAAAGATACCCGTAAGCATTCCACAAACTAATGACTAGCATTTGTCAAACTCCTACTATGTCCTAGAAATTCTTTTTTTTTTTTTTCGAAAAAGAGAGAGAGAGTGATGGGGGGAAGGGGAGGGGCAGAGAGAGAGGGAGGAAGAGAATCTTAAGCAGGCTCCATGCAGTGCGGAGCCCAATGTGGGGCTTAATCTCACAGCCCTGAGATCATGACCTGAGCCAAAACCGAGAGTTGGACGCGTAACCAACTAAGCCACCCACGTGTCCCATGTCTTGGAAATTATTCTATGTGCTATGTGTCTCCCAAGTATTAATTCATTTAGTGATCAGAACAAAATGGTACAAGGTAGGTACAGTTCTTATACCCACTTTATAGGTGAGGAGACGAAGAACAGAGAAAATAGGCAAAATGCCCATGGTAACCCACCTACGTGCCAACATAGCCAGTGGGAAAGCACTCTTCACCACTAGGACTTGTGAGCCCTGTTTGATGAATGTTGGCTATTATTGCTTTTATTTTTGTTAGTGAGGTAAGTCAATGAAGTAATTAGGATGAATTTTTAATATATATTCCAGAACAAAGGCATCAAAACAAGTTTTGTCCCTCAAAGGTGTTCACCTTTGGAGACTTTCTGCCTTCCAAATAAAGCGTCATTGTTCAAAATGTTCTTGGTTCTACCCTTCAAACAAGTTCATTAACTCCAGAGGGCATTCAGTCTCATAACACTGTTACTCCTAATTTCCCTTTCTAAATTATAAGCTAATATATCAGTTAATGAAATATTAGACTGCCTCATTAGGTAGTCTATTGTTGACTTAGTGAAAGAAGAAATCCTAGCATCTTTTCATGGTTAAATAGGAAACTAAAATGCCAATCTAGGATCTTTCCCAATTTGTCAGTGTCTGTCACCCTGACCCACTTACCGAGAGCATCCCCACACCCACCCTTCTGTGGGTGGTGTGGGCAGCCCGGGACAGAGAACTTGCTCACGTGCCCTGATTTCACCCCTCTCCGGGGAAGGTCATCAGAAACACATGGCTGCCCACTGATCTGTGAGCCGGCCCCAGACATTTGAGGCTCCTCCTCTCCTCCCCTGTCCTTGGAATGTGGGTTCCACTTGCCTTTCTCACTCCCAGAAGCTGTTCCAAGGACACAGCCCTGAGATGGTGCGTGGAGTTGAGAACACCTACAGGGTGTACCTGACTGAGCCCATTAGGACCTCTTTTAAGATTTGACTTAAGATACACTTTTAGGATTTGGTGGGCAGGTGGGCAGGGGATCCACTTGGCTTGCTGCTGCCCAGGACAAGCCTCGCATGCAAATTCCTTCTGGTTATTAAAACTGCCACTTACCCACCGGGAGTGGCTGCCTCTTTCTTAGGTCTCTCCCAGTCCTCTGAGAACAGGGGCTGGTTTCAGATTTCACCTGGGAAGCTCTGGAGAGACTTGAAAAGCAACACTCCCCACTTTGCTGCTGCCCGGCCAGTCCTTCACTCATTTCTCGTGGATTTCCACTCTGCACACCCTTTGCTGGAAGCTGCCAGCATTCCTCCCCAAACACCAGCTAAGTGCCTGTCAATCCTTAGGAGCTAAAATGAAGGGGAATATTTCCCAAGAGGTAATCCATTTTCTTCATTTCCTTTAAACATGCATCCCCAGGGTGCAAACATCACAAGCTGAACAGAAGTCACAGGGTAGCAGAGGCAAAGCTTCTGGGAAGGAGCTCATAAGCCAAGCCCTCGAGGTCCACATCAAGGTACCACTCCCTTCTGACAATCTCAGACACCCTCTGGAATTTTGAATGCAAAACGACATCTCTCAAACTGAGATCTCTGATCTAAATCTCTCCTCCAAGTCAAAGGCACATCCATTCTGCTAGGCCATGCCCACTGGGAACATCCACCTGGATTCGCCACTGTTGCAACAAGCTTGATGTGTCAACTACAGTGTGTTCACAGAGCTTCTTTCTTCTGTCTTTCAACTTGATTCATGACCATAGCTTCACACCACAAGCCCCTGTCCACTGCATCCCTCCTTCCCTGCCCCTCCACCCCGTGCAATTCGCAATGCCTCCTCCTACCTAAAATATACATGGATCCAAGAGAAAGATAATGCAAACCAAAGCTGTGAGCCTTATATGTACTTTCAAATATTCTAGAAGCAATATTTAAAAAGCTAAAAAAGGTAAAATTAATTTTCACATATTTCATTTAATGCAATATATCTACAGTGTTATGCTGTCAAAATGTAATCAATATGAAATGTTAAGGACATAGTTATATTTTTTTCATACGAAGTTCTCAAAATCCAGTGTTTATTTTCCACTTACAGCAGGTCTTAATTCAAACTAGTGAAACATGTCCACCATAGAGGTCAGTGCCGGACAATACAGATCCAAACCCTACCCGACATTCAAGGATCAGCTCGATTCCTTCCACTCTGCAAGATCCCTCTAGCTCCTACAGGCCTAGTGGATCGTTCCCTTCTTTGAATTGCCATCATGCTGATAACCAATACGCTCTGTTGGACAGTTTTTTCTCTGTATTTCGTGACTACAAGTTTTATCTCATATCCAGACTCCAAACATAGTAAGAACAGTATTTATTTTATCCCTGGAGTATCTATCATGATGCCAAATATAACCATTCAATAAATACGTATTAATTGTCAGTGAGGAATCAATAAAATATGTCAGTAGTAAATAAAGGGGGAAATTGAGGGGGAATCATTAAAAATCGAAAGAAGCAAAAACATAGTAACCTTCAGTTGAAAAACATGACAATCCATCTGAAAATATACTGTTACCCTTCCACAGTGCTATTACTGAATTTAATCTGTATCTGTGTGTAAGTGTCAAATAATGGCATATTAAAACTGTGCCTGCAGTCCTCACCAAATATGAGGCAATAACCCTGGAGAAAAACGAGAGATGATAAATGAAAAGGCACGATGGGCTGAAGCTCTTTCTCACCCGGCCTCGGGGGTTCCCTGATTGCTCGGTAAGGCCATCACTGGAGTCCCGTATCCAGGAGGGGCTGTGTGTCTTGGTCATGCTGAACTCCCAGCCCCTGTGGCCTCCAGTCTCATAATTCCATTGCCCCTGATTCTTCTTTCTAAATTACAAACTAATATCTGCTAATAGAACTGTAGACCACTCACAAAATAGTCTACTGCTAAGTGAGGAAAAGAAGAGCCAGCGAAGTGTCTGACACAGGGCCCATTCTCAGTAAAGGTTTGGGGACTAGACTCGTAATGAATAGGGTTGGTGCCTGACCCATGATGATGACGGCAGGTGTGATGGGAAACATGGGGGCAGTGTGAGCAGAGAGCACAGTGTAAAGAGAAATAATCTTGAGTTTTCCTAATGGTTCTAAAGGTCGTCCCATGGATCAGAAAGAGCAGAACGGGGAGATACCAACTGTACCTACAAAAGGTGTACAGATTATAAGAGCTGGGTCTCCAGGAAGATCCTTTCCTTCCTCCTCTGAATAAATCTCAATAGTCTTTCAAAGGAAGGTGTTGGTAGACTTTATCTGGGCACACTAAAGGAGATACATAATGGCACCCTGAACCAAAAATTTAACAAATAAGAAATAAGATGGGCTTAAACGAATGAGGGCACGTGAAGGTGAAGTTCACATGCTTCACAGCCGAAGGCAAACTGCTGGGTAATTAACAGGACACTATGCTGTGCTCTTTAGCAATAAAGAGACACAATGAATGTTTAAGACTAGAAGTAACCCCCAGCAGGGCCATTTAATTTCCCTACTCACGAGCAAATTCTGTATCCACATCCAACTCTGAAATTCATCATAAACATAAGCCCAGTTTCAAAACTTAAAGTAAATATAACGTATCTTTCTTTCTTTTCTGTTTTTTAGTGGCATTTAAGGTCTATGTGGAGGGATGGTACGTGTGCGTGTGTGCGCATGTGTGCGTGTGCATGTGTATGTGTGGGTGTGCACGTGTGTTTTGCAGATGTTACACCAAAAAATGTCCGAGCTGGCATTATCACATGTCTTCATGACATACTAAATATTAGAAGCAACTGCAAAAACCAATGAAAACATTAATTGTCAAAAATGGGCTTATGAAATTATTAATTCTTAAAAGGACACTTTGTCACATATAAGCACTTAAGTGGTTTTTGGGTGAGTGCTCATCTGGGGTTCCCTTGACCTACTAAAACAGGCGAGAAGAACGGATGACTAAGCAAGGGCAGTCTAATTGCTGACAGAGGACAGAGCAAATGCAAATCTGGCAGACCCAGTACATGTATTTCCTAGTCCCATTTCATTTTGAGAAGCATTTCAGAACAGCTGGGAGACTTTAGAAGAAAGAGATATCCCATCTACGGCTCATTGGCCCGACAGCCCTTCCCACTGAGCTTGACCCTGCTTCCTTGGTTCCCCTTCTGTGCACGGGACTGAGAACTACACTCTGCTTGTCAAACGCCCACTGACCCACTAGTGCTTTCTCCCCACACGTTTCCAGTTTCATGAAGGTACAGACCTGACTGAATAATGGAGCCCTTGCTAGGCTAGTCTTAAAAGCAGGAAATGTGCTTTATTCACCAGTGTATCCCCAATGCCTAGCTTGAAGCCTGTTATATATTAGAAACAGCATATATGGTTATTGGACCAAACTGGGATTGCTGATTTTCTTTGGGAAACGCTGGAAGAAAGTGACTCTCTTCCAAGGCCAACTCCCCTCTGTATCATTCACAAATAGACATCCATTAAACCTATATTTAGACTTTTACTGCTCAGGAACCTCAAATTTTTCTTCAGTGTGAAAAGGGCACCTGGGAGATCCCCCCACTCACTGAGCTGATGCTCAGATCTGTTCCAGTTCAGGAAACCAGTTCTTCCATATTCTGAAAGCAAATCACCAGTTCTATTTGTACAAAGGGGCATAAAAATCATGGGGGCAATACCGTTAAACAGAGTGATCTTGTTCATGTGTTAGTGTACCTTATGATTTAAAAGCAGAAAAGGAATTTGCAGTTTGGAACCTTAAGATTTGTCTCAATCAACATATGCACAAGGTCATACGGATTCTGAAGTCTCTCTCTCTGCTCCATGTCCACGAATGTCACTAAGGGTCATTTATGATTCAGGAAGTGTAAAATTAGGAGTTTGGAATTTCTGGCTCTTCACAAATGTTGAAATTGTTCCAGAAGAATGATAGCTCTATATCTGAGTGTATGGACTATATGATCATATGCCCCCTAGCAGGTGATTGCAGTAATTATATTGGGAAAAATATTAAATTATGGAATGTGCTGAAATTGCGACTAAGAATAATTTCTCATTGCAAGGCTGTGGAAGAACGTTCATCACAAAGTCTTATGGGTGACAGCAGAAAAGTCTCCTATACCTTCTGGACCTCCATTTGTTAATCACAGAAATTGGGTTAATCAAGAAAATGCATAGGTGTGCACATACTCACTTCATGCCATGGAGGTATATGAAAAGCAAATGAAAAAATCTGCATGAAAGTCATTTGGAAATATATAAAGAATCATACTGTTATTAACTAAAGATAGATATTTAAAAGAATTGCTATTTTTTCTTTTTGAATATATATATATATATATACATATATATATACACACACACACACACACACACACACACACACACACAAGGAATTAAGTATAATGATGCATTGATCCTGACGTGTTAATTCAATTGTATGACTCTTAAAGAGTACGATCTGTCAACTAATGAGCCCTCATTTAGAGAAAGATCTCTTGGAACTTATAGGGAACAATAAACCAGCATATATTATTGTGCAAAAAAAAAAAAGGGAAAGAAAGAAAAAGAAAGCTCCCTCTAAAGAGTATATATAGCACGCTGCCCTCTATGTAAGTAAGAAAGGAAAAAGACTTTCCTACACACACTTACTCTATAAAAAGAAACAGAGGACGGGTAAACTAGAAAGGAATGAAAATGGTTTCCTGCAGGTATGAGTGGGAGCAGGGGGAGGGGATAAGGGAATGGGGATAGGGTCAATGCTTCTCTCACTGTGCCTTTTTATATATACAGTTTAAACTTATGAATCATATAACTATTTCCCATATTCGAACACACAATTAAATTTGGGGAAAAAAATGAAAAAAAAAATAAAACCCTCTAAATCTGAATACAAACTGTATTGGATGGGATACTGGTACTGAGATCATGTAAGAGAATGCCTTTATTCCTAAGAGATTCTCACTGGAGTATGTGGGAGTGAGGGGTCATTATATCTGTGATGTATTTGCAAATGGTTCAGCCAAAGGAAATATATGCAGGTTCATACTCACATGTGGGCACATGAGTGTGTAGGCTCACGCACACATGCACACACAGGAAGAAAGAGAGTAAATGAGATAAAAATCTTACAACTCGATGAACCCTAAGGAAGGTACCTTGTACCTCCAATCTTTTTCTCCTACCACTGAACATAATTACACCCGGGTCCTGGGAGAGCTGCTGAGGGCTGGCTGGCCTCCCTGGCAATGGGTTAGAGGGACAGGGGATCAAAGAAGCAGGAAGGAGATTACCCCTTGGGAGGTGAGACTGGGTTGCACAAACTTTTAGTCTAGGAGGAAACACTGGGACTTAGTCCTATACGGTTGAAACAAACCAGTAAGTCTTCCTACGGATCAGATTCCAAGAAGTAAGGCAGCTCAGTAAAAGGTAAAAGCAAATTTAAAATTTTGATTGACAGGAGCAAATTGCCCTATAACAGCACTATACAACCAATCAGTGAAATGTAGTTTGGGCATTTTATTTTTAAAAGGGCTCCTTCAGTTAAACAAAGATTTGTTTGGCAAATAATCAAGTCAAAAAAATGGGCAGAAGACATGAAGAGACACTTCTCCAAAGAAGACATATGAATGGCTAACAGACACATGAAAAATGTTCAACATCATTAGCCATCAGGGAAACTCAAACCAAAACCACATTGAGATACCACCTTACACCAGTTAGAATGACAAAAATTAACAAGGTAAGAAATAACAAATGTTGGAGAGGATGTGGAGGAAGAGGAATCCTCTCCTACCATTAGTGGGAATGCAAGTTGGTACAGCCACGTTGGAAAACAGTATGGAGGTACCTCCAAAAGTTAAAAATAGAGCTACCCTATGACCTAGCAATTGCACTACTGGGTATTTACCCCAAAGATACAGACGTAGTGAAGAGAAGGGCCATATGCACCCCTATGTTCATAACAGCAATGCCCACAATAGCCAAACTGTGGAAGGAGCCGAGAAACCCTTCAACAGACGAATGGATAAAGAAGATGTGGTCCATACCTACAATAGAATATTACTTAGCTATCAGAAAGGATGAATACCCACCATTTGCATCAACATGGATGGAACTGGAGGGGATTATGCTAAGTAGAGAAAGACAATTACCATATGGTTTCACTTATATGTGGAATATATATATGATATATATATCATATATATATTCGGAACAGTATGGAGGACATTAGGAGAAGGAAGGGGAAAATGAAGGGCGGGGATCAGAGGGGGAGACAAACCATGAAAGACTATGGACTCCAGGAAACAAACTGAGGGTTTCAGAAGGGAGAGGGGCAGGGGATGGGTTAGCCCGGTGATGGGTATTATGGAGGGCACATATTGCATGGTGCACTGGGTGTTACACACAAACAATGACTCATGGAACACTCCATCAAAAACTAATGAAGTACTGTATGGTGACTAACATAACATAATAAAAAAAATTTTTTGTTTGGAAGGGCAAAAGAGAAAGTGAACATTGACCCTGATTCATGAGTGTTTTAATGTCATCATTCCCGTCAATTAAGGCAAAGTGTTCTATCTGGACTTTTCATCTCCCCCAAACTGGTTCTCCCATGGTCTACTCCAGTGACTACTGCCAAACCAAGCCGAGTGCACTATTCGCATATTAGTCCAGGAAAACAAAATGGTTTATCACGTCATTCTGAAAAAGAAAATCAGAGTTTCACCCAACTCTGCATTTACTGAGGACTCCTAAATGGAATAAAATGAAGGATTCTTATTAGGAACCATGTTGCTTATTTTTAAAACAAACTTAAAAAAGAATAACTTTGAGTTATATGCAGAAGGCCAATGTTTTGTAAAGTAATCAAAATACTATTTACATAGTATTCTTTGATTCGCCAAAGAAAGCCTAGGAGATGTATGTTGGAAAAATGACCTCCTTTCAGGAACGCACCAAGACAGGCTGATGAACCACAAGAGAAACTTCAGCCCACCCCCTCATAAACCACTGGTACAGACTGTCCAACGAAATCTCTCTCCCAGGACACCCAGCTCCTCAAGTCGGCCTGCCTCCTCCACAGACGCTTGTACTGAAGAGAAACGAATCGCAGCCCA
This sequence comes from Ursus arctos, assembly GCF_023065955.2. Lineage (NCBI taxonomy): Eukaryota > Metazoa > Chordata > Mammalia > Carnivora > Ursidae > Ursus > Ursus arctos. The sequence goes on along the minus strand of NW_026622819.1, from coordinate 12,335,085 downwards.
CATGGTAAGCTCACAGATGACTCACCCTCAACTTAAAAAGAGGTAGCGAGTAAACAAAACACTGTGTAGACTGGCAAGAATTACGCGGGTCAGGAAAGCCCTTCTGTGAAATCCAAGGAGATTTCCTGACATCCTTGCTCTGAACGTCATGCTTTGGGTCGGTGAGAAGACACTGGAAAGTTGAGTCCCATTGTAAAAGCTGTGCTATTTCGCTCCCTATTTACAGCCTTACTCACCCGAGCGTCTGGTTAGATGTGGTTGCCGTCGGTCGCCAGAGCTCAACCCTACAAAAGCAAGCTGAGACGCCGTGGACGTCTTCTGCTATTGGGCATCATGAGGGAGGGCCGTTACATTTTTACTGCCATTAGAATAAATGGTTCACAAGAGAAAGACGCTTCAGCTATTAAAATAAGTGAGGGGGAAAAAAGCCCAGGTATAGAAGTATGTTTTATGTGAAACGCTCAGCAGAACATCTGCAAATCATTTTAGTTCTGTAAGCTAATAAAAAGTGTGCGCGCTTTTTCCTTCTGTTTATCCTCTAGAATTTTCTCTTCTGTCTACCACTCATAAGAATACGTTTTCATTTTCTTCTCCATCCACATTTTTTTACTGGCTCCTCTAATATACGCTGTCTCTAAATCTGTACGGAGGAATTATCCTAACAGGCTTTCTGAGTTCGTGTAAACCCGCAAGTAAGCAAACAAAATGACTCCCCCCACATTGGAGTTGGAATCATACCAACACAATGTCACTGGCCCACTGCTCCCCACCGGCCCCTCCAAGTGCACATTGGCCTGTGTGGGGCCTTTCATAATCAGAGTAGATGCATTTAAATAGATTTAAATAGCGGGCTCTGCCAGGATGCATGGAAGAGAGAGTATCAGGTTCCCTGAGCACATTTGCCATTAATATTCTGAGCTCGCGAATGCCAGTAATTTCTTGAAAACTTGACTTTCAATGTCAACTTGAATCTGCTGATTTCTGTCCTATGATTTAGCACAAACCAATTATTCTACCTCCTCCACTCCTATCAATGCAATTATGCTACACAAGACACAAGAGGGGGTTATGGCATCTTCAGTTGACCCCCTGAAGATACTAGCCTTCACTTGAATTTTCTAAGAATAACAAACCCACTGAAAAGCACCATCGGGGCTATTTCTTCTCCTTCTTAGCTGATGAAGAATAGTAGAACATTACTCGCAACATAGCTTCCTTCTAAAAGAAAACCATGTTCTCAGAAATAAGTAGGATCAAGAATTTTTTCCTGCAGATAGTTACAGCCCTCAAACTGTTTTTCAATGTATATAACTGGCACAGTGAATAAGCAGGACTCACAAGGTGTCATTTCTTCTGGGCCTCCTCTGCCCCGTTAGCGTATATTCAGTTGGGGGGGAGGGGGGTGTTCCCCTGTTCCCGGATAAAAACTCAGGGAACTGAGTCCTATGGGGAGGAGAAATAGGATGAGCAGAAGAAATCTTATTAGACTGGCACTGACAGAACCTGGGTCTGGCTAAGACTTAATGCATCTTCTGGGATTTTATGGGTTACCCCTCCTCACCATAGCTCTGTCTCTCTCGTGGCAGTTCCCCTGATATGGAAGAGGCACTTTTTTCTAGCTGGCCACTTGCTCATTCTACAACCCAAGGTCCAGCGGGATGGGCCTCTGGCTTTCCTCTGCTGAGGGGTAGCCAATCCCAGTAGGACAGATTTAACAGCATCCAAGATCTTCTGACTCTTAGCTCCCATTCGTGTCCTTGGGAAATACTCAAGCACCTTTTTCCCTATAAACTCCCTTTGCTCTGTGCACTGAAGTAGCTGGCCGGGAAGATTTTTCAAGTAAGAGAAACACCCCATACCTCTGTCACTCGTCCTACTTCGGGGAGCACTGCCAGCTGTCAGGTTGAAGACTTCTCAGTGGCCTTGAGGGGAAGGACGGGCATCCTTCCCTTCCCCTATAGGCTGGGGAAGGGGCCCCTCATTACTCCAATAGCTCTCTCTGAACATACTCACTTTGATCGTATCTTTTCATCTTCAATAATCCAACCCTTTCTAGCCTCTGTGCAGTGAGTGCTTCAAGGACGAAAAAACTGGCTTTTGGAAATTTCATTAACCAAAGTGTATTTGGTCTGGGGTCTTTGTGGTGCCCTATCTACTGTGCTTTTGTGTCTCAGTAAAAAACTTGCAATTTAATATCTTGCTTAAAAATGCTGTTCTCCGAAAAAGATACACAGGTGGAAAATCAGCATATAAAAAGATGCTCCCCACCATATGTCATCAAGGAAATGCAAATTAAAACAACGAGATACCAGGACACACCTGTTAGAATGGCCACAATGCAGAACACTGACCACACCAGATGCCAGCAAGGATGTGGAGCGACAGGAGCCCTCGTTCATTACTGGTGGGAATGCAAAATGGCACAGCCACTTGGGAAGACAGTTTGGAGGTTTCTTATAAAACTGAACATACTCTTACCATCTGATCCAGAATCACGCTCTGTGGTATTTACCCAAAGGAGTTGAAAACTTATGTCTACACAAAACCTGCATATGAATGTTTAGTTTATAGCAGCTTTATTCATAATCGCTAGAACTTGGAAGCAGCCAAGATGTCCTGCAGCAGCTGAATGGCTAAATAAATTGTGGCACGTCCAGACAATGGGATATTATTAGCACTAAAAAGCAATAAGCCATCAATCCATAAAAAGACATGCAGGAACCTTAAATGCGTATGAGTAAGAGAAAGAAGCCGGTCTAAAGAGGCTACATACCGTATGAGTCCAACTACATCACATTCAGGAAAGGGCAACAATATGGAGACAGTAAAAACGTCAGCAATTGCCAAGGGTTAGTGGGGAGGGAGGATGAAGATGCGGAGCACAGAGGATTGTCAAGGCAATGAAACCAATCTGTATGACACTATAATTGTGGATATGTGTCATTATACATTTGTCAAACCCAAAGAATGTACAACACTGAGAGTGAACCTTAGTGTAAACTATGGACTCTGGGTGATAATGATGTGTCAGTGTGGGTTCATCAACTGCAACAACTGTACCACTCTGGTGGGGAATGCTGATAATGAGGGAGGCTCTGCGTGGCGGGGGGTGGCGGAGGGTGGCAGGAGAAATGGGGAAAATCTCTGGACCTCCCTCTCAGGTCTGCCGTGAGCCTAAACCTGCTCTAAAAAATAAAATCAAGTCAAGAGGAAAACAAAACAAAACAAAAATGTTACGCCTACAGCAAGTCCCTGGGAATGTTTTCTCAAATATTCTCAAAAGTACCTTCCTTGTCTCATTATCTGTAATAAACAAGTGAGTGAATATTCTGGCTAAGGAAGTAGCCAGTTTTCAGAAATTACCCTTAATCCTCCCTACATTCCTTGTCCTTCTGAGATTATTCACATCCAGAATTAATCATATTTTGGCCTTTGATTCTGCCAAGCCACACCATGAAACTCCTGACCCCCAAATTCCTCCAGTCTTGTACAATACTGGCACGGGGCGAAAAAGCATAGCATGGAGGAGCTGGACCCCCTCGTCGTGTAGGTGATTTTTCTGGCTTTCTGAGCGATTCTGATGTGATCTTTATTCCCTTTACTTGCCTCCAAGATAACACGCATTTATTCAACTATTTTCACGACTCTTTGAGAATCTGATAAAAATTATGGCTCCTTTACCCATTTCTGTATATAATTTCAAGTCTCTGTGGGCTCTCTGAAAGTCATTCATAAATTCCCTCGGCTCCCTGCATGTAAACAATGCTTAATATCACTCATAACCACACACCATACCCTCTTTATCCTACCACAAAAATGTTTTGTCATTTCTATGGAGCCAAAATGAGAAAACAGTTTATCCCCATGAGCCAATCAGTTTTTCTGTTGTTTTCACCAAATGTTTATGGAACAGCCACAAAATGTGGAGCACTAAGGCGAAAGTGTGGCTTGCATCAGCCTTACAGTGTCATTCTCGAAGGGACGCGCTTGTTGGCCAACCTCACGCACTCTAGTGATTTCAACTACAGGATGGGGCTCCCAAATCTCTCTGACCCAGATTTCTTCTCGAGCTTCAGACTCTAATATCCACTGGACACCCCCATTTGGGCATCCCACAGTCACCCCCAAACTCCACAAATCTGGAACACATTATCATGCCCAACTGTGCTCCTCTTGCTGCATTTCCTATCACGGGAGAATGACACCCCCATTCAACCATTCTTCCACATCAGAGATGTCAGAGATGCCTGGACGCTTTTATTCTGACGTCCAATCAATCATCAAAATTCTGCCAATGTGAAGCCCTAAGTGGCTCTTGAACCCACTCACGTCTACAACGTCTGCTCTGGATGCATGTGATTACATAACATTGATGAGAAGTAAGTTCTTCTTTAACTCTGATTTTCCCCTCTAAAGGCAGAGGATCCAAACCTCTTTGTTCTCTGGCTAGAGATCTGGAAGGTACAGCCAAATGCTGAGTAGATGCTGGAGGACAAGGCTGGAAATGCAGCCCATTAGGAAGGACGATGCCACTGAAATTTAATTTTTAGTGACAAAGCAGTTTAGGTCCCAGTTGGTCAGAAAGGCTTTTGAAAGGATGATTTTTATTCAGCCTTAATTAAATCCTTTACCTTTCAACTTAGCCAAGGAAATACCTGACTGATAGAAGTGTTTGTCCCTCAGAATTTGTCCTCAAGGAATTATCTCAGAAATGTTTTTTATCCAAGTGCTAGATACAGAAAAATAAAGGCTGTGGGAAAAGCATTCAATCACAGAGTCTACCCTTAACAAACTAAACCAGATTATTCAAGAAGCGTTCATTCTCACTTGAAAATACTTTTTAATGGCAGAGGGCAATATCATTTAATATTAAAATGGGGAACTCTATTAATATGTTAAGAATTGTCAGGAAACCAAAACTCTTCATTTCTAGTGTTGACTAGAAATAGACACCGTAAAAAGATGGATTTGCCTATTCGATACTGAACAGACTTATTCACCAAGTATATTCAGGCACACGTGGTTTAGTTTTAATAACAACCAGGAATAATTTGTATCTAGCACTCACTATATACCAACCGATATATTAACATTTCATACAAAACCTGTCATCGTCACAGAAGCCTATGAAACTCTTATTAAAAGCACCTCCATGTTATAGCTGAAGACACCAAGGTTTAGAGAGTTAGTAATTTATCAAAGACTGCACACTCTTGACCCTGAGCCAACAAGACCCAACAAAGGCTTTCTTTGAGCATAGCTCCATACTGTGGAGGGAATGGCAAGAAGAGGAGGCATAAAAAATTAAGTTTGATATAGTTCACGTCCTAGCAAAGGTTGGGATAGGCAGGGAGAGAAAAATGGCGGTATGCAAGGACTAATTTAGTGCTAGGTACACAGTAAATTTCAATATTCTATGACTAAGGTCAATGTGTAAGTAATTAAAGAAGATTGGGTTAGATGAGGTAAAATCTTGAACATAATTTTTAAAAACTGAAATGAATATTACATTATAATCTCCTATGATAAATGGATAAAATAGTCTAACACACCACCTGAGAAGATAAAATCCAGTGTGTTAGTAACAATAAGAAGAAAAGGGCATGTGTCGATACACAGCAATTAACTGCATGAGTTACTGTTCCAATCTATAACCCACAGACAGTAACACGATCTCTACAAAGTATACTGCAACACAACATAATCCTACCAGTTTGGATTAAGAGAGAGAGGGGTCGTCAACAGCAAGTAGTAGAGAAATCACACACATAGATGGACAAAAGACAGTTCCCATTTTGATTCTAAAAAAGAAAAAGGAAAGTAAAATATAATTCCACTAATTTGAAAAGAATGTCTTGGGCTTCTCTAGAAGGGTTTATTGGTTCATTACAGAAACAAGCTCTTCCACCTCCCATGAAGGAAGCATCATTTACTCACACGAATGGCCCATACAAGTCCATTCTGTTGAAGTATATTTCACTGCCTTCATCAAGCCTTTGCTTCGAGTAGCAAGAGGGTCAATATTTTCAACCCCCAAATCCGCCTAGCATTAAAGGCATTCAGGGAGTCACAGCTCTGCAGTTCCACCTAAGAGTCAAAATTGAGCCACACCACAAACACACTCAGGTTACTCAGTTGGCACAAAAATAAAGCCAGGTGTATAAAAGGTTCTACTCTAGCTTACTAAAGTTTTATGTCTCTATCCGCTTAAAGAACAACAAGTAAAAGCTGAAAGCCATGCAATACCTGAATTAAGTCCTCCTATCATCTCTCCCAACACTCAAATTAACTATGGCAAATAAACCATCACCTTAAATATCAAATCCCTCTAGTGAACATTAGCTCATGTGGTAGGAACTGTTGATTATTCCCCCAAATCCATTCTTCCCTCCCCTCTCCTCCACCCCCGACTCCCAGTCATAGTTTAAGCTGAACACATCCCACCAAGCCATAGGCCACCTTCTCTAGATTCGCTTTGCAGCAGGGGGGTGGGGGGTATCCATGGATTTGGAGCAACAGGATGTGAACAAAATTGACATCAACAACGTCCGGGTCACGGTCAACCTATAAGAAAGCCACTCACCCTGGCATTCTTTCGGTTCTTTGAAACTAGAACACATAGGTACTGATGATGCCATGGGAATGCTGAGCCAAAAAGATGGAAGGAACCATATTCACATACGATTTACAGAAAAGAGCCCCGTGTGTAATGTGGACTGCTCACCTCCTGGATATTTTAGGAAAGGTTGTTTGAATTCTTTCATTTGCTGTATTTTTGTCATCTTGTTAAAGAAGCTTAGTTTTCCCCTAATAAACTCTGTGAAATCTACTGGTGAGTGCCATTTACTCCAACTTAAATCCTCTGTAACAGCACTGCCCAGTAGGATTTTCTCAATGATGGAAATGTTTCGTATCTTCACTGCCCGATATGCTAGCCACACGTGGAGACTGAGCCCTTGAAATGTGGCTAGTGTGCCTGGGGAACCGAATTTTTAAATTGTATTTGATTATAATTCATTGACCTTTTAAAAGCCGCATATGGCTAGTTGCTAGTTACTACTCGATTGGACAATGCGGTGTCTGGAACATCTAAACGTGTGAATGCATTTAGAAAGAACAATTATCATCATAGAAAGATCTGCTTTCTAAAGCTTAGAGTTTCTGCTAGAGCATTACAGAATAATAGAAGGCCTCAAAGCACAGTTTCCTCAAAGAAGAAATAGACTCCGGGCTGAGACTAAAGGAGAGAGTGTTTAGAGTCGTACCTGCATTTTAAAGCTGACACGAGCTTACACTGCAATATGAAGGACACCCGGGATTCTTTTACACTATCATCAATGTGTTTATGTTCCATACAACTAAACTCAGCAGATTATTTTTGTTGAAGAGCTAAGTACAAAGCCTAACCAGGAATTTATTGCTTTTATGCCATTATTCAGAGACCTGGGACAGCAAAAACTTAATTTAGGGATATTTAAAATACCTTCTCATCAATTTGGGTACTCGCTTTGTAAAGCTCCACTTTGGAGCGGTCAGGCTTGCATGTATATCATAAAACACTACAAAACTCTAGGAAAATACTTGTGTTACAAAGGAGACAAAACGTCATATGAAACCTCCATCTGAAACATGTAACGGAGGCTCTAAATACAATTATGAGAAACAAATAAAGCAAACCAGGCAGACAGCCCAGAGTCAAATATAAACTTTGGAGAGACAGAGAGACAGAATGAGAGAAAGTGTTAGGATAGTGTGGGGCAGGGGAGTAAAGGGGGGTGAGGGCAAGAGAGAGGGGACCATGGGTGACTGAGGGCAGTGGCAGGGAGAGAGGGCAGGTCATCTAGAGCAGGACAAATAATAAAACAGTAATGAAGGAGCAAATCAGACAGAAAGTCTGGCCCAAAGTTTTAAATGTATTCACAAAAGCCCTCATTTAGGCACTCTGGCGGGGATTTACATAGACATCTAGAAAATGTACACGGTTTTTGCCCCCAAGTGAGCTGATCAGTAATCTTAACATATGGACACCCCAGCCTCCATTGTTGGATGAACTTTCACCAGCAATGAAAACAGTATTTTCTAATTATGATTAAAAGCTGCAGATGAATTTGAATCTTTGCTCAGCATAAAGACGTTTATCATTGTTTACAGATTTAACCGATCCAAACAGGAAGCAAGAGCAAACAGAGGGCAATGTCACCCTTCAGTCTGCAAGGACGTGTGGAGAGAGGGGGCTCGTTCTTTCCAGGAAATTCGGGCATTTTCTTAGCCTCCTTTCTGCAATAAGATAGAAGCATCACACTTGGTTTCTTGTAGGACTCGGAGCCACAAAACTTAAGTGTCGCAACAGTTCTGAGTCAAATGACATCGTCCAAAAAGGAGAAGGCTCTGTGTGCTCAGAATAAACAGCTAAAATTTTTCTTTCCCAAAGTGAAAGTGTCTAAAACTGCAGTTTATACAAAAACATTACCCAGATGTACAATGTGGAATAATGAACTGAGGGCGGGATTAGGAGATGCAGTTTCTAATTCCAACTCTGCCTTAAGTCAGCTAAATAAGAACAGTAGCGCCCTATCTCATATTCTAAGCTCCACCCCCTCATTGTCCATGTCACCTTCATGGGACAATCAATATCACCTTCAATTCGCTGCGGCAGATCATGCTGTAATTTTGTGAAACCTGCCAGTCATGCATTTTGAGATCAAGAAACCAGTGACGTCACTGTACCCTAGATTTGATGAAATGTGGATCATCGTAGACCAATAAGCAGAATTTGTTGTGCCAGGCACTATGACTTCCTATCTACTAATGTAACCCACGACAACTCTTAGAGGGGAAAACTGCCACTGACTCCATTTTCTGGATGCACAAACTGAGGCACGGAGAGGTTAAGCAACTTGCACAAGATCACCCAATTGATAACTGGAGAGCCAGTTTGAAACCCAGGAAGTCCGACATCGAGGCCTGTTGTGCTACGAGCCACCTGGCTGGCTGTCGTATCTCATACGGGACTTTGCCTGAGTCCTTTCAAACATTCCCTACCGAGCTTCTCGTTGGTCCCCAAAGGAGAGCACTGGACCAAGTCATCGCTAGAGTCCCTTCCAGCTTTAAAACACAGGGGTCTCTGACATCAGTGAGAGCAGATCACACATCCTCTTGTAGGACAGACACCATACTATTAAAGAAACAAATGATACTTAAATTTCAATTGTATTTCTTAAATTCTTTACAGAAGGAGACTGTTGTTTCTCTCCATTTATGGAAAAAAGCAAACTTCCAGGACAAAACGGGGGCATTTTTGTTCTTAAGTAACAGTAATTTTAGATAAAGCAGGTATTACCCATTAGGAACCCAGATCACTACTTCTGTACCACCTTCTAATTCAGCTACCTTTTCCAATTCCTGTGCTGTGGGGCATCGGGGGACGAACTAAAATCATAGCAAATAAATGTGCCAGAATCTGGTGGAGAGCATACGGTTTGATCTTGTAACCACTAAAATAGGAACAATTAGGTACACGCATAGATACACACACGTGTACACACACAATTTGCATATGTGAAGAGTATTTTACATTGAATCAAGGACTCTGGAAACAATGGGATTTTCCCCACCAATTTTAGAAGATTAAGAAGTCCATATTTGTATGAAATGGCATGAAAACCTACAAATCAGCGTGTCATTCCCTATGAATACCAGGTCTGTCTTTCAATGCTGCAAACACCTTCTTTCCCCACTTCTTAGGAATGCCTAGAATTGCCATCATAATAAGAGAGCTCAGACTCTTTTCCAGATCCCTGATGCAATGAGAACTCACAAATGAGAACTTCACCAAAAAATAAACCACATTCTAACTTCCTTCCATCAAGTGCACTCCGAAGGGATTGTCCAAAAGAGGGAGAAATAGAGCGTAACTTAACGTCGCTCCTGTGACAACTCCTTCCAGCTAGAGACAGGAATTTCCTGTTTTAAAAATGAATTCCAAAAATAACTTTTTTTTTCAATTTTCTAAGTTTCTGGCAGAATTTACTCAAAGCCAATCCACTCGTTTATTGGGCCAAATCAGGAGAATTTAGAAAGTGTGAAGTAGCATTTGAGGTAGATGTTGACTTGGCGACCTTAAAAATAAGGCTCTGGTGAGGTCACCTGTCTTGCAAGCTGCAGGGTCCCAATTCTAACTCAGGCTGCTTGGCTCCAAAGCTGTTTGAGCAGCACCGTGCACCACCCACACCCACTCCCTCTCTTGTGAGTCTCTGGCTTGCTCACTAGACTCTGAGTTAGTTCGCAGAGGACAAGCGAATGTTTTATTCATCACTGGATGTCACGGGCAAGGCAAGATGGGTATTGACACACAGAAGGAAATCCATAAATATCGGCTGGCTAAATGAATTAATAAAAGAATGAACAGCTTAGATGGACAAATGTCCAAGTGTATCAGTCCCTGAGAAATTCTCCCTCATCCTGGGTGATAATGACCTAGGAGAAATGGAAGGAGGGTTAACTGTCCTGGCATGAAGAGCCAACTCAATGATAACTCAGGTCAATCAGAAAGTGAAGGTATATGAACTAATGTGGCCTGCAACCACCGAGCCAGAAGGCAGGGTCCTTCTAGAATCTTCCAACTCACTTATCCCCTCAGCCCATTAGTCACCAAGTCCTGTTCATTCTACCTTCTTTTCATTACTGAACCCCGCATCATCCTCTTCAATCATTACACTCCTGCTGTAATTCAGGTTTTCACCTGCTCCCATTTAGCTCTTCTTCCCATCTCACACTGTGCGCTACTCTTAGGGTCTCAATGGGGCTCAATGAATAGCACCACTTTGTCCCATCCAGGTCCAAAACAAATTAAATTAATGATTAAAAAAAAAAAAAAAAAGGAGTGGCAGACAGAGAAAAAAAACAGTACCTTTATTTCTGGGAACTCTATTCAGAGGTTGTGGTTTTAGGTCTACAGCCAAGTGGCTAATAATGTTGAACCCAAGTGCTGGCAAGCAGGAGACCAAAGCTAGTCTACTCATGGAATTCTATTCAAGAGGCTTCCCCCCAGAGAAGCTGCTCCCTCAAGGGCAGCTCCCTCTCAAAGGAAAACAGAATGCAGCTCAGATGTTGACTTTATTTCCCCCAAATTTACCAACCAGGTAAGTTCTCCAAGGCAGGGGTTATATTAATGATGCTCTCTTCACACGGAAACAAACACAAGAAGTGGAGAAGAGTAATCCATTGACTTTCTCAGTGATCTCTAAATCTGTCCAAGGCTGCTATCACCAAACATTCAGTGCCAGCCCCCTCCTGCGATCTACCTTCAGTGCTTTCACGGCCCTGCAAACCTGCCCACCTGTCCAGGTGTGAGGCTCAACTCGGCTCACGCTCTGCTGCCCTGTAGCTCACCCGCTGGACCCTACCTCTTTGTCTGACCTTCTGTTGTTCCATCTACCTCCTTCTCAGCCACACCTGGCAAGCCCTAACTCATCTTCCTAGGTCCTCTCAGATACGAAGTCCTTGTGAACATTCCCCCGCCCCCCGAGGGTCACCACGGCCCGGTCTGTGTCTTCCGTCACATGCTTTAGTTTGTCCATACGTGGCTCCTCTAGCACTTTCTGAAGTCCCATTCACTAGACTGCAGACCGCTTAGGTGAAGATCAAGTTCTCGTACTTTTCAATCTCGCATTACCTAGCACAGATTGGGTACAGGGATACCTACAGACACTCACTGAATTTGAGAGAAGAGAGCAGCTAAATGCAAAGTAGGACATAAGAATTCCATACAAATAAAATGCCATGGTGGTTCAGAAGGAAGAGTGAGTAAATCTGGTTGGGAATACCTGACATGTTTCCTCACAGCAAGGGGTTACGCATTATAACCAAAGATGTATCTAAGGGAAATCAGAGAAAATTTCATTGACAGGCAATCATTTGGGAAGAACAGTCCCAGAAGAAAAGGACCACCATGACAAAAGACACAAATCTTGGAAAACAAATGATATGTTTGGGGAACATTGAGGTTCCCAGTTTGTCTGAGATATGAAGTGCATACAGAAGAGAAAGCCTGAGAGAAAGTACAGCATACATAGGGCCTTGAATACCAAAGAAAACAAATTGTGACTTAATTTACAGACAATGGGAGTCAAAGAATGTTTTCAGGAAGAGTGGCTGGTTAATTATGCCAGGGAAACTATATAAAATCTGAATCCTTGTAGTAGCAATAATAATAAACTAATAATTTGCTTTTCAATTACTTCCAAATTTCTCAGGATCATAGTGACTCTGAGCTTATAATAGTTTGATAACCTCCATGGAATAGTATTTGAGCATAATAAAATGACTAATAAACCATTTAGGATGATCATGAGACTACATATTAATTTGTAGTCATTCTTCATTTTGCTTATGACTGTTTCAACCCACTGCTGCATGTTTCATCTGTCTAATGAATGTGTACTTGCCACTGGTCTATCATGTAATAAGCCTTGCCAATTTCCCAATTCTCTTAATAGCCAGTTAACACGAAATGCTGATTTCAGGCAAAAACAACTATGACCATCTGTTTCTACTACACTACTTCTTCTTCACTATTCTACTACCAACTGTGGTGAGCTTCAGTGATCACTCGTCAAAGAATAGTAGACCATCAGCAAAATAAGGCCACGCAGGAATTATTGAGATGTCTGATTTCAGTGCCAGAGCTGAACACATGGATCAGAGAGATGAATGGTCTCTAGACCCATCTGCAGTCAACTCTGAGTTATAGCAGCAGAACGGCTCGGAACAAATTCCAAAATGGCTCTTCAAAAACAGCACCAACAGCAGCAGACAGGTACTATAAGCTTGTTTTTGCTCTTTTGCCAACTAGCTATGTGCTACTGGTCAAGTCACTTTAGGGGATGGGGCTTGCTTTCCTAATCTATACAGTGAAAGGAGGAGCCTAGGTCCCCAAGCAGAAAACGGGTGCCGGTCTCTTACCTGTCAGCTGGAGACTCCCCTGGAAGGACCATCGGGGTCCCAGGAAGATGATCTTCCCAGCAGTGCCATCCTGCCCTTGACCACTGCCAGCATGCAATCCCATTCCAGCTTCCCCATTTTCTTATATTGAGTTGCCTGGTAAACAGCCTCTGTGCTGATTTTCCGTGCAGTTTCTTGGGAATACCCTTGGGATCACGCTTGGGAAAGGCAAAGATGGCAGACTGCACAGATGCCTGTTGGTCTGTGTGCCATTAAGCTGCAACACCGGTCTCAGCCAAGTGCATGGGGATCTTGGACCACAGAGGGCCCTTCCAAGTTCTCCCAAATGGTATCCCCACCTCAATTAGTCATGCAATGGGGGCTGCTCCTTTGCCTTACGTGACAATAATTTCTAGAGAGGCACTGGGCTATGCGACATCAGTGCCAACACTCTGTGAGCCGAGGGTCTGAGAGGGCCAGTACCACAGGGGCTACAGGGCAGGGAGGTAGAGCAGACAGGACATTCACCTCCAGCTGTCTTGAAGTAAGAAGAAAAGGGCATGCAGCATGGTGAGGAAGAAAGAAATGGATTAAAAAGAAACAGCCGGACTAAGAAAATCAATGTGAGTGTCCTACCGCCTTGCTATCTGCATGACTTTGGCAAAGCCGGTTCATTTCTTTGTGCCTCTCTCTGTTTGTAAGGATCAGGACGGTCACTCCCACCATTACAGTATCCATGACTGTATTCCATACTTCATTCTTGGCCAACATCCAAAGCCCTTTTGTTAACTTACAAACATTACTAAGGAAAAAAGAACCCGCCCATATCAAAAATCTCCAGTAGCATCTGAAATTCATCTTCAGTAACTGCAAAGAGACATCAGTAGCAGCAGCAAACTCCAATCTACACACCACAGTGGACACACAGCAATCCCTAGATTAAATCAGATTTGCAGGCAGCAGCCTGGGGATTCTGACATTAGACTGAACACAATTACTCAGTTACTTGTGTCTTTATTACCCATGCTCCCCCTTGTGAGGCAATTTTCCTTATTGGAAGTAAAGCAACCCCAACCAAAGAATTTAAAAATGATCCTTTTCCTGTTTTTATTAGCCCGTATCAAAGAAATGACTATTTGAAGCACAACCAAGGGGAGGGAATTGGCTTTTTATTGTTTAGTTCATGTTGTTACGGCTTTAGGAGTGGAGAAAGACTCCCCAAGGAGACACTGTGTCTCAAAACAAACTCACAGGATAATCAACAGGAGAGGCCTTTCAAGAGAGATAGAAGATAGAGAAAATTATTAAAATATAATTAAATAAGCAGAGTGGATACAAAATAAAATGTGAAGAGTAAGAGTTCAGGACAGAAATGTCATGTCTTGAAATTCACTTTCATATCAGTCTACACAATATATATTGTCCAAACGGGGCTACACAAATCTTTCCAACCAATGGAGTAGCTATTGATCTTAAAAATTAAAAAAAAGAAAAAAAAACAAAAAATGAACACATGAATGTCGCCTATGATTCTGAATTTACACTCTGCCACTTCAAAACAAATGTCAGCCAGGCTCAGTGGCATGCCACGTAAAATTCCCACCAATGAGATATTATATCCACTCATCTGAGCTGAACACACATTCATTCAGGTAAACAAACTTAAACATACAGTTCCAAGTGGATATGATGTCACGGAACCATTTCTATATGGCCACCTTCATCCCAAGTTCCATCTCAAAAAGCTCATGTGTTGGACTATTTGCTTCTTCTTTAGCTTGATTCTTATGGTGACCTTTTGTTGGAAGCTGTTCCTCTAACATACCATAATATTAAAGAAACACATGACATTTTAATTTTAATTATGTTTCTTAAATTCCTTACAGGATATGTATTTCTCTCCACTTACAGAAAAAAAAAAGGTGTAAAGAAGAATAGATTTCGTTAAATTGATAGAAAAGAATTGTTTATAGTTTCAAGTACACATACATATCCATATACCACACACAGCTCAATAATGTTTTTTTTTTCTCAAACTGATTATTTCACTTCTGATTTAGTAATAGGGGAAGCCAGAGGCAGAGGATCTAGAAGTCATTCCAATCACATCAGACACACATAATGACTTTTCTATTTTGTATAATAAAAAGGAGAAAAAGAGACACAAAATAAAAACACATCTACTCAGCACGAAGTAGATCAATAAATGAATTTAAAAAGATTCATAACCCTAGGAAAGTTTAATCTAGAGAACACAGAGCCAAAGGGATGGTTTATTAATTTAAAGATCAAATTTTAGAAATGTTTTCTAGGTTAACGATTTGCTTAAACTGTCACATAAAATGAATTTCCAAGTCAGTTTAAGCAAATATTACCAAACAATATACTTTTCAATAAATACACAGTAGTGTTCCACTCGATACTAATCATTGAAAATGGTTAAGATGACAATACTACAGTGAAACTGAAAAGCCTTCAACAATTATCTTCAGCAATACTAAAAAATACACATTTCATCATTCCTTAAATACACAAGTTAAACTATTTTCACCCATAAGATGGAACTACATTGTTAAAAATAAAGGTCCAAGTTAGAATATCCTCAGAAGAAAGTGTATGTCCAGAAAAACTTTTTTTTTAGAGTCAGAATGTCCAAGTCTAAGAAATACTCACTGAAAATATGAGGTTTCATAAGCTTTTCTTAGATCCAACAAAGACCATGGCTACAGATTCATGTTCATTTAATTATGTAACAAATAATGTATCGTGAACCTCCTACATGAGCAGCTACGGTCCCATCAGGGTGGGCACGTGCAGGATGAACAATGAACACATACGAAGGAACAGGAACTAGAAAAAAATTGAGATTAAACTAGAAGACCGTGAACAGAAAGTAAAGCAATTAAAAACTAAATGAACGAGGTGACTTCCTATCACAATGACAGAACCTTGGTGACTTGATATCAACTCATCCTGAAAGACCTGCCCCAGGCCCTCCGCACGTCCAAAGGCCTCTGGGAAACGTGGTTCTTCGACAGCAAAGGACACAGAAGATGGAAGAGAATCAGGAATCCCGTGATTCCCAGGGTCCCCAGTTTCAGACGTGATTCTCTGATCTCCCAGGCAGTGACACAACTTTCTCTAAAGCATCCCCGGCAGACGTCTTCAGAGGAGGCAAACGTCCCTCAAAGCCCTGGCTGAGTTTGATGAACTAGCAAGTCCTCTCTAACCAATAATGTCATCTCATTGTGAACATTTATCTCACAACTCCCTCTGCATTCTCTTTATGATCATCTTATCACCACGAGGCTGTTCCCATGGGCGCCACGGCCCACGCTGTGGCCGGAGATGACCACTAGGAAGCCGGGCTTCCCTGCTGCAAAGGAGACTAAAAGATGGATGCTTACAGATCCCCATTTTCATCCTGGGGTGCAAGCAATTTAAAATAGTGTCAAGAATGCCTGGCGATAACTTTTCCTCCAGGATGATTATATTGTTTCCTGTAGCACTTAAGGGAAAGTGACAGTACTGCGGAAAGTGTACTAAATTTAGAATCAAAACGACCTCACCTAATCTTCAGTGTAAAATCGAGGCAAGTCACTTACTCTGCCAAGGCCTCGGTTTCCTCACCTATAAACTGGGGATAATGACGGACATCCCTCCCACAGTTCCTGTGATGATAAATAAGATTAATGTCTGAAACGCTTTATAGTTTCCAAAGCAATTGCATAGACATACTTATGGAGAAGTCTCCCAGGAGCTGGCAAAAGAGAAGGGCAAATTCTCAAGTACATATTGGAGTAATTCCCCATATTAACAGCTGTTTCAAATCCTTGGTTTTGAAACCAGAGGGAAATATAAGATATAACACATCAACTATTTAGGGAGGAAAGAAAATGTGTGTACCTTTCTTAGTCCTCCATCAGCCTTCGTTTGTGAGCAGGTGCCGAAACTATCCCAGGTAAGGGCTATGCCAGCACAAAGACCACTGAAACGTACATAGGGCTCTGGAGAATCAGGAGGACAGCCTTTCGGCTCTACTTTACACTCCACAGACTCTAAAGAATATGCTAATTAGTTCACGTGCTGACGTTATTATAGACCCTAGTTAGCCGGCCAGTTTGTCAGCAGATTGTTGCCTAATGAGCAGGGAATCGGGCCCTGGGGAGCCAGGTAAAATGAGTTGAGAGTTTCCTGCTAAAAACATCTTCTATTTTTGATCTCCTAATCCCTAAAACTGTCACCATTTGTCTTTAGGGGCTGCTTCTTGGCCACTGCAATTCTTTGAGACACACAAACAAAACAAAGATTGGGAAAAATTTCGGCTGCACCTGCAAGGATCAGGAAAGAGGAGGTCATGGGCACAGTGGGAAGGGGCATGGACTCCAGTGCCACCAAGGGACTGCAGGCGTGCCCAGGCCACTCACCAGCTGTGTGCCCTGGGAACGGGCCAGCCTCTCAGCTTCCGTGTTCGCAGCTGTAAAATGGGGTCATCAGCACCCACGTGTCTGGCTGCCATGAACTACAAGAACGAGAGTGTGTAAAGTGCTCGGAGGGGGAAGTCGCACCTAGTGAGCGCTCAGTAATTAATTATTAAATGACCAAAAATATGATAAACTTAGTAATATTAATATCTATGAAAATCACTTTTGTTCCATGAGCCAAGACATTTTTAAGAAAACAGAGTTGAATGGACCACTGATCCTGTTCTTTACATTAAGAGGCTATCAGTGCCCTAATTCCCACTCTCTCTGAATTTGTTCCTTTCCCTCTCCTTGTACTTGGGTTCCTTCTTCTACTTTGCGCTCAGTCTCCTACCTGCTCCTCCTTCCTGGGCACTTAACTACCTCTGACAGTTGGAATATGTCAGACCTGGTCTTCCTCTCAGACTTAACCTAGATGCTAGTACGATTTGACTCAAATACTCAACTGGGCCAACAGGTTCCACGGCACACATAAGTAGCCTTTTCCTGACTTGTCCACCTTGCCAAGAAGTGGGTTACTTACAGCCAGAAGGTCAATCCACAAGGACAAGAAAAATTCCTGAAATTTTTCTCTAGAAATTTTGATTCACTTTCCACTGCTACATCTGCTTGAAAAATGCTGCAAAGGAATTTACCACAGAAAGGGTAGCAAACAAAAAATGTTTTAATAACATTTCTACACATTGCTCAAGGCTTCTAACGTTACAATTATGAGTTCATGCAGTGTTAACAACTGTTTTTCATTTTGTTACTGGTTTCAAATTTAAATAGGAATTGATAGAATGAGCACATCTAATGCATGGCCTAATAGAGATTTACGGCTCCAGAAACAGTCTACACTTCCTCAACCATGGAACGGGGAAAATGTTAGCCATGTGTTTATATTTCATTACCGAGGAAAATGCAGAGATGGTGAATGATCATTCATGTCAGAAGTTTACAGTTGCCTGTGTTTGGGCTATGAACTAGCACATTGTAGAAGCATCTCCCCAAGGGTTCCCTTTCTCCTCTGTGGCAGTGAGCGCGCCGGGGACGGACCCAGGCTGGTCAGACACTCCTGCCCTTTCTCTGAAACATTCCGAGGTCCTCACCGACAGAACCCACAGGAATCACCTCCCAGGAGATAAACCACATGGGAAACAGAACCTGAGGATTTTCGGGAACACCTAGGGAACGTCTCTTAACCAAACATTTAGTTTCTCCCAAGGGTCTAAGCTACTGCTCATTCACTTACCTGCTTGTTGCTCTTGCCTTAGAAACATCCTTTAGATTTTTCGGGAAGTGCAGAACCTGTCCAGAGTGGTCATCGTTTAGAGAGTAACTCCATTCTTATTCACATTTCCCCCTCACCACTTACATCCACACCTAGCACACTGGAGAAGTAGGGCCCTCCTGGAATCAGGACTTCTCTCCTGTTCTAAAATACACGTCTCCCTGCCTCACTGCTCAGATACTGAACTTCCTTAGGGCAAATCTATTCTATCTGGAGATGGAATGCAATGATTAGGTGGAAGAAGAGTTCTAAATTTCTGTACCTAGAACCAAACCAAACCAAACCTGAAAAGAGCTACATTCTAGAAAAGACCGGGACTCGGTCACTACACGGAAGACCTGCTGTTCTGTCTCACTCAGTAAATATGGCGCCGAACAAGAGTGTTATGAGAGCTTCTCAAGAAGATGCTGCCTTTGTGTGGTTCTAGTTCATTTGCAGCTTCTGATTAAGTATCACTAACCAATAATACTGATTAAAAGTCTTACACCCAAAGTTAAAACATTTTTTCGAGGCATTCGACATCAGCATGACTAAGGGTCTTGCTTCAAGTTCAGCAGGTCTACATCGCTTAGGGCAATAATAAAAGTAACAGTAAATGCTATAGGTAGAGTCAGTGTCCTTCACTACACTGAAAATAGGCACAAGTCATTTATCAAACCCAATTTTTGGTGCTGGAGGTTATGTTCACAGAAGGAAGGAAAATAAAATCAGTAGATTTTTCTTTTCTTTTAAGATTTTTTATATGAGAGAGAGTAGGAGCAGGGGGAACAAGAGGGAAAAGCAGAGAGAGAGAATCTCAAGCAGAATCCCTGCTGAGCAAGGAGCCCAAGGCTGGGCTGGATCCCAGGACCCTGAGATCATTACCTGAGCCGAAATCGAGAGTCAGACATGTAACTCACTGAGCCACCCAGGAGCCCCAGGTTTTTCTAATTAATACCTAAATATATCTAAATAGACATAAACACATGCATATAATAGATGCCAAGAGAGAGAAAGAGAATTAATTCCCCCAGGGAAAGTGGGGGAATATTTTTTAACACCTAAAGAGACACCAGTAGATAAAGACTAAGGGCTAAAGTTATTATTAATTACTCAAAATCAATCCAGAATTCATTTTAGTGTGAGTTGATTCCTAAAGGAAAAGAAAAGTTCCCTCTCTTTGCTTTCCCGTTTTAAATGTGCAAAAGATTCCCCAAATCCCTAAAAATACCTTCTGTCAGATCAAAGATGGTCTTACTAGGTGTGCTAATGCTTTGATTTGAACCAAATAGTGGAATCAGTATGGTTTATCTTCTGAAGACCTACTTCTATCTAAGAATTACGGAGATCTTTGGAGTTATCTCTACATAACCAGTGAGGCAATCAATACCCAGTTTTCGCAGCATGAAGAGCAGGTCCTAGGCTTCCCCCCCCCAAAAGCGGTCACAAAATATCTGATATAATTAGATAAAAGATATTTGCAAAGACTCTAGGCAAAAAAGAAAGAAAGAAAAAAAATGCCCAGTGACCCAGACTGACTCTGTTCCACAGTAGCTGTGGATAGAAGACTAGTGATGTGACGCTTGCATCAAAGGAGGACTTCTGCTCCCCAGCGTAAAGAGTATTCCCCTTGGCATAACATGGTGGGTCCAAATAACTGACAATATGCCGCCTGGACCCTCAAGGATCAATCTTCCACTTCCTTTCAGTCCTGGTCTAAATGCCAACTTTTCAATAAGGTCAACAGTGACTATTCTAACTAAAATTGCAACACCCTCTTTCTCCCAATCCCCAATAATCTGATTATTTTTTTAATTCAGAGACATCAGTCCCTTAGAATGTATCACCTGGTTTACTGAACTGCTGTGTGTGTGTGTATGTACACTTGTTAATTGTTCCACTTCCTGCCCATCCCAACACACACACACACACACACACACACACACACACACACACGAAGATAAGAGTGACAAGTACAGGATCTTAATCTGTTCACTGATGCATCCCAACTGTCTAGAAGAGTTCCAGGCACAGAGTAAGAAATAAGAAGTCAACATACATTAGTTGAATGAAGGAACAACTGACTCTGAGCTTAGACAGACTTGGCCCTGAGTCCCAACTCCACTGTACTAGCTGTAGGACCTGGAGAAATGATCATCCTCTCTGCCCCTGTTTTTCCACTGGTAAAATGAGGACCTTAGGCGTGCCTGCCTTTAGAACTGTCATGAGGATTACATGAGTCCGTGTATGTCTATGGCTTAGAATAATGGGTGGACATAGTAAGCTTTCAATAAACATTAGCTGCCTTTATTATTATTATTATTATTATTATTATTATTATTATTATTCCAAGATATGTTTCCCAAGGTAGTGATGGATTAGTGATGATTTAGTGTCCAGGTAACTGGCTCTCCTTGTCTGACAGCACGGGTCTGACATGGTGAAAGGGGCCAAGGGCACCGGTTGGAGCAGCAGAGCCACCCCGGGTCAAACCCCATCAATACCGGCCTCATCAGCTCCAATTCAACAACACCCAGGATTTTGCAAAGGAGTTGTTAACTGTGTGTACAATGCCCCTGACCTGCTGGAGTAGAATAAACATAACAATGAAACCACTAAGTGAGGGTAAGCTCCCCCCACACACACACCTTAAAAGGCAGGGAAAGCAGCCTGCCTCTTCCTACTTGAACATTTCTTTATTTGGCTTAACTGGAGTCAAAGCTAATGGTCATAATGGTTTTGCTTCACTCCAACTCATTCTCCAGATTTCTACACACAGGCTGAAAATTATACCTTATTGAAGAAAATAAAGAGAAAACAACAGACCTCCTCCATAAATGAATTTACCAGGACATACTAATCATTTAGATATTCGTTTATGTTTCTCGAAATCTAAAGATCAGGAATGGTATGGTAACTTCCTGGAGCAAACTCCAAGTTGGCAGTGGGGGGGCGGGGGGGGGCTACAAATTAAATCATTAACCTGAATAGGCACTAGGTATTTAGGAAAACAAAACACTTTGGTAACACCCATTATTTAGCCATACCTTGAATTTAGGGAGAAAAGCAGGATTTCAGGACTGGTTGAATTAGGAGAGGAGAAGGGAGTAAGTGAGGAAGACAGAGATGAGGGAAAAGGGGATGACAAAATTGGGGAGGGGCACTTACGGATTTCATGGCAATAACAGTCTTAACTTCCCTATTTATTATAACATACCTTCCAAGGCTAATCTCTGTTAAGTGGTCCATTAAGGCATTAAAAGAGCAAAATAAAATGAATGGCTGTGCGCTCAAGAATTAGATCTTGGTAGATAATATCAATAAGGAATTCTCCTCACTCTAGAGAAGAAAGACTTCAGGTCTTTTTTGATTTCAGGAGAACTGAGCAAGGTCACGGCAGCTAAATGGAAATCGGACTCAAATTTACAGACTCCCAAATTAATGTTCTCTGCTCAACACAAGAACTTCCCCAAATTTTAACACGTGCATGATAAATGATTCGGTTCCAAGAAGAACCCAAGATTCTGCATTTTTAACGAGCTCCAAGGTGACGCGGCTGTCACTGGTCCTTGGAGTACACAGAATAGGAAATCTCTGCTCTTGCTGCACCTGCTAAGGAAAGCCTCAGGAAGAATTTTTGTTGTTTTAAGGAAAAAGGTGTTTTCCAGGAGCAAGAGCATGTAAGATTATTATTTTTTTTTTTTTAAGATTTTATTTATTTATGTGACAGAGAGACAGCCAGCGAGAGAGGGAACACAGCAGGGGGAGTGGGAGAGGAAGAAGCAGGCTCATAGCAGAAGAGCCTGATGTGGGACTCGATCCCAGATCGCCAGGATCACGCCCTGAGCCGAAGGCAGACGCTTTAACGACTGCGCCACCCAGGCGCCCTAAGAGCATGTAAGATTATATATGAAATACTGAAGTTTTAAACATTCCAATAGTTCAACACTATTTGCAAAATTAAGGCAGTTTGCATTTACATCATGGCGTCAACTCTAAAATATACTTAAAGAGCAGATTGTTAAAGTCTACAAAAACCCCTATGTTTTAGAGTGGAGCGGTCTCTCACTGCATTCAATGGATATGCATCCACTAATAATTTCCCCCCTTGAGTACAATTTAGGTATGGTTTGAAATAAATCTTAATTTCAAACCATACCTATACTGTACCAAATCTACTAAGACTGTCTTAATTCTCAGTCTTCTTAATAGTAATACTATGTTGAAGGGTCGATTTCACGTTCTTTGAAATTTGACATTTTAGATAAGAAAGACAGCACTGACACATTGAATTCCAACGCGCTTATTTGCATATATTTGGCCATCTAGTAACACACTGTAACAAAGTTGACCATTGCCAGTTACAGTTGACCCTTGAGCAACCCAGGTTTGAACAGTGTAGGTTCACTTACATGTAAATTTCTTTAAAAAGACAGTACAGGATTGCAAATCTTTTTTCTCTTCCTTATGATTTTCTTAATAACATTTTCTTTTCTCTAGCTTACTTTATTGTAAGTACAGCATATAATACATATAACATGCAAAATATGTGTTAATCAACTGTCTATGCTATCAGTAAGGCTTCTGGCCAACAGTAAGATATTAGGTGCTAAGTTTTGGGGGCATCAAAAGTTATACTGAGAGTTTCAACTGCACAGGAGCTGGTCCCCTAAACCCCACACTGTTCAAGGGTCAACTGTACATGTTATAACCCTATTTAGGAGAAGTCCAATGTAACTGGGGGGGATGGAGGAGAAGAGGTTTTTTTTTTAAGGTCACATTCCTTCTACTTCTCTATTTTTTCCTTGCTGATCACAGAGGAATCTCCCAGCATTTGAAGAGAGTTGAACACGAAACACAATGTATCCCTCCAGCCAAAACTCAGTTACCACCCAAAGCTTCCTATTGGTTCCCTTGAATCAGCTGAGCCCAAGAGGTTTTCCCTATAAAAAGTTCCACAGTGTATCTAAATCTGATCCCAGTAAAATTTCACTTCAGCTGAAGTGAAAATGCAGAGGTAGCATTTACGGATAACAGCTGGAGATCATTAGTTCTCTGTCTCTCCTTTTCTCTCCCAAGGGTTGAAAACTCTGCTGTTCAGACAGGAAGTCGTCATACACCACACACGGTACTATACTAGAACAGTGGGATATAAGAACAAGTTGCAGAGGATTAAGAGGAGTGTTGGAGGGGTTTCATTCAAGAACGCAGGGCCCTGACTCCATTTACCTCTTGGGGTGTCCCTTCCCCCCCCAATCTTCAAGTATCAAAATGTATACACACCCACAATTGACAAGCACACACTTTACTCCCTGCTAGCTTTTTAATATTCAGAGTAAGAAGGCTTAATCTTTCAGTTTTCCACAAGTTTTAAAACATTGAGAAGTTCTGGGGAGTGTCCAAGATTCTCCAATAATCTTTGTTGGCATATTTTCACATGTGTTATCTAAAAAGACAACCGTTTAACTTTTTTTTTTTAATGAAATCACACACACACACACACAAAAATCTCTCTCACGAAACTGCCCAGAATAAGGAGATTATATGTATATGGAATTCAAAACATAGTGATCTGGAAAAGAATGATTTAAACAAAAGGTTCTTATGGAAACGGTTTTTTAAGGTCGATTCCTGCTGTAATTTCACCAAGGTGCTGAGAACGAACACAGACACAAACACGGGGAGAGACATCCACGTTCTGTGGCCACACCTCAAAGTTCTGAACAGGAGGATAGGAGTTTCCCTAACACCACATGCTGAATAGCCATTCTGCATTCCTACCAGTCTGCAGGCGCTGGACCCCGTTTGTAACCGCCTGTCCTCTGGGGGCGGGCTATAAAAGCAACCCCGTCTCTTCCACTCTCCTCCAGCCAAGTTCAAGAAAGACAAACCTTCCTAACTTTTGAACCCCGGAAAAAGACAATGCAGGATGCCTATCGGGGGCAAGCTGCTTATCAGCTAGGTTACAATACCACAGTTTTATGCAAAGGGGAGGAGGAGCGAGGGAGAAGCCAACCCACACATCCATCATCCTTTTAGGAGTAGGTGGAGTTTAAAGTTTCTCCAACTTCCAAGTTCCCACTTGACAGGCAATATTTCTGTGCAATTTCCAGCCCCACGTAACAGATGGTCCTTTGCCCGTCTTGAGCCCCTAGAGAGCCCAGACAAAGCCCCCGGCCACTCCTCGCCTCCCGAGGCCCATAGGTGGTGTTTCACGAAGCTGTCAGCTCAGGGGCGCTGAGCAGAGAATGGAAACTTAACTTCTTCTTCCAGAAGTTGTTCCTGCTACAGGAGAGTCCAGGGGACTGGAGCACAAAGGCCTGGGAAAGTTTTCACAGCATTATTTTTCAAAAACGTCTTCCGCCATCTGCCAAACCATCATCATAAACCCCAGATGCTTAGGGAAGGAAAGTTGAGGCACATGTGCTCAAAATACGGCAGAAAGGCAACTTGAGCCGTTCCAAAGACAACCTGGGAAGTTGCTTAATGAGACCCTCACGGTGGGAAAGCATCCTCGGGGCACTTCAGCACTCAGTGCCACAGGGGAAGGTGACGGCCCCGACACGGTGCCAAATGGGGGGTGCGCCACGGTAGCGTGCGAGAACCTTCCTTCCCAGACGGGAGGGCGAGGGGGAGGGGAGGGGGGCGCGATCCGGGAGTCTGAGGACGGGCGGCCCACTCACCCTCACTGCCGTACTGTTTGCCATTGTTCGCGCCCATCCTGCCGCCGTCATGCCCGCCGTCTCCCCGGACACTCCATAGCTGGGGCGCACCGCCTGCGCGCTCCACCAGAGGAAAGCCCGCCCGACGGGACCGTTAGCTGCGCATACCCCACGCTCCGGGGCCGGGCTCCGACTGGGGGCGGCCCCTGCACTCCAGTGGGAGGGGGCGCTCTGTCCCCGCCGGGCACCCCCGATGGCTCCGGGTGGGGCCGGGGGCAGCCGCCGCTCTTAGAATCCGCGTTCCGGGCCAGCGGGCGCAGCGCGGCGGAGAGCCCGCGCCCCGGGGCCGCCCAGAGGCTCGCCGCGCCGCCGCCGCCGGGTCCCCATCCGCCCGCCCCGATCCCTCTGCGGTGGGGCTGAACCGCGCGGGCGGCCGGGGCTCCCCGGCTCGGCAGCCTCCTCCCGGCGCCCCTGCGCGCCCGCGGCTTCCCCGGGGAGGGCGCGGCGGCCACTTGTTGCGGGTGCCCCGAGCGAGCAGTGACTCGCGGCCCGGCGCTGCTCGCCCGCGGACCGGACTTTTGTTAGCGCCAGGCGCCTCCTCTCGCCGCCCAGCGTCAATCACAGCTGGAGCCCCGGGGAGGAAGGCCGGCCCGGAGATGCGCGGCCTTTTAAAGGGGCAGCGCGCCTTTTCGGGACTCCGGCTCCCGGTCCCGGCCGAGGCGCAGGCCCTCGCGCCCCCGGGAGAACCGCTTTGAGCGAAGGAACGTGCTCCTGGCTCTATTTTACTATTGTTCTTTTGCAGGCTTGGCCCCAACTTGTAAGATGAGCTTCCAGGCGTCGTTTGAAATCCCTTGGGTTTGCCTGCAAATACGGCCTCTTTTGGGTGTGGGGGCCTTTAAAATAAACAGGCATCAGAGTCTGATTCTGTCTGATAAAGTCAGGTATATATGTTGGCATTCTCCTATGGCTTCCACTTTTGGGGACTGAGGCGGGGAATGGAGGAGA
Source organism: Ursus arctos (assembly GCF_023065955.2). Classification (NCBI taxonomy): domain Eukaryota; kingdom Metazoa; phylum Chordata; class Mammalia; order Carnivora; family Ursidae; genus Ursus; species Ursus arctos. The sequence goes on along the minus strand of NW_026622819.1, from coordinate 12,308,740 downwards.
GAGGGAGGGAAAACTTAAGGGGAATTTAACAGGGAGTCACTGGAGAGCCAAAGACATTCCCCGCCCCGGTGCGGAAGGTTTCCTGGCTCAGAACTTTTAAGACCTTTAGAGCCAGGAAGTGTATTTTCTCCCCGTTTCTATGATTTTTTTTTCTTTTTTCTTTTTCTTTCTTTCTTTCTTTCTTTCTTTCTTTCTTTCTTTCTTTCTTTCTTTCTCTTTTCTTTTTTTTTTTTTTTTTTTTTTTTGCTCGTGGTTGGTGTTATCCTTTAATACATCACAACCTCTTTTGGAGATTTATATGGCACTTATAGAGCCTTAAAATGGCCCTTTCGTGTTCCCTCCTGTAAATAGAAAAAGGAAATCTTCTTAATGTTTTATTCCCTTTCCATGTAAATACCTAGAATTTAATAACATTGCATTTTTGTGAAGACCCGGACCTTCACGGCGCAAATATTTTGTAGCGAGGCAAACACACAGCCCAGTTTCTCTTTATAGGTAGTAGATGTTTTAAATTACATTAAACTTATATAATGATACTTATATATGCACAATATATAAGCATCTGTAATAACTTCATGGAGAACCGAATTTTAGTAATTACCTATTTCTTAAAGGACTTTCAACCACATGCAGAAATTGGGGTTCTAGTTGGGTAATTTCCTTAAATTTGGAATAATTTTCTTTCTTAAAGATAAAACATTTCAAAATTCAGAAATCTAGGTTTATTGTTCAGGAGAAATCATGTATTGACAAAATACCACAAATTCATCTATTTTCAAGGACAGGTTTAAATAGCTTTGTGTTGTTCTGATAACATTGAAACTGCCCTAGTCCCAAGAGATTAAAGACTGCATTTTTAATTCATCTTTTTATATATAGAATCTAGCATAATGCCTGGCTAATAATATGTGCTTCCCACATCCCTTGAGTTAAATTACAAACTTGTGGAGGCGCCTAGCTGGCTTAGTCTGTAGAGCATGTGACTCTTTATCTCTGGGTTGTAAGTTTGAGCCTCTTGTTGGGTATAGAGATTACTTTTAAAATCTTTTAAAACAAAAACCCTTGCAGCGTGGGCCCTAAATAAGATAGATGGGTGTTAAAATGTGGAAGAGTTAAATGCATTTTCAGAGACTCCACCTTAAAGCACAAATCCAATCTAGAAACTTGAGCTGACATCTAGGTTATCTTCATCCAAAGCAGGTCTCTGCTCACCAGGTCTTTGTGATTTTCCACCACCCTTGAGGGAACTACCCTGAATCTGATCATTTTGGAGGCTTAGTTGAACGTAAAACCACCAAAACATAGTGGAACGTTGGAAGTTCATGTTGATATTTGCTGTAGAGCTACCAACTTGCTTTTCTATACGTTGTTGTCTTCCTGATGCTATCAGTCCCTCTTTTGAGATCTACAAGTCAGGAAACGGACAGGAGAAGAAACTGAGGCTCAATTTAAACATCTGGAGTTACCCAGGTGGTAAACGACAGGTGGATTCAGGTTCTCAGATCCTTTCCTCCTCCTAGAGGAGAGCCACTGCCTATCTTGACCTAGCCATTGTTCATCTTAGAGTCACTGTCACCCCTTTTTGGTTGGGTTACCTCCCAGGGTCTTTAATATCAGACTAATGCTTACAGTGAAAAGTAAATTATAATGACTAACTTCATTTATCAACTTTGAAATTAAAGTCTCTACATATTGTCAAGGCTCATTGCCTACTAGAAAGAGGAACAGAGATGATCCTGTTTAAGAAATTCCAGTTTAAAACCAAATAGAATTAAAAAAAAAAAACATGATTTTTGACATCCTTCTGATTATAAAATAGAAATACATGTTGTTGTAGCCACTGTAAAAGCGTGTGGGAAAACATGGTTAAACACGAACGAAAGGGACTGTTCCTGCTAAAAATTGAGCTGTATTCACATGTGTATATTTTAATTTTTTAATTATGGTATTATACAAATATATGATTTTAACCAAAATTTCCAATCTTTTTACCCAGCTGCCAAACTTAACCCCCCAACTTTTAATACAGATTTGTATACTTATAGAAAAGGATGGTGTAGTTTTCACCAATGTATTCCCAATATCTAGCTCAATTCCTAACACAAAGTAATCACTCAGTAAAAACTTGCAGACTGAGTGAAGTGAATGTTGAACAGAGATAAAAAGCTTTGGATGTTATTCCACTTTCTCCCTCTGTCTTTTTTAAGAGGCTGTAATCACTGAAAAGATCAAAAAACAAGTAAGCATTCTAAGTTACCCCCAAATATTAGGCAACTGTTGTTTTCCTCCACCCACTGCCTTCCAACCTTGTTCTAATAGCACCAGTTCCTGTCCTCTGGGAAACAGTTTCACCCAAATTCCAAATGTGGGCTTCCAGTGGGAGCTTGTCAATTGTGGGAGTGGTGATTGGTTTCCTGGCCAAGAGAAAGCCTGGAAAGTTACTCACCTGCCCTTGTCACTAAGTGAATAAGCAAGTGCTTTCCCCCTCCTTGCTAGAGTAGTATCTACAGGGTCCTAGTGGAGAGTCAGGACTTTTAGCATCAGCCAGAAGTCACAGGGCAACCCCACCACAATATCAGTGGAGACCACATGGGGAACCAGAAATTCTCACACCACCCAGCAGTAAGGAGGAGCCCCTTGCATCCAGTATCAACAGAGGATGAGTGGGAAACCTGAACTTCTGCTTCCAACTGGGAAACCTTCTGTTTTCAACTTTATATATTAACATTATATATTAACTTTGTATTATGACCCATCGTCTCATAATATGATATGAAAATGACCAGGTTTCAATGGAAAATCACTTGTCATACCAAGAACCAGGAAGATTCCAAATGAAAAAAGACAATCAACAGAAGCCAACACCAAGATAACAGATGTTAGAATTACCTGGCAAAAATTTTAAAGCAGCCATAGAAAAATTACTCAATGAACAATTAGGAAAACACTTAAAATAAGTGAAAAAAGCAGAAAGCCTCTGCAAAGGAACAGAAGCTATGAAGAAGAACCGAACAGGAATTTCCGAACTGAAACGGGACAGCTCAGTGGGTGTGCTGACTAGCAGAGTGGAAGAGACCAAGGAGAGAATCCGTGAATTGGAGGGCAGGACAAAAGATTCTACGGCATCTGAAGAGCAAGGACAAAATAGACTGAAAAAGTGACAGAGCTACAGGGACACGTGGGACTACGATAAAATATCTAACATTTATGTCATCAGAGTTTCAGAAGAAGAAAAAGAGGGAAGAGCTGAAAAGCTCCTTGAAGAAATAATGGCTAAAAACTTCCCAAATTCTTGAAATGACAAAGTTACAGACATGGAGAGCAGATTCATGGGCGAACAGATTAAGGTGGGGTCCAAAGGGAGGTGGGTGTGGTTATGAAAGGCACCATGGGGGACTTTCCTGAAGACGATGTTCTATATCTTGATTGTATCCATGTCAGTATTCTCATTGTTACTATAGCTTTGTAAGAGGTTACTATCAGGGGAAGCTGGCTAAAGGATAAATGGGGTCCGTTTGTATTATTTCTTACAGGTGCAAGAGAATAAAATTGTCTCAAAATAAAAAGTATAATTTGAAAAAAAAAAAAAAGAAGCCCTTTTCTTGCCATAAGAGCTATATCTACGTATTCTTTCTCTACTATCATTTACAACATCTCCCACATTCTCTTCACACACGTATGTTCACCTGAGAGCAAAAGTCTTCATGAGAACTGATTCCCTGGTGTTAATCAGTTTTACATCTGAGTCGACTCAGGATTGAATGATTGAGGCAAAGAAGCCAAAAATGGTCCATACCCAAAACCTTAAATTTTGGTTAATTAGAATTAACAGACTCCATCAATGAATTAATGAGTTGCTAAATTAAATTGCCCATTTACTTTGTCATGTAAACCTGATTGCAGAATGAAAAACATAAAAGTAGAAAAACCTGTGTTTTCATTGATATTCACATCTTCATTTCTATTTTTCAGTACTTGATGCAGTGACCTCCTGGCTACTCTAGTAAGTGTACCCACACTCTGAGTAGTGGGAATATGGTCTTTTCCCTTAGTATATTTTTAGAATATTGAATTAAAAAGCCAGCTGGATTTATAATATCTTAGGTCCCCATTTTCTCTGGGGGCGGAGCCACAGAGGTTCCGGTTAATCCCCTGCCCTTGGCACTGGTGACAGGCTGCCAAAACTGCATTCATGGAGCCCGAATGCCAAGAACCAATCAGAGCACCTCTCTTTTTCAGCAGGCGGTGGACTGCGAGCTGTGCAAAGGAGCACGTCATTAACCACATGCTTCCCCGGGAATGCTGTAGACAACATGAACTCTCCCATGAAACCCATTTTGGGAAACATTCGAAGCTGGACTCCATCATTTGAGAAAAATACTAAAAATGATCATAAGAAATATTAGTTTGTAAAAGGAAAAAAGGGAGCAAACAGTAGTTTATTCACATGTATATTGACTTTCTGTTTTCTCTTGGGCACACGGGGTTGCCTTCAAACCTTTGAATCAGCTGCTTATCTTTAGTTATTTTCCCATTTCAGAATATGGTTAGATTTGCATATGCTGTTTCTGCAATTACGTTGGAAGATGGACTGAGTTCAAGTGTATGTTACCTGAAACAGAAAATTTTGCCTTTCAATTAATACAGATTTGTTCTCAAAATATTAAGTTGGATTCTTGGCAAGGCAAATATTCATATCAGATAGCAAGTAAGGGCATAAATCATTATTATGCTCCCCCTGCCAACAGCATTTTGTATATTATTAGTTAATCTGTAAAATTAGAGGAGAAGAACAGGTACATGGACCAATTTCATCTTATTATTGCCACTGTGCTATTTTGTATTAAGTGTTTGTGTCTCACTTAATGCTCACAACTTCATCAGACAGTGTTTCTAGATTCTATAGACGAGGATACTGAGGCTCAGAGAAAACGAGTAAATCTTATTATGACGCACAGTGAGATTGGAACCAGGATTTACTTGCAGAGCCTATAGAATTTCTCACCACTTTCTGCCACCAATTTCATGCCATCACATGCTTCCCTCGTTTTGGACAAAGCCCGGCTTTCAACAGAGGTATGTGTGTTTAATATAATTAAGAGAGGAACATCTTCTGACATCTGTGAAACTTAATTAGATTTCAAAACAAATATTCATTTGCAACATGAATCTTCATCGTAGCCACAATAATGAATGGCTAGATATTTTAGAAATTTAATTTAGGTATTTTAATAATTATAAAGTAAATAGATAGCTTAATAGAATGGATACTTTATGTTGGACTCTCAAAACCACCGCTTTACAAAAGTTCCCTTTTGAGCCCTGAAACACAAATAGCCAGTTGCTCTAATTCAAAATATTATGATATGCACACACTGCCAAACAGTTGCACTTCACCCTTGATGCTACATTTAATGGGTAATTCCATATCTCTTTGTACTGGTCCTTTATCAGGTAACTAGACCGTATCAGGGAATAAACCACCCAAGGCCTCCCCAGTAGCCCAATCCGGCATCACGAAGTCCATGTGCTTAACTCAGAGTATTGCAGCATTCAGACTCCTCACATACTTAAGCATCTGGCTTCTTAGAACTCAGCAAATTAGAAGCAAGGCATTTGAAGGAGTATTGCTCAATGTATTTGAGAAACTGCAAAGAAGTTAAGGCTAGTTATAGGGAGGGTGATGAGAAAAGTCTCCAGAGGGAAGATGGAACAACTGAATAAAAAAAGGAACAAAACACAAATGAAAAATCAGGGGTGATGTAAGCATGGGTTCTTGCCTTAGATAAGGTGACATTAGCACCTGTAACAAATAAACGTCTACATTTTAGTGACCCAGCTAATACAATAGAAATTTATTTTCAACTCATAAAATACTCTAAGCACGTTATTAGTACACTGGGATAATCCTTCACATGGCAATTCCGGGATCTGGCTTCTTCCATCTTGTAGCTCCACCAGCCACCTCATACACATGCCGCGGGCACAAGGCACAGAAAGTAAACAGAAAGTCATACCCCAGCACATCCGCTCACAACCCACTGGGGGAACAAATTCGATGACCACATCTGGGTACAAAGGAGTCTGGGAAACGTAGTCTCTGGCTGGTCTGAGGTCCCTAGCCATGACCCCACACTGTGGGAGAGAGAGAGCGAGCAGTAATATTGGTGACCATGTACATAGCTTAAGTCATTCGTAGCCCCTTGAAAATACCACTTTACTGAATACACATAACTATTATATGTCAAACACTGTTGGCTGGCTCACACAACACACAGTTCCCCTTGCCTTCTCCCTTGCCTTCCTCCTCTCTCGAGTTCAAAAGTTAAATACTTGTTTTCCCAGAATCCCCAGTAGTTAAGAATGGCCAGATGGCAATATTCTGGCCAAGGAAATGTAAGCAAAATTCACTAGGAGCACCTGGAATAGATTTGGCTATTGAAATCAAACTCAGAGCTAGCTTTGCCACTATTTCCTCTCTCTTCTCCCTACATTCAACTAGACTGTGTTTTTGAAACTGTAGTAGCCATCTTGTGATCTTAAGGGAAATGCCAAGAGAATTATAACGATGGCCACCTAGATTCCTGAAGACAAAGCCACTGGGACAAGAGCAGCACCCCCCTCCCTCCAAAATCGCTATGATAGAAACATAAAAACTGTCTTTAGGGCACTGTGAGTTGGCTTGTCTGTGACTTAAAGCCAACTGCATACCTAAGAGATAGATATTTTGTTTGTGTAAGAAGAAAGAACAGACGATATAGCAGTATTTCCATTCGTAATAGTGAAACTGTATTAAAATAGATCAATACTTAAATGTGGATTCTTTTTTTTTTTAAGATTTTATTTATTTATGTGACAGAGAGACAGCCAGTGAGAGAGGGAACAGAGCAGGGGAGTGGGAGAGGAAGCAGGCTCCCAGCAGAGAAGCCCGATGTGAGACTCGATCCCGAAACACCGGGATCACGCCCTGAGCCAAAGGCAGACGCTTAACGACTGCACCACCCAGGTGCCCCTTAAATGTGACATCTTAAATTACGTAGAAAATACAGCTACACAAAAACCGTACTGGCCTCTTAAAATGTCACTCTCTTCACTTTCCATCATATCTAATATACCATTGCATATATAAATACTACACATTTACTCAACATGAAAAAATAGTATTTTCAAGGTCTTTATCAAGACTTAGTCTGTATTTAAAGCCAAAATCTCATGCCAGTAGGGAAGATGCAAAGTAACAATGGAATATTACAGCACATTTTCTCTCTCAACTATGGATAATATAAAAGTTTCCTAGAACTCATTGTGACTTTCCTGAAAAAGAAGTTTTAATAGGGCTTAGAATTTGTTTCAAGTGGAAACGTGTGGATTCGCTCTTTGGTAGCAATACATCAATTCTCTAATACAAGCAGTTTCTACATATGTGTCACCTTTCTCTGCAAAGCTCAAAGAACTACCAGCATTAAGCCAACTAACCCCATTTCTAGCTGAAATTGGGCACCTAGGGTGTGATTGGAAAAGCCTTTATGAAAGGTGTATAGGAGGTGATTTTGGTGGCAAGGGTTACAGTGGCTGGAGTGATTGGAGAATGCGTTTCTGTGGATGTGACATTTGTGCTGAGACTTGAACAATGAAAAGAATATAGCCGTGTGCAGATTTGGGGAAAAGAATATTCCGGAGAGAGGAAACAATAGATATAAAGTCCCTAAGACTGGATCGAGCTTGGCATATTCCAAGGGCAAGAAGGGGCCAGTGTATCAGACAGCTATTGCTATGATAATGTTATGTAACAGAGTGTCCCCAAACCCAACATATGTCTTACTAGTCTTGCTCACAGGAGTGCAGATCAAGTGGGGCTACTTTATTTTTTAAGACTATTTATTTATTTTATTTTGAGAGAGAGAAAGAGCAAGCAGGGGGAGGGGCAGAGGGAGAAGGAGAGGGAGAAGCAAACTCCCCGCTGAGAGCAGGGCCCTAACTCAGGCTTGATCTCACGACCCTGAGGTCATAACCTGAACTGAAACCGAGAGTCAGATGCCCAACAGAGTGAGCCACCCAGGCAAAAGTGGGGCTACTTTAATTCAGGCTTGTGGGTGAACTGGACTTGGTGCCAGAATTCAGGTCAGGTTCAGCTTTCCCCTACAAGTCCCTCTGGAGCCCAGGCCAAAAGGGTGAGGGTACCTAGTGCTTGCTCTTCTCATGGTGGGTCACAGGACTTGGAAAGGCACGCTTAAAACCTTTGCAAACATCACAAACAAAAGAAAGTCACATGGCCAAGGGCAAATCCAAAACAGGAGGGAGCTGGTAGGCCCACTTTTGTGCATCGCAAGGTCGCAGGACAAGACACTGAAGAATTAAGAAAAATAATCTATTTCAGCCAGTATGGACAGAACGTTGTGAATACATGGAAACCTTACAGGTTTGCTGGAAAAGGGGCGAAAGTCAGATTGTGTGGGGTTTTATGAGCATGATAATATTTTTGAACTTTATTTTAATTGTAATGCAAAACAGGGCGGTTTTAAGTAGGGAAACGATCTGATCTGACATATTTTTTCAAATCAGCAGGGTATAGCGTGGAGAACTGACCGACTCCTAGATGCCCAGAGGCACGTTAAGATGCCTCTGCCCTAGAACAGGTGAAAAAAATTTGACTTTGATTAACACAATAGTAGAGAAAAGAATGGTCAGATTCAAGATATATTTTGGAGATTGACCCAACAAAACTCACCTGACTGTGTCTTGCATGAAATAAGAGGAAAATGAAAGGTGGCCTCTAAGCTTTTGCTCGAGAAGAGGGTGGACAGTTTTTGGGAAGACGGGGAAGAGGCACTTTAGGACTGGTTGTCCAGAGGGGCTGTTTGGTATCCAGAGATTTGTTTGGGACACATTAAACTCGAAAGAACAATTTGACACAAATGAGATGTTAGGCAGCGGTGAAGTTAACGAGTCAGTATTAGGAGAGAGGACATCACTTGATCTATCTGTTTGGGAAGCTTAAGCCTATAGAGTATTTAAGGCCGTGCATTCAGAAGAGGGGAATTAGGAAGAAAATATCATTATTGTAGAAAGCTAAGGACAGGCCCCTAACACATGTCAATGTTTCGCTGTCTTACAGAAGAGAAGTAACTGGCAAAGGAGATGGAGGAGGAGTGAATAACAAGGCTGGCTGAGAATACAAGAGAGTGTGCGGGTATGCAAAGTAAGAGAAAAATGCATCCAGACAGAGGAAGTAGCCTGGTATGTCAGATGCTGACAATGGTTCAAATTCAATGAGCAGATCATGGATTCGGCAGGAAACGCTCATGATACACTCATAGAAAGCCATTTCACGGGAGTAGTGGGGGGAAAGGCTGGAGCATACTGAGGAAAAATTGTTTGTTTGGATGGGCTATGTTAGGTGATATTTGTGTATTGATAGAAATAATCCAGTAGAGGCGAGTATATAATGGGAAGGTAGACTCTGGAATCACGGGCAAGTAAGCTGTTGGATCTAGGAGTGCGGGGGTCAGTTGTGCAGGTCTGAATACTTCCGAAATCTCTGAAGATCCATTCTGGCTTCAAAACTCCTTAATCTGCTTAGGGTATGCTTTTGGCTACATCACCATCCAACGTATCCTCTGTCCCACCCTGTTTCCCTGCACTCCGTAAAGGAATTGTTGCTAACAGAACTTCCCAAGAAACCACCTATACACAAATCTCCACTGAGGTGGTTTTCAGGGCACCTGTTCCATGACACCTCTCTTAATCCCTGGCCCATGTTTTCTTCTGTACTCAGCTTGATTTTTCTTTGCCCTTTCATTTCAATGTTCCTTGAAATCTATGTTCATTGCCTTTACTTTCTCACTTTCTGTTCTCTCCCCACTGGGTTTTTTCCCCAAACCACTCCACCGAAATGGCTTTTATCAAAATCTTAAACTTCTGGGTCATTTCTCCTACCCTCCTTAAACCCCCAGTTCTGAATCCCACATCCTTACACGGTAACACCCGCTGCCCCGCCTGGGTACGGTTATTTGCAGACCCCAGAGGTGACTCCTGCTCATCTTTTGGAGATTTTAGTCCCTTCGTCATTTTTCACCCTACAAACTCCCTCGTGTCAACATTCCCAGTGATTTCAATGACCATGGACAATCCCTCCAACTTCCCAGCTGATTGATCACACAAGCCTTCTTTGCATGAGTATGTTCTCGATCCCACCTCAGCACCCCCACACTCATTACAAACTCAACTTCGAGTACACGTTTCCAATAATGATATCCTATCTTTCCAGCTCACTTCCTGTATTACCATAATTCAGTTGGGTTTTTCCCCTGCTTCACACTTTAGTAGCTGATCAGCTCCTGCTAATCCTCATTCTCAGCTGATGACTTTAAGTTTTCAATCTGCTGAGACAATGGTAGCAAGAGAACATTCTAGGCTCACACCCTTACTCAGTCATATGGATTTGTGCCTCTTATTCTTTCCACACTCCTACCTGAGGCCAACAATTCCTGGTGTGTTCTAGATAAACTCACAATATGAAGAAGGACAAGGCACTTCAGAGGGATTTCAGGGATCTTAGGAAAGATTTGCTTCTATGAGTTCCATTTTTCTCTATTAATAATGCTTAGATTAGTAAACAGTATGAATCACAAGCAGAGAACAACTCTCCCCTCTTTCCCCCACCTCATTCCTCTCCCCTAAATAGGTTCAAACCCACATACCTTTCCTAACTTGAAGAATTTCCGCTCACCTTTCAAACAGCAGCTCCGATAATTTCTTCATGTTGGAGATGTCAGTAACTTCCCTCCATCCTCTTCTACCCAGCCACTTATTTTTGTGTTCACACTATATTTTCTATATATATTACTACTGATCATTTTTGTTGGTTGCTTACACATATTTCTTCTGGATTCTGAAATTCTCAAGGGCAAAGACCATGTTTTTTTTTTTCTTTTACATTCAGTGCGTTGTATTTAGCACACAATAAATGAATACATACATTGGTGGCAAACTGAGTAAATGAAGTAGATTTTGTTGCCTAATGAACAGGAAAAGAAATAGAATTGATAAAGAAGAAAGTAGGCATCTAGATACATTAAGTCCACTAAAGCGATTACATTTGGGGCGACAGGGAAATGCCATATTAGCTCTGTCCTCCTGGAATGTGAGCATTTGTTTCCCTGAATGCAAAGAGACCAGTGTTCAAAATGTATAACATCAACATTACCACCTCCTCCTAGGAAGACCTTATCTCGTATTGGCCTCGACTTTTCCCTGGCAAGTGAAGGGAACTGTTACCGAAGGCCAAGAGAGAATGTACGTGAAGTCATTCCTCTTATTCTCAGTGAGAAAAGCCATTTCGGAACTGACAGAGAAAAAGGGAAGTGGTAAGGTGCAACTGAAACAAGCTATTATCTAGAACAACTCTGTCATCATCCTTGAGGAACAAAGGCAATGACAATTCAAGAGGACAGGAGATAGACTGGGAGGTAAAAGTCAAGACAATGACTTGGCCACCAAATCACATGCTGCATTCTGCTGCTGGCTTTGAATCATAGAGGAGAAATGAAACCCTTGCCTCCAAAAGAACTAGAACCAGTCTCTGACTCAATGAGAATTGGCCAAAGTTGGCACCTGGGTGGCTCAGTCGGTTAAATGTCTGCCTACAGCTCAGGTCATGATCCCAGGATCCTGGGACTGAGCCCCACATGAGGCTCCCTGCTCAGTGGGGAGTCTGCTTCTCCCTCTGCCTGCCACTCCCCCTGCTTGTGTCCTCTCTCTCTCTCTGACAAATAAATAAATAAACTCTTCAAAAATGTTTTAAAAAGAGAGAATTGCCAAAAGAATAACTTGAATATAGTTGGACTGGAGCAAAGGACCCAGGGCACACTAGGAGATATATGAGCCTTCCTATGTTCTAGGAAAGGAGAGATTAATAGAATGAACAGAATCACATTTTCCAAAGAGCATTCTCTAGACCAGTATCTAATAATGTGTTCCACGAATACAGGTTCCTTGGACAAACAGGAGAGCAAACACTTCCCAACAATGTCTCTGCTTCATGCATAGCTTGAAACTTTCTAAATCATTTCCCATTATCAAAGGATAAAATATTTTAAAAAAAAACCTATTTTTAATTTCAACATGACTCTTGATGCTCCCCAGATGAACAAGGAGGACCTGCCTTGCTTGGATTTCTCCCCCCATTGGCCTCCAGTCACCCTATGTTCTCTCTAAAATGACTCTCTTGATTCCCCACGATGCACATGGCTACTAGCTTTTGGAATTAAAAATATTCCCTTTCTAAACCCACTGACCCAAGCTCTGGCAATAACTGTAAAGTGACCAGTCGGTCATTCACTAGAACTACCCTGCTTCTTATCTCAACAAATTGCATTCAGGCATTTCCCAAGGTGAATCCCATGAAATGTGAATGGATGTGAGTGGAGAAAAAGGGCGGTAAGATATTCTTGGGTAAGCATGAGGTTATAGAGGATTCTGGTCTGCAACGTTTCTCAGTGCTTTAATTCACACTCCCGGCACCATCCCCAACCCCCTCCTCAAAGCTGCCCCTGACTTTTATTTGTTCCAACCAAGAAGCAACTGTCAGAACAGTAGAACAGATATCTCTCAAATGTCATCTTCTATAAGGCAGGGCCCAAAGACCTCACTCATTCGGTTAATGCTCACTTAAGAGCATCCATCAAGATGGAAACTCACCAACCACTAACGAATTACAACCAACCTGGGTCTGAGACCAGTCCTTAATACTGGGGATGGAAGGTACGAGCAAGGGGAAACAGTTTATTATAGTTAGGCTAACAAGGAAAATGTTTTAGAGCTACCGGTCACCCTTGCCCACTTGTAGGCCAGCAGCAGGATTTTCTCCCAAAGGCATTATCTCCATACACCATCAGAAAGCTGCCAAGTCTTGACAACTTTTGAAAACAAGGCTCTTGATAATCCAGTTGTTCTTGGACCCCTGACCTTTTCCTATCAGTCAGGTTAAGAACTCACAATGTTGGTTTTCTTACTCAAAGAAAGACCAACAATATTTCCCTTGACTTCCTTCTCTCTATTCACAATACTTTCCCCCAAAATATTTACATCTTATAGCCCTTGAGAAGAATTTGCATCAGCTCATATAGCTGTCTTATTAACTCACTCATAGGGTATTACTCTTAGGAGAAACTTAGAAACCAACTTGTAGGATTTGAAGTCACCTAAGAGATTATCTTTTCCATCATTTCCTTTCTGAAAACAAGAAATGTGATGCCTATAAAAGTTAGCAGCTTGCCTGAGGACCCCTAGCTAGAAACAATTTTGGCAATCGCTATACTGGCTAATGCATTTTGAAGAAAAAAAATTGTATCTTGAGGAAATAGATTAGTCTATTCTCATTTTGTATGTCAGTTTCATTCTGAGCAAGAATTTAAATATTAGTAACTAATTTAAAGAGCTAATAATAGTCTCTAACATAGGATGTGTCCCCCTAAAAATTATCCTTGGCTAAAAAAGCATTTTGTATTTAAGTGTGTTTTATCTTTAAAAAATGATATGCTAAGCAGGAAATTAAGAATATTAATGTTAAGCCTCATAACAATGGTTAAAATTTACACAAAATGGAAAATTTCCTTCCAGAATTATCAAAATCTGAAATTCATAAATCTTTTTTTTTTTTTTTAGATTTTATTTATTCATTTGACAGAGATAGAGACAGCCAGCAAGAGAGGGAACACAAGCAGGGGGAGTGGGAGAGGAAGAAGCAGGCTCCCAGCAGAGGAGCCTGATGCGGGGCTCAATCCCTGGACTCCGGGATCATGCCCTGAGCCCAAGGCAGATGCTTAACAACTGCACCACCCAGGCGCCCCTGAAATTCATAACTCTTGAGAGACAGAGTGTAGCTAGAACAGGTATTGGCTCTACAGTGTGATTTTATCAGCTAAAAGGACAGTAAAAGGTTGGTTCTATCATCTCCCAAATAGTTCCTAAGCCCAGAGATTTCTCTCCATTTAATCCATTCCCTTGAGTCACAGAGAAAGGAGAGGGATCACTGAGTCTAGAATGCCACCATTGTCTCTGATTCCTTCTTTCACCCACAAATGGCATATGCCTGTGCTCCCCTCCTGTTAATCATTGTTTTTTGTTTTTGTTTTTGTTTTTTTGTCTGTCTGTCTTCCGGTCAATTTTGAGCCTCTTGAGAGCAAGAACCAAGAGGCATGCTTGGCACGTAGAAGCAAGTCTACCATTAAATGTCAAAGGAAGAAAGGTGAGTAGTAGTAGAGAAATCACAATACAGTCCTCCGGTGTGAGAGACACAACGCAGCCATTGAAAACAGCATTTCCAAAGAGGTCCATGTGGTTGGAGAAAGATCAAGATATTCCTTACCAAAAACCAGTGGGTATAGCAGATAAGGCTTAGAGAACTGTTAGTAATAAGAAAGATTCGTAGGGTGGCATGGCTTGAGTAAGGGTGACATGGCTTGAGTAAACCCCAGGCTCTTGTGTCTCCGCGTGCTGGTCAATGGAACACTGCATGGCATTTGTACTTGGGTGAGTCTATGCAAGTGTTTCCTATTTAATTTACATTAACTCTTCAGTAAATTATATGCACTTCTCCTTCTATTATGGGTGTCCAGGCATTCTCATACTTTTCTTTGTCTTTATGGGGTCAGAAGTTAAAGAAGCACCCCTTCCTCTGCCCCTGTGATGGCACATAGAGGATTCAGGTAAATCTCATACACTAGCTTCACCCAAGGTTCTGGTGTCCAGAGCAGTGAGGACAGCTAGGCAGCAGCCCCTTCAGGCTATAGCTCAATACTGTCATCCTTGGTTGGGTGAGCTGCGCGATACACGAGACCACTTATGAGCCACCGAAAATTAGGTCTTGGGAGTTGAAAAGAGGGAGAAGGAAAGGAGAAGACAAATATTTCCTAATGAGCATTAAATATTACTTTTCCCTTTCTAGTCTCTCAGCGAAGGGCCCAAGAACATTTGATTTGCTATTAAAAAGAAAACTTCTGAATAATGTAGACCATAGTTTCATACTTCCCTTTACATTCTTACTGACCGAAATGCAAGAGCTAAGTGATTGAACACTCCAAATCAACTTCCTCTTCTTTTTTCCTTGGAATGGCTCAAAATCACCGTTTTCTGTGGCAAATACTGACCATAGATATGGCAATCTCCGGAATGCGACAATTCGGTGGGATTCTCAGCATTCCAGACTTTAAGCGACAAAGCCTGCTAATGTTGTTCTCCTGCCCCTTTTGTCCACTTTTCACTCTCATTTGCTACTCATGACATTTTCTTTGGTTGTTTTTTTTTTTTTTAAAGATTTTATTTATTTATTTGAGAGAGAGAGCGAGACAGAATGAGCAGGCAGAGGGAGAAGCAGACTCCCCACTGAGCAGGGAGCCCGATGCAGGACTTGATGCCAGGACCCTGGGATCATGACCTGAGCCAAAGGCAGACACGTAACTGACCAAGCCACCCAGGCGCCCTCTTTGGTTGTTTATAAGATGACCTTGTCTTCACTGAAGAGTTGAATCAGAGATTTTGCTACAGGGAAGTGTGTTATAAACATTTCCAGTGGATAATTTTGTTCTTTCGTTTGAGAACGTTTGGTAGTTTTCAAGGAACGCAGACTTCTACAATTAATTGAGTTTAAATCTTTTTGCAACCTGAACACGCGTAGAGAAAAGAATCTCCTCTGTACTTCTCCTCTTATATGTCTTCCGTTCTTTTCTTTCCAGGAACTACCTTTTGGCTCATTCTAAGATCATTATTAGCAGAGAGATAGGGACATAGAGACACTGGATTTCCTGACTCTGTCCTCTCAACAATGCTGCCTTGGCTGCCATCTGTCAGTGACTGATCTACTTAGACTAAAAGCTCTAGAGCCAAAGGCACAGCCAGCTAATTTAGTAAAAATTCTTCCTAAGAAGAAAAAAACAAGAAAATATGACTTTTAAGAACGAACATGAGGGGGCGCCTGGGTGGCTCAGTCTCAACCGACTTACAACTCTTTTTTTTTTTTTTAATGATTTTTTATTATATTATGTTAATCACCATACAGTACATCCCCGGTTTCCGATGTAAGGCTCGATGATTCATTAGTTGTGTATAACACCCAGTGCACCATGCAATACGTGCCCTCCTTACAACTCTTGGTTTCAGCTCAGGTCATGATCTCCGGGTCCTGGGAACCAACCACACCTATAGTCAGGCTCCCTGCTCAGCTGGATGTCTGCCTGAAATTCTCTCTCCCCGTCTGTCTCCCTCTGCCCCTCTCCCACTCATGCTCTCTCTTTATTTAAATAAATAAATAAATAAAATCTTGGGAAAAAAAAGAACTAGCGTGAGAATTTGACTTAGTGTCATTTTGCTTGTAAATCATTTGTACTCTCAATTAGTGTCAACTTTAATGGGTTTGTTCACCTCTATTTGCTTCTAAAGAACAGGTGGTCCTTTTAATTTTTTTTTTTTGGTAAAGATTTTATTTATTTATTTGAAAGAGAGAAAGCACAAGAGAGAGCATGAGCAGAGGGAGGGGCAGAGGGAGAAGCAGACCCCCGCTGAGCAGAGAGCCCACACCCAGGACCCCAGGATCATGGCCTGAGCCAAAGACAGATGCTTAATCAACTGAACCACCCAGGCACCCCTCCTTTTACTTTTCTTAAAGGTATACTGACTTCCATGTCTTTTCCTTGAGTCTATGGCCTCTCAGTCAGACGGGCTTTTCCCTGAAGAAAATATGACAAATTTAGCTTCCTACTTTGAAACAGTTCTCTTTTATTATCACCAGTGCCTAAATTATAGCCACTAACTGCACCTACTCAGATCTCCAATCATATTATATAAATGTCTAAATTATTACACATCCTACATGACATATTATTACTGTAAAAATGTTCATCTTTTCAGCTCTTCGCCTTGGTGAAAGGGAATGTAATCCAAAAGAGAGTGTCTGACGTGTTAATCATTAATAAATCTGAAAAACATGTGTTTGATCAAGGCCATCTTTCCCCTTTGTGTAATTCTTGTTCTTTTAACATCAGCGAGTTCTTCTGAGATCCGTGATCATCTCCCTGAAAGCTGTAAATAACCAGTGTCGATTTCAAAACGGGCATTGGCCGATACTTTGTTATTTATTGTAAATCCCTGGTTGGCATTTGCGTTGATTATCAATCCTTGTTGCTTAAACCATTCAAAGTGCCTCTGATATATGCGATTTCATTGAGTAGGAGACACCGCATGCAAACAAGTGCACTTTAGTTACAGAAAGCAGCTGTCAGGACACATTTATATTCCAGCAGCAGAGAAGAAATTAATCTCACAGTGGCTTCAATTCAAATTGGTATGATATTCCAGTAATAAATTCCCTGCCCAGATGGAACCATTTTCTTTATCATAAATATTTTAAAACACTTGATCTGTATTAAAGTTGTACGGGACTGAAACTGATTTTAAATATCTTAAATATTTTAAATCAAGCTCCAAATAGAAAAAACATTTTGGTTATATAGAATCCATTAGAAAATAGTTTTAAATTTTCTAGAAGTTTCGCCTATCCTGTAGATTTATTTAACCCCAGAGAAAAGCTCATCTGAAGCTAATTTTGTCTGACTTGGACACTTGGAGCACCAAAAGAAAACCTACCTTACAGTCTGTATTAATCCTATCTCTATCATTGTTTTTTTAGTGATACTAACTGTTCCTTTAATATTGAAATAAATTCTGAAAATAGCTTTTACTTTTTTCCTTTGTTTACAGGCTGAGAAGATTTATATAGCTAATTGGCTTACTGGTTTGTCTTTTAAAAATCGGTTTCTTCATGATGTTAAAATAAAGGGTTTTTTAGTAAGGAATCTCTACCGTCACATACAAAAACCCTCTCATCCCCCCCTTTAATGATCTCAGTATGCTAAGGATCATGACCTTAAGGAGAGCAGACATTGGCTTCATCAAACCAATGGGTAGAAGCCAATTCCAGAGTTGAAGTTAATCAGTTAGGAATTGCCAGCTTGCGGGAGGTAAACTTCAGGACCCATTGGCTTACATCAACCATCAAGATGGTGTGTAGAGAAGGAGGCTGTCTTCAGGATTGCCAAAATCCAAATCCCATGTGCTTTTACAGATTACCATCAGCCCTGAAATTATATCTGGAAGTAAACTGGAGAGTAGCCTGGTGTATTCAGCGTAAGTATTACATAACCAAACAGGCAATCCAGAAATCAATGAGCGTTTTTAGGTACTAGCAGATGTTTGAACTATTTGGAGAAATAATCAATCCCATGCATAAGCTGGGGGGAATGTTCTAATAACACACATACGAGTTTGTACATGTTTGATAGCCTGTGCTCCAATTCCTTCTCAGGGGTCAATCCTTACACCTTGAAAGGCTGGGGAAGGTGGGGATGTATTTCTCCAAGCATGGGCATGCAGTGCCTTCCAAGGTGGGTGCTGTAATTTATCTGGAGCAAACAAAATGGTGGGATGGTTTCAGCAAGATGAAAATACTCATGACGTCATCACAGTTTCAGGTAGTTCTTGAACTTCAGATCATTTAGGTCAATCGGAAAAATGGACTCAGTAAGAGAATTTCAATCCTGCAGAAAGAAAGCCAAAAATATATTTTTGAGATTTAAAAATAGAGTTGAAACTGAAAACTAAGACTATGGTTCTTTTAGCGTTTAAATAAAGCTATATTTTCTCCGTTCTCTTTGAAATTAATTCAAACTGTGAGTCAGGGCCATCCAAGACTTAGACTGATTTTTTTTTTTTTTTCTGAATGACTGGTTGCTTCTATCCTGAAATTGACAATAGTTTCAGGGTTACCTAGACCTAACTGAAGTCACAATGCCATTGAAGTACATAGGCAGAAGACAGACAAATGAAAAGGGATGATTGTTTTGTCCTGTTTCATGCTAATCTCTCTTCCAGCAACGGAGATCATTTATCCTAGAGTAAAAGATCTTCAGAAAGGCACAAGGGGATTCCACAAGTCCTCCAAGACCCCCCCCCCCATAAATATTTCACAAGAGACCGATGTACATTTTCTTACTCTGTCTACTCAGAATAACTGGTCACCCTCTTGTGCATAATAACTTTTATTTGTCACCTAGAAGATTTGCCTCTATCCCATCCTTTAATTGATGGCAATATTCCCTGGGCAAGTTAGTGATGGTGTCAACAAAATTGTAACGTTCATCGATTTGGGGTCTAAAACTTTTCAAAATGTATGTATCAAGAGTCTCCAACAACTCTTTTTTTTTTTTTAAAGATTTTATTTGTTCATTCGACAGAGATAGAGACAGCCAGCGAGAGAGGGAACACAAGCAGGGGGAGTGGGAGAGGAAGAAGCAGGCTCCTAGTGGAAGAGCCTGACGTGGGGCTCGATCCCATAACGCTGGGATCACGCCCTGAGCCGAAGGCAGACGCTTAACCGCTGTGCCACCCAGGCACCCCTAACAACTCTTAACCTTATGTATATTCTAAATTAAAGAGAAATTTCATTGCTTCAAGATGTAAGCCTATTGAGTGACCCAGGAATGGTGAGGCTGTGGTAATATTTAATATGTGGTCAAGTTAATAGGTGGAGGTTGCCCACCAAGGTACTTCCAATACTTTAGTACATAGTACTACCCCTAAATGGGGTAGATGCTTTGATACTTCCCACTAACCCCAGTATATAGATTTCTTTGATACTAGAGAAATAGTAAAAATGACTGTCGAGAACTGACTTAAAAGGAGAATTAAGTGCAAGATACGCAGAAATGTGCCTCAGAGCCTGGTAGGGATTTGTAGAAGCAAAGAATAGCCATCATCACAGAATGTAAACATTAAGAGGAATTATTCTTATAATTAAATTACAGAAAAGGAAACTGAGGTTCACAGCTACAGACCGACTTTCCCAAAGTAACCAAAGACGTTAACAGCAAGGCTGAGACCATAAAATCTTATGAGAGTCCAGTTGCTTTTCAATGCTTTTGTAGTTTTAAGCAGTCAGTCCTGGCGTGCTGATTATATGTGTATGACTTGCATAGACACATAATTGGATATACCATTCATAGATCTATAAAAGTAGGTGACAGTTCCTTCTCCCAAACTTGTTACCTTGTGAGTCACTCTAGCCACATGTGAGTCACTCTAGCCATACCCAAGAGCAACACAAGACAGAGGAAGACACACGGGTCCGTAGAAATGACTGTGGTGTTTCATGAGATGACTAAGAACTTAAATACAAAACTTAGATTTGGGGGTGCCTGGGTGGCTCAATCAGTTAAGCGTCTGCCTTCAGCTCAGGTCATGATCTCCGGGTCCTGGGATCAAGCCCCACCTCAGGCTCCCTGCTCAGGAGGGGTCTGCTTCTCTCTCTCTCTCCCTCTGCTCCTCCCCACTGCTCATTCTCTCTCTCTCAAATAAATAAATAAAATCTTTAAAAATAAACTTAAAAATTAAAAAAAAAACACCTTAGATACAAGTAGACCTGTGTATCTTTCAGTTTCCTTAGATTATGGAACAAGAACTGGGCATGTCGAGGTACTCTGCTTCCGATTGCAGCCATCACTAGAGTGGCCCTGCTTCTCCTCTACTCTTCCTGGAGATGAGTGGTCCCATCATGAAACACCATAGTTCTCCCTTTCTTTCAAAGCAATACTCTGAAATCCTCCAGGTGGTAGGAAGCTCAGAGAACAAACACATCCCTTATTGGTTTGTATCTTAGGAATCCTCTCTTGACCCTGACTCACAAGCTGAGAGGACATGTAGATCTGGACTTTTTAGTCCCCTGCAGCATTCAAATGTCAGAATTTAGAAAGCATTTGATAGAATCGCTATAGCTGTTGGTCAGAGTGACTTTCCTGAGGCAGCATGTTACTAACCTTCCAACCACTGCTGCCATTCCTCCTATCAAAATACGGCAGGTTTTATCAATGAAGAATATACCAGAAGCCAAATGATAGAGTTCCAGCTCTGAATTCAGTCTGGAGACATTAGCTCCACAAACCCTTGCTGAGTCTGTGCCACATAAAAGGAGAGAAAACTGAGCGTAGTTTAAAACAAGAAATGGACAGGAATTTATGAAATAACTCTTACCATGGATTAAAAACAAACTGGTATCTCACTCGCAGATTCAGTCTGCTCAGGCCCACATCTCATAGGATATTCATCTGCAAAGTTGATGACTGGAAAATGGAACCATTTTTGGGAAATGATACCAGATTCCTTAAAGATCTGAGAAAGTTCTATGTTTTTCAGATTGTGAACTATCAGAAGGGACATGCTCTGTCACAAAACCCACTTGGCCTGGGGTGCCTGGGTAGCTCAGTCGTTAAACGTCTGCCTTCAGCTCAGGGCGTGATCCTGGAGTCCTGGGATCGAGCCCCACATCAGGCTCTTCCACTGGGAGCCTGCTTCTTCCTCTCCCACTCCCCCTGCCTGTGTTCCATCTCTCGCTGGCTCTCTCTCTCTGTCAAATACATAAATAAAAATCTTTAAAAATAAAAAAATAATAATAATAATAAAAAAGAAAACCCACTTGACCTACACCAGTTTACACTCACCACTATTTAAGGACAGTTGGAGACAGGGCTGCAGGCTTTTTGGATCTTAGTCTTTGCTCTGACGTTGGCTGGATATGTCTTCTTACACACCGGAGAGTTGTGTGAAGAAGAGAGAAGATTTTCAGGAAAACCTTTTAAGAATCAGGAATTGTTGCATACATATGTTATCAAAATAATCTATCCTATGCTACGATGATTCCAGAGGAAAGAAGGCCTAAATGCGAGCAGGTCATATAGGAACTGAGAGTGAAGACCCCAAATAATGGACTTATAGATAAATATAGATGTTTATAGAAAACCAGATAATGTTTGGCTTTTCAGATCCAAAGTTCAGACCAAAGTTAGTGTTGATTATCCAAATGTGAAATAGTGGATATTACCATTTCTTAATAGTCTATTGTGTGTCAGGTAGCAGCTAAGTACTTTATATATATTCTCAAATTAAAATTTAATTCTCAGCCCAATTCTATGGGGTGGATATTGTTTTCAATTGCAGTTGAGAATACTGAGGCACAAAGACACTGAGCTGGTTGTCTGGAGTTCTGCCACTAGTAAAAAGCTGAACTGGGATTTAAACCCCCGACAGACTACAAGACCATGGTTTTGTCCATTATACTACATGGCACTGAGCTGAAGAAAGACAACTACAGTGAAATGTGCAAAATTTTAAGGGTCCATATCAGAGCCCTAGTCAAGGGCTTTGTTTTAAAGAGATCAACCACAGACAAAAAGTTCTCTGTATTTCATCCCCATTCCCTTTGTGCATCTCAGGGATAATAGGGCAGCATTTAAATCGTTCTGCTCAGAAATGAGTTTGCATGGTGCACTGGGTGTTATACGCAAATAATGAATCATGGAACATTACATCAAAAACTAAGGATATACTACATGGTGACACCATACAGTACATCCCAAGATTTTGATGTAATGTTCCATGATTCATTACTTGCGTATAACACCCAGTGCACCGTGCAATACGTGCCCTCCTTAATACCTATCACCGGCCTATCCCAATCCCCCAACCCCCTCCCCTCTGAAGCCCTCAGTTTGTTTCCCAGAGTCCACAGTCTCTCGTGGTTCATCTCCCCTTCTGTTTTACCCCCCCTTCATTCTTTTCTTTCTTTTCCTACCGATCTTCCTACTTCTTATGTTCCATAAATGAGTGAAACCATATGATGATTGTCTTTCTCTGCTTGACTTATTTTATTATTAAAAAAAAAAAAAAGAAACGAGTATTATCCATGTAAGTACTGTCAAGGAGAACCCAACTTTAAACTTTCCCCAATTTTCTCAAAAATAAAAGTTTTCAAGGACAAACATTGTTGCAGATCATAACTTGACAGTGAATATCTCAAAACTCTGCACAGCTATATTTGAATAGAAGCCAAATTTATGAAAAAAAATGTCCACTTCAAAAGCTTAATGAAGGCAATTTGTCAACAATTTCACACATCATTTGCTCACAACCTTTGAATAGAAAGTTTCCCAATCTACCTTTTTCCCATGTGAACTTCTGGTCATGTGCATTTAATGATTCATTAATCATCATTTTCCCCAGGAGCTGAGATGCAAGGAAAGTGCAATCTAAAAGATCTGGGAAAATATATTCTCTGTGATATGCTTACCATTTATATTTATTTTTTATGTACTATCAGAGCAATGTACATGGAATTATGACAGAGGCTGGTCTAAGATTTGGAATAAATTTGCTACACAAAAGGTTAAAACAACTTAATGCATCTTAGAGTGTCTAGATGTTAGACTTCTAAAAATTTTGTAGACAAGTAGAGAGGGGAGAGAAGAGGAAAAGAGAGGCAAATGAATATGACTTTACAGGAGAACAAGCAAAGCTCCCCTTGGCACTGACTTTTTAAATAATTAACAAGAAACTCTTTGCAAAGGGACCTACCATTACTGTTGATTGTCAGCATGCTTTTGTAACCAGAACACCTGAGGGATTAGTTGATGGAAAGTAATTAATAAGAGCAAGAATAGGATTTGCTGCATGGAACTCATACTATTTGTAAATCTGGTTCTCATAAAGTGTTACACTGATTGAGGGACGAGGTGCAGATGTTTCTGCTATTTTAGTAAAGGAAAGAAGTGTAAAACATTTCAGCCAACAGAAAAGAGGTGCAAAACATTTGGAGCTGCGATACTTACCCCAGAAACTAGTTTTCTGTTAAGTTTTAAATGGAAGGTACCACTTCCCTATTCGCACTTGGGCCGCCCACATACGGGACTCAGGTGTGACATCTACATTGGCAAACAAAGGGAGTTTTACAAGACCAGGTGAAATATACTGTTGACCCAGATATCTAGATAATTTGTCAAAAGGAATTAGAACTAGAAAAAAAATGGGAAAACTGGTGGAGGATTTGGGAAAAGGGAGCTGGAATAAATTATCCAGTGATTTTCACCCTTCCCTCCATTTTTTCAGCATAAAGAAGAATTGTGTCTGTTAAACTATTTGGACCATAATGATTCACTCATTCCACACTGGTGGTGGAATCTGGCACGTGTTTGTGCGTGTGCCTGTGTGCACACATACTTATATTTATACATGTAAGCGCTTTGTCACAATAAAATGTTTGGGCTACCCAAATTACCCAACTGATTTTAATTAGTTTTACCAGATATACATTGAAATCATCAAAGTTCTTAATTCAGAGATAGTTTGCTGAAGAGCTTGATTAAATGTTCTCGTTCTTCTTTTGTTTATGTTTTACTGAGAGCAGAAAAAATGTTTTTGCTTTCAGCTGAACTGATCAATGTCTGGAGGTAGACACTTGACCTCATCCTGTAAATGTCAGGGTCCTGGGGAAGCTTCTTTATAGCTTCCCCTGGGTGACTGTGCTGACCCCGATGACACTTTGCTGAGTGCATAATGATGGTAGGATCGTTTTGTTTTTTAAAAAACTGTGAATATATTGCTCCATTGGCTCTCATCATCTTTGTTGTTTACGAGCATTCACACATCATTCTTTTTGCCCCAGCTTTATTGAGATATAATTAACATACAATTGCGTGAGTCGAAGGGGTAGAACACGTCGATTTGATGCACTTACTGCAAAATGATTGTCACCCTGGTATTAATGAACACTTTACCACCTCACATAAATACTATTTCTTTTTTTGTGGTAAGAACATTTAAGATCTCCTCTCTTGGCAACTTTGAAGTATATCGTTCAGTATTATTACCTGTAATCATCCTGCTGTACATTAGATCTCCAGAACTGGTTAACCTCATAACTGTAAGTTTATACCTTTTGACCAATATCTTCCATTTCTCCCATTCCCCCCATTCCCCAGCCCTTGGTAACCACCACTCTACCCTGTTTCTGAGTTCAGCTCTTTCAGATTCCACGTATAGGTGATATCATACAGTATTTGTCTTTCTCTCTTTGACTTATCTCATTAACTTAGTGCCCTCAGGTTTTATCTAGGTGGTTATAAACGGGAGGGCTTCCTTCTTTCTCATGGCTGAATAATATTCTACCCTGTGTGTGTGTGTGTGTGTACACATCACATCATCTTTATCCATTCATTTGTCGACAGACATTTAGATTGTTTCCATAGTTTGGCTATTGTCAATAATGCTGCAATGAACATAGGCGCTCTAAGTTTTTTCCCCCATTACCCTCATTTTTCAAATTCCACTGCGGTAGGTCTAGGTGTGGGTGTTATCTTATTCAAATTGACATTCAGATGGTGCTTTCCATCTGAAAACTTGTGGAAAATAGTCTTCTATAAATTTGAATAATTCTTCCTTGCCATTTGCATTTATTCTCTTTTACCAGAGCTCTTATTAGACAGATAATGGAATTTCTGAATCTATTTTCCAGGTCTCTTAATTTTTTCTTTTATTTTCTGTATTTCTTATTTTGTGTTTTATTCTGTGACCATTTACAACCTCACAACTGTGAAGTTTTAGCTTCTGAATTTGGTCTTTATTGGCTAATCTGTTTAGTCCATTCCATCTGCTTAGATTTTTTAAAAATTTCAGTGATCATATTTTTTTTTCCATTTTCAAGATATCTAATAGGTTAGTTTACATAGCAGCCTACTCCTGATTTTCCTGTCTTATATTTCTGAGGTTAATAATGACACTTTAATTTTTAAAACATTTTTATTGAAAAATAAATATTGTTCGTTGTAAAAGGTACCCCCCCCAAAAAAAAAGCTTCAGTGAACAGATAAGAAATTAAGTCTTCTTCTATTTAGGGCCAGCAGAAGCTATGTCAACAGTTTCTTTTTTGTGGGTATAGAATTCCAGAAATTTTCTGTGCATATTAAGCATATATTTGTATGTGGGCATATACATTTTTGAAACAAAAAAAAAATTGGTCTGTAAACATGCTTCTGAAATATGACTATTTTTGTTGTTTCTTTTCATTATTGCACTTATACGATTTTGGAGGTAATTTTATATCCACACATACAGAACTTTTTAAAAAATACTCTCTTGGGGGGCACCTGGGTGGCACAGCGGTTAAGCGTCTGCCTTCAGCTCAGGGTGTGATCCTGGCATTATGGGATCGAGCCCCGCATCAGGCTCCTCCGCTATGAGCCTGCTTCTTCCTCTCCCACTCCCCCTGCTTGTGTTCCCTCTCTCGCTGGCTGTCTCTATCTCTGTGGAATAAATAAATAAAATCTTAAAAAAAAAATACTCTCTTGAAATTTCTTGTATGGATCACCATAAATTATTTATTAACTGTCTTATTGATAAACATTAAGATTATTACTGTTTTTGCCATTACAAATAATACTGTAGTAAACATCTCCGCATATTTACTTTTTTCTCATCATGTGACTGTAAGTTATAGAATGAATCCTTAGAAATGGAATTGCCAAGTCTAAATGTATACACACTTAAATGTTGATGAACATTACCAAATTGCCCTACAAAGAGGTTGTATTAATAATTTATGACTGCCTACTTCCTTATAACCTTAATGAATCCGTACATTATCTTTTAGAGTAATTAGCTCTTTTTCTGCCAGGTATGTTGCAATTTTCCCCACTTTTTCACTCTGCTTTTAATTTTATTTCAATGCAATTATTTAAAACTTTATTTTCTTCTAGGTTTTTGTTATTTTTAAAAAGGTCTTTCTCATGCCAAAATTGGAAAAATATTTAACCATGTTTTCTCTTTCCTTTCACCTTAAATTGATTTTTATTGCAATGAATGAGGAAGCAAGCTAAACAGTATTTTCTTAGTTAGTGGGTGTCACTAAAATTGAATAGCACTTTTATCAGACGCTAAATTATCATATGATTGTATTTCTTGATGTCTTCTTCTATTTGCTAATAACTCTGTTTTGGGGGGTGTTTGTTCTTTTTGCTGAATTTGAAGACATCATATTGATTACTAAAATATATGGTAATTTGGGTTATGTGCTTTATATTTGAGATTCTCTGGGCCCCTGTCTGTGGATATTCTTGGAAACTGTTGCTACCATTTTTCATGGGAGGAGCAGAATCTTATTCTGCTTAGGGGTGTAAGTGCTTTATCATCTGGTGTAGCCCTTCCTTTATTCATGAGTATCCTCAGAGATGTTGGGCACTGTTTTGAGTCTCTGGATCCGTCCAGCTTGGGGATAAAGAGCCCTCTTGTATCTATGAACCACTAGATATAAATTACTGAGGGAGGACGCAGTAGGGAAGAGAAGCACCGTACTTCTTAGCTGTTTCTGTGGTTTACAAAACAATCACCCAGGCAATTGCCCTAGCTCCCCTTCCTGCTCCCTGATCCTATTACCTCTGGGCTTAGAGCCTCTGTAGAAGTGCCCCTACCTTTTCTAGAAGTCCTATCTTGCATGTGCCATTGGCCATCAAACTTGTCTGCCTTCCATTAATCAAGGATTTCTCCAAAATTTCAATCCATCAATGGCAATCTCTTGTTTTCTAGCATGTTTTAAAGAATCTCTTTTTTTGTCATTTCTAATCCTGTGTGGGAATGGCAAGTGAGCATAGGCATTTGTTGTGCCATTTTGACCCAAGCTACAAACCTCTTCCTTCTTAGGAAAATCATGTACAACTTCCAGTTATGAAAAACAGAATATTTTTCATGAAGTGTGGTCTCAGACCATTCGTTTATCATGTAGCTCTCAGCAATATTAACTGTATGATTCTTGTAGTTTTAAAGAGTACTGTTTCATCATGAGTTCCTCTAAAGAAGAGCCTGCAATGAGGACTTTCTATTCAGGCATTTTATTTGGAAGGCAATCACAGGAATCAGGAGTGAGGGGGAGGGGAGAATAAAACAGGGAAGGAGGAAAACTTAACAAAATGGTACATTATCAAGGCTGTCACCATAGGCAATGGGGGCTCCATTCCACTAAGTATTTCCAGAGAATGTATAAGATACATCCCAGAATTGTCCCCCTGAAGGAGGGGAGACATGTCCATTTACTCACTGGCTTCAGTCCCCTGTTGGCTGAAGGATTTCCCTCAGTGACTTTAACTCTGCTTGTATATTCCTATGCCTGCTAGCCAATGTCCCTGCAGTGTTGGAGAGAAAATGATGCCTCAAAGAAAAGATGGCTAGGCTTCTGGAGGGGAAAACATACTCTGCTCATGCTTGAAGTGAGGCATTGTCAGGACAAGATTATCCTAAATTTATTTATTATTTTTTAAAAAGATTATTTATTTATTTATTTGACAGAGAGAGACAGCAAGAGAGGGAACACAAGCAAGGGGGGTGGGAGAGGGAGAAGCAGGCTTCCCGCCGAGCAGGGAGCCTGATGTGGGGCTTGATCCCAGGACCCTGGGATCATGACCTGAATCGAAGGCAGACACTTAACAGCTGAGCCACCCAGGTGCCCCAAGATTATCCTAAATTTAAATGAAACTCCATTGCACCTGTGGCTAAAATCAGAGATCAGTCAGGGTGATCAATGTTGGCTCTGGAGGCATGTAAGAAAAGTACATACTGGCCTTAGCAAAGTGTCTGGTGAGAAAAAGGTCATAGGACATATCTTGAATGGTCGTTGCCATACCACAACTTCTTTGAGAGTTCCTGGGCCAAGTTCTATTGCGGTTTACTGGTCACCCTCTGTCAATGCATACAGGATACCTTTCTCAGTTTCTGAAGTCTGAAAAGGGTGTACTATTTCTGAAGACCTATGAATATGGCCTGAATCCTACTAGAATGCTCTACTTATTTTTTATAAGTAGCATTTATATTAGAGGGTGATTTAACATTACTATGATATGTAATAATATAGTCTTATTACTTATGCAAGAATGGTGACTAAGTGGCATACATTCTCCACTGCCAAAATAACAGAACAGCTTCTCAGTTATATACACTTTCCTGTAAACTTCCACATGGGACCTCAGAATGTCACTCAACACCGTGCTCCAATATGACATTTGCGTTATTATTTATTTGCCATTTATAGTTTAGTACCTTTTCTTATTTCATACAATCATCAAATTTGCTCAGTTTCAAAGTGATCCATCAAAAACCTCCCAGGCACTAGAACAACCAAAACCGTGCCAGCGTTCATAGGTTAAGACAGCACGGCTTGGCGATGAACTGAAATGACCCTCGCTCGCCTGCTGTTAGTCCTGTTTGCAGACCTTACATCTCTGAACAGAATAGGGGCTAAAAATTCTGCTAAATCTTGTGTGCACATCACAAGTTCTTGAGGTTGAAATAGAGCCTGGAATAGAGGTCCAGACTGTAATATGGACAATTCTCACGCTGTGAGGCACCACGGCATCCAAATGGCTGCGCGTGGAACTGTGTCCTTGCTTTGCACAATTCTCTGCTGAGGTTTAATCTGCATTAACATCGAGCCCTACAGAGAAGCATGGTTCTGATCTGCATACATTTCTGTTCACAGCGTATTATGAAAGGAAGGACGGCTGTATATAATTCAACTCACAAATGGTCAGAAATACGGAATAACAACCTGGCTCAGTAACGTCCATGCTTTGTGCGTCAGTGTGGAAAGCCCGGCAGCACTGACGTTTACGAGCAGGTTTACTGACTGAGCTGTGCTCTCTGTCTGTGGTCCATCTATTTGAGAATGGGTTCTCTTCGCATTGCTGGGGAAAGGAAATAATTCCGCTGCCCCTAAAGGCACTTGGATGATTTGTACCAACTTGTATTTTCATCTTTTTAAAATAAGGTCCCATACTTCTGGCCAGAATATCTTTATTCAAAGTAGTAGCAAAAGCAAGTTAAAGGTAAGTATGCCTTTAACGACAGTCCAGGATAGGGATAACAGCTACTTTGGTCCAGCACTGGTATTGGCTGAATGTCTCTGCTCCCCCCACCCCAATGCATATGTTGAAATCCTAACCCCCAATGTGACGGTATTAAGAGGTGGAGCCTTTAGGAGGTAGGTGTGAGGGTGGAGCCCTTGTGAATAGGATTAGTGCCCTCTTATGAAGAGACTCAGAAGGACCATCTGCAAACCAGGAAGAGGTTCTGACCAGTCGCTGGATCTGCCAGGACCTCCATCTTGGACGTTCTAACCTCCAGAACTATAAAAAATAAATCCTTGTTGTTCAAGCCACCCAGTCTATGATATTTTTATTATAGCAGCCAGAATGGACTAAGACAAGCATTATTCCAAATTGTGTAGCACGCAACCACTAACATTTTAAAGGGAGGAATATCATTTGTTGATCTTTCATGACCTCGCTATAATATTTCTGTGGTTGATGGTGGATAGATTTCACGACAGAAGGCTAAGCAAAACTTTAAGCAAACAACTTTGGGAAATTCTAGAATTAGAACAAAACAAGAGGTTATTTTAGAGTCTGTTTATCAGAAGGTTACTAGAGTTTCAGTTTCTGCTCCTGTCTATTGTTTGTGGTGTTCCTAATCACCATTGTCACTCGCCAGTACATTCTCTCAGCTTTTAAACATTTCCAGTTCCCCAAATATGATGCTTCCAAGTAAGACTCATTCCGTTGCAAGCATAAAAGCACAAATAATTTTTAAACTGGGAGGATCCATTAAAAAACCAATAAGTCCAATAATTTCATTTTAAATAAGAGGAAACTGATCCCTAAGATTTTAAGTGATGTGGTCAAAGTCTCCTAACTTTTTAAGAAGCAGAGCTCTGTCTTTCTTCTAAATCTTCCATTCTGGGAAGTAGCATAGAACTGCCTTGCCAGCATATAGATAATTCCTGGGAGGAAACATGGAAAAGAAAAGAATTGCTTTCATAGGCAGATTTCTGGATAATTTCCCTCATTTTTAATTTCTTTTATCGTTATTACAATATGTCGTTTCCATGAATAAAAATATGGGGAAAAATAAAAAGGAAACAAATTGCGAACAATTAGATTTACCAGTTCTTCGTGAAAGATAACATATTTAACATATGTTTCTCCAGATTATAGCAGCCTGGAGGAAAAAAGAGTTTTGAAATAACAGCAACAAGAAGCATTTTTCTGACTCAGGTCTTGCCCACAGGATTGCAAGAAATTTAGCCTCCCTTAAATTCTTCCCAACTAGTTCAGAAAGTCATTATCTGGGGGTTTTTCATACGAGCACATAGTATTGTCCCCCTAGCAATGTCAATTCTACACACCCTTACTCTCTAGGCTCTGTTGCTTCTTTTGTGGGACAAATACAGAAATATCCCTTGCCTTCTATCAAGGGAGAGATTTGGGGATCAGAAGGAAGCCATGGAGAGGGTGCCACACAGCCTGAATGCCAGTGTCTGGATTATTCTTCACAGGTTCTGTGGCTCTTGATAATGCGAGCAGTCGTGGCAGGGAGTTCCTTGTCCTGGCCCCAGTACACCTTTGTGATATTTCCCTGAGGAGTGCGGCCCAAGACCTGGCAGTGGGCAGACTGCCCCACACGATTTCAGATGGAATACTCTTCAGGAGAGACATGAACTTGAGCTAGGGTATGTTTGCTCGTGTGTCACTTGGGGACAAACCGCCTTCATTCTGCGTCATCAGTGAGACCGCAGTGGATCTACTTTCCCTTCCATTTTAGGGACCCGGGATCATGTTGTTTTCTCCTAGAGCAATGATGAACTAGGCTGAGGAAAGCATGAGGCTTCTACCACCTGAAGAATGAAAGTTCACAAATCCCACATTGGGGCAGGTGTCCAGGCCCTCTTTTGCACATAGGTCTATTGGGGTTTTGGAGGGAATGAGTGGGGCCATCTGACTGAGAGGGACAAAAACTTTGAAGTGGAAATGTAGAAGGGTAAGAGGGACTGAAGGGACAGAGGGACATTGGGAGTGACAGAGGGTTGCCCTGAAACACTCTCTGAAGACACAATGTGAGACATCTCCCCTCTGGGGAGGAAGCAAACTTATTAGGTGAGGTCCCTAGTTCTTGTCTTCCCAACTGGCACTATTTCTAGTGGCTTTCCTGACTCTACAAGAAAATAGTCATTTTACCTCGTTCTGGGTCAGTGTATGTGAATTTTGGGAAGATGGTGTGCTAGAACATAGAAAGGACCCAACACCCGCTTCCCAATAGCCTGGATTGGGAAGAGGCCCTCAGGAGGGTGGAGCTGAGGGTGGAGAGGTTCTTCCCTTGTGAAGTCATCAGGGGAAGGAGGAAGAGACTGCCAAGGAGCAGACGGGTTGAGTCCTTGAGTTGCTCAGCACAGCAGTTCCCCTGGCCTCTTCCGCATGGAAGATCAGAGGGAAAGCCACGCCACCCAATTGCAGGGAGCACCATGTTGATTGGTGTCCATGTGGATGGCACCCCTGGGGGGAAAGACATGTGGATTTATTTATACTCCTGTATAATAATTATCACATATTTCATGGTTCAAAACAATATAATTTTGTTATCTTTATAGGTCTGTATGTCACAAGTCTGAAATCATTTCCACTGGGCTAACATCAGGGTGTCAGCAAGCCCATGTGCCTTCTGAAGGCCCTGGGAGAGTTGGTTTCCTGGCCTTTCGAGCTTCTAAGGCTACCTGCCTCCCTTGACTCGTGGCTGCCTCCTCCATCTTCAAGCCACAGGGCAGCATCTTCTCTCTGACCCCTGCTTTCTTCCCTTCATCTTCTTACTCTTACTTGGATCTTGTCTGATCTGCACATAGGCATCTTTGGGGGAGGCTATTACTCAGTCTACCCTAGGTGCATAGTCTGGGCAGACACATGGGGAGGCCCTGGGTAGGGACCCCCGTCTCTACATTAGGACAGGGGACAAGGCTGGGTCTGGACTTGGGCCATTATGGCCCTACTTCCCATGCATTGGCTTCCCAGGCCCCTCACTCCCAGTGGCCCCATGCACTGAATCCAGGGCTAAGTTCCCTACCCATTCTGTTCGGTCATCCCCATGTGGACCCCGCACCATGCACACAGAAGTCTGAGTGATCCAGTCAAGTTGCCCTCTGTCTCCTGTCACCAATCAGTTGTTAGAGACAAATTCATGCTCCTTTATTTTATCCTTCCCTAGGGCGACCTTCTTTCCTGGAGGCTCCGTCTTGCGCAAAGTGGTCAGCCCCCCAAGACATATCAGAAAGCTCATGTGTTTCTGAATCCTCAGGGTGGATACCCATCAGGCCCTTGGGCTAGGATCCTATTGCCGTCATGACTCAAGATAAACGTTTCTGGGGCCGAAAATACACACCAGAAAAACAACCTGTTGATACATTTTTTTTCAATAAAGTAACTAATAATTTTGAGATAGTGAGATTTAAACAAAAACCTGCTTGATATCAATTGCAATAAATTATTTATCTTAACTATGCAATTTGGAAAAATTATGTTTAGCATTTTGTAAATGCAGCCTTTTTCAATAACACAAAGCATTTATTCTATGAAACATTTATCACTTGAAGGTAAATAGAAAACAGATTTATCAAGAACAAATCAGCATTAATTATAATACAACTACTAATAAATAATAATTATAAGACGGTCACATAAATAACGAATGCCAGGCTCCAGTCTCACAGCCCCTCTGGCTCACGCACAAACCAGGAAGGCAGAGCGGCGGCCGCATCTATGCTGTTTCAGATTCCAACTCCTAACTCGCCAGGGATGGGACAGCGCGCTGAAGAGGCATTACCTTCCAGGGCTGTTGTTGAGAACAACAGACTGTAAAAACTGTCATGGCAATGCCCCATTAGAACATCGATTGCAAGTCTGGACACCCAGTAGAAAGCGGTTCTTTCTACCCATACACCTTCCCAACGCGCACACACACACACACACACACACACACACACACAGAGTCATGGCAGGGCTCAGGGAATCCTTGTCTTGCAAAGAGGACACATCTCACAGACATTGGAGACACACAACACCTCAGAGTAGAGAAGCAAAAAGCTGCAGTTCAATATCTAGGGTTACAAATAAAAAATTAGGAGATAGCTCTGATCAGTGATAAGGAAGGACCCAAACTAAGGAAAGGATCTCTCAAAAAGATTTTGAACCGGCCAGAAGAGAGTGGGAACTAGACAGAACAATGGTCCTTTCATCCTTCACGTGAGGAAGCAGAGCTTGACGTCAGAAGCCTTACTATATCCTTAACGTCGTCCACGTATAACTAGCTTTTATT
Source organism: Ursus arctos (assembly GCF_023065955.2). Lineage (NCBI taxonomy): Eukaryota > Metazoa > Chordata > Mammalia > Carnivora > Ursidae > Ursus > Ursus arctos. The sequence continues at coordinate 12,274,684 of NW_026622819.1, read as the reverse complement.
CTAAAAGGATGTCCAGTCGTTCACAAGAAAAGGACACAAGTAACTATGTGATCTCTGAAGGGCAAGAAGTGCCAGTATTTTCCTGTCGTGTCTCCAACCCATCAGCTCTGAGCCCCACCCACAAAGGCCACAAAACGCCGGTCTGAAATCTTTAGGCAACTTCATAACCTCCTGTGTAAAGCCTTCTCTGGGTATTTTCTTAAAACTGGATCAGAGGAACTTTGCTCATCTTCGGGAATCTTGGTTCTTGTACCCAGCCTGGGAAAGATGGGGAAGTGGCATCGATCACAGAATTCTGCCTTAGGGAGACGGGTGGGGGTGTTTAGGTGGTGTCAGATGCCGCCCCTGTGGCCTCGCAGGCCAGCGTGAGCTGCACTGTGAAAGGAAGGGAGAAGTCTCTTCAAGGTTGGAATCTGGGGAAAAATGGAGAGAAGGGGAAAAAGCGAGCGGAGTTTGCAGTGAGTAAATTGGTAATCCGAAACCTCTCCATTAGCAGGATCTGCTACATATTGAAATGCTAGGTGTGAGCGTTTTTATTGGGGTGAGGGGGATCACAGAAAATGAGTAACGTTCCACACTTCACTCTGTGTGGAGCAGAGAAATAAGAAAAAGGCTGAGAGGTGAGAACAAGCGTTTGGTAGGAGCCAAAAGTGACCAGGAGAACATGAGCCCCCTGGGAAGTAACAAATTTAGGGAGGTTTTGGACTTCCCACCAAGTGTGAGTTAAAGCCAGTTTGCATTTTTCTCCATTTCAAGAGACTGGAAGGCCTCAGTGGATACGTGAATTACACTCGTTTCAAAAAGTCGACCTCTGCTTTTTAAGGGAGGCGTGTTTTATAAACCTCACGGAGATGAAGCCGAGGTGAGATGCAAATCCGCTGCACCGTGTTACCAGGACCCAGGCGAGAAGAGGGGTCGAGGTGCACGGAGGAGGAGTCTATGGCCGAAGCTTGGCAAGCACATGCACCTGGCAGGGAAGACAGCAGGTGAGCGATTTCATGGTGGTAACAGGAGGTGAGGCTACACCTCGGAGAGCCAAGGTCTTGGCGGAAAAGGAGGCAGACATGCTGGGGGCTCTCTGATAATCACATTGAAAAATTTTGAAAGAGGGAAAAACGCTAAGATTTAACAATTATTTTGAAAACTCCTCTTCGTTTTGGCCATCATTTGGGTCAGTGGTGGTGATTCAAGTTTGTTCATCTTTCTAAATAGTTCAATATGTGGCAAAGCGAAGAAAGTTCTCTGACATACTGAGTTACTTTTTTACTGAGCGACGATGGGAAATCTGTCAGGGTGGCCAGTAAGTTTCAGACTTCTGAATGAGAGACAATTAATAATGTATCTAGTGGATGAACAAAACTAGCCAATGTAATTACAGTAGAACCTGAGAAATTGGCCAAAAACATTCAGGCGCACAGCTTGGGGAAAGAAAATTTTCCCCCTCCAAGCCACACTAAGTCAACAACAAAAAATAATTTTAGAACCTTTCTTTCTAAAGGGAAGTAAATTTACGCCAGGAATATTAATTTTAAAAGCCATAAAAATAGCTGGATAGGAATTCAAGTAAACCTTAATATGTCTTCTTGATGAATGAATCCCTTTAATATTATGAAATGTGCCTTTTTATTCCGAACAATATGCCTCGTTTGGAAATCTACCCTGTCTGACATTAATATAGTCACTCTAACTTTCTTTGGATTCATGTTTGCATGAGATATCTTTTTCCATTCTTTCATTTTCAAAAGAATTAGCTTTACTGAAGTATAACTTAAAAACAAAATATTCAGCAAGGATAGGAATATAACTTGAAGAATTTTGACCAATGCATATGGCCCTTAATCACTACTCCAGTGACGATATGGAACACTCCCGTCACCTCATCAAATTTCTCCACGTCTTTTCTGCCATTTCCTCCTCTTCCCCCTGAACCCTGTCAGTCTCTGTTCTGCTCTCTATGGCTAGAGTTTTGCCTTTTCTAGACTTTCATGCCAATGGAGCTGTACAGTATGGAGTCTTTCGTGTCTGGCATCTTCCTCTTAGGACAATGTTTTTGAGATCCATCTATGTGGATGAAGTGTTAAAGGGGTCAGTGATTTGTTCCCTTTTACCACTGAGGGGTGTACGTCTGTAAAGCTAAACCACAATTTGTTTTTCCATTCATTAGCTGATGGACATTTAGGATCTTTCTAGTTTGGGGCTATTATGAATAAAGCTGCTGTGAATATAGAGTACAAGTCTTTGCATAGATCCATTTCCCAGGATGCATACCTAAGAATGGAAATGCTGAAGCACATGGCAGGTGTGTCAAACTTTGTAAGAAACAGCCAAACCGTTCTCCAAAGTAGCTGAGCCATTTTGCATCCCCGCCAGCAATATGGTAGAGTTCCACGTCCTCGTCAACACTAAATCCTTCCAATTTTAGCTGTTCTTGCTTTTTTGCCGTTATACCTTTTGATTTTAGCTAACCTAGTGGGTCTGTAGTGGTATCTCACTGTCGTTTTAATGAACACTCTTCCAATACTAGTGATGTTAAGTATCTTTTCATGTGCTTGTTTACTATTTGTATATATTCATTTTAAGTGTATTCAAAACTTTTTTTTTCCACTTTTTAATTGGGCTATAAGATTTCTTTATATATTTGGATTCCGCATCCAGACAAATGTTTTGCAAATCTGTGACTTGATTCCATTTTCTTTACAGTGCTTTTGGAGAGCAAATGTTTTTAATTTTAACAAAGTCCAATTAAATTTTTTTCTTTTATAGTTTGTGCTGTTTTTGTCCTATTTAAAAATCTTTGCCTAATTTGAGGTCTCTACATTTTTTCATAGGTTTTCTTATAAAATTTTAATAGTTTTGGCTCCTATATTTAGGTCTGTGATCCATTTGAAACGAATTTTTGTATATGGTATGTGTTAAGGTTTGGGATTCTTTTTTATTTTTCCTTTTTGCATATGGATAGCTGATGTTTTCAGTATCATTTGTTGAAAAGATTATCGTTATATTGAATTGCTTTGTCATCTTTGTCAAAAATCAATTGGATATATTGGAATCTCTGTTCTGTTCCATTGATTCTAGGTGTATCTGTCTTATACCTATACCACGTTGCTTCATGACTGTAGCTTTATAGAAAGACTTGAATTCAGGTTGTGTAAATCCTCCAATTCTACTCTTCTTTTTCAAAGTTGTTTTGGCAATTTTAGGTTCTTTGAATTTCCATAAAGACAAGTTCTTCGTTATTTACAACCCAATATTTTTAATGTCAACAAAAAAGGTTGTGATGATTTTGTCTGGGATTGTATTGAAAACGTACTTCAATTTGGTGAGAATGGAAATCTTAATAACATTGAATCTTTTGGGTCAGGGACATTGTATGTCTCTCATTTTATTTTGGTCTTACTTAATTTCTCTCACAACTGTTTATTGTTTTGAGTACACAGTCATGCAAATGTTTTGTTAAACTTATACCTGCATATTTTATATTTTTAATTATTTTGTGAATGACATCTTTTTTCTTTGGATGGGAATGGTATACTGTTTTAATTAGAGTTTTTAATGCACTGTAACATAAGCATAATATTTTTTTCCTTTTTTTAATAGTAATTTTTTTATTATATTATGTTAGTCACCATACTGTATATCCTTAGTTTTTGATGTAGTGTTCCATGATTCATTATTTGCATGTAACACTCAGTGCACCATGCAATATGTGCCCTCCTTAATACCCATCACCAGCCTATCCCAGTCCCCCACCCCCTCTCCTCTGAAGCCCTCAGTTTGTTTCCCAGAGTCCATAGTCTCTCCTGGTTCATTCCCCCTTCTGTTTACCCTGCCCTTCATTCTTCCCTTCCTTCTCCTACCGATCTTCCTGCTATTTCTTATATTCCATAAATGAGTGAAACCATATGATAATTGTCTTTCTCTGCTTGACTTATTTCACTTAGCATAATCTCCTCCAGTCCCGTCCATATTGCTACAAATGTTGGGTAATCGTTCTTTCTGATGGCTGAGTAATATTCCATTGTATATATGGACCACATCTTCTTAATCCAGTCATCTGTTGAAGGGCATCTCGGTTCCTTCCACGGTTTAGCTATTGTGGACAATGCTGTTATGAACATTGGGGTGCATATGGCCCTTCTCTTCGCTACGTCTGTATCTTTGGGGTAAATACTCAGTAGTGCAATTGCTGGATCATAGGGTAGCTCAATTTTTAACTTTTTGAGGGACCTCCACACTGTTTTCCAAAGTGGCTGTACCAACTTGCATTCCCACCAACAGTGTAAGAGGGATCACCTTTCTCCACATCCTCTCCAATATTTGTTGTTTCTTGCCTTGTCAGTTTTTGCCATTCTAACGGCGTAAGGTGGTATCTCAATGTGGTTTTGATTTGAATTTCCCAGACGGCTAATGATTTTGAACATTTTTTCATGTGTCTGTTAGCCATTTGTATGTCTTCATTGGAAAAGTGTCTGTTCATATCTTCTGCCCATTTTTTGATTTGGTTATTTGTTTCTTGTGTAATGAGTTTGAGAAGTTCTTTGTATATCTTGGATACCAGTCTTTTATCTGTAGTGAGGATGACATCTTAAAAATTTCAATTGTCAATGGTTGGTTTACTAATATATAGATATAATTAATTCTGGGATATTGAACTTATGCTCTGTGAGTTTCTTAAACTTACTCATCAGCTGTAGTAACTATTTTAGATCCCATAAGATTTTCCACATAAATGATCATGTCTGTGAATAGAGAGTTTTATTTCAATTTCCCATTTTGTATGCCTCTTTTTCTTTCCTCCTTTCACTGAATAGAACCTCCAGGATGATGTTGACTAAGAAGGATGAACAATTGCCTTGTTCCCAGTTTTAAAAAGAAGGTATTCAGTCTCTCACAACTTACATGATGTTAGCTGTCAACTTTTCAGAGCTGACCTTTACCATGAAGAAGATTGCTTCTATTCTCAGTTTATTGACATTTTTTATCATGAACAGATGTTGACTTTTTTCCAAATAATTTTTCTGCATCTATTAGGATGATTTTTTAATGTTAAACCAATTTGCATTTTGGGATAAATCCTAATTGGTCATGATTTATATTTATATAAATATTTATATATTGCATGATTAATTTTTTTAAAACATTTTGTTAAGGGTTTTTGCATTTGTGTTCATACAGATGGTTGTCTGTTGTATTCTTTTCTTGTAATTCTTTGTCTGGTTGGTGTCACTGTAAAGCTTGCTTCATGAAATGAATCTTCTATTTTCTGGAATAGCGTAATACAGAATCATTCTTGTTTGTTCCTTAAATGTTTGCTAGAGTCCACTAGGAAAGCCATACTGGTCGTGGAATTTTCCTTTGTGGGAAGGTTTTTGCTATATTGAGGCCATTCAGATTATTTCTTCTTGATGGAGCTTTAGTAGTTTATGTCTTTTAAAGAATTTGCCGCTTTATTAAAATTGGCATATTTATTGGTTTATAGAGTTGTTGGTAGTATTACCTTATTAGTCTTGCATGTCTGTAGCATCTGTGGTGATGTCCCACTTTTATTGCTGATATTGGCAGTTTGGCTTTTCCCCCCATTTTTCGATCGACATGGCTAGGATTTTATGAATTTCACTGATGTTCTTCACAGAACCAGCTATAGATTTCATTGATTTTTCTCTATTACATTTTGTTTCCTACTTCATTTGATTTCTGCTTGTAACTCTATTATTTTCCTCCACTTTAGTTGCTCTTCTTTTTCTGGTTTCTTTAAAATGGGATCGAAGAACATTGATTTGAGGCCTTCTTTTAATTCTGTACATTTCCCTCAAAGCATTGCATTAACTGCATCTTACAAATTGTGAGGAGTTTTGTTTTCACATTCCTTCAGTTCAAAATATTTTCTAATCACTTGCTTCTCTGCTTCTTTGGGGTTATTTAGAAGTGTATGGTTTGATTTTCAAATATTTTGACATTTTTCCAGATAACCATTTGTTACTTATTTTTAGCTTAATTTCATTATGGCCAGAGAACATACCTAGTATGATTACAATCCTTTCAAATTAAATGTGATTTGTTTTATGGCCCAGAATATGGTCTATCTTTGTATATGTTTTGTGTGTATATGAAAATGCCATGCTGGAGTATTTTATACATGTCAACTAAGCCAAGTTAAAGTCATATATATGTTTATTAACTTTCTGCCTACTTGTTCTATTAATTATTGAGAAGAATGTGGAAGTCTGCAACTGTAACTTTAGATTTTTCTATTTTTTTGTTTTAAATCCACTAATTTTTGCTTCATGTATTTGGAAGCTTTGCTATAAAACCCATTCACATTTAGGATTATTACGTCTTCCTGATATATTGATCGTTTTTCTTATTATGAACTCTCTCTCTATCCCAGATAATATTCCTTGTTTTTAAATTTACTTTTCAGGGGCAACTGGGTGGCCCAGTTGGTTAAACATCTGACTCTTGATTTCAGCTAGGCCATGATCTTGGGGTCATGAGATTGAGCCCTGCACTGGGCTCCACTCTGAGTGTGGAGTCTACTTGGGATTCTGCCCCCCTCCCCGGCTCATGCTCTCTCTCTTTCTCAGATAAATGAATAAAACCTTTAAATTTACTTTTTGGATATTAATGAAAAATCTCCAGCTTTCTTTTGATAAGGGTTTTCATAATATATCTTTTTTTATCCTCTCAAATTTAGCCCATCTGTATTTTTAGATATAAGAGCAGTATTTTAGAATCTAATCCGAAAATCTCTCCCTTTTCATTGGAGTGTTTGGATCCTGTATATTTAATAGAATAATTGATAGAATTGTGAGCAAATATACCACTCTTGCTATTTATTTTCTATTTGTCCCCTTTCCCGTTCATTCCTTTTCCCTCCATTTTCTACATGATTGTAATTATTGGTATGTTTTTAACAATTTATTACAAGGCCTCTCTACTCTGACTGTTGGGCAGATGAACTGCTGTCAGCTCTGTGTGAACTCCAGGAATTGTTCTGCCTGTACCTTTTTGGTGGTTTCCTCTCCAGCCTTGGGCATTTTTCTTTCCTGCACATGGAGCTCAATACTCAGTAAAACACCCCAGGTATCACCCACGAACATCCAGACCATTATTTTTGGAGTTCCCTCCTCTCTGACATTCTTCCCAGTGGATTCTAGCCACGTGTGCCTCCATGAAGGGGATAAAGCCTCCAAACTTTGTCCTCCCAACTCAGTGAGACCTCTTGGCTGTGTTCAGTTTCCTCTTTCCTTTACTACAGCCTAGAATGGCATCCCGATAATGAGCTGATACTATCATAGGAATCACCTCATTGTTTTCATTTTCTCAGGAATCACAATGTTGCACTGCCTGTCGTCCAATGTCTAAAAACCATTATTTCATATGTTTGTCCAACTTTCTAGTTGTTCAAGGGAGGAACTATTATTCTGTCATGAGAAGAAGCAGAAGCAGAAGCCTCCTCATCAAAGGCTTTAAGGAAGGCTAGAAGGATTTTGACTTTATCTCAAATGCAGAGAGAAATCACTGTAAGATAGTAAGAAGAAACATGGCATAGTCAAAGCAAAATGAGGGGAAGCCAGTATAGACACTTTCTCTAGGACTTTGCTGGTCTTCATGCTTTGAGAGGAAGCAGAGCTTAACATCAGTCCCTGACAGGGAACTTTAACGCAGTAAACAAACTCTGCATTTGGAGGTAGAAAGCTAAAGTGAGAGAGTCCTGGTTCTGCCAGCTATGAATTACGTTACTTTAGAAAGTTTAATCAACCACTTACATAGTAGGTGACACTCGTCAATGAACTCATTTCCTCACCACCAAAATGGTGGCAAGCCATCTCTCTCATTGGACTCCTGGGAAAAGCAGCTGGACCTAAGAATGATCAGCTGTGTAGAAGTCAGGATAGTGAGAGCTCTAATTCCATTTCGGCCACTAATATGCTATGTCAACTACAACTGCAGAAAGTTGACCACTGGAAGGGAATTTATAATTAATGAGTTTTGACACCTTTAATTTATAAATAAGAAAATTCAGACCTTGGGCTTTTCTATGTAATTTATGTTTTTTACTACAAACATTATTTCAGGCTTCTAGAATTTGGAAATGAAAGCACTTTCTAGGCTTTAAGTTTTGACAAACAAAAATGTAAAGTTTTGTTAATATTTTAAAATGTCAAAAAAATAAAACGTCAAGAAGGCAAAAGAAAGGGTCTTAGTATGGGCTGTGACTTCATTGAAAAAGTATAGTCAAGGTGACCCTGTATTCTCTTATTTATGAATATGAGTGATAAATTTGGGAGCTAGCCAGGAATGTGGAGGAAGGGCAAATAGCAGACTTTCCTCCAGAGAAAGCATAAGTTGGTGATAAGAAATGTGGTGCTAGGGGCACCTGGGTGGCACAGCGCTTAATCGTCTGCCTTCGGCTCAGGGCGTGATCCCGGCGTTCCGGGATCGAGTCCCACATCAGGCTCTTCCGCTATGAGCCTGCTTCTTCCTCTCCCACTCCCCCTGCTTGTGTTCCCTCTCTCGCTGGCTGTCTCTCTCTCTGTCGAATAAATAAATAAAATCTTAAAAAAAAAAAAAGAAATGTGGTGCTAAGTATTTGCCATATCTACTACTACAATTTGAAATGTGCAGATTTAAATGTCTTCATAGACTAAGGCTACAGCTACTCTAAAACACTTGAAATATGTGAAAGTGAGAAAACTTGAGATGGGAATTCAGAGAAATCCCAAAGTAAAAATATAATTCTGGTGAGAAAGCTTGCTTAGAAGCTGCTTTTATGATTTCTAGCTTAATGGCAAGTCATAATCCTTTGTAGTTACAGTATTAAATTATTACTTGATATCATTTACCCTTCTACTTCTCCTTATTAAAAGTGAGTTTTTATAGTTTCTGCTTCCAGGGATGTGGAGTAGGTATATTTCCTATTTCTCCTGCTAAGTAAAATTTTAAAAAACCTGGAAAATAGATATAAAACAAACATAAGAAAACTTTGAAAGATGGAGAGAAGGCAGTGGTTGGGCTGGGACCTCAGGATCCAAGAAACAACACAGAGGTGGACTCAGTGGGTTCTCTTCTCGCCTTATTGGTCTCACTGAAAGTGAGGGGCCGTCCACCACCCAGTTGAAGTGATGTCTGAAGAGGCCAAGTGGAGAGACAGAACGTTCCCCCCTGCCCAGCAGTAACAAGTCATACTCTGCCTCATGGTATCAGTGAAAGCCAGGCTGGAAGCAGCAATGAGGCATTTCTATCCCTCCCACCAGGTTGGGCTACTAGATAAAAGTTGGGGGGCCCCTGGGTGGCTCAGTCAGTGAAGCGCCTGCCTCAGCGTTCAGCTCAGGTCATGATCTCAGGGTCCTGGGGATCGAACCCTGCATCGGGCTCCCGGCTCAGCCTGGCGTCTGCTTCTCCCTCTACCTCTGCTCCCCCCACTTGTGCTCACGTGCTCTCTCTCTCTCTCTCTCAAATAAATAAACAAATAAAATCTTTAAAAAAAGAAAGTCTCAGCAAAGAAATAGGAACTGTAAAGAAAAACAAAATGGAAATTTTAGAACTAAAAATACAGTAAGTGAAATGTAAAACTCAGAGGAGAGTATCAAGAGTAGAATGGAGGAAACAGAGAAAAGAAGGAGTGAAGTGATGATAGAACAATACACATTAATCTGAACAACAGCGAGGGCGAAATACACTGAAAAAAGTTGAGCAGAGTCTCAGAGACACGTGGGACTGTGATGACTGATTTTATGTGGCAACTTGGCGAGGCCGTGGTATCCAGTTATTTTGACATTCCTCAAGATATTTCTGTGAAGGTACTTTTAAGATAAGATTAGTTTTTAAGTCAGTAGAGTTTGAGTGAAGCATATTGCTCTCCATCTTCTGAGTGAATTGTGTTCGCTCATCTGAAGGCCTTCACAGTGAAAGAAAGACCTCCCCACGTGAGGAGAGAATTCTGCGGGTGAACATTTGGACTTGAACCACTGCCCTTCTCAGGGTCTCCAGCCTGCCGGCCTACCTTGCCAATTCTGGACTTGCCAAATCTCTCCAAGTATGTGAGAAAATTCCTTAAAATAGCCCCCCACACCGATAGCCACATAGATATCTGGACATGGAGGAGGACAGCTAGAGACACAGATGATACAGCTATAGATATCAACGGGCAAGAAAGAGGGCTGGAAAATCAGTCCTCAGAGAAGTGATGGCTGAAACCTTCCCCTATTTAGCAAAAGACATACAGTACAGATTCGAGAAGCTGAGTGAAATCCAAACAGGATAAACTTAAAGAAATTCATACCAAGAAATGGGATAGGCAAACTTCTGCAAACTGAAGACAAAGAAATCATCTGTCAGTTGGTGAACAAAGAAATGACACTTTATCACTATGGGAAAAATAATTCCAATGACAGTGGGTTTCCCCGACCAGACTCCGTAGAGGCCAGAAGGAAGCGGCACAATGTGTTACAAGAGCTAAAAGAAAGGAAATGTCAACCAGAAACCCAGCATACTGGCATCTTGATTTTGTACGTCTAGACTCCAGAACTACGAGGAGCAAATTTCTGGTGTTTGAATGACCCAGTTGATTGCACTTTGTTATGGCAGGTGGAGCCTACCATGACGGGGAGAAACTAGGTAAGGGTACACAGCGTCTCCCTGTTATTTCTGACGACTTCATATGCATCTACAAGGATCTCACAATAAGTTTAATTAAAAAGTAAATTTTACATAAATATTTGAAAAGGAATCTTGTTTTGGAACTGTTTTTAGAATATCTTAGTATGCTATAAGATAATCTCTTGCATTCATATGGTACTTGACATTGTTCCAGATAATTCCACACCGTGTCTCTCACCAGAGCTTTGTTACATGCTGGGGCAGCCACTGTTGCTCTGTTAGAGATGACGAAGCCGAACATTCTAGAGGTAAGATACCTGGAATGTAGTTGTATAAGTAATAACAGCTGAGGCTTGGACACTAACTCAGGGTCTTTTTCCATCATAATGAGCTTGCTTAGGGAATCACAAGTTTGCCAAGCCATAGAAAAGGATGAACTGCCTCTATGTCCCGAAGAATCAAATGAAAACTAACGGAGAATTATCTAGTAACATATTAGGGGCAGGCTGATAGTATCAAGAGCTGTGTGACTCTCCATTTCCTGAGGACCAAAGTTGGTTTGATTGGCCCTTGATTGAAGATGCATCTGGACTGGATGCCTCTGGGAAGGCGGAGAAAGTGCAGGTCCAAGGGCTTTGGGACACACAAGGGTTAACTTCCAGTGAGTTATTCTAGCCCCAACCCTCCAGATGAGGCCTTCCTGTACACCCCCTCTAAATGCAGAACTCATAGGAAAAAAACTGTCTCCACAGAATACGTTCAAGAATAAATATGTGAGGAATGTATGGGGAAAAGTAGTGATTCTCTGTTTGCGTTTCATTAGGAATGGATTCCTGATATCCACTGTCTCAAGCAGGAAATCAAGCCCAGTCCCTAAAACCAACTGTCTTCCCTTTGCGGGCCTCTGCCAGGTTTACAGAAAACATTCTACAATGCAAAAATAGTGGAGCTGGGCTTGGTGTTCTCACTGCAACCACATTCCCTGCACTGGGAATCAAATGGAAGGTTCCACCTTTTAGCCAAGAGCCCAAGGTTTTATTTTGCATTTGAGAATTTAGGACAGAAAGAACTTCCTGGTAGTTTTTATTTTGTGAAAACACACAGTAAGCTAAACTTCCTATAACAAGAGCCTCCTTGAATTTAGAGATTGGGGTGTGTGTGTGTGTGTGTGTGTGTGTGTGTGTGACCAGCCAGGACATTTGGCTAGCGTTCTTACTTTAATTTCGTTTTTCAGGACATAAACCACTAAGGTGCTTTGACAAAAGGCTTGTTAAATGTAGAATGGAACTAAATTATTCACTGTGTTAAGTACATCTTTGAAAACCAAAATTTATCATTCAGATGGTCTGATGGCTCACTGGATCTTTCATAGAACAAGAGGACTGAGTTATCAGATGATTCTCAATGTTGACCTGAGTGTAAACCTGATGGAAGTGCCACAAGCCGTGGTCAACTGTCATTGAACCGATATATCTTGGGGCATGAGAGTTCACACAATCTTTGCCCGGGTCTACTATTAGACCCTCCGAATCTAATACCATCATGGCTGTCTTTGAAAAGCCACTTGAGTAGAAGATAGTGACTTTGCTCAGGGCATTCGTATCATCTGAATCTGGTAGTTTTCCTAATCTACAAGTGATAACAATAGCTACTACTTATTAAATCACAATAATTTGCCCTGTTTGGGGGTAGGTGTTGTGTGTGTATTATCTCACTCAATCCTCCTAAGAATAGAAGAGGTGAATAGGATTAGCCCAATATTACAGATGAGGAAACCGCTGACAAGTACAGAGATTTGAGCTGAATACAAGTCTGGCTCGCAAAACCCATGGGTTTTTTCACCATTCATGATGCATTGGCAGCAAAACTCTTCAAGCGCTAAATCCCTGAGGGACCCGGAGATTATTGTGTTGGAGTAGAGTGTCAGAATATTGAATTCTGATATTAATCCCTACTGCTTTTAAAACCTCGAAAGCTGCTCTGATGTGCCCCATATGTAGCAAGTAAGAGGCATTCAGTTTGCTGACTTACGTATCTTTGAACAGTTTTCCGGTGTTCCCTTTATTGGTTGGTGACATCTTAGTTCCTTTATTCTAAATTAAGCCCTGGGCATTTGACTGGTCAATGCTTAGTGCCCTCAGAAATCCAGTGTTCTGGTAGCAAAAGCACAAGGCAATATAAGCCAAGAGACCTGGGCTCAAGTTTTGTTTCCACACTAATTTTACAGTGAGTGCATTAGGTTAGACAACCCAGTTCAGCAATCTGCACTACAGTTTTCTTTTGTGTCAAAAGGACATCGTATCTGCATCACATTATCAATAAGGAATGTTTTCAGATACAAATAACAAAATACATGAGCAGCAGTATCTAAAATTATAGGATATTTATTTTTTACTGAATAAAATGTTGGGAGGTGGGACACTTAAGGATAGATCAGCAACTCAACAATGGTGTCAAGAACCCATTCTTTTTTGTTGTAATCCATTGTACTCCACTATTTGCTGGTTTTTCATCCTCATGCTTATTGCCTTATGGTTACAAAATGGCTGCTGCAGCTCCAGTAACACATCCATAGTCAACAAAGGAAGAATAAGGAAGGAGCAAAACCAATAAATTCTTCATAGTTATTTTTTCATCAAGAAGCAAAGCTGTATTTCTCAGAAATCTCATAGCACACTTCCCTTATGATCTCATTGTCAAAAATCAGGTCACTTGGCTATCCACTCATAACTAAGAGGCCAAGAAATGAAGTGTCTGGATTTTCAGTTTTGGTATTAGAATGCAGAAAGGGAGAAAGTGGTTCAGAATGGCTTTTGAAAGTAATCATCAGTGTCTCCTACATTTATGATGTCAAAGGATTTGTCTTGTCAAACTAAACTTTTCACTTTTGTCCCTCTTCATTCTAAATAATTTGTAACCAGTATTTTTGACACCGAGTATATCTAACCATCTTTTTCCATGTAATGTTTCATATATGTGAAGTACAAAAATGCAGAGTGCATGCCATAGGTACTCAAGAGATGACTCATTTCAATGCAAGACAATGCTTACCTGTGATCTAATGCCCAATACATTTTTCTTGTCATTGGAAGTCACCTCTTATGTATGTGTTCTCTTCCTGTTTCAATGAATAGTAAACTAGACATGAGCTATGTATAAATAATGCCAGAACATCTGGATGAAAGGAAAAAAACCAATTATCTGGATGTTTTGTCTACATAACATCAAAACATGTAGCATTGTGTAGACAAAACAGGCAGATGACTGAATATTTTACTTTTCATCCAGGCATTTTGTTGTCATGTAGATGAAAAGCACTGCCAACTTAGGGACATAAGAGAAAAACAGAGTCTGGCAAAACTTGTCTGATTTGTAGAGTTCAAGCTTACTATGGGAAAGGAGGACAATTAATGAGATACTGTATCAAGTTAATTTTCAAAACGTTCTGAGCTATATTGAAAGAAGTTTCTTACTATGGGTTCATAATGATCTTCACAAATGGTAGTACCATTACGAGACTTTTAGTTTATTTTACAATTATTCTGGGGGGGTAGCTATTGCTATTCGAATTTTATAAATGGGACTCTGGATCTTAAAGATGAAGAAAAATTTCCCAAATCCCACAGGTTGATTGCATCTGCGAACAATATATTACATAATTTTTTTCTTTTCACTTAGTATCCCTTAAAGGGTTTTAGGGTCCCAAAATTAGTGTCATGATTCCTCAAAAGCTGGGAAATAGGGCTAAATGCACTCAGTTGTGCTATTTTATTTCATGTATTATTACATATATATGTCTATGTTCTAAATCCAATATACCTAATTAGGAGCTACACTTGACAAAGAGGCATATTAGTCTTTGACGGGAATCTCTTATTTCGAAGAACCTGATAGGGCAATGTCCTTAAATACTATCTGAAGGGCCTCGCTGAGATAACAAATTAAGTTTTATGACTCACTATTCTCATTCCTTCAAGCAGACAGTTGCAAGTTCAATCCATAGAGATCACCTGGGGAGCATTCTGTCTTCAAAGTCGTCCTATGTAGTCTCTCATTTCTCTGGCAGGGACTTAGCTGGATGGGTAGTAAGTAAGAGCTACGAGAACTTTGTTTGAAGCCAAGACTTTTGTGATCAGGACTCATGGGTCTGGGATTTTTCCAGGTCAAAAAACTGTCAAAAAATGGTCAGTAGGGGAGTGGGTCTGAGTGGGAAAGCAGTAGAATTTTCAATTTGGGCTATACAGGTATATTACAACAGAGAAACTCATCCTTGCAATAACTCTTGAGCCCTGAAGACTCACCATTAAATATGGAATTTTCTGATTTATGATTGTGGTGTTAGGGCTGGAACGAGTCTCCTGTTTACAGCAAAAACTCACATTAAGTTCTAGACCGGGAGCCTCAAGGTGAAACCCACAATGCAGCTCTTCGTATGTTTCCTACTATTAAAATTCAGCATCTTATTAACGCAATGTGTTTTAAAACCTGTACTGGGTTCTGGAACTAGACAGTGGTAAGGGTTGCACATTTTTGAGAAGATACAAAAAAAATACTGAATTGTACACTTTAAAAGGATGAATTTTATAGTATGTGAGTTATATCTCAATTTTAAAGAACCGTATTGGACTAATTCGAATGGCTTCTTGGACATCAAATGATCTTACAAAGCAATATTTTGGTGATTTAAGTGTAAATGAAACAGAAACATATGGAGTAAATTTCTGCAAAATTGTACATGATTTCAAAAATTAAGGGGGAAACGTTCTTGGCAAAACCTAGTTGGGTTTCGTCGAATCCAAAATACTTGAAAAATAAATTGAGACGTTTTGTAAACCAAAATACAGCTGGTTTCTCCATGCAGTATGTATTTGTTACATACTGTCCTTATTGCTAACTGCATTTCTACTTTATATGGGAAGGTGCAGTCAGTTCAGGTACCCGGGCACAACACTATGAATACTTAAGGCATCGTGCAGTGTAAAGCAAAGTCACGTTATGGATTTTGATACAATATATTAAACACTATTTTCAAGGAACTCTTCCTTGCTGAAATAATTAGAGGAGAAAGTCACTTGTAAGAGCCCCCAAGTGAAGTTTAAGAGGCCAGAAAAACTGAGGCCCTCCCGTCTCCATGATACGTTGACAATCTCTGGGTATGTAAGCATCACTGTTACTGACAACGCAGTCTCCGATATGGTTTATAAAACCCACACACAAAAAAGGTAGATATCTACACATATATCAGATTTTGAGCCTGTCATACAAAACTCTTGAAATCCTTTTTAACCTATACATCTATTTATCTTCTCCATTCTCTTCTGTTATATCCTAGACAGTAAATCTTAGGCAAAAACTGTGAGTGCTCTTTTCACATTTCTGTGCCTGACGGATCTTTTGTATCCACAAAAATGTGTGGAATAAATGCTCTTGATAGAATTTCATTTCATAAGTCAAGCAGAGAAAGACAATTATCATCTGGTTTCACTCATTTATGGAACATAAGAAATGGGAAGATTGGTAGGAGAAGGAAGGGAAGAATGAGGCGGGGGGTGGGTAAACAGAAGGGGGAATGAACCATGAGAGACTGTGGACTCTGGGAAACAAACTGAGGGCTTCAGAGGGGAGGGGGGTGGGGGATTGGGATAGGCCGGTGATGGGTACTAAGGAGGGCACATATTGCATGGAGCACTGGGTGTTATATGCAAATAATGAATCATGGAACATTGCATCAAAAACTGGGGATGTGCTTTATGGTGACTAATATAACAAAATAAAAATTAAAAAAAAAAGAATTTCATTTCAACCTCCCTCACTTCTGTTCAAGTGTCATTTCTCAGAGAGATCTTCCCTGACCACTTTTGACCATCCATTCTTACTCTCTATCAGCCGACTTCTCTATTTTTTTTTTAAATTTTGTCTATTTTGTGCTGTGATGGTAAAGCGGCCACCATTATAGTGTCACATCTTAATACGACTGATGTTAACAGTCTTTAGCAAGGGTAGGGACTGTGGCAGTGGGAGATGCAGGACCTCTGACATCTGGGTCCTACTGGACCATAGAAGCCTTGGTTTCTTCAGCAGCTGCACAGACAGACGGGCTGACGTTAATGCCCCATGGAGTGATCTCTGAACAATTGTAAGGAGAAAAGCAGGCAGATACATTGCTCATCTCCCCCCACTCCATACAGAATGTCCTGAGAAGTAAGAGTTCCATGTGACCCTGTTGGAGACATTTCACAGATCCACGTAACCAGCTATGTTTTCATGTGAAGCTGTGGCCAGCTTGGTAATGCACAAACTTAAATTTGTTTTCTCCTTTCCCGCCTTCCTCTTTTTCCTCCTTGTTGCTTCACAAGATCAGAATGTAAACTTTGTCCAACAGAATTCTAGGCATCTAGGCTGACAACAAGCCATAGAAAGCAGTCTCTTAGGATAGGATTTTGGAATTTGATTTCCCACCTGTGATAGTAACAGTTACGGAAGCTCCTACCTAGCGACATCTGAGATAGCATGCAGGTGGAAAGCAGGCCATGAGGAGCTGCTCCTCCTCGTTACTATGGGGGATGGGTAATAACGATCGTGGTAGCAAGTGGATACTGTTGTTAGCAGTGGAGGCCTCGTAAGAAAAAAATGATAGGCTAGAGCAATGAATTGGCAACTTAAATCACATTTTGAGAGCTTAAGGGCCTCTCTGACAGCTTTAAAGTGAAGGGACACTTCTTTCAGACACAGGGAAGATTATATTAAAAATCTGGCCCTATATCTGATTATCAGCACAGCAGTGTTACGAGAAGACTAGATGGACACCATAGATCTTCTCTCCTGAGTTTGAGGCCTGATAGAAAGAGTGAGAACAGGGTATTTTAGGTCAACATGTCTAAGAATGTGATGCCCTCATTCCCCGGGTTCTACTGGTCAGCAGAAGACGTCTCCTCCGTGCGCACCAGAGGAAGATGAAGCCCTCCTGCCTGGAGATCCCCCATAGACCTCACCTGAGGTGAGGCTTTTTCTTTTCAACTGGTCTGTGCTTACTACCCCTCATTTCGTGACCAGACCAGGCGGCAGCCCGTAACTGCCTGAGGCAGAGTAGATGTAATTTGGGAACAAATTGCCACGCAGCAGAGGGACGGGGAGTCATAATGTTCCATGCAACGGGACCCACAGCAACGGTGTTTGGAGAAGACAGAAAAAGACAAAGAAATATTTAGGTGACTAATTGTGTTGCTTGATTTGTTTAATCAAAAATTATAAAAGTCTGAGAAACTGAAGGATGATGTCAGCAGCTACAATGGAAAGTCAAGGTTCCTCACCCTGATTCCAGATATAAGTTAATCCGCAATCTCAGAACCATATGATGGAAAGGGAGGCAGGATAAGTGGGGTAAAGTAAACCAGGTATGTATTCCTCCAGTCCTTCCCCCAAAGGGACCCATGGGCAATTTTCAGGGCAACCATGCACGGGGGAGAGAAGAATATCCAAATATCAGAGAGCTGTTAGACACAGAATCTGAACACACATTGCTCTCATGAGACCGCAAATGCCTTCATAGGCTTAACTGTGTGGATGGACACTTGGAAGAGACTTGAGGAGAAGGGATAGATGGGGAACGCTTCCAAGAATGTGGATGGGCATCGGATTGAATGCACACGGTGACTTCTGAAACCAGAGGATAGGGTAGCCGGGGATGTTATTTTTCGTGGTTAGAGAAGTTAGCAAAGGAAAAAGTAGATGACAGGGGGGAAGCAGGGAGAGGAAAGAATTTGAAATAGGAAATGGCTTGTCAATAAACATTCTGTAGCAAGATCTCCAGTTGTTCTGAAAATTAACTCCTGAGTGTTTATTTCTATTCGTAGAACAGCAGAGGACAAATTCTGCCCACAGCTGTGCATGAGGAAAAGGCAATTCTTTTTTTCTTTCTTTTTAAAATTAGTTCCCAGAGAGAGACAGGGGAGCCTTCTTGGAATGGAGCTAGAACAGGGCAAGAACAGACTCAGGGGGTCAAGTTTTGACTAACAGGAACATGGCAATAATGGGAGACAGATTGGTTTAGCTCTCAGCTACACCCCATTTTAACATTATGGCCTTGGGCAAGCGTATTAAAATTGGAAGGAGTCTTGGGAGTCATTAAACAGAAAAGGAAATTTGAGGACTGTCTAATCCTGGGTTCCCTGGAAAACAGAGCCTGGAGCAAAGTGTAATTACTTTATCAAATTATGTAATCCTATGCAGTACTGAACGGAAAGGAGGAATTCAGGGCAAAAAAGGGAAGGCAAATGAAAATATGCGTGGTACTTTACCTAGATGGCCGCATCTTCCCAAGGAACATAACTCTTTGCTTGGTCAAATAAGAGGTTTAGATGTTATTAAAATTAAGAAGTGAATTTATCAAGATCAACATAAAAATGTATTGATACATGTCAGCGACAAACAGAAAAATAAATTAACTGAGGGGGGAAAATAAGAGCAGGGTATATCTCCTACGTTGTTAGGTTAATATATATCCTACCTACTTCTATTTTTTTAAAGCAAGTTCTATGACCAATGTGGGGCTCAAACTCACAACCCTGAGATCAATAAGCACATCACCCATCGAGCCAGTGAGGTGCCCCTCCAACCTACTTCTATAAGCAAAGTCTAGAAAATACTTTTTTTTTTGGAAGATTTTATTTATTTATATGACAGAGAGAGGCAGCCAGCGAGAGAGGGAACACAAGCAGGGGGAGTGGGAGAGGAAGAAGCAGGCTCATAGCGGAGGAGCCTGATGTGGGGCTCGATCCCATAACGCCGGGATCACGTCCTGAGCCGAAGGCAGACGCTTAACGACTGAGCCACCCAGGCGCCCCTAGAAAATACATTTTTATAGTCATCTCAGTTATGTAGAAATGTCCTTAGTAAAAATTTTCAAGCAATTTTCCTGAAAAAGATTGTGACGGTGAAGAATCTCCTGTGACCATTTGTAGAGCCTGAGTGAAATACCCTCTGATGATTGATAACTTTGGTTTTCAAGAAAATAGCGGATCCTCCACGGTAAACTAGAAAAAGAACTTTTTCAAAGTTCTCTAGGTTCTTGGTGAGGCATCTGTCTGGTCTACCTAAAGGTCTTCATCATGCAACCCAAACAAATGTCTTGCTTTCTGAGTTGTCCTCAACACAGCACCTACCTTCAGTTTGGCCTTCTGCACTTAGACCTCAGTCCTACCTCTGCGATGCCTTAGGACTTCACAGAGCTTTAGGCCACATGACTCTGTTGAAGTTGGGAGCCATTGAGGATCTTCACAAGAGATTATGATATTGACATGAATATAGCTACTGCGATTTTAGTTTAAGCGACATGAAAATAACAATTTTACTTCTCTGAACTGTCGCTGTTAATACAGTATTTCCTAGTCTGTTGTAAATGTAATCACAGCACCAGCTGTCACTTCTCGCTTCCTCCCAAGAAACTGGGTCTGATCTGCCTGATAAATCTGAATATTTTTTAAAAGATCCCTTGTTAAGGAACTGATCAATGATAGATTTGAAATGTATTTTCAGTTTACCAAACTTTTTCTACTGCCTGACTGGAGAGTCATGTAATGTTTTTCTAACCAAAATGTTATTGCATTCAACCTTCAGAGAAACTCTTTGAATAGTGTATAAACGTTTTGGAGTGTACAAAAAGAACTGTTTTGAGAGTCATTTAAATAGTGCTGACCTTTGGTCACTTACTCCCCCTAACTGTATATGAAATTCTGATACTACGTTGTGCATGTGTTCTTAATAAACACTAAGTGTTTGGATCTGTCCAAAATTTTTCTTTGTTTTTCTTTTCGTAGTTAAATATGGTGGAAAGTAAAATTATTTATTTAGTAAAAATGTCACATGTTGTGAGTCATTCATTCAACAGGGTTTGGTTAATTTGATTTTGTTAGGCATTTCTATAAATCTGATATATTTAGTCAGAAAACTTTGGGCACTGACAGCATATTAAAATCAGCAACAAAACAAAAACAAAAACAAAAACCTAAAAAACAAAATAGAAAAACAACAAAAACAAACAAAACCCAACCAAACAAACAAAAGCCTATTTACCCCAGGATTGGGAAGATTCAATTGCATCCAGATGAGAATAAAATCCACTTCGTATTTCCAAAACAAATAAAATTAATTGTGTCAAAAAATAATCCTTTGGAGACTTCTGGAATGTATATTTTTCCCATTCTAATTACTGTGACATTCGAGTGACCCTACTTTGCATTATCTGCTCATTCCCCTGTCCTTCTTGTCTTCCTTTTTGTTCATCAACTATCTTTATTTCTGAGTCACATCGTTTTTCTGACCCCGCAATTGAAATGGAGAGTCGAGGCAAGAATATAGGGGCTTTGAGGAAAGAAAAACCACATTATGTTTTCCAAATTTATGTCTCATTTTGGACCCTTAACTAATTCGTTTGGCTACAGGATCCCCATGTACTCCTCTACCCAGTGTGCCTCATCAGAGAATCTTCCTTAAACAGTCTTTGCAGCTTATCTGTCTAAGGTCTAAGCTTTGAATGCCCACTGTTGGGAGCCAAACGTGGGTCACTTCCATGGAAGAGAAAGGGATACAGTTTATGTTGATTACTCGTTGGTCAAAGGGTACAAACTTGCAACCAGAAGGTGGAAAGTTCTGGAGATCTAATGCACAGCATAGTGATTATAGTCAACAATACTGTATTATATACCTCAAAGTTGCTAAGATCGTAAATCTTAAATGTTCTCACCACAAAAAGATGATCATCATATGATATGATTGAGGCGTTAACTAATGCCCCAGTAGCAATCATATGACACTATACCCATGTATCAAATCAACACATTGTACACCTTCAAGTTATACAATGTTATATGTCAACTGTATCTCAATTTAAATAAAATAAATAAAACTGTATAAGTGAATGAAGGAGCTAGTCCAGGAGCCAGTCTAGAAAATAGGTCATTATTCATCACTCATAGCTGACTTTGGATCAAGAGTATTATTTCTAAATTTGATTTTATGTATTACTTTGGCTATTTCCTAAATTAAACCCAAAGGCAAATAATGAGCATTTTAAAGTAATGTGAAGCAAGTTTTAAGGGCACTTTCCAGAAAGAAGTTCAAGAAATGAATTGAGAAATTCAGTATCTCTGGAGGAAGCACGAGTTTTCTGAGGTGGCCCCAGAGAACTACTACCTCTGAGGATGACTAAGCCTCAGTGTACCAGGTTAGTAAACAAGGTCACAGTATCGATCCTGTCGAGATCGTTTTCTTATTCAGACTTCCATTGTGTTTTTATTCCCTCTGCATGAGTTTTGACTTCTCAACATTTCTGCAGACTGCCATATCCTCCAGCATTTTCGGAATCCTTCAGAAGTTCAGGGCAGTTCTAAATACATAATAAGATTACAGTATTTTTATGTTGGCAAGTTTTTTATACAATTCTTTGTCTATTTTCAGATCAACTGAACACATTTCGACAAAACTTATTTTGCTTTAATGTATTCAAACAGATTCTTGATTTGAAAATAGACCCAGTTTTATCAGTTGAAGGAACTCTGGAATCTATTTAAAAATAATTAGTATGAGTTATTTTTAAGCCAAACTAAAAATGTACACAAAAGTTCTATATCTGGATACAGTCTTTTTATTTCTTTGGGTATCTTTAGCCACTTCTATTGGTTATACTGCATGCTTTTTAGTACTAAAAAGTAGGCTGAAGTGCCTTATGTAAATCATATCCCAAAGAAATATATTGTATTTGTATAATGTATAATGCCAGTCATTAAAAGCTCAATTACAATTCACATAGCTTGGTTTCATACACCCTTAAAAGGAATCTAAAGACAATTTCGATATAAGGCCACATAGCTGGAAATAAAAGAGGCACCTGAAAGTGAAATAACTTAGTGTCGAAGCTATGAACAAGTATTTGTGACTTTATATACTCCAGACATATATAGTTACACTGAGTTTTCAATTTTCATTCAAATGCTATACATAGATGCTTTCTCTATCCCTCAAGGATTTTAGGCACTAATCAGGGACATTATATTTATCCATCTAATTAGCGCGTTGGTCTATTCAGGCTGCTATAGCAAAATGCCATAGACTGAGTGTCTTACAAATAACAGAAACTTATTTCCCATGGTTCTGGAGGCTGAAAGTCTAAGGCCAAGGTGCAGTCAGAATTGGTGTCTGGTGGGGCCAATTTCCTGGTTCATAGTTTTCTCTCTGTGTCCTCACATGGCGGAAGGAACAAGGGAGCTTCATGGGATCTCCTTTGTAAGGGCACAAGGCGTAAGGACAGAGAGCTAATCACCTCCCAAAGGCCCCCTCCTCCAAATTTCATCCCATTGGGGATTAAGTTAAACATAATTTGGGGAGTTCACAAATATTCAGTCTACAGCACCTAGCAAATGTTTCCTTTGTCCCCGAATCTTGTGCAAGGCCCTCTTCTAATCTATGAAATCATGTTCACATTGGGTTGGCTTGAATAGTCTCTCAGGTGTCTTCCCAATCTAAGATTCTATGATTCGAGATGAGCCCCAAACAAAACAAAATTCTGTCAAAATGAGTAGAAGTAGAATTTTTAAAATAAATATTTATTGTCAGTGACTTGGTATATTACCTCATTAGAATGGACATTATGGGGCACTGCCCTGACGTTCCCTCAAGCCTGACACACTCATCACCCCAGCTGCTGGAAGTGCTGGCAGCAGTGCTGGCCGTTACTTCCTTCTCCAGGAGTTGCTCTTGGCCAAACGGGGCTGCCCCACTCAAGTTGAGGTCTCCTTCCTGGGGGAGCCCCATCCAATCGCTAGACGAGGACCTGCTCCCTTTGTTTCACTTTGGGATAACTCTGGAGGACCATCCGTGTTCTTCTCGAGCTCCTTGTAGGGTCAGCTGGGGCCTCTTTTACATCTCAGTTCAACATCTCCCTCTGCTTGATTCTGTCTCCCCCACTTCCTGACAGGCGTTACTGCTGGCGCAACCCCCATCAGCCTCCTACGCACCGACCTCCCTCTCACTGTCTTTTCCAGGGAACCTGAACCTAAGACCCGCACTTAGTATTAGGCATACCGTTTGGTGTCTTATGGCAAGTCAAGTACTTTTTTAAAGAAATCGTGGGGATGAAGGTAATAGTTCAGCAGGGAGAGGCTTTTCAAGGACAATATGGTAGTGCTCACAGGCTGTACACACAGAACTATTAAACAACACCCCCGGCATGTGTAGACAGTTCTCTCTGGAAAGAGCCACGTTTCAGATGGTCCCCCATGTGGCTCCAACCCAGCTTGAAAGGTACTCTTTCTAACAAATGAATCAAGGTTGATGGACTGCCCCAGTTTCAGAGTGCAAGCAGAATATGGAAGTCAATAGAGAGAAAACTCAGATTACTGAGACTGAAAAATGCAGGACTATCCAAAAGAAGGTACTAGAAGACATTTCTAATGGAGGTTGTCATTTTGCTGAAGCAATGCCTCTAGAGACTACAGATGTTACCTTAACAGTGAGTCTCCAGAAATTATACACATAGAGACTGAGAATAAGGACAATTTGGCAAGAAAAAGACTCTCAGTGGTGATATGAGCACAGACGGGCTGGAGGAGACAGAAGGGACCCACAGAACCTCACTAACGTAGGCAAACCAGACAGATGCCCTTTTAAAGCACATTAGAAACAATCCTGTTGAATCCACTCTCAGATGGGGGTTTCTCTGCTCCTTCCAATGGAAGTGTTTGACATTAGTATTAGACAACCAAAACTTTATATACAAATTCACTAAACAAGAAATTATCTTCATGTATCATGGAGCTTTAAGGCACTCTGTTTATCCTTTGGTTGTCTATAAAGCCCCAACTCAAAGAACCTTCCCAGATGGTTTTATAGAGAAACATTTCTAATGATAGGGCCTTCACCAAGATTCTGGGGTCTCAGGTGAGTAGGTCGGTAGTGTCTTTAAGTAATTTTAGAACCGATGTTCCTTTTGTCTGGGCTTGGGCTCACCACACCCCGCATTGTTTTCTCTTTGTTGGCCGCTTATCTCCTATTACGCAACCAGATACCGAAAGGCGGAAGAACCCAGATCTGCTTCTGGTGCTCCTACGGAACAGCCCTGTTGGTTGATAGCAAGACATTCCACGACTAGACTTCAGCGTGTTTGTTTGTTCAATCTGTGTGTGTGTAATCTAGATCTGTGCTAGCCAATAAAACTCTCCCCATGATGGAAGAGTCTATGTTCTGTGCTGTGCAATAGGGCAGCCAAAGCGACGCGTATCTATCTAACACTTGAAACGTGTCTGATGTGACTGAGAAACCCAATATTAAGTTGTATTTCCTTTTAAGTAACTTATATTTAAATGTAAATAGTCAGATGTGGCCAGCAGCCACCATTATTGTGGAAAGCAGATCTCAGTTGACATTTAGGTGTTAACATTTTATATCGTTATTATTCCAAGAAGTTTGGAGAGGCTCCCATTGGTCCAAATGGTTATGAAATTGCATGGCTTCACTGCAGATAAAGGCTTGTATGTCATTGACTCGTGATCTGTTCTTGCTAATCATTAAGGCTTCTTATGATCTAAAACAGAAGTTGGTAAACCATGGTCCTAAGGCCAAATCCAGCCTGCTGCCAATTTTTCCCAAAAAAGAAAAAACCCAACCGTTGTATTGGAACACATCCACGCCATTTGCTTCGCTATCGTCTAGGACTGCTTTTGTACTGCAGTGACAGAACAGAGTAGTTGGGACAGAGATCGCATGGTTGACAAAGCCACAAATATGTCTACCTGGATTTTACAGGGGAAAAAACCAGTCTACCCCTGCTTTAGAATAAGGTAAATATGCTCTTTCATTGTAGGTGATAATAATAAAGTATTTATTCTTTCTGTATTGTTTTACTCGATTTTAAAGGATAAGACTTCTGTATGAGAATGCTGGATGCTTTTGCGTTTTTCTCCTCATTTTGACAGCAGTTAAATGTCATCAGTTCTGTGGTTAGCCCTACTCGCCTTGTTTTAAATTCTGACCGTCTGACGAGCTGACTTAGGCAGCGGCTGTTGCAGGCACTTGACCAAACATTGCACTGGCCTATTTGTGACTTCAGGGGGCTTTAAAATCCTACCAGGTGATTTTCTCTTTATTTGTAAAAATATCAAATTCAATTCAAGTCATTGATTTTCCATGTTTTGAGATGGCTTTCTTCACAGAGTAAACTGGATCAACTGTTCTCAACAGATATAATTTCAGTTTCCTTTTAGTAGCAAGGTTGGGATTTGCATAAAATTTTTACAGCATTTTTGGATGCTTTCATTTACCTAGCCCAAATCATTATGCTTTCAATCCAAAATCATGATGTTTGGTGGCTACTTCAAGGAGATGTGTTAATGATTATTTACATATCAATGGACAAGCTAAAATCTAAGATTTATTAATATACTTATTCATTAATACATTAATATATTGATCATATTATTAATCTATACTTGATATATTTATTAATAATATCCAGTTTTCTAAAAATAGTGAGGAACAGCTGTGTTAACATTTTGGTCCTCACTTTTGTGATTATAATTTCTGTTTGTTATACAGAGTTTTGAAAAATCAGTAATCAGCCTTCGGAACATAAGTCCCTATCCACGTGTTCGAGCATTCTGTTGTACTTAACAAGAGTGGCCTGATCCTGATGGAGACATTGCCTCCAGTAAAAGCAGAGAGAAGACCACACACGAGGTGCTAAATAATTGGCAACACACATCGTCTTCTGTCCATTGACAGTTGAGTGGATTACATTTAACCTTATTGCCGTAGTTATTAGTCACATTGCTGTCTTTTCCTGCCTCAAAAGTGTGTGATTTTCTTCTTAAAAGACATTTCCCTGTTTCTGGTCAAAAACAACTTTTCAAACGATGTGATATTGCAATGCCAATGTCTTTGGCTTTCATAAGAACCGTATGCTGGGATGAAAATTTGGCTTTGCAACATCATGATTACAATGTCTAGCAAATCTTGTTAACCTCTTTTTGAAAACTAGAAATATTAAAAAGTATAAATACAATTCTGACTATGTCTCTGTCTTAGTTTGTTCAGGTTGCTATAACACAAATACCATAGATGGGATGGCTTAGAAACCGTAGCTTTTTTTTTTTTTTTTTTTCATAATTCTGGGGTCTGGGAAGTCCAAGATCAAGGCGCAGGCAGAATGGGTCTCTGGTGGGGACCCACCTCCTGGTTCACAGATGCTAGTCTTCTTATTGCGTCTTCCCTTGGCAGAAAGGATGGGGAAACTCTGTGGGGTTTCTTTTATAAGGGCATGAATTCCATTCATGCAGGCTCTGCCCTTGGGACCTAATGACCTCCCAAAGCCCCACCCTCCAAACACCATCACAGTAGAGATTAGGTTTTAACATATGACTTTTGAGGGACACAAACACTCCGTCTGTGGCGGTCTCCAATGATGCTGGTCATCTGTCAAATGGAAGTTTTGTGCGTTACTTCCTGTACCAAAATAATCCATCATGGGGTGGAAACCGTGGAGCGTATTCACAGGTCCTTACAATGCTTCTGTAACAGCCGTACACACTGCATGTAGCCGGTTTGCCGGGTTCTTGGGGACAATCTGACTGACACAAGGACTTTTTACAAAATATCATATGTTTCTGGTATTTTGTAATAGAAACTCTTATAGTACTCTTATTTCTCATTTTCCACCGACACAGTTCTGATCAGACCTTTCAGGTGAATGCCTTGCTAGTCCACAGAGACCCTCTGCAATGCATCTATGGAAATACCAAGACCTTAACACCGCGTGTGAGACCCAAGTGTAATTTTTCAAATTGCAGAGCAAACAGAAACATCGAAAGATTTTTATGGATCAATTAAACTTGGAAATAAACCTGTATCTTTTTATTCTCTAATACACATGAACACCTAATACTTTCTGAAACTATTGAACCAACCTCGAAATTGTCCAAAGATAAAGTCTTTTCAGGGCTCCTCTAGTGCTTTGCCCATCACATTAGCATGGAACTTGCCATATTGTAGTACAGTTAAAATTTACTCAAAATTGGAAGCTGTTGAGCACGGGCAACATAGGAAGACCATTCTCCCTACGTCAGCAGGTGGGGCAGTGACTGCAGAGCCAGCTCTTGGATCAAGGCTGGGTGCCCCCTATCCTAAAAGGTAGTAGTGGTTCACCTAAGGTCACTAAGAAAGGGGCCCTGTACCACCCTCTGTCTCTGCCACTCTCAGCTGCTTGTGATTTGACTGTGTGGGGGCCTCACTATATTGAGGACATGGACCACTGACTTCCTCTGGTTTATTACTTCTCCCCCTTTCCTCTTTGTTTGCTTTATAAGATATAGCCTCCTAACACTGGAATGTTTTTTTCTTATGATTTTGCTATTGCTATTTCAATTTTCATTTCCTTCACATTTAAGTCTTTATTTTTTAGGAAGATGTCCTTTTCCCTGATTGCTTTTCCGTCTTTATAAAGGCAATGGGAAAGCCATGCATTCATCTATCTATCCTTGAAATGCTAAAAAAAAAAAAAAAAAAAAATTGACTTAATTTGGTTCTATGGCTATGCTTGCCCAATAGAAGATTGTAGAAGAAAACTTACCGTAGACCATCGGGAACTATGACTCAAAAGAGACCAACAAAATTTATGATTGCCTGTATCACAATGATGATGAACATTTTATCGTAGCTTGCACATTTTCTTTATGAGCTCCCTTTCACCATTACCTCTACTAACCACACAGCAGAAATTTCCCGGAGCGCTGGCCTCTCCAACCAGCATTTGGTCCATTTCTGTCTCAAGGGTGTTGCTCTGGGTGCTAGGAAGCTCCAAGCCTAGTACAGAAGTGTGGCGTGGAGAGGTGCTCATGGGGTCCCTGCTTTGACTTCTTTCTCCTTTCTTTTTTTCCTATTCCTCCAATTTCCTCATTAAGTGCTCTATCAAGTGTGACTTTATAAGCCATCGTGAATAACTTCTGGAATGAGGCAGTGTAGATAAAAAGGAGGGAAGAGAGGAGGGAGGGAGAAGGGGAAAAGAAGGCAGGAATTTGGTTCTCTGTCTTCCACCCCAGAAACTCTCCAACACAAAGTTCTCTTGTTAATCTTTATTGTTCTCCATATTCTAAGGCACTGGATTAATGGAAATTATTAAATGGCAAGACCCTTGGTTAATTTTTCTATGATTATTTTTTAAAGATACTTAAGTCATCAATAATGCTTTTAAGGTAAACTTTTAAAAATATCACCTCTAAAGCTAAATTTTCCAAAATATCTATCAGAAGCTTCGAATTGGGTTTCATTTAATTTGAACTTTTTTGTTCATTTTCTTTTCAGTGACACTCCTTTATTATGAGTCACTTTTTTCCCGTTATCATCTGCGGTGGAGCCAGCTCACAGTACCTGCGGTGGCCGCACCCAGCACGCACAAGCTTCCACTCTGGGGTCAAGGGCATGCACCATTTCAAGTGCACAGAGCAACCCCGAAAATAACTTTGAGCAGGAAATGAACGCTCTTTCGTTCGCTGTGGTTATGGGGGAGATCTTACCTGGGCCAGACAGTGATCATTCATACTGGCCCCAAGCCAGGCATCCGGGCGGACTTGACGATCACACTCAAATGCCAGGGAGAATTTTGTAAATCTCACAAATCGAAACTTTTGTTGTGTAACTCCAAGTTTTCAAAAAAGTTGGCGGTAAACTTCAGAATCATTTACTCTTCTTATCAGCAGCGCTTTTCCATAAAACCCTTCTTAAAGGAGTTTAAAAAAGAAATCTAAACTTTCATGCTGGGATGGTGACGAGGAAAAATAGAAAAGTGAAAGGTCAGATTTAGCTGCTGGCATCATTTGTTGGCCCAATAGCTGGCTCCGTTCCCTCCTTTATGCCCAACATTTTCAACTTTATTTTCATTTCTCAACTCTCTGGGACATTTTTCCTATCAGGGCCTTCTCCCAGTTGCCCACGATTTCTCTCTGGCTGAGTCTTAACTTGCCCTTCAAGTGTCATTGTAAAGGGTCCTTCTCTGGGAAAGCATTTGATGGCAAGACTAAGCTGGGGCCTTGCTGCTGTGGGCATACTTTGGAACCTGTACTTTTCCTTTGTAGCATCTATTATCGTGATGATATCTCAATGGTGCTTTTTTCTTTTCTCTTCCTTTTTAAAAAGATTCATTTATTTTAGATAGAAAAAGAATGAGAGCCTGAGCACTCATGTGTGGGGGGAGGGGCAGAGGGAGAGGGAGAGAAACTCTAGCAGACTCCCTGCTGACCTCAGAGCCTGGTATGGAGCCCGATCCCACGACCCTGATATCTTTTTTTTTTTTTTTAATTTTATTTATTTGACAGAGATAGAGATAGCCAGCGAGAGAGGGAACACAAGCAGGGGGAGTGGGAGAGGAAGAAGCAGGCTCCCAGCGGAGGAGCCTGATGTGGGACTCAATCCCGGAACGCCGGGATCACGCCCTGAGCCGAAGGCAGACGCTTAACGACTGCTCTACCCAGGCGCCCCCCACGACCCTGATATCTTGACTGGAGCCAAAATCAAGAGTCAGAGGCTCAGCCGACTGAGCCACCCAGGTGCCCCAATGGTGCCTCTTCCTTATTCACAGCAGTAACCCCATCACTTACCACAGAGCCTGGGAAGTAACGATTCCTCAATAAATACTTGTTTATTGAATAAATAAACATTACTTGGGCAAGAGAAGAGTCTACATATCACGTTATTAATTTACTCACTTATTTTCATGTGATGAAACAAGAAAGTTACAAATCAATTCAAAAGATGAAATAAATTTTTTAACTAGTCAAAAAAAAAAACCCAACCAAACTCATTACCTCCTTTCTTATTTCTGTCTCTTTGCAAATATACCCACTCATAGTTCCATATTACTGTGATGCTCTGTAATTTTGAGTAAATTAGAGAATATAATAAGACTATCTTTGCGGAAATTGCCCAAAGTTCCGAGAAAATGAAAGCATTGTCTAAGTAACCTGCCTCTGATTGCTGTATGAACGGCTCCTTTTATGGTATTTTAAGATAAGTGAGTACCCAAATTTTAGAGGGCTCATAAAATTGGGATTCAGCTGTAAAAACTTTAATTCTGGGTAGCCATTTAGCAGAGAAATGCTTTACGTACAGGAGATTTTGGTATAGTCTCAACATTTCTCAATTTTTTCATCAATGAAATGGAAAGTTTACTCATTCATTTAACAAGTGTTTATGTTATGCTTTCTATATAACAGCACTGAGCTAGGTGATTAAAAAAAAAAGATGGGGGCGCCTGGGTGGCTCAGTCGTTAAGTGTCTGCCTTCGGCTCAGGGCG
Source organism: Ursus arctos (assembly GCF_023065955.2). NCBI lineage: Eukaryota > Metazoa > Chordata > Mammalia > Carnivora > Ursidae > Ursus > Ursus arctos. The sequence goes on along the minus strand of NW_026622819.1, from coordinate 12,243,749 downwards.
TGATCCTGGCATTATGAGATTGAGCCCCGCATCAGGCCTGTCCACTGGGATCCTGCTTCTTCCTCTCCCACTCCCCCTGCTTGTGTTCCCTCTCTCTCTGACTGTCTCTCTCTCTGTCAAACAAATAAATAAAATCTTAAAAAAAAAAAAAAGATGTCTGAAGAAAGAGCACCCAATAAATAAGTACCCAAATTATCCACAGAGGTAACAAGTGCTAGAAACATGGAGAAGCTGGACTCGGTATACACTGGAGCAGCGGTTTCCCAGGCATGGATTGCGTGTGATTCAGTGTATCCCTAAAGGGTTTCCCTGTTTAAGAAAATTTGGAGAATGGTACACACCGAATTTCCTCCATGGAGAGACACCGTGCATATAAACGTAACAAAATCTCTGAGAAGTTCCACAAACTTGAAAACTATTTAATTTTATTTAATCTAATATTTTCCCAAATCTTTTGACCACATATCCATAATAATCTATTAATATTCCAATGTTCTGATACAACCTGCAAGGTGCTAGGGTGCTAGGAAGAAAACACTGCATCAAATTCTTGGGAAAAGCCTAAGTTTGAGCCCCTGATGATCACAGAGAATCCAAGAATCAGAGAGAAGTCAGGCCTGTCTGAGGTTCCTGATAAGGTGGAGGTTGAGATGGGCCCGGTGAAGTTGAGGCAGCTTCTGTTGTTGAATGCTGCCCCGAGGCACTGGAAGATTCCTGGGAGGCACCCAGTTGTCTTAGGCATTTTCTGATCTGAGGTGTTGCAGGAGAGAGACTTCAGTGAGGTTAGTGTTTCCAAGAGGCCTATTGGGAAGGAGTATTTAGATTAGATGAGAAAGCAGGGCATGGAGAAGACTTCGGAAGCCCCTGTCCTAGTTGCTCAGGGATGATGGCCTGGGCTAAGATAATACCTAAGAGAACAGGGCTTGTCTCCTCTCAAGGGACATGTCCGATCTTGAGGAGGAATAGCGATGGAAGAAGACAAAAAGGGGAAGTGGCGTCATGGTGGTTGGTGCCAGTGATCCCCTACGACAGCTGCAGGAGAGGCCTTGCTCTGGAGTGGAGGAAAGTGTGTTAGCTTGTGTGACAGACATGTGAAGAGTAAACATACGGGTTACAGCTGAAGTTGGAGAGAGGAAAACAAGTGTCAAAATCAGCCTAGCAATGACCACAATGGGTGGTAAGTAGGGAGAGAGGAAGGAGGTAAAACAGTTATATTCTATATTCATCAAACGATGCTTATTTCAGGCACTATGTTAGCTGCTGTATAAATAGAGATAAAACACACTGACTGGTTTTAAATATCTCGGAACTGAACATGAGAGCATAAGCATATAAAATTTACAATGATGGACCCTAATGACTTACACTGTCTGGCATTCGTGCCCTGTGTAGTCCTTTCTGCAGTGGGTCTGGAGTATCCCAGAGATTTACACGGACCGACAGAACGTGGTCAAAATGAAGCTGCGTAACTTCCAAGGCTGGGCCTTAAGATATTCTCAGCTTTATCTTTTGCCACCTGAACACACCCTCTTGGAAACCAGTCTCCAAGTTCTGAGAAGCCGAATCTTCATATACAGTGCATGACCAAAGCTGTCCAGTTGACATCCTCGTCTGAACTTCCAAGTGAAAGCGAACATCAACTGCCAGCCTTCTGAGTAGCCATCTTGGATATTCCAGCACCATCAAGCTCCTAGATGGCTGTAGAACCAACCAATAACATGTGGGGCGGAACTGTCCTGCTGAGCTCTGTCAACCCAAGGAACCATGACATATGATTAGACTGTTGCTACTGAAACACTGACTTTGGGAATGCTTTGTACTTCGTTATGGATAAGTGAGCCAATGATTAACATAGTATAATATGGTCAGCTGGATAGTAGAACAGAGGAGGAAGTGATTAATTATGCAAGATTGGGCCAGAAAATCTCAGAATAAGTTGAAACACCAGAGACTGACTTAAAGTAAAAGCAGTTATTTTCCAGCGATGCAGGAGGGAAAGGTATTCAGAAAAATGTTTGGGAAATGGCACAGGGGGAAGGGTGAAAGGATCGAATCTGGAAAGGTTGTTGAGTCTAATTTCTTGAAAGTATTGTATGTAATAGGCATGAAATTTACACCATAGGTAATGAAGCTGTAAAAAACCCTAGGATAGAATACAGTAGAAGTCACATACTACACATGTATTCGACAAGTATTTATTGAGCACCTGCTATGGAACTGATGTCACGGGACATGTTGAGGATAGATAAAAAGATAATAACAAACAGACATGATTCAGAACTTTATCAAGCCTGGAGTATAGTCTGAGAAACAGGTCAAGGAGTTATGAAAGTAATGAAAAATTTGAAATTAAGATGGATAGTCTGACAAAAAGAAAAACTGAGCTATGACAGGACACAGAGATGAATGAAACAAATTCTTTTTACTGTCTTGACATTACAAATTCTCAATAAATGTTGGTAGCGTGGCTGATGGACTGTAGAGAAAGAGAAATGTTGGAGGCAAAGAGAACATGTTGGGAGGTATGGATGGGAGCTATTATTTCACAATCCGGGAAGAAAATGCTCAGAGCCAGAGGCAAGGAGGTGGCAACAGAAACGCAGCGATAGAAAAGTGACATCTCAGACACAGGGTTGGCAATTGTGGGAAACCGATATCTAGACGAAAGAGAAAAGAGCACTGAGGACAACTCCAGTTTTGGTCTTGAATAAAAAGAGTCTTGATCTTTAATAAAAGAGTTTTATTAATGGACATAGAAACCACACCAGAAGGCTTACATAGAAACAGGAAAGGTAATGAATTTTGTTTTGCGAGTGAGAAGTAGGAAGTACTTTAAGGATAAGATTTCCCATTGATAGTGCAGTCTGTCTTATTCCATTTATTTAAAATTCTAGTAAATGCAAATGAATCTATCACAACAGAAAGCAGATCGGTGGTTACCTGGGGACAAGATTGGAGGTGGTGGGAGGGTCCTAACACAGACATTGTAGGTCATCAGGAAGATTTTAGGGGTGATTGATATATTTACTATCTTGATTGTATTTCAAACTCGTCAAAGTGTACAGTTTTAATTCATTCAGTTTCTTTTATATAAATTCTATCTCATTAAGACTTTTTTGTCTAAAGAAGACATTTATGAGATTATCACAAATATTTGCAAATTTGGACAAAAAGAGATGGAAAAGAGTTTGAGCTGTTTCCAATGTGCAAAATAAATTGCTACATACTTGAGTTAAAAAGAGAAGGATGAATGTGCTTTTTAGTTACAGAGAAATTCTCATATTTACCCTAAATAAAGGTAACAAGATTGGATAGAAGTGATATTTACTTCTGCTAATGGGAATTGGAAGAAAATGAAAACAAATGCTGAAAAAAAAATTATCAGAAGTAAAAAAGCAAATTAGAACGAGGATGATGACAAATTGAGAAACATAAAAATATCGCAGAAAAGCAGCCTTGATGGAAAAAAGTCATTGCTTGTTGAGAAACTAGGCAGAACAGACATACACCACCCCCCACAACCAAAAAAAGAAAAAAAAAAACAGAAATTGGCTTAAGCAAGTCAAAGATTCCTGTTCATGTGAGTATTGGCATGGCCTAGGGAAAAATCTTCAAATAACTTCAAAGCAGAACAGAAAAATGGTGAAAAAAAAAGAGCAGAAAGGAAAGGCCATCTATTGAATAAAATAAAACACTCATAGCAAGGTAAATGTTACAGTTACATTAAGACTAAGATAATAATAAACAAACAGTTTGGGGCCTGTGACTCTCCTCTTTTATGCAAAGGCCAATCTCAATATTCATGTATTTGTTTATATGCAAAATATTTATTGAAAGGCTTCATGCGTCAGCTATTGCTCCAGACGCCAAGGTTACATCAGTAAATAAAATAGATTAAGTGCTTCCTGTCACGGAACTTGCACAGCATTTTACTGATAACTGTTAAATTGATTAAATTGTTTGTAAATACGCCAAAATAATGTCTTTCTTGCTTGAAGCACATTGCAAACTTTCACTTAATGCCTTTTAAAGAAGATGTCTGCTTTTTCTAGTGACTGCTTTCTAAGAGTAGTGGTATCAGTGGTCGTTAGTAACTATTTTTCTTCTTTAGTTTAAATGAAAAGCAGTAGAGGGGCCATCTTTTTCTATATGCTTTCAAGGGAGTGAAGCACTTCCTAAAATCATCATTCTTTTTCATCCCGTCTGGTGTTCCTGTAGTTTCGATCATTCTCTTGGGCTTGTTTGGTGGAGAAAAGAATCGAAAAGCCTTTGCCAGATGCATAGTTCAAAAGTCAGGACTGTAATATCATTGCCCAAACAATTCCCAACACCAGGGAATCTCCCAAAGAACGCTGCAGCCCACGTTTCTTCCCAGCCCCTGCCGTGTTTCGCAGGCAGCAGACGGTGACCCTTCGGGCTTGCCAATGGAAACATACAAGTGGGAAATTATCTGTAAAAAGCAACACAGCCATCCTTGTTGGGGCTGTCTTATCAAAAATCAGGATATCCAGCTCAGCGAAACCTTTCAGTTTTGAAAAAAAAACCCGTTTTTCGTCATTGACGCAAGGTGTGTCTGGTTGGAGCTTCGGCTGACCAACCAAGAAAAACAGCTTTAAGAAAAAAATGAAAAGAAAGAAAGAGAAAGAGAGAAAAAAGAAAAGCATTTGATAGCAACAAAATATGGAAAACTCAAAGTGTTTTCTCTGGGTATAAAATATTTCATCTCCTTATGCAATGTTGTCTCTATGGGAATTGGCTTTGAATTGCGTGAAAAGAGCAAAGACCTCCTTGCAATCCTTGTATTGGGAGAAAGTTCTAATCCTTCTGTAATTATCTGACTGGTTTATTATGAGTAAAATAGTATGACTGCCTTTTGCCTTCTCCCTTATCACAAACAAAATTCTTCCTCACCAAAGTCAAAGTTTAATTGTATTTCTCAGTCGGTCCAAACTGCTAAAAATCCCATAACATATCCAATTATATGTGAAAACAGATTATTCTACCTTTAAATTAGAAGAAACTATCTATTTCAGTCCTGATGGAATACACTTCAAGCGTTAGAAGTATTAAGTAAAAACCTGTAAATGTATTTACCATCATCTTCCCCTTTATATCCCAGGCATTCATACCCCTAAATTAAAAAAAGAAAAAAAGTTATTTTCACCACAGCTTTAAGCTATGTCTCTGCTCTCAATGAATTTTTATAAAAGTAAAACCTTATTTCCTGCCAAACGTGGTTTATTGGCACTTAAAATGGAAATTAATGTTTTCTTGGCATTATGGTTGCCAAAGCAAGGAAATTCACAGCACCACTATTTTTGTGTGATGTGTAGAAAAGCAAGAAAAGGATTGTGACTCTCTGGCCTTTTGTACTGTAGCTGTAAAAAATCATTTACTTCTCCCTTTATTTGGGAAGACTGATGATGTATCTCATAATGAAAGTAGGTTTCAGATACTTTTAAATTCACAGAAGGAGAGGGTACAAATGAGAGCTCATCTGAAGAGAAAAACCACTATAAGGCAGAGTTTGAAGTAGATGCAAGAAGGCCAAAGGATATTTGGTTTGTCACTTTTTATGAAGTGCTAACAAGGGAAAGAGTAAAAATGCAAAAAAACCCCTCACTCTTTAGATGTCTTACTGCTTGAATTTTTCTGACATGAGGTTATGGAATATGAAAGTTCTTGAACAAATCTTTTAATAACTAGAGCCTCCATGTTGCCTTTAAAAAAATATCGATTTGTCTCCTGGAAGAGGACCCCCAAACCATAATTATCTGACTTTATTTACCTTGGGCTAAAAGGCAAATCTTATAGCTAAGAACATGCCAGTGCCCTCCAAAATAACTCTTGGGCCAAACCAGTTGCTCTTTGCCAGAAATAAAAATGAGCACAAAGCTATTCTAATGTTCCAGCATTCAGAAGATGTAAAACAAAGACGTTTGTGAAACTCCTGTCGTTTTTGTTCACCGAGAACCCATCCGCCTGGAGCTCTGAGACCAGTCCAGGAAAGAAGAATCTCCATTTTCATCCCATGTGACCGCTCAGCCCTCTGGGGACGCCTGGGGAGAGTAAATGAAGCTTTCTGAATTCAGCTGCTTCCTCAGTACTCGTGGAAAAGGCGGTATTTTTATTTTGATTGGTTTTAATATTCAATAGTTAAAAAGAAGTTGAAGGAAAGGTGGAAGGAAAGAGCTTCTCTTCCTTTTGTTGGAATGGTCAACAGAGGCTAAAGTGAGCCTGTGTGTCCCTCTGAAGACTCATTCCAACTGCCAGTTACTACTGCCCAATCATCCCAGGAACGGCCAACCCGTTAGCCTCTCTTGGCATCTACGCTCATGGTAACAGAATGAATATGGCCAGCTTTTTAGTTGATTTATCACAGACACTTTGGAGCAGGAATCCTACAAACCCTGAGGCTATTAGCTGCATTGTCTGCTTAAAAAGGGAAGAAGGGGGCGCCTGGGTGGCTCAGCCGTTAAGCGTCTGTCTTCAGCTCCGGTCATGGTTCCAGGGTCCTGGGATCCAGTCCGGCACCAGGCTCCCTGTTTGGCGGGAAGCCTACTTCTCCCTCTTCCACTCCCACTCCCCTTGCTTCTGTTCCCTCTCTCACTGTCTCTCTCAGATAAATAAATAAAAATCTTTAAAAATATATAAATTAAAAAAATAAAAAGGGAAGAAGAAGGAGGAGGAGGAGGAAGAAGAAGAGGAGGAGAATTTCAAGAAGAAAACAAAGAAGGCTAAAACCAGTTTATTATGAGAATGGGACAATAATAGCGCTTCCTTTAAGGAAACCACAAAAGCCAAGATTTATTTTGATATGAGGTACAATCATAATCAACAGTTCTAAACTCTTACCTCTCTCTAGATGATTCTTTTTTGTCACATGGCAAAATACACATGTTATCTAAAAAACCTTCATCTCCTCCAAAAGATGTGTTTTGATTGTATTTTTTTTACAACTTCAAATGAACCTGATCAGACAATGTTTTCAAGAGGTCTAATATAATTATAGACATTTGAAAATGTAAATAAAAGTAAAAATCAGAGGCAGAGGGTGGAATGAATAGGCAAAGTCCTAAGGATTTTTAGAGCCATGAAAATATTCTGCATAATACTGTAATAACGGACACATATCATTATACATTTAATTTTGCTGTAAGCCTAAAACTTCTCTTTAAAAAAAGTCGTAAAAAAATAGAGCAAAACAGGATTTGCTTATATGATAGAAATAGAGGTTCAAGAGAGGACTGTATTCCTGAGCTAATCTCTTGACACTGAACTGGTTTGGTGCTAGGAACTACGTGGGACTCCAGATGAACCAAAGGAACAGACGTGCATTGGGAAAAAGGGAAATTGGCTAACCTAAAGGGCTTGGGGACCAATCAAGAAAAAAATAAGGATAAAAATAATTCTATTCAAAATGAGAAATAATACTAAAACCTAGACACAGTTTTTTTTTTTTTTTAAGGAATATCAAAAGTAACCCTGGGAGAAGAGCATCTCGAGAGTTGTCCTTTCCAACATGGTAGCCACCAGCCCCGTGTTGCTACCGAGCACTTGAAATAGGCATAGCATGACAGGAAGTCGGTTTTCAATTTCGTCATCTTCATTTAAAACCGATATTTAGTTCAACTGTTAGACAACTGTTAAGCATGTTTGGAACATTGTTTGAAATGTGTTTGGAACGACTAGGAATCCTTTGCAAATGCAAATCTTATAGGTAAACACAGATCCACTTTTTTCCAATGAGAATTTAGTGTCCAAACGGAAGGGTTGTAAGTATAAAGCACAACTAGCTTTTAAAGACATAGTATAAAAAGAATGTAAAATATTTCTATATTGGTTACATGTTAAATGATACTATTTTAGACATATGGGATTAAATAAAATACAAAAATTTTCAAAATATCCTGGGTAATACTGTAATGGTGAAGACACATCAATGTACGTTTATCCAAATCTATAGAATGTACAGGACCAGACTGAACCCTAATGTCAACTACGGACTTTGGGGGATTGTGAGGTGTCCATGGAGGTTCACCATTTGTGTCAGATGTATGTACTGCGCTGCTGGGGGTGTTGATGATGGGGGAGCCACGCATGCGTGTGGGCAGGGGCCATTGGGAGATCTCTGCACTGTCTTAATTTTGCTGTGAACTTAATGCTGCTCAAAAACTAATAATAAAGATAATAAAAACTAAAAATAAAAAATAAAAAGAAAGGTTAAGATGGCAAGTTTTATGTTATGTGCGTTTTATCACAATTAAATTTTTTAACTTAAAAAGAAAGAAAAAAGGACAGTAGTGTGAATCACACGCTGCACTTTTAGCTCCATTCATTCCAAGTTCAACTTCTTTTCCTTGCATCACCCCAGAAAGAATGAAGGCTGAGCTGATTTTAAGTAGGCTTAGGCTCCAGAAGCTTACACTAGGCTCCACAAAAACTGTAAATGGGAGTAGCTATGAAGGCCTTCTCTACCCTGTTGCCAAATTGCCCAAGTTTCCCCGAACCTGAAATGAGCCTGAACTTCTCTGGCTACACCCAAGTGTAACACGCAGAGCAAATCCGATGCATTTTGTCCTGCGTGCGCTCCAGATGCAGACCAGATGTGTGCAGTACAGCCCACCGGCCTGTTTGGGGATGTCTGGACACTTACGCTCCAGTCAGTCTCTGTTTTAGTATCATTAAAAGGCAATTTGCTTAAAACAGAAATTATGGAATGTGATTCCCGTCACTTGACAACAGTCCTGTGGTGGGATGTCATCGCTTCTTTGTCTCTTCAGTACGTCGGCATTGCTTTCCACTTCTCAATGAATTAAGCGTCTCTGATCATTCTTTGAGACCCGGCTTCCACGCAGCGCCTCCAGGAAGCCTCCCCTTGGTCAACACCATCACGCCTCTGCTGGATTTCCACCCTGCTTTCCATGCTGCTGTGTTTTTCCTGTAGACCGGCTTCCTCATCTTCTCCAGAATTCTCTGCCTTTGGCCCTCCATTCCAACCCCGACGTCAGCTCAAGACTTTGCTTCCTACTTCCCCGAAAGAGCAGACTTCTGTGAGCAGGACCGGCTCGGCGCCACGAAGACCGTTCAGTAAACATTTCCACCTCCCTTTCCAGCATCCAGAGCAGCACACGGCAGACTAGGTCCCAGGCGCCGGGTCCAGCCCCCCCCTGCCGCTGGATGGCCCGCTGGCTTACAATGGTTTTTACAACTTAAAATAACTGAAAAAGAAAAGAAAAAAAAGATGAATCATATTTCATGGCATGTGAAAATTATATGAAATTCAAATTTCAGTGTCCATAAATAAAGTGTTTTTGGAACACGGCCACACTCCCTCGTTGACTTACTGGGTATGGCGGCTCTCTGCTCTAACGGCGTGTTGAGTTGCTACGGGAGAGACCAGATGGGACTGAAAGCCTGAAATATTTACTCTCTGGCCTTTTATAGGTTTACCACCTCTGAATCTCCTCTCTTCTTCTTAGAAAAACAAAGGAAGGCCCTCTCCTCCCTTCCAAGGCCAAACGTCCTGTATTTCTGCATAAGGACCTCTCTTGAACGTACCCTTTGATCCCCAAGCCCCTTCCTCTGCTCCCTTCACAGCCAGACTGTTGACACCACATGACTGATTTTCTTTCTGCCTTTCTGCTCAGCCACTTTCAGCCTTAGTGTTCTTTTCCTTACCTCCGAATGTTAGGATCCCTCAGCACTCCGTCCAGACTCTCTGCCCACCCTACCTTCTGATTAGGCCATCCCCTTCATCCCCAGGACTTGAAGGGATCACTCACATGCAGACCTCCGACTGCTTCTCCAGACCTTCAGCCCTGACCTCTCCCAAAATACACGTCACAAGTCCAAATATCAAGCTGGCATCCACGACCTTCTCAGTTCCAATGTGTCTGAAATATTGGTTTCCCCTTGCAAATCCGTGCCTACACAGGTCTCTCTCATCTACCTGGTAGCTTAAGCCACCGAGGGCTTCATCTGGACACTTCCTTCTCTGCTGCTCCCCACACCCAGGATGTCCTTCCTGTTGGGTCTGCTTCCCAGATCCCTCTCAACTCTCTGTTTCTTGGACATCCTAATTCCAGCCACCTCATTCTCCTTGGACTCCTAAACCAGCTTTGCTCCTCATACTCGGACACCTTTAAAATCCATACAGAATCAGGATCCCCCATCCTGCCCCACAAAATTCTCTTTATCACCCGTTGATCCAGAGGAGAAACTGAGTGCAGGAGCCGGCTGGCTGGGAGGGGACAGTGGGTACCTTGCCTGGAGCCCTGGCTCCCACACAGTGTGGAGCCCAGCCAGGGCCTCCTGCCCTCCCTGGAGCACTGGGCTGTTTCATAGGGTGAAAGAGTGGGGGTCAGTGGAGAGGGGGGATCAGAGCCAGAGCCTTCATGCCCCTTCCCAGGACCCAAGGGTTTGACTTGCAGCTGACACTGGACTGGGAGTGGAGACGGAGAGCTGGGAGTACAGGGGGACTTTTGGGAAGGATTGGAAGGCATCCACACAAATCAAAAGAATGAAGTAATAAAATAAAAAATACCAAAAAGTGCACATCCCAGGTGAGAATGGGGACCACCTCCGTGCACAACTTTCTCCAGCAGTTTCTCAGGAAAGGGAGAGCACAGAAGTGAATGAGGAGCTGGAGAGCGGCCCCTAGCCAAGCACCCACAGCCACCCTCCTCCACACGGCCACGGAGCTGAGCCAGCTGCAGCCACTTGGCCCCGTCTGTCCCCACCCCATGGAGGCGCAACAGCATCAGGCAGAGAAGGCAAGGCTGGGAGATGGGGCGGCGGGGTGGCTTGGGGGGGGTGCCACCCCTGTGGAATCAGCTGGTGCCCAGATGAGTGCTGATGACTGATGAGGGGAAGCAGTGGGAGGAGAAACGGGTGCGTGTGGCAGGGATGCTTTTAGACATAGCCCTCCTCAGGGTCCCTCTCACCAGGGAGACCACCCACCCTGCCCAGGAGCCCCTTCTCTCCCAGGCGTCCTGGGTCTGCTCCTTCTCCCTTCTGGGGGCAGGTGACACTTTTAAGAAAGGTACAAATGCCCCATAGAAGCCTGTGGAAGGGAATGTCCAGCTCCGGGGAAGGAGGCATTGCAGGAACCCCCACCCTCACCCTGGCAGCCCAGGGCAGACCCTACTGCTCCCACCCCAAATGCCCCCACCTTGAGCCCAGAAGGCCACCTCTGAGGGTCTGCCCAGATGGGAGGAAGGGATGAGAGGGTAGAAACGTGCATTGGGCCTGGCCATGACGGGGAACTCACTCCCTCATCTGAGCCTTGTGGCCTGAGCCACCCTCCTAGAAAACCCCACAGAGCCTGTCTTGACTGTCCAATGGGGTAGAGAGGAAAGGTGGCCACGGGAACTCTTCCTTCCTTTTTTGTTTTTGGTAATCAACAATGTGTTAGTTTGAGTGACATACTCTGTGCAACCACACTAGCAAGGGGGGCTCCCTCCCCTTCCTGTGCCTCCACTCAGGGGAAAAGGGGACAGGGAATTTCTAGACAGAGGTGGATGTCCCCCACAACATGGAAGAAAAAGCGGAGGGGGTGCCTGGGTGGCTCAGTGGGTTAAGCGTCCGACTCTTGGTTTCGGCTTAGGTCATGATCTCAGGGTTGTGAGATCAAGCCCCATGGGCTCCGTGCTCAGCAGGGAGTCTGCTTGAGATTTTCTCTCTCTCTCTCTGCCCCCCACCCTGATCTCTCACTCTCTCTCTCTAAAATAAATAAATAAATAAATAAATAAATAAATAAATAAATATTTTTTTTTAAAAAAAGAAGAAGAAAAAGAAAAAGCGGAGAAGGGCCAGGGAGAGGGGAAAGGCCAGGTTCCGTGCAGTCCCCCAGCCCCACCCCCCTCCAGCTCCTGGCAGCCTGTCAAGCTTCAGCAGGTTGGCTACTTGGGAGGCCATGTTTCTGATGGCCTGGGAGGTGCCCGATGTCTGCTGAGAGACCTCCTGGCAGTGTGACACCTATATGATGAGTGGCCACCGTATTGGCCAAAACCTCAGACCTGCCACATCATCCCTTCGGGCTTCACGGCGTGAGTGGTCTCCAGTCCCCCCGAAGTGTAGTGCGCGGCCCTCTGGGAAATCTCCGGTCTCCCCCGAAGTGTAGTGCGTGGCCCTCTGGGAAATCTCCGGTCTCCCCCGAAGTGTAGTGCGCGGCCCTCTGGGAAATCTCCGGTCTCCCCCGAAGTGTAGTTCTTACACCGTAAGAAATTCTGCGGGTTCCACGCCTAGCCGAGCTGTGCAGCAGGGAAGTTGCTGAATGGACCCACCTGGGGGGACAGTGCTTCGGCTGAGACTCCGTGACTCCTCTGCAGGGGAGGAGACAGAGACTGGGCCGTGGCACCTGTCAGTCCCTACCTGGGTGTACCTGAAGGCCCAGTTGGGGTGCAGTGAAGCCCACGGGGATTTCTGCAGGAGGTCAGCAGGAGACAGCAGCACAAGGAGAAGACGTGCGGATAGAGCCTGGCATGACTGGGCCGCCTTGGTCCTTCTGGATGGAGGCGTGGTTGAGGCTGATTTCCAAGAGCAGACCCCTGTACTGGGGAGCTCCTGCTTTGATTTGTGATGGTTGAGAGGACACTGTTGGTGGACGAGATGGGGTGATTTTTGCCTCTGGCCAAAGCGGAGGGCTGGCAGGCCCTTTTTCACCCTCCCTCTGGTTCTCCTCAGGCCTCCTCCTTTTCTGTGCAGTTACTGGGAGTCTTCTGAAAGCAGAGGTGGAGCAGGAAGGGCAGGGGCAGGCTGCTCTCTGGAGCGCTGCGGCCTGGGGTTGGCAGACACGCTGTGCCGAGCTCTGCAGATGGGCAAAGGGCTGTTGGTCAGCCCTGCTGAAGATGGGCTTCAAGGGGACGATGGCGCCCTCTAGCCTTAAGCGTTTGAAGCCCGGAGCAGATAGGTAAGGGTTACCTTGTCTCCAGCAAGTCCTGCTCCCTCACTGTGTGTCACACGGGGCACCACTAACGCTGTCCACATGGGGTCCTTGCAGTCAGGGAGGGGCTCCACGTAAGGGCTTAGTCATCATCTTCGTGACCCACATTCAGCTATCGGTTCCATGATTTGTCCTAACACGCTGGGATTGAGAACGAGAAACTTCTCGTGCAGGGTTTTATGGTGTCGTCAGCACCTGCTCCCATCGCGGCTTGAGATTCTGCCCATCAAAAGGCAGGCTCCTCGACCAGTGCTACAGTGGGACTCCCAGGCTCCACACCTCAGGTCCACTGCATTTGTGTCCTGCCTGAGTTCTGGGGCAGCAGAAAGGGGACCGCCACGGAAGGTAACCAGCTTTTCGCCAAAGGTGGATTCATTGCTGAAGCCAAAGGCTGTCACCCTGATGGTCACCTCAGCACCCAAGAGCAGAGCTGCTGCCTTTAAGTGTCTTTGAAAAATCGTTCTGCGGATAGTACAGCACAGCGGACCCCACCTGGTGGAACGTGGCTCCAGCCTTTTCTTTCACGCCTCCTCAAGGCACTACATAGAGGTGTCTCCTGCTTTTAGAAGGTTCCCACTATGCCACTTCACTTTTGTGAAAGACCCACGTTAGTACTGGTTTTGCTAACAGAAAGAAGTCTGAGAAGGATTCTCACCTTAGGAATAAAGGTGTAAAGCAACAACAGCGTGCAGCCTCGGTTTTGCAGCGAGCCTTGCAAAGGCAGCTCCTTCCCCGGGAACCATGCTCAGCGTCCCAGCCTCCAGCCCGAGCTCTGAACTGTGGCAGTGAGCATCTGGGCATCGTCTCCATGTACTGTGTGCGTGCGTGAGTGAGCTGTGTCTGAAGGTATCAGAAAAGCCCCAAAAAGGTGATTTTGGGGGTCTGAGAATGCTCAAAACATTTTCCATATAAAGTAACAGAAAGCCATTTGGCTTATGAAAGTTTTCATAGGAACGCTCTACTTTCGGATAGCGAGGGAGACCTCTATTCAGCACCCGTGCTCTGCTGACGTATTCCACCACAGGATAGTGTTTTCTCCATCTTGGTCGCTTCAAATAATGTGATTATGTTGGGCTGATTCACTGCCGTCATCATTCTTATTTTGCTCAGTGATCTTCATATCTACCTGTTACCCACCCAGTCAGGATATTTGGGGCCAATGTTGCCTTGGCAGGTTGACCTGTGCCAACCAATGGTCTGCAGCGGCCCCCCGTGGGCACGTGTGGCTGAATGGTGGCCCCACAGCATGTAGGGCTTACCACTGGGAGCCAGTGTGCCCCAGGGTGGACTTCTCACAGGAAAAGCTAGTGAGAAGCTTGCTCCAAATCACCTCAAAAGAGAATCACCTCCAAAGAATGTCCATTTCAGGAACTTCTCCTTGTAATGACCTCACATCACAAGGGCAGAGAAAAATAAAAATGCCAAAATAATGCTATCAAACTGCACAAAGAAGGGGAAAAAATGAGAAAAAGGAAAATGAGGGAAAAAAAGACAAATGAGAAAAGAAAAAAGGTGAGAATTAAATAAGCATGAGAAATGCGAAAAGAAATAAAAAGTTAAGGAAAGAAGAAAGAAAAGAATAAATTAGAAAGGAGGGCATACAGAAAAAGAAAACTGGGAAAACTGAATGAGTAAAGAAAGAATGAAAAATTAAAAAAAAGAAAAAGCAAAGAAGAAAGACAAAAAGGCAAAATTAGGGAAAAGAAGAGCAAAAAAATAAAGGAGAAAATCATTTAAAAATTAAAAACGAACTACACCCACACAACGTCAAGGCAATATAGCCGGAGGAAGAAACAGGTCCAGCTTTGGCCAGCTCCTTCAGGCAGCGGACCAGGACCATCCTGAGCTAGGAGCCTGCAGACCGAGGCAGCGGATGCCTGAAGCCCAGCCAGGGAGTGACTCCTTATAAGGTCATATAAAAAAAATCAACCAAATAGGAGTAGGGACAATCAACAGAGGATTTCTGTTACTTTATTATTTTTTACCTCAACAGCCCTTTATAGTCTCAAGGAGGACCCCAGTGAGGTTTGTTTGTTTGTTTAATGTTGCTTTGTTTTACATAAGAGCTATCGACATTTACCATAGAAATTAAGACCTGAAGAATGCTTCACTAGCTTTTTGATTTCTCATTTGAAAAGCTGCAGTAATATTTGGCTTTGAAAGAGCCCATCATGACTACCTATAAAATATTCAGTTACTTTTTTCTTAAATTCTAAATGATGGGTCTCAAAATTATGCCGCAACTCAACTCACACGGAATAGTATAGGAACACGGTGCACGTAAGACTCAGTGGGTACGTCATGAACCACCACAGAGCTGAGGGGAACACCACTTTTCAGTTCTTGGTTGCAGCCTGGCCCAGTTTCTTTGGAGGGGATTCTTCCCTTCCTTGGGTCAGAGGATCACACTGATATGTCAGTAAGACAAGGAGGATGCAGCTGTGGGTCGAGAAAGCAAGTCTTGTAATTTCCCTTTTGAAAGCCAGCAACCCGTCAAATAAAAAATGAATTTGGATTCAGGTAAGGAGAGCCTCTACTCAAAAAAGACGACTACAGTAGGGAGGGGGACAATTGCAATACCATAAAATCTCCACGTGTCTCACAGGTCAAGCAGAAAGGGCTTATCTTTTATGAAGAGGAGTCAGCAAGTCTAGAAAGAACAGGGTGTGGGTGAGTGGGATGAGCTCATGGAGCGATGGGACCCGTGCGTGGCAACGGTCTTCTCTTGTGGCCAGCGAGTCTCAGGAGAAGCTGTTTCGGGGGTTGCTCTGCATGCATTCCAGTGCTCACTTAACCTCAGGCTGTGTCAAAAGAGAGCCCACAAAGCTTAATTTACGATCTGGCCCTTTACAGAAAAAGTTTGGTGACCCCGTTCTAGAAAATACTAAACTCACTGAATATTTTCCTGTCTATAATAAAGCTATGGAAACAATTTACTGGAATGTAAACTTCATTATGGCTTTTTGTCAGCTTTTCTACTGTTTTATGCTTATCCCTGGAACACTACCTGGTCCATAGTAGGTGCTCACTAAATGTTTGTTGAATGAGTGAATGAATGTACAATGAAGCAATTGTAATAGTAAAATTCAATCTATTTCATCTCTGTTTTAGCTGTGTAAGGACGAGCGATCATTTGTTTCATTCAATATCCCATTGCCCAAAGTAATGAATGTTTTCTTTGATTTTTGGCAACATATTGATAAAGCTGAAAGTTATACCAGCCAAACACAAGAAGCTATGTATGTAATGAATCTAAACAAGAATGAGAACAAATGAAAAGTATGGATTTAAATTAGAGAGTATGGTAACATGAAAATTTTCAACTCCGACTGGATGTCTTGAAATTTTTAAAAAGGGCACACACTTTGGAGTTCATAGTTTCCACTCATTTTAGACCAAAGAGAGTGACTTTTTTCATGGATTGGGTTTAGCAAAGGAGGAGAACGTTTGGCCTAAACTCTAGCAGCCACTTTGAAGTCATGGAAGAGTAAAAATTGTATCACTTTCCTCTTTTCCATTTGTCCCCTCCCCCTTTTTTGACATATTTTAACATAGGCTGTCTATGTCTTTAGCTCAATGTCGAGATATGCCTTGGCTAATAATTTGGAGTGACAAAGTAATCAATACAACTTTGCAGAAAATACACTCTTTTGAGAAATACCTCTATGTGTTCAACAGCAAATAATATTTTTTAGGCACCCACCACATGCCTGGCACTAAGCTAGCCTAGACAATATAGCAGTCAATGAAATGTTCAAAGTCCTTACCATCGTGCTTACCTTCTATATATCTATCTCTAAAATGAATAGAACAACTTTACCCCAAATCTCAAACACTAGAGGGGTTACTCCAGCCAGTGGATGAATTTCAGCCCATCTGTGGACCTTGAAACCTTCTCAAACAAGTGGAAACTAAAGGGAACGAGTGAAGAGTGGAAGAAAGAACCTTGCACTTGGAACAAGGAGACTTGGATTTTGGCTCCCCATTCCCCCACTAACTGGCCATCTAATGATGGACAAGGCACCCAACCTCACTATTGCGCATCCTGTCCTCACCTACGGCTGTTCTGAGATTACCCCAACTACTGGCTGGACCACAGTTCTATTACAGGTTCACTGGTGTTCAGTTTCTTAACACACAGTGCAGTGTTCAGATGCGCAAGCATGTGTTATAGACACACCCCACGCTAGGGCATATGCATCCACAGCGGAAATGCCATGGCTTCTCAGCGAAACTTACCCTGAAGAATCCTCAGGGGCAGCGGAAGGAAGCACTGTCTTCCACCCATCCCTTCCCATGCTCCAACGCCCATATACAAACAGAGGACTACAATATTCAGGGGAGGTGGCTGCACGCTCCCCGTGCTCCATTACGAATCCTCTCTGACTTGTGTATTTGTGGGAGACCGCGTCTGACCCTTGGCATCGTGGGGTCTGTTGTGCATCACCCAGCAGACAGTTCTTACCTTGTCTACTGCCACACTATGGGGGCTAGCATTCCTTTTTTTTTTTTTTTAAAGAGTTTATTTATTTATTTGAGTAAGGAGAGAGAGACAAGCAGATTCCTTACTGAGCTGGGAGCCGAGTCAGGGCTTAATCCCAGGACCCTGAGCCAAAGGCAGACACTTCACTGACTGAGCCACTCCGGCCCTTTCCCACTTTCTTCCTTCTTTTCTGTGTCTTACTTCTTACTGTCCTTTTCTTTTTCCTTTCCTTTTTTCTTTTTTTCAAGATTTGTTTATTTATTTGAGAGAGAGCAGAAGGGGAGGGAGGGAGAAAGTCTCAAGCAGACTCTGTGCTCAGTGCAGAGCCCGACATGGGGCTTGATCTCATCCCCCCCATGACCCCCGAGATCATGACCTAAGCCGAAACCAAGAGTCTGACACTTAATGGACTGTGCCATCCAGGTGCCCCATGTCCTTTTTGTTTCTAGTCAGTTCTACACATCTTAGTTTTTGCACAAAGCCAGAATTTTTCATCAATTTATTGTGAATCAGGGTAGCTAGGGCCAGTGAATGCCATAATGTAGCCCTCTGGGGCCACTTCTATGGATGAGTCCTAAAACAAGTGTGTCCTCAGAGTCTCCAGCTGCCTGTTTCCACTCTTTAGAATTCTCTACTCCCCAGATCTCCCATTCCTTAGTGTTAAAGACCATTTCGTCAGCATAGCTCCAGGATCCAAACTGTTCTCAGATTTTTTTCTCCAAACCAAACTTCTGCCTTGGGCTTTCGGTGGCTGCGAGGTTTCAGTCAAAAGATGGCAATTCTCTATCTCATCCTTTGTGGGAAGCCCTGTGCACCTGTTCCTGAAAGCAGAAGACCTATCTATCTCTCTCATCCGTCTGAGCTCACAGCTGCAGTATTACTACCAGAAAATATGAATTGGTTTAACCCTGAGCAAGTCAAACACTGCTCTATCCTCGGTAGGAAAGACAGGAGAAAAAACTGGGTGCTTAAAATGTAAAATGTCATAACCCTACCACTTGGGAAGAGCACCAAGAATTGCCTACCAGAGAAAGAAAAAGGGCACATTCCCGATGAGACTATGGAATGATTAGCGGAACATCACAGATTTGAAGCAAACCGGTACAGAATCTACTGCTTTGTAATAACTATGTTCTTTTCTTTGGATTTCTTCGGCCTCAGCTTTCTCCACCGAGAATGAGCCTAGCGAAAATGGAGACAACATTCCAGATGTTATGGCGTTATTGTTCAGTAAAGTGCCACTCTCATCTGGTCTGTGTTATTTGGTATCCATTTTTAAATATGAATAAGCATCGTATTTGTTCTTCTGATGGCTGTTGAGCACTTGGCAGCTGCCGGCATTGTTCGACAGAGTGTAATTCTGACAACACCCTTGCTCCATAGAACCCAGCAGAGGGCATGGGAAAATCAGCCTCATTTGTCTGAGAAAGCATGAAATACCCAATCCTAGTGAACTTTTATTTATAATACAGCCCCAATCCTCTAATCCCTCCAAGTCTGTCCAGTTGTTTTTTATTGTCTTAACGATGTTAAGAATTCAAACCCATTGTCTACCCAATCCTATAACAAACCAACAAAAATATTGTTCTGTGAATATTTTGATTCGATCGGCTGTCATATCCCAATTTGGAAAGAGCTATAAGCGCATCCCCTGGTAGCAATGACAAGATACTGACATATCTCCCTGGTTCTTCTTTGTTCATGATGAAAAATCACCGCAGCACTCATTTGGAATCTCTGTACGGTAAATGCCTTGAACTTAGGTATCTTTCACAGCCGCCCCATTTTGCACACAGGCTGGAAAATCGCAAAATGAAGAGGAGAACAGGACACAGGAGAAGCATTTGGTTTTACCAAAGGTTTTGCTTCTTTTTGTTTCCAGGTCACTCTGCATTGGTTGAACAATGGAAATTTCTGGACAGCTGGCATCTCAGTCAGAGCCCTTTAAATGGAAACAGCAACCATGAGCCATGATAGTAGGATCCCATTTCCAAAAGAAGTTGAGCACAGAAGGCCTTTGTGTAAGCTAGAAATTTACAGAAGTGAAGAGAGCCACAGGTTGCATGGAGATCAAATTTTCCAAATCCTTTAAGTTTTTTTCCTTCCTTTCCTTTTCCTCCCTTTAGTTGTCACTTAGACGCACTGTGAACAAGTAATCTCTTGCTAAAAGGCAGGGTGTGGTGTAAAGAAAAGTATTTCCTTCATCAGCTCCTTTACTCCTGTGCCATGGAATCGTCCACAGAATGGCAAATTAACACCCTGGGTCAGTCCTATACCTACCCGTTCAGATTTCCATCACTCACTGGTTCTATGGCTAGTTTAGAGAAATCAGTTAATGCCAGCTTCCCTTTTAGAATGATTATTGATTCATTATTCATTAACTTTTTTTAGGGCAATGTTTTCAAGAAATAGTATGGAATCACAGAATTTCAGAGCTGGCAAAAGATGAGAGATTATAGGTCAGCTCCTGGACTTTACCGATGAAGAATCTGAGATCAGGAGTAGGCACATGACTTAAAGGGGAATATAGCAGGGCTCCAACAGTAATCCGACTTGTGGGTTTCCCCCCCTCTTCTTCAGCAAGGATGATGCCAGAAAACCGCATTGGATTACAGAGAACAGCTCTAGCTCTCCTTAGAAGCTAGGGAAGGGAGAGTACCCAGAGGTCTCAGACACCCAGAGGAGGTAATATTCTAATTAGCGACTAGTGTGGCACAGACACTGATCAGGCATTGAATGGACATTGACCACATACTTGGAGCAGGATTCTGGATACCGGCTGTGCTGGGCACTAAATTTTAGCTAGTGAATAATGGGAAGGTCTGGAGGCATTGAGGGAGGGGCTGGAGCAGCCAGCGATGGGGCCCTTGGGAAACATGAGGCAGAAGCCACACACACTAACCAACATGGAAGTATTTCAGTGTTTAAACAACTGGTATTTCATATTATCATGTGCCAGCCCAGCTTGGAAGAGTAAATACAGAGTGAGTAACCCATTCCTTGAGGGGAGGGATGCAACTAACCATTTTGTGTTCTCAGGACTTAACATGAAAACTCTGTGGCACCCACCCAGGGATATTGCCAAGGAAAAGTCAAGTTTAGCGATTCTAGGTCTGTTGGTGGCATCAAGTCCAATGTCTTGTCCCACTTTGCATGTTGGGATATGGCTGTGCTGGTGAATTGAGCAAAGAAATGCTACAAGAAGGCATTGCTTTGAGGTTCACACAGAAGAGGGGACCCAGCGTCTACCACAGGGTTCAGCCGCCCATCTGAAGGTCAGCAGTGCCAGCCCTCACCATCCACACTGCAGGAGAGCAAATGTCCCCCCTAGTCTGCCCACTACGAGGGTTGGGAGGGCTTTATATACAAGATACGACTTGTCAGTATAGAGTCCACTAAACCACCAGCACTCCTCTCTGTGGTTGGCATGGAGAGTTGCATTAGAGGTAGGACAGACCCTGGCCTCAAGACCATCAGATGCCCCTGAAGATTCCTGGACACACTGCAGGAATGGTAGTGTTGTAGCCAAGCTGCTAAAACTTGCGAGTGGAAGGTCTCAGGTGGGCTTGCTCTGGGTATGGACCGAGACCCAACCACTGACCGTTGAAGAGCATAGGAGAGCCCTGGCTTTCACAAGATTCCATGATAAGAGATGTATGAAACCGGATCCCTTATCACCTGACCTCCAGGGCTGTGTTCTCTTCCCTCTTGGGTAGTAGTGATGTATCACACTGAGACATTCCTGTGAAATAAGATACAGAAGTTGACTCTTCATGCATAGAGGACTACAGGAAACCCATCATTAATAATCAAAGGTTTCAGGAATTTTCCACTCAGTCATTTACCCCTTTCCGATGGCTGTAAAATGACTCTGGTTTCGATACCAACTGAAGATAATGCTGAATTCACAATCTATGTTGTGATCACTCATTGGTTTATTCATCTACCACTTTTATGTGTCAGAATCTGAGCTAGGCCCTGGGAATACAAAGATGTTATGACAGGTTCTCCCCATCTGTCTCTAACCCGTGAGCCAACAGACTCCAAGCACTAGCATCCTGACAGGGCACAAATGCCCTTTAATCATTCCATTCAACCAGATTTTCAAATATCATTTCCAAAATTTCAATGATCCAGCTCATGATGGACCAGGATTAATTAAATCAGGATACAGCCTCTTATTAAATACCCCATATTTCCGACCCATTGGCCTGAGGCCAAATTTAGAAGCTTGAATTCTTCCTTTCCATAGGGCTAGTAATTCCCCACAAGGCTCCCTGATTCCTGTAGAAGGTTAAGTGGTGGCCCCTAAAAACATATGTTCATGCTTTAACCCCCAGAAGTGCAAATGTGACCTTACTTAGAAAAAGTCTTTGTAGATGGAATTACATTAAGATCCCAAGATGAGGTCATGTTGGATGGAATAACTGGGTGTGCCCTGAATCCAGTGATAAGTGTCCAAATAAGACACAGAAGAAGAGACATGAAGGAGAGGGTCGTGGGAAGATAGAGGCAGAGATGGGTGTGAGACGGCCACGAGCCAAGGAATGCCAACAGCCACTAGAAGTTCAAAAAGCAAGGAAAGATTCTCCCCTAAAGCCTTGGCAGGACCACACATGGCAGTGTGGTCCTGCCGCCACTGATCTCAGAATTCTGGCCTCCAGAACTGTGAGAGAATAAAGGTCTACTGTTTTAAGTCATCCAGTTCCTGGTCATTTGTTACAGCAGCCATGGGAAACCAGCAGAGTCTCTCACAGACCTACACTGCTGGAGGTGTCCTCACCTGCTTTCCATTTAGACATGACTTCACAGGCTAATGGTGGGCAAAATATTTAGTCAACAAGACTGCATTTGGTAACAATTCCCTTCTACATTCTATGACTCTCCTTTGGGGCTGCTGAGCAGGGTTACTTCCCCAACTTGGTTAGACTCCCAGGAAAGCAAAACTTAGCTGTGAAGCCCAGTGGTGGGAGCTAAGTGAACCATCCCTGTTAGACATCTGAAATACAGGAAATTATCAGAACGCCATACTTGATATTTCAGGGTTTGGGGAATGAGGATGTCAGGCTGGACGCACTGTCCTGGGGCTTCCATGGGACAGGAAAGGCTTAGTTCTGGGAGAAAGGAGGTCACCTCCTTATATTCTCATTTCTAACCTGAGATTCATTTAAGTGACATTCTATGAGAAGGCTGTATCCCGGGCTGCCCAAGGAAACTCGCTCCCAGAGCCTGAGGCAGGACCTGACAGATAGCAGACGCTCCATAAATGCTTTTTTTTTTTTTCTCAAGATTTTATTTGTTTGTCAGAGAGAAAGAGCACAAGCAGGGAGAGCGGCAGGCAGAGGGAGAAGCAGGCTCCCTATGAACAAGGAGCCTGATGTAGGACTCGATCCCAGGACCCTGGGATCATGACCTGAGCGGAAGGCAGCCGCTTAACGACTGAGCCACCCAGGCATCTCCATAAATGTTTTGTTAAGCTAAAATTGATTACATTTATTTCTGAATCTATTTTCAGTTTTCTCCACACACTTGTCCTCTGTCACATGAGGCCATTACTGTTATTTCTCTTCGAAATCAAGAGCGGCAACACAGGCAGAGGGCTCTGGGAATTTACAAGAGAGTGGAATGACTTGTGCCTGCAGAGACTATGACTTACCTGAACTCACAGTGCCCTGGGTTTTGTGTCCTCCGTGGCTCTGAACGGCCTCTGCTTTGTGGTAAAGATGAGTGCGCGTGCGCATGCGTGTGCGATCTTACAAATTCCTCCAGCGTAAGGACGAGCCTCATCCGCTTGTCTATTACCTTCCTGCCGACAACCAGGGTGCCCACCAAAGTCCCTTCCACGCAGAGGAAGCTGAAAACCCTTTCGTCGAGCCCTGATGTTTTCATCTAGAGATGGTTCAAGAGCCGTCTCTGGCCGCCAGCTGGATACGGTGGTAGATGACGTAGGGAAAGCAACTATGAGCTGTGGCCACATCATGTTACATTTCTGTCAGCTTTATTCTTGGAGGCATTTCTCCTTGGTGGTTATAAACTCAGATGCTACTGTCTGACCTGGGTGGCTTCGTGGATCATTTGAGATCTCCTCCCAAGAACAAATTGCAATGCCCTGCATTTTGTCTGCTTGGTCCCAACCATAATGTATTTAAATGCAGCCTCTTGCAGTTTATGTAAGTCAATTGGCGCATTCTGTGGGTGCGCGCCCCTGCCTGTTCTTGCTCTATTTTCAGACTTGCGTGCAAGTATGTTTAGCAATTGAATTTTTCATTCTATAAAACTTGAGCCCTGCCTGTCTGGAACCAGTGCTTTTCATCCATGGTTGGACTATATTGCTTTGAGTATTTAAGGGTAGCAGCATACTTTTTACATGCGTTTATTTTTGTGTCGGTATTTTATTCCTTAATTCTGAAGTTTTATCAATTTCTGAAAAAAAGTTGAGGTTTCCTTTTTTTTCTTTTTTTCTTCTTTTTTTTTTTTTTAAGATTTTATTTATTTATTCGACAGAGATAGAGACAGCCAGCGAGAGAGGGAACACAGCAGGGGAGTGGGAGAGGAAGAAGCAGGCTCATAGCGGAGGAGCCTGATGTGGGGCTCGATCCCATAACGCCAGGATCACGCCTTGAGCCGAAGGCAGACGCTTAACCGCTGTGCCACCCAGGCGCCCCTTTTCTTTCTTCTTTGGTCATTCTTGGATTGTGTTCCCTCACATTTGTAATACAGAATTTTTCTGAGATTGCTTTATTCTTTTTCCATGAGAAGTATTCTGCCTGTCTTCATTCACTATAAAAACACAGCCATGTGTAGTGATCCTGGCACTAGGAAGTTATTTTGTTGTGAGAAAACTGGCCTCTGGAGGGCATTGCAAAGTTGATATGCCGTGGGGCCACTTGCTTCTATTTCAAACACTAATGGTAGTTGGATTACAGAGATGCTTCATCAGTTGCTAAGGTGGGAATGTCTAGGTTCCCAAATTATATGTGAGCGTTACAATTTAAAATAGGAAATGAGAAGTGTCTAGCTAGACCATCAGGTTGTTTTATGGGAGGCTGATCCGTTCATGCAGTGAGATACACAGAGTGACTTTGACCCAGATCTTGGCTTCTCGGCTCTGCAATGGCCTTAGCTGTGGAAACGCACAGCCCAGGAGAATCATGCTGTATTTGTACAGCCTGACTGTGATCACTTAAAACCAATTTAAAAATTAAAAAAAGAAAACCAACCAACAACACTTTTACTTCTGAGTGCTCAATAGGTATTTATTCATTTAAATTAAATAAATGGAGATTTGGAAATTTAAATATTGTTTTTAAAAGAATAAAATAAGTTTGCCAACATTTCTTTATTTTTAGAGGCGATGACAAGCGTGCATTTACATCATGCATAAGAAAAGCTGTTTATGCTGTACTCTACAGTTTAAATATTTGTACCATGCAAACATTGCTGTAACCCCAATGCAGCGAAGACACAGCATTGGGTTATAACCCCCAAACAGAAACCTAAATCCCAAATCCACTCATGAGTAATGTAGATTCTACGAAAGATTTCACAGGGCAGCAGGTACCACCTAGCTCATTTTAAACTGATTTACCACTGCCTCTTCTTCCACAAGACCCCTTCCCACAGACTTTTCGTCCCCTCCCCCCCGCCCCTTTCTAGGCTCCTTACTCACTGGCACAATGGTGCCTGAGCTGGCATCTGGAATTCTCCCAGCTGCTTCTCCAGGTAACTCTGCCATGTTACACCTCTCTCTTCACAGGGCAGCCCCTTCCCTTCAGTCTTTTCAACTCCATTTCCAGCTTCTTTCGCTCTGAAGAGCCCTGATTCCTGCTTGAATTTCTGTGATATTGAGAAAGTCTTTGATAAGCCACACAAAGGCTGAGGGGGAGCTGCTTCCTTGAGCTTAAACAAACAAATGTCAGGATGTAGTCATGTCTGCGAGAGGGGGTCGGTGCCCAGCGTGCACCCCTGGCTTCTCTTTCTTCTTAAGAAGGGTCAGAGTTAGCCCCCGAGTCATGGGCAACCAGACATGGGCAGCTCTTGCTTCTTGGGGGGGGGGGTGGACTCCTGCTGTAGGACTCAGGGAAGTAGGAGTGGGGTTCTCTGTGAGTTCACCTTGAGATGGCCTCGCATAGAGGTGATGGGTGTGGACGCTGCCAGCCTCCCTCACTGCCAAGCTCTGATCAGACCATAGGCATCTCTTATCGCTGCTGTGAGAAACCACTATGAATTCAGTAGCCATTACAACATGAGTTTATTAACTACAGTTCTGGAGGTCAGATATCCTAAATACGTCAGCGGGGCTGCATTACTTCTGGAGACTGGAGGATAGAGTCCATCTCCTTGCCTTTTCCAGCTTCTGAAGACTGCCCATATTCCTTGGCTCATGGCCCTGCATCACTCTGCCCCCTGCTTCCTTTGTTACGTCTCCTTCTCTGACTCTCACCCTTCTACCAGCCTATATAGGGAGCCTTGAGATTGGGTTGGGTCTGCCAACATAATCTCTCCATCTCTTGATCTTTAACTTGATCGTGTCTGTGAAGTCCCTTTTGTCATGTGAGGTGACTTTCACAGGTTCTAGGATTAAGACACGGATATCTCCGAGGCTGTGATTCTGCCTAACACACACCCATTTATCAGTTCCGGTTGTCTGTGAAATAAGGGGTCCTCAGTATTGCTGAGCCTCGTCATTTGCGAACCCAAAGCATCTCTGCTTGAATCCATCCCATTTCCTGAAGCTTTCAGACCCAGCTTTTTTACCATTAGCAGTGCAGTCTCTCGTGGGAAGCCTCCAAGAAAATAACCACCTTCCTCAGAAGAAAAAAAAATAAAAAGGTGGGTATTTTCATTGTTTTATCTTCTCAGGAGTTACCTCATAGACCCTTCCCTTTTGTGTCAGGTTGGTCAATCTGCTCATGATTCAGAACCTTTCAAGTGGGTGATTGAACCATGCTCACCATTGCTAAGTCCCAGCCAAGCTGGCTTCCAACTTCCAGATCATAGTTGAAGCAGTTCTTTCAACTCTGGGAAGCTCAGAAGCTTATCTTGTTGCCTAAACTTGCCCAACAGCCTTTCATGGAGAGTAGTCCCATAAGGAATAATCTGCCCCTTGCCATGTGAGGGCAACCGTTGTAAAATTTTCAGAGTCAAACCTTTGACAGTTTGCCTTCTTTCCTCTTCTCAGACCCAGCCAGCATATTATGTGGCTGGAGTGATGTGAATATTACCTGTCTGGGGAAACTGGATGACCTCTAGTGCAGACCATGTAAGGATTCCGTTGTACCCTATCCTGCTCTCATTCCACTCCCCGACACTCACAGATTTCTGTTAGGATGGGTCAGCCAAGGTTCAAATGCCTTTTCCCCCGGGACTGACATTCTCTTGCTTGGAAACACCATCAGTGTCTGGTGCGTTGTTTTTTCTTCTACAGACAACATGATCTTTCCTATCTCCTGTCTCCACGTGTTAGCCAGGCTTCTGATAGACATTCCCGGCTTGGGGGGATGGTCTAAAATAAGGGTGCTAAGAATAATTCCTCGTGCGTTCCTTTTCTCCATTATCTCTCAGGAAGGATTGATGGTTACAGAAAGAGTATTTCAACAGCTCAAATGAGCTGTTTATCCCCTCATTTCCAATCTCTTTTTATATTCTAAGGACTTAACATTATTCACTCTTAACATGCTCCAACAGTATTAAAAAATCTACATTGGATAGTCATTGTTTCAAACTCAGAAGACTTACACTCTAGGGATTTTAGTTAGTCAATGGTAGAGATTCCTACTGTATGGGAATTCCTAAATTCAGGTCTAGGGCTCTGACACGGAATTTCCATGAACTGCTTCCTGATTCAGGCTGCAAATACATTATCTTCTCTTTCATTTGTTCAATTAAATGCTGCGCACTCACTCGCCTTTTAGTGGGAAAGACTGCATTCCTTTTTGAACCAACTCACACAGACAGGTGTGCAATTCCCTGGTGAATAGGGGGTAGTCAAGTTGCCAGGCCTAAGTGAGGAAACAACTAGGGTCTTATTAGCTCACCATACTTGCCATGTCCCAAGGCTCAATTGTCTGCATTACAATTACAGTGATTCCTTGTTGGCCCAGATACCATGGCAGACCTTTAAGTGCCCAGAGAAAACAAGAACCATCCACAGTACTGAACTCAGCCATGATACCCCTAGGCTTGGGATTCGGAGATTGGCACGTGGTACTCAGCTTCTCACTCCCCAGGTCTTTAGCTGTCCTCCAGGAGAGCAAGGTCTAGTCACAAATTTGTAACTGTCAACATCCTTCTTTCTAGGAGTCATCTGAAGAGGACAGGAAGCTTGTGATTTCCTAACCCTGATCTGATTTTACTCTCTATCAGATAATCGGCTTAAGGGCAGCTGCCTCCAGTGATTCTAGGTGGTACTTCCTCCATCCCAAGAAAGGCTATCTATGTGATTCTAAAGTGCCCGCAACTACCCAGCTGGGTGAGCCTCCTTTAGAGATTCTAAGTCCGCACCCCAAACTCTCTTACAGAGAAAAAAACGCTATGACGTGTAAATCTGATTAATGGGGGAGACTCAGCTTTTTGGGTATGTCTTGAACCCCTTTTCCTCCACCTCTTTTCTGTTCAATACTGAGCCCCCTTCATGAGACCTATTTGCTCAGTTTTATAGCTTTCTGGTAACTCTAAATTGTCAAGAACTCTATTGCTAGTTTTTAAGACTTAGCCCTGATTACTGAGAAATTTTGGTCTCATATTTTGCTTAAAACTGTTCTTCCTCTCCCTTCTCACACTTAGAGTTGCTAGTCTCTTGATGCTGGAGGTTTGGAGCAGAGAAAGAGGGTGGAAAACACCACCTTCCTTTTCCTCTGGGCTTGAATGCAGAGCTGGAAAGAGAGGAGGAGGAAATGATCTTCCTTATCTGTCTGCTTCTTAGGAAACCATGAGCCTCTCCTTGGTTGATTCTGACTCCTACTCAAATTCATTGTCTGCTGGCTCAAAGAGGGAAAGCATTGGCCAGGTCTCTTGTGCATTGAAGGTTGCTGGTGAGATTCAGCTACCTCTGATTGGTCACTAGCTAGCATCATCTAATACTGGCCTCTCAGCAGTGAGCCTTTTTGTCTTTCTACTTTAGGCTGTCCTCATCCCTAGCAAACCTATAGCACACTACCTCCCACCCTCCACAATCTTATCTACCATCTCAATCTCCATCTCTGTACCCACCAACAATTTTCAGGATCTATCTTCCATGTCTCTGAAGAACTAGGAATGGAAGAACAACCTCGCTCCTTTCCACCTGGTCATATCTTCACACCATTTCTCACGAATGCAGGTTCTCCTGCTGGAATGACACAGGTGATGCTTAACAAGCATAAGGACCAAGCAGACATCCAAACAGAATGAAATGTTTCCCTTCTTGCAGATAAATCTTATATTATTTTACAAGTGGATCTCTTGGAGTCTTTCTCCTTAGACTATGGAAAGGGAAGAAAATAGTTCTTCTCTATGAACACTGTATATAGGTGCTAAAATTATATAAAGTTAAACTCTAATAACTCATCTTCTCTGCTAACCTGTCCTTCTGCTTTTTATTTATTGTCTCCTTCACTATGTAGTGAAATTCATTTATCCTTTCATGTCATTAAATATCTTAGTATTTATTTTTATAAATTTTGGGTTCTCCATCTCTCTGAGATCTTCACCACCTTCAAATTATTTTTAAAATTTATATTTTATTCCAGGGGTGCCTGGGTGGCACAATTGGTTAAGCATCTGCCTTCAGCTCAAGTCATTATCTCAGGGTCCTCGGGTGGAGCCCTGCATCAGGCTCCTTGCTCAATGAAGAGTCTACTTCTCCTTCTGCCCCTCCCCCCTGCTCATGCTCTCTCTCTTTCTCTCAAATAAATAAAATCTTAAAAAAAATTATATTTTATTCATAACATAAATTTCTTAACTTAAAATTTAGATATTTAATCCAAGTAGAATTTATTTTTATGTATGGTGTGAGGTAGGGATCGAATCATAGTTTCTCCAGTATCATATTCATTGACTTCACGAAATTCTGAATCTTTTGCAGGATTTGCAACTTTCACTAAGATTGATTTAATTTTTACATTTTTATTTCAAATAATGTACAAGATCTGCCTATTAGCTAAGAAGGGCAAACAGTGACAGAGAAATTGATGTAATTGGAGGATGAATGGCCTCAAAAAGGGAGAAATAGGAGAGTATGTTTCTTGGTCTCAGAACTTTAGTCAATATTTTTTGGTTATGACAATCTTTCTTCTAGATGTAATCTTTTAACAGCATACCTGGTGAGGAGGATCCTGTACCACAACACGAGTGATCAAGCTAGTGCAATCTGCAAAGTGAAAAGTGCTGTTATCCCCGAGCACCTCTATACTCACTTAGTTCTTCTTTGTGGAAGGCAGTACAGTGTTGTGCTTCTGGAATGATGTAGGTGCCACAAAACTTTTCCATCATTTAAAGCAGAAGAGACCAGGCATGTTGCACAGTATGGATTCTCTAAAATCCCTATTATTCAGCTACTTCCACAAAGGGAAAAAAAAAAAAAAAAAAAAAGGACGGTTTTTTAACCCCAGACAACAAAATGAATCATATAAAGAGAAAACATGTACCTTGGCTGAAAAGAAACTTTGGTTTATATACACTTTGTTAAAGAAATTATGTTAAAATTCCAACTACTGCATTTTGAAATTCAATCAGTAAATATCAATTGAGTTTAGCTCCCTGGGACAATTATGCAAAACTAAATGGAGAGGAGAATTCAGAGGTAAATAATAGTCATGATTTTATAGACTTCTCTTTCCCCAAAGAGTTTTTTTCTAGGCATGAAGACAAAACACTTATTTCTGGAACATTAAATGATTATACAGGAAGATAAATGCTGGGAGAGCAATGCTCTCCAAAGGCAGTGCTTATGAAGAGCAGCTTCATAGAGGAGCGGAGGAGTCAGCAGTCTCTAGAGAGCTAGGAAAAGAAGGGGATATTTAAGGAGGGAGAAACATGAGCAAAGCAACCAGGGGGCAACTCACAGTTGTCATCTTTTTGACTTTATTTTTCAAAAGTCAAATGTGAGGTAAAAATGGCATATTTTCCTGGAAAATGTGCATGAAACATTGAAACTAAATTTAGTTTTTGTTCTGTAAATATTAACAAATATTCCGAAGAGGATTTTTTCCTCAAATTTGCTCTAAAAAGTATTTGTTTTCCAAACAGAAGCTGTCTGATTTGGTTATTCTCATCATCGATTCTCATAGGTTTTATTTTTAGTACCTTCTCCAGCTTTATACAGACTGAAAATTCTTTAGGAAACACACAGAGTATAATCTGAAAGACACAGTTCTTAGAAATCTATGATAGTTATGGGTGGCTCCAAAGAATAAATCATCTCTGAATACAGTATTTGACAGACAAGTCTATTGAATGTTAGGTATTAATAAAAGAGGCTTAAACAGAAAGTGACATGTGAAATAATAGAGTCAGCAGTTAACAGACTCCATGTTTATTCACCAGACATAATAATGCTTTGAATGGCCACCTGAGTTGGTCCCACACCTCCATCTGCAAAGATCCTCTTGGTTTTGAATTGCAGTCTTTCTTGCTCTTAGCATTTACTTGATTTTCTTCCTCGGGGATACATCCATTCCCACTTCCAGGGCTCCTAGCAACTCACTGAACCCTTTGCTACATCCTGTCCTGGCTTCCTTCTTCCCTCCTTTCCTCCTTACTCCCTCCCAGCACCTCCCGGCCTATGCTTTGTCTCCTCGGACTGTATGCCAGTTCTAGTTCTTGGAACCACTTCACAATTAGTACACAGCAGCTATCCCCACTCTCAACCCACTTTAGAGAATCTCTCGGGGGAGGGGCAAAAGCTCTGCAAAGCATTGCAGGCCCAACAGCTTTGTTCTGTGGCCCTTCTTTTGTGCTGGTTTATGCCCTTAAGTTGAAATGGTCAGGAGGCATACATAATTCTTGTTCCCAGGTGCCTTCAGAACACATACGGTGGGTGCCATGTAATTCATGCGAAATTACCATGGGAGAATTCTCTCTCCCGAGCTGTTTGCTCCTGTACCCTGGGGGCGTGTCAGCTCCAAGAATGGCTCTGTGCCTCACAATTCCAAGGTCAGTTCTCCCTTTGAATATACCTGCTTTATTGACTTTTCTAAACCCAGCAGCTTCTTATTATTTTCCCTTTCAAGTGCAATACGCAGGCACAAAGGTTAATGGCAGGAGCCTCTGGTAGTTTTGTCGGGCTCATCCCAGAGTACCACATATGCTAAGCATCCACAGGCATTAATGAGATGACTGGAGGCCTGGGCCTTTATTTCAAGTTTGTAACGTTTTGTGGGGTTTGGCCTGCTGAGCTTGGGTTTTTAAAATGTCCCCTCAAACCAAATTGAATCCACACTGTACTGGCAATTACCACAAACATCTCTTACCCTGGTCAGAAAGTTCCAGAGGGAATAAAATATATAGTAGAAATTCTCAGTGTCTTAATTAGGAGTGTAGAAGTGCTTGTGTTTTTCTTATTCAGAATGAGTGACTAGAAAGTCAAAAACACTGCTTTAGTCTACAAGCTAGTATGCTTCCAGGTTTAGCCACCCAAAGACCCATTGTGTTGTTGTCATTTGTTTCTGTAGGTCTTGAAATGTTTCATACCTGAATTCCAAAGAATTAAATGATACATGAAAAGTGGTTTCTGTGCTCGGCACTACCATTCTTCCCTTCTGGACATGGACCAGTCATTCTGCACAAAGAGACCAGTTGTGGGAATGGGGGAGCAGCTCGGATTGTCAGTTCTCTGGCAGCCCGCTGTCTCTTCCAAATCATTATCACGACACCTTCAATCCGGAGCTCCCGCTCCTCTGAAACTCAGACCATTGAACTATAATTGCCTCTATGCCTCGTCACTACTGTCATCTTTTGACCTTCTGGTCAATTCTATTTACTCATTGAATCCTTCAAAATTTGATCCACTTTCTTCTCTGACAGTTCTCGTGCTACTCAGCCCGCATGGTCTGCGGCTAGAGCTGTGTAGGTATTGACTATCTGGGAAAATTCGATGACCTCTTTCTACTCCTGAGGGGAAATGCCAGGCGGAAAGGTTAATATATTATTTGTTACTTGTCTGAGGTAAATTTATGATTCAATTAGCCATTTACTCCTTAATTCCAATGAAATTCACTCTCTATTCCATCACTCACCATTCCTAGGCTCATATCCTAGTTCTGGTCGTCACCAAATGGACTATTGTTTTTCTCCATGAATACTTGAAGTTTCTCTCCTCTCAAAAATAAAATCCCTCCCTTGATTCTCTAGTTATCATCTAGACTTTGCTTTGCATCTACACTCCTCCAAATACTGGTCTGCCCTGGCTACCTTCCTTTCATCATTCCCAGTCAGTCTTAAACCTCCTGTGGTATGGCACCCCTCTCCACTACGATACAGAAAGTGATCGCACCGGGGTCACCCAATGGCTTGATTCACTTGATTCCAGTGGATTTGTTTCGTGGATAGTTCTACAGCAATTTAAACTGCACCCCACCACTCCCTTCTCTTACATGTGTGACAGCATATTTGTTTCTGCACTCATCTCTCTCAGCTGTTTTCTTTTGTCGCCTTCATGGACTCCTTTTCAATGTTGTTTTCCTCAGGGTTCCATCTTAGATTTCCCCCATTTTGTCTTCTACCGTGCCTTCTCTGGATGATCTATTCTAACTCCCACTTCAGTGCATTGGTGTTTTTATGCCAACCACTCCCAGATCTGTATATGTAGCCATTCCTCAAGCGTCCGACTCGTCACAAGTACTACCATCCTCTAGATACCTCCACCCACGTGTCACACCAAGACCTAAATCTCAACATGCACAACACACAACTCATCATCTCCCCATCAAAATGGCCTCATGTTCTCATGTGCTTTAGTGGGTTAGTGACAGAAGCCAAAAAGAATAGCCTTATTTTTATTTCTTCCTCTTCTTCATTCCTACCTCCAGGAAGTATACAGTCCTTAGCATGGTGCCTGGCTCAGAGTAAGTGTTCAGCAAAATTGGGTGGTTGACAGTAAAAACAAATATCTAATTTAGAACCGTTAAAGCAAACAAGGCTGGTTTGGAATGCATACATCTCAACACGCGACAGGCTTAGTAAATGGCTAACTTGATCATAAATTTACCTCAAACAAGTAGCAAATATTAATCTCAATCTTTCTTTTCTAGGGACGTAATGAAACGTTGCCATTCTAAGGAGGTTTTCTTCTAAGGCATCCTTTCTGCAGAATGCCTCCTCCATTCTATTTTCTGGAACGACTTCAGACTCCATGTGCCATGTATTAGCTCCACGCCTTTCTCTGTTCTATAAGGTATGTGCCAACCTGTGGTGGCGAGGAAGGGGGATTTTATATTGCAGTTGGTTTTCATCCTGGAAAAAGAGAAACTTTTAGGCCAAGCATGTGTGTTTCTGACCTGAAAAAGACTTCAGGATATAGAAGTCACGGACTCCATGTGTTTCTTAAGCCACCTTACTGACATCCCTCCTGGCTGGCGATAGATGTTTGGGGAGAAGAAAGGGTTACTGTGAATGGCTACATGCTCCCCCCCTAATCATTTGTTAAACTTTCTAATCTTCTGAAGTCCTTTTTTAAACCTGTTACCAATCACAGGGCTTAATTATGAGGACTTTAGAGACAAGATTGCAGGACTGTACTTTAATACATTTATGCCTTATGCACAGTCCATTTAAAGAATTTAAGCGACAAACCTGAAAGTCTCAACCTTAACTCTCTGGCTAATAATATTTTGTAGATATTTGCTCATCGTGAGGAAAACTCTTCTTCTCGGTATGTTTATACAAATTGATGAGGACTCAGTGACTGACTTTCACTACATCTGGCAGTGACGTGGTGTCAAAACATTTGGCTTCCGTGCCTGAGCAATCATTTCCTGCTTAGTGATCTTGGTGGGTAATTGTTAACTTGCTCGACTGGTAATGAGAGTCGTTTTCTACCTATACCTCTTTTTTGGTTTGGGCTTCACAAGCTGATCAAGGTCATCTAAAACCATTTGGCCACAACGTGTATGACTCTGTGCAGGGTCCTCACGTGATCACCGTTGCTGGTAAGCGCTGGTGTGTATGCTATCTAGCATCCACTCCCATTGGCCAATGTCCTTGCCTATTAACATTTTTAATATCACCACTGACCATCGCTGCTCTTGATCTGAACTTTGGCAGCCAGCACCTCATTCCCGTATACCAATGTGTCTCTAACTATCTAATAGATGGTATCTACTTCCTATGGCTAATTTAGTCATTAAAAATTGACCATTATATTCTATATTTTCAACACACAAATGTCCCTACCTGGATTCATGACATTTAGAAATCGTTGGCCTTATAAGCCTCTTCTGCTAGATATCTATTATTCCTTCAAAGTCCTAGGTGTTAGGATGCCAAATGTGCCATTTACCTGCCTATAATTATATTCCCTTTAAGCAACCGATCTTGCCTACAATTTTATGCCTGTTGTCTTAGTCAGGCTACTAACAAAATACCATAAACTGGGTGACTTTAACAACAGAAATTTATTTCCCACAGTGCTGAACCCTAGAAGTGCAAGATCAAGTTGTCAGCTATGTTGGTGTCTTATGAGAGCTCTCTCTTCGGGTAGCAGATGACTGTCTTCTTGCTATGCTCTCACATGGCAGAGAGAGAACACAATCTCTGGTGTCTCTTCTTATAAGGATACTAACTCTATCAGATTAGGGTCCCACCCCAATTACCTCCTTCAACCTTAATTATTTCCTTACTCCAAATATAGTCACGATGGTGGTTAGGCTTCAGCATATTAACTTGGGGGGAAACAGTTCAGCCCATAGAAACTGCTTTGCACAGTTCAATTCATAGGAACTCCTTTGTATAGTGAATTGTAAACAACAAAAAAAGTATTTCCAAAGAGTAGTGCAGCTCAGGGAACAGGCAAAGTGAATTGTTAATGGAATGATCAGCTAAGCGGGATGGCTTTCTCCAAAGATAGGCAGAAGTTCCAAAGTAGTGAAAGAAGGGAGGACATAATTTATCTAGAGCTGAAGGTAGACAGGGCAGTCAGGGTTAACAGGAACTTGCAATTTTTAAACAAAACTTAACTAGCAGACCACAAAACCCATCTTGATAAATTTCCTGCAAGATTCAGGTGAAGAAACTAAGGCCCCGAAAGGCTGTAAGACTGGGAGTCCTTGGCAAACCAAGATGAGTTGGACATTCTATTTTTCCAGTATGGCACAATACTCTATGAATGTAAACAAGAAGACATTCCTCGAAGAATGTTAAAACCCTAAATGCACTTGAATTGTGACATGGTGATGCCATGATGACAAATACAGAATTGTATTTTCATAGAGCATTCCTCTCCAGAGACTGGCAAATTCCAAACTCACAACAAGTTTCCCCCACACATGGGGCTTATTAGAGGCCCTGCATCTCCCCTGGCCAGGGAGACAAGTTGTATTTAAATACTAACGCGAGCTGTTTTCCATAATGTATGCAGAGTGGGCTTCAACCATGTGTTGGAATGACATCAGCAATCCGCAGACTCGGGCTGTAGAGGTTCAGAATCATTGCATGCCAGAAAGATGAAAGAGTAGGGTTGTTATATGTCAGGGGAAAACTAACGAACTCATCCATTCCAGCAAACAGAGGACTCCAGCGTTTGTCTTGAACTGAGCAGAGTCTTCAAAAATCTCTGATCTTAGCTATGGTATTTATGTATACATTATTTTCAATAGATATGAAGAGGAAGTGCTGGGAAATATACCCTTTATTTACATTGTCAAAAGAGTTCCATAGCAAAGCTGTATTAAAGCCCTGATACTTTGTGGGTCTCAGAGGCAGACCCAGAATGTGCACCACACAGGCAATAGACCACAGTCACCCACCTTCCTCCAGGCTGTTCCCAGACACAAAACCTTCTTCACAGAACCTGTCTTCTAGCCAATAAGTAGGGAATGTGCTTTTGTTTAAAAGAATGAACTAACACTGTGCCATCTCAACATTTAAACAAAAAATGATTTTCTAAGTCTTCCTGAAATAAAATGGTTCCCATAATTCCTTTGGACTGGTAACATTCATTTTCTTTTTCTTGATTGCAATGGCAGTTCTGATACCTGCCCACATGCAGGTAAAAGCCAAGAGTCTGAAACTCTCGCCGACAGGGAAGAAGATAAATTGACCTGGCTGCTGCTGTTTTATCTATGAGAGTATTTATGTTAAAAAAAAAAACACGGTTGATGAAATAAATAGACTCATTCTTCGTGCTCAAACATGTTACATGCCATTAAGGCAGAGAGAATTTCACAGGATTTCTAAGTTGGAAGAAAGAGGGTGTGGAATTTTTAATGTTTCCAGTCTGGAAAAAGCAGTAAGTTTAAGATTAGGAAAATTGGTTCAAAACTGTGTCTAAGAGTTATTGCCTGTACGACTCGTACAAAATACTTCAGCTCTCAGATATGAAGTCTCCTAACTCAATTCAATGGGGCAAGTGCATTAGATCATCTCCTTGGTTTCTTCTACCACTAAATATCTGTGATACTAACTAAAATCCCCAACACTGGGGAAACCACTCTTCCTTCTTTCATACAACACCAGTGAGAAGACACCCTAAGCAGACCCAAAGGGATGGTCCCTATACTTTGGTAGGGACCAAATATTTGTATCTTTCCGAAATTCACATGTTGAAATCTTAGCCTTAAAAGTGACTAGAACCTGTGAAAGATGATGAAGGTCAAATGAGGTCATAAGATTGGGGCCCTAATTTAATAGGGCTGGTGCCCTTAAGAAGAGGAAGAGGTACTAGAGCTTTCTCTTTCCTTCCCTTTCTGCCAGGTGTGGCCATAGCAAGAAGACAGTCATCTGCAACCCAAGGAGAGAGCTCTCATCAGACACCAACATGGCTGCCACCTTGATCTTGCACTTTTAGGTTCCAGAACTGTGAGCAATAAATTTCTGTTGTATTTTTAAAAATGATTAAAGCCTCAGTCCCTACTCTCAAGACTGGATTCCAGAGATTAGATTCAGACTTTGTCTGGATACATGCCAATTCAATACTACTAACACTTTGGATTGATCCTTTTAGGCAAATACTTAAAAATAAGACTTCTCTATGTTTCTCAGAAGCTGTGAACACTTTACAAAAAGTGAGCTAAAGTGGTCAATTGACTTTAGACAAGGGTGCCAAGACCATTCAATGGAGGAAGGGACAGCCATTCCAACAAATGAGTCTGAGAAAACTGGATATCCACATGCAAAAGAATGAAATTAAACCCTTTTCTTACCCCATGTACAAAAATTAACTCAAAACGTACCAAAGGCCTAAATGTAAGAATGAAAACTATAAAGCTCTTAAAGGGAGATATAGAGAAAATCTCTCAATGTTAGATTTAACAATGATTTTTATGACACCAGAAACAGGCAACAACAAAAAAATAGGTAAATTAGATTTCCATCAAAATTAAAAACTTTTCTTCATCAAAAGACACTATCAAGGGAGTGGAAAGACAGCCCACAGAATGGAAGAAAACATTTGCACATCATATATCTGATAAAGCACTAAAATTCAGAACACATAAAGAATCTACAACTTAACCAAAACAAACAAACCTGCAAACAAAACAAAAAACAATTCCAAAATGTCCAAAGGACTTGAACAGACATTTTTCTAAAGAAGATACACAAATGGCCAATAAGCACATGAAAAGACGCGAACATCACTAATCATCAGAAAAATGCAAATTAAAACCACAATGAGATACCACTTCCCACCCATTAGGATGGCTATTAAACAAAATACAGATTGGGAAATAACAACCGTTGGTGAGGCTGTAGGGAAATGGAATGTAAAATGGTGCAGCCACTGTGGAAAACAATTTGGCAGTTCCTTAAACAGTTAAACATGGATTTTCCATATGACCCGGCAATTCCACTTTTGGGTATCCACCAAAGAACTGAAAGCAGGGGCCCAAACAGATATTTGTACACCAATGTTCGTAGCAGTAATATGTATGTAGCAGTAATATGTTTGTAGCAGTAACATGTATGATAACCAAAAGGTGGAAACAACCCAAGCAGACATCAACCAATGAATGTATAAACAAAATCTGGTGTGTGTGTGTGTTGATCAACCTTTCAGCTGCATTCCCCTCTAGTAAACTATTTCCAGGACCATGTCTTGGACTGGATCACTATTCGAAACTACTTTATTTCTGAAGTCATAGATCTCTTAACCTATCAACCACAGATATCTTATAAAACCCCAATTTCAGATTAATCTGAATAATAGACTTTTTGTCCCCACAACTAAGCTGCTGAATACTGCTTGGAAAATCCATTTGTCTAGGTGAAAAAGATGTCATGTTTGGCCTTTAGCTCTGCCCAATAATCCCTTTAAATATCCTTAGTCACTAACCTCTCCTTTGCTTCTCAGACCTTCTCTGTGCTTCCATCTTTCTCTTCATCCCTTCTCCCCCATCCTGACTCCCAGCAGGTGCTTCATTCCTTTGCTTCACTGTGGCACTAGAAGCTTCTTAGCCAGTAAATCCTCAACCCCCTCCCCATCTAGCTTTGCAATTTTCATGCATCCACATATGTCCATACTTCTACCCT
Source organism: Ursus arctos (assembly GCF_023065955.2). Taxonomy (NCBI): domain Eukaryota; kingdom Metazoa; phylum Chordata; class Mammalia; order Carnivora; family Ursidae; genus Ursus; species Ursus arctos. The sequence continues at coordinate 12,204,657 of NW_026622819.1, read as the reverse complement.
CCTTGTTCAGGCTGAGGTGTAACCGTCCGTCCATCTGCTTGCTGGACTCCATCCCTACTGTTCCCTCGGGGATTTTGTCCCATTAGCTCTCCCCATTTTCTACATGGTCTTCAAACTCTGTCTTTGGATGCCTCCTCCATCTCGACATATTAAAAACCTCCTCCAATTATGTCCCTGTCTCTAACCTCCCTTCACAGACAAGTTAGGGACCAGGGTAGCCACTGCTCACAGTCTCCACGTCTTTTGTCATTTTCCTCCTCAGTTCAACTGACAGATTGGCAAATGTGGAGACATGCGTGCTATCTAAGAGGGGGCATGGTGTAGTACAGAGACATACCAGGCGCGAGAGTTCTTGGTTGTGGTCCTGGCTTGATCACTGTGTGTCTTGGGTAAATCACTTCCTTCTCTGAGCTTTAAAGTATGGGAACATATTGTGTAAACTACAAAATTAGCATTCAACCACTTCAGTGTGTGGAAGTGTTTATTAATTATAAAGGGCTATTTAAATATCAATTTTTAATTATTCTTTCCCCAAATTATTCACATTTTGGCAGGGATCTGGCTTTTCCAAGTGATAAATCTTTTTAGCAAAAATGAGTGCTTATAATGATAAAATTTCCGGCCCTGCAGTGGATCAATCAGCCCAAAGGGTATTTTGGGCAAGTGGTCATCATTTCAGTACACTTAACCTCACCTTGACAGCAACTCCTCCTTGACTTAGGTTCAACTGGATACATGCAAAAAGGAGTTTAGAATTGAGCTATGGTAACAGTTTGTTGAAGGTCACAAACTACTTTCCAAATGTTTGGGATTCAATAAAATTCCAGATGTATTTGGCCCTGAGCAATTTTATTTTGTTTTTAAGCCCGTGTGTGTTTTAAAGAAAATTTTATCCATATGTTTTTGATTAATTTACACTTCAATCATTAAAATTTGGGTTATTTCATAGTTATCTAATGTCCAAGAAGGTTTTTTAAATAAGTGTTTAAAAGTATTTTCCTTAAAAAAAAAAAGCCCCTCTATAGAAAAGATCAAATAGCAGAAATCTGTGGTTTGCCAAGAGTAAATACATTTTACACACACACAAAGTTTCCATTTTGAGACCAAACTCCAAATCTGTTATCTTCGTGTTGTGTCTAAGGAAATCTTAACAAAACAAATTTTGCTGTCCAAATTAAGCAGTAAAGTGCCAGGTGAATACAAATTTAAAATAACTAACAGAACATGACACCCATAGCCTAAACTGCAAACGCCTACCAGCCGATTTGTAAATAGACATTGTCTGTACAGTATGGAATCAGAAAGAATACTTAGGTTATTCTTGTGTTGAATGACCTTGTGTCAGGTATTTAACTGCGTAGGGTCCCCATTTCCCACATAAGAACATGGAGTTAATAAGATCTGCCCCACTTATTTCAAAGTGTTGAAGATAGGGCCAAGGAGTGTATAGGATATTACAGTCTCCTGAAAAATATACAATGCTAGGCAATTGCATTATGTCCAAAAAGGAGTAATAAAAATGTACAATCATTGCTGTGGCACAAAGAATTTTTCAAAAATGTAAACTTTTGGTAATTACAATGTAATACTATTAGTGGGGGAGAAAAAAGAAGTTTGAATTCAGGTTTTTGGCTTTTTTAATATATAACCATCCATTTTATAATGCTGTGGCACTTGGTCATTTTTATTTTTTTGATCCAGAGGCATTCAAGAACAAGTTTTGAATTTTTTAATTATATGGTCGTAGTAAATACCCATTAAATATTCACAATGTGCAGTCCCTTTAACACACACTGTTTTTTATTTAATCCTCACTTAATCCTGTGTAATACATAGCATGGTCTTCAACTCACAGGTGAGGAAATGAAAAGAAATCTGCTGAAGTTCACATGGGTAGGTGGGCAAAGCAACAGCCAAGTAAACGTAGCCTTTAGCTTCTAGATATTTTATTTCCTTTAATGAAGTTGTTTCCAACTTGTCAAAATGCAAAGAAAAAAAAATCTCCTAGTAAAATAGCAAAAAATACTATTTTAAAAATAGTATTACTCTTCCTGTAAACAAAGGCAGTTTAAAACAAATACAACAGCTGCCTTTAATACTTTCCTGGTTACTTCCCTGGACAAGTGGCTATTCACAATGTATCTTCAGTAAGAGCTCAGCATGCAAGCATTCAGTCAAGCGTTGCCATTGCTGTGATTTGATGAACAAGGGAAATTTTATTGTTTCTATAATGTTGGGGTTTACACTCTGTTCGTTACCTGAGCAGACATATGTTTTTTTATCTTCTTCAGTTTTATAATGTCATTTTTTCTGAGTATTTCTTGCAAACCACATCAATAAAGCAGATGGACCACCTCAAGAAATAGTTTCATGAAGTCCTAGAGTATAGAAACCTGGTAATCAGCCTCCCATGTTTGCCCAATGGTTGCAATGTCTATGTGTCTGCAACTTACATATGGCTTTGGGCTTCAATAATTCACCAGGTTTTTTGGTGTTTTTTTTTTTAAGTTTTTAAAAAAGATTTTATTTATCTATTTATGTGAAGTGGGGGGAGGAGCAGAGCCTGAGATCATGACCCTGAGATCATGACCTGAGCTCAAACCAAGAGTAGGACGCTTAACCGACTGAGCCACCCAGGCACCCCATCCACCAGGTTTCTAAGAGAGCCCTGAGTCAGTTTTTCTAGCATAGTGCACTACCTCACAACCTAACAGCCTAAAACAACATTTAGTTCATGACTCCATGGACCAGCTGAATGAGTCTTCTGATTTGGGTCGGCTTGGCTGATCTCTGCAGGAACACCTCCTCGGTACGCAGTCAATGGGCAGGTCAGCTGGCGGCTGGACAGTCTGGGAGGGCTTCACTGAGCTGGGTGGTGGTCGGTATTGGTAATTCAGAGCAATAGGAAGGACTGGGCTGTGGTAGTCTTCTCCCACCATCTGGCAGGCCAGCCTGGCTTCTTCTTCCCGTGGTCTCCAGTTCCAAAAGAGGAAGAGGAAAGCCTCTGAGATTTTGCCCTGGTGTCCATGATATCTCACTTCTGCTGCATTTTTTGGCCAAAGCAAGTCACCAATATAACCCAGAGTTGAGGGTGAAGGGAATAGACACCACCTCTTCTTGGAAAGACCTGTAATATAAGTAGCAATTTCTACTACTTATCACGTTTCTCACTCATTTCCCAATATTCTTTGGCATGTTATTTCTAAACAAAGAAAAATCTTACGCACAATCCTGCCTCTTGATTCGGAGTTATTAGTTCAGGTTGTTTAAAGGCCAGTGAGAAAACAAACATTTGAAATGTGTTCTTTTTTTAAACCTCAAATAATGTGTCTTAGCGTTTTGGAGGTTGGGGAAAGCTGAGATGGAAGCTGGGACGTTCAGCAGTCTGCTGCCGTTCCCTGTGAGCACACAGGACTTAGTTCTCTCCTCGCCACCAGGTGCGCCCTCACTCTAGCCTCCCTGCTCCACACCTCACTTGAACAAAACTCGTTGGACCCTGCTGCAACTCATGAAAAGTACACATGTAATTCCAACTTCAGATGCAAAACGGCATTCCATCCAAAGTATTCCTGGAATAATACCAATTATTCTTTCCTATGCCGTTAGAGGAATTATTTAGAAATAGGAATCTGACCATTCCATAATAGGAAGCTTTATGGCTTATCATAAGTTTATTTCATGTAACAGAAGTGCAAATGACAGAGAGCACATTCTAGGGTTCAAAAGGTGTCAGTGTTTCAAAGGTTAGTTTTATTAGTATTATTATCGAAATAACTTTGGTGTCAGTGCCTAGTTAGGGACGTTGTATTAGAGAGCACTTTACCTGAATTTTCGATGAAGACTTTGTGGCAGGGAGTGGAAATCCCATTTGTAGAAATAGTTTTTAAGACTGGGAAAAACTTGGAGCGCCTGGGTGTTTCAGTCTGTTAAGCGTCCAACTCTTGGTTTTGGCCCAGGTCATGATCTCAGGGTAGTGAGATTGAGGCCCTCTCCCCGTCAAGCCCTGCCCCCATAGAGCCCCCAGTGGAACCCCCTGAAGAGCCTCCCCCACATTGAGCCCATGTAGGGCTCTGAGCTCAGTGGAGATTCTCTTGAGATTCTCTCTCTCTCCCTCTGCCCCTCCCCCTGCTCCTGTGCACTCTCACTCTCTCTCAAACAAATAAATAAAATCTGAAAAAAAAAAAAAAAAAGACTGGGAAAAACACAAAACGTATTTTCTACAGGTCTTGCATGCACACTGTATAAAGAACCCCTATAAATAAACAGTAAAAAGATGGTCAACCCTATCAAAAAGAGGGCAAAAGATTTAAAAAGACACTTTACAAAAGAATACATCTAATAGGCAGCCAATAGAGGCATGAAATTGTGCTCATGAGAGTAGGAATTCCATGTACCTGAGCTCATTGCCACCTTTCATTTGTTGTAAAATGAGTTCCTCGATTTTTAGAATATAATGGTGGTGAATAAGGCTCCCGTGGGCCCGTGGATTGTGGTTTGGGCAAAAACCTTGCAAACAGGGAAGGCAAAGATCCCTATTCAGAGTAAGTACTCCAATGAGAACTAAACACTTCCCTTTTCCCAGTGGAGACAGTTCAATGGAATCAACGTGCCGCCAGGTACCTGACTAATGCCCCCAAGGAGTGGAGCCACCAGTGGCTTAATGTTATCTTTGCTGTTGACAAATTGGGTACCCCTTAATGGCTAGAGTGAGATCAGCCTTGGAAACACATCTTTTTGGTCCTCTGTGTAACTGTCATCCTGCTGCCATAAATATATTGTTTATGCACCCATTGGGCAGACAGGGGGCCCTGGGGAAGAGGCTGACGAGCTCTCTTGTTCACCTGATTATCATCTCTTACGCCACTGTCTGTTGAGTATGTACATAGAGCACAGATATGTTTACAATCTGTGTTTGTCCAGAAAAGTCTATCAAATACCTCTCTCCAGACCTCCTTACCGCCCTTTCTTAGTCATCTTCTTTCCAAGTCCTTGACCATCCCGGCAAATGATTAACCACTACCCACAAATCAATGTAGATCTGAACCTCTGGCCTCTTCTTCCAGGAAAGTTGAGCTACCATGTATACTGCTCCAAGTTCTATTGGTTGGAAGGATCTTTCTTCACCACTGTCCTTCAAGGAGATGCTGCAGACATCTGCACTCAACCAATGACAGCATATTGTTAGAAGACCGTTCTCTGTGGGTCTCCGTGTTTCCGTACATCTTGTGAGCAGAGGCATGGATGGCCTTTGTTTTAGACTCTCTTTTAAAGTATGTCTGCAGAGTAAACAACCTTGGAAGGTGGAGATAGTGTCTCTACCCAAAGCAGGTCATGTTTGTTTACGACCTGTCAATAATGGTGAAGGTTCTGAGATTTTATCTACTTAGAAGCTAACAATTTCACCTGTCACAGTTTCATGTAAAACATAGATGCTGGTGGGCTGGGCCAACTACATTTTGAACGTACTATTTCCACCTCAATTAGTCACTAACTCCAGGTTAACCTACTCCTAAATGGGAATATCAGGCTTGAGGGTCACAAGGTCTCCACGGATCAGGCATTCGGTTTTAACAAGAGGCCAGTAGTGAGCTAATAACAACTTTTCAAAAGCAAAGTATGGAAGCCAAGTCAGGGAGGCAATGAGTCCAAAATCCCAAGAGGTTTCTCCAAGTGGAGGCCGCCTCCCTTTAGCAGGTGGTAAAATCATCAGTCACAGAGACTTGTAGCTTAAAAGGATCATTAGGGGCCCCAAAGGTAGAGAGCATGCCACAGCTTGCTGGATAACTTCCTCTGTAGTCTTTCGGTTTGGCTGCCACTCAAAGCATGCTGATTTGGGGTTGGCAGATCTGAAGAACTAAGCAGAATGCCCAAGGGAGACACATATTATCCAAACACCTCAAGAATCCAGTAATGTTCTGGGCCTCCTTTTGGTGCTGGAGAGAACGAAGATACAACAGTTCTTCCCTGACTGCCAGAGGGATTGAGCCTTGTGAGTTCATCTACATGGTTCCAAGAAACAACTTGGCAAGCAGGACTCTGGAGATTTGGGGGTTTATGAACTACTCCAGCTGGTTGAGGTATAATAATACGAGTCAGGGCAGTTTCAATTGAGCCTTTGCAACGAACACCAGAGGTGAGAGGCACTCACTCGAAATCCCGGCCCCTTATCGGTGGCAAGAAGAGGGGGCTTTTGTCTCACTAGCATTTCCCTACATGTGACTCTTTCTGATGGACAGAATCCCTGATGGCACTTTTGGGATGCAACAACACAGCAGTTGCTATTATACATTGAGACGTAGCAACGCTAGCAAGAGTGTACTGAATTAGCCCAAGAGGCATCGTTCACAGCATCCTTTCCCTTCCCAATGTTTTCTGTATACTTGGATGGTTGCACATGGCCTTCAGTCCCTTTTGGAAACTGAGTCTTCAGCCTTATCTCTAATCTTTCCCTGAAGCTACTTGAGACTGGGGAGAGGGAGAGGGAAGGATCAGACTTACTTTCTGTTTTGTGCAGACTGAAATCTGCTTTAGCTCCACCAAATAAACTGCTAACGCTTTCGATCCACCCAAAGCTCTTTATTCTCATTGCTGACACCCATGACTTCTGCTTTGCAGACTCCTTGACTCAGTAGCTACAGTCACGTTGCTTTTTATCTGGAGTCTCAGGACCTCCTGCTCGATTGTCAAGATCAATATCCCTTCCTTCTCTGCCCAAAAGAGAACAGGCAAAACCCAAAGGCACCATTCAAGAAACTTGCTTTAATTCTTTTGCTCAGCCTCTGAGCCTCCACCAATAGGTTAATAGAGGATCCTCGTTCCATACCCCTCCAATCACTTGGTTGAGAGCATTTGCTAATGGGTCATGGTAAGTCTTCTCAGATTCCCTAACCAGGCTTATAAAGCCCTCATTCTTTCTCTTCCAGAAAGCCATGTCTTCGACAGTATCTTATGCTCCTTTCCAAAAACTTTCAGAAACTGTGAAGTCTGAGATTAGATTGTACTGGCAAGTTAGGAAATTAGTCTGCTTATAGTTTCATGGATGCTGGTAGAAAACATGAGACTCCTGGGTCAAAGACAAAGACGTTTATTACTCCCAGCACAGCAAGTAGCCTGAGCCTCGTGCTTCATGCTGGCAGCGATCTTTCTTAGCCCCAGGTCCTGCTGGGCGTCATGAAGCAGCTCAGGCAATGCTGCACATGTGTTGAGTTTATACCACGGCAGTGACTCTGATGTCCCTATGTCTCCGGAAACACAGCGTCCCTACGAATTATAGACACAGCGACAGAAGCGTTTTCAGGGCCACATGGGCATATTACAGGGCCTTCTTCTATTTTGGCCCACTCACATTTTGTAGCTTTTTGGGTTCTGCAATAAATGGGACAGAGCATGCACCCAAAGTAGGTGTGTGTGGCCTCAAAAATCCAAGGAAGCCCACCAGTCCTTTTGCTTCCTTCTTAGTATCAGAAGGGCCAGATGCAACAACTTGCTGTTCACCTTGGAAGTTATCTTGCTATTTCTCAGACTGCTGGATCCCGAGAAATCCCACGGGGTGGCAGACTTACACATTTTTATGGAACTTTTACCCCTCACCCTCAGCCAAATATACATTGTACCTAGAGTAGTTTTCACTTCCTGTTCTTGAGATCTAATTAACATGGCATCATCCATGTAATGGATCAGTGTGAAGTCTTATGGAATAGAGAGGTAATTTAGTTCTTTATGGACTGGACTGTAACACAGGACCAGAGAGATGGTGTAGCTGGAGCTTGGACTGTGTGAATATATTGCTGATTGCGTCCGGTGAAAGAAAACGGTGTCTGATGGTTTTTACCAAGAGGTATAGGAAAAAAAGAACACTTGCCAGATCAATAACTGTAGATGCGTGCCAGAAGATATGTGGATTTTCTGTAGAACAGTGGTTATCAATGGGGTGGTGTGGGGGAGGTTTGCCACGCAGAAGACATTGGCAATGTCTGGAGCCATTTTTGGTCACTGCGGCTAGAGTGAGAGGTGCTGCTGGCATCTAACAGGTGAGGGACAAAGATGTTGCTAAACACCCTGAAGGGCCCAGGACGGGACCCGCAGCAGAGAATTATCTGGTCTAAAATGTCAACAGTGCTAAGCTTGAGAAATCCTGAACTAGAGTAAAATTGGAACAGGAAAAGAGCTGCAGTTGGAATTAATGCCTGGTTAAATTTGTAATAATCCACTGTCATCTTCCAAGGTCCAGCTGTCTTCTGAACAGGCCAAAGGGGTGAACTGAATGAGACTGTTTATAATGAGCTCCCCCCTTGAAACTTTCAAGTCCTTGATGGTAGCCCAAATCTATGCAATGCCTCCAAAGATGTCTTATTTCTTCTGATTTATTATTTAACTAGATAAAGGAAGTTCCAGATGCTTTCCCTTGGCCTTTCCTACAATAATAGTCATCACTGCAGAGATCAAAGAACCCAACTGGGAATTTTGTCAGTTTTTGACTGTACCTATTCCAATTTACTTTGCAAACTGGGGAAATAACGGAATGGACTCAGGAACCCACTGGACAATTTGTTAAACAAACCTTTATATTGAAGAGATGAAATACTAGAATGGATTTATGATGTAGAATCTGTTTGTTGATCCCCTAAGTATGTCACCTGGGAGGTCCGGAGGACATTCCCTTTAACGAGGTTGAGAGAAATATATTCATATGGAGAGCCTTGACATCCTGGAAAATCTCTGTGGTTTCCATTTTCTGTAGGCCAAAAATGACAGCAGGAATAGCTGTTCTCAAACGAGGCTCCTAAATTCAGTGGGGATTAAGGAGTTCTGGGGAAATTTCTGAAACTGACACAAGTCCAAACTACATTATTTATCTAACCTCCATAAACTGCTACTTTGACTAATGAAGAAGTAACTTTGAAAATAGATATCCAGAAAAATATCCTTTGTGTTGTGCTTTTATTGCCAAAAATGACATTTAAGTGTCACTTATAAAAACTCTCATACTTGCATACTTAAAAATGGAAAAAAATCTGAACTACTTAAAAATAATCACAATAATTTTAGGGAGTTTTAAAACTACTTGATTAAAAAATTAAGTTTTGGGGGTTCCTGGGTGGCTCAGTTGGCTAAGCGTCCCACTCTTGATTTTGGCTCAGGTCATGACCTCAGGGTCCTGGGATCAAGCCCCGCACTGGGCTCCCTGCTCAGCTGTGAGTCTGCTAAAGGATTCTCTCTCTCTCCTGCTGCCCCTCCCTGCCTCTGCTCACTCTTGCTCACTCTCTCTGTCTCAAATAAATAAATAAATCTTTAAAAAAATAAATAAAAATTAATTTTTATTACTTTAACAATAAGTGATGGGGACCTTGAAAAGTGACTATTTACTAGCTAAACTGCAGCAACAAATTACAAAAATGCAGATAGACTGAAAAACATCAGCTAATAATTGACTGGCAAAGCATAGCAGAATTTTCTAACAATGCTTACCTGAGATGTGTGGTCATAAATTGTGTCTCTTCTTTATGAAGTATGTTTAGTGATATGTCAGTCTTTAAAACTAAGTAACATCATGGACTAAATTTAGAACAGGTCCTTTGAATTACTGTATCACAAGCGCTAAGACGACATTTTCTTAGTTTTTTTCACATTAGTTTTGTTGAAAGTATAACGAAAACAAACATTTCTAGTTTTGCTTCTGTGTTATAAGTGGCATGACGTGAATATAATTGTAAGTGTATATATTTTATAAATACATAGATACCTTTGGAGGGAATTCATGTTGAACGTTTGGAGGCACATGTATTAGTTTCCCAGGACTTCTATATGTGTCTCCATCATCACATGGCATTCTTGTCCCATGTGTCTGGGTCTTTTCCCCTCTTCTTACAAATAAGGGCCCACCCGACTCCAATATGACCTTGCCTTAATATAACTAATTACATCGGCAATGACCCTATTTCCAAAGAAGATCACATTATGGGGTATCAGAAATTAGGACTTCAACCTACCTTTCTGGGGACAAATTGAACCCATGGCAGTACCCATGATCAAAACATTTGGAAAGCTCTGTCCTAGATCTTGTTTCTAAGACTGTTCCATCTCCAAAAGCTCCATTGTAAATATCCCTCTGTCTTATTTTCTGCTACTTATTACTCATTCTGGTGTTCCTGTCATCAAAATATTCAACATTATTAAGAGTTTCAGTCCGTACACCTATCACATTTTCATGACCCATCAGGACCTTTATGGTTTTGCTTCCTTCATTATTCAGCATACTCAAAAATTAAACTACAGGATCCCCCAAGTCCTTTCTTCCCTCTTCCTTTAACAAGTTCATATAGCAGAACCCAAACCTATTTAATCCTACTATCCTTTCCCCCAGCACTTGTATTTGAGTAGGTAAATATTGATGAACAATATAACAAAATCAAATTTAATAGACATGTTTCAAATTATTTTTTCAAGATTTATTGATTTATTTGGGGGGGTGGGAGAAGCAGAGAGAGAGAGAATCTGAAGTTGACTCTGCACTGAGTGTGGAGCCCCGGGGGCTCAATCTCACGATCTTGACATCTTGAGACCATAACCTCGGCAGAAACCAAGAGTCAGACACTTAACCAGCTGCACCACCCAGGTGCCCCGACATGCTTCAGATTATTGACTGAGGATCTCAAATGGGCACTACTAGACACTCCTGATTTAGTTAATTTTCTCTCACACATTCTGAGGCAATTTCAAGCCTTCTCCTTTTTTCCTGGAACGTCTACCATTTCCCCAACTCTCATCTGATAATCATGCTTCTTATTTTCACTGATAAAAGCTCCATGTTTGCAACACATTCACCAACATATCTACCTCTTCAGCCATGTATGCCAACCTCCCACCTGCTTGAATGAGTGAATTTTCAATGCTTTTATCTAAAGCCAACTTGTACAGGGGTTCACTTCCCCTTCATAATCACCCCTGCAATCATACCTTTTTCCATCTTCCTCATCAATTTTACCTTCTCTACTGTGTCATTTCCATCAATATGTAAACATTTAAAATTGCTCACTGACTTACATTTCCCTTTATCAAGTGGGTTCCCATTTTTATGGATCCAATAACAGGAAAGAATTCAAAACTATCATCTAAGCTTTCTGGCTCCGATTCTGCAGATTTCATTCCCTTCACTCGCTTTTCACTCAGTCAGGCTTTCTTCTCCAACCCTTTCCTAAAAAAGCTCTTCTCAAGGACATCACTAACTCATACTTGGATATACCACAAAAATTCTTCAACCTTATCGAACACTTCATTCCACAAAAATCTCATTCTTTTTCATTACCCGTAAGGACCTTGATGGTTTAACTCCCTCCTTATTCAACATGTTCTAAAATTATAACCATGCTCTTGCAAAAACTTTCTCCCTCTCTCCCATCAATACACTCAGGTAGCAAAACCCAAACCTATTTACAACTGCTGTTCTCTTACTTGGCACCTGGATCTGAGTAGAAAAATATTGATGAAAAAAATAACAAGATCACATTTACTGGATTACTTCAAATTTGGGAGCAGAGTTATCAAATGGGAATTACATTAAATTTCCTGTACTGACCATATTGAAATCTCTGTCATATTAGACATTCTTGACCCCTCTCTCCTTGAAACACATTCTTTTCTAATCATATCCCCAGACTTGTATATTCAATTGTTTACTCAGTCTCCCCACTTGAATGTATAAAAGATATCTCAAACTTAATTTTTCAAAAAAAAAATAAAAAAAGAGGGAGCATTATTTCCATTCCCACCCAAATCTTCCTGTCCCCTTATCCTCGTCCATATTAATAAATAACACCACTGTCAACCCAGTTGTTTCAGCCTGACATCCTTGGTTCTTCTCTTTCTCAAACTTCCCATAATCTCAATAAATTATTTTGCTCCATCTCTAAAACATATTCAAAATCTGGTCACCTCTCACATATCTGCCGCTCTAGTCTAATGAGACATCTCTCGCCAGGACCACTGCAGCAGCCTCTTGCCATGAGCACTGAAGGCTAGTAAAACAAGGAACGATAAAGAGTGTTATTGACTGGTGCCAGATGCACTTACCCACGCCCTTTCTACTGTTATATATATGTTATCTCTAATATTTTATCCAATACAGAACCATATGACCTAAGGCAGTTGGGAGTGGCTTTAAAGATAACTTGAGCTCTGGTCTGGTCTCTCAGGTTATGTTGCCAAGCTCAGAGCATTTAAGAGATGCTTTCAGGGGCCACAGGCCTAATTAGTCTTAGTGCTCAACTAGAAACCACGTATCAGAACTCTCAGTTAAGTGCTCTTTCTAATGCTTCAAAAAGTGATGTTTCCCCATATGTATACAGGTGCGTGACCTCGTGATCATGCTATATTCCTTTTCTAACCACCCTAGGCTAATCGTTATGGCTCTCTGATTGTGTTTTGTGTATAAAAGTGGCATAAGATGAAAGACAAGCACTTGACATATATTTTAACTTAAGTATTCCTGGGTAATTTCATTCTCCCCTCTCAAAGTCCTCAGAGGTATCCTCTGAGCTGTTAAAACTGTGAGTAAATAAAGACATCCTTACCATGCAGGAAGCCTCCAGCATTCCTTATTCAGGGAATTGAGTTCCAAATGGCCGGAGAACTCTTCCTTAATAATCTGAAGACACTCCCCAAATGGTAGGCAGTATGTTTTTTTTGTTTGTTTTTCTTTGTTTTTGTTTTTGTTTTTTTAAATGTGGAATCCCATTTATTATTTTCTTTTTTTTTAAGATTTTTTATTTTTATTTTCATTTTTTTTTTGATGTAAAGTTCGATGCTTCATTAGTTGCGTATAACACCCAGTGCACCACGCAATACGTGCCCTCCTTACTACCCATCACCAGCCTATCCCATTCCCCCACCCCCTCCCCTCTGAAGCCCTCAGTTTGTTTCTCAGAGTCCATAGACTCTCATGGTAGGCAGTATGTTTTAAAAGCATTTCATTTGGGCCCTTGTATCTAAGTCTGGGCCCCTTTCTTATTTGTGTGAAGTTTCTGACTGTCTGCTTATTTTATCCCAACATATGGGCTAAATTACACCTTCCTTTAGATATGTAATTTAAATCACCTTTCCTGCCCAGCAGCCTGTCAGGATTCGGCCACCTGTAGGGGCCTAAAGAGATTACATGTTGAAAATACTGAGCTCTGTGCCAATCCCAACTTCTGCTCTGGAGCCTGAGGCTAGGTAATTCCACAACTCAACATTTCAACAAACATTTATTGACTATTTGAAAAGTACTATGTAAGTTACTCTGGGGGATATGGAGATGAATTTTTCCCTACATCCTCCAGAGGTTCACCATCTGGAGGCCATATATGAATTTGACACAACATGAGGCTGACTGTGATACCAGCTATGGTAGAAGCACAATTTAAGGGGTGGAATTTGGATGAGGTCCTGAAAGACCCATAGTATGTCAAATGCGATAACGGGCCCGGGAGAGCTGCAGGGTGTGTTAGGACAATGGAAGAATTACCAATGTTATTGAAGGTTTGCATGAGTGGTCCGGGTTACAAGCCTGGAAAAGACGTGAGGAAACAGATCACAAAGTGCTTTGAACTTCGGCATTTAGATTGTGGTTCATGTTCTGATTGCAGTTGTGACTCATACAAGTTTTGTGCAGGAGTATGATACCACAAGTCTTGTATTTTATGAAGACAGGGTGCGTGTGCAGCACAACTTAAAGTAGAGAAAGCCTGGAGGTAAGAATGCTAACAAGTTGGTATAGAGAAGATCTGTTGTTTGTCTTCAGCACACCACCACATACTCATTATCCTTTCCTTTGAAAACAATTCCTCAGGCTCCCTTTGGGGGAACAACAATTCTCGCAGCTGATGCACCTCAAGTGGCGTTGACTCCATTTTTGCTTCCAGGGATGTGGGCCTGTGGCTTACGTGGCTTCAATCGAAACTGTGTTCCCCTAACTGAAATGATTGGTTTCATTGGTTTTGGGGTTTCTAAAAGAGAAACAGAAGATTCTTAATATTGGGATTGCATTTGGAAGCTAGAATTGACAGCCACAATATATGCTTGATGATCATTCATTTAATAAATGAAGGGAACTAATAGCCATGGGAAAAAAAAACTCTGAGAATGGAGCTTATACTGGGATGGAGCAAGAGAAACTGGAACCTGATGACATTGTTTGAGCCCTGAATCAAGCACTCCTTAAAGCTATTTCTACTCTTAGACTTTTGTTAATGAAAGACTCATAAATGACAAAGCAGGATACCATTAAAAAACCCCAAAAGGTTCAGGGATCTAGCTTCAAACAAGGGTCCACTTGTATCAGTCAGCTATTGCCACAATAGTTCTGTGTAACAAATCATCCCAAGAATCAATGGCTTAAAATAATAATGATTTATTTTCAGTCACATGTCTGAGTTGGCTGGAGGACAGCTGAAATAGACTGAGATCAGTGCAACTTGGCTTCAATCTGTGTGTTTGACCTCCTGAACTCTTCACTCAGGTCTGCTCCATATTTGTTTATCCTAGAGTCTGTAATCAGACACTAGCTATAAAGGACAGGTTTTCATGATGACGGTGTCAATGTAAGCTGGCAAGCCCAAACATATGAGTACAGTTCAAGCCTCCACTGCTGTCACAGCTGCTAAGTTCCTTTTGACCAAGAGCAAGCCACATGGCTGAGCTCAAAGTCATGGTTTAGGGAAGCACACTCCACCAAAACTCAGACAGCCAAGCCCAACATCAATGGAAGAGGTAGGTATACTAGAGATAAGAATGTGAGAAGGCGAGTAAATATTTTTTAACAAAAATATATTCTGACATAGCTATTCTCACTTAAGCAGGTAAGAATTTATCAAGGACTAGAAAATAGCTCAGAGGATGGAGAGAAAGTCTTTCCAGAGGCCAGCACAGGACAAGACCATATAAACTACTACTGCTTCAGTCCTGATCACAAAATAACATCCTTGAGTGGGCATATTAAAGTTCAAGTACAATGAGATGTACAACTAAGTGCCAATGTCTATTAGAAGATTGGAAATAGTGAGCTATAATTTTCCATAAGAAAATTTGTACATTGAGAAAGATTGCAACTAGGGACTTAAACTTGTAGAAATATTATATCTAAAGGATAGGTGGAGAAGCCAATCAAGAAGAGAGAGAAAAAGTGGGGGTGCCTGGGTGGTTTAGTCAGTTAAGGGTCTTACTCTTGATTTCAGCTCAGGTCTTGATCTCAGGGTCCTGAGACTGAGCCCTATACTGGACTCTGCACAGAGCAGGCAGTATGCTTGAGATTCTCTCCCTCTGCTCCTCCCCCAACTCATGCTCTTTCTCTCTCTCTCTCTAAAATAAATAGGTAAAATCTAAAAAAAAAAAAAAAAGAAGAGAGAGAAACACTGACTTGACTAAAGCGATAAAGGGACAGGTCACCCAGTGGAAGCACTGACGGAAATAAAAACAACTTCAAGATATTTGAAATCGTTGTTACAGGTGAAAGTGTTAAAGACTTTGAGATGCCTGGGTGGCTCAGTCAGTTAAGCATCTGCCTTTGACTCAGGTCATGATCCCAGGGTCCTGGGATCGAGTCACTCGTTGGGCTCCTTACTCAGCAGGGAAGCTGCTTCTCCTTCTGCCTGACACTCCCCCTGCTCATGTTTTCTCTCTCTCTCTCTCTGACAAATAAATAAATAAAGTCCTTAAAAAAAAAAAAAATATATATATATATATATATATATATATATATATATATATATGAAAGTGTTAAAGACTTTCGAAGAGCTAAAAAAGAATAAGAACTCAGGTAATGACATCCTCAGCATCAATGACATCTTAGTATCTTAGTCAGGTCATTAATGCCCTTTAAGAGAACATCTGTGTACAAATGTGGGTTCAGGAACCATATTACAAAGCAAAGGAGAGAAGATTGGAGTAGAAGAACTGATACGCATTGTTAATATTTTAGAGCACTTGCTCTACACTTCTTTCTCTCTTACAAACAAGCGTTGTCTTGCTTTTAAAAATTATAAATATGTTTATGTCACTAAAAATTCTTTGAAAATGCTGTTTTGGTTGCACCTGGGTGGCTCAGTTGGTTGAGTGTCTGAATCTTGATTTCAGCTCAGGTCATGATCTCAGGCTTGTGAGATTAAGCCCTGCCGTGGGATTGCACACTGAGCTCTCTCTCTCTCTTTGCCCTCCCCCCCAACCACTCAAGTGCATTCTCTATCTCTAAAAAAAAAAAAAGAGAGAGAGAGAAAGAAAACAGTATTTTGGTTCCAAATATGGTATCTCTTTATGTATGAGTTAAAAAAAAACTCATTGCAATATTTCCAATTGGTTTGGAATTTAGATTCTTTTTGTCCCATTAAGGTATAAAATACTGTCATATGTATCATATTAATAACAATAATATTTAATAATATTTCTATCATTTCTTTAGTAAATATCCCTAGAAGAGAAAGTATTTGGTCCAAGTTTATGGATTTGTGAAAGACTCAACACATATTGTAAAATTTCTGAGCCAATTTAAACTCCCACCAGAAGCCTGCAAGCATCACCCTTATTAGTTACGTGCATTTTCAACGTCAAATTTCGGATTATTTGACCTGTAAAAATCAAACTTACTTTTTGTAACTCATTTTGATCGCATTTCTTTTTAAATTCTATATAAATATTTATTTATTTATTTATTTATTTATTTATTTATTATTGGCTTTTGAAATTTCTTTTTTGCTAATTGTCCATGTTTTTTAACCATTTTCCCACTGAAGAGTAAGGAAGTATTTTGCAATGATTCATAAGATAAACTACATATATTAAAAATATTCACTCGTCATATTTTCTACACAACTTCGAATCTGTGTATTCGTCTATACTACACAATTCCAACATTCATGAGCTCACAACAAGCATTAGTTTCCTGTATACAATTTTGCAGGTAGGCTGTGTCTCTGCTGAGCTCAGCTGTGACTGGCTGGACTTGTTCAAGGCTGCAAGTTGGACTCAGACACACTCTGCTTATCTCTGCATTCTCCTTGGACCCATGGCAACACAAGATGTCTTCTCGTGACAGATAAGAGGAATCCAAAAGACAGAGACAACCAATGCAAGCACATTGAAAGACCTTTGTTACTTCCTTCCAAACCTTTGGCTAAGTGTACTGGTTAGTTGTTGCTGCAATAATGCTGTGTAACAAATAATCCAATACTCAGTGGATTACCTGCTCTTCATATGTAGGGCTGCCGGTAGGTTATGATGCTGTTCATTTCACATCTGCTAGCGTCCTCTCTGCAAAGTAAAATCATAAGCAAGCTCAATATCAATGAGGCAAGGAAATATACTCTTCTACTCTAGTGAGAAGTACTACAAAGTCACATGCCAAAGTGTATGGATATTTAATTCTGTAATGAGAAAGGGATGAAAATTAGGAGGATTTGATCGGCCACATTAAGATTTTTTTTTTTAAAGATTTATTTATTTATTTATTAGACAGAGATAGAGACAGCCAGCGAGAGAGGGAACACAAACAGGGGGAGTGGGAGAGGAAGAAGCAGGCTCATAGCGGAGGAGCCTGATGTGGGGCTTGATCCCACAACGCCAGGATCATGCCCTGAGCTGAAGGCAGACGCTTAACTGCTGTGCCACCCAGGCGCCCCCACATTAAGATATTTGGATTTGTGTTCGGGGTTCCTATTCTTCAGTGTTAATATTTTAATGAAGTCAATCTACTATCATTTTTTTGTAATTCATCCATAAGGCTTATGCACGAATATTTTTAAATGAAATGTTTTCCCTAATATTCCAAAAATGAAGATTATAGATTTAATTTCTCTTTAAAATAGTATTTATTAAATGTAGAAGCACATAGAAATTTCAAAGTTGGTGGGTGTTTTTGTGTTAACGCAGTCGAAGTATGTACTACAGAGTCAGAGTCAGAGGACACAGCACATACAATTTATGCTTTGTGGCATTAGTTCCCATTAAGATTTTATTTATAGAGTATTATATGAAAAAATTATAACCTTATTATACATATTTGAGGAAAATAAGTAATTCCCGGAGGATAAAATGTTAGATCTATGCTTATCTCTTTCACTCTTTAAATAAAAATAGCATTATTCAAGTCTCATATTTGTTTGATTCCCTTGAATATCTCTAGAAAAATTTTTCTTCTTATCCGTGTGTCCTTGTAATCCCGATGTATTTTTATTTCTATATTCTGATGCTACATGTACTACACTAATGGTTTCTAACTCTTACTTCTTTGTTTTATTAATTACGTACATTTTGTGTCTCCTAAATTTTGCTTAGACATCTACTTTGAAACTACTATTGCTCCCCTGATTTCTTCTTACTGCTTATGCCCTGCCATGCTCTACACTGCAGATTGCTTGAGCAGCGCCCCCTTGGCCCACTTCCAATGTGCCTTCCTATAAGCTGATACACCTGTGCAAAATTTGGAAAATGGCAACAAGCTGTATGAGAGTCCAGCTATATGGGAAACTGGCTCTTCTGAAATTCATGGTGAGAAAGAGTTTCATCCTTATGGTTTGCCTTAGGGAATATCTGTAGCATCTTAGGAGTAAGCATTGTGGAACAGTGAGGTTGTCTCCAGAAGCATCTTGAAGTGTTGTTGGGTTTCCACAGGTCATGTCTGCACCTGGGTAAATGTTGCTGGGTATAAAATTCTTGAGTCACAACCTGCTTCCTTTAATCCTCTGTAGATGATGCTCTATTGTCCTTAACATTCAGGGCTGCCAAGAGAAGTTACGAGCCCAGTTTCTTATTGGTTTGTTTTCCCTTTTTAGGTAAATCACTCTTTCAAAGTGAGTGGGTACCAGCTAGATGTTCGCAGGATCCTTTTTCTTCATTTTGAAGAGTATTTCTATGGGAACATGACAGAAGGTGGCGCAAGCCAGGGTGCCACTGCCACAAGTTGGAATTCAAATAGTTTGCTTTTTAAGTAAAGATATATTTTTCATATAGTCTATATAGCTTCTCTCTGTCTGGGTGGGAAAGGTATTCTATTTAAAAATTCATTTTGGAATATGAAATTGCTTGTGTGTTGTCAGGCAATCTCCGTATCATTTCTCTTGCTCTCCCTCATGATCCTAATGATTTGTTTCTACTCTTATATATTGCTAATAAAAGAGTTTTGTATGGGGTTTGTCTTCTAGTTGCAGAATGGATTTCATCAGAGAGACTGGGTGAAGTGTTAAAATATTTTACCTCAGGTAAAACAAATGACTATTTTGTGAACTAGAATGCTAGCCCAAATGGTACTTGACTGTGACATAAATTTTTACTCTACACTAGGGCATATTAAGCCTCTTTCCTCCCTTCAGATAATTGTTTAGTGCTTTATTCAATGTTTTTTTTTTTTAGGAGATATAAACCTATCTATTTTGCTTCCTTCTGGTAACACTCCAAACTTCTAGAGAGAACAAAAAAAGGAGGTGTAATTAGTCAAGCCTGCAACCCAGTATCTACCCCTTCTCTCAAACTCTGATCCTTTCACACATTCCCCATTTGGTTTGGGAGCCACTTTAATTTTGCAAATTCAACTGCAGATTACAAATTCAAATCTTTAAGGAGAATCTACAAGGTGCCAAGCACTGTACTAGGCACGTAGGACATATGGGTTAGTAAGAGAGACAAAGTCCCTTAGCATAATACCCTTTAGGCTCACCCCTGCTGTCATGAATGGCAAGATTTCATTCTTTTTTTATATCTGGGTAATATTCCATATTGTTATCCATCCATGTATCGATGCTAAGTGAAATAAGCCGGACGGAGAAAGACAGATACCATATACTTTTACATACATATATATATATATATATATATATATATATATATATATATATATGAAATATAAAACATAAAACAAATGAAAACAAATGAATAGACTTATAAATACAGAGAACCAGAGGGGAGGGGGTGGAGAAATGGGCAAAATAGGTGAAGGCAATTAAGAGGTATAAACTTCCAATTATAAAATAAATGTTATGGGGATGTAAAGTATAGCATAGAAGCCATAATCAGTAATATTGTAATAATTTTGTGTGGTGACAGATGGTAGCTATGCTTATTATGGTGAGCATTGTCAATGTATAGAATTATCAAATCATCATGTTATGTTCCTGAAACTAGTGTACCATTGTACGTCAACTATAAATCAATTAAAAATAAATATATTAATAAATTAATTAATTAAGAAAGAAAGACATTGTCCCTTTACCACACGGAGCTTTCTTCATTCTGTACAAAATTAAAATGGAGTAGATGAATCACTTTCATAGCGTAGCCAGATTAAGTATCTTTGAAGAGGTGACATTTGTGTTGACATTAACCAGACAAGTTGAAACCAGTGGCTTCTATGATGTTTCCTTTTATTACAGTTAGAAATTGTACTGGTTGAATGGCAGGATTTACAGTTATGGTTGGTTCCCAGGTTATGCTTGTGAGACATCCCCCAGTTAGTCCTGAGGCTCATGGAAAGAAATGGTGACTTTCCAAGGGTCCTGGCTAGAAAGAGATGAATGGCAATGTATGGGCAAGAACTGGTCGAAAATAGGACTACTTAAGGCACTAAAATATCCCATTTCCAACACTCTTTCATAGATTCTAATTTTAAAACATTTTTACATTGATTGGGCCACAGAGGTATATGATTCTGAGGTCTTTTCCAAGCGTAAAATTCTACAGTTCTATGTAATGAAAAGAAATGGTACATGGGTCAAAGGAAGCAATGAGGACCAGCCCTCAGCATTTTATAGTTCATATTGTACAATATGGATTGCATATTTTTGGTGTAAGATAGCACATTTATTGCCATGTGATATCTTTCACTCATGTGGCTCAATTTGAAATTTCTAATAATATCGTGGGATCAGTATAATCATCTGTATATTACTGATGAGAAAATTAAGGCTGGAGGAATAAGTAACTTAGTCAAAATTTGCTTCTGTGTGCCCTCCTCCTCCCTCAGCCATCTGAGGTCACCAGCTCAGGTGACATCAGGTGAGCCATGTCACTCGTGGGCCCTTGATTGGTCTGATTCATAGAGTTAAGCAAATAAATAAGCAAATAAACCTGTGGAATTATCTGCCACTTATTGCCTGACAAAGGGAAGAAATTCAAACACTTTTGCAGAGACCTACATTTCCTTAGAACTAAGTTAAAGAAAATACGGATTCCTTTTTAAGGGGTGCCAAATGACAGGTAGCAACTTTAAACTGCAGATTTGCAAAAGATGCAGAAAAACTGATGAACTGCTTGAATTCTCAATTTGTAATTTTCACAAGCTGAGCACATAATTACTTAGCTTTGACTCAGTCCAAACCTTTATTGAGGAGTCTAAGAATTTACCTTGAATGCCTTATGGAGTCATTTATGGAGTGATACTTGGGATATCTGAAAAATAGCTTCCTAAATTTCAGGATTATTATGTGAGCCACTGCAGAAGTTAACTGACCCTCGCGTGATGGAATTTTCTAGCATATATTTGTAGTGTCTGTGATTAAAGAATACTCTATGCTTTCAACACCATAGGTAGTGGAGGAAAGTTTCCATGGCTCTTAAACTACTGGTGCTCAGTGTGTGTTCTCGTCCCCCGTAGGCCCACCCACTCCACGTCAGCAGCAGTATGAGCACCTGAAGGAATTTGTTAACTAGTTGAAATTTAAAATCACCACGTAGAACATCGCATTAGGAGATCTCAGTCCATGACAAAATTATTCCCCTTTCACATGGGAAATCTGATACCCAAAGCAGAAACTCAAAGTAAAAATTGCCATTTTCTCTCACAAAATGAAAAGGACGTTTTAACTAGCGTGTATCACTTGCAAAGACGCCGCACACAAAATCGTCTTCAAATGATGCATTACCTTGGCAGTCTTAGCATCTCTGGCTCAAATGAAGTTCTGTACGGGGCAATCCTATTCGTATGGTGGAATGTTTTCTAAACATGAAGTGTGATTATATGAATTTGACATTTTCTCAGCAATCTGTTTAGCATACACACAAGTGAGAGAATTTTTTTAAGTCAATTCACGTAAGTTATATCACTAATAATATTTTTTCTGCATTTAGCATATCTGGAGTGTATCAGTTCCAACATACTTTGTCTACTGAAATAATAAATAAAGCTCACTACATTGTAACAATGCTATGGTAACTAAACATTTCGACTCCTCTTGTTTACACTGCATTCGATTTCCTCTCTCAGAGTTAGCGATCTTTTTCTCCCTCTTCCAGTGGCGAAGCCTTGATTGAAGACCTTGTTTGGATCATTTGCCTGTCTGTCTATTCTCAAATTTCCAACTTCCTGAATTCAAATTACATTTAAAAAAATTCTCAGAAAAATGTATCCCTCTCAGATGCCTCCTCTTGTGCACAAAAATGAGACAGGCTTTGCCTAGTCCTTGATTTACACGGAAGGAGCAAGAAGAGCTTAGACTCAACGGCACCATCTATCGGAGTTCCTTGTATGCTATTTTGTGCTGGTGTGGTTTCTTTCATAGGGCGGGGACATGACTGGTGATAGTTCATTGACTGTAATAGTACAAATTTCTGGTATCCAGATTGGAAACAGATGCAAACTGGACATAGAAACATTAAATAATGCATCTACCAGTTTTAAGATATCTTAAAAGGGGGACAAACAAGAATTCTGCTTCTGCGCCCTCGGCTATGGACTGAATATTTGGGTCCCCTCAAAATTCATATGTTGAAATCTCACCCCCAATGTGATGATGTTAAGAGGAGAGGCCTTTGGGAGGGGAGTAGGTGATGAGGGTGGAGCCCTCATAAATGGGATTAGTGCCCTCAAAAAGAGGTTCCACAGAGATCCTTAGCCCCCTTCTACCAGGTAAGGATGCAGTGAGAAGTCTGCAACCCAGCAGAGGGCCCTCACCCGATCAGGCTGGCACCCTGATCTCAGACTTCTGGCCTCCAGAACTTTGAGAAATAAATGTCTGTTGTTTCGAGGCCACCCAGTCTGTAGTGTTTTACAAAACACTAGTAGACTAACACTAGTATCTTCCCAGGATGGGCCTGTCCCCAGCCTGTCTTAGCACCTCCTCATGTATGCTGCAGAGACTGAATCCCAGATGAGTGCAACTTGGAGGGGTTCCTTCTTACACAAACACCCACTAACAAGACGGAGGCTTAACCTCAGGCACAGTACACTGAGAATACTGAGATCCTCATTCTCTCACCCCAGCTCATTTGTAGAGTGAGGGTCCAACGCCTGGAGAGGCAAGCCAGGAATGCCAGAGGCTCCTCCACTCACCCAGCGCCTTGCTCGTCATGCAGGACTCTGAGAGAAGAGAGCAGCCATCCCTGCCCTCAGATTAGAGTCCCGACTCAGGAATTTTGCCCAAAGGGAGCAACTGCCATGGAACAGAGAGTTCCAAAAATGTCCCCAAATGAACTGACCTTTTTTGGAACAGAGTATGAGAAAGTTCAAGCCTTACAGTGCTCTCAAAAGCAATGGTGATTTGGGTGCTAACCAATCAAGAGGAGGCTGGTAGCTTCATGAAAGTTACAAGCTAAACCATAGGCCAGTTAGTTGATCAGTGAGAAGCAGGAAAGGAGGCAGCTAAAAAGAGCACTCTCCAGGTCAGACATAGACTTGAAAAACTATCCCCTCAAAGGAGCTCGGATTTAATTGGATCAGTCTGTGGAACAATGTATTCTCCAAGGCATTGCCAAAAACAAAAGGGCAATCATCTGGAATTCAGTAGAGCTTAGCAGCTGGGTGCAATCAGGGAAAGAGAGAGTCAGGGAGAGCCTCGCTAAAACCACTGTCCTCGCAGGGTGTGTGCATGCCCGAAGGCTGCACTTTGGAGCAAAGACATTAGAAGCTTCCACTGCAAAGTAAATAGAATTCACTAGAACAGTGCAGCCAGTCACAACTAAACACATATTAGTTCTCATGGTTTTTAGTAGATTCTGTTGGAATTTTTTATATAAAAGATATGTCTTCTACAAAGAGATCCTTTTATTTGTGCATAAATAGACTAAAAGTAGAGAAGCATGCAATTATCTCAATAGAAGGAGAGAAAACACTTGACAGAATGCAACATTCATTCACAGTAAAAACTCTTGGCAACGTAGTGGTAGAAATGGAGGTCTACAACCTAATAAAGGGATCTATGAAACCTATAGTATACATCATAATTAATGGTAAAATGTTCAAATTTCCCCCCCTAAGACGAGGAACAAAGCCACTGCAATAGAATAACCACCACAACAACAAAGGTACAAATGGGAAAAGAAAAAGTAAAACCGCTATTATTTGCATTCACAGGTGACCTTCTGGTTTATGTGAAAATCCTAAAGGATCTAAAAATTTAACTACTAGGAATAAAACTTAGCCAGGTCATGGACTAGAAGACTAATATACCAATGTTAATTGTGTTTCCATATACTAGCAAAAAATAATTAGAAAATTAATTTTTAAGTACCATTTACAAAAGCACCAGAAAGCTTTTCCAGGAGCACTAGGCGGAATGCATAGATTCCACAAAAGGTTTTTTGCTCCGGTAGCGAGATGCCAGTGTCTCTTAACCTGTAGGAGCAGGCGGGGTTGGAGGGATAGGTGGTGACATCTGCCAGCACACACCCAACAAGGAACATTTACCTCTGGAGCAGTTTCTGTGGGTCACATGTTTGGAGGGCTTTTTGAACCCCAGCTCCCAGTCTGGCACTGTTACGATTCTCAGACTGCCCAGAAGTAAACACACACACACACACAAAACTGGATATTGCAAAAGCTGTGCCTTCCTTGAGTTCGAGTCTAAAGATGGTGCCAAGATAGTGGCTGAAACAGCAAACAACTACCTATCTGGCAAGGAATCTTGAAGTGTCAGTTTAGATCATCTGAAAAAAAAAAAAAACACCAAAGAAAATTTTAAAGACTGTGGTGTTCTATTTTCAAAGGCATCTTATAGGATCATTGGAATGGAACAAGAAGAAGTAGATACTTAAACAAGAGCTCAGAATGGAGAAGGAATTTAAAACAAAGAAAAATTAGGAAGAAAATAGCAAAATTAGGCATAAGTTGTGATTTTCCTTCATTAATTTTATGGAAAAAAAAATTCAGCAGACATCATCAGAACTCCATGCATTTCCAGGTTTCATCAAAGAAGAAAAGAGGTTTTGGGAGCTCTCCCCCCCCCCCCCCCCAAGACGACCACGCATAGCCAGGGCCACACAGCAGCGTTGGAGAAGTGAAAATGCTGAGTAGCTGATGAAATAGTTTTCAAACAGCCCACAGCTGATGTAAAAAAAGAAATGCCAGAGACTTGACACCTACACATTCAAGACAATTAAAGAAAGACAAAGCCATCCGTATATATTGATGCATAATGGGAATGTATTATGTAGAGCATTTCTTCTGAAAATGTAGTGGTTTTATTATTAGGACTGATTCTTTACATTTGCTAGGTGCAATGAAACAAGACCATTGGCAAGATTTTTGTAATATAAATATATTTTTGTTTTGAGTAGTAAATAAGAGAAGCAATGAATAATTTCTATTTTGCCCACGCATGCTGAAATGCAAGGATGCAGACCAACTCTCCATGGCTAGGCTCACACTGCCCCTTTGTCGGACTGGTTTCCTCCAGCTGCGTTTGCAGATTTCAGAGCTGTCCTTAATTACTCCACCTGGACAGAAAAGTCACACCGTCAACTTAAGCACTTAGCTGTAGCCTCTGTTGTCACCACCAATCTTGCTTGGCCTGTCTTTGTCATGTGTTAGCCTCTTCAGTGGGATACATTTAATCATTAAGGGTACTTAAGAGTTCAATATCAGAGAGTTAATTTGGAAAGATAAACTAAGTTGGAGAGTGAGGAGGCATTTTAAATATTAATACAAATTTATTTATATGTATGTGACTTATTTTCACCAATACTGTCAAGTTCATTTTTGATGGGCTAGCATGGATCAGTTAACTACCATTTTGTTAGTGGAAAATGTGGAATTATATCAATGTGGAATTACATTCCAAGATTTAAACACTCCAACAAATAAACTTTTTCCTACAATTTACTTGAATGCAAGTGAGACTTAGAGATTTTGAAATAGGGGTGCCTAGGTGGCTCAGTTGGTTAAGCATCTGCCTTGGGCTCAGGTCATGATCCCAGTGTCCTGAGATTGAGCCCCATGTCAGGCTCCTTGCTCAATAGGGAGCCTGCTTCTCCCTCTCTCTCTGCCTGCTGCTTCCCCTGCTTGTGCTCCCTCTCTGTGTCAAATAAATAAATAAAATCTTTAAAAAAAAAAAAAAAGAAATCTTGGAATAAAATCGTAGGATTTTGCCTTCTCCTTGAAAAAACATAGCACCAAAAATATAATACTTAGAAATAAATTTAACAAAAATATACATAATATCTTTGCTGGAAATGACAAAACATTGCTAAGGGAAATAAAGAAGGTTTAAACAAACGGAGAGACAAATCCATGTTCCTAGATTGGAAAATAATATTGATCAGATGTCATTGTCCTGAAATTGATTTATAGAGTCAATGAATTTCATGGTACAATTTAACAAGCAGATTCTGAAATTTATATGGAAATGGAAAGGATCTAAAATAGTAAAAAGCTATCTTAAAAGAGAAGAACACAATTGCAGGACTTATGCCTACTTGATTTAAAGACTTGACCTTTAAGGAAGAATGAGTTTGGCAAGCTGATAAATAGATCGCTAAGACAGAATAGAGTCCAGAAATAGATAGACCCATATATGTATAATGATAATCACACACACACACACACACATACATATATATACATATAATGAAATGACTTTCAAGAATAACGTGAAATCTACTAATTGGGATAAGAAAATCTTTTCAATAAATAATGTTGGAACAATTGGATGAATATATGGACAAACAATTAAGATCAAGTCCCACCTCACACCAGCAAAAAATTAAGATGAAAAATGAGCCTAAACTTTAAAGCAAAGACTATAAAATCTCTCAGAGAAAACACCAACAAAAATATCTTCATGATCTTGGGAGTAGGCAAAGATTTCCAGGAGACCCAAAAAAAAGCATGAATTATAATATGGAAAAAATGGATAAATTGCACTTCATCAAAAGTTAATGCTTCTACTCTTCAAAAAATACTAGGAAGATAATGAAAAGACAAGACACCCTTTGGGTAGAAATTTACCTCTATCTAACTATCTATCATCTATCTATCATCTATCTATCTATCTATCTATCTATCTATCTATCTATCTATCATCTATCTATCTATCTATCTATCTATCTATCTATCTATCATCTATCTACTCACCTATTTATCTGACAAAGGACTTGTATTCAGAAATTATGAAGAACTCTTGCAATTCAATAACCAAAAGCCGGATACAGATATAGAACACAGAATCTGTACCCACCATAGAGTCTAAAGTGCTTTAGAAGGACTTGCCACAACGGCGCTGCTGTTTCATGAAAGCGATGAAATACTAACAGGCAAGAGCCCAGCTGAAAAACTAGAGGCTACTGTAGCTGGTTGAACGCTTGAAGGTACTTTTCTTCAATTATTTTTAAAGTGTGAATGATGTCCCCAAGGATGTGAGGAGTATTACAGAGCAAATATTTAGAAAATGAACCACAATCCCTTCCAGCAAAATTCCACATTTGCCAGGAATGAAGCAGTAGAAATGGAAGTAGAACAGAAAAAGCTGAGACCCTTGAGTTCTAGGACGAGCCCCATTGCTATTGTACTGCGTGCCAACAAAGCTTCACTGAGCCTCATTTTCCTTCTGTAAAGCATTGCCTTTAGAGAGTAGAACCCCTAATATTCCTTCCATATCTAAAATCCTGTGGTTTCTTCATCCATCCATTTATTTCATTTATTTATCAACCATTTTTTATTGGTATTGACTATCTATATTTGCTAAGCACCATTCATACAGAGATGAATGAAATAAAATAATCTGTACAGTTACTGAACTCAATTGAAGAGGCACATCGAAGTCACTAAAGATGTTTGTAAACTGCTATAGGGTTTCAGATCCAAGGATTGCCCAAGCAGGAGCTGAACGTATTGATATTAGAGCCTCACTGGAAGGGAGTAGCGGCCGAAGGTGCATGGGCTCTGCCAAAGAGCTTGGACTTCATTCTCCAAAGTCTTTTGAGAATTTGCAATGTTTCTTTTCTCCTTGAAAAAAAAATTGTTTAGAAATAAACTGCATTGATTATAAATTGGTAGGGTTTTTTTAACCACTATTTTCTTTAAAATGCTATTTCAAAATTTTTTCCGTAATGAATCTACCTCGTTTTGGGATACTTGGTTTCCATGCTGGAAATAATTCTTTTTCGTTCTTTTAAATCTGCATGGTATCCCTCAAAGAACACTGACACACCATTCAAAATACAAAGCCTTTCCAGGCAGCTTGACTAACGGACATGGAGGAGAGTTAGCTTGTGTAACTAAAAGAAAAAATAAATACAGGCTTCCCTGATGAAAGCGGCTGTCACTCTTATTTTCTTCCCCTTTCATAATGCAGAGGAAGATGGAGTTCAAGTAAGATAGAAATAAATTTAAAATAATAATGTTTTCAAAATGCATAAGGTTGGATCTGCAATGAGTTTCATACAACCAAACCTGTTCTATTCCCATTTATGTTGGCAAACTCACAGTATGTTAAACTGGCAGAAAATTCAGCAGTGTAATATTTTGGGACACCAACATAATAAATATGAGTTGGCTGAATATTCAAGCAGGCCAGTTAAATCTAGTCTGTTTTTATTACAGCTGAACCACTTGAGCTGTGTTTTACAATATAGAGTATATGTACAAATACTCCATTTATGGGCTCTTTTTGCAGTTTTAGGCAATGCTGCAGATAAATACTTATTTAGGCATGCATTTTGAAATATTTTATGGGAATATATTTTCAATGTTCACACTGCAGTCTTATAAAGTCTTCAGAGTAGTCAGGCCAAATACAGGAGTAAAGATATGGTCCATGTGTATCCGTCAGAACTTGTTCGGAAAAATAGACACTATGCTGGTATTTTAAGCATTATCGGGGTAGAACACAGAGGATTAAAGTCTTACACAAGTATTGCAAGGTCTAGGAAGCTAAAAATGGCCTCCAACAATCAGAAAGTAGAAGAATTCTAATAAACCTCTACCAATGATCTGTGCTGCTTACAGTATTGCAAAAGGACACGTAAAAGCCACTGGCAAAACCCCATATCTGCCATCTGCAGATGTCCAGCTGCTCCCGGAGAATAATAGCTTCTCTACATCTTCCATTTCCAGATCTTGCACAAATGCTTTTCATTGGCAGAATATAAACCAAATCCCTCTTGGCCAGTAAATCTGGTTAATGTAGCTTCCAACCTGTTATGCCCCATGTCACATGATAGAGTTTAAAAGAATAGGGATTGTCCTACATATCAAGACACAATATCTAGTCTGGTTCTCCATACATATATCTTTGAAACTCCAAACAATATTATGCTTTTGACTGTCCTGTTTCAACTATCCTTCAGTCTAATGAAGATGTGCTCCCCCTCTCCCTCAAAGGGCAAGACATGAAAACCCAAATGTTACTCTACCCATCACTAGATATTCATTCATTTTCGGGTCAGTCACAATCCTTAGTTGATATCCTGTAATTTCTAGACCAAGGTATGAATTTAAGCAGCACCAATACTTACATAAACTGGGAGAGGAAGGAGAAAACTAATTTGGCTAGTATAATATACACACAATAGAACAAGGAAGAATGTAAGTGTAGTTGTTATAATTCTTCTTTCTTCCACAGACCACAAAGTTATGAGTTTGGAACTTCCTTCTTCTATTATCCATTCCATAGTCACTTTGCTCGGGTGGATGTAGGTTTTTGGCTGGCAGAACAACCCTAAACCTCATTCCTGACTCGTCCAAGCCATTAGTAGTTTTGCTTCTATGAGGTAGCTACAATTTTCCAAGAACAATATTGGAAGTATTAAGAGGCACACTTCTGCATGCTTCTCCCTCCCTAGCGGTATCCCTTTGATAATCAAGATGAGTCACCACAGTCCATACAGTATTCCCCTTCTTCGTCATTATTTCAATGGCATTGGAAATTCAATATGGCCACGTTACCCTCTGAACTTCAAGTTCAGCATGCCCCCTGGCAGAAACTCCCCTTTCCCGAGAACCATGTTATCAGAATCTTCAGAGCCCAAGGTTATGGGGACAGGAAGCATAACTTTTGAGAGAAGCTTGTTAAGTGAAAAGAACTGTGAAGAATCAAGCCCACTTCCACACTTTGTTTCTAAGACCAGTGATTTCCTATCATAGAAGCAAGAAAAATCATACGTTCACAGGTTTAGACATTTGGTTTAGCTCTGCAAGGTATTGTCTCCCAACCTGCATAAAACTGAGTTTTCAATAGGTTCTTCAATTTTCCTATCAGGCTACCTTCTATTATTATAAAACTAATTCCTTGATCACAGGTGGTGAATTTATTATCATCATATTAGTGAATAAAGTTAGCTTTAAAGCTATAGATGATAGCGCAGACAGTATCCCTGAGAGCAGGGAAGCTAATCCATGACAAGAGAAACTATCTATTCCACGGAGGACACATCACTATCCCCTCCATGATAAAAGAGTTCTAATGTAATGAACCTGATATCAGAAGATGGGTTAGTTGCTCTGGAAAATGGGCAATATGGGAAAACTCATATAAGGGGTTCACTGTTCGTCTCTGTCATTGGCGGTTTGGACAATCAGCAATGATCATGGCCAGATCACACTTGGTTAGAGGAAACTCATGTTTTTTATCCTAGTCATAACTTCAATCCTATTGTCATGGCTATTTAATTCATGGGCCCAGAGAGAAAGCACTGAGGTGGCTGGGAAAAGATGCTGATTGACATTTACAGAGAGTAAACTTTGATTAGCGCTCTTAGGGAAATGAATATTTATATACTCTCTGTGCCTTCTGAGAGCTTCATTCTTCTACCTTCCTGCCACCTACTCTCTAGAAGAATTCCTTCCAAAACCTTGACCATCTGGCCAAATTGCTAGATACTGCCCATGAATTAATACAGAACTTTATCTCTGGTCATTTTTCTCTCCTACACAATAAAAAACAAGATGCTTGGAGTTCTTTCCACTGAAAGTATTTCTCTCCCATTGCCCTTCAGGGCACCCCTTAAGGGAGCTATGAGGCTGCAGCAGTCCAAATAGGACTAGTGCCAGGATATCTTGCGGAACCAACTTAAACCAAGAGCAATTGTTTTCTTCCTCAGTCAACTAGTTAGAGGAAGTTCCCCAGGAGGATGAAATGCGTGTGGAGAGAGAGGTAGTAATACACGAGGAATGATTTGGTGAGCGTCTGAGTCATCTGCTCATTCAATTTATTGGCCTTCAGAGTCTCCTTAAGGCTAACCTTATGTGTACGCCTCTTGAAGAAAAGTGCTTCCATACTGGCCCATCATTCTGTGCATTCTGTAATACATCACGTTATCTTGATATATCAAATAAACCATTTCATGGTTGTGTAGTAGTATGGTGTCCCATTCTCAGGCAGTTAGTCCCAGGTACTCAGACCCAGGAGCAAACCATGAGCTGTTTCTGAAAAGAAGAAAGTTATGTGAAAGTGAGGGTATGACTTTGATCTAAAACCGAAAGGATCTTCACAGTGAATCTCTTATGGGAGCCTGCCAGTGAGTCCATGTAACATTCCTGTCTGCACCATAGACAATTCAAGCTCCATCCGATCTATGGGTCATAAGGCACGGTTGGCAGAGTGGCCTGGACAAGTTAGCAGTCTTAAGGAATGCTTAGTAAATGGGTCAGACCAGTGTAC
Organism: Ursus arctos; assembly: GCF_023065955.2. Lineage (NCBI taxonomy): Eukaryota > Metazoa > Chordata > Mammalia > Carnivora > Ursidae > Ursus > Ursus arctos. Next base: position 12,172,831 of record NW_026622819.1, on the reverse strand, counting down.
TCAAATACAGTACGGGTTCCAAATGAAACAAAGCTTCCAGACATTTCATTCATTTCTTAGGGGTAAGGAATAAAAGATTCAGCAACTTGTCTTTCACATTAAATGTGATATCTCAGCCAGGCCAGAATACAAACTCATTGAGGTGGCAGGTCACTAAATTCTAATGAGGTTGTCCCCAGTTGGCTGTTAAACACGTGTCTCTGCAGAGGGCCTAATGTTCTGTCTAAATCTTGCTCATCAGATTTTATCTGCATGATATCATCAATATAGTGGACAATGCTAATGTTTTGTGGGGCAGTGACACAATCAAATTACATCATCTAATCCTGGATTAGGAACTAGAAAATTGACATAGCTCTAAGATAAATCAGTTATACTGTTCCTATGGTTCCTGGAATTTCTATTCCTATAAGGTGAAAGCAAATTGCCTATAATATTCTTTATTAATTAGTAAAAGTAAAAAAGACTTTTTCTAGATCAATAGCTGAATTCCAGGTGTCAGAAGTTGCTACAGTTATAGTGACTATCTGCTTCAGTTTACGATAATCTACTCATTTTCCAAGAACCATCTGTCTTTTCATAGGCCAGTTAGGTGAATTAAATGAGTGATAATAAGACTCCGCTCCCTGACTCCTTTCAAAATTTTGAAGGTGACATTCATCTCTAAAATATCCATAGGGATGTCTTGTTCACCTTTGTTTACTCTTTGGTAGGGTTGTAAGGCTTCAACTTGTCACTTCCTTCCATAATAGTCCTGTCTGAATGAGGGAATTCTGGCAGTTACTATGTCCAAATCAAGTAAGCATTCAGGAGCAACGAAAATAACCACTGTGGTTTTGCAGTTCCACTGGGACAATTGGGAGACAGACTTGGGTCAAAAACCCCAGTCACCTCCATAAACCTCCTCTCTGATGGGTGGGACAGACTTGAATTGGATTCCTTCCGTGTCAAGGAAGTTCTGATGTCTTAAACTCATTTAGTGGAAGACGACTCTGTATCTAGGTTTCAATCAACCGACCAGTGAAGCTTTAGAGTCATTCTCAGCTGCTTGAAACACATATTAAATCTAGAAACTTGGGTGTGTGCAAAGATATCAGTAAATTTGACCTGTTTCAATGTTAGGTTCTTTATTCTCTGGTCTTAACTCCTTAGCATTTCTCACAAGTATTCCCTGGATTTCTCTCGATATATATTAGCAAAAATCTTACAGCTCCTTTGATATGCATGCTCTCTCCTGTTCAGTCTGAATTTGCACTTAAACTTCTGCCATTGGGCTTTAATTATGGACTGGAGGCAAGAGGAGACATTGAGAGCATGCTGTGAGGAGAACCAGCATCCCTTGTATGTGAGTCTTAGGTGAAGCCATTGCAGGATCATCTAGTAAGGGGAGGAACGATGGAAAAAATGTCTCAACAGTGGCTGCTGCTTTGGAAAGGGAGGCTCAGTGATACCAGGGGATCAAAACATTCAAAGTCATTGGACTCCATCCAAAAGTTACCATTCCAGTTCTCAGGATCCCACTCTTGCCTACTCCCTAATTTTCACATGAAACCTGGTGAAAGAGTGAAATCATTTGGTGTTTAATTTCTGCAACCTGCAGGACCAAACCTTGAGTCTGGCTTTTGGGTAACTTGATCCTATAACTATAAGAACTAAGAAATATTTTTAGGGCAGTTATAGAAGCTCTCCGCCTCTCTGAACCATAAACTTGTCATTATCTGACTCAAAGTTCTCCACTGCAATAAGAAGCAGCCAAATCATTCCAAAGTCTGTATAACCATCATTTCCACTGTAATGTTGAATTGTAATCATCACTTGGTCATCCGCTGTCTTTCCTTTCAATAGTTACATAGTCGTAATTGTCTTGAGATGTTACTTTAAGCAAATGTTTTGTCTATGTGTGATGTGAACTACCAATAACCCATTTTTATTGGCAATGAGATCATTACTGCCTTCAAATCTAACCCAGTCAAATGACCAATCCCAGATTCCCATCTATGAGGTTCTGTATCTGATCAAACTTTGGTACCAAATTCTGTATCCAAGAGTATCAGTCAGGAATATAGAAACTGTTGTTGATACGGGTAAGTGTTAGAGGCTTGCATAGTCATTGGAAAAACTGAAAGAGTAAAAATCAAGGAAATTGCCACGAGCAAGAAAAGATCGTAAGTACTGGGATCCCAGAAAACAGGCACTGGATGAGCTTACATGCCTGTGACACTGCAATAGATGATTCTTAGAGGTCACCAAGAAGCCATTGGCAACCTCCCCTAGCCAGCTGTCACTACAGCCTAGAAGCTTCTTCTTGTCTACATCCCAAATCTCACTGAGAACCTCTCAAAGACAGAATCTCAATGGGACCCGGGTGGCAAGGAAGTCTAGGGCTTTCCACTCCTACATTATGGAGAGGTGCTTAGAAGGCAGGGGCAGTTTATCTTTGTGTATGGTGTGAGAGAATGCTCGAGTGTCATTCTTCTGTATATAGCTGTCCAATTTTCCCAGCACCATTTATTGAAGAGAATGTCTTTTTTCCATTGGAAAAATGGAATTGCACTTAAACTTCTGCCATTGGGCTTTTTTCCTGCTTTGTCGAAGTTTAGTTGACCATAGAGTTGGGAGTCCATTTCTGGAGTCTCTATTCTGCTCCATTGATCTATGTGTCTGTTTTTGCGCCAGTACCATGCTGTCTTGGTGATCACAGCTTTGTAGTATAGCTTGAAATCAGGCAACATGATGCCCCCAGCTTTGATTTTCTTTTTTCAACATTTCCTTGGTGATTTAGGGTCTTTTCTGGTTTCACATGAATGTTAGGATTGTTTATTCCAGCACTTTGAAAAATGGCATTGGCATTTTGATTGGGATGGCTTTGAAAGTATAGATTGCTCAGGGTAGCATAGACATTTTAACTATGTTTATTCTTCCGATCCATGAGCATGGAATGCTCTTCCATCTTTTTGTGTCTTCTTCAATGTCTTTCATCAATATTCTGTAGTTTCTAGAGTATAGATCGTTTACCTCATTGGTTAGTTTATTCCAAGATATCTTATGGTTTTTGGTGCTATTGTAAATGGAACCGATTCCCTAATTTCTCTTTCTTCGGTCTCATTGTTAGTGTATAGAAATGCAACTAATTTATGTGCATTGATTTTGTATCCTGCCATGTTACTGAATTGCTGTATGAGTTCTAGTAATTTGGGGGTGGACTCTCTTGGGTTTTCCACATTAAGTATCATGTCATCTGTGAAGAGAGAGAGTTTGACTTCTTCTTTGCCAATTTGAATACCTTTTATTTCTTTTTGTTTTCTGATTGCTGTTGCTAGGACTTCTAGTACTATATTGAACAAAAATGGCGAGAGTGGGCATCCTTGTCGTGTTCCTGATCTTAAGGGAAAGGCTCTCAGCTTTTCCCCATTGAGAATGATATTCACTATGGGCTTTTCATAGATGGTTTCTATGAAATTGAGGAATGTACACTCTATCGCTACACTCTCAAGGGTTTTAATCAGGAAAGGATGCTGTATTTTATCAAATGCTTTTTCTGCATCACTTGAGAGGACCGTATGATTCTTGTCTCTTCTCTTATTAATGCGTTCTATCACACTGATTGATTTGCGAATATTGAACCTCTCTTGCATGCCAGGGATGAATCCCACATGGTTGTGATGAATAAACCTTTTAATATACTGTTGGTTCCTATTAGCTAGGATCTTGTTGAGAATTTTGGCATCCATATTCATCAGGGATATCGGTCTGTAATTCTCCTTTTTGATGGGGTCTTTGCCTGGTTTTGGGATCAAGGTAATGCTGGCTTCATGGAATGAGTTTGGAAGTTCTCCTTATGTTTCTATTTTTTCAAACAGCCACTTTGGAAAACAGTGTGGAGATTCCCCAGAAAGTTAAAAATAGAGCTACCCTATGACCCAGCAATTGCACTACTGGGTATTTACCCCAAAGATACAGACGTAGTGAAAAGAAAGTCCATATGCACCCCAATGTTCATAGCAGCAATATCCACAACAGCCAAACTGTGGAAGGAACTGAAATGCCCTTCAACAGATGAATGGATAAAGAAGATGTGGTCCATATATACAATGGAATATTACTCAGCCATCAGAAAGGATGAATACCCACCATTTGCATCAATGTGGATGGAACTGGAGGGGATTATGCTAAGCAGAGAAAAGCAATTATCATTTGGTTTTACTTATTTGTGGAACATAAGGAATAGCAGGGAGATCATTAGAAGAAGAAAGGGAAAAATGAAGGAGGGAAAAACAGAGTGGGGAGATAAACCTTGAAAGACTATGGACTGCAGGAAACAAACTGAGGGTTTTAGAGGGGAGGGGATAGGGGGATGGGCTAGCCCAGTGAAAGGTATTAAGGAAGGCACATATTGCATGGAGCACTGGGTGTTATATGCAAATAATGAATTATGGAACATTACCTCAAAAGCTAATGATGTACTGTATGGTGACTAACATATCATCATCATCATCATCATCATCATCATCATCATAAAAGAAGGCAGGGGCAGTACTGAGTTTTAACATATAAGTATCTGATACAATGAACATGGAGAGAAAATCAAATCTCAAACATTGGACTTCTTTTCAGATTGTCTCAAACCAAATGAACTAATCATAGTCAAATGTAAATTCAGTTCTATTAATTCTAGATGGGTGAATTTGGTAAATAGTCTTAATCTTTAAACTTTCATTTCCTCCTCTATAATTGGAGTTAATTATGATGAATTTTCTTAATTTTGTTGAGAAGACTTAATATGCATATAAAGAGACTGAAATAAATGTAAGCAATCATTATTGAGTAATATGATATAATAATATTTCTTTTGTTTATATGAATGCTTTGCAAGTAAAGGCATGTCTGTACATATTATGTTTTGTGTTACAATAAAAAAGCACCATTTTTGAGCTAGAAATACCTTTATTTAAATGACATAGGCAGAAAAACTAAAATATAAGTTAAAAAACCTCTGGCACAGTGAGATTGAATATCATATCTATAACAATGGAGCTGAACTCAGGCCATCTTTCCTTGTGGTACCTTATTTTATTTACAAATATAGATTTGTGATGATATCAGTGCTATAATTTTGTGCCTAGTTTATATACATTCCTAAACTAAAGTCATTAATTTTGAATGCTCTGCCTTAGAAAAATGATACCATATGGATCATGAAACCATGATTTATGTTAGTTTTAAAGCCAGAAATTAAGTAGACATTAACTATGATAATTCCAATTCAAGATGTGATATTTATTCCAACTCAGATCTCTTAAGGGATTCATTTTAGAGGTAAATGGGCAAGTCACATAGTATCTTCAGGCTGTGTTATTGAAATCAAGATTGATAGGTAAAGAAAACTTTTTTTAACCTCTATAAAGAAGGTTTTATCTGATGTTAAATGGCTTGTTTTATTGGGAAACTTCCTACTTTATTACCCATCTGATAATCTGAATTAGTCATCATTGAGTTGTAAACAGAACTGCATACTTTATAACTTTTTTTTCTTTTTTCTCCTGTTTAAAGTTTTTCCAATTATAGTAGTGGTCTAGAATGAAAAATGAGCAATTGTGTGCATGTAACTAATTGCATAATAAACTTTTACAGTCTGCTATTTAAGTATTCCTCTTTCCTATTTTCAGCTTATTATCTCTAGTTACATGTTCCAAACATTGATTAGGGAAGCAATTTTTCAGTGTAATGGATTTTTTTTTTAGTTAAGTAAGAGGCAACAAAATACAAAATACATTTATTGTTTTCTGAAGGCAACATTTTGAATGCAGGAAATGTTACTTATTGATGTATAAGTTGCCCCTTATTATCCTACTTCACAAGTGTTGTATTCTTTCTACAATGACATCAGACAGGAATGTGTATTAGAAACATATCTGTCATTATGAAACACCAGATCAAGTTGTACAGACGTGAAGATATAACTCTACAATTGGTTTGTCCCAGGATGTAATATAATGTCTAAACGTATGTCATCAATGTGTTAAAAAGGGACATATACTCTTACCGCAATGGTATCTGACAAACAGAACTGTTCATTTTAAGATGATCATTGGGGAAGAGAGGAAAAAATGAAACAAGACAAAACCAGAGAGAGAGACAAACCATAAGAGACTCTTAATCATAGGAAACAAACTGAGGGCTGCTGGAGAGGAGGCGGTGGAGGGATGGAGTAACTGGATGATGGACATTGTGGAGGGTATGTGTTGTAATGAGCACTGGGTATTATGTAAGACTGAAGAATCACAAACCTGTACCCTGACATAAATAATACATTACATGTTAAATAATTGAATTTAAATTTAAAAAATTGCTAACACACACACACACACACACACACACACACACACACACACACAAGATCAAAGCTATCCCTAAGAAGATCAGAATCTCTGTCCCTAGACAAGATTAGTAGAAAACAATACAGATGTGTCTTGAAATAAGGGAAGGGTCATTTGGCTCTGGCAATGATTTTTCTAATGATTCCAAGTTGATTGCATCTAGTTTCTCCAAATTAGTCAATATGCTCTGGTATTATAGATAATATATATATATTTATTCATTAGTATAGTCTAAATCAGGAAGCCATTCTTGAGCCAAAGTGGAGGCCACTGGGACAATACACATTGTGCTTTTCTCCAGCTCCTTAGCCCTATTAGTTTAAAAATAACAAAAAAGACAGCCTCCATGTGGGAGGAGAGTGAGACTAATTATAAAAAGGACTTTTAAAGAGGCATCTCAAAGAGGGGAGTGGCATCTATCCCATCCTCAGCGACAGAGGTGGGGATTCATATTTGTCAAGGTAACCAACCCCAGTTGCCACAACAGGTAAGTTTGAGAAACTTAACACATGAAAGGTTTATTTTTTGCTAATACAAAGTCCAATGCAGGTCAGTGGTCCATCCTGTTCCCGCATCATACTGGTCCTCCCAAGTCACCATGGCAAAGAAAAAGATGAAGAATTTTGAGGGATGTATTGATGGGCCAGGTTTAGAAATGACACACCACTTCTGTCTATATCCCAATAACCAAAATCAAATCCAACCACAAGGAAGGCTGGGAAATGTGGAGGAGCAGAGAGCTATTTGTCGCTCCCTGAGAAAAACACAAGCATCAATCATTGGTTAACCATTTCTCATGCCTAAGAATGAATATCGTTACAGCTAGTATGGTCTCTTTCCCTCAACCTCTCCCTCTCCCTCTCCCTCTCCCTCTATCTCTATTTCTATCTCTATCTATCTCTATCTCTATCATCTCTATCTATATCTCTATATTTCTTACTGTATCTCTATCTATCTCTATCTCTAGCTCTTTGGAGTAATTGGGTATCAGATAATGATAAAATCATTTTGCTTTGGATTTACCCTTGGGAACTTTTATACCCACTGAGCTCTTTTTCTCATTCAAGAGAGGTGGGTGGGTGAAATTCCTCACAAACTGCAGTCAGCTACTATGTGTAATTACATCTGCTTTCTGTGTGTCTGCACCCCTGGCATCACCATGGTCCAGAGATGTCCTTACACCATCAGCCTAGCCTAGCAATAATGCCACTGGCTCACCAGCTCTTTCTGGCACCGCCTGCCCAACTTCATCTCTCCATAGCTGCTAAAAGGCTGCCATTTCTTCAGGACATCTCTGTGCCAGGTAAACTGAGCTGCAGGAAGTATCTATTTTTGCTTCCATAGCAATGGTACAAGAATGTGGCCCACCACAGTCTTGGGTCATTTTGATGGCTGTTAAATTTCAGATGCCAAGCCTGGGTAAGAATAAGGAATTAATTTTGTCCTCTTTGTCCCTCCCTTCTATGATGTGAGAGGTAGAACACTGTCTTTCTCAGTCTCTGCTCTCTTCCCAGTCTTACAAGTCAACTCAAGTGCTCTCAAGAACCCAGTCTTTTTCATGTCCACTTATCAACCACTTCTTAAAGAATTTGATGGCAAATTTATCCCAGATTTTGTATTTCCGAGGGAATTTGCTATGGCTGCAAAACTTAAGTGCTTACTGAATTTATAGCATGACCTAAGACTTTTATTTTACATTTACTTGAAAGCATTAATTTCTGCCATGTTAAGAAGAGGTTTCCCAGAAAAGAGACTCTTGGTGATACTCAAAATGTTCTCCATTTCCTTTATTTTAGCATCTTCTAGCTCCAGGCAGACTAATTACACAAGGGAGAATAGGATGGAAGAAGTACAATTTTGAAACCTTTGTTTAATAAAGCCCCCACCTGCAGGACTGACATTTAATTCTCAGTTTATCTCCATTATCTTGGAATTAGTCAATCATTTTCATTAGATGGTAAATTCCTTAAGGGTAAGAACCATATTCTCTTTATTTTCACATGACCCAACAGAATTTAATAGTGTTCCATGCAAATAATGGAAATTAGGTAAAAAAAAAAAAAGTAGAAATAATTAGAAAAATAGTTTCCCAACTGTGGACTATCTTCATGCTTCTCATATTCATAGAGAGACTTAGTAGCATTACGTGTGACAGAAAATAAATGTTTCTGACCTTGGGAGTGGAGGTCCTGTTTGTATTGCTTCCTGTTGTATCCCTATTACTCAGGCCAGTGGCTGGCACATAATTCCCAGTGGTTGAAAAAATAAATAAGAGCAAATAAAGATGCTATTAAAACCATTTTATTTGGGTTGAAGAGGATAGTAACATTGCACCTAGCTATTTGCCTTCCATTAAGTCATGCTTTATAATAGTATCTTGATCTACATTTATTTTAAAAAATAAAAATGACAGGGGCGCCTGGGTGGCACAGCGGTTAAGTGTCTGCCTTCGGCTCAGGGCGTGATCCCGGCGTTGTGGGATCGAGCCCCACATCAGGCTCCTCCGCTATGAGCCTGCTTCTTCCTCTCCCACTCCCCCTGCTTGTGTTCCCTCTCTAGCTGGCTGTCTCTATCCTGTCGAATAAATAAATAAAATCTTAAAAAAAAAAAAAACCAAACATTTAAAATGACATTTAAGTTTAAAGTCTTGTATAATTATACCAGACAGATATCTAGGAAAGCTTGTAATTACTGATATATGATCTTCCTGTTTTTCTTTTGATTCATATTTAAGGAGAAACTACTTCTAAAATTTTTGTTTGCTTACTTCAGACCTGAAGACAAAGGAATTGGGCTTAGTCACCCATTAACAAGAGTAAGAAATCACTCAGTCTTCCTTACTAGAGGAATCAAGAATATTTCCAAGCAAATAATTAAGCAGTCTTTCACAAATCAGATCTTGTATCTACAAATATAATATGCAAAATCAAGTATCACACACCATTTAATCATTGTACATTGAAAAAAGTGGAGCACAAGAAATTTCTGCAACTTACTCTGGCTCAGTTTCCAAGCTTCTAATTGACTCTGTCTTGGCAATTCCATGGATGAGTCATTTGGTCATCTGTTCTAATAACCCCAGAACTCCCGCAGGGCCCTGAATTTGCAACAGCCCCTAGGCCCAGCACACCCAGAATCTCGCCAGAGCCTTGCCTGGGATAGGAACTCAGTAAATGGCTTTTACTTGAATTGAGCTGCTATGATTACTAGACCATTAATGATACAGAGTTAACTTCTATTTTCCTTCCTTTCCCTCTTGCTCAGACTTTCTACAGAGAAGAATCAAGGTAGGTTGTTCACTTTATCCAGACAAATATATACGTGCAAGGATCACATGTATTTTACAAATAAAAAATAAAGTGGAAGAAGGAGAACCAGGTCCTTTTTCATCATTCAGAGATTTTTTTAGAAGTATAATATTTCATAGTATAATGAATAACAGAATTGATCCCAAGTGGAATTAAAATGGTTTAGATTTCAGAAAGACAAAATAGTTCTCAAATTATTTTTCTTCTGGGCCTGTCAATCAACTGTAGTGCAATTTATCCCTCCATGGTTAATTTTTAAAATCAGGATGATAAACAAGTGTAGATCCAGAAATTATCTTAAACTCCCTTTCCCTGCCCTTGTTATCTAATCAGTCCCCAGAGCCTGTAAATCCTGCTCTTAATGTCTCTTAAGCTTTTTCCCACTACTACTGCCTAATCTCAGAAATTTATCAAATCTAGTTGCTTTCTTATTCTTTCTGAATCCAGTTTCATTTCTGCTTATTTCAGCTTCAAATCTATATCCAGAATAATTTATCTAGAATCTGAATCGATCATGTCACTCTTCTGCTTACATGTCTCAGTGTCTCCAAGGAGACTGTGCAGCGAGTCCCCTGGTAAAATGTTATGTCAGAGGAGATTCCATAAGCCCTGCTAACACTCCGTGGATAGGAAAGGCGAATTCAAAATTGTTACAATGCATGAAACATTAGGGCAAAAACCTTGCAGTGCCCAAAGTTGGGGGCTTAGTGAAATAAACTGGATATATCCTAGAGATGGGATACTGTACTGCCATTAAGAACCATTTTGAAGATGAATATTCAATGACCTATGGAAATATTCTTAAGATAGTCTTGTGAGAACAAAAGCGGGTTATTATTTCAAATTACCCCTAAATTGAATTTATGAGCTTGGTGGTACACAACTTGGTAATCGGTTTTAGGAAGAAAAGGAAATTTCTGAATGGAGCAACTGGGTCATTACAAGTGCCATTTTGCTGAGAGAGAAAAAGAGAGAGAGAGAGAGGAGTAGCGAGTTTCTAAGGAAATGTTAAGTTCCATCACAGACCCACTGACATTTCTTTTAAAACTTTGAAGTGGGTCAGAGGAAGACAGTAGCTACAATGTTCTCCTTTAAAGCAATTATATCATTCAAAGGGCTAAAGCCACTAGCATCTTTCAGCTATAGAGCCTGGGTAGAATTCAAGCAGACTGGATCAGACAGTCTGGGATCCAGTGACCTGCCCTAGTTCAAGCGCCAGTTCTGCTGCTTCTTCGTTTCCTGGCCTTGGACTACTGCTATTTCATTAACCAGCCTGCATCTCATTATCTTCATCTGGACAATGCAGATGATACGAGTACCTCCTTAGGGATTGTTCTTGCAAACAGCTTGGACCCATGATTCTCAACAAGGCTATATGCTCTGTGGGGTCATTTGGCAATGTTTGGATACATTTTTGGTTGTCACAACTGGGATGGGGCATGCTACTGGTGTTTAGTGGACAGAGGCCCAGGCATGTGCAAACGACAGTCATCGCACTCCATCCAATGTCAACAGTGCCAAAGCTGAGAAATCCCGGCTCAGACAGAAACCATCATATAATACTAGCTCAAACAATATTAGTTATTATTCTTACATTCTCAGCCCATGTACCTCTGGATTTATTTCTTCTCTACTGACATTATCAAACTTTATCAGCAGAATTCTTATAGTTCGAGTTCTGTCTTTGAAATAGTCTCCAGTTTGGGTCAGCAAGTAATATCATTTTTCTTCCTACATATAAAGATAATCACTGCCACCTCCCAGGGAGAAAACATAAAATCCCATCCTATTACTATTGGCAGCTCAATGTCCAGAATCTGGGTAACAAGCGGCTCTACCCACCAGTCCTACCCAGATGTGGCCCTGATTGGTCTGGTCCCCTATAAACTAAAGAGGCAAATCATCTCCCTCCCCAGCTGCATGCCCCAGGTCTGGAGCCTAACTCAGTGCTTCTCAAACTGCCTTTGAGGAGGGACTGGCTTTGCTTGCTTGTTAGTTTTTCCCCTAATCCATCATAGACTGATACTTTAAAATTTTTAGTTTAAGTGGATTACTGGAAAAAAATAAAACTAAAAATGACATGCAAAATACAAATCTATCTCTTATCAGATTCAACACTCAGAAAATTACATTTCAGTAGATATAATGATAATAAACTTAACACAAACCAAAAAGCTAACAAATTGCTCATTGAAAATGAATGCATGGGAGATGAATATAGATCATTACTATTACACTGGTTATAAGTGAAACAGTGATAGCCGTATTAAACGTCTTTATACAGACTTTGAACACTGTTTATAACAACATATATAGTTTTAATGTGTAAAATAAGTTTGTGTCTGGTTTGTTAATTCACATAATCTAAGCTGGATTGAAGACAACACCTCTCAGGGGATAATGTGTTTCTAAATTGTTGTTGTGGTTTGTTTTAATAACTCTCATGGTGGGGGAATCCTTTTCGTAGTGGTATGTTGTTGGAAGCAAAAGAAAAGTTCTTAGAACATATTCAACAAGCTCAAGATATTAAATTTCACTTTTATCCAAAATGAAACAAGTAATGTCATATTTTCAATATTCATTTTCAATTCTTCATCAGTAACCAGTTTCAATAATTTATCTAGTATAGTAACATTTAAATTATCTTTTGGTTAAAAAAAATTGGCTTTTTATGTGTGTATTTTCTTTTGACGGAGGGCAAAATTTTAAATGTTCTGTAACTCAGGCTATGCTTAACACGTGACTCCCAAAGTCACTGAGGATGAAGAGCAGAGAGCTCTGTGTGTGGAGGGATTATGGGCCAGATACGCAAAGCCATATATCAGTTGCTCATATCCGTTGGTGAGAGTGAATCACATCAGCTCACCTAGCTAAGCAATATTAGAAATTCTATTATTCAGACCCACTATTATAAGCAGTCTGATTACAGGGAGATCCAGAAAATGGGAGGTCCAAAAAGGCTCCCTGAAGGAGTTTGCACCTGAAGGCATTCGTTGCTGATTGTTATGGACTGCAAGAGTTCCCCCACCAAACTTATATGTTGAAGCCCTAGGCCCCAATTCTGACTTTATGAGGAGATGTGGCCATGGAGAGGTGATTGGGATTAGGTGAGGTCATGAGGGTAGAACCCTCACGATGGGATTAGTGCCCTACTAAGAAAAGGAAGAGATCAGAGCCCTTCCTTTCTCTGCCAGGTGAGGATACAGAGAAAAGGAGCCTGTCTGTAAACCAGGAAGATGTTCTCACCAGGAACAGAATCCATGGCCACCTTAATCCTGGACTTCCAGCCTCTGAAACTGGAAAGTAAGTGTCCATCGGTTAAGCTACCAGGTTAGTGGTCCTCTGTCATGGCAGCCCAGACTAGGACCCTGGTCAGGTGAAGGAAATGAGGAAGGCGATGTGTGGTGTTGTGTGAGTAGCAAGAATCCCCTGTGGCCCTGAGCTCTGAGATTCCATTTTCACAGCCACAAATGTCCTCTGAGAATCAAATGATAAAATGTATTTAAGAGTTCTCGGGAAGCAGAAGGCATAAAAATAGAAGGACAATTAAGAGAATGGTGTTGCCTGTATCATGCCCTGTGCAATCAACATTCTGACTCTCCTTGTACCCCAGAGTAAATTGGATTTTTTTTTCCTGTGGGGATAAAGTTGACTGACAGCTGGGAAACTGCGCAACCAACTGCTTTATCCTAAAATTGAGTACATCTGCATTGCAAAATATTCATACATTCTGGTCAAATGTCATTAAGCCAGCGTCCTAATTGGGGACCCTAAGCTGGCCAATAAGATTAAGGCTCCTGTCTTTTTATCTAGGATGTTTATGTAACTTTGCAGGTACAAATCTCTCACCTGTCTCTGGTAAGCAGCCCGTGGTTTACTAGGTGATTTTGGCAGTTTTTCCTCCAGGAAGTAAGAGCTGAACATTGACCATATCAAGATAAATTGTGAGCCTGTCAACCCTTCTGAGACATGGTGAACAGTTTTAATACATCTAAACTCTACTTGACATTTGTTGCTTTTTTTTCACTGCAGTTTCTACTGGCCTCCTTCTAACACTGTTTTCAAGTCTAGAAACCACTTTCTCTTAAGTGATTTTGTAAGAAGAATGAGAAAATCCTGCAAGATAGATTTGAACTAGATACAAGGAGCTTGTTAAATGCTTTCTATGCTAGAAAGAAAAGGTTTTCTAAAAATCTAGAGTTTTCTTAAATTTACAAAATTTTAGTTGCCACATTGAAATTATAGTTACCAAGAAGTGAATAATGGATTGCAAAGTTCCTAAACAACTGATTTCTCAGAATGCATAGATTCAATATTGTTTTTGAGTTTTCGGAGTCATTGTTTAATTGGGACATATTAAGAGAGTAAGATGTGTTTAACTATAAAGATAGTGGAATCTCTTTATAGTTTAAGATTTAGGTTAGACCATTATTTCTCAGTAATTTACTTTGGAGTTGACTTCCAAAAAGCTGTATTTGAGTGGGCTTAGATATTAGACACTTAGCAAATTCTTTTTATGCTTCAGATTCTGTCCATGAACCAATATCAAATATAGCTTCTCAAGAGAGAACTCTGCAAAAGACAATGCTCATATTACTGTGTTTCCCACTGTAAACACAAGAATCTTAATTCTAATATATGGAATTCACCAAGACCAGGAACATTTACATTGATAATACTGTATAGCTTGCCTAAACCTAGAACCTCATGAAAAGGAATAAGGGATCCATTAAAAATGACCAAACTTATATTCTGTGAAAACCACAATTAGTTTTTAAAATGTAGTTCCAAGGGAGAAATATCTGTTCATGTCTTCTGCCCATTTCTTGACTGGATTATTTGTGTTTTGGGTGTTGAGTTTCATAAGTTCTTTATAGATCTTGGATACTAGCCCTTTATCTGATATGTCATTTGCAAATATCTTCTCCCATTCCATAGGTTACCTTCTAGCTTTGTTGACTGTTTCCTTTGCTGTGCAGAAGCTTTTTATCTTGATGAAGTTCCAATAGTTCATTTTTGCTTTTGTTTCCCTTGCCTTTAGAAATGTGACTAGAAAGAATTTGCTGTGGCCAAGGTTGAAGAAGTTGTTGCCTATGTTCTCTTCTAGGATTTTGATGGATTCCTGTCTCACATTTAGGTCATTCATCCATTCTGAAACTCAAAATGGATGTGTATGGTGTAAGAAGATGGTCCAGTTTCATTCTTCTACATGTGACTGTAAATTTTCCAGCACCATTAATTGAAGAGACTGTCCTTTTTCCATAGGATATTCTCTCCTTGAAGATTAGTTGGCCATGGAGTTGAGAGGCCATCTCTGGGTTCTCTATTCTGTTCTATTGATCCATTTGTATGGTTTTTTGCCAGTACCATACTGTCATGATGCTTACAGTTTTGTAATATAGCTTGAAGTCCAGCATTTTGATGCTACCACCTTTGGTTTTCCTTTTCAATATTCCTCTGGCTACTTAGGGTCTTTTCTGATTCCATTCAAATTTCAGAATTATTTGTTCCAGCTCTGTGAAAAGCGTTGATGGTATTTTGATAGAGATTGCATTGAATGTAGAGATTGCTCTGGGTTGCATAGACATTTTAACAATATTTATTCTTCCAATCCATGTGCATGGAATGTTTTTCCATTTCTTTGTGTCTTCCTCCATTTCCTTCATAAGTATCTGTGTTATGGGCAGAAGACACAAACAGACATTTCTCCAAAGAAAACATACAAATGGCCAACAGACACATGAAAAAATGTTCCACATCACTTGGCATCAGGCAAATACAAATCAAAACCACAATGAGCTACCACCTCACACCAGTTAGAATGGCTAAAATTAACAAGACAGGAAACAACAAATTTTGGCGAGGATGTGGAGAAAGGGGAGCCCTCTTACATTTTTGGTGGGAATGCCAGCTGGTACAGCCACTTGGGAAAGCGATATGGAGGTTTTTCAAGAAGTTAAAAATAGAGCTACTTTATGACCCAACAATTGCTCTACTAGGTATTTACCCCGAAGATACAAATGTAGTGATCCAAAGGGGCATCTGTACCCCAGTGTTCATAGCAGCGATGTCCACATAGCCAAACTGTGGAAAGAGTCCAGATTGCCATCGACAGATGAATGGATAAAGAAGTATATAAACACACACACACACACTCACACCCAATGGAATATTAGCCGTCAGAAAGGATAAATACTTACCATTTACATTGATGCGGGTAGAACTGGAGGGTATTATACTGAGCGAAATTAGTCAATCAGAGAAAGACAATTATCATATGATTTCACTCATATGTGGAACATAAGAAACAGGGCAGAGAACCATAGAGGAAGGGAGGGAAAACAGAATGGGAAGAAATCAGAGAGAGAGAGAAAAAAAACCATGAGAGACTCTTAACTATAGGAAACAAATTGAGGGTTGCTGGAAAGGAGGTGGGTAGAGAGATGGGGTAATTGTGTGATGGGCATTAAGGGGGGCACATGATGTGATAAGCACTGGGTGTCACATGAAACTGATAATTTATTGAACACTACATTGGAAACTAATGATGTACTGTAAGTACTATAAGTTGGCTAATTTAATTTAAACTAAAAAAAGAAAAAAATAAATGTATTTCCAAGGGCTGTAGATATTTTGAAACATTAACTAAATTATTGATGATTGCTGATATTTCCTCTCCTCTTCAGCCGTTCCTACATTCAGATGGGTCAGCACTCAGCACCATTGTCTTCCAGGAGGGGAGCTGCAGCAGGGAGCAAGGAAATCTGAGAAGGAGGTTCTGGATTCAGAAGTTCCACATTCAGAGAAAAGGCACAAATAGTAGATTTGAGAGAACATCTGTTGCAGAAATACATTTTCTGCTCTATGTTCTCCCCTCCCCTCCCATTACAAACTAAGATAATTATCTTCGGAATCCTTGGGGATAGGAGATCTAGAGGAAAAGCAATGAGATGCTTGTGGATCTGCAAGGAGGAGCATGGACTCTGCCTCTCTCCTTCACTCTCCATTTGTTAGGAGCAGAGAGGGTTCACATGGCCACACCCAGAGAGATCTGAGCAGGTGGCAAAACCCCGTGGTAACTAACAATGGCCATCTGGGCATCTAAGCAGGTGAGGCCCTAGATAAACATGGGGTGTCCATGGCTCAGGGTGGAGCATGAACAGCTGAAAAATTCCTAAGGAGGGCCCTGGAGGTAGCCTCTAAGATGATGTCTGGTGCTGGAGCATACTTAAAATGGCCCTGAAAATACAGAGAAGGATAATGCTGAGGGACCTTGAACTGGGCTTGAGAAGTAAGTTAGCAGTACCTTTGGATGGACCTCCAAGGACTGGACAGGACAATAGTGCAGGGCAGATACTAGGGCAGTGACTTAGGTGGGAAACTTTCTTCCCCCTGATCTAGTGAAAAACACAACACAGTCCCCTCGGTATATAGACATATGTTTGGGGAAAAGGAAGTAGAGGTGGTGAGATAAACTTGAGTTGTCTAAGGTTAAGTGTCCACAATCTGCTGCAGTGGGGGCTCCACACAGAATTAAATTAATTTTAAAAATAATAAAAATAAAAAATAATAAAAAGTGATATTATAAACTACCTGAGTTTATGATCTGAAATACATACCTCGCTACTTCAGAATATATTTTTAAGTCTTCTGAGCTCACAGTTCCTCTTCATGATGGTGCATAGTATAACTTTTATCAGGGCTAGAGAAATAGTGTTGGTTGAGTCTGGACCCTATTCAAAGCACCCTGGGGTGTTTTTGTCACACATGAGATGGGATGGGATGACCAGACCTGGCTTTGAGCATGTGTTACTAAATCTTAGTAAATATATTCCAACATATATTTAAAGTACATCATTTAAAGACTGGATCTTTGCCAGCTGATTCAATGGAAGGCTTTTCTTTCATCCAAAATTCTATGCAAAATCCTAGCTCTGGCTGGGTTTCCTCATTGCATTTCTCTCTGATCTCAAGGTTCTGTGTCTGCCAGCAGCTTCATTCAGCCTCTTTGTGGAAACCAGTTCCCTCTCTCTCTCTCTTCCTCTCTCTCTGGCAGCTGTGTTCTCTCTATAGGATCATCTGTCTTCTGTAGGCTGTGGTGATAGGATGGGTTTTTAAACTCTTTTGGCAGAAAGAGTCACTTCCTGCCTGGGGAGAAAGATGAAAGTGAACCCCACACTGTGCAGAAACATGGACACCATGACACTTCCCGTGCAGTCCAGCTCCCACCACCCCCACCACACTCACTCAGAGCTCAACTGCCGTGGCCCTTCTTGACCTGGGCCATCTGAGCTGCATCCACTCCTCAGCTCAAGTCACATCCACCCCAGGAAAGGCAATTTCTAAATACTTAGAGGTTCAGCTTTATAGTATGAAAAGTTGAGATTAGTTCTCGCATTTCCTACCGTTGTCTGTGTACATTTTAATATGACACCCTCAGTCACTGAAATGTGTGCACCATACAATAAAAAACAACTGTCATAAAATCTCTAGTGAAATCATTCCTGTGGCTACATTATAGAAAAGGGTGTTGTTAGAGTCATTGGTTATTGGAAAGCAAAGGAAGATCCCTGTTTCTGGTTCCTTTCTGTGACTTGACTTTAAGTCAACACAAGTCCTAGAGGCAGTTCAGACTCTGTCTCCTGTAGTGGCCACATATAGAAAACAGCCCATGGAAGATCGGTGACATGACTTCAATAGGAAATTGACCTTGTGGCCATGGGAGGAGTCCTAAGGAGAAATAAGGACACCTAAGCCTCATGCCAGAGCCACCCATGTAGAACCTTCTCCAGCTTTCTTATATACCTGCTGCCCACAGGGATTTGGGGCTATTGCTGAATAATTTCACTTCTTTGGAGACTTTATTCAATTCTTCCCAAAGCCAGGAGCCTGTGGGTAGCATGAAGATCACTAGCTCTGTTTATTCAGGCTGACAGAGGTGAGAACCCTAGATATGAGGAATTTGACCTTTAACTAGTAGACACGATGAGTCTCACTGACAGTAAGAACATCCCACACTACTGGACTGCAGATGTCCCCAGCTACTACCTGCCATTCCTTAGTGACATCCCTTGATGATATGGGAGGACCAGGGAGACAGACTCATGACCCTAAATAGAAGATGAGAGAAGAGCCCAAACACCTCGTTTCCATGGAAGGTTGTCCATCCACGTAGACTCAGCTCCTTTCCTGGGTTCTGAACTTAAGAAGACAAGTATAAGAGGGACAGTACAGGTAGAGCTAAATCCGGATTCAGAGGTAGGCAGGCAGGCAGTTGCTGGAACCTTCTCAGGGAGCCTGAGATTGCAAGGAAATGTCACTAATCTCTGGAGTAGATCCAGTTCCTGTTGAGAGCCATACAACTGAGGGACCAGGGCTGAGCTGGTCTGGACCATAGATACGAAATTAGGGGCAGCCAAACTTTCCTTGTTTTCCCATGGACGGTTTGGTCTCTGTGGCAAATAAGCATTAATAATTATGTATTTTTGTTCCATTTGAAGGGCACCTGTATCTTAACCTACTAGGTTCAGCCCACCCAGGCTATTCACATACCCATCCCTGCCATCACCTCAGGAATCACCTTCATTTAAAATGTTAATATTTTCATCATCACAAGTTCTCTTTTTCTTTGCAGTCATTTTGATTTTTAAATATATTACCTCAAAATATGGTTTATTTTGATTATTGAGTTTTCTGGCATCCTTTTAAATCTTGTAATGGCATTGGTTTCCTAGGGCTGCTCTCACAAATTGCCACAAACTGGGCAGCTTAAAACATTAGAAACCTATTCTCTCACAGTTCTGGAGGCCAGAAGTCTGAAATCGTGGTTTCGGCAGGGCCACTCTCTGGGACCTCTAGGAGAGAATCTCTCCTTGCTTCCTTCAGTTTCTGGCAGCTCCATGTGTTCCTTGGTTTGTGGCAGTGTCACTGCAATCTGCACCTCTATGTTCACATGGCCTGCGTCTCAAATCTCTCTGGTAAAGACACCTGTCCCTGGATTTAGGACCCACCCTAAATCCAAGATGATTTCATCCGAAGAGACTTCCTGACATTTACAAAGACCCTTTATTCAAATAAGATCACATTCACAAGTTCCAGGGGTTAAGACTTGGACATATCTTTTGGGGGGCAACAACTCAACCCTCTATAGCACCCAAAACAAGTGCTTCACCTGCCTCACCCAACTCTCAATCTCACCGCAAAGATGTGTGTCCCTTATGGATTCTAGTTCATCATGAGAGAGTCACAGCTGGCCCTTTTAAGTCATAGGGAAGGTGTGGACAGAACAATGTAGAATGGTGAAGAGCATACTCAAAAGAGGGAGACTCTGTGTAGACTGTTCCATCTACGCAGACAGAATGGCGAAGAAGAATGAATTTTGTAGAATGAAGTTGTAGAGATGTCACCAAACTTCTGTCATATGCACACATATATGCACACACACACGTATATATATATATGAAATAGATAAGTAATGTAAGTAAAAACTTTTTGCAGACCACAGCTGCATGGCTCTTAGAAACTGACATTCTTAGAGCATGATCTTCTTCCCATTATCGTGGGAAAGAGTGAGCTACTTTAAAAACACACATACACACCCACTTCTTGAAGCCATATGGAGATTTTAGTCATACAAATAGAAGCTTGGTTTTCTCCCAGTTTCCCACCAGGCACTCGTTAGCATCAGGAAGATCTTTGCCCCACAGTAGGACTTATTAGCATGACCTCCTCTGAGTGAAAGTTTTCCCCATTCCTTGCATTGGATTTTAAATATGTACATTCTCCATTATCATTACAATGGCATCAAGGAGCAATAAAATGTAAATAAGCACCATAATCGATTCTACTGAGCAACATTCATTTTTTTACCTGTAATATAATTTCAGATGAATCTGTATGTGAATTTACAATATTAGACAAGCCATGAGTGTTATCTCAGAAAAGTGTATAAATTCAGTGTGTTTGGGTAAACTCACATTTAATACATTTAAAATTTGGCATCGTGTGAGCAAATTATTTGCAGATTGGTAGACAGGGTGAATAATCTGACACCATATGGAGACTATCTATGAACCACAGCAATTTCTACACTGTTGATCACGTCTCAGATAAACAATGTAACCAAAGTGAATTTTTAGTTTTTCATTATTTTCTTGGTATCCTTAGAGAACAAAATTCAACTGAGTAAATTTTAGAGATCTTACTGGCTTTATTCAATGATTTCTGAATCAGGCAGCTTATTCTTTAGCAGATAGAAAGTTGAAAATAGAGCTACCCTACGACCCAGCAATTGCACTAGTAGGGATTTACGCCAAAGATACAAATGTAGTGATCCGAAGGGGCACCTACACCCCAGTGTTTATAGCAGCAATGTCCACAATAGCCAAACAATGGAAAGAGCCCAGATGTCCATTGACAGATGAATGGATAAAGAAGATGTGGTATATATACCTACAATGGAATACTACTCAGCCATCAAAAAAAGAACTCTTGCCGTATGCAACAACATGGATAGAACTAGAGGATGTTATGCTAATTATAAGTCAATCAGAGAAAGACAAGTATCATAAGATCTCACTCATATGTGGAATTTAAGAAACAAAACAGAGGATCATAAGGGAAGGGGGAATAAAAGAAGACAAAATCAGAGAGGGAGACAAACCATAAGAGACTCTTAATCATAGGAAACAAACTGAGGGTTGCTGGAGGGGAGGTGGGTGTGGGGATGGTGGACATTAAGGAGGGTGAGTGATGTAATGAGCACTGGGTATTATATAAGACTGATGAATCACCGAACTCTACCTCTGAAACTAATAATACACCATATGTTAATTAATTGAATTTAAATTTAAAAAATAATAATTAAAACAAAGAAAGGTGTTCCAAAGAGCTATACAAAATGAGAGACTTTTATCAACAGAAGGGAGGGAGACAAGGAAGTTATACTAGCAAAGAGCGATTGGTTGTGGCAAGGTCACCTTCCTGTAGAGAATGGCAGGGGTCTATCAGGCAGGTCACCTTACTAGTGCTGACCAGTTAATTCCAGGCTGACTGGTTTAAGATTTCATTTCTGGGAAAGGCCGAACTATAATTAAGTTAGGTATTACATCTCTGTCTGCTGATGTGGAACTTAGCATAAGTGACTCCATTTGGGGCCTGTTGTCTTTTTTTTTTTTCAACAGTGTATTATATTTAATGTTTAAAGTGAGAGAAGAAGTTTTCTGAGATTCTCTTACACGCATCTTATTATTCATTAATTAAGGGGGAATTATTTGCATTTGCCCTTCTGTGAACTTAACCCAAAACATGCTTTTCTCTTTCTATGTGCCAACAGATATTTCATAGAGAAAAGGGTTAAACAACAGAACTTTAAGTGAATAGTGACTTTTGCTCATACAGTGTAAGTCAGAGAACTCCTCATGAGGGAACAGGATGTCAAGCAGAGGGTATCGGGAGATCGGGTGGATGAGTGGGGCACCTAGGGATAATGAACGTTCAGATTTAGCATGCAGTTTTTCGTTCAGATGCCTCCCGCTACCTAGACCCTCATGAGTGCTATGGATGGGAGCAGACGCTGTCAGTGATGACTAAAGGAGACTCTAGGATACAATACAGCAAGCAGGAGCTATCGAACCACCTGGATATCTACTGAATCTGTCTTCTCCTGATTCAGTGTTATATCATATCTTACACTTGCTTGTTTTCATACCATCCAAACTGCTCTCTGTTCTATGTTAACCCCATCGAACCCAGACTTCACACTCTGCCAGAAATATTTTTCTAAAATGCACATCTGACCATGTCATGGCACTGATGAAAATGTTTCAACAGCTCCCGATAGAGTAAATTTCTAATTCCATAGCAGGGCTCACAGAGTCATTCACCGTCTGACTCAACTTACCTTTCCAGTCTGCCTCCTGCCTCTCGGGACAGATTGAGGAGTCAACAGTTTGGCAGAGTGGAACCATAACAGTTCAGAAGTAGTGATGAGAAGTGAGAGGGAAGAACCTTCCTTGGAGCCCTGAGGCACCTGGAGGGCTGGAGAACAGCAGCATCAACAGGGGTTCATGCTTTGGGATTTGGGGGTGGGAGGTGACCAGTAGGGCCAGGTCTCAATCAGGTCTGGGGTTTTTCCTAGCAAATATTTAACCCTTTCAGGGCCTCTTCTCAGACTTCAATGACACACAAATGTTTTATCACTTTTTTTTTTAAAGATTTTATTTATTTATTCGACAGAGATAGAGACAGCCAGTGAGAGAGGGAACACAAGCAGGGGGAGTGGGAGAGGAAGAAGCAGGCTCATAGCGGAGGAGCCTGATGTGGGGCTCGATCCCACAACGCCGGGATCACGCCCTGAGCCGAAGGCAGACGCTTAACCGCTGTGCCACCCAGGCGCCCCTGTTTTATCACTTTTTTAAACTCTATCTTTGGAAAAGATTGCAAATGTCAAATGTTTCTTCCCATGGGAACAAAAATTCGATATTGAGTGACTGAACTTCCAGAAGTTGCAGGCACTGACCCAGGAACGGAGAGGAACTGAGATGTAGCTTAAGGAACTCACAGGACCTTTAAACACTTTGGATTTTTAATGAGAAATTCACTTACTGCAGGGAACTGGAGCTCAGTATCTCCTCTCCCTGTCATATCCCATAAGGAAAGGTGAATGAGACCTGGAGAGCAGGGAACACGCTGGGCTGGCCGTTCTTGGAGCACAGATGAGAGACTGCAGCCCAGAGCAGGCGGTCGCTGCTGGTCCCAGAGGGAAGGAAGGTGCCCCAGGGCAGCACCCACTGTCTCTTCACCTCTCCCAGTTCTTCTCCACGGGAGGTCCTATTTTACAGAAGGAGGTGCTTTGCAGTATTGAACTGGCCCTGCGAAACCCTACCAACCAGACTTACAGTTTAACCCTCTCCCTATCTGCCCTAAGTCTTAGGAGATGAGGGACCATTTGAAAGCTGTCACTGGAGCATTCTTGTTCTCTGTGTGAGTGGATACTCCTTTTCAAGAAGTGCAGTTAAGAAGCCAGGTGTTGCTGTGAGCTGTCAGCTAATGCCGCATAATAACCCACCCCCAGTCGCAGTGGCTGATGACACAGCATTTATGCTTCTTGATCAGAGGCTTAGGGATTGCAGAAGTGGCTTTGCTTTGAGCTGAAGTTCAGCTGGGTTGGGCCTCAGGTGAGAATCATGTCTGTCCCACTTGTCTCCTGCTGAGAACCAGGCTGAGAACCAGCAACTAACAGAGCTAAGCTCTTCTAAGAGTGATCTCAGGGGCAAAAAAGTGAGAAACACACAACGCTTCTTTAATACCTCTGTTCATATTCCTTTGGCCAAAGCAAGACCCATGGTCAAGTCCGAAGTCAGAGGTGGGAGGATAGGAAATACATTCCACCCCATGGGACGGTATAGTGTAAGTGCCTCACTTTAAAATTTCATTGCCAAGCATCCATTTCAAAGACATTTTACCAGCTGGATGACACAGCTATTAGTACAATAGCTACATAAGACAACATGCTGCCCACCCACCATGACATTCCCCTTTTAGAAAGCTCCCGATAGGGCGTGTGAGTGGCTCAGTCGGTTAAACCACCAAATTTGATTTCGGCTCAGGTCATGAACTCAGGGTGGTGAGATCAAACCCAGTGTGGGCTCCGTGCTGGGAGGGTGGAGCCTGCTTAAGTCTCACTCTCTCCCTCCGCACCCCCCTCAAAAGCCCTGGGTGACCTAAATAACAGACCACTTGAGTGACCCTGCTTTTCCCTTCCCATGCCCTAATTCCTCTTCTAAAATTTTAATTTGCCAATAGAGTGAACCTGTGAAAACTTAGACACCCCACCCTCGACCTCCGCAAAGGCAGAGCCCAAAGTCTGTGCTCCCTCTCCCCTTACCTACGACCACTTTGCATGGCCCTTGGATGGGCCATGTACCCATCCCCAGGACTTGGGAGTAATAGATCTTTTTCTTTTTTCAAAGTTCCCTGAGAGTTGACACTGAAGTGCATCTTGCAAACATGGTAGGAGCACAAGCACTGATCTAACCACATCACTGGTTCCCGTCTGGGAAATATCTATGGGGGTTGCCAGAAGTAGTAGGGTCCAGTCAAGTGCCCCAGGCATTCCTGGCTAATAGCATCACCATCAATAGGCTTAGACCAACACAAAACAGAGGGTGAGCTTAGTGAAGAGGTATGGAACAATACTCCATTCTATCCTGCCAGGTGAGGCTACAAACTTTGTAATTACTTGAGTTGCCATAGTGACTAAATGCCACAGACGCTGGCTCTCCCAGTGTCCTGCCCTACACCTGCACTGCATCCCATGTTACCACTGTGCCGTGTATTACCATGATGCTACCACATGCCATAGATTACCAGGGTCCGATATCCCCCTGGCAACAAGGTTATTCAAGCCCTCATCTAATATTAAGATTTACCGAATCCCAGAAACACATTTTGAGGATCTGTTTCCTGAAACTACTCCTGGTACCAATTACGTTGTCAGATACAGAAAATAATGTTATACCTGGTTTATGTTCATAATACTTTATGAGAGATCACACTGAATACCCAGCTTTTATACATCCCATTGATAGGAAAGAATTGATATCTTAAAAAAATACATCTAACCCTTCCATAAATCTTACTACTCAAAAACTACATTAAAAAAAATTCTTGGCATTATTCCCTTCTCAGGATCTTTGTAACAGATACTGAAAATCCCCAAGATGGTTAAGAGTTTTAAAGACACAAGGCTTCTATTATGCAAATTCTATAGATTTAGTGCTGGTCAAAAATTGTGTCCACAAGGACCTGCGAAATGGAATATATATAAAAGCATGGTAATAATTGAAAAAAATGGTCTATTAATGTCAGTTTTAGCGGAGACTCACAAATCTCCCAGGAAATGTTATCAATATATCATCTTTATGAAAAGAAACAATAGGAGATACAGGACACTTTACTGGAGAAAATGAAGATTTAGGGGGAAAACGTGCAAAAACATTAAAGGAGATCCTAATCACTCTCAACTTTAGGGGAAAAAAAGGTGAAAATAAAATCCATGCTCTAAAAAGTCTTTTGAGTTGTTAACCAATTAGTTTATTTTATATTATATCTTTGACTTTTAAAATATAAAATATAGATGTCTTTCATCTATAACCTTAAAGCATAAATATCCATGCAAAGCATGCGTTCTCATGTCGGAGCCACTACTAACCAAAATATTTGTTTCCTACCCAAAGAGGTATACTTGGAGTGACAACAGAGATTATTTGCTAATGAAAAGGTGATCACACTTGGTGATGAGGACACGCCAGTATCCACTGGTGTTTAATTCACCATCTGTTTGTTCTTACAGCCTGGACACCTTGAAAGTCTTCAAAAACACACCTGCAAACAAAAGATATTCTGTTATCATCTGCCTGGTGAAAAACTCATTATTTGCACCTGATGCTGAAATGTCTCTCCTTTCAAGAAAAGGATTTAGAGAGGGCTTTGGAGCACGATTCCAGTGCTAACCAACACTGACAGGAAGGGAGAGCCGGAGGCTTCTGCTCCACAAGACTGTGCTGCCCCGCGGACTCCTCCATGGTCCTGTTCTGCCCTACCTCCACCTTCAGGTACAGATGGAAGAAACACACTCCCAGGGCTGGGTGAGCAAGGACTCTCTGCGCTCAGGCATCATGGATGTGAAAATACACTTCCGAAAGTGGGTAGGAGTACAGACCATGGCTGGGATGACCACGTGTGATTATCGTGATTATTGACAGCTTTTCCCTTTCCTCCCAACAAATATTTCTCCTGGGGGATCCAGCTATAAACCCTTACAGGGGAAATGACTTATAGAGCAGGTCTACTTGCATTCCAGAATCTTTATTTTCTGATCCCAACTTGGTTTCCATTTGGAACCTCCCTTCATCAGGATGGCAGGAAACAGATCCATCATCCTTAGAGTTAATCTGGGTGACTCTGTGTTTCTGGTTTGCCTCACATAGCCCCTGCTTATGCTGGTTATTCCAGGGTAATTCTTAGTACTTTCAAATGTATCCCGATGTCCATATGTGGTCACCCTGGTAAATCACCTCCCCAATCCCCAGATCACTTCAAAGTTGCTACAGGCTCACAGGCTTTAGTATGGGAAGAGGGGACAGGGGTTTGACCATTAAATTATACAAGCTAATAGTGGAGGCGATCAGATCTGGGGGTTGGGACTTTCTGCCTCCTCTCTGCCATGTTTGAGGAGTGACATCTTTCCAAATCTGTCCATATATTGATGCAGAGATGCTGACATCCTTCTCTAGGGTCTGACTGCTTCCTTGACACAATGCCAGAAAGCTGAACTCTTGTCCATGTGGGAGGCAAACTGATAGTCATGTTCTCACTACTGTGGCATAGACCTAGTAACATGTTTCCAATACATATAATACAGCAAAAATGGTGGGGTGCCAATTCTGATGTTAGGTGGCAGATAGATTCTGGCTTCTGCGTTGTTCACCCTCTCTCATGGAAGCCAGCTGCCATGTTGTGAGCTTCACAATGGAAAAGCGCACATGGCAAGGAACAACCATCAAAGACTTGAGGTCCTCAGTTCGATAGCCTTCCAGCAATCACATGAGTGAGGTTGGAAGCAAATCACTCCCGGGTCAAGGCATGAGGTAACTGCAGCCATGACCAACACTTTGATGATATAGCCTTGTGAGAGGCTCTGAGCAGAGGACCCAGTTTAAGTGAATTTAAATCTTGACCCACAGAAGCTATGAGATAATAAGTCGTTATTGGTTTAAGCTGCTAAGTTTGGGGGTAATTTGTTATATGGCAGCATATAAATAATATAGCGCTGTCCAGATCAAACCCCAGGTGGGGCTCCACTCTCAGCAGAATGTCTACTGGAGATTCTCTCCCTCTACTCCTCCCCATCCCCCTGCCTCCTGCTCTCTCTCTCTAAAAGTAAATAAATAAATCTTTAAAACACTCCTCCTCTCTGCTTCCCTCCAATCAGAGGTACCCTTTATAGTTTTGTAGGTTTAAATGAAATTCCACTTTCCTTCCTGCTTCTGGTCAAACATTTGGTCTGAATATCATACCACTTCTGTTTATTTAACCCAACCACTAAATGCCAGAGATCATAGGTCTTTCTTGCTCTTAGACCTGTTTATGGGCCCCATCTTATTTAATGTAAAGGTGGGGGAGGAAATGCTATGTGAAAAATACAAAGGTTAATACTATAAAATATTGTATCTGCTGTGGCTGTGCATTTGCTCTCAGGAGTGTGAAGCCCCCCAGAAAAAATATGGACAGGAAATGGACATAAGATGAATTCTTAGGGTCCATGAGAAAGAAAATGATGACTTACAGGAAGCAGGCTGTAGCTAAAGGTGACCTTAAGAATTTACATTGCAAATAAGATCATCAAAAGTTCAGTAAATTGATCAAAATGCACAACAGTGGAATTTTTACATGTAGACTTTGTCTTTTTAAAGGAACTAGCTTCACCTATGCTTCAGCTCTAGGAAGAAATCTGTGATTAAAAGTAAACTCTGTCACTAATGTTGAATTCTGAATATCAAAGGGTTAAAAAATGTTTTAAGTATAAAATTAGAAAAAAAACACAAAAAAAGGCTATTTTAAGTACATGTGTGTTTTTCCATCCCTCCCCAACCCAGTAAACTTATATTAAGTAGTTCATTTAATAGAAGACTTCTTGAAAACCACAGTCCATGTGCTAAGGTTTGTTTTACATGGGTCACTAATGTGGGAGGCTTTGATACCTTATGTTGAAAGTAGAGCAGTCAATTAATTCCATGAGTGTGAATTTGGCATCATAGTCAATTTACCCTTAGAGGAAAGTTGCCAGCTTTCCAAATACTGTTTCTAAATTAAATAAAATATTTAGTTCTCTGACTTGACGTCAAAGCATTTTGCTTTGATTCATGAAGCATGAACTGAAAATTCTATTTTTCATCCTCTTGTTTCCCCTAGGGGAATCTCAGGCAAGATTTGACTTCAGAAGGGTAGGAATTCTGCTTCCTAATCTTCTGCAGAGAGATGCATGCTCATCTTGCTGAGATCATGTATTAGTCAGGGTATGATAGGGTATGCTGCCGTAACAAGCAATTCAAAACCTTTGTGCCCCCCCCCCAAAAAAAAGTGCCTATCCCTCAGATTGGTAGTAATGTTCTCTTTTGCACAATCTCTCAGGGATCCATGCTTATGGAACAGTCACATTTCAAAGATCACTCATTTCTATGCCAGAGAGAGAATATTCTGGAGGATGTTGAATTTGTAAATAATGCCCCAGTCCACATTTCACTGGCCAGTGATAGTGTCATGGCCCCACTAAGGTATGATAGGGACAGAAATTCAATCTTTATGAGTCCAGAAGGAAAGGATAACTGGATTTTGGGGAGTTATCCCAAAAACTATCACAGGACCCCGTAAGAAAATGCACACCAGCCCAATGCTGCTGTCTTGCCTCTAGGATGGATTTCATAGCTCTGCAAAGGCTCCAAGCCACTTTTCCTTTATCCTCAGCAGTTAATCTTTATTTCCTCCTCTATTCATTTTGGAATCCTTTTTGCATTGATATTTGGGCACTGCTGTCCATCTTGTCCATCTCATCTACAGGTTTTAACACATGGGTGAACATGACAATCGTTCAAGAATAGTAATACCCAAGTGCCACCCAAAGCCAATGTCTTCAGAATATTTGGGGGATGGGGGCAGCACACAGTTATAAGTACTTTAAAAAATCTTCCAGGTGAGTCTAATGTGCAACAGAGATGAAAAGCATTGTTCTAATGTCTGAATGAATGGCCTGCATCAACCCTCCAGAGGCACCAAAGGTGAAACACCAAGTCCCTGAACTCAGGTTTCACGTGCCTGAGCAAGAGGAACTCTACCCTCAGATCCTACAGTGAATTCTCCAGGGGTGGGAGATCACACATTCCAAACTTATTCCATCAGATGACAAGACTTGCCCTTCTTCTCACCACCACACCAAGTTGCCAGAAAACATCATTTATAGAAGTGACATAAGAGAGTCAATTACTTGAATTAAGAAACTTGAAGTTATCTTATTCCAGTTCACTAGTATTATGTCAAACATCACCCCCAAATTTAGAAGCTGAAAAGAACAACAATTATTTATTTTGCTGCCAAATCTGCATGTGTCCCCGCTGCAAGTGGTGTCATCTGGGGTTGTACTAACTGCACCCAAGAGAGCTCTCTCACATGGCTGGCAAGCTGGTGGTAGCTGGTGGGGCGTCTCCATGAGGCAACTTTGTGCTTCCTCACAACGTGGCTGGATTCTGAGGGAGAGAATCTCAAAATACAAAAATCTGCATTGCCTTTTTTGACTTAGAGGTCACTTTCCAGTCAAAGGTCCACCCAGATTCAGGTGGATAGAACAGAGATCCTACCTCTTCAAAATCACATTGTAAGCATAGCACATGGATGGGCAATATTATTGTTGTCATTTCTATAAATGTGTTCTGCCACATTTTCTCAATCAACCTCCAAGGGAGAGGCAGAATTCTACAGTGATTTAAACCATTAGCTCTAGGGGCTCCTGGGTGGTTCAGTCAGTTCAGCGTCTGACTCTTGATACTGGTGCAGATCATGATCTCAGGGTTGTGAGATCAAGCCCCATGTTGGGCTCAGTGCTGAGCATGGAGCCTGCTTAAGATTCTCTCTCTCCCTGTTCCTCTGCCTCTCCCCCCACTCATGCACTCTGTCTCTGTCTCTCTAAAAACATAAAAAATAAAACACTAGCTCTAAGACTAAACTTATAAGCTCTTCTTACTGGATGTATGAACTTGGTTGAGTTTCTTACCCACCCACTCCCAACCCATGCTCAATGCTTAATTTTCCATTGTAAAATGGGGAGGAAGAAAATAAGAACAGTACCTATCCTATATACAAGTTGATTATAGATTCTGGTTTACTTGTGACGTTCCCACTTTATACCTATTGTCTGACATCTTACACAGTTTAGCATTTGCCCTGAGTTTTCATGTTTTAGTTACATTTTATCATTGATATTTATAACAAAATATGTTTAGCAGATCTCTACTTCCTACTTTCAACTTCTGCTATGGTCTTGCCTAGTAGTGTAGGATACACATGTGTAATGAGTAGGGTTCTCACCGTAATGTGTATTTAAATCTACAAATTGACCACCAATATCCCAACTCTTTTTGCTAACCCTTTCCTACAAGCAATACCTCCTTTTCAAATATAGTATTCAGGGTGTAATAGGCAAAATAATGGCCTGTCAGGGGCGCCTGGGTGGCTCAGTCATTAAGCGTCTGCCTACTGCTCAGGGCGTGATCCCGGAGTTCTGGGATCGAGCCCCATGTCAGGCTCTTCTGCTGGGAGCCTGCTTCTTCCTCTCCCACTCCCCCTGCTTGTGTTCCCTCTCTCGCTGGCTGTCTCTCTCTCTCAAATAAATACATAAAATCTTTAAAAAAAAATAATGGCCTGTCAAAGATGTGCATGTCCTAATCCCCAGAACCTGTGAATATGTTACATTCCATGGCAAAGAGAAATTAAGATCATTAATAAACCGACCTTAAAATAAAGAGATTATCCTGGATCATCCAGGTGGGTCCAATGTAGTCACAAAGATCCTTAAGTTAGAGCTGGCAGGCCAAGAAAGAATCAGCATCAGAGGGATGCCTGTGAAAGAGACTCAAATGGCCATTGATAGCTTTGAAAATGGAAGGAGGTCACCAGCCAAGGAAAGTGGGCAGACTCTAGAAGTTGGAAAAGGCAAGAAATGGGTTCTCCTCTAGAGCCTGCAGAAGGAACACAGCCCTAACTGTAAAATAGTAAATTTGTGTTGTTTTAAGGGAATAAGTTTTTTCTAACTTTTTACAGCAGCAATAGGAAATTAATGCACTGGTTTACTTCTGACATTTTATAGCTGAACTTCAGAGTAACTTGATTTTGGATTTCCCATACGGCATTCTTTATTTCAGATAAATGTATATTTGATGGAGTTCTTATTTTAGATCAATATATATTATGTATCACAATGGAGCAAAATTAAGAAGACCTATGATTTTACCTCATATACATATGGTAAAACATTCAAAAGAATCATAGAGAAAATTTAGACATGTTTTGTCTTATAAAAATACTGCCAAGTAAAAGCATGATGAATGGAAATAAAAAGACAGTAGTCATGAAAATATTTGAGCTGAAATATTTATAGCCTTCATTGTGGAAAACGTGAGAACTGATCATTCCTACGTTTACAACTTTGCCTGAATTACCAGATATCTTAACACTTGAAGGGAGAGAATTCTTTAGCAATATTATGGTCTGCAGAAAAGTGTCAATTGACTGCGTCAAGATTTGTATATTTATTAATCATAAAACACAAACTTAAAGAGGATGGTATGCAATTTTATGGGAAAAAATAAGACTAGATTAAAATTTAAAATTCTTTAGAAAAATACCAGTAACACGGTATTAGAAAGAGAAGGATGGTTTCACTTAAATGTGGAACATTAGGAATAGCATGGAAGACATTAGGGGAAGGAAGGGAAAACTGAAGGGGACAAAATTAGAGTGGGAGATGAACCATGAAAGACTGTGGGTTCTGGGAAACAATCTGAAGATTTCAGAGAGGAGGGGGTGGACTGATGGGATAGCCCAGTGATGGGTATTAAGGAGGGCATGTATTGTGATGGGCACTGGGTGTTATACGCAAACAATGAATCATGGAACATTACATCAAAAACTAGTGATGTACTGTATGGTGACTAACATAATATAATAAAAAATTTTTTTAATAAATAAAAAAAAGAAAGAGAAGTCTGAAAAAACTGATTGAGGGATGAAAATGTATTCGAGGGGGTGTCTGGGTGGCTCAGTCAGTCAAGCATCTGCCTTCAGCTGAGGTCATGATCCCAGAGTCCTGGGATCAAGTCCCACATTGGGCTCCCTGTTCAGCAGAGAGTCTGCTTCTCCCTCTGCCCCTCCGCACACTCATGCTCTCTCCCTCTCTCTCACTTTCTCTTGCAAAAGTGAACAAATAAAATCTTAAAAAAAAAAGAAGAAGAAGATGTACTCCAGGAATGACTATACACAATGACTATATACAAATCTTCAGATGATCAATAAAATTTCCTTTTAATATAATGCACATGGTTCTATATTATTTTTTTTCTTCGAGTAATTTTATTTTAAAAAATTGTTTTGGGGGGACCTGGCTCAGTCAGTTAAGTGTTGGTCTCTTGATTTCTGCTCAGGTCATGATTTTAGGATCCTGGGATCAATCCCCACATTGGGTTCTGTGTTCAGCACAGAGTCTGCTTGAAGTTTTCTCTCCCTCTTTCTCTGCCCCTCCCCCTATTCTCTCTCAAATAAATAAATAAATAAGTCTTTTAAATAAATAGATAGATGATGATAGATAGATAGATAGATAGATAGATAGATAGATAGATGATAGATAAAATGGCTTTGTAACAAGCAAAGGGGGAAAAAAGAAACAAACAAACCAAGAAACAGACTCTTAACTATAAAGAAAAAACAGATGGGTCCTGGAGGGAAAGTGGGTGGGGGATGGGTGCAATAGGTGATGGGGATTAAAGAGTGCATTATTTTAAATATGGTTTTGTAAGTAGGACCACCAATATAATAAAATCAACTTGTAGCTTAATAAATAAATACTTCAAAAAGTTACTATGATATAAATTATTTTAGTATCCCCTTTTAATTCACAAAATATGTTTGTATTATAAATTATGTGGTCACACAGTTAATGATCAGTAATTATGATTTCTTAATTTTTTAAATTAGTGACCAAGTCCTGTCAGTTGGAATTGGTGTGATACACATGTATTTCATGATACACCGAAATAAGTTGTGATAGTCTATCATTCAAAAGGGAAGCTTCAGTTGCCAAAAAGCTTACTTTATATTGTACAGTTGAAACAACTAAACTTCCAGTATATTTCCCCTCTATTAAAAAAAGCCTCCAGATCTTTTCCTTTTCCTCTTCCTCATTTCAGGCTTCTTTTTCACCTGGTTCAGCACTCTGCCTCTAGGTCTTGAGGTTCAGAGGGCTTCATAATCATCTGCCCATTTTTGCAAAAATGCTGATTCTGCGGACCCTACCTTGTAGGCTTCTGATTCAGTATGTTCGGACTGGTACCCAGCAATCTGCATTTCTCATGGCCCCCTAGATGATTCTGATGCACTTCTATCATTGGAGGACAAGGGGACCGTGGTTGGAAGAATTGCTTCAAATTCTGGTTCAACATGGCTTCAAGAGTGATTCTTCCAAAATCAGTCCCGTCTCCCTGACTGCTGGATGTAGTCCCATGTCCTTTGTGCTGTGTACAAGAACCTTCAATGAGGTGGCTACTGACTGGCTCTCTTTGCCTCCTCTGCACCTATGTTCAGCCTCCATCTGCCAAGATGAGGGGCGTAGTGGAGGACTGCTTGCATCTGTGCCATGCGGGCACACTGCTGCCTTGCCTGCCCTCGCTGAACTACCATTCTGGAGAACTGGGGCATTAGCAACAGCCCTGAGAATGAGGCCAGAAACACAGAGTTTTTAATCAAGCTAGCGTAGTTTTTGTGGATTAATCCTTGTCAATTTGTTGCATGCTTTTGATCAGATTCTCGAGTGCTAAACATGATTGGTTGTGACCATTTTGCACGGCTTTAAAGTTGCTTTGGGGGTGAGGATTTGCATCGCCGGAGTCAGAACCATGACCATAGATGGTCAGCACCACCCCCATGCACACACACACACACACACACACACACACACACTCTCTGCACTCCTGTGTATATGACTGTATAATACTATTGGTCACCAGTGAAGTATGTGTTTGGAATTTGTTTCCTTGGGTAGAGGGGATGGACCACACAGGAGCATTCAGCCTGTTCCTGTGACCACCAGAACCCACATCGCATGGTGGCTGACCTGAGTGAGAAGCATTGTCCCTCCAGATGTCTAATTTTCTAGTACGAAATTTAAAGGCCCCTTGTCCCTCTATCTCATTTTAATCAGTGACACATTCTTTTTTTAAAAAAATATTTAATTAATTAATTTATTTGACAGACAGTGAGGGGAGGGAGTCTCAAGCAGACTCCGCAATGAGCGTGTAGCCAGATGCGGGTGTGGAGCCCCTCACGGGGCTTGATCCCATGACCCTGAGATCATGACCCAAGACGAAACCAAGCATTTGGATGCTCAATTGACTGAGCCACCCCGGCGCCCCAATCAGTGATACATTCTAAAAGCTTGAGTGGAACAGCGCCTCCTGCTCACATCTGAGTTCAAGGACATTGAGATTGTACTGCTCACTGTGTAACAGAGCCCACTGCCACACTGCTGGAGCTTCCGGGGTGCTTTAGAAATATTTTCCCTCCAAAAAATTTCACGAGCTCACACTGAAAACATTCTGAGAAATTTCAACAACAGCAAAGGATAAAGGACTGTTTAGATATAAAATACTCAAATCATTTTCATGTATTGTCTAAGCTGATGTGATTAGCTCATGTGAATAACTCCAAGCCCTTGCCAGCACATAACAGGCTTTCTACATAGGTCTAGTTGGAAAGAGAAAGAAAAACTACATACAGCTGTTGCACGGCCGGGAAAGGCTGTGCAGCCCTGACAGCAGCTGTTTGCATGCCAAATAGTTTCAGCAATTTCTAATTAAATCCAGCTCTGGAGAAATTTTATGATCTGCATCACATGATTTCTGTCTGTATCTGGGAGGCTTTCTCTTCCCTGGCTTGAAAGCCCCTCCAGCAAAGTCTGCCTATTTTCTTCATCTTAAAGGACTAATTAATCTAGAGGAGAAATAGCATTTTAGTCTCTGAGGTCAGAACACCCACAACAGTCAACCACCGGCATTGTAAGGAAGGAGGATGCCCAACCTCTTCCCGCTAAGGAACGAGCACTGGGGCAAAAGCGTCTGGTGCACGCCCTTCCTGCAGCCCCTCTGTAGGATCTCCACATCTACTAAACGAAGGACATGCATGTTTGTGCTTTTTTGACTTTCGTTCACGACTCTCTAAGAACCCTAAGATAATTATAATAATACATTGATATAACACTTTGTGAAGCTCTTTCATGCATATGATCTCATGTGTAACTTAAAACAACCATGTGAGATAGGCCGGCAGGTATTAACGTCTCCATGTTACCAATTAAAACAGAGAGACTCTCAAAGACTAAGGGATTCCTCATAGTGTTAAGGTCACAGCCAGTCATTGTCAGAAAAGAACTGGGCAGCACTTTCTAGCCCCAAAGCCTTTGCTTCTTCCATTTGGCCCACCACCTCCCTCACCTCATCCGTTGGATGGACATATCAATCTGTTCCTAAATTCAAAAGTGCCATTTTGAATTTGCCCAAGAGTATTATTTATTTGGCAGGAAAATTATCTTTATTTTTGGTAACCCCTAGTGATTACAATGAACATTTTTCCATCTCTCACCAGACTGTGACATATAGATTAACCCTGCATGAGGCTGATGGAAATGGAGGCAAGAGACATATCTGAGCATTCATTAGTGAATAGTAAATATACTTCAAATTACACATTCTCGCCTGAATTGTACAATATCCTCATCTCTGTGGGACACAATTCCCAGAAATCAACCATAATGTACATTTGTAACATCCCTGAGGCCAAAGACCAAAAAGAATTTATTTCACACTGAACTAAAAGTCTGGTTATGAATAGGCTTCCATTAAGGTAAACAAAATAACATCCCATGGCCCTTTAACACGTTTATTCTATTATTCTGTTTCCATGTGATACCACATTCCTAGACTATTGGTAAGTGTTTGAGGGACCTGAGAACATTTTGTCCTATTATTAATGAGATCAACCAACATGAAAACATTTAATGGGACCAAATTTCATGGAAGCACTTGACTGCCACTTTACTTGATTATTTTCTGAGTTTATTAGTGAGAGCAATAATGCTAGTGTTGCAGCAGATAAACGCCCAAATCTGTGACATAATACAAAAATGTCTACTTCTCATTCACACAAAGTGTGGTGGAATTTGAGCAGCTCTGGCTGGTTGGTTCTGGGAATTGTATGAAAAGCTTGTACAATTCAGGCAAGAATACTTCATTTTAACTATACTTAGTATTCCCACGAATAACTCATGCATTTGGTTGAACTGCTCTCATAGGATGTTTTTAAGCACCAGACCTGGGAATGGCAAACATCACTTCCATGCACATTACATTGGTCAGTTTCATAGCCCTAACCCCACAGCAAGAGATTCTGAGGAACTAGTCTTCCTGTATTCACATGAAAAGGCAATGTTATGGGAAACACTAACTATCATCTGTGCCCACCCTAATAGATAAATTTTTATGCATCAAGGCTTTCTCTGCAACCAGATCATTCCAGAAGCACCCAATGTCTATTTTGGAGAAATAATCTAAGAACAAGAATTTTATGATCTATCAACAAGAAAGACTACTAATTGAAAGGTGTTTTTCTGTTAAATACTACTCTCAAAGCCTCAAAGTGTCCTACGTATAAGGACTTGGAGGAGGAAGATGTACAAGACAGGAGGGTGTATTGAAGAGCAGAGGTTGAGCTGGGAGGGATTTAGCAATCCAGACCTGTCATTTCAATTTTGTAATCCAATGAAGATTTTCTGCCAAAGATTGTGTGTGTGTGTGTGTGTGTGTGTGTGTGTGTGTGATTATTTCTATTATTTCCACTGACTAGGGTAAGCTATGCCATATAATTCAGACGCAAATGACTACCTTGGAATCACAATAGTCTAGGAAACTCTGTATTCCCACAAATAAATCAAGTTTGACATCATCCAAATGCATTAAATGGTCTAAGAAACTCTATCCCTTTTAGTGTTGTCCATGGTCTTTTGTAAAACAGGACAGTGGATACACTTGTGTTTCTACAGCATATGCAGTTCTATATCTTTCAATGCTTTTCTCAGGACGGAGCAGGAAAGTTTATCAGTGCGATCGTGCCTGGATTTTCCTTTTCCATTTTGATGCTTTTCTTTAGACTCTATGCCGTCAGCACTCTATAAACATTAGAACCCATGATCTTATGAATTTGGTTTCCCCAAAACTGAGGAAATCCAGCTGCACAGGTTAGTTCCAGACCTTATATGGTCAAATTATTTTGTTTTGTTTTTCTTAATCTTGAAGAAGACATGGTCAAGCTTAGATGTCCATATCCTGCCCTGTGTTATTCTTATTTCCATAAAAAAACTGAGACCTAAAATAGTTTTATTAACCCCCCAGAACACATCTAAGAGAGAAGTATGGATAAAACATGGGACACTTAATTCCCAATCACATGTATTATTCAGTTTTGCAGTTTGGCTGCTTCACTTAAAATCTGGGTGCATTACACTCTTTAGGAAGACAGCATGCGTTTAGAGTTCGAAGTAAATCAAATAAGGCCCGTCAGTTCTCAACAGCTCTGTTCACATGTTTACTACACATATTTCTTTCCCCAAGAGTGGAACAATGTGTGTGAACCTAATAGAAACAGAACTTTAGTTTCTTATAAAGCACAGTCCATACCATGTTGACACAGATAATATCAAATTTTCTCTAATCTCCAAAATGTTTCATATTCTGGGGCATGTATGCATGTCAAGACACAATTTTCTGCCAATACCAGAGGGTTGTACATTTCATGTTCAAAATAGAATGAGTTCTCTATGAAGATAATGCAGTGTACCATTGGGAATTTTGAATTTATCACAGAAAAAATGAAATTGGTCACTAAAGTGGGTGGCTGCATCTGTTTCCCTACTTCCCAAAGAGTATCGTTTTTGGCTTGGAAAAATATACATTGGAAACCAAAAACTCTGTTAGGTCACTTAACTACTCATATATTTTCACATACTTTAGAG
The DNA here is from genome assembly GCF_023065955.2 of Ursus arctos. NCBI lineage: Eukaryota > Metazoa > Chordata > Mammalia > Carnivora > Ursidae > Ursus > Ursus arctos. The sequence goes on along the minus strand of NW_026622819.1, from coordinate 12,134,261 downwards.
CTTATTGTATATTTTAAAGAAATAAAGAGAACTCTAACAAGCAGCAGAAAGAAAACTGATGTCCAAATTTCTTTTTCACGATTGTTCAGTTTGATTTAGAATATATCAGGAATTAGCACAATAATATAAATGCAGGGCAGGGCAGTGTTTTCTAAGCCATTTGCATGGAACACTTAATACTGTTAGAAATAGATCTCATGGTCAAAAAATAATGGGAATGGTTGAATAAAAGACATTGCACAGATTTCTCTTATCGAAGGACTTTTCAGAGCCCTTAATAAACTAAAATACATTGAGATTCTCCCAGATGTATGGTCTCTGAAGCTATATTTCCTAAGCTTACTTGGCCACCATCAACCTTTTTTGGTAGATGTCTATTAACATCTTGAGTCATAGTAGTGGTCTACAGACCAGAGCTTAGGAAAGTGACAGTAGGGACTAAAGCCCCCCTAGAACATATATCCTGGCTATGTCTGTACAAGTGTTGAAGGACTTCAGCAGCTTAGTGGAAAAAATCAGAACCAATTAGTTCAATATGGAAGAGCTGTGTTGACACAACACAAATCTATTGAAGATACTACAATGTGATATCAGGTGCTTCTAAAGGTAAGTACCTAATAATTATGAAAATAATCTAATGGAGACAAAACCAAACTTTGAAAAGTAACAAAATGGTTATATGCAAACCAGTGTCTCTCAGACATACCTCCCATTTATTCATTTTACAAATAATTGAAGAATCTTCTGTGTAAGTCAGGCATTGGACCAGTCACCAAGGGTATAGCAGTGAGTGGACACCTGAAATCCCTCTTACAAAAAGGTTCTAGAGATCCTTGGTAGTGTGATCATTTATAGTGCCTCATTTATATCTTCATTCCCATTGATATATATCAGTCCTGCGTGAGGTTTACCACAATAGAGAGGCAACGGTAAGTAACCACAATAAGAAAATATCAGAAATATGTTAAAACTGAACATTTCCTACTAAAAAGCTACAGATAGAATTCAGTATGCAGATGATTAAGTACTTTATTCTCAAATCTTTTTAAATATAAATGTGGTACTTTCTTAAGCAATTACTGCAGTTAGAGCCAAAAATGACATTTTTATCTCAAGTTTCTGTTGAGTTTACAAAACAACTTTTTGCAGGTTTCCTCTAGACACTTTCCATCCCAAGAAACCACAAGGCTATTATGTTTAGGAAATGTCACAATATTCCCCCCACACCATAAAGGAACTGCATTACTATATTATCTCCAGGCAGAGTCGTGCATTTTCCAAACAAAACATGAGCTAATCTCAAAGTCTTTATTCAATATGTAAACTTTCCATGTTTTCCAGGCTTGCCAGGTTAAAGATGGGGCCAAGAAGATTATAACATTAATGGAATGTAACTTACTTTTGTAATATAGGAAACTGCCATCCTTTTCATCAAGTCTAAGGGTGGGGCACAGTGGGAAAAAGGACAAAGTTGGATTGAGCTCTCCTTTTCCTTTCTAGTTTGTACCATTCCCCTTTGTCCATCCTACACTTCAGACTTTGGTACCAAGGAAGGGGGAGCAGAGTACAACAGCGGTAAGGGAGGGAGATGCCTGGATGTGTTTGGAGTGGGCAGTGTGTGAGCATGTGCCTGGGCTTGCATGTGCCAGGGCAAGGTGGAGACAGAAAAGAGAAACACCTTTAGAAGATGAAGGATGATGTTGGCTTTCTTCTGACCTCCACTGATGTCTTCATTTACAGTGGAAACTAAGGCAGATAGCTCATTGTCTACTGACCCCTGCCCACGTGTCCCTATCTATCTATTTGCCTTACTGGTTCAGTGACTGATGCTCCCTTGACCAAACTCACGTGACATGTGTTTTCTGTTACAGGACCTCTACCACCTTCAGTGCTCTACTCTCCCCTCTCATGGTAGAGGTTGTGATCTTGTGGTTCTTGGGCCAATTCTGTCATGGAGATGGGTTTTTTTTTGGGGGGGGGGAGGCTTGTCTTTTCTTTCCCCCTTAAATGTAGACCGAAATAAAATTCAGGATATTTCACATAAAGTCCAAGCTTCTGGCTTCTTTTGAAGAACTGGAACGTCTCATAACACTAACACTGGCCTCGATATTTCTATAAGATACAACCTGCTGGGGCTGAGGAGCCTGAGAGCTCCAATTCCAACTGAATCCCACCACTCATGTAACATCTGCAGATGTGCTTAAGGCAGGCCAGCTTCACTCATGTGAACCACCTGCTTGACCCCTGGAGGCAGTAACCGCTCATCTCAGTGAAAACTGAAACTCAGCATACACAGATGACCTAATCAAGATAATTCCTCCATCCCTGTTGACTTAGTTTCTCTTCAAAGCCCATCCAGCCAGAATGCTCTGGTCCTCTGTCCCCAGCAGTCTCTGGACCTCAATCCATCAAGTACTCCTTCTTTCCTGTTTCTTCACCATTTTCCTCATCAATGATTCTCTCCTAGCCACATGGAAGACAGTTTTTACCATCACAAAGGAGACTAAAGCATAATCCTTTACATTTTGTCTCACTCAAGCTATTTCCCTTCTGTTAGAGAAAGAAAAAAAAAAGTCGTGCAAGAAAAAGTGTCCCTTGTTCTTTGCAATGCTTCACCCACTATTCACTTTTCAAATGACTGTGATCTAGCCCCAGAGGACCTTGGGAACTACTCACATTAACATCACCATTGGTCTTCTATCTCCCAACCTGACAGTCTTCATTCCTCATTATATTAACCTTGCTGGAGTGTCTGCCGCTGATGACTACTGACTCTATCTTGAAACTCTGTTCTTTCTTAGTTTCCATAGCAGGACTGTCTCCATGTTTTTATTCTCATCTTTACACTCTCATGGTCCAACTTCACTGAAGATTGAAAACATTTTTCATTTTTTTAAACATAAAATGCTAAGTACTTTGTAGCCTTCAAACATTATATCCCTAATTCTTTCAATACCCCTTTGAGTCAGACCTAATAACACCACACCCATATTTCAGATGATAAAATATCCTTAAAGAGGTTGAATATGTTTTACAAGGTCATTCATCTGACAGAAGCAGAGTTGGAACTCAAATCCTGGTCTTTCTTACAATAAACTCCCTGCTCGTAAGTGCTTCTCTGTCCTGCCTCCCTTTTCTCAAGCTTCTTGGTGAGTCCCAGGTTCACACCTCAATTTTTTCTTCATTTAACACATTTCCACGTGCAATTCCCATGATGTCCATGGGTCCGCCAATCCCTTTCATGTCAATGTTCTCCAATAATGGGCCTCTTTCAGGCTTTCCCCAAGAACTGAATTCATTTATTAGCCCCATGTTCTGTATTTACTTTTATCTTAACGTGTATAATGGTCTCCCTCAGCTTCTATATGACCATTTTCTTATGAGGCAATAAAATCCTTGAAGGAACCATGTCTTCGCATCTCACATTCCCTCTGCCCAACCCAGTGCCTGGTCCATGGGTGTTTAATGAGTGTTAAACAACTGAGTGAATGAAAGGATATCTAACAGCTGTCTAAACATCTCGACTTAGAACATCCATAGTCCCTTCCCCTACCTTGTCTGTATTTCCAACTCAGCATGTTTCAAACTTTACCCTTGACTCCTCCAATTTTGCCACTGTCTCCTAAATTCCCTTAGAGAATGCTACTAACACCCAAGCACTCATCTTAAGCCAGAACCTGGATATCAACCAGTTTCTTCTCTTCCTCTTTATAATCAATCAAAATATCTAGTTAATTTTCCTCCTACATTTATCTCTAAGCCACCACCCTCTCCCAGACATATTCATGGGGTAGGTTCTATCATCTCATGTAGGACAATTGCAACGGCCTGTGCTCTGGCTTCTCAGCTTCTTCCAGTCCATTCTGCATGCTGTTACAGGATTATTCACTTTCTCTTTCTTTTTTTGTGCTCTCTGTTCTTTACCTTCCTCAAGTTTTTCAACTCTTCTTATGTCCCACACAATAAAATGTGCCTCCTTAATTAGGCTTGTAAGGTTCTCCATGATCTGACCTTTGCTTACTTGTCCACCCACCCATCACACTTCTTATATATTGCGTTTGGCAATTCTGAGCTAACAGTGGTTCTTGGCTCCTCCCCTTTTCCCAGAATTCTCTCACTTCTCCTCCTAGAAGATGTTATATGTTGTTAAAAGTCTCAGTTCAGGGTGGTATTCTCTAAGCAGGCCTTCCTATTTTCTGGTACAGATTTAGGTACTCTTTATAACTGCTTTTCACCATTGTATATACATTTCCATTTTAGTGATGATTATATTATAAAGTAATGATTTCTTTGCCTGTTTCTTCATGAGATTGGTAGAATGCCAAATGTTAATTTTCTCTAAGTATTTGGAGAGATAATAAAATTGATGAAATTCATAGAAGCAAGCACTGGAATCCAGATCTTATGGTCTTTAATCTCATACATTTTTCATTACATCATACCATATATATATATATATATATATATATATATATATTTTTTTTTTTTTTTTTTTTTTTTACATCACACCATGTTTGAAGCAGTAAGCAGTCAGACTAGTGTTACCCCTTGAACATTAAGCATTAAGAGCCAAGTGCACTGGAGAGGATATATATATATATATATATATATCCACACACATATATATAATACTAGTGGAGAATTTATTTATAGCCACTTTCACCCATGCAAAGAGCAGTCCACAGAGTAAATTTGATCAATTGACAACATGCATTACATTTTATATAATTAAAAGCTGTGTGATTATTGTCAAGTAAGTGGCATTGTAGCTTGAGAACAGAACATAACCACATTAAATTCCTTCTGAATCAATCTCAATCTCTCTCTTCATTGTAAGGATGTATATATATATGAACAAAGGTAATGGAAGGCACCTTGCCTTTTTCCTTAAGAGAATATCTGGCATGATTAAAAAAATAGAGAGAGCAAAGGAAACAGATTTCGTTCAAAAGCATACCCTTTCAGTTAATCTTTACATTTCCTCATTGAATTTTGTCTTGTTTGCTTTTATTATGATTGGATGTTTTTTCTTAGCCCATGGTTCCTTATACCCAAGTCTTTGTTTATTTATTTATTTTTTCATGAGGGCGAGATGGGTAATGACTATTTAGGATTTAAATATGTTAGTTTCCTCTACTGGAAAGGCTGAAAATACTCAACGTGGAAATAACCACGTGATATGGTTCTGGACAATTGCATGTTCATGGGAGTCAGCGGAGGGAATTTCCAAGAAAGATTTTAAAAAGGAAAGACGTAGTAGCTATGGTCCATTTTCCCTCTTCATCTTCTTCTTCCTTCCCCCTTTTTGCTGTTTGCATTGGAGCCACAATTGTCTGAGGCCCAGCTGCCATCTCACAACAGTGAAAACAAATGCTTCTTAAAATGATGTCAAAGCAAAGACGTAGAAGGAGCCTAGGTTCTTGGTGACATGTAAACAGCTACGCCAACCCCGACTCTACCTAGCTAAGATGTATTATCACTTGAAATGATAGGCCCCCTACTGTTCAAGCCACCAAGTTGGTTTTTTGTCCTTGCAGATGTGGTCATTCCTGCTACAAATGTTGTTATGCAAGAAGCATTCTTCATCTTGACAACCGAATAGGAGAGGATGAATTTCAGGACTCATCACCAAGGCATCCACTTTATGCTGCTTCGAAAAATAGAGTAGTAGAACTAGGAGAACCCAAAGATTGATCGAAACCACTTTGTTTGATAATTTAGGATATTAGAACCTACAATGGCTTAGGAATTTGTTCAAGACCACTCTGCTGTTGAAGCTTGACAGAGGGTCAGGTCCTGGTATCCTAAATTCCACTCTGGATGCTTCTCTGTATCTCAAAATTAGAGAGGACGTTTACATTCGAGACCCCTGAAATCCTAATTAGAGCCTTGCACAGACTCGTGTAGCATACTTGACAGATTCAAGGCTGCAAAGTAGATGTTAAGGATATTTAGGAGAAAAATAAGAATTATTAAGGGGTGGAAAATTAACCACACGAGAAAAATTGCAAATGATCTCAATAGTTTTGAAGCCAATGAAAGAATGAGGCATAATTTAATCATCTAAAGTAGAAGATAAGCTGTATTAGAACTCAGGTCTCCTGTTTTGTTTGCTCTACCATTTGTAGCACCTGGAACAATTCCAGGCATGAACAGAATCTTCTAGAAATGCTACTTAAATGAAATAATTAATAAAGGAACAGTGAATAACCACATATAATTCTCATAAGACTCAGGAAATGATCTTTTTAACACACAAAAGATTTAAGCTGGTTATAAAGGAAGGCATTTAGGGCAGTGAGTGATTGCATATGTTGATCATGAGAAGATCATAAAACAGAGTTAAAGAGAAAAGGGAGATTAATCACTAAGGAACAATAATTAGGCAACTGATTTCTTAATAGTAACAATGGAAGTTAGAACAAAGTGGATTAATATCTTCAAAATGCTGTGAACAAATAACCATTAACTGAGAATTTCATAGATGACTAATCTATCATTCAAGAATGAAGACAAAAAAAGATATTTTCAAACCAAAAAGCAAAATCAAGAGAATATACAATAGTAGACAGTACAGTAAAAGAAGTACATCATGAACGGCTAAAATTATCTCTGTAGGGAAGGTGGAGACCTGCTAAGGAGAAGAGAGCAAAGAAAATGACAAACACAATTAGATCTAAAAAATACTGATGGTTGCAAACAATAATGACATTTGATTTTAGAAATTTTAGGAGATTGAAATAATTCATTGGGCAAGAATAACTTTTAAGAGACTTAGTTTAAAATTGTTCTAAGTTCCTTTCATTATGTGGGAAGAGAATAAAGATAATGATTTTTTTTTTAAGATTTTATTTATTTATTTGACAGAGAGAGAGACAGCCAGCGAGAGAGGGAACACAAGCAGGGGGAGTGGGAGAGGAAGAAACAGGCTTCCCGCTGAGCAGGAAGCCCGATGCGGGGCTCCATGCGGGGCTCGATGCGGGGCTCGATGAGGGGCTCGATGAGGGGCTCGATCCCAGAACTCTGGGATCACGCCCTGAGCCGAAGGCAGACGCTTAACGACTGAGCCACCCAGGCGCCCCAGGATAATGATTAACTTTAGACTGTGTTACATCAATTATTCATGTTAATATGTTAAGGTAACCACTGAGATGATATAAATGATATAATACAACGTTATAGCCTTCAGGAAAATAAAGAGAAAAAAAATGAATTAAAAAATAAATCAATTGAAAAGGCAAGAGAAGAAAAAAACAAAATGTATGTGTTTTAATAGACAGACGTAATACATAAAAACACAGACAGTTGAGGTCAAGGCATAGGAAAAGGATACATCAGGCAAAACCAAGGAAAAGAAAATCAGTATGGCTGTATTAATAACAGACAAAATAAACTTGATGCCAAAAAGCACAATCAGGGAGAAAGATTTACTACAAAGATATGATATAAATATACATATACAATTGTATGTACTTAATTACCTAAGCTCAATAAATATACAAAAACTGAGAAACTCACATGGATAGTATGACATCAGCGAGGTGGGAGAAATAAACAGATGTCTCAGTAATTAATAGATCAAACTGAATACAGACATAGAGGAATTGAACAATATAAGGAAACAGCAGAAAAAAGAAAATACTTGAATGAAAGGGTAGCCCCAATTTTGGAGAAGGCTTCTTAAGCACACATGGAACTTTTATGAAAACTGACCACATACTCAGCCATAAATCAAATGCTAATGAATGTAAGTTTCTCACTGATCACATTCTTAGACAATGATGAAATTAAATTGGAAATTAACATGAAACATAAAATTAACATAACTTGACCTCCATATTTGAAAATTTTAAAAATGCAGTCCTGAATGATTCATGACTCAAAGAAAAATATTATAATGAAATGTTAAGATATGTAAAACTCTGTTGAATAAAACACAAAAAACTTTTGGGCTAGACCTAAGCTGTTAAGTAAAATGAATATTCTTAAACGCGGATATTGGATGTGAAAAAAAAAAAAAAGACTGAAATTAGGAGCTAAGCATTCACAACTTGGAGATGTTAGAAAGTAGAATGAAACCAAGGAATTTAGAAGGAAGGAAGCAACAAAGACAGAGAAATCTTTGTAAGAGTAAATAAAAATTCAATAGAGACAATCAATAAAGCCATAGGTTCTCTGCAAAGACTAAAAAAATAGTTAAATTTCTGGTAAGATTAACAAGAAAGAGAGAAGTTACAAATAAACAGTTCAAATAAAAGGTGGCACATAATTACTGTACAGTATAGTTTAAAATATCTATAGAAAATATCGTACATATTGGCCTATTTGAATACTGATAAAAATATGCAAATTGGAAAATATAACTTACCAAAACTGAACCAAGAAAAGAAGAAAACCTGAGTGGCTTTAGAATCTTTAAATAAATTGAATCAATAGTAAGAAATACACCTATTAAAATACCACCAGTCCCAGAAGAAAGCAAGTTCTGTCAAGCATTCAACAAGGACACAATCCAATCTTTAAAAAAAAAACTCTTCCAAAGAACAGAAAATTAGAGAACGCACCTCTTATTCAATGAGGTTTATATCACCTTGACACCAAAACTCGATAAGAAAAGCATAGGGGGCACCTGGGTGGCTCTGTCAGTTAAGGGACTAGCTCTTGATTTCAGCTCAGGTCCTGAGATCAAGCCCCCTAACCCACTCCGCACTGGGCTTAGAGACTGCTTAAGATTCTCTCTCTCCCTCTCTCTCTGCCCCTCCCCCCTCTCTCCTCCCACAGGTACATGCTTGTTCCCCGTCTCTCTTTCAAAAAAAAAAAAAAAAAAGGATCAGCTATAAAACTACAGACTGAGAGTCAAAACACAATATTAGAAGGTGTATCAACCGCGTTATAAATGAATATCGTTACTTTGTAACACAGCCAAGGGGCAGAGAAGCAGGCAAGCACACAGCCAAGATTGTTGCCTGTGCCTGGGGCCGGGTGGGGGTGGGGGGTGGGGGACGTGTGGCAGAGAGGCTAGTGAGCAGAACTTGGAAACAGTATTTTTAAAAAGCCTTGCCCTCAGGGGACACAGAGAAGCTAAAGTAAAAGTGATTTCTATAATATATTTGAAGATCGTAATTGCTATGGAAAAATCAAGTAGGAAAATTATATAGTCTTCGGACATAAAGAAGAAGGGACACAAAGATCCTGAGGCATTAGCATCCCCTCGTGTTTTCAAAGACAGCAAGGAAGCAAATGAGGCCAGTGCAGCGAGGGTGCAGCGAAAAATGCGTAGGAGATAAGATCAGTAAAGGGTAGGGTCACGGAAGCCCTTGAGGGACCTGAAGGTCTTTGGCTTTTATTTGGAGCGAGGTTTCCACATAAACTCCTGTTTATCAGCTGTTCTCTGTCTGCCAAATGCCATTTCAATCTACAGTTTATTTCTTCCTTCTTTTAGGGGAACGTTTCCTGTATTACAGCTTTGTATGCTTTTTTTTTTTTTCCTGTTCCATTAGTTCAGATCTCTAATTAAAGGAAACCAATTATTCCTGTATTGATACCATTTCGTAAGATTTTGTTGATTCTCATTCTTTTATTTTATTTTTATTTATTTATTTTTGTACTGCTTATGGCTGTTGGTCTGGCTGTTGCTTAAACCTATGCAGAGCCATTTTTGGTTCTTTCCCTGGCTATCACTTTTAGAAATTTTTTACCACAAAGTTACATATTTTTCCTGGGTTGATTGCTACTAGTAAATCTTGGCTGTTTGTTTTTTTTTTTTTAACCTTTTAAGATTTATTTTTGCAGACGGAAAAATATTTGTGACCCTGAATTACTTTGCCAGCTTTACCCAGACATTTCTTCTTAATTTTTACTAAAAATATTTAGCCCAGAAATACTAATATCTAGCAAAATAACTAGCATATATATTACCAGATAATCCAGTGATTATTCAAGATGGTACCTTCACAAATGCATTTACTACCACTACCACGATAGCAGAATTTGAGTGGTTAGGAGTACAGGGATCAAATGCCTTGAAGCCAGAGGAGGGGGGAATCATAGTCTCCCAGAAGTCTATATCTTCTCTGTTTGTTCAGAAGAAGCTGTTATGCTCAGGACCAAGGATGTGCATTTTCTGGGCTCCTATAATTCACAGAAGAGTTAGGTAGCTATTTAGCTGAGAGACTCTACGGCTGTCTTCTCTCTCTTTCTCAGTTGTAGTGTTTTGACACCCAGAAGACATTTGTCATGACAATAACCCTCATTTCTAGGAAGTGTAATATTACTATAGACATTGCCTTTCTATCTTAGTTGATGGCCTCTAAGACCCTTGGTCTACTGTATTGGTCTGCTTCGTTTCTCAAAGATTTCTCTGAGCAGTTTATGAGAAGAGACAAAGGAAATAGGAATGTTTAGTAGGCTGCCTCAAGGAAAAGAAGTCTTTCTTGAATTGAATTTATTAAATAATTGTTCTCAACATCACTCACATTGAGGGCTTTTCCGTAGGGTTTTGAATTGCATCTCCATTTGTCAACCCTCCTGGTTAGTTAGGGTCTCCGGGTGGTTTGGTCCGAGCGCATTCATCTTGATTATGAGTCAGTTGAACCTGTATTGTTTAGTGAATGTGTATGTAGTATTGGCATTATGGGGCATCTTTCCAGGATAAGTATTGCAACATGGGCAATTTTCTATTCAGAAACATATTGCATTAACTCCAATTCTATGTGCTCAATATAGTTTCAAGTTATGTGCTAAGTGACAGGGCGAGCACCTCTCCATAGCACATCTGATAGAGGGCGGATGGGGATCAGAAGTGCAAATCACACTAGGTTCCAGAAAGCTCTGGACTCTGCCATTCAAGGTGGAAGGATTTGCTTCTCTGGTAAGCAGTGGAAAGATCCTCTGTGGATTAAGACCTTTAGTTTCTCTTAAAGGATGAATGGATATTACAAGTCCCAAGGATTCAATAAAACCTTTATAGCTTTCGCATAGCAGAGTGTCCATCAGCCAATTCTGTGATTTTACTGTGTTTGTCTTTTGCAGAAATCCATGTGAAACCTCAAATGTTCCTTTTACGAGTTCTTTTGTTACACACATATGTTTCTGGTTAAATTAGCGGTGGTTAAATCTGGAAAAGATATCTGTAATTAGAGTCTGATTTTTGAAGTTCAAAAAAAGGGGGTTAGCACATTTTCTATCAACTTTTCTCACAAACAACTTGCTCTACCTTCAAGGACAGTAGCTCAATGCAACAGCCCCCAGGATCCTCCAGAAGGAAAACTTGCACTTACCGCCATATTGTTAGAAAAAGAGGAGACTTCTAGCTGTGTTTCTCCCCTCACAATTCAAGCGGATACTCTATGTAATAATTCATATCACTTCTTATGGTGTGTTAGCTTTCAAACAGCCACACACATGACCAAATGTGATCCTCAAACCAGTAATTTCACTCATGAAGGATAAGTATTGTAATTATTTTCCTCATTTATTTTAAAAGAAAGAGAACTAGAAAAAGTATGCCTTTTGTCAAATTGAGAAAATGAAAAACCACCTCCTTTTGTAGAAAACTACATACCACAGGCCTGCGTTGCTCTCTTGTCCAAGTAAAGGGTCCAGCTGCTTTACAGGCTATTCCACACACTTAACCACAGAGAAGGAAGGTGGTAGAGAAGAAGGAGAATAGAGGGAAATCCTTTTTCAAGTCTTAAAGAGTCTTGCCACAGTTTCTTCTCAGATTCCCAAACTAAACCATCCTGCCATTTCTTCCTATTACCATTGCTCGCCTAAGATTGATGAAGGAGTAAATGGATATCTTAGGTCGTAAGCAAAAATAAAGAGTATTATTCCCTACTTCTTTACCCTCAGTATGCCCTTTACATTTAATTCCTCAACTGCAAAGTCATATTTGAATAATAAAAATTTAAATACACCCATGGGAACATTTTATTCTATGATTATATTTCCAAAAGTTAAACATGGCTATTGAAAACATTGACACCACTTTTTAAAAATATATGCAAAGTTGGGATCTGGTTGCCATTTTTTATGAAATTAAACCAAATTTTTAAAGCAAGTGAAATATTACTCTATTGAATTTAGGCTGTAAGCTGAGATGAGCTATGAGGATAATAAAAATTCACACTAGGATAAATAAAAAATCCTAGGAAAACTCTCAAAGCAAAGCTTTCAGAAATCCCCTAAGATGTCAGAGTTGTTTTTCTGATGAAATGTGGGACCTATTTAAGGGCCTAATTTCATATTTCTTCTTAGTAGTAGTAGTATGACCTTATATTGGCCCAAATGGGTATTCATATATACGTGGTTTAAAGGAGAATTTCTCAATCTCATCACTACTGGCATTTGGGCTGGATAATTCTTTGTTGTAGGATGTTGAGTAACATCCCTGGTCTCTACCCACTGAATGCCATAACACTTCCTCCCAAACCTGTAATTATGACAATGAAAAACGCTTTCAGATATTACCAAATGTCAGCGTGGGGACAAAAATCATATCCAATTGAGATCACTGGCTTAAAGAATACAAAAATGCAGTAATTCTAACATTCACTAATTCTAATAATTTAATGTAGAGTTAAATATTCAATTCACCAACTATTAAATAAGCCTCTGGTATATTCTAGGTGGTATAGGACTTGCAATGATGAGTATAACATTGTGTCCAGTCCTAAGAACATACAGTGGAATAAGTTAGAGGAGCCAAGTATACAAACGACAGTAGCAAATGCAAAATATGGTAAATGACATAAATATATTTTTTCTTCCACTTGACAAAAATGAAAGAACTGTCCATGCCTAGAAAGAGTGTTGGCCATATAAAGAAAAGTTGTCATGGACAGCAAACAATAGCCTATTTACAAAATGCTATGATCTCTGAAATACTTGCACATGGTTTTGTTTTTTCCCCCCGTTTATTCCCTGCACCCTTATTAGGTGACTAAATCTCTTTTAAAGATAAGTTATTTGTCTCATCCGTGGTCACACAATAAGTAAGTGGTCAACTCAGGAATCTATGCCAGGTTGATTGACTGTAAATCCCATCTTCCTGTGGTTACAAATGAGATGTCTCAGTGTTTTCTAGAGTGTTATAGAGAGGTATGGATCAACGACTTTGGAATGAAAGAAGATTGAGAGAAGGCAATACAAAGCCACATCTGGGCCTTATAGGACAGGTAGGTTTTAATCAGACTTAGAAAAGTGAGGTCTTTCCAAGTGAAAGAACCAGCAAGGAGTTAAAAATAATCTTGGCATGGGGGCGCCTGGGTGGCTCAGTCATTAAGTGTCTGCCCTCAGCTCAGGTCATGATCCCAGGGTCCCAGGGCTTGGGAGCCTGCTTCTTCCTCTCCCACTCCCCCTGCTTGTGTTCCCTCTCTCGCTGGCTATCTCTCTCTGTCAAATAAATAAATAAAATCTTAAAAAAAATAATCTTGGCATGATGCCTGATGCAGAGGAAGACAAAGTTGGCCAAGTAGACTGGAGTCGGAGCTGAAAGTTCTTGTATGACAAGCTAGAAGTTTTTACTTTATGTTACATTTTTAGGTGACTGAAAGTCACTCAGATTTTTATGTATGGCAGTAATATCATTTCTATTCTAAAAAATAAGGCTATTACCAGTTGGAGGCGTTTTGGAGAAGAAAGAAGCTAGGGAGACAGGCATACATAGAGACAATTTCAATGGCCTGATGACAGGTGGTGAGTGGTCATGAGGATAAGAGAAAATGGACCAGGAAGCTATTTAGCAAGCACACCTGACAAGGGATTTGGGGAACACTGAGCATGGAGAATGAGGGTATGAAAGAAGATATTAAGGGGCGCCTGGGTAATGCAGTCGGTTGAGCGACTGACTCTTGGTTTCAACTCAGGTCGCGATCTCAGGGTTGTGGAATTGAGCCCCACTTAGGGCTCTGTCCTGGGTGTGGAACCTGCTTGAGATTTTCTCTCTCCCTCTCCCTCTGCCCCCCCCAATCTTGTACTCCTTCTCTACCTCTCTCTCTCTGTCTTGCCGAAAGAAAGAGAAAGAAAGAAAGAAAGAAAGAAAGAAAGAAAGAAAGAAAGAAAGAAAGAAAGAAAGGAAGGAGACATAAGGCAACAGGATCCCATTTTCCAGGGCACTGTATGTATGAGGAGACACACATTTGGGGAGGGAAGGTGGAGGGGCAGTAAAGTGAGAAACTTTTAAGTATAAGGTGCTGAGGGATAAGCAAGTTAAGGTTTGCTTTGGATAAACAGGAATGTGGACCTTGAGCTCAGAGGAAGGGCCAGGTATGGAAAGAGCGATCGGGGGCAAGAGCATAAGGGGGTAGTTGAGGCGTAAGAGCGCATGAGCTATGGCAGAGACAGACCTGACACCAGGTTCTGGAGGATTCCATCACTGAAGGTGAAATGAGACCAGGAAAGCTGAGAAGGAGCAGGTGGAGAGCCACAGGGCCTGCCATGAGAAAGTTAGTGGGGTGAGGAGTGTTGGGAGAAGGCTGCCAGAGAAAGATAGGCAGCGAGAGTGTGGGAAAATGCAGAAATGCCAAGTAAGACAGTGTCTCAGAATGTGCCATTGGATTTTCACTTCCCACTGTCTCTCTTCCAAGCTTTCCCAAAAAGGCCTAAGATTCTTCTGTAAAATTGCATTGCTTTTCTGCAATACGATGCTGAGTCTCTGGGACAGTGGGAGTCCAAGCCCTGGAACTTCCTCCATTTCGCGGAAGCTATTTTCTTCCTCTGGGAAAAAGAGAAAAAGAAAGAAAGAAAGAAAATTGAAAAGCCTTTTTCTCTTTGACCTGACATGAGTGGATAGGCACATGTTCAAAATTTAAAATTATTTAGCCGCTAAGATCTATCTTAGAGGGAAGTAAAAGACAAACCTCTTTAAAAACCTTTCTGGTTTTTGTTAGGGTTTTTTCCCCCAAGAATTAATGTGTTGGTAGAAAAGTGAAAGCCGAAGTCAGACAATAATGGATGGAGAGTGAATAGGGGATGAGGAAGCAGACAGTTTTGAGGAATGTGTGAGTGAAAGAAAGGAGCCATACTATAAGCCAGTAGCTATAAAGTATGGCAGACGGAATGAGGTGCGTGCGCATGAAGGCAAGGAGAAAAGGTGGCGAGGTGACATAAATAGCCAGGCCAAAAAAAAAAAAAAAAAGAACCTTCTTAGAAACAAAAGCATCTCTAAGGCACTTCAAAGCTCCGAGTTCAGAATGTGCCCCTGTAAGACCACACTGACAACTCTGACCCAGCTCCTACTTAACTTTTTTAACTTGTTGACCTACTTAGATGATTTTCTTCCACCTTGGAGTTGATCCCACAGCCAAAAGACTGACCACCTTCTATTTTCTCTACTTAGCATTAACGAGAGAAAATACTTAAGGAAATCCCTTAAGTATGTTCTCCTGTCTCGATAACGAAGTTTAAGCCTTTTGGATTGAGATGTACTCTGTAGAAATAAAATAAATAAAATCCCTCAGGCCACTCTAACTACTCCAAAAAGAGTTGCTTTTCCTGGGATGTGTCAATTGAGTGGCTTTTTAAAAATGGATTTCAACAAGCTTCCCCCAAGTACTGTAGATGATCTCTTCGCCAAGTCACAATCAGCACAGTGTTGAGGAAATAAGCAGCTTTATCTTATAAAATTTTTTAAAAAATCCTTCTTTGAGGAATAATAGAGAGAAATTTGGGCCCAAGACTGAAGGATATATACAGATTCAACAAATCCACTGAGAATGGTAGCGCTCAGTGTTCTCTGCTTCCTCATTCATAGATTCCCTAACTTGCTCAATCTTTGGGTTTTGGTTTATTTGTGGGGTTACCTACAATATTCATAAAGCACATTATTGATGATTGTGAGAGAAAGAGAACTATCTTTTTCCCTTCTGTTGTACCATCAACTTGGCTCCAACTCTCAAAATTCAAAACTTCATTTACCCATTGTTGCTATATTTTTCTATTCATATCATCTAGAAGATTAAAGACTGAACCTGTGGGAAATGTGAAAATTAATCTTACTTGAAAAACAGTGAATTAAAAAAACACTCTGCTGAGCATTTGTAATGCATAAAAACCTGTCCAGAACAATGAAACAAAAGCAGACAGAATTGAACTCTTGAGAGATGTGGGTAATGTAATGAAAATAGCTGAAAATAGATGGAGGGTGGAAACAGAAGAATCACATAGAGCTTAACCTTCTGTCAAAACATTCTGAATTCAATATGTCCCAACAACAAGCCTACAGGACAGCAGTTTATGGTCTATTGCCTTTAGCATTTTATTGTGTGGAGTTCATTCAACAAGCGTCAGTTGACTACCCACCAAACATACTCCAGTTGCTTTGGGGAATTCCAAATAAGAATATGCTGGGGCGTGCCTTCAAAGATCTTGGTGCTGGTGGTACACACTTTAGGATTCATCTGCATTTTCATTTTCTTCCTTGATTTGCTGTGCTCATTCTTCTGGCATTAAGTGAGCATTTCAAACCCCTTTATGTTATTCATATATGAATTATAGTAAATCATTCATCAGCAAACTTACAAGGTAGTGGGCTCCTCAACAGGAGGGATGGGATGATGTTTGTTCTATCCAAGGGCGTGTTTGATGAATATATGAAAATTGAACGAATGAATGAACAATTGAATGAGTGTGGTATACAAAGTATTGAGGGGGAATCAAAGACCATTCAAAAATTGAAAATAGATATACTTTGACATCAAAAAAACAAACAACCCAGGGGCACCTGGGTGGCTCCGTCAGTTAAGTGTGACTTTGGCTCAGGTCATGATCTCAGGGTCCTGAGATCGAGCCCCACATCGGGCTCCCTGCTCAGCGGGGACTCTAGTTCTTTCTTTCCCTCTGCCCCTCCCCTCCCCACTCATGCTCTCTCTCCCTCCTTCTCTCTCAAATAAATAAAATCTTAAAAATAAAACCACCCAAACAACCCAATTAAAAAATGGGCAGAGATCCCAAATAGACATTTTCCCAAAGAAGACAGACAGAGGGCCAACAGCCATGAAAAGATGCTCAGCATCACTCATCATCAGGGAAATGCAAATCAAAACAATAACGAGATATCACTTTACACCCGTCAAAATGGCTAAAATCAAAAAGACAAGAAACAACATGTGTTGGCGAGGATGTAGAGGAAAAGGAGTCCCCATGTACTGTTGGTGGGAGTGCAAATTGGTATATACCCTGTGGAAAACATAGAGGTTCCTCAACAAATTAAAAATAGAAATACCTTATATACCATATGATCCAATAATTCCACTACTGAGTATCCTGCAAACACTAATTCGAAGGACATATGCACCCTTATGTTTATTGCAGTATTCTTTGCAACGACCAAGATGTGGAAGCAACCTAGCAGTCTATACACAGGTGAATGGATAAGGAAGAAGTGGTGTGTGTGTGTGTGTGTGTGTGTGTGTGTAGGAATATTATGCCATCATAAAAAAGGATGAGGTGATGTCATTTACGACAACATGGGTGGCGCTAGAGGGTATTATGCTAACTGAAATAAGTCAGACTGAAAGAGACAAATACCAAGTGATTTCACTCATATGTAGGCCCAAATATTTATTAATTTGAGAAAGAGAGAGGGAGAGGAAGAGCACAGAGGAAGAAGCACACTCCCCGCTGAGCAGAGAGCCCGATGCGGGGCTCAATCCCAGGACCCTGAGATCATGACCTGAGGCAAAGTCACACTTAACTGACTGAGTAACCCAGGTGCCACTAGAATAATGTTTAAACTTGTGGAATCACTATGTTGTGCACCTGAAACTAATGTAACATGTGTTAACTGCACTCAAAAAAAAAAAAAAATTAAACTGGTATTAGAAATTCTAAGGCTGAAATTAATAATTAAGCTTTTTTTTTTTTAAATTACAGCTGGAAAAAAACCCTTAAATTAGCTGGGTAAATTAAATCTTACTACCAATAACTTTGCTTAAGCCAAATATATGTTTAACAAGTAGCTTTACATGCATTCTTCTTTCCGTATTATACTATGTAACCGTCTAGAGGGTTCCCAGCTGCCTTTAGCACACATTTTTGTGTGCGGATGAATGTCCAGAGTTGCAAAATCAACAGAGCCATGAGTGTGTTTAAAAGATAGCTAAAGAAGCTATGGTTTCTGGAAATCACTGCAGTGGCATAGAACATTATTTTGTATAATTTTTTTATTATTATGTTCAATTAGCCAGCATATAGTAATCATTAGTTTTTGATGTAGTGTTCAACAATTCATCAGTTGCATACAATACCCAGGGCTCATCACATCACATGCCCTCCGCAATACCCATCACCCGGCTCTCTCCCCCCATCCCCCTCCCTTCTGTAACCCTCAGTTTCCCAGAGTCCAGAGTCTTTCATTGTTTGTCCCCCTCTCTGGTTTCTTCCCATTCAGTTTTCTCTCCACTTCCCCTATGGTCCTCTACACTATTCCTTATATTCCGCATATGAAACCATATGATAATTGTCTTTCTCTGCTTGACTTATCTCATAAGCATAATACCCTCCAGTTCCATCCATGTCCATGCAAATGGTTGATTTTCATCCTTTCTGATGGCTGAGTAATATTCGATTGTATATATGAACCACATCTTCTTTATCCAGTCATCTGTTGAAGGACATCTCGGCTCCTTCTGCAGTTTGGCTATTGTGGATGTTGTTGCTGTGAACATTGGGGTGCATGTGCCCCTTATTATCACTACATCTGTATCTTTGGGGTAAATACCTAGTAGTGCAATTGTTGGGTCATAAGGTAGCTCTATTTTTAACATCTTGAGGAACCCCCATACTGTTTTCCAGAGTGGCTGTACCAACTTGCATTCCCACCAACAGTGTAAGAGGGCTCCCCTTTCTCCGCATCCTCGCCAACATTTGTTGTTTCCTGTCTTGTTAATTTTAGCCATTCTCCCTGGTAAGGTGGTATCTCATTGTGGTTTTGATTTGTATTTCCCTGATGGCTAGTGATGTGGAGCATTTTTTCATGTGTCCGTTAGCCATTTGTATGTCTTTTTTGGAGAAATGTCTGTTCATGTCTTCTGCCCATTTCTTGACTGGACTATTTGTTTTTTGGGTTTTGGCTCAACAATATTTTCAAAGGCTTAATTGATAGAGTTTGGTTTAAATACCTTTAATTATTGATTACCATTTAAAAACACTTAATATTGCTAACTTAACCATTCTTTTTCACTGAGCTGTGGGGCTTTGCTCTCCTTGGTTTGAATTTTCTTCAGAAAACAGGCTCTAAGCTCGTAGTAGTGAGGCTCACTAGGTTGTTCAGATAAGAGGTCAGAAAGCTGGATCTGATATTTCTAGACTTTTCGGACTTCACTCCTGGATCTCAATCCTGCATCTCACGCAAAACTCCTTGATCAGCCGCCTACTCCTTCACCTTCCCCACTGCCAAATACACTACCTGCAGAGGCCAGGAAACCACAGGTATCAAAATAGTGCTATGGCTGAGAACATAATTGGGTCAGCAGGAGCTGGGAGCAGCCTCTCCTCATACCCAGCGGTGAGGAGAGAGATCAAAGACCATGCAACATCCAAGTAAAGTTTCCCACCAGGAGGTTTCCTGCACACAGCCTTCTTGTTTTAAACTAACTCACCTGGGGCCTGTAACATAGCATTGCTTTTCCTACAAGTGCTTCTCTGAATATGAGAGGCAAAAGCACTGATCTTCAAAGAAAAAAGAAAACAGAAAACATTCTTAGAGTATATGGATGAGTATTGCTAGAAAACTGAAGGTTTGTCAATTAAAGATAAATTTCCTTAACAGACACATTTTGGGCAGTTAGGGTTTGGAACTCATGTCATGAAAACTTTTGGGGGGACCAGACATGTGTTTGGATTACTTGTATTATAAGCCTTCCTTATCCCCCATCTCCAGGAACCTGCCTGAGGAGGAGGAGGGAAAGATTGAGTATACCAGTACTCCGATGCATGTTTGCCCAGGCGCCTGCAGGCTGTCCACTTCTGGGTCTTCTGATATCCCCAGGTTTCACGACACTAGCTCACTCTGAAGCACAGATTCATTTTCTTAGGTGTTGCTCTTTTCAAACCCAAAGCTTAGAATATAAGATTGAAAGAAAGAAATAGTTACAATCAGGAATGAAACACTCCCTACTAAAGGTCACTGACTTTCCTTTACAAAATGGAATAGACACTCTTACTGATTTCTGCAAGGAAATTGATATTTATTTTTTCACTGACGTGTTCCCTGCATGTTTAGCTATTGCAGTGATAACTGTGCTCACCACTGAAAAGGGTTTGCTCTTTGGGATATCAAAATAAAACAATTCTTCAAGAGGTGGGTGAGGTTAATATGGCTTGTCCTGAAACTGACACTCCCAACACTTTCTATCTGCCAACATCTGCATGCATTCAGGGTTTCTTTCAAACAAAGAGGTTTCTGATTATAATCCTGGATTGTTATTGCCATGACTGATGCAAAAGGATATTTATTTTTATCCATTTAGTAGTTTAAAAAAAATACTTCCAAAGAAAAGTCTATGTGTGATTCATAATGTGCTTTCCTATGACTAATCTGTAGCATTTAAAAATTTCTATTTTAAAAGCTCATTAAAAAGAAATTATTCATTGTACTACTTTCACCCCTTATTCTATCCACTCTTTTTATATAAGAAAATAAGTAGCAGTGAGAAGAAAATCTCAATCAGGATATGGAAGCAAGATTACCCCCGTATATATTTATACATAGTACTTCTTTTAGAAAGCGTCTTTGTAGTAGGAGTATATTTAAGTGTCAGTGTTTCATTTGGCAAGTAGTTCTTCTTGTTCCAATTTGTGTCCCTTTACTTTCTTTAGGTCACATAGGAAGTCAGCATAAGAACATGATTAGAATTTAAATCATGCCATGCCGGTTAGCCTGTTTCGAAGGCGATAAACCCTCCTTTTCTTCCCTAAACATGACGAGACATTTGATGATGGTCCCACAACACAGGTGGTAACCATAAAATAGTGTGTGAGATTTCCTTAAATTATAGAAGAAAATAGTTCCACAAGTTTATCATGACACATTCTTACTAAGTACCCTTGAAGAATAGGAAATGGAAGGATAAAAATAGAAATAAAAGTTTAAAAATTAACTTATAAATTTTCAAATGGGCTGCTTAACAAGTATCAGCTTTTGCAGAATCCATGAATCCTAGAGGAGGAGAAGACCAACTGTCCAAAGCCAAGAGAAACATAAGACAGGTAGGCAACTGTAATTAGTGATTAGCATTTCTAATGAGCCCAGGTCCAGTCATTTTATAAGTCCTGCAGAGCAAAACTAATCTGTAATAAGGGAACTTCAAGGTCAAGAGCTTAATTGCTTAGATGTTCCATTAGTTAACAACTCACGATGTTGTCTTCCTTTTCTGACATTCTTTTCCAGACTTATGGCATTCTCAGTTCCCTGTCACAAAAGCAAATTTAATTAGTGTCTATCCTTTCTCAGAGGTGGATAAAAGCATCAGAGGTGGCTTTAAAAAAAAAAAAGATTCCTGAACCTATCTAGTGATTTGACATGAAAGGAAATTGGTCATTAAAAGCCAATTTCTCAGGGCAAAAGGCCTCTGCTGAAACAGCTTCCTTTTCTGGGTCACCTCAATTAAAAGTTAATTCCTCTGCAATATACCTAGTAGGCGATAATCCACTCTGGTTTGTAAATTGACATAAATCTGAACCGATAGTCCTACTTCCTGTGTTCAGAAAAAGGTCAGGGGGACAATTACAATGGCAGCCAACTTTGTCTAATCTTTCCATCTTTGGCAGGAAGTTTGAAATAAATGTTAATTGGGAAAATATAATGCCTAAAATGTAGTCTTGCAAGAAGACTACATGTAGTCTAAAGAAAGTCTTTCTGAAATTGGTTGCCTATACCCACTCAGTTCTCAGAGTCTTGCATGCGGTTGAATATTAGCAATTCAAAGTAGAAGTCACAGTGTGCTGAACATCCATTCTAGTTTCTAGCCCAGTTTTGACAAATCAAAAACACACATCAGTTCTCAGATATCACATATTTTGGTCCAAATTCCCATTATATCTTAAAAAGTGGTGGGTGGGTGTTGATGTCAGCAAGATAGTAGACTTAGAAGTTTTAGGCTTTCATTCACCCTTAGACATATCAAATAAACCATTAGAAATGGAGTAAAATAACTTCACAGGAGCTCTGAAAATCAGTTAAAAACCTACAGAAACCAAGAAAGTAGTCAATCAAGAAAAAGCCGCATTCAGAATGTTAGGAAGTTTCACCGTATTTTATTTGTCTTTGTCCCACCTCCTCCTTGGCAAGGCACAGCACAGTTTGGAGGAAGCAGTGGCTCGTTCCCCAGTTACCTTCTACAGAACAGAGGGAGCAGAGCACAGTGAATTTGCAACATTCTCATCTGTCTGCAGGCTGCCTGAGGAATTATTTTCAGAGTCACCTAATCTTGAGTTCAGATGCTTAAAAGCAGTTGAGATCCCAACCTAACGCAAGGTGTGGGAAGCATCAGGCACAGCTTGTGAAAATGTCAAGAAGACCACCAGTCCACTGATGCCTGTGGTAAGAGGTTTCTGATTGAGAAATTACATAGAACAACTAAGGCACCAAGAAGAGGCGGGAACGAGACTCTAAGGGAAATCATGACACTTAAAAGTAACTGTGTACATGGTAGAATTGGAAAAAAGCCCAGGTCCAGTCCACACACACAAGCCAAGGGGAAGAGGCACATGATGAAAAAGCCTAAGAAGACCTTAAGAATTTATGCTGAAATGATTAGTGAAGGTCTTTCCTGCACAGAGCCCGTCTGCAAAGACTGAGAAAGGTGGCCGTTTGGTCAAATGTCCAATTAAAAGAAAGTCATAAGGCTTACAGCAAAAGAGGAAAACATGGTCCATTGGAGGAAATAAATCTAAAAAAACCATTTCTGAAGAAACACAAGCATTAGACTTACTTGAAAAAGAGTTTAAAACAAGTACCTTAAATGTCCATAGGGCCAAAGGAAAAAATACACAAAGAACTAAAGGAAATCAGGAAAATATTACATGAACAAAACGAGAATATCAACAGAAACAGAAATTATAAAGAACTAAACAGAAATCAAGGAATTGAAAAATTCAGTAGAAGACTTCAATAATAGATATGAACAGGCAGTGGAAAGAATCAATGAACTCAAAGATGGTTGATTTAAAATTACTGAGGCTAAGGAGTAAAAAGAAAAAAATCATAAAGAAAAATGAAAAAAGCCTAGGGATTTATGGGAGTCCAACAAGCAAACCAATATACACATTATAGGGGAGAAGATCTCAAGGGAGAAGAGAGAATGAAAGAGACAGAGAATCTATTTGAAAATATAATGGCCAAAAACTGCAAATTTAAAATATATATGTATATACACATAAAAGAATCTCAACAAACTTCACAGAGGATAAACCTAAAGATGGCCACACTATACATTATATTAAAACTGTTGAATGTCAAAAGACAAATAGAACCTTGAAAACAGCAAGAGAAAGATCACATACAAGGAATCCTCAATTACATTATCAGTGGATATCTCAAGGACAAGCGGAATGATATATTCCAAGAGCTGAAAGAAAAACCATGATGAGATATCACGTCACACCCATTAGAATGGCTATTATAAAAGAAACAAAATAACAAATGTCGGCAAGAATGTGGAGAAATTTGAATCTTTGTACACTGTTCATGGGAATGTGCAATGATGAAGCTGCTATGAAAAATAGTTTGGGGGTTCCAGAAAGAGCTAAAAATAGAATTACCTTATGATCTACAAATTCCATTTCAAGGTATATACCCAAAGGAATTGAAAGCAGAGACTCAAACAGATAATTGTACACCAATGTTCATTGTAGCATTATTCACAATAGCCAAATGTGGGAACAATCCAGTGTCTATCAACAGATGAATGGATAAACAAAATGTGGCATACACATAGAGTGGAATATTATTCAGCCATAAAAATAGAGTTCTGATCTATTCTATAACATGGATGAACTTTGAAAACATTATGTTAAGTAAAATAAGCCAGATGCAAAGGAATAAATACTGTATAATTGTTCTTATATGAGGTGTCAAGAATAGGCAAATTCATAGAGACAGGAAATTACCAGAAATCAGGGGAAGGAGAAATGGAAATTAGTGCTTAACGATTACAGAGTTTCTGCTTGGGACAATGAAAAAGTTTGGAAAATAGATAGTAGTGATGTTTTCACAACATTGTGAATATGAATATAACTAATTCTACTTAAACTAGTTACACATGCCCTAAGGGCCATGTCCTAGAAGAATGCCAACAGCAAACCCACTATAACAGGGCCTAAAACCAAGCCCTAACACCGTTTGCAAAGATGGAGAGTTTAAAGTTTGAGTCAGCAAATTAGAGAGTCTTGGGAAACACATTTTTTCTTTTTTTAGATCTTCCTTAATAAAGCAAAATGCTCAGCCTATCCAAGTTCAAGGTTAATCAAGCAATGATTTATCCATCCAATAGAACAAACATCAGTTCTTTTAGAGGATAATAATGCATTCCGAAGTTCTACAGCATACCATCCACATTGTCTACTATGCAACAAAAGTTCTAATTGTCCAAAAAAGCGGAGAGGGTAAATGTGAGTCATAATCAAGAAAAAAGCAGCCAAAGAATCAAAGGCAAAAATGGACCAGACAGTGAACTTAGCAGACAAAACTTGAAAGCACCTATTATAAGTATGTTTTAAAAATTAAAAGAAAATATGTTCAAAGAAATGAAGAAAACATGGTCTTAAGAGTCAACAAATAAAGAATCTCAGCAAAGAAATGGAAATTATGAGGAA
Organism: Ursus arctos; assembly: GCF_023065955.2. Lineage (NCBI taxonomy): Eukaryota > Metazoa > Chordata > Mammalia > Carnivora > Ursidae > Ursus > Ursus arctos. The sequence continues at coordinate 12,109,445 of NW_026622819.1, read as the reverse complement.
GACCCAAATGGAAATTCTAGAACAGAGAAATGAAAATAAATAAAAATTCAAAATTTACTAGATGGGCTCAACAGCAGATTGGAGATGGCAGAAGAGTCAATGAACTTGAAGACACAAATAGAAATTAGGCCACCTGAAGGATGTAGAAGACTGAAGGAAAGGAAGAGCATCATAGGACCTGTGGAACAGTATCTATAATAGAGACAAAGATGCACTGCCCAGATCCCCTTTCAGAGAAGGTCTTTCAACCCAACTGTAGGGAATATAGCTGGCATACAGTCTCCAGCTATTATCTACTCCAGAGCCTGACTTATCTATGAAAAGCTATCTTGTCCAACATCATTTTGGGTACATCTGGTATACCTAAACATATGGTGACTGAGCAACATCTGGTGTCTGGGCAATGCAGAGGTATGAGGGCTTGGTCATTTAAGCCTACCATGAGCAATATTAACTCTGGATATTAATTTAAGTCTGCCATGAGCAATATTAACACTTTGGGCCACATTTTCTTGGCCCACATCCCAGTTCTTCTTCTGTCCAGGTGAGCTCCTTCTCCCTTCCTTTCACATGAATCAGCCCCACAAAAGATTTTGCATGTCAACATCTACTTTCAGAGAATTCAGCCTGGGAGCATTTATACCAACAGTGTTCTGGAAAGCAGTTGATAAGATGAGATTTTTGAGGTAAGTCACTCATTGCTCAGATGGCAATAAGGTTCCTAAACTGATGTGCAGTGGAGGACAAATAACTAGACACAAGGAGATGTTAAATGCTGAATTTACTGCAGTCGTAAACTGGGATGATCTGCTATTGGGAGATAATGCATGAGAGGATTCAGTGCATGCATCAGGCTTATGAGGACCCTCAGATTCATGGAAAAAATAGATTAAAATATCGAGATCAGATGGCTATTGTCAAGCAACATTGGTGCTCTATAAAATATGACCAAAAACTGAGGGATCGTAACAGGCAATGAAGGCCTATTACAAAACAGCTTTTATCTCCTGGAGCAGCAGGGCAGAGACCATAGAGGACCAAGGCCAGGAATTAAGAGTTCAAATGGCTGAAACGCAAAGAAGTTTAAAATCCCAACTAAGTAACCCCTTGTAAACCAAAGTGAAACACATGGGATGGATACATCTGGTGGACACTCCTAAAGATCTGATTCTCTTGACTTCTCTGAAACTTCTGAAGATGGATGAATTCTCCAGTGTTCTCTAGTAAGAGTTAGCCCTATATCTCACGGTGAATATAATGCAAAGACCTCACCCTTTGACAGGTTTTCCACTCAGAATCTACCTCTACCTCACAGAGTGGCCATTAAGCTTATAGGGTAAAGTCACAGGAAAGCTTAGCTGTGGATGTACTGAGACTGATAAGGGAATAAAAGGACTATATTTTATTTATTTATTTATTTATTTATTTATTTATTTATTTATTTATTTTAGAGAGAGGAATAGAGCATGTGCTGGAGGGGGAGAGGGAGAGAGAATCTCAAGCAGATGCCACGCTGAGCATGGAGCCCAACTCTGGGCTTGATCTCACAACCCTGAGATCATGACCTGAGCCAAAACCCAGAGTTCGATGCTTAACTGATGGAGCCATCCAGGGGCCCAAGGACTATATTTAAAGGAGCTGAAGAGTTAGCTGGTTGGTATTGGCAAGAGCTAGAGGGAGTATGTATGGGACTGGACTCTGAGGGTGCCGAATGTGACTATGAGAACTAGAATGGGAAACAGGAGAGGATGGACCTGGCAGGGCTCTCCTGAGATACTGTATTTTACAACCTGGCAAGGACCAGAGGAGATGAGGCAAACTTGCAGGAAGGATGACCCTTAGAAACGTGAAAGTAGCAATGGCCCCCACTAAGAAAGTCAAAATGCCAGAATTGCCACAGAAGATGGTAGAAAAGGGATTAAGAGGCTCAAGATAGTGGGTATGCTTAAATATGAGACCTGAAACAATAAAAATCTTAGAAGAGAGCACAGGCAGTGATTTCTCTGACATCAGCCATAGCAACTTCTTACTCGTTGCCTCCTGAGGCAAGGGAAACAAAAGCAAAAATAAACTATTGGGACTACATCAAAATAAGAAGCTTCTGCACAGTGAAGGAAACAGTCAACAAAACTAAAAGACACCCTACAGAATGGGAGAAGATTTTTGCAAATGACATATCTGATTAAGGGCTAGTATCCAAAATATATAAAGAACTTATCAAACTCAACACCAAAAAAACCAAATAATCCAATTAAGAAGTGGGCAGAAGACACGAATAGACATTTTTCCAAAGAAGATATGCAGATGGCTGACACATGACAAGATGCTCATCATCTCTCATCATCAGGGAAATGCAAATCAAAACCATAATGCGATATCACTTCATGCTTGTCAGGATGGCCAAAATCAACAACAGAAGAAATAAGAGGAGCTGGTGAGGATGCTGAGAAAGGGGAAGCCTCTTGCACTATTGGTAGGAATGCAAACTGGTGCAGCCACTGCGGAAAACAATATGGAAGTTCCTCAAAAAGTTAAAAGTAGAGCTACCCAACAATCCAGCAATCGCACTACTGGGTATTTATCCAAAGAATACAAGAACACTAATTCAAAGATATAAATGCATCCTGATGTTTATAGCAGCTTTATTTACAATAGCTAAATTATGGAAGCAGCCCAAGTGAGCATCAACTGATGAATGGACAAAAAAGATATATATAGAGAGAACTGAATATTATTAAGCATAAAAAAAAGAAGGAAATCTTGCCATTTGCAATGACATGGATGGAGCTAGAGAATATAATGCTTAGTGAAATAAGTCACTCAGAAAAGACAAATACCATATGATTTCACTCATATGTGGAATTTAAGAAATAAAAGAAACAAGCAAAGGGGAAATAGAGCAAGAAACAAACCAAGAAACAGACTCTTAATTATAGAGAACAAACTGATGGTTACAGAGGGGCCTGGGGTGGGGGGGGATGTGTGAAATAGATGATGGGGATTAAGCAGTGCACTTGTGATGAGCACCGGGCAATGTGTAAAATTGTTGAATCACTATATTGTACACCCAAAACTAATGTAACACTGTATGTTAACTAACTGGAATTAAAAACGTTAACAGAAAAAGAAAGTGGGTATGCTGAGCGGATACGTATGTACAGTGGGAAAGGTCCCCGCATGATTAGGCTCCACCAGAAACATCAGGGGATTCACCTCATGAGAAGAGGAAGAGACACCAGAGATGTGTGCACAGGGAAAAAAGGCAAGCGAGGGCACAGCAAGAAGACAGCCGTCTGCAGGCACAGGCCTTAGGAGACACTAAACGCGCCAACACCTCGGTCTTGGACTTTCAGCATCCAGTACAGTGAGAAAGTAAATTTCCGTTACTCCCCATCTGTTGTATTTTGTTATAGCGGCCCTCGCTGACTGATACGATACTCAACTCTGCCCCTAACGGTTCAGGCAGGAATTATCCTAACCTCGCTTGGGCAATTCCAATTGTGAACACGTGACCCACCCATGCCACCCAATCATAACATCCCACCCCAGGCCTCAGAGATTGGCTCAGAGTGGAGCATTCAACCCGAGCCAAGCCAACCAGAGTGCGTCCCAGGGTGGGAGCCAGAACTCTGAGCAAAGGGGCACTCCTTCTTCCTCTGAGGTTGCTTAGCTGAAAGAAGGTAAGCCTCCAGCTTCTAGGATTCCTGTTGTCCACTGTGAAGAAAAGGACTTTCTGAGAGAGAAGCCAAGAGAAAGCAGAGCCAGGGGATGGAGAGAGATGGGTTCCAGACATCAGTGTGTGAGCATCTGGCTTTGGCCTTGCCTGATATTATCTACCCTAGACTGGTGTTGTGTCAGCCAACACATCTCCCTTGGTTAAGACGCTCTGAGTTCAGTTTCTTTCACTCACAACCAAAAAAAAAAAAAAAAAAAAAAAAATCCAAACACAAGCAGAGCCTGAGTCTTACATTACTATGTCAATGTTGGAATATGATTTGATACTGTCTAGAAAAACAGCAATATGTTACTTAAATATTTGTAGCCCTTCATGCCTTTAAGTCCAACATGTCTTCAATATTTATTGTAGATTTTTCTTTTTTAAATCCTTCATAAAGTACCAACCATTTTTGCCTAAACCCACAGGCTACAACCGTCCTATTCATGAAAACACGCCACATTTCAAAGGTGAGGTGCTCAGTTTCCCAGAATTCCGCTCCAATCACACGTCCAAGTTCATCAAGCTCCAGCAGCACCTTCGTGCAGCTGCGTCCTCGGAGCGGTGTGCGAAAGGGTGTAGCCACTGGGTTTTCTGAAAGGAAACGTCAAAGAGGAGCTAAGACTGCAGAATGAAACCATCATTTCTCTCCTGCTGGTGACATAACCAGCCAGGTGTTACTTCTTAGTAACGCATCGGTGCTATTTTTCTTATTTTCAGAAAGAGCTTTCACTTGGGATTGACTTGAAATGGAGAAAGGATGCATTTTCAGTAAAATGCTGCAGGATGGCAATTCGATTTGTTTCTCCCCCTCCTTCCCCTGGTGGAATAAACACATTTCTTGAACGAAGTAAGTCTTGGTGGACAACTTTTACTGTCAACTCGATGGCATTCTGTGAGTATATCTGGAGTCTCCTCTGAATAGACAGCAAACATTCCTTGGGCAATTGATTCCCCAGTCCTTCCCTGAAGGGACCATTGAAGAAGGAGTGCTTCATCTAGAAGAAAGCCTACAGAAGTATAGACTTTCTCAAACAGGGAGTTTGTGTTATTAAAATGTTTATTTGTGCCAAAATATATCAATCTTAAATACATAAAGGATGCTGACATGACCAGAAATTGTATTACCAATTGAAGATTGAATCCCATAGGGCCTAGGTCTATACTATTATATTTCAATTGTGCTATATAATCCAAAACCAAATTCCAAACCCAACCAAGTTATAAGCCATGCCATTAAGCAAAAGAAAGACTGGGGTATATTTAATTCATTTATATCCAAAAATCAATTAAAATGACTTTATTTTTACTTCTAATATCCATCTCAAACTTAACTTGTCAAAAATTGAACTCTTGATTTCCTCGGGCGCAAAAAGAACCCCCAAACCAAAACCCAAATAACATCCTTCTTCCTTCCTTCTTTCCTTTGATTTCCTACTTCCTTCCTTCCTGCATGTTTTTTTCTTTCCTTATAATTAATCAGTAGATATTTATTATAGAAAACAAACACGTATTTCAGACGTTGACTTTGGGGGCTCGTGTGCTTCGAAATTTCTTGATACCATGTTAGATCACTTTCCCATCTAATGTGCCATTTCACACCACCACCAGCCACACTTCAGAAGGCCTCTGTCTGCGTTCAAGACAGCATGGACACTCCTCTGTTCTACCTTTATTATCTCAATGAACAAAAATTGCAATAACACTGCTTTTTTAGATTTTCGTTTCTTTTATTACCAGTGGGTACAATCTTTCTTGCTAAGAGGGACATTACACAACCTGCCCTCTCCTGTCGGAATCCTATTTTATGATTCATAGGATGTGGGAACTGGAAAGAGGTCCACCCTCTCATTTTACAGATGAGAAGATTGAGGCCAGCAAGGCAAAGCGTCTTTCTCTAAACCAGTCTCCTAATTTGCAGCAAGACTGAGACTAGAAAGAGGAACGACCTGACTTCAAGATCAGCTTTCTGTACATTGCCCCAATTTAAAAGGGGTTATTATTTTAAAGTTCTCGTGATGGAAGACGAGTTTAGAACATATTTGCAGTGCTGGTCAGGGTCCTTACACAGAGCAGCTCCTTGAGATGCTGAACAAATGTGGATGGGTCCTTCCAGCAGCAGCGCTGGACACCCAAGGGCAGAGAGTTTCAGGATTCTGCTCAGAGTTCTGGGTGTGGCCTTTTCAGACACACTTGATGATATAAGATTTTCCTCTCCTATAAACACACAGAAGAAAGTTGCCCAGCTCTGCCACTTGGCCGTGTGCCCTCAGACTGCATGATGAACAGCACGCAAGCAACTCCAGCAATACTATTGCCATTTTGAAGGCCAGCTTCTGGGCTTTGTAATGCCCTCCCTGCACCTCCCACCCCCACCCCACTGTTAACCATTTCTGCAATTCTTCCAGACGGAGGAAGGAATTCTCCACCCAAAGATATCTTCCTGGCTGACGTGGCATCCACTTTTTTTTAACACATTCTCTCCCCAATTCTTGCTGGTCTTGAGCAAGAAATGATTTACCATGGCCGCCTCTACCGCAGACAAAACAGACACAGCCTCTGTCTGAAAGAGATTAGGATCTAAATAAACCTGACTGAAGAGGCCCGTGTTTCCTCAGGGAGAGGATCTCTAAGAGAGGGATATTACACAGGGGATTCTGGAGTGAGATCGCACCAGGGTGCTCTGCAGGGCGGGACCTGGGCTTATGGCTCCAGGTAGAGAGATCTGGACAGAGTGAAGCTCTGCCTTCCCAGAGGTTCAGATTTCTCAAGATTTGCTGATAACCTTTATCATTTGGTGTTCTGGAAACACCTAGAGGGAGAGAGAGTTTAAACCATTTCAAAGCCACTTGTCCAGGTCAGACAGTCAATTCGCAGTCTGTGACACCACTTTTCTGCAGGAGGCAAGAAACCCCAAGAGTTTCATGTTCTTGGCTGTCTGAGAGATCGGGACTTCGCAGAGCCTCGCCTGCTTCCCCAGGCTGTCCCGCACAGTCGTTTCAGCTGTGGCCCCAGCCCTTGCAGGTTGAATTGATTACCCGCCTTCCCCAAGGTCTCTGGACCAAACCCACCTGCATCTCATCAGTCAAAGAAGCCTGAGCCTCCCACATCCTCCCTTATCCCTTGGCCTCTACACCTTCCTGAACCTAACCCATCTTTCCAACCTCTCCTACTTTGGGCCCTTGAATGGTGTCCTCTGGGTCTCTGGCATCCACAAATTCCTATGGATCTTCGACGTCTCTGAAAATTTCCTTCACCTTCGTGCCCCTCTGACCATCCTGATTCCTTTTCGCCCTCTTCAGTGGATGTAGTTCCATGGCTTTGGGTCCTTCAACGAAAACTGTTCAACACAGCTGTTGATGTCAAGGGCTGGAGGTGGGGAGAGTTTCCTCCATGTTCTCCACTGCTGTTTCCAAATCACCTGACTTCTCCTTACTTCAAACCCCCCCACTTCCTGGGAAGTCCATATCCTCCAGTAAACCTGCCAGCTTGCCCCTCAGTAAACCTTCTCTGGTCATCGTCTACCACATCCTTCATTCTCTGATGGTGGGCACAGCACCTGTGTCACTGCCTTAGTCTCACTCTTACTTCTTCATTTCATTGGCCTCAACATCTATGAATGATCCCCCAACCATTTGCCCCTTTGCCTTCTGAACGCCTCACCTCCAGAGATCTTATTCTCTACCTCCCATTAGCGATCTCACAGTCCTCTTTTCACCTCATCCTCTCTCATAATCACATTATCTTGAAATCCTCAGTCTCAAGCTTCTTCCTCAACAATAACCATTTCCTATTATTCCAGCTCGTTAGTTATGCCATCATTTCGTTCTTTTAAACAAAATATAAAACCCACTGACCATTCAACATTTTCCCTATTCATATTCACCTGCATGTCTCCCCCCCTCCTTTTACCCAATTTAAACTCCATGGTCCATTATTATAATCTTTTTCTGCCAAACAGTCTTAACTCTCCTTACCCCTCTCTTCCCATTCATGCTCACCTGGAAAAAAACCTAAACTCTGCTGATTCCTCCCCTGAACCTGAGTAGCTGAATATTAACTAAAGAAACCTTCAAAACTATATTGTCTGGCCTCACTTTAAATTTATTACCACAAATCTCAAGAAGTCATTTACCATTCCTCCTGCATCTGTCTCAATGCTTATTTTCTCGCTTTCTAAAATGGGTATTTCTCATTTTCTTCTTCCTCTCTAAACACCCTCTGCCATGTATCCTACCCATGGTTTCCATCCCTCATATTGTACAGGGTAACTGTAAAACAACAGATGGAAACTTCCTCCTCTCTCCTTCCAAATGTACTAATCTTGCACGATGTGCACTTAACTTGTTGTGTTCTTTCATGTTACAGTGGAAGGAATACTCCACTTCTATCCCAGGCCAATCCCTCCACCCATGCCATGGATCCTGTCATCTCTCACCTTCCCAAGCACTTCATTTCTGCCCCATCAATTTTTGCCTTTGCTCCTGAATAAGTCTCATCACTATACAACCAAACCCTAGTGTATCCAATCTAAAAACCAGATTCCTTCTTTCTTTACATGCCTTTCCAACTACCTCCATTTCTACTTACCACTTATCTGCTCCCTTTTAAATAAAACATCTTGAAAGAAGTGTCTATTGTTACTGTTTCTAGTCCTTCACCCCCATTCTCTCCTCAATCCACCGCAATAGAGCTATCATTTTCCCTATATCAGTGACATTGCTCTTGTCGAGATCATCAATAATCTCTGCTCCAAATCCAATGGTTGGTTTTCCGTCCTCATTTCTTAACATTGTAACATTAACGTCTTAACATCGTGGCTTAACGTCTTAGCAATATTCATCACAGTTGACTCACTTCTTTGCTCATGAATGTTTTCTTTTAATTTCATAACATAACACTCCCTTAATTTCCTGGTTTCCCTTCTACCAAAACAGTGTCTTCCCTTTCAGTCTTCTTTGATAAGCCCTCCTCCTCTGAAAGATCTAGAGATGTTGCCTTGGCCTAGGTCTTGGTTCTGAAAACTTCCCTTGTCAACCTACCTTGTGCATATAGGTAATAAAATCTCCTTTCATGGTTCAAAATGCCATCTATATGTTAGGGAGTCCCAAGGTGAACATTATATACATTTAAAATAGTCTATATATAATGGTAAATTAATGCAGAAGTAATAAATTTGTGTAGGTCATGAAGTAATCTTGTCTCTTACTTCTCAGGAATGCCAAATGGAATAATATAATAAGAATAATTAACAATCCAGTGCATATATTTTCTACCAACTCAGGATTATTAATCAAGGACATTTTTAATACTCTATGTGATAATATATATACAATTGTGTACATATGTGTGTTTGCGTGTGTGTGAGTGTGTATGTTTATTTCCTCGTAAAATGTTCCCAGCTTTTAACAGATTCTCTTTAGCAGTTGGGGTAAGTTTGTTTTCTGAAGCAATTAGTTTAAGAACTATTTTGTTGATCAGAGCTGATGCCATTGTAAGTTTATTTTTGTGGCCACTGTTTATACCAAGTAAAAATTTCCTGAGTCAATTCACCGGATCTAAAGTTTACTATGTGTGGTTTAATGCCTATATTTCATTTTTATGTGCCTATATCTACTAATTACCATTAATTATATAAACTGGATACAAAACAAAGTCATGTTATTGCTTAGCTGATATCATTCCAACAAATTGAAAACCATCGATTCTGCATGTTGCTCTTATATCCAGACACCTCAAAATTTTTTATTTGTTCTTATATATTTTCAAAAATGGGCAGTTATTTTGTTGTTAAGAAATATTTCTTGCTGATACTTTTGCCCAAACTAATTTTAACACTTCAGATACATATATAAAACACTTGCAAAAATATTTCCTAACTAAAATCTGAAAAATGGAAATTAAGAATGACATCATTTTTGCTCATAATTGGAATTTACTTTTTAATTTGATAATAGCTCATGCTGGCAACATTGCAAACAATTAGTCTTTTATAGTTCTCTGCAGTCTTGCGGGAATGTAAATTGATCTAACCTTGCATGAAAGCAATATAGCAGAGTGAGTCAATATTTAAATGCATAACCCCTTTGATCCAGCAATCATACATAAAGGTATCTGTTATATCGAATTTCCAGCAGATGTACATGAGATGATATATATGTTTTCATGGATGACATGACACCTGATAGAAACTTGAAGGACAGTGAATAAAGTTGTGCAGGCTAAGAAGACCCAAATAAATAAATAGGTTTCATTTTGCTTTGTTTTTCATTTGGAGGAATTAGCATGTTTAAGAGTTTGGAAAATCTAAAAATTACTGAAAAGCTAAAGAAACATGATAAATTTGGTTAAAGAAATCATAAAGTAAATCTATAACTTATTACTGGTCATAAATTTTACACACATACACACACACACACACACACACACACGGCATTCCATTGGTTGAAACAGCCACCAACTGACCAGATTCAAAGGAATAAGATAAAGCTCTATTTCTTGATTGGGTAAGGAATGTCAAAGAATTTGGGGTCATACTTTAAAATCACCACAGTATTTGTCCTCATTTTTCTAGTGGAAGAGACGGACAATAAACAAATAAATACACGATATATCCATAGTAGCTCATTTAATCCTCCCACCAGCCCTGTACTTCTCATTTTACAGTTGTAGAAACAAGTCAGAGAGATTAGTTAACTGGTAAAATGTCACAAGGCATGTAAATAAAAGTTAGCATCATTCTATTCTTGAAAGGGAGTATGTATGTCGGGACATGGTTCAAATCAACTTAGACAAAAAGGGGCACTGGTTGGCTCATACCCTGGGGAAGGACCAGCCCGAGTCACAGATAGCAGGAATGAGCGTCTGTGGGTCACCCCTGCAGTCAGTTTCTGCTTCATACTGACCGTCAGCTTTATTATCTCCTGCAGTAGACTAGCTTCTAAAAAAGGCTGCTAGCAGCTCCCAGACACACACTTTTGTTTTGCCACAGCGAGTAAGGGCTACTCTTTACATCACAACTGGAAAATCCTAAAAGAAAGACTGACCGGTCAGGCTTGTGTCAATGCCCTCCTTTGTCTCTTCAGCAGAGGAGGGGTTGTTTGGCAGACAGGATATATCACTGGCCAAAGTGTGAGCAGTTCCTCTAAAATAGCTGCGTTGTCCTCAAAAAGGAAGGGACGCTAGACAGTTCAACAATAAGTGCCCGACTTCAACAAAGCTAGGAGAGGTGTTTTACTCATATGGCCCTTCTGTCCAACCTACAGCAGGAACACTGTCAGCTGTTTGCACAAATTTTTCTTCTAAATACTTTGGGACTTTGTATTTTAAGGCTTTTCCTTTACTGCTTCTGCTAAAGTCATGACAGAGAACTTTCAAAAGCTAGCTTTTTGCTACATATGGGTCTTTTTATTGAAAACAAAATATTTGCATAGAGCATAGAATGTAATAATAGTGTGGCAGTGTTGGGACTTCTTTTGTGGATGGCAGAGTTTGGCAGTAGTTAGCAGCTGCTATGGCATTAATTACATATTTTCTTTCTGCTCTGGTGTTTATTGGAATGTGGAAAGTGTTTAGAACCTTGTACAATCACTGTTCCTTTCTGCTACAATATGCCTTTAATATCTTGAAGATTGAATCTGGTCTCTTACTCACTTGTGCCAGACCCATGCAAATTTCGTTCTAAGGTACCACGAGGCTGGCAGGGTTTTCAAGGTCACAGCAACTGGGAGCCCACTCTCCCCAATGTGGTGTTCTCCTTTTGCTTTCCAAAAGTAAAATAAGTCTTACTGGCCTGATCATAAATAAGATCTCCGCGCTACAAAGTTCCCCGGGGCATACACCTTCCAAGAAATATACCTCCTTTACAGTAAAGCCTTGAAGAATTATCTTTCTTTCAAGGACATATATTGACTCCCTGGAAAATAATTCAGAATTATGCATTGAAAGTGGTAGTTGCCTAAAATTTAAATAAGAGTTAAATCACAAAGAACTGGATTCTGTACATGGTACCATAGAATGATTATTATTGCAAAATAAGGATTTTTAAGAAGTGACATGGTCTTTATGGACAATCAGAAATTGACTAAGTGGTGTTAGTTTTGTTCAACATACACATTGTGAATACACAACCCTTAAATAACCAAATAATTGGTTTGCCAGAGGATCCTAATTTCAATATTCTGGATAAGTAAAAGTTTTCTATACTTTTATTTAAATACAATTAATACCATTCTTTTCACATGAATACTACACTGTCAGTTAAAGAAATCTTACTATCCTTTTTAGAAAGTCTTAGGAATTAATCAAAAATTAAGTTCCTCAAAAATAAATTAATCAATTAAAAAATCAATTTTAAAATCAATCAATAAAAAATAAATCAATTTTAAAATCAAAATTTTAAAAATTAAATTTAAAATTAAAATTAATCAATTTTAAAATGTTATGTTACTACATAACAAGTAAATGTCTTATCAGGGACCAAAATAGTGGAAACATTTATATAGAGTATAGAGTACAATGTCTACTCAACAGGCTTTTTATTGGCCAACTTTGACTGAGGTACACATTTGATACTACAGACCCGCAATGGTAAATTTCACAGACACTATCCAGAGACTTGAGAATACCTGTTTAGTGTGAAGCAAGGCAGGATTATATGCCATGGGCCAGCATTAATTCCATCCCATTCATTCGTTATGTCTTTTTTTAAGATTTTATTTTTTTATCTGAGGGAGAGAGAGAAATAGCGAGAGAGACAGCATGAGCAGGGGTGAGAGGGAGAAGCAGGTTCCCCACTGAGCAGGGAGCCCAATGTGGGGCTCGATCCTGGGACCCTGGGATCATGACCTGAGCCAGAGGGAAACGCTTAACCAACTGAGCCACCCAGGAACCCCTTCATTATGTCTTGAGTAACTACTGTGTGTACTTAATTCATTTCTTTTTTGTTCTCTTGGGTCTTCCACCCCTTTCATCTTTTCTTTCTCGTGCCAGTTTTTCTCTAAAAAGCACCTTATTCTTTTAGCCAAAAGATTGTGTCAGTGTTAGACCGATAGCCAGAGCTCTGCTCTCAGTCACCACTATTGGGGAGTTCATATCCAAAACCAAGGAAAAGATTTAATTAAGGAGGTAGAATCAATCAGATAAAAACTCCTGAGTGCTTATTCTAAGGTATTTATAACCTTGTAGGATCACCACTAAAACATGTGCTTGGCAAAATAAATAAAGGACATCGGGCAAAACTGTTCCAATTATCCATTTTACACTCTCTTTGGAGGTTTGGTCTTTGTGGTTATGAAGCCTTCTTCTCTTGTGTCATGAGAGCCCTGTCCTTACCTAACAGCTTGCTCTTTCTTTCTTTCTTTCTTTCTCTCTCTCATTTTTTATTTATTTTTATTTATTTATTTATTTATTGGACACCTGTTTAATCTCCTGGCCAGGGTCAGTAATCCCCACTGGCTTCAGTTCTCCAGCGACCTCCCCTGGGCAAATGACTCCACTTCAGACGGTATTGAACGACCTGTCTCTTCCAATGTTCAGTGTTTCCCCAGTCCTACCTCTGATTACTTTCCCTGCCAATGCGCCTATTTGTTCCTGCTTAGAATCCAAGTAGTGACACAATCCTAATTATTTTCAGATGATCTTTAATGATGTCATTTTATTTGAGTACATGGCAAAGAATAAAAGCGAACCATCATATACCCATGCTTGAAATAAGTACCTAATGTGAATAAACTCCCAAATCCCTTTAACTAAAAATTATATGTTATTTACTGCTGTTTTCAATGGTACAAACTTCCCATTTTGCCCTTCACCCAAAGGAGACATTTTCAAAATAGTAGACCTATGTTTGAGTGAGCCAAAAATTCTCTGGAAATGAAGCATTCCACCATATGTCATATATTAGGTATTTCAGGTAACTTGCCTCATAAGGACATTAGTGTCTTGTGGAATTCAGTCATTTCCCATTCCTGATGAGTTTCCTTTCAAAGAAGTGATTTGCCGTGGAATTATGGTTAGCTGAATTAACACAACTATAGCTCTTTATTCAAATCTAATCCAAAACAATAATTTGAAGTAGTGAATCCTTAGCAGTTTGGTTTCATCAGACTTATACCACTTGCTATAAAAGTTTAAAAGTCTCTTAACTATCATTGTTATTCAACATTGTCTGTGTTTCCTGCCAGTGCGCTAAAGCAGAGGAGGAAAAAAAGTATTATTCTTGGAAAGTAATTATTATTTGCAAGTAATGTGATTTATCCATCCAGAAAACCCAGAAAAATAATGAAAACTACTGGAGCCCCTAAGATCTATTAAGAATTATGTGTCTAATATAAGATAAAAATAACAAATTAATAGCTCTCTTTTATATTTACAATAATTTGATAATATGAAGAAGGCAAATCCATTTATATTAACAACAGTTCATATAAAGTGTGTAGAATTAACTTTATGAGAAATGTACAAGCTTGGTATAAAGAAAAAAATTTAAACTTTATGGAAGGTCATAAAAGAAAAATTGAAAAGATAGGAAAACAGATAGTGTTCCAACCTGAATAATCTTAATAATCTAAACCTTCCAACTCATCTAAAATGTATTCTATGTATTTAATATAATATCAGTCAAAGTTCCAAAGGGTTTGTTCCATTGGCAAAGTGACCTTAAAGTTCATCAGGAAGATTTAATGCTCAGATTCAATGGTAACTATAAGTAAATTGATCTGGGAACATGAAGACAGGATTATTAGATTTTAATTGCTCCACCTAGCCCTTTATGTGATAATTATATAAGGAAAAATGTAAATATTACAATGAGGCATTCGGGAGTATAGGGAGAACAGATGTTTCAACCTGACTTCACTTTTGTTTCTTCTCAACTTCCATCTCTTCTGTTCCTCTAAGTAATCAGTGAATCAGTTTTCAATGATGTCTTCTAGTTTTCGTACTCACACTGTGGATCGCCAAACCAGCCTCTTCATAAGTCTCTGTCTTCCTTCCCTCAATGCTCCAGAACATTCCAGACACTGCTTTTGTAACCTTGCACAAGAGCACCAGAATTTGCAAAGACCTACAGTCGACTAGCAAATCAAATTTAAATGACTGCATGCATAGTTTTAGGTATTTCAACCATGAAGTTAGAAAGACTCCCCACTAATAGTGTAATCTTGGGTGTATTTCTAAAACCTCACTAACCCTCATTTCCTCCTCCGTAATGAGCATTATATTACTTCATAGGGTCTTTGTGACAATTAAATATGCCTAGATTATCAATGAAGATATCAGTTTAGGGTTTTGTGCTGAGACATAAAGCACTAAGAGGAATGAATAAAAGATAGTCTTCTCTCATTCCAAGAAGTTAGACAGTTGTGCTTTGAGTTCTGACTTTCTTGCCTCAAGATTTTGAATCCTAGAGATGAAAACAGAAATTTCCAAGCACCTCTAACATCCCAGGGCCCTGGATGCTCTCAGCCTCTCAGTGGGTATAAGTACACTGGCATAGAAATGAGAGGTTTTGAGAGTCCTTCCGTAAACTCAGAAGGTGGTTAACTGGAACATTTCAGGTTCGTGAATAGTGGAACCAGTGCCTGGTTTCTCCAAGTGTCTTGAGGAAGCTTTAGAATCTTAAATAGGAAAAACTGTTAGGTGCTCTTCCCTTCACAAAGACCCGTATGCTCACACTTGACAGAGCCACTTGCCTTCAAAGAATCCCACGCCTTAGAAATTAAGCATACCAAGTGAACTCAAGGCCCATCGCCATATCACTGAATGTTCTGACCTTGGACTCAGGTATGGTCTGAAGGAGAGGAACAGCACCCAGTAAATACAACCAAGAGAGAATTTCCCATCAGTGGAGTGAGCAGGAATGGGGAACTAATTTGGGTGTTCTGGTACCAATTTCAATAAAATCTCAGACACCGTGTATGTCCAGGAGTTCAACTCAGTTCTGACACTCTCTTCCCCATATAGCATCAGATTCATAGGTTCAGTGGCAACCACCCCCCACTTCAGACTCTAATGCCAAGCCCAGATGGTTACCTCTGCTTCTGACCAAGCAGCTACAAACTGGAGGTTCCAACAACCCCCTTCTTGGACTTCAGACACCAGTCACAAGTCCAAGTTTGTTACCTATACTTCTTTTTTTTTTTAATATTTTATTTATTTGTTTGATGGAGAGAGAGACAGCCAGTGAGAGAGGGAACACAAGCAGGGGGAGTGGGAGAGGAAGTAGCAGGCTCCCAGTGGAGGAGCCTGATGCGGGGCTCGATCCCAGAATGCCGGGATCACGCCCTGAGCCAAAGGCAGACGCTTAACGACTGAGCCACCCAGGCGCCCCTGTTACCTATACTTCTGACCGACTGGCTATAAATCAAAGTTTCCCAAGACTCCCTCCTCAGGCTTGACTACTTTGCTAGAGCAGCTCACAGAACTCAGAGCAACATTTTACTTACTAGATTATCAGTTTATTATAAAAAGGATATAACTCAGGAACACTCAGTTGGAAGAGATGCATGGGGCAAAGCATAGGGAAAGGATGGAGCTTCCTTGCTCTCCTCAGGCACCACTCTTCCTGCATCTCCAGATGTCAATGCATCTGGAAGTTCTCCAACCTTGTCCTTTGACTTTTATGGAAGTTTCAGTGTGTAGGCTTGATTGATTAAATCATTGGCCATTGTGGGGCGCCTTGGTGGCTCAGTCAGTTAAGTATCGGACTCTTGATTTCGGCTCAGGTCATGAGCTGAACCAGAGTCGGGCTCCTTCCTCAGTGGGGAGTCTGCTTGAGATTCTCTCTCTCCCTCTCCCTCAGCCCCTCCCCCCTCTCTAAAATAAGTAAATAAATCTTTAAAAAAAATCATTGGTCACTGGTGATTGATTCAACCTCTAGTACCTCTCCCCTCCCTGAAGGTCATGAAAGTGGGACTGAAGGTTCCAGCCCTCTAATTACATGGTTGGTTTCCCTTCCAAACAATCCCCATCCTTAGGTGAGGTCCAAAAGTCACTTTATTAACAGAACAAAAGACACCTTTATCACATTCATTACTTTGGAATTCTAAAGGTTTTAGGAACTCTGTGCCAGAAACGAAGGTACAGGCTAAATTCACATTTCTTATTGTAAGTTGCAATTATCATAGAAACAAATTTAAATTGATTTGGAAAAGGTTTTTTTAATGTGGACTTCCTTATGTCAGAATGGTATGCAATAGTTTCATGCACGTTACATAAAAAAGACCATGAAAATAAAGTGCTCAGCCCAGGAAGAGGCATATATAAGTGCCTAGGACATGTCAGTAATTATTACCATATTTTATCATTTATGTTTCATTCACAGTATGTCTTCACTCGGTACCAAGCAAGCCCCAGTCTCTTCCTCAGTATGGCACCTCTATTCCAGGTAGGCTGCTCCTTCGTAGCTGCCACACGTGCTTACTCACCACAGTGTCTTTGTCCTTGTGGGTTTCACGAACTCCACCTAGAGCGCTAAGCCTCCATCTCACTGAGGTTCTGCTGGTACCCATCCTCGACAGCCCCACTCAAAATAAACTTCCTCCAAGTAAGCATCCTTGAATAATGTTTGATATTTTCCTATCTCTAAAGTTTATTTATATTTAAGGTTATTTATTATCTAGGATTCTCTATGTATTTCTATGATACATAACAGCAGTAGATGCTGACCGTGCCCCACCCATATCCCTTCATTTCCCACCATCCCCTTACAAACTTTTGGCTTTATGTTCTAAGAGATTATGACTCTGCCTGAAGGCTTTCTCTGGTCAACAGAGCATGCTCACCAGCACATGTGTGGAGCAGGAGAAAGTGCAAGAATACCCCATTCAACCAGTGATGTTGGAGGACAAACACTTCTGGTTTCTCAGTGTTGTGCGGGATGACTCAGCCCATTTACAGTCTGAGGAGCCCAGCAGGAATTGTCTCAGTCTACCCCAGCAATAACCTGCTCATGAAGGCACTCTTCTTTGACATGTTTCCTTTCCCTACCTCACACCCCTCTCCTCTAGAAGTACCTCCTGAGATCGTTTCCCCATGACCTACCTTCATCTAAATTCTCATCTACAGACCTGTCCACTAGGGACACTAGAAATAACAGCACTCACATTTTCTTATATGCTGCTTTAGAAATAGTGACTTCCCTTCCTCGATGATTACTGTGACTTCCAAATGAAAAATTAAGGAACTCAATTGAAGGATAAGATATTTATTTAAAAAGTAAATATTGCAGATACATGAAGTTGCCAGATTCATAACCCATAGCTCTGATGAGCTTGAGATCATCAGCAAGTTAAAGTTTTGAATTCTCCCCATATAAAATGTTAATGGGCGAGTTGTTACCTAAGGCCCTCCAGTGGCAGGACATTTGTGTGTTGCATAATGTTGGGTTACAATTATTTGAAAGTATTATTGAAACATACCGAAAACAAAATTCACTCCTTTTATTAATTCATTCAAGAAATATTTATTTCTTACCTACCATGTTTACTATGCAAAAGGCACAGTCATTGAGTTTAAGCACTGAAAAAAAAAAAAAACCCAATGATCCTTGTCTTTTTGTAGCTTATAATTGAAATAAGCAATTTAAAAATAAAAGTAAAAGTAAAGGGTGGAGTACATTAGAACGTAATAAGTGCTATGAAAAAGAGAAGCTATAGTGCAGTGTAAGGAGTATGGATTTTTACATAAGGTCACCACGTAAGCAAAAAATTAGAGATAAGACAGTCGTGCAGAAATCTGTGAGATGAGCATTTATGGAATTTGTCAGACAAAGATGTCACTGGAACCCCACTACCAGGGACATTACCAAAGTCCTATCACTAGTGCTGCTCTCCATGGCCAAGGCCTTCCCGAGTGGTCCAGGCTCTTTACTGTAAGACGATATCCCCCACAGCCACTTAACAACTTCTTAGGTCTTGGACCTGAAACTGATAAGCCACTGCTGTGCCAGTGCATGAGAACACCTTGCAGACCCAAACCACACAAACCTAGCTGATAAACCTCAAACTTCACCTGTAACTTATAGAGAGTAAAATCTACTCCTACGGCAAGAGTTATCAGTTGACATCCTTGATTGCTCCAAGGGGACTCTTGCCTTCTCAGGTGACACAGCAAATAATATCCAAAGGATCTCCACCTGTCCTGTGTCAACAAGAAAACTTTAAAAGAGAGAGAGAGAAAAAAAAGAAAAAAGAAAAATGAAGTCTTGTACTGTTTCCATTTAAGTTTGAATTTGCCCTATAAGTTATAGGTTGATCATTGCTATCGGGAAGTAATTTTAATGTTGGCTGTCTTTAAACAAGGTCAAGAGGCAGCAAATTTGGAGACAGACATAATGCACTGATATTCTCTTCAGGCATTGATTTAATCACTTTTCCCAATGGATAATCCATCTCTACTCTGGGCCTATCAGCCCACCTGTTGCTAGCCATTCTACACTGAGTTGTCTCTCATCCATTAGAGAAAGCCTATCACTAAGGACAATGCGTGGAGCAGTAAGCAAACACCCCATGAGCTGCTCATCATTCCTTGCTCCTAACCTCTCTGATGTGGTCAAAAGTCTCAACTGTAGGGTGAAGAGGATTCATTGTCATGAGCTCATTAAAAATGGCCCCTACTGAAAATTATGGGCTGTATTTTTTCTGCTACTACATTCTGTTTGTTGGAACACAAAGGCCTCAGAACAATATGGTCCTTCATCCTTATTTCTAGATATAAAAGACATAAGTTTGTATATGCTGACCTTTCAGGTGCCACACAATGCTGAAGGGATGTCATTTCATGTGAATTGAAATGTATAACAATTAAACAGCAAATGAGTGAAAATCTCCCTGAAGGTTCTGCGTATGGCAATAACCTCACTTCTAAAAATTGGCATTTCCCCACCCTCACAGTGGAAGAAACATAGAGGCACCCATCCTTCAATTAGCAACTCTAGTCTCTAGATTATTTTGTGATGCCAATAATGATATTGGCATTTTAGAAACTAATTGTATCCTGGGCTGTGCTCAGAATATTTCCAAAGCATAAGATTACTCTGTCTGGGGGAAAAAGGTAGTTTTATGAAAGCAGGTATGATAAGTATAGTACCTATTGTGAAACCAAGACATATAAGTTGCCTGAAGTATTGTGATAATACTGAGAATTAACTTCTTGTTAGATATGAAAGTAATATTGATAAATGATGTGAAAGCTGCACCTTTTAAAAAATGGCAGCTCTCTCTCATAAGATGTTAAACAAAATGTACGTATACAAATTTAGGGGGACAAAAATCTAAAAATCTGAAAATGGATCTTGTACAAATCCAACTTTGAAGTAATATGGTGCCAAAAGAGGCACCAAGAAAGATAACTATCAAAGAATATTAAACCCCCTTATTCTTTTTAAAGACTGATTCCTAATGTCTTCTGTTAAGTTTCTTTTTTTAATCTTAAAACAATACCTATTTGCCCATGATTCTGTGATTCAGGAATTCAGGTAGGGCTCAGCTGGGTGGCTCTTCTCCACGCATGTTGGCAGGAGCCATTCACTTGGCTATATTAGGCTGGTGGTTTGGCTGGATTCTCTCATATGTAGGTCTCTTGTCACTTAGCCTCTCTGGGCTGATTCCTCTATCTTCCCTTCTTGGGTTCTCTGCATTGCCAGTAGTATGTGTGGGTCCCAGGATTCTGATTGCTGGGAAATGTTTCTGGGAGGGACCATGGAGAGAACTGGAAGAGAATTGGCCCTTTCCCAGGGTGCATAGGGCACAGGCACCCAAAATACCTCTCTGTAGCCAGGGCCACGTGCCCATCACAGACCCTACACTTCTGATTCTATTCTTATCAAATGAAATCCTGCCTATAGCCATAAATATACAGGCTCTCCTAATAAATTATGTTTGTATCAGGAATGCTGAAAAAAAATGGG
Organism: Ursus arctos; assembly: GCF_023065955.2. NCBI lineage: Eukaryota > Metazoa > Chordata > Mammalia > Carnivora > Ursidae > Ursus > Ursus arctos. The sequence goes on along the minus strand of NW_026622819.1, from coordinate 12,088,821 downwards.
GTGGGGTGTTTAAGTAGGTACAAGAAAAACAATTTGAAAGACCAAAACCATTAAGAAGAAATTTGTTAGTTAAGTCTGAAGGCTGTGAATATTCACTAGAATTAAAATCTTTTCAGGGTTTATAACCAAGCAAGCATTCTTTTAAATTTGCCTATAAAAATGCCCCTTGAATCCAGATGGATTTCAAAGCTTCAATGGTATCTCTCATGGAATGTAAAAATATTACATGCTAATTGACTGTCGTGGTACCTACATTGAAATTGGCATCTGTAACTCCAAAAAGTTTTGGTTGGCAGAAGAGCTAATATGCATTCCATCTCTTCTCCATTTGGCCAAAGGAAAAGTTAATAAATCAATGATTCTGCAAGGTAGTGCATAGAAAATTGGTATTACCACTTCCAAAGCAGAATTACTCTTCATGAAGTAATAAGAGAAGGCTTGCTAATACTCCAGATCTATGCCTCGGGTAAGACAATTATACTTTTGTGGTCTCATCACACTTCACATTCCCGAAGGCAGGAGATGCGGTTAGAATTTCTCCTAAGATTCTGTACAGCTCTAGAACCTTTTATTCTATACTTTAAAAACTTCAAAATTCTCCTGTTGACTTCAGAAAAGTCAAAATAATGCTGATCTTGGCAACCAGGATTCTCCATAATCTGATTCCCCCACTGCACTTCCCAGCCATCCATTCTCTTAGGACATTTCAACATGGGACTCAAAAGCAGCAGGAATGTTTCCTCACTGCCCTGAAACATACTACACTCATTCTTTTACTACATGGAAAATGATTCCTGTGCAGCTATCCCAATTCTACCTGGCCCTGATAAACAGAATGATGGCTCCAATGCTTGGAGCTATGACTGTGTTACCTGACATGGCTAAAGGGTTTTTGCAGATGTGATTAAATTAATGACTTTGATATGAGGAGATTACCCTGGATTATCTTGGTGGGCCCATGTAATCCTCGGGGCCCTTATTAGTGGCAGAAGCGGACAGGAGAAGCAGTGTCAGGGAAACAGAGGTACAGACAGAAGCAGAGATAAAGCAATGTGATTGCTGGCTTTGCAGATGGAAGGAGGCATGAGCTGTAGAATGCCACGTTATCTCTGGAAGCTAGAAAAAGGGAGGAAATGGAGTCTTCCTTCTCCTGAAGAAGTACAGCCCTGCTGACGTTCTGATGGTAGACTTCCAAAACTGTAAAAATAAATGTGTGTTTTAGGCCACTAAGTTTGTGGTAATTTGTACAGCAGCAATGGGAAACTACTACATAAGGCTTTAAGCTGAATCTCAAGTGTTACTTTCTTAGGAGTTCCACCCAAATGCTCTAACCTACCCTACACAGTGTTCTTTAAAGTAGCCTTGATTATCTCCTTGTTTTACCATTATGCCTCCAGCGTAAGAGGCCTGGTAGCAAAAAAAACTGCAACTCCACATACAAGTGAGAAACTTAGGCTAAAGACCTGTATCATGCTGATAGAAGACAAGCCATTAAAAAATGGGTAAAATCACTTGGGATTTGTAGCATGAGATCTGAAGGAAGATGTGCCCTTCACTTTCTGAAATGTTCTTCAATTATGTATTGATGATTTCTTCCTCATACATGGTTTGATCTCTTTCTAGAACTGCTCTTACTCAAACGTTAAATCTTTTGGACAGATTCACTAATTTCCTTATAATCTCTCCCCTATTGAGTCCCTCAACCTCATCTTCTAACTCTGCCAAATATCTTTTATTTCTGCTATCTAGTTTTCACTTCCCAAGGTGGGTATTTGTCCTCTGATTTTTTTCTTGGTTTTTGTTTTTACAAGTTTGTTTTACACGTTTGTTTTGTTTTGTTTTGTAGATGCAACATATTCTCTCATTTCTCTAAGGAGCTTAATGTTAAAGTTGGTTTGGAAGTTTTCCTTTATAATTTCTGTCTCTCCAGGTTGTTTTCATTTTATGTTTGCGTGTTTGAGTCTCTGTCTTCAGTGGCTTTCCTTAGATGTCTGCTCACAGTTGGCTGTTTGCTTATGTTTCACAGTTGGGAAGTGAAAATGAACTTGGGAGCTCTGAACAGGTGGGTGGAGCTTGTCAACTTGAGGATTATTGTAGAGTGATCTTAGAGAGCCTTTTGTTGGGAAACTACTGAAGTCGGTAAATTTAATTATTTTTTCTTCTTTTTCTTTCACTATTACATATACTACATCTGTAAATGTATCATGTACTGTGTATATGTATACTGTATAATGTCACCTGTAGGCATTATAGGCATTATATGTGTGTGCTTTATTGAATTAAGATACTTTCCTTCAATTTCTGCCTTGCCGAGTGTTTTTGTAATCATGAACGTGTGTTAAATTTTGTAATACTACCAATATTTATAGCAGCCATGTCCACAATTGTCAAAATATGGAAAGAGTCCAGAGTCCATTGACAGATGAATGGAGAAAGATGTGGTATATATACAATGGAATATTACTTAGCCATTAAAAACAATGAAATCTTGCCATTTACAACAATGTGAATAGAACTAGAGGGTATTATGCTAAGTGAAATTAGTGAGGACACTTGATGTAATGAGCACTGGGTATTATATGCAAATGATGAATCACGAAATTCCACCCCCTGAAACTAATAACAGTATATGTTACCTAACTTGAATTTAAGTAAAAATTTTTTTGAAAAATTATAATACTTTCACTGCACGTATCAACAGTTTTATATGTTTTCCTTTCTCTATATTCATTAGTGTACTAAATTACATTTAATGATTTTCCACATGTTAAACCAACCTTGCACTCCTGGGATAAATCCTATTTAGCCATAATGAATTATTCATTTGATAAAATTGTTGGATTTGACTTGTAAAGTTTTGAGTCTAAGTTCAAGAGAAAGATGGATGAAAAATTTTGTTTCTTATAATGCCATATCAGGTTTTGGTACCAGGGATACACTGGCCTCATAAAAAAAAGTTGAGGCATGTTCTTTCTTCTCTGTTTTCTGAAATAATTTGTGTAAGGTGAAGTATTATTTATATCTTAAACCTTTGATAGAATTAATCAAAAATAATATAGACCTGGGAAATTTTTTAGAATCATTTTTAATTAAAAAATCAATTTATTTAATAAACATGGGGCCATCAAATTTTCTATTTTTTTCTTGTATTTGTTTTGGAAGTTTTGCCATTTCATCTAAGTTGTTGAATTTGTGCAAAGTTATTTATACTTTTACTGTTTTTGTCTTTCTTGTAGGATTAGTAGTGAGATATCCTTTCATTCTTGATATTGGTAATTTATGTTTTCTCCTTGTTTTGTTTAGTGAGCTTTTGTTCTGTTTTGGTAGGTGTGTATATGTGTGCATGTATGGTGAATGTAGGTAGGGGATTATAACTTTTATTATTGTCATATGAAATGTATTGGATTTTTTTCATCATTTTCTCCTTTATACTTATGTTTATTATTTCTTTTTCTTCTATAACTTTGGGTTTAATTTCTTATTTTTAAGAAAAAAATTTCGTACCTTCTTGTAATAGTTTCTCAAATATAAATATTTATTGCCATGATTTTGCCTCTAAGCAGTGCTTTGGCTGCATCCCATAAATTTTGATGTGTTGTGTTTTAAGAACCATTTAATTCAAAGTATTTCCTAATTCATCTTGTGACTTCCTCTTTAATCCATTAGTTATTTGGAGAAGTGTTGTTTATTTTCCAATATTTGATAATTTTGTGGATTTTACTACTGAATCCTAACTTAATTCTCTTAAGAGTAGTATACTGTATATTTTAATTCTTAGGTATTTATCAAAATATGCTTTATGATCTGTCACATGGTCTACATTGACAGTTGTTACATGCCTATTTGGAAAGGATTATATATTCTACAGCTGTTGGGTATAATTGTTCTAGATAATTGTGCTTTCAGTGTTAGAGTTTTTGAATCAATGTGAATGTATTTATTTGGATATGTAGTCTATTTATTATTGAGAATGTTGTGTTAATATCTTCAATTGCTAATTGTGGACTTTTTTATTTCTTAGTTCTGTAATTTTCACTTCATGTATTTGAAAGTTCTATTATAACATGGGTATGCATTTGGTATTGTTTTGTGTTCTTAATGAATTCACCCTTTTAGCACTATGAAATGACTCTCTTTACTGCCAGTAATGCATTTTGCCTTGAAGTCTACTTCATGTGATGATATATGGTACATAAGCTTTCACACTTAGAATTTGCATGCTGTATCATTTTCTATTTAGTCTGTTCATATTCACTGACAATCTCTTATAAACAGCATGTGGTTGTATATCTTTTTTTAAAAATCTAGGCTGCCATCTGCCTTCTACATAGAATTTTTAGTACATTTAGATTTAACACAATTATTAATTGAGTTGTGTTTAATGCTTTCATCTTGCTATATGTTTTCTAGTCATTCCTTCTATTTGTGGTGTTGCTTTATTATTTTGATCCTTACTTCACTTCCTCTTGGATTTATCAAGTGCTTTTTAGTATTCCATTCCATTTCCTCTATTGGATTTTTACTGATACCTTCACATACATATGAAGCGATTTTTAGTGATTGCTCCAGGGATCGTATTATGCATCTTTAACTTACCAGTCAAACTTGAATTGATATTATGGCTTTCCATATAAGAATCTCACAACAGTATAGCTCCACTTATACCCTCTTCCATCTTGATGTTATTATTGCTGTATATTTTATTGTTACATATATCACAAACCCCTCAGTATACCATTAATATTTTTGCTGTAAGAAGCCAATTGACTTTAAAAGGATTTGAATTGTTTGGTATTTAAAGTAACTGTAGTGAGGCCAGGGTCAGAAAAAAAAATAATGAAGTAACTATAGTGAATATATCAGAAGAAAACCAATGATCTTTTGACAAGTTGGAATTTTAAGTCAAAGATATTTTTCCCTTTTGGTAAGTACAGTCTTAACTGGGAATGTATTAGAGGTAAAGCAGGGAGTCATCCTAAGAGTCACCTTGGTGTAGATTCATTCACATATCATTTTTTTCACCTTTTGGTTTATTGCACAAGTTGGTCCTTAAGATATCATTTTTACTGCAAGTGTAAAGTTTATATCTAAGGACTTTAGAGAGATGTTCTATTCCTAAATATGATTTTAATGCAGTTTGTGATGCGTTCTGTCTTTTTTCCTAAGAAGCTTACTGGTCTTATTTCAATGCAATCTGTACACACAAGGGGGCAGAGTTAAACTAGTCGTGAGAACCAGATCCTGAGCATTCTGGTTTGCAAGTAGTTCAGATTTCATATTTGATTTACAGCAATCATTTCCTATATGGAATGTTTTTCCTTTTCATTGAAATATATTTAACTATTAGAAACAGTTCCTCTAATGAGGTGGTCCCTGTGCCTTAGAAACAAGCAGTCTATGTTTACGGGGTCATTCTTGTTCTTGAATGTTTCTCATTTAAATATTATCTAAATCCCACTCACCATTTTTGGTCTCTGGGAAGATTGAACATATAAGTCAAACATAATGACTTTTTCAATACAATAAGCAACTAATGAGAATACAGAGCTTGGTTCTTTTCAGTTGAAAATGTGGTAAAATTCAAAAGAGAACAAAATCTGAGCAAGCTTGAGAGTTGCAGCCAGAACTAAATATGCTGATTTCTCAAAGCTTTTTGGACTTCTCAGATATGTGTCTGTTTCTCAAAGGCAAAGTTTTTCACATATCTCCTCTCCTCATCCTGTGGGCATTTTTGAGTAGGAGTATTTGTTTCTGTTCCAGCCAACATGACCCGATCTTAAGCATTAAATATATGATCATTGAAGGACAAAAGCAATGCTCCTCTGCTTTAAAATGCGCTTCCTTCACCTGCTAAGATGTAAATGTAGGTTTCCAAGAAGAAATCACTGTCTTCGATATTTATTGATCAGACCTCAAAGGCAAATAACCTTGGGAAAAGTAATTCACTGGCTTCCATTCACATAGCGAAAAATTGAATGAAAACAAGTCCCTGCTTTAGTCCATATTTTTGTTAAAGCTGAGAGGAGAGGCTGAGAGGAAAGTTCCACTTGGCAAAGGAGAGTCGAGGAAGAAACCAAGAAAATGGGAAACAACCCAGAAACAGAAATGGGCAGATGCCAGGACAACTTCCTCAGATCACAGTTTACTCTTGGGAACAACCCACTGAGCAGCCTGTCATTTATCTCAGGTCTCCTTTTAGAAGACATTTCAGTGAAAATAGATGCAGAAATGTGAAGTGTCTGATGTTTGACACGATAGAAAAAGACTGATATTTACTCCTCTTAATTCAAACTTGCATGTGAAATTTTTTGCCAGGCACCAGTAACCTGATTTATGAAATGATTGATTTTTTTAATTGCGAAGATCACATATAAAAATATAATGAACACACTCCCTGAAAACTAAGACTACAAATACATAAAAGCATGCTATTCTATAGCCTGTATTTTGTAATTTTAAACATGTTTCCTCTGTTCAAATAAAACAGGGGAATGATCTCAAAACAGCTACAATTCCCTGTTACTAACTGGAGAGGGACTATTAGAAAGCAAGCCTCGGGGCGCCTGGGTGGCTCAGTCGTTAAGAATCTGCCTTCAGAAATTCAAATCAAAACCACACTGAGATACCACCTTACGCCAGTTAGAATGGCAAAAATAGACAAGGCAAGAAACAACAATTGTTGGAGAGGATGTGGAGAAAGGGGATCCCTCCTACATTGTTGGTGGGAATGCAAGTTGGTACAGCCACTCTGGAAAACAGTGTGGAGGTCCCTTAAAAAGTTAAAAATTGAGCTACCCTATGATCCAGCCATTGCACTACTGGGTATTTACCCCAAAGATACAGACGTAGTGAAGAGAAGGGCCATATGCACCCCAATGTTCATAGCAGCAATGTCCACAATAGCTAAATCGTGGAAGGAGCCGAGATGCCCTTCAACAGATGACTGGATTAAGAAGTTGTGGTCCATATATACAATGGAATATTACTCAGCTATCAGAAAGAACGAGTTCTCAACATTTGCTACAACATGGACAGCACTGGAGGAGATAATGCTAAGTGAAATAAGTCAAGCAGAGAAAGACAACTATCATATGATTTCTCTCATCTATGGAACATAAGAACTAGGATGATCGGTAGGGGAAGAAAGGGATAAAGAAAGGGGGGGTAATCAGAAGGGGGAATGAAACATGAGAGACTATGGACTATGAGAAACAAACTGAGGACTTCAGAGGGGAGGAGGGTGGGGGAATGGGATAGACCGGTGATGGGTAGTAAGGAGGGCACGTGTTGCATGGTGCACTGGGTGTTATACACAGCTAATGAATCATCGAGCCTTACATCGGAAACCGGGGATGTACTGTATGGTGACTAACATAATATAATAAAAAATCATTTAAAAAAAAAAAAAAAAGAATATAAAAAAAAAAATAAATAAATAAAATAAATATTCATCTATTTAAAAAAAAAAAAAAAAAAAAAGAATCTGCCTTCAGCTCAGGTCATGATCCCAGGGTCCTGGGATCCAGCCCCGCATCCAGCTCCCTGCTCAGCGGGGAGCCTGCTACTCCCTCTCCCACTCCCCCTGCTGGTGTTCCCTCTAGCACTGTGTGTCTGTCTCTGTCCAATAAATAAATAAAATCTTTAAAAAAAGAAAAAAAAGAAAGAAAGCCTCACAGTTCTATGTTGTGGGTAGAAGAGCTGAAAATCAACAGAACCCTAAAAGAGAATAAATGAGGCAGCATTGGAGAAAGTGCCTGGAGAAGATTCTGATGGAACTAAAAATAAGCGTCATGGCTTCTAATTCCCAATTATCCACCAATTAACAAAGAACATTTCCTGCCCTGTTTTTGTATTTTAAATGTAGCCATAAGGAAAAGTCCCACAATTATTCGATTCTTTCAGGAGGTTTAATTTTAACATTTTTTAAAATCCATCCAACCGCTTAAAACAAGCCAGCTGGTTAAACTTGTCAGGGTGCCAAGAAAACACCCTTAATGTCTACTTTTTGCTAATGATCTTAGGAAGGTCTCATTTGATATAAAATAATGTATTAGGTCACATTCTTTCGACTTCTGGTATTTGGTCTTTAATTGTATCTTTTTTTCTTTTCCTTCCATATCACAAGCTGCTCTCTCTTCTTTCCATTAATATAGTGATAAGCATGCTAGCATTGAGATTAAAGGTGTATTCAGATAAGGCATTTGAGGAAATAGTAATACAGATGGGACTCGGAAATAAGAATTTGTAAGAAACAATTCTCGTTTTCAGGACTCTGGCATATAGCAGTTCTAATTCAGGTCTTGTGCTCACCATCCTTGTAAGGTCAGTGGACGAACTATCATGATTTCAGTTCATAATGAGAAATCGAGGTGGGGAGAAGTCCAGTGACTTGTCTGAGTTTACAGGGACAGTAGAAGACCAAGGGCTTCAGCCTGGGTTCCCTGACTTTGTATTTATTTTTTGTTTTTCTTAAAGATTTTATTTTTTTATCTGTCAGAGAGACAGAGAGCACAAGTAGGGGGAGTGGCAGGCAGAGGGAGAAGAAGGCTCTTCACTGAGCAAGGAGTCCAATGCAGGACTCGATCCCAGGACCCTGGGACCATGACCGGAGCTGAAGGCAGATGCTTAACCAACTGAACCACCCAAGCGTCCTGCTGACTTTATATTTTAAAAATATGACTATAACTAGTATTAGTTAGGCTCCTATTGTGTGTGGCAAGCACTATTCTGTAAAATCCTTTACGTGCATTATTACAATCCTCAAATCAACCCCATTATTTTTATCCCCATTTTGTAGAAGAGGAAACCGAGGCATGGGGAGTTGAAATAATGTGCTAAGTGTTGAAGACAGAGTTTGCTTCTCGTGCTCCAGCCATGCTGCTCACTGAAGGACTTTTATTGCCACGAACTGTAGAAAATTTACCTTCAGGCTTTCTTTCCTGATTTTGTGCTCTCTATGCCTAAACTACCATGAAATGTTTGAGGTTATCGGTTACAGGCATTGATTTAGCCTCCTTTTCTGTGTACTCCGTTCTCTTACTTGGGGAATAGGACCCCAGCACAGGGAATCCCAGCCCCAGCCGGCCGCAGCCCGCTGTCGCCTGGAGTACAGTCATCCAAACTCCTCTTGACCTTCATTTCTCTAAAGTGAAGCTCTAGTTGGCTCCAGAGAAAAGAGGTTAAAATTATGATTTATAAAATCTATTTCCATTCTCATGTTCACAGGGTTATGTTATGCTTTTGCAATCCAGTCTTTCTGTTTTGGAAAGAAAGGTTGGTTTGGGTTTTGTTTGTTTGTTTTTTTATTGTGCCATGGTAGTGGGCAACTTCAAAAGCTACACAATCACTGCTCCAAGCAGGAATAGGAAAGGTATTCGATGTGGCAAAACATTCACTGAGTATGTAACCAAAAGTATTTTAGGATAGCAGGTGCATACGACAATACAAAATAAGCCAACTGTGAGTTATCCTTTCCCAAAATGGAAATAAGAAAAGCATTGATAAGACACACTAGATAAGACCTTCAAAGTATAACCTTATTTTAATGGGTCCAGAACTAGGTCTGTCACTAATGAAGTTTATCTCAAGTGCAAACTTATTTCTGACGTTCAGTATTTGGCAGAGGGTGATAATCTAGGCTACTGTGGAAAATCAGAGGAAAAAGCCGCATGTGCATAAATAACTAAAATTAAATTTAATTTTCATTATTACATCTTCCCAAGGGGTGCAGTGAAAAAGAGAATGGGTCACAACCAGTTCTTTTTTACGTTAGTTTCAGGTGTCCTGCATAGCAATTCAACAACTATCTACATTATGCTGCTTTTATTGATCAAACTCTTCCTATTACAGAAAGTTTTACATGGGAGACACTACATCTATTAGAAACAGGATGGAATTTGGAAGAAAACTAACTTGAAATTCTGGCATTCTAATTACTTCTCTTTAGGTCTTTTAATTTCTTGTGGGTTTCCACTTGCTTGTTTATAATATGTGATACTTGTCTGATCTCCTCACAAGATGATTGTGGCTCACTCTTGTTTTCTTTATATATTTGCACCTGAGAGATCTTACTAAGTCTGTGCTTTCTCTGTGCTAACAATTGAAAACTTAATTCTCCTGTCTGGAGTTTTCCCTGTCCTCCAAACACATACATCTGATTTTGTTTGACATCTCCATGTTGATGTCTACTAGGCATCTCAAACTTAAAAACCAAATTCTTGAATGAAGTCCTCCCCCCTTCCTGCAACATTATTTATTTTAGAATATAGCCAGTTGCTCAGACCAAAAACCCAGAATCATCCTTGACTCCTGTCTCCTTACGCTATACATTCATCCATCAGCAAATCCTATTGGTTCAACCTTCAATATACACACAGAGTCTGACCACTTCTCACTAACGCCATCTCTAGCGCTCTGGTCTGGGCCACCAGGATCTCCCCTGTGGCGTACGGCTTGAGTTTGCTCATTGGTCTGCCCTCTTCTCCCCTTGCCAGCTGTATTTGTTTCCTGTGGCTGTCAGAACAGGGTACCACAACTCAGTGACTTGGAACAATAGAAATGTATTGGTTTACAGTTCTGGAGGCTAGAAGTCCAAAATCAAGGTGTCCACGGTGCCATGCTCCCTCTTAGGTAATGAACAGACTCCTTCTTTGCCCCTTCCTAGCAAAGGGCGGTTGCCTGCAGGCCTTGCCTTTCCTTGATGCACCTGCAAGCATCACTCCTTTCTCTGCCTCTGTCCTCACATGAAGTTTTCCCTGTGTCTGTGTTCACATTTTCTTCTTTTTATAAAACACCAATCATATTAGAGTAGGACCCAATTTAATGACATCATCTTAACTTGCTGCACACATCATCCGCAAAGACCCTTTTTCCAAGTAAGGTCACATTCACAGATACTGGGGGTTAGGTCTTAATATATTTTGGAGGGACACAATTCAACCCATAATACCAATCTTCAGAATATCCTCAAGCCGTCAGTCAGAGAGACTCTCAACAACCCAAGTCAGACCCATCCTTCCTTTGCCCAGAAACTTCTTATGGTGTCACCATCTCCCTGAGAGTGAAAATGGTAATCCTCACATGGAACTGCAAGGACCACACCAAGGCCCCACATGATCTGCCCCTCTCATGCATTTCTAAATCCACCACTGCCCCTCTCCCCCGAGCCTATTGCATCCAGCGGTACTGAATCTTTGCTGTTTCTCCGAAATGTCAGATACTCACCCGGCCAAGGCAGGGGCATTTGCATTTCAAGTTTATGTCCAGAATGCTCCTCTCCTGAGTACCTGGGGGGCTCATACTCTCACTTCCTTCAGGGTCTGCACTCAGATGTCCTAGATCAGTGAGGCCGTCCCTGCCCATCTGTGAAAACTAACAGCCCCTCTTTCCATGTTGGAGCGTGACCCCCTGATCTCCTACCTGATTCATCTCGCTGAGCCCCTATCATCATAGCATATTCCCTATTTACCTGTCTGTTTGTTTCCCCCACTGTAAGACCAGAGACAATGCTCTATCCACTTTTATTTGCTTAAAACATAATAGGCAATTTATTCAATAAATATTTGTTGAATGAATAAATAAATGAACAAGCAGAAAATGAGAATTTTTGAAGTTTCCTAGTTTAAAGAAAGACTTCTCTGTTGTCAGGATAATAAGCAGCCATCAGAATCATTTTCAAACCTACTCAATTGACCAGTGACAACTTCCCTCCATAAACATGTTGCTGTCAATCACGCAATCACCATCGGCCCCCGCCCCCCTTCTGAAAAAGTTACCAATCAGGGATGGGTTCATTCCAATAACCACACTCCTAAGTGCCCACCAATCAACAGTGGCCCCTGGGTACCCACACTTCTGGGGATGATGTGAACCCACTATGCCCCTGAAAGTCACCAAGCCCTGAAGGAGGGACTGCCCTTGACCAGTGTAACTCCCACTTCCTATAGTCAGCAATACATCTTTTTATTTCAGATATTAAATGGTGGTCTCATTGGACAAACAGACATAGGAGAAAAATATATGAGATATCTTTGGGAAAATAGAAAGCACTTTAGAAATGTCATTTGACATTTAGCGTTATGTTAATGTTGTGCCTTAAGGATCATTAATTATTAGAGAAAAATAGATATGTTGTCTATTTAGTGAACTGTTCAGAAACTGTGCTCTCATCAGGTGATCTTATTTTATTGTACATTTATTACCATTAAGTTAATAGTTAACTTAATTGGGCTAGTTATTCATTCGTTTAGTCCTTCATAGCTTCAACAACTTAAAACACTGCAAGTCTATCTTCCTGCAGCAAGAAACTTCATAGTGTGTCCATCTCATTTCTCACAAAACCAACATCACTAAGGTGCATACATTTGAGAAGCATTCGTTCTTTTTAATGCAGCAATTATTGAGTGATTAGTGTGTACCAGGAGCTATGCTGGGTCATGGGTAAATGCGTTCTCTACCTCAGGGAGCTCAGAGCTTAGTGGGAGAAACAGACAGTAGACCGATGGCTTGGGGGTGCACCTGTGTGTTCACACTGTGTGCTCGGTAAGTGGGCTGTGCCCTGAAGGACTGAGCCCTGACTAAGGGAGACACAGGGAAGCCTCTCTGAGGATATAACCCGTACATGGCAGAAGGAGGAGTGTAGTGTGCCAGCGAAGACATTTTCTTGGGGTAATTAAAGCACTTTCATGTAGAGGGATCTAGTTTTTACTTATAACATCTGAGTATCAGAACAAATCTTCCTCATTTTAAAGACAGTTGACACTAGGGTAGGTAAGCAGGTGAAGCCAAACAACTAGTCAGTGATAGACACTAAAGTGGTTCACGAATCTTAATATCACTTTCCACACGCCCTCCGTGTGCCCAACGCCCTTAACTTGGTGTCTATATAACTAATAACCAGCATAGATCTCTCATCATCTGGGACTGTCTCAAGTTTTTTGTTGCCCACATTCATTTTCTGAAAACAAAAATGTTGCTTACGCTCCAAGAATTAAGTGACTAAAACATACACGAATGAATGTGTGTGGTCATCCCCCAAAAAGGTGTATCCACGTCCCATTCCCAAGAACCTGTAAATGTTACTTTATTTGGAAAAAGAGTCTTTGCAGTTGTAAGCAGGTCCATCATTTTGAGAAGAGATCATCCTGCATTATCAAGCTGTCCCTAAATCCAGAGACAAGTGTCCTCATAAAAGACACACAGAGGAGTAGACAGAGATGAGGAGGAGGGATGTAGCCATGGGGGCAGGGTTTGGAATGATGAGGCCACGAGCCAAGGAACCCCTGAAGCCACGAGAAGCTGCAAGAGGCAAAGAACAGAATCTCCCCGAGAACCTTGGGTGTGAGCACAGCCCTGTCCACACCTTGATTTCTAACTTCCGGCCTCCAGATCTTCAGAATAAATTTCTGTTGTTTAAAGAATTCTGTGATAATGTGTTAAAGCAGCCCCGGGAAACAAATTTCTGTCTCATCAAGTCATCCCAACAGATTTTAAATTGGCAATATACATTTAATCCAAGATATACCTGCACTCACTCTGCCTTTGTGTTTCTCCCCGTAGGGTCATAATTTTACTGCCAGTCCTAATAATTATAATAGTATCATATAATAAATAATAATAGCCATTATTATCGCTACAACGTATTTATTAAGTGGCAACTCTTCTAAATCCTCAATGTCTTTTACGTCATCTAACCCTTGCCACAATTCTATATGAATTAGGTGCTCCTACCAGTGCCGCTAAAAAACCACTTTTTTCAGTTCATTAGACTGAATTTCAGTTTAATTGCCTATGATTACAGTTAGTATGTGATGGAAATGGTATTTGAATTCTGCTTTTATTCTCAGCTTTCCTACTACATCACGTTGTCTCCTTAGAAAGGGATCATCTGTTCAATTGCTTTAATTACTTTTCATCCGTGATGGGGATGGGGCCTCTCTTGATGTCCAACCAATTCTCTCTCTTTCCAACTCAGTCTCTCTCCTCTTCCCCCCTCCCTCCTTCCTTTCCTCCTTCTCCCCTTCCCTGTCACCCTTCCATCCTTCCTCCTTTGAATTCTTGCCAGCAGAAGGAACCAGCGTCTCCTGATACTTTGTCCAATCGAACTGTTCAGAACTCCCATCGCAAGAAATCGGCAGGTGTGTATGAGTCCCGAACTGCTGAGCCCTCTCATGGCTCCAGACTGGGCTTTGTGGAGGAGATTTCCTGGAAGAAATGTCACATCCATTATTTTCAGTTTTAGCTTTAGAAAGGTTGCCTGGAGAATGTCACTGAACACCAAATTTAACCTTTCAGTGATATTTGATATGAGAATAAATGAAACCGTCTATGAGCTTGGACCTTCCTAAAATAAAGATGTTGAATGAATCCAGCAAACGTGCCAGAGCCATGTGGGAGTTTTCATTACTAACCTAATGGGTTGCAAGCAAAGTGTTCAACTATTGCAACTACGCAATTCACAGTTATGGTATAATTGTTGAATTTGGGGATGGGATCAATCTGGCTGAAAAGTGGTTGGGAAGAGTTTTAGGGGACTTAAAAATGACCCTGAACCTTAAGTGGGCTGGCATAAGATAGCCTAGGACACTCCTACACTTCCTTGGAAAATTAGCTCAAGTGTGACTCCTCTTCTAGAAAGCCTTACAGAGCTCTCCTCACTCCCTCCTGGGAAAGAGTGTGGACCTCTCCTTGGGGCCACCTACCATGTGCGTGTCGTTGTATGAAATGCTCTGTCCTTCGGCCTGTCTTCCCCAAAGAACTGCAAGTTTCTCAAGGAGGAGGTGGTTCCACATCATCTGATGCCTAAGCCAGGACCCCTGTGAGTCCTTCATAAAGGTGTGTTCTTTACGCACCTCCAACACCTACAGCATGGAGAGGACTACCTGGCAGGTGAGCAGGGCAGTCTGTCCCCTGGAATAAATACAAGGCCTAGTGGGGCTCACTGTATGCTCTCCTCCTCCATTTGGAGAGGGAAAAGGGACAAAAGTAAAGGTTGGAGATGACAAAAACTGAAAACAAACATCACAGTAAATAATCTGATAAGCTCTGACTTTCGAGACCTCCTCAACTTTCATTTGATGCCAAACCCTGCCTGAGGATCAATTTCGACTTGAGGCTGCCACAGGCTCCTCTCCTCCCCAAACCAGAGTCTCCGAGGATAGTCCACTTCTCACCACCGACAGGAATACAGAGTGGCTCCTTTGAATACCGACCGGAATCGAAGGCAGAGAAATTCCCCCAAAAGGGAGCTGACCCTGAGAATACCTTTCTAGGAAATCTGATTTTTCCTAGATTATATAGCAGGTATTGGAGACTTTGGGCGTCAGAACCGAGCAGAAATTAGGATTCAGTGTGGAACACAGAGTCACTAGAACAAAAAGACCACCCTTCCCCAGAGCATTTCGCTGCAGAAGTGGTTCTCCGCCAGGCAGCATTTTGGAAATGGGAGGGAGTCTTCAGCTGCGGAGATCTTTGAGGGAGGAGCTGCTACTTGGCATTTAGTGGGTGCAGCCAGGGACACTAGAGGCCCTGCGGCTCGAGGGACAGTCCTGCACAGACAGCACTTCCAGACTATGCCTGAGGGCCGCTGACAACAGCAAAATCAGCAACCAAAGCAAAAAACATGGCACCAAATAGACCTAGAAAGGACCCTTGCTTACAGTAAGGGAGCTGAAGCAGGAAGGCAGAGTCTTGCTGTCTCACCTTGGCTGGGAAGGAGCACATTGGCGACTGGAAGTTTTCACTGCTCTGCACAGGCTCAGGAATGACTGCAAAAGCACCGCCAGGATCCACTTCCGGGTCGTAGGTCAACTGTAGCAAGTACCAAAATCACAAACATGGAATCCGCAAACAATGAGCATTGGCTGTCTATGCAAAGTATTTTTCACAGTTTTAATTTAGACTGAATTTTTCGGAAACGCACAGACCAGGAAAACCAAGGGCAAGTTGTCCTTCGGCCTGGCCCTTCACCAAAAGTTGTGCCATATTTTGGAGCTCATGTCCCTGAAGGCCACACAGCTAGTGACGTTTGAGTCTCCAGAACAACACATCAGCATCACTCTGCATTTGCCGCAGTGCCATTCATGTGATTTTCTGCGCCGGTGCAAGCAGCCGTTCATTTCCTGACGTTGTCTCGCAGGGCTGGGAGTGAGCATTTCTCTGTAGCAATGCATAGGATTTCAGTGTCTGTCCCTATCTTTCAGGTTAATTGTATCTCTATGCTACAAGCCCCCTCCCCCATTAAGACAACAGAACACAATTCACCCAGTTACTATACCTGCCATCTTCTATCTTACTTTTTTATAGAACTCATTTCCATCTCTTTTTAAATATAAAAATTGGTAGCTGTTTTCACAGTTGAAATGTACTTTTCCTAAAATGCTGTGCTCCCGGGTTTTTGTTTTGCTTTGCATCCTACGTCCTTTCTCTGAGTTACCTGATGCCCTCAGTTAGTTCTTTGGCCGAGAGCTATGGCCATCACACTCCAGACGCTTGGGAATGTCTTCATTTAACCCTAAGGCATAAACCACATTTTAAAGGAGTGTGGTGGGGAGCCTGGGTGGCTCAGGCGGTTAAATGTCCACCCTCGGCTCAGGTCATGATCCCAGTGTCCTGGGATCGAGTCCCACATAGGGCTCCTTGCTCAGTGGGGAGTCTGCTTCTTCCTCTGCCTGGCCCCACTCGTGTTCTCTCGCCTTCTCAAATAAATAAATAAGATCTTAAAAAAATAATAAAATAAAGGAGTGTGGTATTCCAGGTCAAAACAAATTTTCCTTCACATTTTGAGCATAATATTCCACTATATTTTATTATCTACTTTTACTGTGGAGAAAACCGCCGTCAGTCTGTCTCCATTTGCAGGCAGTCTGTAGTTCCTGTCCGGGATGATTTGCAGATTGCTCGTTTTCCCTGGTTGCTCTGAATTTTTCTCCTCATGTTTGCAGTATCATTTTGATGTGTTTGCGGTGGATTGACTTTTAGTCATCCCGCTCAGCACTCAGTTTATACTCTGAATCTGAGGCCCACATAGTTTCCTAATTTCTGGAAGTTTCTTTGGCCTTTTATCTTCAAGTAGTGATTCTTCAATCACTATTGCAATATATTTATATAATAATTCATAATTATATGCTATATAATAACATCTGTAAGCATCTTTTAAATAATATAATAAGTCTACCTGATTTATTTTAAGGAATCGGCTCAGACAATAATGGGGGCTGGCAGATGTGAAATGTGGGCAGGCCCTCAGGCCAGCAACTCATCAAGGAAGAGTTGATGTCAGAGTCTTGAGTCAGAATCACTTCTTCTGTTTGACTAGGAGTTTGTCTCTCTCTTTTTCTCTCCAGCTCTGTGCTCACCCTTTCCCCTGAAGCAATTTTGCCTCTACCCATCTACTCAAGGTCCTGTCCCAAGGTGACATTAAGGACATTATTGTCCCTGTCCCAGAGCCAGGGATGACTTAGCCCACGTCCTGCTGGTGAAAGAGAGTCTGCCTCTCCCTCCTTCCCCGGGCTGTGGGCACAGGCAGCCACCAGTCACAGCTCCCTCCCCTTCCTTCCCTTGGCTTTAAAGCGGGAAACTGGTCCCCGTCACCCCACCTCACATGGATGTGTACTTTCTGTGAGCACACAGGAGGAGGCCGCCCAGCACCTCCGCGCACCGCCTTACCTGGAGTCGACAGCCCCGGCCTGTTTTAGTTCTGTGAGTCCGGTGGGGTCCCTGGAGTTCAGCTCCGCTTCGGGTCCAGAGATGTACAACTTGGGTTTTGATTCTGGCTATGACTTGGATGTTGTTTTCTTTTTCAATGTTGAACTCTCGTTGATACGTAGAACACGTATATATTTAGTTGCTTTTGTTTGAAGAAGAAGAAAGAGCCTCAAAGCCCACACACATCAGCCGTGCAGCCTTGACGAATGTGTTCACGACCAATCTATTAAAATACCTGCTTGGTTGTTGTCTATTTTTCCAGCAGAGCTGGTTTGATTAACAACTTTCCTTATTAAGAAACAGAAACACATTTTCTTGAAGTAAGGAGAGGTCGCTGGGACTATACAGAGCACGTTAAAGTAACAGTTGTAGGAAGCACAGAGCCCATGAGGACCTGAATGTGTCCCTGAAAGTAAAGCAAAACAAGCGTCCCCACTGCGGGGCACTGTCACCCACACCCTCTTTTTTCAGCTCCCCGCATTCTCTGTTTGCTGTGGCCACATTCGCTGTCCTCCCTACTTGCTGCTCTTCCTCACGGTGTCTGCCCCCTCCCAGCTTCGATTGCCACTTGCCTTCTGCTTCTATCTGCCCCTTCTGCATCTCCTGAACTCCATTTTATTCCTTTATCTGTTCCCGTCTTTCTTATCCTACTTTCAAACTTCTCAGAAGAGCTATCGCTGGCTTGTTAACGTTACCACCAACAGGAGCCGAATGGCCCTACTAGGTCGAGCTCTCCTGCAGAGCCACATTCTCGACCACTCCCCCTTCTCATGTCAGACACGATCCTGGTCCCAGCAGTAGAAGCCAGGTCTACAGCTGTTGTGACCTACAGCATGGACTCAAGACACAAAATGTCCTATTGCTTCTTTGCTAAGAAGGGGAGTATGGATGTGGCAGGCACTCAGAAAAGAAAAAAACTCTGCTGTGCAGAGCTGGTCCCAGTCCCCTCTGTCCCCAGCCCAAAGTGTCTACAATTATGTTCATGGTAATGGAGGGTTCTTTGCAAATGTCATTATAGGATTCCTTTTATCTATTAGTAAATCCCAATTTTGTGGGTAGTACTTTTTCTTGTGAAATTATACCTTTCAGAAATGTGCATTTCATAAGACTGCAGAATACACATAGGCACTCCTCAAAATCATGAACGCTGACTCCAGAGAGAGATCCACGATTGTGGGAAAAGATGAAAAACAACTAAGATAAAAATTGTACATGTATATTTCTTCAAGTGCTCTTTGAACATTTATATTCTAAAGCAAATCTCATTCTCTTTACAGCATTTTAAGTTATCATTGAATTTTCCTATCTGTGGACAATTTCTTATGGGTTTAAATTTAATGGATAACATTCATCTAACAAACCATTTGTAGTTTTAATAAGCCACCCTACCACAAGCAAACAGTTGTCCCAGACAGCATTTAGAAACCTTATGCTAGTTTCATTCTTCTACATGTGGCTGTCCATTTTTCCCAGCACCATTTATTGAAGTGACTGTCCTTTTTTGATCGGATATTTTTTCCTGCTTTGTCAAAGATTAGTTGACCATAGAGTAGAGAGTCCATTTCTGGGTTCTCCATTCTGTTCCATTGATCTATGTGTCTGTTTTTGTGCCAGTGCCATACTGTCTTGATGATTACAGCTTCGTAATACAGCTTGAAGTCTGGAAGTGTGATGCCTCCAGCTTTGGTTCCTTTTTCAACATTCCTCTGGCTATTCAGGGTCTTTTCTGGTTCCATGCATATTTTAGGATTATTTGTTCTAGCTCTGTGAAAAATGGTGATGGTATTTTGATAGGGATGGTACTGAATGTATAGATTGCTCTGTGTAGCATAGACATTTTAACAATATTTATTCTTCTAATCCACGAGCATGGAATGTTTTTGCATTTCTTTGTGTCTTCCTCAATTTCTTTGATAAGTGTTCTGTAGTTTTTATTTTTTTTATATTTTTTTAAAAGATTTTATTTATTTATTCGACAGAGATAGAGACAGCCAGCGAGAGAGGGAACACAAGCAGGGGGAGTGGGAGAGGAAGAAGCAGGCTCATAGCAGAAGAGCCTGATGTGGGGCTCGATCCCAGATCCCGGGATCACGCCCTGAGCCGAAGGCAGATGCTTAACCGCTATGCCACCCAGGCGCCCCAATGTTCTGTAGTTTTTAGAGTACAGATCCTTTGCCTCTTTGGTTAAGTTTATTCCTAGGTATCTTAAGGTTTTGGGTGCAATTGTAAATGGGATCAACTCCTTAATTTCTCTTTCTTCTGTCTCATTGTTAGTGTATAGGAATGCAAC
Source organism: Ursus arctos (assembly GCF_023065955.2). NCBI lineage: Eukaryota > Metazoa > Chordata > Mammalia > Carnivora > Ursidae > Ursus > Ursus arctos. The sequence goes on along the minus strand of NW_026622819.1, from coordinate 12,068,828 downwards.
TGATTTGTGTGCATTGATTTTATATCCTGCCACATTGCTGAATTCCTGTATGAGTTCTAGTAATTTTGGTGAGGAGTTTTTTGGGTTTTCCACATAAAGTATCACATCACCTGTGAAGAGTAAAAGTTTGACTTCTTCTTTGCCAATTTCAATGACTTTTATTTCTTTTTGTTGTCTGATTGCTGAAGCTAGGACTTCTAGTACTATGTTGAGCAACAGTGGTGAGAGTGGGCATCCCTGGAATGCTCCTGACCTTAGGGGAAAAGTTCTCAGTTTTTCCCCATCGAGATTGATATTCACTGTTGGCTTTTCATAGATGGCTTTTATGATATTGAGGTATGTTCCCTCTATCCCTATGCTGTGGAGAGTTTTAATCAAGAAAGGATGCTGTATTTGGTCAAACACCTTTTCTGCATCAACTGAAGGATGATATGGTTTTTGTCCTTTCTTTTATTAATGTGATGTATCACATTGATTGATTTGTGAGTGTTGAAACACACTTTCAGGGGAATGGAGGGAAAAGAGAATAAGTCATCAGAAAGGGAGAAAAATCATGAGAGACTCTTAACTCTAGGAAACAAACTAAGGGTTGCTAAAGGGGAGGTGGGGGGGATGGGGTAATTGGGTGATGGGCATTGAGGAGGGCAGGTGATGTGATGAGCACTGGGTATTATAGGCAACTGATAAATTACTGAACACTACATCTGAAACTAATGATGTACTGTAAGTTGGCTAATTGAATTTAAATTTTTAAAAAAGTAACCTTATGCCAACAAATGGCCACAATTGGGTACCTATTTTTCCAATCTCTAATCAAAAGCTGAAGACTATTGATGACCATTCATAAGGCATTTAAATTCTCCTTTTTCCTTAAACATACCATGTGTGTAAAAGAAGTCATCATAATGTTGGTGACTCTGCTAAAAACTCCCTCAATTTCCAATATGAATTTGCTAATTCTATCCCCTCTGTGGTGAGGTGTGATAGAAGAGGTTCCCATCCGTTCTTTCTAACGAGATGAGGAAATCTTAGTCCATATCCTATATCTGGCTTTTGGCTCAAATTCATGTTTGTAAAATCCACACGGAACAAGGCCCAGGACCACTGGTCCCTGAAAGTGCTAAGAAAGCCTGAGTGTGCCACACAGGGCAAGAACTCCCAGTAATATGGTGGGCTGAGCACTGGACTAAGTTTTCCCATGAAAAATAACTTAAAATGCTGGTGAAAATAACAGTGACAAACACACACACACACACACACACACACAAAACACAAAAAACAAAAAGCAAACATTGATGAGCTGCAAGATAGTAAGAAAGTCTGCGCCAAAATCTGAATGAAAGCTGGAAGCTTTAACAGAAGGCCTGTGCTTTAGCCCCTTCTGCCTGAGGGCATTTGCCAAAATAGGAACTTGAGAGGTGATTCTTAAGTTCTCATTCAGGCATGAGGAATAGAGTCAAAGTGGGTGGTCTAATAACAAACCTTCCCTCATAAAGCTGGGACCCCAACGGGTTCCACTTTTGGTTTAAGGATTAACTGGAAGAAAATTTATCACCTCCCTCACTGAACACTGCAGGGAAAGTTGCTGTGTTGCTTTGTCAATAAGCAAAGCAGAGGAAAAGAGAAGAAAAAGGAAGGAAGGAAAAGAAATGGTAATGTCAAGCTTACTTTTGCATATTTTTGCCCAAATTCACAAAAGCAAATTCAAACAGTGTAGTTTAAAGAGTGTCTAGATTGGGATGGCTCCCAGGGACCTGGCAAAGCCTATCTGGAAGAATTTGCCTTCATTCTAGACCTTTAAAAAGTTCCCACAATTAATTCTTTAAGAATAAGGAACCATGAACAATAATCAACAGTTCAGAGTAAAAATTAAAAGCCAAGTTTGAAAGTATCTGCTAAGTAAAAGGAAACTACAAAGAATTACAATGCATTCTTGTCAGGAAGCAACTAAAGCTTTTAGATAGAAATGGAAAATATAATTGGAAATAAAAAATCAATGGACAGGTTTAATAGCGTATTAGATACAGCTGAGGAAACATGGAGATTAGCATGAGTATATGTGGAAAAATTTCAGCCACTATCCGTTGAAGTACTGCCCACACTCCATCGTCTCTTCTTTCCTGGAACTCTTAGTATTTGATTTTTATAACTACCAAATACTCACTAACATCTCAATATTCAGAGTTCCCACGGGAGAGGACAGGATGGAACACAGGGAATATCTGAAGTTTTCCAGATATGGTGAAAAATCAAAGTAGTTTCAAGAATCCAAATCAATCCCCAGCAAGATAAAAAAAATAAATAGATACCTAGATACAATAGCGTGCAACTGAAAAACACAAAAGACATAGTATACTCTTACTAGAAGCACAAAGCCAAAGCTTGAGTACAAGAACAACATTTAGACTGACAGGTGACTTCCAAACAGCAACAGTGGAAGCTAGAATAGAGTATTAGAATCAAATTTTAGTTATTTATTGCTGGAAAACAAACCACCTCAAAAACCTACTGACTTGAAACAACAATGATCACTATACTGAAGAATGTGTGATTTGGGCAAAATGTGGCAGGAATGCCTCATCTCTGTCCCATGAAGCATCAGACAAGGAGTCTCAACTTGGAGCTCATGGATCTCCCCACAGTGTGGCTCACTCACGTGGGAGGTGAGTTCTCGTAATGTGAGACTCCCCATAGGCTACCTGGGCTTCCGTACAGTATGGTGCTTGGGTTCTGAAAGCTAGCATCCTGGGGTTTCTGGGTGAGCAGGCTTCCCTGCTCAGCGGATAGGCTGCTTCTCCCTCTCCCTCTGCCCCCCCCCACTTGTGTTCTCTCTCTCTCTCAAATAAATAAATAAAATCTTAAAAATAAATAAATAAAAATAAAAGCTAGCATCCCAAGAGAACAAAGTAGAAGTATATGGCATGTTCTGAAAAGTCATATGACACCACTTCTGCCATACTCTACCCATCAAGCAAATCACAAACATGTGCAGATTCAAGGAAAAGGGACAGGCTTTACCTCCGATGGAAGAGTGGCAATGTTCCATAGAGCACATAGGATAACAGATCATTTTCCAGCCATCTTTAGAACATGCAATTTGTCACAGCTTTCATTTGACACAAGAATTCCCATCCTTCTCATGTAAAAATATATTCATGTCCTCCCCCAAGACCTCAAGCTCATCCCACAGGATAAGGCTTAGGCTTGAGGTTCAGGATATTGTCTCCTAAATCCCATCCAGGTGTGTATGAGGCTCCTCAAGTGCAGTCCCCCAGGGACAGTTCTTCAAGAATCATTCTGTTCACTCCGAAAACATATGAATTAAAGAGGAAAATGTATGTCACTACACACATGCCCAGCATACAATGATGAGACAGGCGTTAGGATAACCACTTTAGGTATTCCTGTTCAAAAATGGTACAAATAGAAGGTACATAGCTGTCACTGACCCATAGTAATTCTGAAATCCAGCTAAGCACATGTTGCCACTTGCTTGATTAGTGCTGAATCCTAGTCCTCAGGGTTATCCTCCAAAGTTCTTGGCTCCTCTTCCTGGGTCACCTTTCTTTTTCTATTAAAAGTAGCCCATGTTTGAAGCTGGGTGGTTTTCTCAGCCCAATTGATAGAAGTGTTGTGGTTAAAAAGTCTCTTTTTATTTTGTAGTATGTCTGGGTTTCTTTAATCCACTCTGGAAGTATTTATTTTAGAAAATTATCTTTTAAAAAACATTGTGGGGGCGCCTGGGTGGCACAGCGGTTAAGCGTCTGCCTTCGGCTCAGGGCGTGATCCCGGTGTTATGGGATCGAGCCCTGCATCTGGCTCCTCTGCTATGAGCCTGCTTCTTCCTCTCCCACTCCCCCTGCTTGTGTTCCCTCTCTCGCTGGCTGTCTCTATCTCTGTCGAATAAATAAAATCTTTAAAAAAAAAAAAAACATTGTGGGTTTTCTATCAATCTTATTGGGGTTTTCTCTGCCCCAATACAAAACACCACAACCACACAATCCTTCAGCATAAGCCTTCTCTAGGTCTCTTTGAGGCTGCTGTTGGACATTGTCCCTAAGATGCTTTTAAGTCCTTTTTTTTAATGGAGAAAATCTATAAGAGAGTCATGCCCTTCAGATCCTTAGAGGCCCTAAGAATCACAGAAAGATTCTAAAAGTTGTGGAGTTAGATTTTTATGATGTTTGCTTAAAAGACCTTATAGCTCCACCTTGAATTTACCTTTAGCCTAAAGTTCTTTCTCACATTACAAATCATGTGATGTCTGGAGAAGCTGGAAAAGTCGGCTCCTTTATATTTAACATCTCAGACATTTAGCTCATGTCTCTCTTCTTGCATTTTGTCATAGGCAACAAGAGGGACAAATTTCAAAATTGGGCCTGGAGATCTCCTTATCTACATCTTTGAGTTCATTGGGCGTATTTACTATTTTCCATACTCCTACAGATGACAGTATTGCAAAGCTTTCCACCACTCACTATTTCTCAAGGATTTCCTTCCCTCCAACTTCCAATGACGTTTTTCTCACAGTCCTTCAAGCCCTCACTGACAGCCTCTCTTCAGGCTTCCAACATTCTCCTTGAGCTCTTTTAGGCTCTCCTTAACACTCGGCTTAAAGTCTTTCCAGCTTCTACCTGTTACTCAGTCTCAAAGCCAATGTCACATGTTTTTGGTTTTTTTATGGAAGTATTCTACACCGAGTTACTGCATCTCTTTCCGTTTTCTATTGTTGTATAACCTCCTCAAAACCTGGTGTCTTAAATCAACAATTATCATTTATTTTATTCATGAATCTGCAATTTGCTTATGGCTTGACAAGGATGGCTTGTCTGTTCCACACAGAATCAGCTAGACAGGCTCAGCTGGAGGACGTGGGGTCCACTTTCAAGATGGCTTATTCAAAGAGGGGACTGGACCACCTTTCAATTCAGAATCACTGCATCATGCTTCAAGCTCAGCTGCCAAAACCAAGAAACACAATAATCACTGGATTAAGTATCAGAGAAATGTAACATGTAACACATGTAACAGTCCAGATTTGTGAAGTGTCACTGCCTCATATGGTCATTCAGACACACAGCTACCTTCCATTGTGTTGTTCTGTCACCCCCTAGGGTATTCCTGTTGTCTGCGTGGACAAAGTTGGGAAGATTCTCATCAGCAGTCCAGCCAGAAAAGAGGGGAAAAGAGCATGAAAGAGGTCTCGTCCAATGCTTCAGGCTCAGACTTAGCTGTGGTACATAGTCCTTCTCATGGTTTGTTCCTTAGAACCTAGTAAAGTAGGGACATTGGGCTGGCCCAGTAGGTTAAACATCTGACTCTTGATTTTGCCTCAGGTCATGATCCTGGGTCATGAGATCCAATCCCGCATCAGGGTCTGAGCTCAACGGAAAGTCAGTATGAGGATTCTCTCTCTCTCTCCTCCCCCCACCCTCCCCACTGCATTCAAGCTCTATAATAAATAAATAAACAATCAAACAAATAAAATCTTTTTCTAAAAAGCCACAAAGTAGCCACCTAAAACTACATAGGAAGAATGAATGTAAAACTGGCTGGGTAACCAAGTACCCAAGTAAAACTCTGTGACTGTGGAGGAAATTGAGAAAGAGTTTTGACAATTTTCAGTCATTGTCACAATCATTTACCTCGAATGGGTCTTCAATACTGTCCCATAATCATGCTATGCATCCTTGGCCCATTTTCTCTCTCACTCTTTTGGATCATTTGTCATACCGTCATCCTCTCATCACACATGACCAGCTCCTCCCTCATCATCACTCTTGAGAGTGGGCTTGCTTCCTACTTGCTGAGAAATTTGAAGTAATCAAAAAGAACTTCCTCAGGCTCCCACCATTGCACCTGCACACGTATCTTCATGTCTGTCCTGGATCACTCGCATGCATCTTGCATGAACGGTCTGTATTCCCAGCTGATAAAGACTGTTCCACTTGTTCACCAGACCCCATGCCCTCTCATCTATTCAAGGACATCAATCCAACAGTGGTCCCTTTCCTCTCCCCCACATCATCACTTTTTCCCTCTTCTGAATTGTCACCAAGCATGCTGGTTTTTCTACCAGAATATCAATTCTCTCTTGACACCCACTTTCATCTTCCAACTACCACCAAATTTCTGTCCTTCATTTTATTTATTTATTATTTATTATTAAAGTATAGTTGACATACAATGCTATATAAGTTTCAGGTATACAACATAGTGATTCAACAGTTCCATATATTTTATAGCAAAAAAAAAATTAACTGTACTTACTACCACCAATTTCTCTCTTGCCATTCTCATTCAAATCAAGTCCTATCTGGTTATCACCTACACTCACAAAAACTCTGCTCAGGATCACTAAGCAATTCCACACTCCAAAATTCTACAGTTGTTCTCATCCCTCATCTTCTGTGACCATCAGTATTCTGTGATCTACTGCTAACTCTTCATTCCCTCAAATACTTCCTTCACTAGATTTCTAGGTCTCCTCACTCATCTGATTTTCCTGACCTCTCAGACCACAGTCTTCCTTACTGGTTCTTCCCTTTCACATGGAAGCCAACTATGTCAATGTCCCAGAGTTCATTCCTTCACCTTTCTCATTTCTCTCTATTTTCAATCTCTTCCAACCTCCTGGAGGTAAATATCATCTGTATGCAAAATCTTTCAGATTTATATCTATAGTCTACATCCCTCCTTTGAAACCCAGATTCATATATCTACCTGCTTCCTGGAACTCCACTTAAACATCAATAAGCATCTCAATCTTCACCTGTTCAAATCAAGCTTCTAATATTTCCCCTGAATCTGCTCTTTGCACACTCTCTACTGTCTCAGAAAATGACAACTGCATCCCTCTACTTGTTCTGGCCAAAATATTTTGAGTTATTATTGATTACTAAGAATACTGATGAATCTACCTTCAAAATAAACAATGGATAAAAAAACAAACAAAGAAAAACAATGGATCTGTTCACTTTTCATCTTTTCATTATCTCTTTTGCTACCACTCAAGTTCAAGCCACCATGATTTCTTGATGGGATTATTGTAGTATTATTGGATGTCTTATTTTTACTCTTGACCCACTACAATCTCTTTTCAACACTGTGGCCCAGAATATTCTTACTGAAATGAGAGTCAAATTATGCCATACATTTGCTCAAAACCCACCCTTGCCTTCCTGTCCCCTTAATTATTATTTTATTTGTGAGAACTTACCCTAGACTTAGTGAGGACATTCCCTGGACACCATATCTAAAATTGGATAAAACAAAACCATTAACTACTTGGGTGTCACATCCTCTTTCCCTGCTTCGTTCTTCACCTTAGCACCTAACCATTGCACACTATAGGTCAATGTTTCTTCACCTAAGCATTGCACACTATACGTCAATGTTTCTCAAACATTAATGTACCTACAAATTACCTGGGGATGTTGTTAAATTGAAGATTCTGATTCAGCAGATTTGGGTGGGACCAGAGATTCTGCACTTGTAACAAGCTTCCAGCTGATGCTGATGTTGCTGGAACATAGGCCACACGTTGAATAGCCAGATTCCATAGAAATAAAATGTGAGCCACATGTGTCAGTTTAAATTTTCTAGTAGTCACATTTAAAACCAAAATAAATGAGGTATTCATTATCTATAATAATGTATTTTAGTTTTAGTAACATATTTTAGTTAACCCCATATAACTTTATTATTAGCATTTTACCACGTTACCAACAAAAAAAGTATCAATAGATATTTTACATAATTGTTAATAGTATGTCTCCAAAACTCAGTGTACTCATAACATATCTCAATTTGGACTGGCCATGTTTCAAGTGCTCAGTAGCCACTTGTAGCTAGAAGCTATCATATTGGACAGATCTGGACTTTACTTATTTATACTGCTTTTATCTTTCTTTCCTTCCAGATGAAAACTACCTAAGGACATGAGTTTTTGTTTTGCTCTCTAATGTTTCCCCCCTGTGCCTGGAAAAGTGTCTGGCTTTAGTGGCCCTCAAAAGTATTTGTTGAATAAATGGATTAATAAGTATCTAGTGTGCTGAGAGAAAATGCTGGGTTAGCTGTTTTATTTCTCAGAATTTCCCAGAGAGAGTAAATGCTAGCCACCCACAGTGATAGTTTGCCTTTATTGGCCACCATCACTTCTCTGACCCATGTCCTTATTCCCTCCCCAAGTAAATTACTTGCAATAGAAGACTTATCTTAGCATCTGCTTTGGGGGAAACCCAACCCAATACATTGGCCTCAACCTATCAGTTCATGCCTTCTGGATTCAGCTGGACATGGGTCTCTTTTCTTAGATTCCCTCACACTGCTGGATGAGCGCCATGACTCATTTGCAAAAGAGACATGAGACCAAGTTTAATGCTCAACATTTCTCCTCCTTCAGTTGACATTTCCCCATTCTCCTTTTCCACTTACTACCAGATTCAAAGAAAGCAATTTGTTAGATAGAAATTACCAAAATATTACCCAAGGCCCATTAACATGCCTGGAAAAGTTAAAAGTGAGTAACATCCCAGGAATTCCCAAGGAAAGGCTCCCTTTATGTTTTGCTTTGGTGTTGACAACTGGGAGAAAATGAACACAAAACAGTCCTTGCGATAATTCAGCCTAAGGCTAGCTAGGGCTGGACAGTGCCATTTCGTCTTAAGTGACAGAAACAAAAAGTCTTTTATTTCGGATTACTTCTCCAAAATCAACATTTTTGAAATGGTGCCCATTCTCATAGCCTCCTTCTCTGAAGCATAAACATTGTAACCACCTCTTTGAATCTTGGGAGTTAGGCCACCGGGTCTGGGTACAAATACTGTAGTACAGTATTAAATGATAGATCAGATATCGGCTAGAATCCCAGGGGTCTTTTATATAGCTGTCTGAAGGGGAAGCATTTTTTCCCAACATAGCAAATTCTGTAGCTCTGAAATTCTCAGTTCTGGATCGGGTTTGTTTTGATAATGCATACCTCAGCTTCTCCGGAGAAAGTTCCTCTCAGTAGTGAAATGATGGCTTCAATTAGACTTGGCTCCACCAGTCAAAGCCTACAATTGTGATTCAATGGGCTGTCGATGTTTTATTCTACCACCTTTGACATAAATTGTTTTCTGTCTGTGGCTCAGCCCCAGCTCTGTTCCATGGAAGCCATGCATAAGGGGAAAATGTGCCCCTTGCACAATAGAACCATTGATGCCTTCTGAATGGAATGGTGCCCACAGCCCTCTTTGTACCTGCAGATCCCTCTCTTAAAGGAGAACCCTTCATCTCACTTTCTCCCTGCAAAAGTAAGTCTGCATGTCATTGCAGAGTCCCCGGATAGGCCAGGTGCCCCGGGAATGCTAGGAAAAGACATCGCAAGCTGACTTCTTATGATGGTGCCTGAAATATTAGAAAAGCTCAGAAACAGAGAAGAAACTGAACTTTAAAATTATAAGCAATGGGTATCACTCCCCTGCTATTCTTCCAGGAACAGAAAAACCATTATCTGCAGAAAGTATTTTAGATAAAAATACATTTCAATTCTCAGGAATGATTCCTCAATTCATTTTCTCATTTCACAAACCATCTCCCCTACCTCCCTCAAGTCTTTGCTCAAATAGTCAAATGTTATTTTCTCAATGAGGTCTATATAGACCATTTGATTTAAAATTGCAAAACCAATTCCCCCCATGCTCTCTCTTTTGCTATACTATTTATCACCTTCTAATATTCTATATAATTTACTTATTATGCCTATTACCTATTATATCTAGAGCAAGCTCCATGAGGAAAGGAATCCCTGTCAGTTCTGTTCGAGTACCTGGAATAGTGTCTGTCCAAATTGGCACTCTTGGATATCCTTGAGTGAATACATAAATGCAGTAGTGAGTTGAAGAGTTGCAATGTCGCAGCCATTCATCGAGGCCCTATGGATGCAAGGATAACATCATATTAGATGATTCTGGATCAGGGGTTTCAAACTCAGATACCTTCAGGGGCCAAGGAGATGCAATCCATGAGTGACCTGGCCAGGTATAAAAGAATAGAAAGGTGGTGGGATTGGGAGGGCTTGGAGAATGTGCACCCCCTACTAAAGGCCTCAAATTCAATTTAGAAAAATTCTCTGCCAAGCAAAGCCCATCTGCAGAGTGTAGGAGCTTTCGCATTATGATCTCTGTAATTCTACGTATTTTCCAGCTTACCCGTATTTTCTCCCTCCTGCTTTTAATTCTTTCCAAGCTTCCTATCTCAGAAAGTCAAAATACTATAAAATCAGACTCAACTCTAATAAAATTGATGTTCCATTTTAAAGTGGTCCCATTTCTGGTTCTAATTAAAGAGAGTTGTGAATAAGAGTTGAGTAAAAGACTTAAGATCTATTTCATGTGTACGAAGCACCTCCCAGTATTTGCATTATTGTCCATAGAGGTATATATGGAGGCCCAGACTCGTCTAACTGATCTTTTTTATTTCTCTCCAAATTGTGTGAACTGGGATCTTTCATTTAACCTCTCTGGATTCCATTTACTCATCTGTAGAAGAAATACTGTGTACTCCTAATTTTAGGATTCTGTTTAGATTTTACTTCTCCTTGCCCTAAGAATATGAAACCTAACATTGTTTAGTTTTTGATGCTGAAGAATGCTGTGTAAGCACTTTGTATTAGGCCATTGTATCATTGAGCTCTTGCTGTGTAAGAAACAGACATAAAACCTCAGAGGTCTATACTCGACCCTACAGGATGCTTCTGCTCCACATGTCTCATGCTGGCTACCAGGGGGGACGGCAGTGACCGCAACATCACATGGCAAGTCCACCAAGCAAGCATTTTGCAAGCCTCTGGCCACATCACAATGAGACAGATTGTCCCGCTGGCCTCATGGGAAAGGGCCACATCGCGATGGCTTGAGAATGGTTCCCATCCAACGGGCAGCAATAAACCTGGGACCCCAGCCCTACAACTGCAAGGAGCTGAATTCTGCCATCAACTCATGAGCTTAGAAGAAAAATATGTGGCTCATGTGAGAATGCGGCCCCAGCCAGCACCTTGATTTCAGCCTGTTCACACACTGAGCAGAGGAACCAGTTAACCTCTACCCAGACTCCTGACATATGGAAACTTTGAGATAAAAAATGTGTGTTGTTTCAAGCTGCTAAGTTTGTAAGAATTCATTATTCAACAATAATAGATATTAATACAAAAGGATATTATGAACTCCATGGGGATGGCATGGAACATTTTAGGTCTACCAAAACTAAAGAATTAGTATAAAGAATTTGAATCAAATTTGAATCAAATTCAAAATTGCTTCAAAAATTAGTGACTAGTAACTCAAAGTACCTTGACACAAAAGGAAACAGTAGTTGATAAGTCACACCCCCAATCTCCTTCCACTGGGCCCTCCTGTTACCTATGACTCTTATCCCTAGCTGCTTTCGTTCTCCTTCGTCTGTAGCAGCCCACCCTCCCTACCCCACCCCACACCCTCTCAAACATACAGTCTCGCTAGGTCCCCTTTACTTTCGGATGACATCACCACCTAATTTCAGCCACATGGAACAATAAAATTCCATTTGTGTTTATGCCACTTTGATTTAGGGGTTCTCTTGCTTGGAATAAAAGATTCTTAGTGAACAAATCTCTTCCAGCAATCATCCTTTCTCTCTATTTCCCTTCAAAGCCAATATCTTAAAAACTTTGTTCCATTTCCCTACCCATTCTTAGCTCACAGGGATCTGAAGCCCTTCCCACCACTCCAAAGGAACCACGGTTGTCAAATTCCCTAAAGACCTTTGCTCTTCATGCAACAGTCACTGCTCAAAGCTTATTTCACTTGGTCTTTCAGTAACATTTAGCATTGTCGGCCATTCTCTTCTCTGGAAATATGCTCCATAGGCTTCTATTTTTCCTCATTTTTCTCCTTCAATAATTTGCTCTTAGTAAACATTTTGGAGTTCTTACTTTCTGCTCTTCCCTGAAATGATGATATTCTGGGGTGATGGCTTGTATCAGAAACTGGAAAGTTATGCTTGAGTCCATCCTCTTCCTCATTCCTTGAAACTAAACATTTATCAAGTTCTATGAAGTCCACTTTCAAAATATCTCCTGAATTTGCCTTTAGATCAATGATTCATAACCTGGGGTCTGCAGATATATAGAATTCAGGGATTCTGTGAATTTAAATGAATTTTTTAAAACAAATTTATTTTCACAAATGTCTAACTGGAATCTAGTAATTCTTGCAGTATCAATGCAGACAATAAACCATAGTAGAATCTGGAGACTTTCTGACGTTGTTACACAAAAAATCATATAGTTTCATATCACATTACAGATATTGTCGATACCTCAAAATATCACCTGTGCTTATCCCTACTTTGAAATAACAATGTCACCAGACCCTCCACTAGATCTTGCCATCTGACGCATTAATAAAGAAGCATGTGTATCATTCTATGAAATATTTGTCATTCCTTACTCTTTTACCAACTGTATCTCAAAACAGTTATAAATTTATAATCATGTAGTATATTTTATATTTTTAAAAATATTTGAGAAGTAGTCCATAGCCTTTTCCAGACTGCCAAGGAGGTTCCTGGAACAAAAAAAGGTTAAACATCCCTATGCTATTTTCTAAGTAAAACGTCAGCCATCCTCACAGCAGAACTCAATCTATAAACGACTGCACTTCTGCCATGGGCATAACCTGGAAACTACCTGAGATGGAGATGTCCCTACTTCACAGTAGCTAAGTGGGTATCACTCCAGCATCAGACTCACCATGCCATGACCTACCCTTCTCCCCCTTCTTGACTAAAGAGAGAAAATCAGTAGTTAGTTGAGGTTTTTGTAGGAAATACCTGAGAAGCCAGAGTGCAAGGCCCCTTGAATCCATTTTACTTTTCAATTTTCTCTGTTTGTGTCATTTCCCATTCAGACATCTGCAGTCATCCTAGAAACTCATGAATTTATGATGCCATTAGTGTTTTGGAAAGCAAGTACGTCTCTTCCCAGATGTCATTTTGTATAAAGATTTTTCTTTTTCAATACCAGTTCAAATAAACCAAGTCATGGATCTAATTTGAATGAAGGCACAGACTTCACTTTCTGTCACATGCCAGCTGTTGTGAATAAATATTATGACAGCCTGGACACATGATGTGTCTTGATGCTGGTGGGGACGAGGCAGGCTTCCACCCAAGAAGGCAGCACAAACCATACTGTTGGCCTACTGCCTTTCTCTCCTCCCCAGACCTCTGTTAAACCCTTTAGAAAAGGCACCCACCACAGTTTAATTTACAATCTATCACAGGACCTTAGATTCAAGGAGGAAGCCGTTAATACCCATGATTATGTATAATCATTTAATTCAAAACCTTGAGATGTACAAAAGCAGATGCAGCACCCCCTAGGGGTTTTCATTTTACCTAGGAAGGCTGAATATGGTATTCTGGCCCCTGAAATCATAGATGGGGTAGCTTGGTTATAAGGACTCATCTTAGAAGTAGAAAAACCTTAGCATAGGGGTCACCTGGGTGGCTCAGTCGTTAAGCATCTGCCTTCAGCTCAGGGCATGATCCCGGCGTTCTGGGATCGAGCCCCGCATCAGGCTCCTCTGCTGGGAGCCTGCTTCTTCCTCTCCCACTCCCCCTGCTTGTGTTCCCTCTCTCGCTGGCTCTCTCTCTCTGTAAAATAAATAAATAAAATCTTAAAAAAAAAAAAAAGAAAGAAAAGAAAAACCTTAGCATAAACAAAAAATTGTCAGGATAGAATTGAGAGATCACAAGGGTAGGCATTTTCCTTCAGAACTTCCCTGTAACTCCCTATATTACAAAATGTAGTCCAAAGTCTATTTCTACTTTTTAAAAAAGAGCTATTCTGTCCTGTGACATAAATGTGAGCCAGGCTGTATCAATTACTCAGCTCCTATGAAGACAATCTTGCCTGGCCCAGACTGGACCTCAGCATCCTTCTCGACACCATGCTCCTGGAAGCTGCTACTCTGGTTCAGAGCTAACAAGAAAACTTAGCTTATCTTCTCTGCCTTCAGAGTTCATAAGTGAGAGGAAACTGAAAGTGAGAAAAAAATCAAAGAAAGAAGCCTTTCCCCCACCACCATCTATCAAAGTCCTGACGGTCCAAAGACCATCTCAATATTTATCCTTTCCTGAAAATTTTTCTTGAGGTTCCCAACTTTTCCCCCACCACCATCTATCAAAGTCCTGACGGTCCAAAGACCATCTCAATATTTATCCTTTCCTGAAAATTTTTCTTGAGGTTCCCAACTTAAGGACCGGTCCCAGATTCCTCAAGGTTCTATAATATTTGGCTCATTCCATTAAATGGCACATATACAACATACTAAACTGCAGAGTCATTATGTGAGCATTTCCAATATTTTTACTTATTTTATTCATTCAGCCATTTTTTGGAGCATTTATTGTGAGCCAATTTATTGTGGAGGAGCGCAAAAATGCACTGACAAAACCCCCAGCAAGTTGGCACAGATATAACTAATTACTTAAAAAGTGGCTGAAGTACAATTTCTTTTTAAAATAATCTATATTTTATACTATCATAACTATATTTAATGATAGAATAGATGATAGAAGTTTAAAATCAGGACTAGAGGGGGAGGCAAGATGGCAGAACAGTAGGGGACCTCATTTCATCTGGTCCCTTCAATTTAGCTAGATATCTATCAAATCATTCTGAATACCTATGAATTCCATCTGAGATGTAAGAAAAGAATTACTGGAATTCTACAAATAAAAAAGAGACCACTGTTTGCAAGGCAGGAGGTGCAAATTCATGAATCTGAGGGAAGATATTGGAAAATAAATCGTGCGGCGGAGGTTGGGGTGCAGGGAGCCTCTGTAAGCCAGCTACTGGAAAGCGATAGAGCAGCAGATTGCAAATTAAGACATTCAGAAGTCTGCTCCAGTGAGAGTTGTCCTTGCGTGAAAGGTGCTCAGGTGGCAAAGCAGGGCAGAAGCCTAGGAGGGGCCGTGTAGTCTCAGGATCCCCAGGGTCACAGAAAGAATGGGAGTGCCTGAATTCACAGAAAGAACAGCAGAGTTCCCCGGCATTGGAGCAGGGAAACAGCTACGGTCACTGAGCCCAGGAGTGGGCTCTCAGCTAGTCTGCCATAAACCACGGACTGCAGCCTGATCAGGCAACCTCTTTCCATGCGGGTCCCTGCAAAGGGCAGAAACACAGCGACCCTCTACCCTCCCCCAGGAGGATTGGCGCGGGTGCAGAACACAGGAGCCTGCAGTTTGACACACACAAAAGTGAGGACAGCTTTTCCCTGAGGGTTTACTGAAGAGAGGGGGTCCTGATCTTTCAGCTCAAGAGCTGGATATCGGGGCACCACCATTCTCATTCTCATCCTTTAAAGCAGAGTGGAAAGCCTTCAAGGAACAAAAGCCACATACAGCAACCAGAAGCAGCTTACACTGAGCCTGACCCCCTGGCAAGGGGTGTTGCAACTTTCCCCCAGGCAAAGACACCTGAGAATCAGCCCAGCAGGCCCCTCCCCCAGTAGACCAGCTGGAACATCAGGTTATGGGGCGCACAGAGCTGCAAAACGGCAGTGTTATGGGAAAAGAGTATATAGAATTTGAGGTCTTTTTCTCACGATCCTTTTACCTTTCAGTTTAAAATTTTCCTTTTATTTTTTCTTTTTTTCCTTTTCGACTAATTTCTTATTCTACCAACCCTTTGTTTCTAAGTCTTTTTTTAACCTTCATTCTTGCATTTACATTTTATAGATATATTCTTCATTTTTGGCTTCCTTTCACTGTATCCAATTTTATTTTGATATATAATATAAAGTTTTGCTTTCTTTGGGATTTAATGTCTTTTAACAAACAGACCAAAATACACCCAGGACGAAGTGGATCACGCCGTTTTGTCCACCTGGGAGACTACATTCTCTCTCCCACCCCTCCTTTTTTTTCTTCTTCTTTTCTGTTTTGGTTTCTGACCTCTTTGGATTTGTCTGGTATGTATTTCACTTGGGTCACAGTTGATATTTTTGATTTTGTTCTCTCGTTCACCCATTCTTCTCTGGGCAGAATGACCAGAAGGAGGAATTCACATCAGAAACCAGGGATGTACTGTATGGTGACTAACATAATATAATAAAAAACATTTTTAAAAAAAGGAGGAGGAGGAATTCACAACAAAGAAAGAACCAAAGGTAATACTCTTTGCCACAGATCTAATTGAGATGGGTATAAGTAAAATGTCAGAGTCGGGATTCGGGATAACAATTATAAAGTTACTAGCTGGGCTAGAAAAAAGCATAAAAAACACTAGAGAATCTCTTAGTGCAGAAATAAAATCTAATCAGGCTGAAATTGAAAATGCTTTAACTGAGATGCAGTCTAAAATGGAGGCTCTACCAGCTAGGGTAAATGAGGCAGAGGAGAGAGTCAGTGACACAAAAGACAAAATGATGGAAAGGAAGGAAGCTGAGGAAAAGGGAGAAGAACAGCTAATGGACCATGAGGGGAGGCTTCAAGAAATCAGTGATATCATAAAGCAAAACAATATTAGAATTATTGGGGCCCCAGAGGAACAAGAAAGAGAGAGAGAAGGACAGAAGGTATATTCGAGCAAATCATAGCTGAGAACTTCCCTAATCTGGGGAAGGAAACAGGCATTCAAGTCCAGGAGGTAGAGAGAACCCCTATCAAAATCAATAAAAATAGATCAACATCCCAACATATAATAATGAAGCTTGTAAATTTCAGAGATAAAGAGAAAATCCTGAAAGCAGCTCAAGACAAGAACTCCTTAACCTACAGGGGTAGGAACATTACACTGGCAGCAGACCTACCCACAGAGACCTGGCAGGCCAGAAAGGGCTGGCATAATATATTCAGGGTACTAAATGAGAAAAACATGCAGCCAAGTATCTTTATCCAGCAAGGCTGCCATTCAGAATGGAAGGAGAGATACAGAGCCTCCAGGACAAACAGAACCTAAAAGAATTTGTGATCACTAAACCATACAGAAATATTAAAGGGGATCTTTTAAGCAGAGAGAGCCCAAAATAACATAGACCATAAAGGAACAGAGACAATGTACAGAAACAGTGATTTTACAGGTAATACAATGGTAATTAATTCATATTTTTCAATAGGTACTCTGAATGTAAATGGGCTAAATGCTCCAATCAAAAGGCATGGGATATCAGATTGGATAAAAAATCAAGACCCATCCATATGCTGTATACAAGAGACTCATTTTAGACCTAAAGTCACCTCCAGATTGAAAGTGAGGGGATGGAGAACCATTTATCATGCTAATGGACATCAAAAGAAACCTGGGATAGCAACCTTCATATCAGACAAATTAGATTTTAAAAGACTGTAGTAAGGGATGAAGAAGGACACTATATCATACGTAAAGGCTCTATCCAACAAGAAGATCTAACAATTATAAATATTTATGTTCCTAACTTGGTAGCTGCCAATTATATAACCCAATTAATAACAAAATTAAACAAACACATTGATAATAATACAACAGTAGTTGGGGGCCTCAACACCTCACTCACAGCAATGGACAGATCATCTTAGCAGAAGATCAATAAGGAAACAAGGGCTTTGAATGACACACTGAACCAGATGGACTTCACAGATATATACAGAGCATTCCATCCTAAAGCAACAGAATACACATTCTTCTTGATGCACATGGAATACTCTCCAGAATACCTCACCTCCTGGGTCACAAATCAGGTCTCAACTGGTACCAAAAGACTGGGATCATTCCTTGCAAATTTTCAGACCACAATGCTTTGAAACTTGAACTTAACCACAAAAGGAAATTTGGAAGGAACTCAAACACTTGGAGGTTAAAGAGCATCCTACTAAAGGATGAATGGGTCAACCGGAAAATTAAAGAAAATTTTAAAAAATTCATGGAAACAAATGAAAATGAAAACACAACTGTTCAAAATCTTTGGGATGCAGCAAAAGTGGTCCTAAGAGGGAAGTACATAGCAATACAAGCCTTTCTCAAAAAATTAGAAAAATCTCAAATACACAAGCTAACCTTACACCTAAAGGACCTGGAGAAAGAACAGCAAATGGAGTCTAAATCAAGCAGGAAAAGAGAAATAATAAAGATTAGAGCAGAAAGCAATGATATAGAAACCAAAAGAACAGTAGAACAGATCAATGAAACTAGAAGCTGGTTCTTTGAAAGAATTAATAAGATTGATAAATCCCTAGCCAGACTTACCAAAAAGAAAAGAGAAAGGACCCAAATTAATAAAATCATTAATGAAAGAAGAGAGATCATGACCAACACCAAAATATAAACAATTTTAAGAACAGATTATGAGCAACCATATGCCAACGAATTAGGCAATCTGGAAGAAATGGATGCATTCCTGGAAATATATAAACTACTCAAACTGAAACAGGAAGAAATAGAAATGTTGAACAGATCCATAACCAGCAAGAAAATTGAAGCAGTAACCAATAATCTTCCAACAAAGAAGAGTCCAGGGCCAGATGGCTTCCCAGGGGAATTCTACAAACTTTTAAAGAAGAACTAATACCTATTCTTCTGAACCTGTTTCAAAAACAGAAATGGAAGGAGAACTTCCAAACTCATTCTATGAGGCCAGCGTTACCTTGATCCCAAAACCAAAGACTTCAACAAAAAGGAGAATTACAGACCAATATCTCCTGATAAATATGGATGTCAAAATTCTCACCAAGATACTGGCCAATAGAATCCAACAGTACATTAAAAGGATTATTCACCATGACCTAGTGGGATTTATTCCTGGGCTGTAAGCGTGGTTCAACATTTGCAAATCAATCAACGTGATACATCACATTAGTAAAAGAAAGGACAAGAATCATATGATCCTCTCAATTGATGCAGAAAAAAACTTTTCTTGATTAAAACTCTCCACAGTATAGAGATAGAGGGAACATACCTCAATATCATAAAAGCCATCTATGAAAAGTCCACATTGAATATCATTCTCAATGGGGAAAAACTGAGAACTTTTCCCCTAAGGTCAGGAACACATCAGGGATGCCCACTCTCACCACTGTTGCTCAACATAGTACTAGAAATCCTAGCTTCAGCAATCAGACAACAAAAAGAAATAAAAGTCATTGAAACTGGCAAAGAACAAGTCAAATTTTCACTCTTTGCAGATAACATGATACCTTATGTGGAAAACCCAAAAGACTCCGCTCCAAAATTACTAGAATTTGTACAGGAATTCAGCAATGTGGCAGGATATAAAATCAATGCACAGAAATCAGTTGCCTTTGTATACACTAACAATGAGACAGAAGAAAGAGAAATTAAGGAGTTGATCCCATTTACAATTGCACCCAAAACCATAACATACCTAGGAATAAATCTAACCAAAGAGGCAGAGGATCTATCCTCTAAAAACTACAGAACACTTATCAAAGAAATTGAGGAAGACACAAAGAAATGCAAAAACATTCCATGCTCATGGGTTAGAAGAATAAATATTGTTAAAATGTCTATGCTGCCGAGAGCAATCTATACATTCAGTGCCATCCCTATCAAAATACCATCACCATTTTTCACAGAGCTAGAACAAATAATCCTAAAATATGCATGGAACCAGAAAAGACCCTGAATAGCCAGAGGAATGTTGAAAAAGGAACCAAAGCTGGTGGCATCACAATGCCAGACTTCAAGCTGTATTACGAAGCTGTGATCATCAAGACAGTATGGTACTGGCACAAAAACAGACACATAGATCAATGCAACAGAATAAAAAACCTAGAAACACACCCTCAACTCTATGGTCCATTATTCTTCAACAAAGCAGGAAAGTATATCCAATGGAGAAAAGACGGTCTCTTCAACAAATGGTGCTGGGAAAATTGGACAGCCACATGCAGAAGAATGAAACTGGACCATCTCTTACGCCATACACAAAGATAAACTCAAAATGGATGAAAGACCTAATTGTGAGACAGGAATCCATCAAAATCCTAGAGGAGAACACAGGCAGCAACTTCTCTGACCTCAGCCACAGCAATTTCTGGCTAGACATGTCTCTAAAGGCAAGGGAAACAAAAGGAAAAATGAACTATTAGGGCTTCGTCAAGATAAAAAGCTTCTGTACAGCAAAGGAAACAGACTAAAAGGCAATCTATGAAATGAGAGAAGATATTTGCAATGATACATCAGATAAAGGGCTAGTATCCAAGATCTATAAGGAACTTGTCAAACTCAACCCCCCCCAAAAATAAATAATCCAGTCAAGAAATGGGCAGAAGACATAACAGACATTTCTCCAAAGACATACAAATGGCCAACAGGCACAAGAAAAAATGCTCCATATCACTTGGCATCAGGGAAATACAAATCAAAACCACAATGAGATACCACCTCATGCCAGTCAGAATGGCTAAAATTAACAAGACAGGAAGTAACAAATGTTGGCAAGGGAACCCTCTTACCCTTGATGGGAATTCAAGCTGGTACAGCCACTCTGGAAAACAGTATGGAGGTTTCTCAAGAAGTTAAAAATAGAGCTACCCTATGATCCAGCAATAGCACTACTAGGTATTTAGCCCAAAGATACAAATGTAGTGATCCACATTGTGTATCCACAATAGCCAAACTGTGGAAAGAGCTGAGATGTCCATCAAAAGATGAATGGATAAAGAAGATGCAGTATATACATACAATGGAATGTTAGCCATCAGAAAGGATGAATACTTACCATTTATATCAACACAGATGGAATTGGAGGTTATTATTCTGAGCAAAAAAAGTCAATCCAAGAAAGACAATTATCATATCATATATGTGGAATATAAGAAACAGCACAGGGGATCATACAGGAAGGGAGGGAAAACAGAATGGGAAGTCATCAGAGAGGGAGACAAACCATGAAAGACTCTTAACTATATGAAACAAACTGAGGGTTGCTGGAAGGGAGGTGGGTGGGGGGATGGGGTAACTGGGTGATGGGCATTAAGGAGGGCACGTGATGTGATGAGCACTGGGTGTTGTATGCAACACTGCATCTGAAACTAATGATGTACTATATGTTGGATAATTGAGTTTAAATTAAAAAATAAATAAAATCAGGACTAGAGAAATATATATATATATAAATGGGACAATCAACACCTGAGGGATAGGGAAGAAGGAAAATAAAACAAATACATAACTCCACATTGAAAGCATGCAGGTCAAGATGAGAGTGAAATTGCACTTGAACAGCAAGATGATGTATAAAGATTTTACTCAGAGGGCAATAAGATTATCACAGAATTTTCAATGTATGGAATTAGCAGGACCACTTTTTATTTCCCAATTTTTGCAGCATATTATAAATTCTGAATTACTCATGTCCCATCTACCTGCCACAACGGTTGGCCCACTGTAGTGTTCAGTACACACACGATGAAGTCATCTGAATGTTAATTGAATGTGAAGGATGTGTGAGTGTTAATAAAAAGTAAGAATGTGGTTTCTGGAAACCAAAAGTTCACTTTACACTTTTGTCTCTGGTCAGTCCTTTGGGGAACACTGTGAGATAAAGAGGTAGAAATGTAAATCAATTATTGAGAACTTCTCAGACTGGGAGATTTGAGTCCTTAGACAATGCTGCCCATATGATATTTTACAGAGTCCATGAATACAAATTTATGATTTCTTAAAGAGAAATTTCATCAAATCTCAAGGAAAAGTAAATACATCTCTTCCTAGATGTCATGAAGTTATAAAGTCATAAATAAGCCAATATTAGAATTTCAAATTGAGAAGAATGTGATGTATAAAATTCATTAGAATCATTCAAATCCATCTTCTTGTGCGTCCACTCTTAGGAATAACTGTCCATGTAAGGCCTCAAAGTAAAGAACCATAAAACTCTTAAAACATCCACATTGAAGCATTCAGGTAGAGAAATTAAAGATCTAATGCAAGATTACAGTAAGAGGACCAAGTCGCCAATGCCCTCCAAGAATTTATCAATATGTTTTTAAATCACTAAAATTAAATACAAACACTACAATAAGCGATTATTTATGGTGTTTTATCTACTTCAACCTAATAATAAGAACTGATTTCTATTTAACATTCTCTGCTCTTTATATATTTGGGGAATTCCTTTCTCCTACGTTTTCAATGTTTTTGCTAGCAAATTTGTCTGGCTCTACTGCAATCACATGGCTGTGAAAGCATTCTTTTTTCTTTGGTTTGCTCATGCAATGATCAATCCTTTCTAATGCCATGACACTGAACTCTTGGCTCGGTTTTCTAGGTCCCATTATGGCCCCAGAGGAATCTTACATACTTGAATAAGAAAAACTGATTGAATGTTGTAAACTAGCTTGTTAAATAAGTTTTTCTGAAATTCCCCATACAGGTAGTTTTAGTCTCTCCTAGAATGGCTACATCCACAGCCCAGAACATATGATAGAGGTCCTCTTATGCCGGCTTCATCTCCTTCTTCCCAGGAGCACAACACTAAGCCTTTATCCTAGAAATGCTCTGTTCCAGGACACAAGCACCTGCAACGTTCCTCTGCTTTCTCCTCCTGGGAGCACAACTCTAAGGCCATAGCTCACTGTCCTTCAGCTGCCTTCAGCATATCATATCATATCATATCATATCATCAGTCACATCATATCAGTCACATCCTATCATGGTAACACCTCAGCTCTCAATCTAACTTGAGATTTACCCACCTCCCCTATTCTCAGCATTGCATCCCTTTGTACTCAGTTATACTCCATGGAAGTAAATGGTAATGTAACATTCAGAATAAACTCACAGTTGAAGAAAATTAGGAGTTTAAGGTCATAAACATGAGAAGTTTAGAATGTCATGTAAAGACGCCTGTTAGTCCATTTGTCCTTTCACACCTGCTCTCTACCTTCTCCAACCTGCTATGTGTCTCTGTGTCATCCTGCATAAAACACCACAGTAAGGCCCTCTTGCCCTCTGTTTTCTGGATGGTTTGGTCCAATGTGAGGCATTAGCTGAAGATCAGAAAGGAGGAAATCAGAGATATTGGTGCATTTATTTCTCTGGCTCCTCCCTTGTAAGCAGTGACGTGTTCCTCCACCCTCCTACAGCCAAAGCTCTTGCCAATCTCATAACCTGCTCTTCCCCTCGCCTCTCCCTACCTGTGGAGGGAAGATCTCGCCCTTGTTGCTCAACCAAGGGTGCTTCCTAACCCCTTCTTCATCTGCCAGCACTCTTACCACATCTTACAAAGAACCCCCTTCATTAACTTCTCCTCAATCAAAAGGATTCAGAAGACTCTCCGCTTTTGAGTGCTCCAAATATATCCTGCCAGGACACTGAGACAACTGACATTTGGGAAAAGTGCTTCCAAACTCAAGCACATTTGTGGATTTTTACTGAGTTGACGGTCTGTCTCACAGGGAAGCACACAACTGCCCAGCAGTTCAGCCTGGAAGCATCTTGCACGCTGCACTTCCTCCTAACTCCAACCCTAATGGTTCAATTATACAATCTCAGAAATTATTTGTCTTCATGCTGGTGAATGAAAGCATGTTCTATTTCAGTGTTTGAACTTAAACAAACCAAGGGTACGCTCTAATCTCCCTGCGTCTGATCCAACTTTAATTAGATTTCAGAACAGATGTGCAAGCAGAACCATGACTCGGGAGCACGTTAACTGTCCTCTGCTAGAGAAATCTGCTAGAATTGTATACGTAATTGCATTGGCTAGACTACACCTTATACTTTTTTGGTATACTTTTCTTCTAGTTTATAATCATACTGAGAATACATAAATGACCAAAAAAAATTTTTTTCTTCTATTGCCCTATTTTCTCACCCCAAGTTCAAACTGATTTTTCAGATTAAAATGTGAATCTCCTTGTGAACAAGGTAAGCGTTTAGTTCATTCTTTTAAAATTTTTGTACATCACCCACATCACAATCTAGACACAGAAATATACGCACAAAGACATATTTACTACACAAAATTTCATTAAATAATGGTTTTACTATGTATAATGAATCCTAATATTTTATATGCTATTCTATTTAGAAAATGTGCTGGTTATTGCCCATGAAAATGACTGTATGACCCACCAGTGGCTGACATTCGGTTTGAAATGCATAGCTTTAGGCCAATTGAGAGAGGAACAGGACTATGAAGCAGACATCAAGGAAAGACAAATGAAGAGAGCACAAACTTGAGGTAGCCAAGTTAAAATTAAACAAAGTGAAAATTTAATTAGACTTTTGAAAACTCATTTAAAGCAAATTTTCAATCATTTAAATCATTAATCTTTTAAATAATCACTGATAAATAATATTAATATTTAATATTTGAAATGAACTAATGACAATGAAAATGAACTAATAACAATCAATAATTTAAATAAAATTTTAAGCGACGTTTATTTAGAGCAAACAAGTATTTTCTATGACAATATCTAACCATAAATACTTTCATGGGCACTAGCGTCAAACTCTCTTCTCTTGTTACTCTTATTACTTTCATTTCAACCTACATAACAAAACACATTTTAATAAGGAAGCTCCAAATAGTCCATAGACTATTTTGCTTCTGTAAGGAAAATGGCAGCGCACTCAGCCATATACCTAAGTATCTACACGAGGTGGAGCTTTTCCAGATACGGAAATGGCTTCCTCTGGTCAGGTACTGTATTAATTTGTGACAAGCCATGGCTCTCTACCTGTGGTACGAAAGAACAATGCATACTCTCCAAGGTCTCAAATCTCTCACTTCTAGGGATAAAGTGTTCTCAAGAGATACGGAAATGAATAAAAACTTTGGTGAGCATTCAATTGATTTTTATGGATTGTAGGTATACAAAAGACTGTGAGAGCCACTGGGGCTTGTCACCGTTTGCCGGACTCTCTCCTTCTGGGCTCAGGTAGAACTGCATCAACCCGGGGCGCCTGGGTGGCACAATGGTTAAGCGTCTGCCTTCGGCTCAGGGCGTGATCCCGGCGTTCTGGGATCGAGCCCCACATCAGGCTCCTCCGCTATAAGCCTGCTTCTTCCTCTCCCACTCCCCCTGCTTGTGTTCCCTCTCCCGCTGGCTGTCTCTATCTCT
This sequence comes from Ursus arctos, assembly GCF_023065955.2. NCBI lineage: Eukaryota > Metazoa > Chordata > Mammalia > Carnivora > Ursidae > Ursus > Ursus arctos. The sequence continues at coordinate 12,043,730 of NW_026622819.1, read as the reverse complement.
GTTGAATAAATAAATAAAATCTTTAAAAAAAAAAAAAAAAAGACTGCATCAACCCCACTTGAAGTATGGCCTCTGGACCGGAAGTCTGACAGAAGAATGGGTGTGTGCAAGTCCAGCTTGGGTAGCGGAGGAACGATAGTGTCGTTGTGGGGGCAGAACCCTCAGACAGCTCTCAATGGGGCAGAAAATAAACCTTTGTTTTCGTTGTATGAAAACTTCTCTGTCTCTGCCCAGATCGCCCAAATAAATTTTCTCTTCTGAAGTGTTTGAAGCCATGAGAATTTAATAAAGGAGTTTTTAAAAGAAAAAAGATTTCACTTAGCCTATCAAAAAACATAGAGAAATCCTCTTGAAAAGAACATATCTCAGGGTGCCTGGGTGGCTCAGTCAGTTAAGTGTCCAACTCTTGGTTTCAGCTCAGGTCATGATCTCAGGGCCTTGGGATTGAGCCCTGCCTCTGGCTCCCTGCTCAGCGGGGAGTCTTCTTGCCTCCCTCTCCCTCTACCCCTCCCCTTGCTCACAGGCATGCACTCTTTTTCTCTCTCTCTCTCTCAAATAAATAAATAAATCTTAAAAAAGAAAAGAACATATCTCATCTAAAGTTTAATTTCCAATGAGAAAGAAAATGTTTATCAGAACATTTCATTTAGTTGTTTTTTTTTTTTTAAGATTTTTATTTATTTGAGAGAGAGAGAGAGAACACAAGCAGGGAGGAGGGGCAGAGGGAGAAGCAGACCCCCCAGCTGAGCAGGGAGCCCAATGTGGGGCTCAGTGCCAAGACCCTGGGATCATGACCTGAGCTGAAGGCAGATGCGTAACAGACTGAGCCAGCCAGGTGCCCCTCATTTAGGTTTCTTAAAGCAAGACTTCCTACCCTTAAGCCATCAAGCTCACATTTTAGTTGTTGATATCAAAGAAGAAATAACGGACCATTTGATTCATTTGGAAATGTTTCGGGGCCTTGTCCACTGACCAGCCAGAAGTCAGCAGGCAGAGCTCACAAATCACTCTTCTGCTCAGGAAAACTGGGATTCCTTTGTTTGCCTATCCTACCAGATTAAATATGTGCCATGCCATATCACATTCAAAGATTCTTTTTCAAATGCATTCTTTAAATGTTTCCACACCAAACCAGATATCAACTTTCAAGCAAAGTTTACAGAGCCAAAACAATTGCAAAGTACCGCCACATTAAAAGTTTCATTTAAATAAATGATCTCATTTCAAAGCTAGGAAATGTAATTAGGATTTTCCCTTTCCTAGCACTGAAGAAACCACCCTCCAGATTCCAAAGAATGTAAAACCTCCAACAGCTATATATAAAAAAAGAAAAATTATTGACAGTCTATGCTGGATATTTCTTCCCATCAATTCAAGGATGTACTGACAATGACTAAAAAGTGTGATCAGTTGCTCAAATCACTTACCAAAATTTGTCTCAATATCTTACACATGTATTATTAAGGAGAAATCTGTCATGGACACTCCTAATCAAAGACTTAGGTGGTACCTGGGCTCTGGGAAAGCAGAAGACTTTACACATGCTCCCTCTTCAAAACAGAAATGTATATATGGCATGGCAAGTCACGAAGTTGTCTAAACTCGTGGTACGTATCACCTACATTACATTTACTTACTAGGGGTCATAATTTTGTTGTGCTTGCAGCATCCAAGACTAAGCTCTTTTCATCTTGGAGATAAAAGGCAATGAGTGGTGTATGTTGATGTCTTTATAAAAAGGAAGCAAATTATCTTGATTACATAATGTGCCATATGCCCTTGGTCTTTGTACAACCTCCGTGGGAACATTTCAAGCTACGTACATGCATCATTTGTAATTACAAGGAGCTCCTTCCAAATTGGAAAACCTGGTTGACTCTGAGGATATAGAAAAGCATCTCAAGTGCCTTTCCGAAGGTCTTGGCTCCCACAAAACCCCAAGTGCAATTGGCCAACCACTTTCGCCCTTAACTTTCAAGCTCATGTGTATTTTAAGGGAAATTCAATCCTTATGTTTCTGAATCATGGACACTGAACCCATTAAGATTTTTGTTTGGTAAGAGCTTTCTAAATCCCAAGATGACTTATGAGACTTTTTATAGCCTGTTTACTTTGAAGCAAAGAAGTCACGTTTTGCTGAAAGTAAACAAGACTTAAAAGTAAAAAACTTTGAGACTTAGATAAAACAAGATTTCAAGAAAGTTTATTCACATCCAACATGTACAAAACTCATTAGTTGATTCCTCCAATTTACTCCACCCAAAGCAGAAATAATGGTACCTTGGGCCAATAAGTTGTTATGGCCATAAACATAGTCTACAGTATTTCAGAACAGCATAGTGCCTTTACTTGGGGCAATAGTTCGTCATTCAACAGATTCGCATATTTATTCCTTCTTTAGTGGAAACATTTTCAAAAGTGAGTGTCGCTGATTTTGAGTTATGTTTGTGTGATTTGATTTCAATTTGTGTGTGTGTAAACTCTAAAGGAGTCTTGGCAAAAACTTCATTATTTCACATGCTGTTAATTTGGAATTTATGATGAGGGGTAAAGTTTACCCATAACTCAACTATGGAAAAGAGTGTCGAAACAAATTTACATAAGAGCAAGAATTGGATAGACTGTTATTCACCTATTTATGATTCAAGCTTCTTTAAAGTATTCAACGAGCACTCCTTTTGACACAAATAATACATACTTATAGTATCTTTATTGAAGGAAGCTACTAAAATGCTTTAGTTGTCAAAATTTCGTATATCTAGATCTATTAGTTGTGTGTACTTGGTAGTAACAAATGTAATTTATTTAATTAATCTATCATTTGGGTTGGCCATTTCTCTTTCATTTGCCTGAATTAGTGATGTGTATTTCCTGGCATCAAATTTTTAAATTCAGATTATCAGGGTCAAGGCTGCACCACTTGGTGATTCAGGGGCATTAGTTCCAGCGTATCCTGGTTCATGATCCCTTTAACAGACACCTTAGAAGCCACCTCAGTCATGTTCCCTCAAAAGGTTACAGCTTTGAAGATACCAGTCGCACATACCTCAATAATTTAGAAGACTTGAGATAAAGTAGTAAATGCTATGCTCAAGTCACCATGCCAAATACTAAGGCATTATCAACACCAACAGGAGACTGCAGTTTTGTCATAGAAGAAACTGATATTTTTTTAACGCAATTAATCCAAACACTGGCTGAGTGGTAAAGGCTTTAAAAGGGCACTAATCTGTGCTAAGATGATGGAGAAAGCTGGGATGTGAATTGGCCCCAAAGAAGGAATCAATCTATCTATCTTTCTTTCTCTTCTTTCTTTCTTTCTTTCTTTCTTTCTTTCTTTCTTTCTTCCTTCCTTCCTTCCTTCCTTCCTTCCTTCCTTCCTTCCTTCCTTCCTTCCTATTATCTTCAATTAGCCAACATATAACAATCATTAGTTTTTGATGTAGTGTTCAATGATTCGCTAGTTGCATGTAACACCCAGTGCTCATCACCACTCATGCCCTCCTTAATACACTTCACCTGGTTACCCTATCCCTCCACCCCCTCCCTTCTGTAACGCTCAGTTTGTTTCCTATAGTTAAGAGTCTCTCATGGTTTGTCTCCCTCTCTGATTTCTTCCCATTCAGTTTTCCCTTCCTTCCCCTGTGGTCCTCTGTGCTATTCCTTATGTTCCGCATATGAGTGAAACCATATGATAATTGTCTTTCTCTACTTGACTTATTTCACTTAGCATAATACCCTCCAGTTTCATCCAAGGCGATGTAAACGGTAGGTATTCATCTTTTCTGATGGCTGAGTAATATTTCTTTGCATATATATGAACCACGTCTTCTTTATCCATTCATCTGTTGAAGGCCATCTCAGAGAAGGAATCTGCCTGAAGCCAGTGGAAGGGAGGAGATGCCCAGAGCCGTCCCCAGTCAAGGAAGGAAACAGCGTAAACAAAGAAAACAAAAGCAGGGGAGGTGGGGGAACCAAGAAGGTTTGGAGCATCCCAAGCCATTTGACGGGACTAAAGCACAGGTGGTGGCAAAAGATACTCCTAAAGCTAAACTGGAATTGGATTAAATACATTGTGGGATATTGCAGGAAAATCCAGTCGTGAGTATGGGGTAGGAGAAACTAAAATTTACCTTATATTCTACTGTGAAAGGATACGCGCAAAGAAGAAATAAATGTTTTAACAAGAAAGATAACCTACTGGATAGGATACAGCAAGGAGATTATTTTTCTCCCTCCAGTTGAGTGGGTTAAGAGAGAAGTCAAGGGGCGCCTGGGTGGCGCAGTCGTTAGGTGGCTGCCTTCGGCTCAGGGCGTGATCCCGGCGTGATCCCGGCGTCCCAGGATCGAGTCCCACATCGGGCTCCTCCGCTGGGAGCCTGCCTCTTCCTCTCCCACTCCCCCTGCTTGTGTTCCCTCTCTCTCTGGCTGTCTCTCTCTGTCAAAATAAATAAATAAAATCTTTAAAAAAAAAGAGAGAGAGAGAGAAGTCAAAAAAGGGAGGGGCGGAGGGGGAGGAAGAAAATGAATATTCTCTCATGAAGAATTCTAACTATGTATACAACATAAATAAATAAATACAAGTACGATTATTTATTCTTATTAAAATACCTTTGAAGTGGGCGTTGAGATAATAAGATATCAAGTTAATGTGTCATTTGTCTCAACGAAAGGAATAAAATAGATTCTTTTGTCAGCTTTAGATCTCTGACAGAGAACAAACTTTAATAATTTCAGGGTTCGGTTGCTCCATGGATTTAAAGAAAACACAGTCCTCTGTTTAACATTTCAGAGGAAACTTAACTGAAATATACATGGAGGGTGTGGACTCCAGTGGTGGATGCTGGATGTTTTTATCTGTTAAAATAAAAGAGCCTTCCCACCACCTAACTTATTATTCCTGACAAAAGATGAGATCACACAGATAACTGGAAGAGCCTATAAGCTTTCAACACTCCACACAAAAAGCCAAGGCTTGGCATTTTCATTCTTTGTTCATTGTAGTTATTCTGATAGGTGTTCCCAGCATCTCATTGTGATTTTACTTTGCATCTGAATGACTAATGAGGTTGAGCGCCTTTTCAAAGGCCATTCTAATGTCCTCTTTTGTGATGTCTCTTACCCAGTTTTCTACTGATTGTCTGTTTTTCTTTATCATTTGTTGCATTCTTTGTATATTCTGAATGTATGTATTGCAAATATCTTTTCCCGCTCTGGGTTGAATATTCACCCTCTCAGTGTAAACAGAAGTTTCTGATTTTCATCTGGTCCAATTTACCATTTTTTTATTTGATGGTGGATACTTTGGGGATTTTTTTTTTTTTTTAAGAAATGTTTACCAATGCCAAGGTCATGAAAATGCACTTATATGTTTTTCCTTTAAAGGCTTCATCGTTTTCCATTTAACGTGTAGATCTACAAGCCATCTGGAATTTACTTTTTTGTACGGTGCAAGGTTGAGGTCAAGGATACATTTGTTTTCCGTATCAATATCCAATTGACTCATCCTTTCCTGCTGCACCGCACTGTTTAATCTGCCATAAATCAGATGAAAGTATACATCACGGTCTGTTTCTGGACTCTCTTCTCTTGCGTTGGTTGGCTTGTCTCCTTGAATCCAACAACACGGCTTTAATTTCCATAGCTGTAGTTCAAGGGCTCTAGTTTTGTTATTCTTTTTCAAGATCACTCTGCATGTTTTTGGCTCTTTGCATTTCCAAATAGATTTGTGTAATCAATTTGTCAAGTTACACACACACACAAAAGTTCCTACTTGGATGTAGAATAGCGTGACATTAACCTAAGAATCAGTTTGGAGATACGAATCAATTTGGTGTCTTAATAATATCGAGTCTCCCAGTCCATGTCTTTCTATTTATAAAGTCTTCCTTAATTTCTCTTTGTTTGTTGTCAATGTACAGGAATATAACCCAAAAGACTCGATAAATTCATTGTGGAGTCTAACAGCTTGTCTGTATATTCTTTAGGATTTTCTACATTCACAATCTGGTCATTTGGGACTGACACCTTCATCTCTTCCTTTCCAATTCTAGGATTAGAATAAATAAGCAATAAGGGCAACAGAAAAACTTACATGAGATAACAGATAACAGGAAATCCCAAACATATTCCAAAGTAGCATGTCTTTATGTTCATTTCAGTGTTAGCATCCTGAAGTGACAAACAGCCTATTACTTCCTGAAGGCAACGTGGGGATTTTTGGGATAACCTGGTGTCACCTGTGTCTAATTCTGGAGTTTCCCTCCTATTATTAAAGCCTCCTGCATGGTCACAGGATTGCCATACTAGACTTTGGCTTAGAAATTCTTGCTCTTAACAAATTTGCTGTGAATTAATACAAATAATCAACAGATCAAGAAGATAATCGACAGACCAAGAAGTGAGTAGAAGCAGAGCAGGCCAGGTGGCACAGTGAAGCTGGAGGAGCGCCAAGGTTGGGGGGAGCACCAGGCATGCTTGAAGCCCACATTACCTGCACCTGCGGCTTTGTGGACTCTTCTCTCCCTCGGGGCAGGGGCGGGGGAGGGTGATATCCTTCTCTACAGTAAACATTGGTCCTAAGCAAGTAGGGAATTGAGAAATGGACGGTTGGAACAAGGTAATATGTCTTTCTTAACAAGTAGACTGTTCTAGTCTTTTGAAAAATACCTCTCTTTGAATATTCAATCGCTGTTTCTATTTCATTTTGTATTTTTATTTCCCTATAAGAGTGGACTCTGATCTACAGCAAAAGCCCAAGGCCATAGATGGTTTTATTTCTATGCATTTCTGTGGCAATAAAACAAGAGTCAGAAGAAATAAAGAAAATTATTTCTTTTGTATTTCTTCTGTAGTATACATCAGAGTCTCGGGAGGTGGCCTTTAAGAATGTAAGCAACATTTCAGGCTTCTTTTCACTCAGCATGGCATTGTATTTATGCCCATGTGGGGCATGGAAAAAATCCCACATCGACACCCAAGTACAGTTAAACACAGCGGGCTGCAGGAACACAGAGGCAGAGGTGTATAGAGAAGGTCAGAGACACCAGCAGAGAAACAGAGAGGGACGTGGGGAGGCTGAGGGTAAATGCTTCTTAGGTTGGGATCCCTGCAAAGCAGTCCCTGAGGAAAAAAAATTTAAGCAGTTATTTGGGGAGATGTACTAGTCAGCATTCTCCAGAAAAATAAAAGCAATAGGACATAGATTATAGATACACATATAGATACAGATGTATGGAAAGAGGTTTATCATATTATGAGGGATTAGCTCAGGTGATTGTGGAAGCAGAGAAGCCTGATGACCTGCCGTCCTCAAGCTGGAGCCCCAGGAAAGCCAGTGGTGGTGTTCCAGTCCAAACTGAAGGCCTGGGAACCAGGGGAGACAAACAGAGTAATCCCAGCCAAGTCTAAAGGTCCAAGGGAGAAGACGGATGTCCCCACTCAAGCCACAAACAAGTTCTCCCTTCTTCCACCTTCAGTTCTCTTCAGGCCCTCAATAAATTGGAGGATGCCTACTCCAGTAGTGAAACCAATCTTCTTAGTCTGCCGATTCAAATGCTCATCTTCTCTGGAAACACCCTCACAGACATACCCGGACATGTTTTACTAGGTATCTGGCATCCTTTAGCTCAGTCAGAGTGACGCATAGAACCAACCATCACCGTAGGTAATTCCAGAAAACGTGGAGGAGTGGGGACGTAAGGCAGGAAAAAAGCAAAGCCAGCGTGGGGTATGTTCATGAGTGGGGACCACGTGGGCAACTGAAACTCAATCCTGCCCAAGCCCCTCTGAGAAACTGTGTGTGTGCCCTGTCCTCCATGGTAGCCACTAGCCACATGCAGATCCTTACATTTGAATTTAAATTAACTAAAATTAAAAATCAGTTCCTAGTCTCATTAGCCACATTTTAAGTGCCCAATAGCCACTTGTAACTAATGGCTACCATATTGGACATGACAGATGACAGAATATTTCCACTATCACAGTCCTGTTGGACAGGGCTGGTGTAGACCCCAGCACAGAATTGTCCCATCCAATGGGCAAGGAATCTGGGGTAACTATCTACCAATTTTCATCCCTTATTGGGTAACAGTCATTTGTGGAGCCTTAACTACCTCACCTTCTGGCTGTTGCATCCACCAGAGAACACCCTCAGGCAGAGAGATGCACAGAGGGACCTAAGCTACAAGTATTACTGGCAGGTAACTTCTAGAATGGCTGCAGTAATATGTGTGGGGCACAAGGTGTCTACTACAGTTGCATACAAAACAGATGGGGGGCAGAAATCATGAAAGACACAAAGAAGATTAGAAAATGGAACCTGCTAAACAAAAAAGAAGAGGAAAAGAAGAAGTAGGAGGAGGAAGAAGGAAGGAAGGAAAGAAGGAAGGAAGGAAGGAAGGAAGGAAGGAAGGAAGGAAGGAAGGAAAGGAGGGAAAGAAGGAAGGAAGGAAGGAAGGAAGGAAGAAGGAAGGAAGGAGGGAAAGAAGGAAGGAGGGAAGGGAGGGAGGAAGGAAGGAAGGAAGGAAGGAAGGAAGGAAGGAAGGAAGGAGGGAAGGAAGGAAGGAAGGAAGGAAGGAAGGAAGGAAGGAGGGAAGGGAGGGAGGGAAGGAAGGTAGGAAGGAAGGAAGGAAGGAAGGAAGGAAGGAAGGAAGGAAGGAAAGAAGGAGGGAAAGAAGGAAGGAAGGAAGGAAGGAAGGAAGGAAGGAAGGAAGGAAGGAAGGAAGGAAAGAAGGAGGGAAAGAAGGAAGGAAGGAAGGAAGGAAGGAAGGAAGGAAGGAAGGAAGGAGGGAAGGAAAGAAGGAAGGAAGGAAGGAAAGAAGGAGGGAAAGAAGGAAGGAAGGAAGGAAGGAAGGAAGGAAGGAAGGAAGGAAGGAAGGAGGGAAGGAAGGAAGGAAGGAAGAATTAAGGGCAACTATCTCGGAAACAGCCACAGGCAAAGTCAAGGCTGCATCACACAGCTGTCCTGCTGGGAAGCCCGACCCTGCACCCACACACCCCAGCCTGTTCCTCTCTCAGTTGGAAAGTTGAGCTCACTTAGACTAGCCCCAGGCCATGGTTTACTACTTATTTTTAAAGAGTATTACAAATGGGGCAGAACTTACTGCTTAGAAGGGAAGGTAGCCGATTAACTAGAACAGTGTCTGGAAAGAGAACACAATCCTCCCAGCTCCTCCCTCCTCCCCCGGCCCTGCCTGATGGCCCAGGAAAATATTAAACCCTTGCCAAGCTGCCTATCAGACCCCTTGAAGGCCACAATAATTTTTACAGCAAACAAAGCCTTCTCTCTCATGACTCTATCATCAGAGATAAAGCTGAGGACCTACGCGTCCCTGGAGAGGGAACAACATTTAGCTGTTTTCTTGGTTGTATTAAATTCTCTCAAATATTTTCCTGAGAGACGTATGTTAAGTTGAGAAAGGGACTTATTCTCTGCCCTGAGTGAGAAGAGAGGGTTACAGTGTGGATAGTGGGCCATAGGAGGAGAATATTAAACAGAGGCTGCCTGGCAGATAGGACCTGGGGCAAGGGGGCAAGGTCAGCTTCACCAGTGAGGATGAAGTCACTATCAGGCACCCCAATCAGATGTACCAAGAAGGGGACTTCACCTGTGCAATATTCTTCTCAAAAATCCATAACCCTGTCTGGCCACGAGAGAAACATCAGGCACACCCAAGTTGAAGGACATTCTACAAAATCCCTAAATGGACAAAGTCATGAAAAACAACTAAACACAATAGGATATCCTGAGTGGGATCCTAGAAGAAAAAAAGAGACATTCGTGGAAGAACTAGTGAAATCCTAGTAAAGTCTTGAGTTTAGTTACTAGTTATATACCAGGCTCAGCTTCCTAGTTGTGATACGTACACTACAGTCATGTCAAATGTCCACAACAGGAAAAAGTGGGTGAAGACCTATATGGGGGGGGGCGCCTGGGTGGCGCAGTCGTTAAGCGTCTGCCTTAGGCTCAGGGCGTGATCCCAGCGTTATAGGATCGAGCCCCACATCAGGCTCCTCCGCTGGGAGCCTGCTTCTTCCTCTCCCACTCCCCCTGCTGTGTTCCCTCTCTCGCTGGCTGTCTCTCTCTGTGTCAAATAAATAAATAAAATCTTTAAAAAAAAAAAAAAAAGACCTATATGGGAACTCTCTGCCCCGTTTCTGTAAATCTAAAATTGTTCCAAAATCAAAAGCTTATTAAAAAAAAAAAAGGCTGCATTATAAAGACCAACTGCATAATTCCACATCAGGCCAGCCCTAAGATGGGAGATGGTCCAGTGATGGGAAACAAAGTAAAAATTATGACACTTACAGGTGGCGACGTTGCAGGGGTGGGTAAGTGGGTATAGAGCATGGAAATACAAAGAATGGATGAAAAAAATCCCTCTTTGCTTTCCTTAAGCTTCCTCGGCTATTAAAAATTCCACCTAAAGGTAAAGGTTTGATTTGCCAGGAGAAAAAGTTAATATATCAAAATAAGTTTAACCTCGACAAAATGTAATAAAATGGTGGCACTCAGGCGAGTGATGGAGAAATTAATGGCGCCCTGTGTGCCTGAGCCAAACAAAATGGCCCCACATCCAGGGGTAACAGATGGTGCACACAAATTAGGTCCGGCCTAAAGCGTTTCAGATAAGTCAGTTGAAATGAAAGGAAACAAAAATGTTGAAATGTGTGTGCTTTTAATGTGTAAGTAGTGCACTCTGGCTCGCTGACAAAACGACAAATTGCAGTTTTATTTAAGCCTCAACAACAAAAATTCTAATTCAGGGAATTTCTTGGTAATTATTTTAACTGACTCTCGTTAAACACACACACGCGCACACACAAACACACCAGTTTTATGACACATAACTGAATAGTTAACAATTGCAAGACTCGACAACTTCAACCAGGGTTCTATAAATGGAAAAAATCTTCCAAACCCACTAACTATATAACTGGAAATATGGAAAAGTTTACTGAGTTTACAAAAAGAAATCCCTGAATCATAAGAACTAAACAAATAGAGAACCCAAACTGCTGACTTAGCATCAGGGGTTTAGGAGGGTGAAGATGAAGACATGCTAGGAAAAGCAATTAAGAAAAGATGGGGGGGAAAAAAACAACATGCAACCAAAACACAGCTGAAAATAAAACTCTACACATGCCGCTGTGATAGCATCAGATGGAACTCTTGCTAATCCTAAAACATATTCCGTGTGACCTAATTACTGTTAAAAATGTGCCACCTCTTCTTTTCTTTCCATTCACTTTTCATCCATTGCCCAGCTCACTATTTCATTATTTAGAACGTTGCGATGCAGGCAGAAGTACCCAGGGTGTTCCGTGTGACTTGTCCTGATCTCAGCAGAGGATCCTGAGCACTTGTGTAGACACCGTCCGTGCTAAGTTCTTGATCATTGCCTCTCAAATGTTAATATGCATAAAAAAATCACTTAGTATCTTAGTATAATGCAGGTCCTGTGGATTGGGAGTGGAGCTCAGTGTTTGCATGGCTAATAAGCTCCAGCTAAAGTCAATGCCTGTCGTCCAAGAACTACACTTCAAATACAAGACTCTAGAGCAACCCAGGAGGGACAGGCTAAGACATTAAAACAGCTTTGCAGGAGTGGCCCCTTCACTTCCCTCCAGGTCACATAGCTGAAAACAGAGCGTTCCCTCGGTCATGACCTTGTTTGCAAACAGCATTCTGATTTGCTCCACTTGTTTTGGCTTTCCTGTAAGTCAATTGAGGAGGGTTTTATGAAAACTTCGTAGACAGCTTGACCCTATCCTGTAGAGCTTGAGATCCAAGGGGATGGTTACTTGATCCCCACCTGCCAAAATGTGAGAAGGTGGGGGCTAGGAGGTAATGAACTTGGACTGAGCTTTCAGAGTTTGCAAGGACAAGGATGCATGCAAACAGAAAAAGAAGCAGCATTTGGAAGATACCACACCAGATAAAAGCAACCCCAGATTCCAATTCCACAAGGAAAGTTAAATCTTCTTTACATTTCCTTCTAATCCCTGTTCCTCCAGGGCTCCAAACAGCAGCTAAGTGAGGGAAGAAGGGGCTAGAGACAAGAAAGAGAGAAACAGCCAATGACAATGACAGCATTTCCCTCCATTACCTCCACTCCGGGGAGCTGAGTTGGACGCTGGCCTGAGCCAGAAGAGAGAAGCTCTCAAGTAATGAACATGGCATCATGTGATTTTTCAGCTGGAGTGGATTTTCCTTATCTAGGAGAGAAAGTTCTGCCGAGATGCCCAAGACTTTTTCCAAAATTGAGAAAGAGCAATTCCATAGATGAAGTTTAACGGGAAGTGGTGAGAAAGAATAAAGTTGCTTTGTCTTTGACCTTGGGACCTTAGTTGGTTCCATAGTTGAGATTCTCAGTTGTGCTCATTAGAAGGAAGAATTTCATAGATCATGCACATACGAATGGGCGGACTGTTGTGCGTGCGCCATGATCAACAAAAATACAAGGATCTGCTGTAATAAGACTCGGAGTTTGAGGCTAAAGGAGACCCTAAGGCTTATCTTGTCCAACCTTCACATTTTATGGAGAGGGAAACTAAGAACTTTATCAAGTGACTCGTCTGAACACACAATTGCTAATCGGTAGCAGACTCAAGTCTGAAAGCCCAATATCCTGACTCCTAATGCAGCATTCTTTCCAATAGGCCATAAGGACAGGCAAATAATTTCAAAGAAGCAAGGCACCTAAAATAGCCGACAGATTTGTAGTTATTTATTGCCAAAGGAAAAAAAAGCCATTTCAGTGAGAAATTGTACTTGGTGAGTAGGGCATGGAAAACCACTGTGATATAAACATTATAAATTTAGTATAAATTTGCTCAAAAAATAGGTTAAAGCCAAAACAATCTTGAATAAGAAGAACAAAGTTGGAGGGCTCACAATTCCTGATTTCAAAGCTTATTACAAAGCTACAGTAATCAAAACAGTGTAGTACTGGCAATAAAGACAGATACACACACACACACACACACACACACACACACACACACACACACACAGGGCAATGGGATAAACTAGAAAGCCCAAAATAAACCTCTGCATGTGTGTTGAATTGATTTTTGACAAGGGTGCCAAGACTATTCACTGGGAAAGAACAATCTTCTCAACAAATGGTGCTGGGGGAACTCGATACCCACCTGCAAAAGAATGAAGCTGGACCCTTATTTTATACCATATGCAAATTATTAATTTAAATGTCATCAAAGATCTAAATGTAAGCACTCACACTATAAAAACTCTTAGAGAAAACACAAGGGGGGAAGCTTCATGACAATGGATTTGGCAATTGTTTCTTGGATAGGATATCAAAAGCTCAGGCAAATAGGGCACCTGGGTGGCTCAGTTGGTTAAACGTCCAACTCTTAATTTCAGCTCAGGTCATGATCTTGGGGTCGTGAGATTGAACCCTGCATGAGATTCTCTTTCTCCCCCTTCCTCTGCTCCTCCCCCTGCTTGTGCGCTCTCTCTCTAAAATAAATAAATAAAATCTTTAAAAAAAGGCTCAAGCAACAAAAGCAAAAATAGACAGATGAGACTAACTTAAACTTAAAAGCTTTTCCTCATCTAAGGAAATGATCAACAGAGTGAAAAGGCAATCCATTATAGAGGAGAAAATATTTGTAAATCATGAACCCGATAAGGGATTAACATCCAGAATGGAGAACTCCTCCAGCTCAACACCACCAACCACCACTATAAAAGAACCAAATTCAAAAATGACAAAGGGCTCCAATAGATTTTTTTCCAAAGAAGATATACAAATAGCCAATAAGCATATGAAAAAAACGCTCCACATCATTAATCATTAGGGAAAAAGAAATCCAAACCAGAAGTGAGATACCACCTCACACCCATTATAGTGGCTACTGTAAAAAATAATAATGATAACAACAGGTGTTCTCGAAGAGGTGGCGAAACTGGGACCCTCATGCACTGTGGGTGGGGGTGCAAAATGGGACCGCTATTGTGGAAGACAGGATGGCAGCACCTCAAAAAACTGAAAATAGAATTGGCATATGATCTAGTTATTTTATCTCTGAGTATATACCCAAAATAATTGAAAGTAGGGTCTCAAGAAGATATTTGTACATTCATACATAGCAGTATTATCCACAATAGCCAAAAGTGCTCATTGGTGGATGAATGGATAAACAAAACTTAAAAATTAAAAAATAGCATTGAAAGCCATTTGAAAAGCTTCAGTGAGGGTTTTGTCAACTGCGTCTTTTTTCCAAAGCCAGTATATCCATGGTGGAGGGGAAGAATGGCAAACAGAAACCAATCCAAGGGCCGTCTCTAATGGCTGTTGATAATTGTCTTTTGTCATATTCATATTTTGCATGTTTCACCAAATAACTCTAGCTTATATAATCAGAAATATATATATATATGTATGTATTTTAAGTAATAGAAAAGGATAGATAGTATAATTTTCAGTTCAAATAGTTATACCCAAGAGTGGCAGTCATAGCGATCACAGCCTCCCTGTTCCGTATAATCCAACCTTCTAAACAATGGGAACTAAACCATGTCCAGGAAGCTAAGAATTGTCACCGCCCCTGCCAAAAAATCCCTGGGTTCATTACAACCTAGCGTGTCAGTGAGAAATTTTAAAGGCATCCTAAAGTTTTACCACACTCCCCCAACCATAAAAATCTGAAAAGCAAATGGATAACAAGCCAACAATTTGATTAAGGGGAAAAAACTGTTTTTGCTACAGTTTTGTGGGTCGGGGTTAAGGGGTGGAGATGTGAGTTCTAATAAAAATCAGGCACCATCACTGCCCTAACTAAATTGAGAATTGTGGAGTATAAACACTGGGTCTAGGAGATAGATATCAAATTGTCAGCTTTAATGCTGATTACAAAATGAGCGTGTCCAGTTACTTCTCCCCAAATTCATGAGATACCTTTACAGTGAGGGCCCAAGTTCTAGGCCAGGAATGTTGCTCTAATGGAGGTCCCTTCACAAGGAACAAAGCAAAGAGAAAGGGAGTTTCTCCCTGTGCGCCAGCAACTGGCTGCTGTGATCAGGGGAGCATAAGATATTATGGAAATATGAGAAAATGGGTTAAGAACGAGACTTAAAGTAGAAACTCTTTTCCAAACTCTGTCTCAGCCTTTGAGAAGCCGTGCAGCTGCTGTGTGAATGGCAAGCCAGCCCTCTCACCCCCAGGAACCTCGGTGGCACATTTATATAAAGAAATAATAGTCCCCACTCTACTTGTCTCACAGAGGTATTTTGAGGGCCCCCAAAATTATGCGCTTGGAAGAGCCCCGACGACATGCAACAGCGCTAAGCAAACTGCATTTTTCCGGTTTTCGAGCATAAACTGCCAATGCTTCTCGAGTCTGCTAAGCGCATCACGTGCGAGACTCTGATGACATTTTAGTTCCCTTATTCCGACAACGTAAGCCACTAATTTGCTCTTAAATCTCCGTGCTTGAAACTGCTTATGTTACAGAATCTGCCTTTACAAGGACATTTCCTTCTGGAATGGCAGCCAGGAAACTTCGAAGCAAATTGGATGGTCCGCGTCCAGGTGACCTGAAAACCAAGGCACAGAGCAACGTGGGCAAGTCTGACTCACAGTCCGCAGGCTGCTCACGTCTGACGGGAGCGCTACTGTAGCTTAAGTGATAAATCATCAACTAGAGAAATATAAACACTGGTTACACAAACAAATTCAATTTAAGAGTCCCTTAATGAACCTTTAACGAGTTACATGTGGGCTGCGAATGCCCCGCAGGCTGCCTCAATGTGTTTGCTTTTGAAAAAAAAAAAAATTTAAAAAGCATCAGTTACCCTGATCTTATGACTCATCTCGTTAGCAGAATGCAATTCAAACAACCGCTCTTTTAAATTAAAATGCGATTTCCAGAGGAAGGGGGGGCGGTGCGTCTGCCCTTGATAAAGAAACGAACAAACTGAGGAAACGTAGAGGTAAGCAACAAAGGAACAAGGACGTTTCTTCCGATGAGTGAAAATTTATGAAAAATTCAGGACTTTCCGCACACGGTATCATCATCAAAGTGCCCCTTTGCCTTTTATCCCAGTTGGAACTTCTCAATTATAGGGTTTTCCTCCTCCAACTCTGTCTTTATTGGCTGAGACTTAAACACACACTCACATGCACCCACGAAACATGTTACTTGGGAGGACAAAGGTAACGGTTTCTATTTGTACAGTGGAGACTAGATAAGAAGGCAGTGACAAGTACGAGTTTTCCCACAGTGACCCGAATCTACCCACAGCGTTTCCGCTGACTGACAATGAGAAGCATGCAGCCCGTCAGCAGTGAGGAGCGAGCGTTGTTAAAAAGACGGTTCCTGGGGGCACCCGGGTGGCTCAGTCGGTTAAGCCTCTGCCTTCAGCTCCGGGCATGATCTCAGGGTCCTGGGATCAAGTCCTGCGTCTGGCTCCCGGCTCAGCGGGGAGCCTGCTTCTCCCTTTCCCTCTGCCCTTCACCCACCTTGTGCTCTCTTGCTCTCTGTCTCAAATAAATTCTTAGGGGGAAAAAAAAGACAGTGCCTGTTCCTACCACTTCGGGTAAACTCACAGTGGTCAGCACCTGACATGGGTGTATCATTTATTCTGTCACTGTCCTTCCTTACACAGGACTTTTTTGTTCCTCACAAACCGAGGATTCTGACTTCACAGAGACACAGTTCCAGGCCAGGTCCACAGGGACGGGACCAGGTAGCCAGCAAATCACCGACCACCCAGCCGTGATGAAAGGGGCGGCCAGGATGGAGACAGCGGCCCACAGAAGTACATTGACCTGAGGACAGCTCTACGCCCTGTATGTCAGGCCACACCAAGCCCTGCAAATAGTTCTACTTGCTGACTTGACTTTGATTTGTGGAAAATCTTAAGATAATTTGTGTGAGAAAGAGGGGAGAAAGGACCTCGGTAGAAGGTCTAGAAAGTGCTTAGAACCACGTCTCCCAATGTCCCGCAGGCACTTCAAGCCCCTGTCTGACTTTGAGGCTCTGAACAAAATTTGCCACCCATCCTGATGCCTCCTTTCTCTACACCCTAGATTGAATCTCCCCTGTGAAATTCTCCCACTGGGCTAGTCAGTATGGATTTATTGTCTCCAGAAGCTAAGTGTAAAAGTAAGTCTGTATGTGCAGGCATAACAGCAGAGGTCCTTCCTTGGGCAATTCTACTTGAGTCTTTGTTGCCCCAGTGGCCCCACCTCTAAAATGCTTTAATAGTATTACCTATGTTGTAGGGCTATTAAGAAGATTGAATTTGTTAACATAAGCTGTGCAGTTAGACTAGTGCCTCATGCAGAGAAAGCATTATATAAGAATCTGGGGGCACCTGCGTGGCTCAGTCAGTTGGGTCTTGATCTCAGGGTTGTGAGTTCAGGCCCCATGTTGGGCTCCATGCTGAGCATGGAACTTACTTAAAAAAAGAAGAAGGAAGAAAGCATTATATAAGAATCATATTATGGTACAGATATTTATTCATTCATAGAAAGAAATTTTCAGCATATATTATCATACGCTAGGCAATGCTGTTGAAGCCAAAATACAATAATAGCTGATATTTAGTGAGCACCTACTATGTACCGAGTCCTGTGCTAAACACTTTACATTTGCCTCATTTAAAGGTAGAGGAGAAAAGAAAGAAATAGCTTGTGTCGATTGGCTACCATGTGCCAGGAAATTCTTCTTATCCATATCGTAGCGGAGACAGAACCTTACCTTACCCACAGTCATAGCAGGTATGTGGCCCAGTCAGAAATTAAATCAAGTACACATCATGTTTAGGTTCTTTCCACTAGGCTCTCTTCTATATACTTATCGTATATGTATGAAGAACTGCTTTGCTGCAGGATAAAAGCCTAAGCAGACCAATGCTTTTCTGGAAAAAGAAATGTCTAATAGAGAATATTAGAATGTGTCTGTGCACCCAAGGGAGAGGGCTCCGACTGACCACTTGCTGGCACTCATGCCTGCTGAGGGGGTTTCTTCAGCTATTGTTAAATATGTCTGCACAGTATTTTAAAAGTCAAAGCACCTAGGTCACCATTGTTGGTCACAGTTCCAAAAGCTCAGCATCTTAGGACAGGCCAGCTTCTAACATTTGTCTTAACTGCAGACCTGCCACAGACATTTGAATTTAGTCCCCTGAGAATGTGATAAAAATCAATGGGGAAAGTTCCAATTATGTTGGGAAATTTTTTCCATTTTTTTCAGATACAACCTGAATGCTTTATAAGTTTCCAGAGTAGTTTATGTGATCCTCTGGTTTGTTTTTTATATTTGTTTTGGACATCACCTGAGCTAGGGAGATGGGTTGAAGTTTTAAACCATAGAAATAAGCAAATTCACCTCCAGGCAACTTGAGGTTTCTTATTTGGGAACCAGCACCAACTCTGGCCACTGGGCCTTAGATAGAAGTGCAGTCATTACAGCTGCCTTTGATCATCAGAAAGAAGAACTTTATTAGCTGCTCTCTGCCTTCACTCATCTTCACTCATGTTCTCATCTTCACTCATCCGGAAATGATTGCAGCTGCAGAAAAGAAGTTAGGGGATCTGAAATCAAACTAGGGAACATGGTTTCATTTCTCTATCCATTTCTCATTGGCAGGATTAATGGGTTTCCCACTCATTCCCAAACAATTGCTCCTACCTTCCCAGGGATAATGAGCCAGGAAATGGCACCTTTTCTAGGAATTCTCCATTCTCCTTTCCCATTAGAGCCTTCCCTCTTTGTCTTTACCAAACAGAGGTCACACGGATTTCTAATAGAAAGAACTGATAAAAAGTACCGGGTCAACCTCTACTGGCTCCTCATACGACACCCTCTAACCACAGCTGCGCATTGGAGTCCCCTGGAGAGTTTTGTGAAAGTGGAAATGCACAGCTCACCTCAGAGACTCTGATGTCATGGGCCTGAGGAGGCGCCTGGACACTAGTATTCTGGAAAGGAGAATCTAACGCACAGCTGATGGAGACCCCCTGCCTGATCCCAGGTTCCCTGTCTCTCTTTCACTTTGAGGTTAAATTCCATTGAAGATTCCTTCTGCTGCTGGTTCTCAGGAGTCGCTCACGGCATTGCTTCTCTGCAGAGCCCCTCCCAGGAAGATATTACTGTCTATTGCTCACCACTGACTCTGCCCGTCGTTGCTTGCCAGTCACACCCCCCAGTACGGGATCTATGCAGAGGAGGTAAGGGGCTGATGGGCCACTTGCCATAAGCCCCACATAGGTGGAGGGTCTCAAATGTAGACTCTTGGCCTAATCAAAAAGCAACTAGAAGTGTACAGACGGAAAGAGACACTGGCAGGTTTGAAAGAATACTTTAAACGTGACAGCTTTAAACATAAATCCAGTTAGTAAACTGTACCACCTAGAGCGTGTAAGAAATTCTTATTTTTATGCATCACACAATTACTTTTGTAAAACACAACAACAATACATTGTATTTGGGGTATATCTGAAGCACCGATGCTAAGTGACAAGCATTTTAAACCCAACACAGCTTTTGCAATTCTGCTTTGGCTTTTTGTGTGGACGCGTGTTTTCAATTCTCTCGGTGTGTACACAGGCGTCTTCTTTGATTTTCAATATCTTGGGACAGGTGAGTGGCCTGCCACGGCTTCTGGATCACACAGACCTCAGCCAGGCGTGTGTCACAGGCCTCACTATACACCAGGGGACAGACAACTAAGCCAGCATTTCCTCCACCCTGCACCCCATTCTGTCGAGAATCCACGGCAAGGCCAGGAGTAGGGTGTGGTAAGAGAGACACAGAGGGTCTCACTGTCAGGTACCAGCCATGCACTGCGCACCGGAAACGGAGGGCTTCCGTAAATATTGTGCTGTGGGTGGTCAGATACTTTCTGAGCCAGCACATTCATGCACAAATATGCCTGAACATGCATGTGGGTACACACACACACACACACACACACACGCACACACACAGATCCAGCCATTTTCAGACCAAAGTGATAACAAAACTTCTGATGTAAAGTATCCCATTAAAATTCCTCTTACTCAGAGTGCCTGGGTAGCTCAGTCGGTTAAGTGTCCAACTCTTGGTTTCAGCTCAGCTCATGATCTCAGGGTCTTGGGATCGAGCCCCATGTCGGGCACATTGTTCAGCAGGGAGTCTGCTTGAGATTCTCTCCCTCCCATTCTCTCTGTCCCTCCCTGCACTCACGCTCTCTCTCTCAAATAATAAATAAATACATCTTTTTTTAAAAGTGGCTCTTATTCAAAAGTGTGTTTCACATTTAAGAGACACATTTGATCCATTGATCTTCTATCATAATAATGAAAAAAAAATTTAAACCTTGCCATTGGACATTAATAATCCTGAACTAATGATAAGGTACTTGGAGGAGAGAAAACAGAAAACGTGTTGAAAAGATTTGTTTGTATGTGACGCCTATTCTTGGGGGTATAGAAGCAGGAAAGAGCCACAGGGACTCTTGGCAGCAGACCTACTGAGACTGTTAATTCTTACCTTTGTTGTTATTAAAGAGAGTTTTCACAAAAGTTAAAATATATGGTGTTCTTTGAAATGGTGGAGACAACGAGAAAAAGACAAATTCCAATCCAGCCAAGTTGAAAACTATGTTTGTAAAGACCTCGGTGATATGCCTGTGATTAATCCTGAGGCATTTTTCAGTGAAAAATATGAACTAGAAGAGATCGTCTTCCTAAAAAAATAAAAGTCAATAGGTTAATATTGTTTACATCAGTTTCCTTTATTGTTTCAGTTCATTGCAAGTTCAAGTTACTTTTCCATTTTGAAAGGACTCCTACATCACTATGTGTATATACAGAAACACACCCCTAATGAGACAGCCCACTTGAACTCAAGAACACTTACTCACTGTAGCAGCTCTCTGAAGAAAGAACTCTTTCTTCTGCAGTGAAAAGGCTGTTGTTCCTTTAAGAGGACAGCTGAGGAGAACAGCTTGTCTCTCTACCAAGTCCCATCAGCTCTTGATTCTGTCTCGTCACTGAATGAGCCTTGCCCAGTACATAGCTTAAGGGATAAGTTAGTGCAAAGGAGAGGATAGGAAACCAGTGAGAACGGATCTGTTTCCTATGAGCTGGTCAAAGTCACTTCCAGTCCTACAACAGCCACTTTGCTGAAGACTGATATTATTGAAGCTACCACGAAAATAAATAATGTTCTAGACTTCAGTCCTCTACCGCTTCATGAAGAGCACCCTTTTCCGAAAAAAATCAGACTCATTTATTTTACAATTGACACAGAGCGGAAAAGAAGTCCATTGTGGGAAAATTTTTTTATCCAATGGAATTTCTTACTCTTCAGTTCTTTATCCATTTTTTTTTTTAATCTGACGTTCACGGATGAATAACCAACAGGATCAAGATTAGGAGGTAGGATAGTTTCACCGCTGATGCTGTCCACCACCGATAGTGTCTGATTCCCAGAGTTCAGATTGCCATCCTGCCACTTTACTGTCTCTATGTCCTTGGGAAAGCTGTCAAGCCTCTTTGCTACTAAAGTTCTTCATCTGTAAAATGCAAACGACAAAAACACCTATCTACAGCTACTGTAGTAATTAACAACTCACCTTCGGCCTTTTAATGCTCACCAAGCGCTCAGTGCAGTGCCTACCTTAAAGCAAGGGTTCAAAATTTAGCTGTAATTATGCTTAATATTACTAAGAATCCTGACATAATTCATCAGGATACAAGATCCCTTAAAGAGTTCTTAAAGAGATCCTTTACAATACAGGATGCAAGATCTTTCAAGAAGTCTCTTCACAAGATCCTTTCGTAGCCATCAGCACATGTTAGAAGGTTAGCAGTGGCCCTTTAGGAAGAAGTTGAGAGAGTTCAACTCATCAATACAAAATTTATCAGCAGAAGTTATTGTTCATGCATATTGTAGGTTCCAATTGCACAAAAATCTTGTCTATTTTAACTCAGAGCCTTCAGTTTAGGTTAACTGTGAAGTGACATGTTTTGCCAGTGACTGACCTATATGGGTATGAGCAGAACAGTCTGGACCAACCTTCAAGGCTTCAAGAAAAATGTCACTATGTTCAAAGGGAGGATAGCTCTCAAAAAGAGGAGAAAAACAAATTCTTAAGAAACAAAGATGTTTTTATGTGAATAACCCTACAGAGAGAAAGAAAAACGGGCACCATGGCTAAAGGGAGATAACATGGAATAAATTTGTTCTGATAATTAGTGCACTGTGTAAGCACAGCCAGGAAGGTGGAAGTTGCTGGATGTTATTGGTCTCCCCTGGATTTCTGTAAGTCAGAAGTTATGTGAATTTCCCTTAGAGTTATTAAGTAGAAAGGCGCATCATGGGAAGCCTGAGGGATATCAGTTCATTGTCGTCATGATTATTACATTTTTCATGATTACCACAGATCATAATTATCATTGATCTGTAAGTTCCATCAGAACCATTTCGGGATTCAGAGAGAGTTCAAGTCAAACACAGATGTTCCTATCATTTTGTTAAGAAGCGAAGATGTTGTCATGTAAATATCCCTCAGGAGAGAAAAAAAAATGGTCATCATGGCTAAAAGGGAGGTTGTTTCTGTATCACTGACAAGCAGTTGTGTTCAAATGACTGACAGAGTCTATTCCGCAGCTAAGGACCCTGCTACTAAGGCTGCTACCTTCAACCACTTGAGGCAAAGGCTCGGTTATCAAGTGAGCCGACCTGGATCATAGACTTCGCTCCAGCATTTCCCAGTTTAGTGGGATTACAGACAATTCCTCTGTCTCTCCGAGGGCATGGTTAGGTTTCACACTATTGGAATAGGCAAGGCCGTCAATAGACACTAAATAAATGTAAATTTTCTTCATAGTAGAATCAGCCCCAACAAGGCCAGTCTATGCCACATGCCACAAACCCCAAACCTATGGTTTCTTCTCAATTTTCCATGACAGGCTGCCCAGCCAGACATTCTGGAAACCATTCTTCTTAGACTATTGCTTCCACACACTTGGTGAGCTACAGCCCCTTTGCAGCTCATCGTGCAATAACTATATTAATCTCATGGCATCTTCTATTATTTTTACATGGGTGACTCGAGATAAGCGTAGAAATTCCTTGTGTCAAATTTATTTAAATTATTGGGTTTCTTGTCTTCCTCTGGTGGTTGCCAATGAGTTAGTAGTAGAAAGGTCCTTTATAAATCCAGGATATGCCATCATCAATGTTGTTATGATGATATCAATTCTCTTAATAAGGCAAATTTGATCAATTGAGACAACACACTAACATCATGCTTCAGCATTCTCAGCAAGGAGCACTGTCATAATAATTTCTAGCCTGAGAGAGAGGCCTTTTCTAGCCAAGTGTCCCACGAAATCAAGACTTGGCAGGAAAACAAGATGGATTGCTCTGAGTGATTAATAAACCACATATTGCAAATTGATAGTCCAAAGTGGATGTAGACAGTTCCCAAACTGAATGAGATACCATTTTCACTTTTTCTGGTCTTTAAGTCTTTTCTAGAAACATTAAACTTCTGGAATAAATATAAGGTCTATCCTTTGGCCTAAAAAGAATGACAAGTGCGTCTCTCTAGATGTCTCACAATCATCATGGGAACAGACTTAGAAGCTTTATCAAACAAGGTGATGCAGCTTCCAGAACAGTGATACATCAACCCAAAAGTCATGTGTTTAGAATGAAGTAAGTAGCGTCCTTCCTTGACTCTGCCCAGGTGACACCTTACCTAGAGCATGGAGTGAAGCAGCTTTAAGCACAGGTGAGTAGTGTTGGGGGAGGGGTTTAGAGGACAGTGCAGAGACTTGAAGCCAAGATGAGTAGATAGTTGACTTTCACCTCTCTACCAAGACCAAGGTCACCATTCCCTCTGGGGGTCTTTTGCATCTGCCCCTCATCTCTACCTCTGCCCCTTGCACTCCCCTGTGCTAGTCCGAGTCCCTCTCATCTCTTGCTATTATTACAACACCTTTCCCTCCCCTCTGGGCTCTCTCCATGCCAATCCTACGCCCAAAGAGTGTAAGTGTGTCGAGCCCAGGCTCAGCAGCTGTGTGACCTTGAGGAAATTGCTCAAATCCTCTGTTTCCGCCTAAGTAGGGACAATTATATTTATTCCACAGGCATATTGAGAAAACGCCATGTATTCATACATGAGAAGAAATAGAGCAGTGCCTGCACACAGCAAGTGCCTTATTACTGACTATTCAAGTAGCTTTTAGCACTCGCTTTTCCAATGCTGACAGTGGCTCTTATTATCAAAAGACCAGAAACCAGGGGCGCCTGGGTGGCACAGCGGTTAAAGCGTCTGCCTTCGGCTCAGGGCGTGATCCCGGCGTTCCGGGATCGAGCCCCACGTCAGGCTCCTCCTCTATGAGCCTGCTTCTTCCTCTCCCACTCCCCCTACTTGTGTTCCCTCTCTCGCTGGCTGTCTCTATCTCTGTCAAATAAACAAATAAAAATCTTAAAAAAAAAAAAAAAAAAAGACCAGAAACCAAACCCCTCGGTACAACATTCCGGGCCACCCTTGCTCTAACGCCCGAGCTTCCCAGTTTGTCTTCTGCTCTGTGCTTCAGACCCATGCACACTTTAATCCACGTGCATCCGGCTACCCCGTGTTGATCAAATCTGCCACCCATTTTTCCCATCTCCTCATTTAGGCTCTCACCGCCCCTCCTGACTAACAGTCCACTTCGCCCAAAGTGCCTTTTAAAAAACTGCATCTCCTTCAAGGCCTGGATCAAATGAGCTGTCATCCAGAAATAGAGTCTCAGTAACCGCATTTGGAAAAATTATCTCATCCATGATGTTTATCTGGCCCTCTGTCACTGTATTATAGACATCGTCACATTCCCTCTTATCTTCGCAGAGTTGTGAAGGGAGGCATAGGTGAACAGGGGCAGGTCACCAAAAATTGTCCCAGATCACACTCTGTGATGTTTCTGCCCTGATAGGGGAACATACCAAGGATTTGCCTCTTTAGCTCTCAGGAGTAAAGAAGGAAACAGAAGATGGCCTGTGGAGCTGTTCTATGAACTAAAATCTGAAATAGCTAACCTCTTAAAAAGAGAAGAAGATGGTAACACATCTGACAGCATGGAGACCTATGGATTGAAAGAAGTAGTCAGGTAGTTATCAACCAATCTCCAGCACGGAACTAATCTCTGTTGAGAGAATCGCGTTGCATATCCACTCCAAAGAAGACAGCTCTGATTCATTGAATATTTGCACTATCTTGTATTTTACATTCTTTGAATCATAACAAAGGATGTTTTCTCACCTAAGCTGCTGTCTTGAAATCTTGAGAAAGCATGGTCATCACCAGCAATTGTTAAATGTTGGAATCCTGAAATCATGCAGACTCTGGAGCCACTTTAAAGGCAAAATGGGATGCCCTGGACAGTTTCAACCCTAAAGATCCACAACATTGCAATTAGCTAACATATCAAAAGGAACAGATGTTAGAAACTGAGGTAGCTTCACGCAACTGGTCAAGAAATAGCTGCCGTAAAGCATTTCTAAATTATTCTGGTGCTTTCCTGATGTTAAAATTTTACAAAACAATTGGGAAAGATAAGATCTGTTGCGAAAACTTTAGTTCCAGTCATCACTTTACAGAATGATAAAGTGAGTTCCAACTTGAGGGACAACTAACCTATAATCAATGCAAATCTTGGGAATCAAGTCTTGGTAACGATAGTGTATTTTGATGCTGGAGGCGACGTACTAACTTTGGGTATTTGTAAACAAAATAATAGACTCCACAATAATTCATCCAGAGTCCACAATTAATCCACAGAGATTTTAGAAAACCAGAAACCAAAGGTAATCCATAATTTTGAAATAGAAAAATATACCCTAATCTCTAAGGCAGACTATGATTATTTGGGTTCATGGATACCGGTCCAGGCATGAGCTTGTCTATGCACATCACTCTATCCTTACACGGTGGGAAGTCAATTTTGTCAGTTGACCTGATAAATGAGCTGGGGCTTAATTCAGCTTGTGGGTTTACCTCGTGAAAGACAACCGTTTGCCCTTCATTCAGCCTTGGGTAATTCAAAAGTTATGCTGTTCTAACAAGATAATCCATTATGCATAGTTGCTCAAATGTCTGTCCATTTGGGGGGAGAATTTATCAGGGGGTTGTCAGAGGGAAAGAACCCAAATGATGCTTCTCCAGACATTGAGCTTACCCTGCAGATTTGAGAAGGGCCCCTGCCAAAGAGCCCACACCGGAGACAAGCCTACAAGCAGATTTATGTAGCAAGGAGACCACACTCGTGGAGAGGGTCCCAGTGCAGCTTCCTCACCTCTTCATAAGCTCTGGGTTTGGCTTCACCAACACTGAACTCTCCTAGACATTTACAGTGATCTATAGCCTCAGTTTGAAGCTCATCCAAAGATAACTGCAGAGCCATCAAGTTTTATTTCTATTAGGATCCTCTGGAATTTACTGAGTCTGCACCGGACTTTGGACAAAAATGACCTTGGTTTGCTTTGTCACAGGCACAGAGGAATCATACATTTCAATCATTAGCTCCTCATGGACGACAAAAGCCTGATACTAAAGATTGAGCCTATTAAAGATTATATCCTATAGAAAGGTTGTCAGTGAATAATGTTTTCTTCTTTGATTTTGAAGGTTAATGGAAATGTCATGGAAACACTCACACATCCGTAATTCTGTGCATACCCATAAGAGGGAAGCACAGTCACTGGTACTTGTGTTTAGAATCCATGCCACAAATAGAGCACTGAATGTGGTCTACGTTGCTTAAGTAGTAAATGTCATGGGTATGGGCTAACAGAGAGAGATGCTAGGTGGAGCCCTTGTATTCATACAGGACAACACAAACAGCTAGAGGAAAATGATAGAAAGTGTTTGGGGTGACAAGAAAACACTTTGTGGAGTTCCATGGGATTACTGCCATAAAAGCCGGTTGAGCTCTAGACAAAGGACAACTCATATTGTCTTTTCCCCAACACACCTTCCAAATCTTTGTTTCAAACCTTTTGGATGATGAACACGGCATCAGATCTGCCAACCTTCTGCCATTGATGCCCCCTCTTCAGCCCTTCAGCCACAAGCACATCCTCCATCCAAGCAAGACAATGTTCTGAAACACTGCCATCTTGTGGCCGCTCCCGGGGAGAGCATGAGCGCTAGGCACCTAAAACACCGATCACCCAAGACAGGAAATCTGAAGATCAAGTTTTCACAAATGGGCACTTTGGGGATGAGGAGGTTAATACCCTCCTAAATAAGTAACGTGCCCAATGTGATTCATAAAATAAGTGACATTTATGTAAAATAGAATTTAGTTTTTTAAAATTATAACTGTATTTCCGGACTGTTGAGTGTGTACACAACCAAGGCATCATTCTGGGGGGAAAAAAACAAAATAGAATGAAACAAACAGTAAAAGAAGAAAAGGAAGGAGGAGGAGGAGGAGGGAGAGGAGGAGGAGGACGGGAGGAGGAGGAAAATCTGAGCGATGTCACACGGCCCAATAGAATTTTCTGCAATGATGAAAAAGAGAGAGAGAGAAACAGTGAAACATATCTCAAGAAGACATCTGCCCAGGGAGGTCACTCAGAAGGTGGTTATTTCTGGTCTGTGAGATGAGTTCTGCACAGGGCATTCCAGAAAAAAAAGGTAAGGATCATGTTCTCCCAAATTTTTATTTTGGGAAAATTGTCAAACCTTCCAAAGAGCCAACAACAAAAACAAAAAGGCACCATGAAACACCTGCATTCCCGTTCTTTTGATTCACCAACTGATAACATTTTCCTATTATCTTTATCTCGTTATTTCAATGAGAATGACTGACAGCGAGTTGCAGTGATCATTAGCCCTCACCTTGAAATACCTTAGCATTACATCCCAAGAAAAAGGGCCTTCTTCTCTGTAACCACGGCATCAATGTCACACTTAAGAACTTTAATGAGTCAGTAACATTATGTAATACAGAGCCCATATTTCAATTATTTTCAATTGTCCCCAAAATATCTTCTATACCTTGTGTTTTTCCTGATCCACAGGCCACTCAAAGTTCACATGATGCATTTGATTATTATGTGTCTTCAGTCTCTTTGCAGGTTGGACAGCCTCTCCCCATCACCACTGTCATTGTTCATGACCTTGATGTGTCTGGATAGCTGAGACAGTGGACTATTCCATTTCTGACATTCTGGATATGTTCGTGTATTTTGACTTCAGAGGACACAGTTAGCTGATGCCAGCCTTTCTCATATATGCCCTCATTTTCATTAAATATAAATGTATTTATTTTTTCTGTGGGTTCCTAGGATGAGCACTGGAGTCCCTCTGGACTCCAAGAAACATCTCATTAGACCATGAAATATCTCATTAAACAACTTTCCTACGTAAAATCTCAAGGGAGAGACCCAGAGGTCCTGGGCTTGTCAGGAGGTCGGGGATGGGAGAAGAACAGTTCTGCTCATGACTAGCAGTGACCCTCAGGCTCCGTTTTCCTGGGACCCTCCTCCACGCAAGCGGAAATTGAAGGCTCACGCTTTCATTTTCACTCCCAAGTTCGCAGATGCTTTTATCAAAACTTGTCTTTAAGGAAAAGAATAATGATATGGTCAAAGCATGCAAAAATATTCTAAGACCTATCAAATTTCAAAAATGATCCCGCCCTGTTTTATATCCTTTCCTACTTCTCACTCATGATCATTTGCAGCTGAGAGGGAGGGTTCTTTGCTGCAGAAGTAGGGTCGTATCTTCCACCTTTGTTCAACTGTACATCTGCTGTCCCCCCGCTATCCAGTGCACCCCACTTGATCTCCTTCAGGTTTGGCTCTGGGTTCATTTGCATAATTGTTTGAGGTCTTATAGAAACTGAGACCCTGGTAGGTTTCTTTAGTTATTTCATGAGCACCTTAATCTGTCCTGTAGAATTTACCAACGTCAAGGGGCCATCTAATCCCAGTGCTGTCTGGGTGCCTCCTTCTCCCTGATGCTGTTCCATTTGCAACACACTGCTGCCCAGTCCTCCTTGCTGGCTCCTGTGAAAATCCGATACCCAGTTCTGGGAGGAAAGCCATGCTGGCCCAAGGGACACCCTGCTTAAACCAGGGGTGATAGCACCTGCTTTCCAGTGCGACCCAGGCCAAGAGTTGGTCTCTCCCAGCCTTGGCACTCGGGTCCTTCACAGTGTCTGATTGCCAGCTAATTAGAGCCTGGCTTCTTTTTTCCATGGAACTAAATTTCACAAGGGCACTAAACCATTCCCTCACATCAAGAGAAGGAGTGCCTACAAACTAATCAGGGAGAAACACACACACACACACACACACACACATACACACGACAAGGAGCTCTGATTCTGGAGTCAGATACGCCTGAAATTCCAGCTCAACCAACCCCAAGGAGGTTAATCTGGGAAAAGTTACATATATCTCTAAATTTCAATTTTCTCATGTATAAAATACTGATGAAATGTACCCTATAGGAAGCTTATAAATCTTCGTGAGATAATGTATATAAAATGCTTTACTTCTCAGGCTCCTTCAAGTATCCCAATCCCACATTTGATATGTGAGTTCAGTATGTACTAGCCATTGCTAAGATGATTCATGGGACTCACAGATTCCACTGATTAGTGAATTACTGTCAGGGAGAATAAATTGTAGGGTTAGATAAGACCCTTTGGGAATTTGAGGGTAGTGGTGCAGAAATTCTTTATGGATGATAAAAACTGTTACTTTGTGATAAAAATTAAAAACCCGTAATAAAGGGCATTGCGTATGAATTGTCCAGGAGCATTTAACAGAGGCCTTTGCCAAGGAAGGGGAAATTTTAGTAAACTGGTTCCACCTCACAGGATAAAGAACTGCTTGGCCAGCAGCGGCAGGATTTCCTGACTACGCTTGGCTGAACATTTGGCTTCAGCTGATAGAAGCACGTAGGCCTATGTCCTGGCCAAAATGGAGAGATAAATTCTCTCTCTCTGTCTCTCTCTCTGGGTCTCTCTGGATTCTTCTAGAAGAAGTGAATGTGGCTCCATCAGCAGGTCTGGATACATGACTTTGCATGAGGTGGGGAAGGCAATGCTACAAACACAGCTCTGAACCCTTGGCCAGCTCGCCCAGGCCAGCTTGCTCCTCCCTTCATTTCACACTGGCCTCACCACCTTCTCAACCCCTCACTTCAAGTCATCACGACGGCGGCAGTGTGGACATGCAACATGACGTTTAGTGTCCTGCTCATAGGCCACTCTCATCCTGGGTGTGAGATAATTTTGTTAACTCATTGGGGTTGGACCCCTTTCCTGAGTTTCTCCTTGGGATGCTTCAGTCTTTTGTGTCGTTTCAATAAAGATTCATCCTTTTATTATGAACTTCATCTTCATTCATTCCAGAAAAATGAGAATGAAAACGTATCCTGTAACAAGAGCTAACACCTATAAGCTTACTGTGTTCCACAGATTGTCTAAATGTTTGTATAGTAAATTATGAATCCACATGACAATGCTGTGAGGGAGGTACCATTATGTTCCATAGTATACATAAAAAAAAAAAAAAAAAAACACACAGAGGGGCGCCTGGGTGGCTCAGTTGGTTAAGTGTCTGATTCCTGATTTCAGCTCAGGTCATGATCTCAGGGTCATGGGATCAAGCCCTGTGTCAGGCTCTGCACTCAACAGGGAATCTGCTTGAGATTCTCTCTCTCCCTCTCCCTCTGCCCCTCCTCCCTCTCAAATAAATACATCTTTAAAAAAAAAGAAAGGAAGGAAGAGAAGAGAAGGGAAGGGAAGGGAAGAAAGGAAAGAAAGGAAAAAGGAAAGAAAACAAAGGGAAGGGAAGAGAGAGAAGAGAAGAGAAGAGAAGAGAAGAGAAGAGAAGAGAAAAAGAAAGAAAGGAAAAGAAAAAGTAAAACGCCCAGAGAAGTTAAGCTGTTTGCTAAGGTCACAGAGCTGTGAAGGCAAAGCTGGGAGTTGACTCCAAGTACTGAAGTCTGCAATGAAACACAACCCTGCTATCTCCAAGATTCATTCATTCACTCCATAGGCAGTTATCACGTAAGTCTGTGTACACAGGTATGTAAGTTCTATGTCTACAACTTTATGGGTTTAACTTATAACTCTTGCCATAGCACTTTATTATAAGAAGGTGCACGAGCATACTTCACACGGATTGCATGTTAATATTAGGAAAACTCCACTGCTGTCCCTTGTTCGTTTGATGTTAATTTTCTACTCTGACCCATAATAGTAAGTTCGTTCCTCATCTATTTCCAGAACTGTTAGACTGAGGCCTCTTTTATCTCTTTGCTATAAATTACTAAGTGCAGGGAATGTTCTGTGGCTTTCTTTCAGTGAAAGCTGAGAAAGCTGTTACCCAAAATATGAAAATGTACATTTCAAATATCCTCAAAAATACCCAAATGTCCCACACCCCTTGACTTTCTAGAAGAGAAGAGCTACTGACATATTCATCATCTTATTTAGAAGTAATAACCACCAGTAATTCAGCAGTAGGTAAAGAAGAGAGAAAAAATAAATCAGATTTTGCTTTTTTCTTAAAAAAATAGGTGGGTCAAGGTAGTAGGATAATTGTTCATACCTATCCTTAGAACAGAAGCTCCAGACATTGAAATAAAGAGTATATTTATACCATTGATGACAGAATCAAATAATGAAAATGAGATATTTATTTAAAATTACTCCATATTTAAAATTATGTACAAATAAGGAATCAGATGTGCTGGTTGAAATGGTTATACATCACATTTCTAAAAAGAAAACACGGACTTCTTCTAGAATATAAATTAATCCAAATCATCAGTAAATTCAGAGCACCCGTTTCTATGACCACCGTAAGAGAGGCACAGCTTACTGATTTTATTTTCTGATTGGTTTCTTAAAATATAACTTTACCAACCTCTCTATTATTTATATACACTCAAAGAGAGCACTTGTCATAAGGACTCTTGTCACAGTTAAACACTGATTTGTCTGATATTTTAAACATTTACACTGGTTGGCCAGTAAGTTTTAAAAGCCAGTTCCACGTGTCCCCCTCCCCCGCCAACCACTTCGGGCAAGTGTGTGATTATAAATCCACAAACCAGGTGAAAATTCTCTAACAGCGACACTGTCACAAAAACAACTTTCCAGAAACTAAAAATTCAGTCTACTCATCGTTTAAAGGTTCCCCTCTGCAGGGGAATTCAAAACCAGATCCACGAACCGTGTGACTTCGGGAACGTCATCTAACCTTCCTGAGAGTCTTCGCACTTCCTCAATATAATAGGGACAAAACCAGGACCATTTCACAGTAGCAAGGTGGAGACAGGTAAGGTAAGTCACAGGAAGTGCTTAGCTCAGTGCCTGGCACGTGGAGAGCATTCACTATTGCCAGCCATGGTCACGCTCATCACACCATCATCCAAAGATAAAATATACTCTTTTGCTTTTGTACCCTAAATATGACTCATCTGAATCACTCTTGACACATACTAATAAAAAAGGCAAAGACCAGGAAAAAAAATTGCGAGAACCAAAAATCAGAAAAAGTTACTGTTGTCCACAAGCTCCAGTCCAAAGATGGTAGGTAGGGGAGGCAGATCCTCGTTGCTTTGCTGAGTTCTCACCATGCTGGGAACTTAGCATTCTCTCTTTATCCTTCCAAGCACCCTGTGAGGTAGGGTTATCCCATCCTCTGTATGGCCAGAGTCAGTCTCAGTCCAGAGAAATGCCCAAATGCCTCTTGAGAGAAACCTGCTCTCGAGGCACTAGGTGCTTCCTTCGGCAGAAGTGACTTTGTTCTGCACCACATGACCCACCACTCTGATCCCCTCTGGGCCAGACCAGGGATGGAGTTCTCACCAATGGCAAATATTCTTTCAAGTCTCTCCACCAGGGACACGGGCTGGGTGGTAGCTAGCTAATAGGATCAGACTTTGCTTGGGGATTTTGAACTCAGGATTCAGAGAGTTGGTCAGCAGGTGGCAGTAGGAGCAGAAGAAAAGAGGGAACGGGGTGAGTTACCAAAATGGCGGAGTACTAGAAAAACAACCACATGTATGCAGCTGAGGAGGAAGCAGATAGCCCACCTCTCCCCAGATGGCCCTAGAGACGTGCCTTATCCGGAGAGGGAGAACAGAATGGTTACTGAGCATCACAGGGGTGCTGTTGAAGCTGGACCTCATGAGACTGTTATGATGAATGACCAAGATAAGAGGTGAGAATGAAGACAGAGGTAAATGTCATGGTGAAAAGTTAGCAGTAAATACAAGAACCTTAAACATCCTCCAAAGAGAAGAAAGATTTGAAAGAAAGAGAGAAAGAGGGGAGGGGGAGAGGGAGAGGGAGGGAGGGAGGGAGGGAGGGAGGGAGGGAGGGAGGAAGGAAAGAAGGGAGGGAGGGAGGGAGGAAGGAAGGAAAGAAGGGAGGGAGGGAGGGAGGAAGGGAGGGAGGGAGGGGGGGAGGGAGGAAGGGAAAGAAATACCAGATGTAATTCTGTTTTCCTTTTAAGCTATCTTCTCAGGACTGAAAGCAGCTAGAAGACTTTATCTTCATAGAAAAAGCCAAGCTGACATTCCTCCGTGTCTGGTATTCACCCACATGTTCCTCAACGCCAACAAGAATCCAGTTTGCGAGACAACTGTGAAGTTGCAGCAAATTGATTCAGCAACCACCACAGGCCAATTTTTTTCTGTTTCAGTTGCTTTACAATGAACAATGTTTCTTTCCAATGAAACTGCTGAGTGGATGATGTTTCTAAGAGCAATCTATCTCTAGTTCGAGTCTCTCCTGGCTCATGCAAAGATTTCAGTCCTAGACCTAAGAGCCAGCTGACAAGTATCTACATATACCTTACTCCAGCCACCTCGAGACTGCTTCCTTCCTAAAGAAAAGAACGTACATAAGAAGAGAAAAATATCTACATATGTATATGTATGTAGAAGGAGAAAGGATGTAGGTATAAAAGGATGTAGGATGTATATAGGGATTGTTTTTATATATTCTTTTATATCTAAATCCTTTTATGTATGTGTGTATATATCATATATGTATATATGTGTGTGGATATGTATATATACATGTATAGATAGATACATACACATATAGTTTATTATATATCAGGTAACTGGAACTTAGAATAAACATTTATTTTTTAATTTTATTTTTAATTTTATTTTTTTAGAACAGGGAAGAGAGAGAGGGGCAGGGAGGGCAGAGGGAGAGGAAGGAGAGAGAGAATCTCAAGCAGACTCCCTGCTGAGTAGGGAGCGTGACGCAGGGCTGGATCTCACAACCCTGAGATCATGACCTGAGCTGAAATCAGGAGGCAGACGCTTAACCAGGTGCCCCACTTAGACAAAACTTTTCAATGAAAGTACATACAATTTTTGAAACAGGCACCAAGATAATAGCATATTTATGGCCCAAATTCTAATCTAGAAGTTTTGACTTTTAAATATCACCAGCCCATACATTTCTGTCCTGAGGCTCTCTGCCACATCGAATTATCATTTATATAAGCATTTGATAAGCACTCATTAACTCCCTGACTCAAAAAAAAAAATGGTGTCTATTTCAGTTCATTCCATTTGAATTTCTGATCTGGACAGCACAGGAAATTGCAGAGTTGCACAACCACTAATCAGATAGGTTTCTTTTCAAAGATTGCCAGCAGGGCTTTAGAAGAACAAGCTACATGAGTGTGTGTTACATGAGGGTGAGGCCAGGCTGGTAGATTTCCTTCATTGTGATTGCCTGCCAAAATGTTACACAGTTCTTGATTTAGCAAAGGGCGCCAAGGCTAATAAACTCGTCTCTTTGTAGGCTCTCAAAGGATACAACTGCTGGCATTTTAAATGTACCATAAAAGCCATTTCACTTGAGATAACACATAGAAGAAGCAGTCTTCAACCAGAAACTAATCTTCTTCCCTAATTACTGTCCCAGAAATTCAAATCAGCCACCGTAGAGAATCATATTAAAATTCCTACATTATTCCTGACCTCAATCCTTGAGGACAGGGAGGTTGAAAGTGCTCAAGGCCAACAATAGTCAAGCTTTAATGCAACTTAGTAAAATCATGACCTGCTTTGATACAACACTTGGCACATCCTCTCATTAAACCTAACACGTAGGGTTCTTAATGCTTCCAAGGGGTGTAAAATTTTGAGGTCAGACGGTAAAGGTAGCAACAACAATCGAAGCAGAAATATGATGAGAGAGCAAGCATTGGAATTCCAAGTAGTCAACATAACAATTGTATTCTATGCATGTCGTGCAGAGTTAAATATGTCACATATGCAGAACACAATGCCACCCACCTGCCGATCAAGCCACCCCTTTCAAGAGTTGGAAACCAATTCGATACCACTCCTACTCACAATGCCCACATTTCTTAATTCCAGGCTAACTGCAGCTTTTCACAGTGACCCAGTGTCTCATTGATTTTGCAACCAAGGCGACCTGATCATATATTACTCAGAGATTTTTATTTGGTTCCCAATTGCTATGGAGATTGTGCATTGACCTCATTTCTTATCATCGGGGCTAACTTATCACCATTTCCGCTACTGCCAGGTCTTCTTTTCTTTATGGATAGACAAATTGGATTTACAATTCTTATCAAAAGTTTCATGGCATACTTATGCTGTCTCTCCCTCTTTACTTTTTTCTTTATACTAGAATTTATTATTTTTGCGAGTTAATCCAACTCCCTCTTTCTCAATAGCTAGATCAACTATTGGCAAGCTGAAATTCATCAAGTGGTGATAAAATATGTTGCTTTTCCCTGAACCTTAAAAATAATTCTCTGGAAGGGCGTCTGGGTGGCTCAGCCAGTTAAGTGGCCAACTTTTCATTTTGGCTCAGGTCATGACCTCAGGGTCCTGGGATCGAGCCCCACGTTGGACTCCTTGCTCAGCGGGGAGTTTGCTTAAGGATTCTCTCTCACCCTCTGCCCCTCACCCTTTGCCCCCTGCCCACACTCACATGCCCTCTGTCTCTATCTTTCTCTCTCTCTCTCTCAAATAAATAAATAAATTTTAAAAAAATAATAAGGAGGGCACGTAGGACTGGGTGTTATACAAAAATGATGAATCATGGAACGGTATATCAAAAACTAATGACGTACTGTATGGTGACTAACAGAGCATTAAAAATGCATGTAAAACATCAAAAAAAAAAAAGAAAGTGAAAATAATCTATAATCCTACCACCCATGTTGACTCCTTCCGACATTTTCTTTCAATCTGTTTAGACTTAGACTTTTCTGTAGGCAAATGTGTACATAAGTGCTTATAGACACAAATTCAAGCGTTATTTTGGTTTTTCACCATTGTATCCCCAGAGCATTAAATAAATACCTGTGGAATGTTAATAATAATAATAAATAATAATAATAATAATAATTCTCTGGAGAGCCCTTCATTGGCTGTGGTAAATGTCCGGATCAGCATGTACAGTGGCAATATCTTTCAATAGGGTCTAAAACACAAAATTTAGGTTAAACTAT
This sequence comes from Ursus arctos, assembly GCF_023065955.2. NCBI lineage: Eukaryota > Metazoa > Chordata > Mammalia > Carnivora > Ursidae > Ursus > Ursus arctos. The sequence continues at coordinate 12,007,226 of NW_026622819.1, read as the reverse complement.
ACCTCTTCTTTCATGTAGTCCCCTGTCCTTTGGGGGAACCTCTGTCATAGAGACAATAGGGCTCCACTTGGCTCAGAGTCGCAGAAGATTTTACTGGCCTTGCAATGCCTGGGACACCTTGGGACAGGACTGGGACTCACTCTATCCCCAGATTTATGGGGGGGGTCACAAAAATTCTATAGATGAAATTGCTTACCCCATCCCAAGATTTCAATATTTTTTCCTGATTGTTCTCAAATCATTCCTTCCCATAAACATAACCATTCATACCCATGAGAGAAGTGTATAAAAAAACTTTTGATATTCATATTTTTGTGGCCTTATTTCCTTTCTTCGTCATGGGCTTAAATGCATCTATTAGCCATTCTGCATTTCCACGATTTAGTTCAAGTTTGTGCTTTGAAGTTCCTGATTTATCTGAAATTTACATTTCAGATAGGGGGATCTGGGACTTGTGAGGGGGATATTTGAAGAGCTGCCCAAGAGACTGTCTTTTACTGCACAAAAGCTTTGAAAAGTCCCAGTACTCCAGCTGCACCTGAGATGAATCACACCAGAATCTCTGGGGGTGAGATGCAGGCATTGTTCGTATTTAGTAAAACCCCGTGTGCAGAAGAGATTGAAAACTCCTGCTGTAAAGTAACCAGGAGCCCTTGTCCTACTTCTTCTTCAGCCTCAGACACCCCCATCCTGGGGTCACCCAAATCTTCTTGCTCTCAGAGAGAGGCAAAGGAACAAGCCCAATCCTGACCCCAAGGAGAACACAGCTTCTCTCCGCCCCAGGGAGCTAGCCCTATGGGGAGACGGTCCTGGGTCAGTAGATGTTAAGCTTTTGGGGGTTTATTTATGTATCTTTTCTCCAAGGCACATGTGAAGCAGGGTTTTCCTTTGCTGGAAGGCTCGTCTGTAGGGATTCACGAATCACTCACATTTGATGGCAGCAGTGGGTTTCACGTCTAACTTAGCACTCCCTCAAACTAAAGTGATTAACACAAAGGGAAAGAGAGCCTGCAAACATTTTGGTAACCATGGCTCCTGAGCATCACAGGAAAGCCTGGGGGGGTTGCTCCCAGCCCCGGGGCTCACAGAAGGGTGACCAACGGCTGGGGTATAACACTGTGGTCGCTAGGGCTCCAGGACCCCAGACAGCCAGTGTAGGAAAAAGAAAAACAGTGAACTCCACAGGGCAGTCAAAAGGACCAGTGTTTGAGCAGTCCTCAAAGCCTTCTTGGGTGGGATGAAAGAAATGGTAAACTTGTGGGAGACTGGAGATATTGTAACATTAGGAGCAAAAGCCAGAAAAGCATACTGAGGTCCCTTCGCGCTACTTCCCCAGGCTGATGTCTGAAAACCAGAGCCAGCATCAGGGGCTAATGTGCTCTGGACACAGTCTCTTCCTATTTGAACTAAGTTTCAGAGAAGAAGACAGATTTGTATTCTCCTCTCAGCTACCCACTTTTCCTATAGTTCTCATCAACCTTCTTTCCTCCCCCTTGTGATGCTTTTCCTAGAGAGCTCAGCCTTTCCCAAGGCTTCGTCTACGATGATAACTCTTAACTGTGTGCATTTGGCCCAGACCTCTCCTCTGAGCCTCAGTCGTGTCCCCACCTATCTAGCTGACATCTCATCTCTACCCGAGTCAACAGTGTGCTGAGAACATAGTCGTAGGACTAGGAATTGCGGATTACTCCCCCCACACACACATGCCCCAGAATCCCCCCCATTCACTGGATGGAAGGGTGGGTGACCTTCAGCTTCAAGCATGGGGAGGGAACTTTGGTAGGGTGGCGTCATAGGTGGATATGAGCAAAAAGAGGGCAGGACTGCTGAAGGTCAGACTTGGGAGCGGGATTTCCAGGGTGAGGAACCTGGGTGGTGACAGGCTGGGCAGCATGTCCAAGAGGCAAGGCAGGAGATGCGTGGGGACTGGGTCTTCCCAGTGAATTGCCAAGGGAAAATCCTTCAAACCAGGTCCTCTCTTTCCAGTTTTCCACTCTAACTCACTATGGAAGAGAACACTTTCTCACAAGTTCCCCCCCATGCTTCTAGTAGTTTCTTCCCTAAATTAAGTACATAGTTCTCTCGAGATGTTCTAAGACTTCAGTATGCACCAATTTATTCAACAGAATAACTAATTGAGAACAATTAATCAGGTATCTCGTATGTGCCAAGTATTATGGTAAGTGCCAAGGACATAGTGCGAATATGAAATAGACACGGACCATGAGTTTGTGGTGCTTAAAGGATACTATTAAGAGCTAGACAATAATTTTAAATGTAAAAGCACACACTCGCAAAATGATTACAGTGGTTACAAACGTTATGGTGAACAAATAGGATATGGTGATGGAGAATATCAGAGGAACCTACTTTCGATGGGGCCATCATGAGAGGCCTCCCTGACATTTGAGGAGAATGTGAAGGGCAGATGGGAGTGGTCCAGGCAGAGGACAATCATTGCCAAGGTGCCTAGGTGAGAAAGGGCTTGTGTGCTGGCGGAACCAAGCAAGGGAGGGGGACAGATGCGGTTGTAGAAGACCAGGTAGGGCCACTCTAGTCTCATTGTGTGGTTTGGGTTGTACTCAAATGCCTTAGCAAGCCACTCGAGTGTTCATGCAAAGGCGTGGGAAGATCTAACTAACGTTTTTAGAACATCACGGTAGCTAGTAAGTGGAGAATAAATAGGAAGGTGGCAGGAAAGGAGGCAAGAAACTCCTCAGAAGGCTGTTGGAAGAAATGACAATGCAAAGAATGGAGGAGGAGAAAACTGGGCGGGGGGGGGGACTAAAGTATGTTGGTGGATGCAGAATCAGTAGTATTTGTGGATGGATTAGTCGTGAGGTTTGAAAGAAGACAAAACGAAAGCCGACTCTTAGATTTTGGCTAAAGCACGGGGGGCAGGGGGGATGCCAGAACCAATTTCCAAGATGAGAAATTAGAGAAGAGAGTGATTTCCAGGGTGCTAGAAATCAAGTGTTCATCTCCAACGTCAACACCGTGATGATGCAGAGATGGGACGCAGAGATGTGAACTCCACTTGTGGATACATGACACTGAGACTCAGAAGAGAGGTCTGGGCCAAATGTTTATATGTGGAGCTGTCACAATAAATGAAACAGTGGGGAAGGATGCTACTGGTTGGGCTTCCTCACAGCATGGAGGTCTCACGATACACTCCTGACCTGGCAGCGAGCTTGCCCCGCAAAATGGGTTCTGGAGACTCAGGCAGAAACCAAGTTTCTTCTAACCACGTGTCAGAAGTTACAAACCTTCCGTCCCACCATGAACAGTAAAACTACACTTTGATCAGATTATTTCCTCCAATTTTTCTCTGTAGACTACTTAACTATGTCTGATTCTTCCAGACTCCAGGTTGAAGCTGGGATTTTCATATGAGGTCCATACTTAAACCACATTCCGAAATGTGAAGTTTTTATTTGAAAACATACTAACAAACTAAAATATGAAAGAAAGAGCATAACTGCAGGGACCCCCTTTTAGGAAGGTCAGCAGAAAAGACAACACTGAAATCATAAGACAATGAATAGGAAAGAGAAAGGCCATTTTTCCAAGCATCGATGCTATTTACCACCAAACACACAAAATCTAACATGGACCCAGTTGACAACTGGAGTTACAGAAGAATCCCCCAAAGTGCCTTCACAAATACAACAGTTTCCAGCCACGTTCTTTCTCCCTCTCTTTTGCCCAAAATCTCATTTCTAAAACTGGCCATTCTCTTTCCCTCTTCATATGCCTGTTCTTCCCCAAGCCACATCTTCAAAAACAATACATCAAAGCTATACAGTATTTTTTTCTTTTTTAGAGTTTTTTAAAAATCTTTATTTCATTAAATTCCAAATTGAGATATCCCACCCATCTGTCTAACAGTCACTGCAATTTGATTAAAATAGTTGTGCACATACTTATATCAGGAATGTGTTAGGGTTATTGGGACCACAGTATTTAAATATGGCAACTTTTTTTATAATTAACATTTTTTCATAGGGAACTTCTGGCCCTGGATCTAATGATGCCTTAGGAAATGTGTCTCACTAGTTCTATACTAATTTTTATTCCAAGGAATATTTTTAATGCTACACTGACTGGAGTCAAGTTGTTTGTTTCTGTTTTTGTATTTGTTTTCCTTTTTGAATCATAGCCAAATACCAAATGCCATGAAGATAAATACTGGGTGGTAAGATTGCATTTGAAGGACCAGTAGGGGGCGCAGAGCAGTGACACCGAGGACTAACTTGAGGTGAGTCCCTCTGCACATCTTCTGGTCCTCCTCCAAGGGCAGCAGCTTGGTGTTATGAGTCAACAACAGATGAAAGACATCCCTGAGAAACAGCAAAGTGCTCGAAGCCACAACTGGAGAGCTATCAAGACACACTGCCACTTTTTTTAAACAGGAAGAGTGTTTTTTAATTCAAAAGGAGATGATAATAAAACAATTCTTTCAGTCAAGAGAGAAATACCTGAAATCCTCTGAACTACTGAAATGTCACTTTCACCAGCATCTATATTGCTCAAAATTAGACATACTGCGGATATTTACTGAGTCTTCTAGAGTTCTATAAAAGATTGATTAACACATGTCTGAGAAACTTCCTTGCTAAACTGTCGTGGTCATACTCGTTGGCCAACTTCACAAATAGGATGTCCACAGGCCAGATCTGGCCCCCACAGGTGTCTTATCTGAACCGCACCATGTTAGAAATGATTGAGAGATTTCATCCAAAATGATTCATTCATGCATTCAGCAAGTACTTACTGAGTACCGTCACATGTGCCAAGCTCAGTACCTGAGGCTAAAAAATACTACAATGAAAAAAGACATGATCCTTGTTCTCGGGAGGCGAACAGTCAAGAAAGGAAGATGGATAATCAAACAATCAGTAAGAGAAAGTATGGTCAACGTTATGACCAAGTGAAGGGCGCTGCTGTGTGTGCAAAATAACTAGTACGGACTGAGTGTTTACGATGCACTAGAAACTGTGTCCTGCGCTGTACCACACGCCATTGTCACAGCAGTCCTGGGAAGGATGGTAATCCTATCATCTCCATATTTCAGATGCACATTCTGAAGCACAGAAAGCTTTGGGAATTTGTGCAGTCTCATAAAAAGTCACCCTTTTGAATTCAATATTTTGATTGATCTATTCTGGATTATATTCTCAAGTCATTTATTTCAGGAAAGGGCCACGGATAGTTTCATGGCAAAAGCAACGAATTACTCATATCCTATTGGGGATATTAAACTATTTTCTAATATCTTTTTCTTATTTTAATCCATGAATAGAGCATTCATAGTATAATGGAAGGGACGTAGACTTTGAAGCCGGTTAGACTGCAATTGGTGTTGGAATTCTGTCACTTTCTAGTCTTGTGGCTGTGGTAGACCGAATTTTGTTATAGCCATAATTCTATTACGCTGCGTGGCAAAAAAGACTTTGCAGATGTAATTAAAGTTCAAAGCCAGTTGAACTTAAGATACAGAGATTGTCTTGAAGGGCTTGCCTCAGTCTCGCTGGCTCACCGGTGCTGATATATGCCATGCAGTGTCTTAGGCATCTAGTAAATGGTAAATTTTGTTGTCGATTAAATCTTAATGAGAAAGTCACTTTTATAATGCAAAATTACCTGCAAATGTTACTACTAAAAAAATTGAATTTCATAGCCTGATTCTCCATTCCCTGGCCAACACCAATATGAACCCAACCAAAGTCCATCCTCTATGTGCCCACTGGACATCAATGTGCGTGATTCCACCCAAACCCATCTAATTCTGCTGGATACAGAAAACTTTCTTTTAATACTTATTCTTACTCTGAGGCCATTCATCTACACATCTCTGATCTGGTGCACTGGGTCTATAACGTTGGAAGGCAATATTATAAGCACCAAAAAGCACCTCATGGTTATGAGCCACATATATTTGCTTTGCATTATAATTTAGTAGTAAATAGCTTCTAATCCTTTTGTGGAAAGGCAGGATCTATATTCATTGTCAATTAACTTTCCATTCCAAGCCCCCCAAAAATGAGTTATACGTGTAGAAATAGACAAAATACAGTAGATTTGTTAAAATAGGACATCTACCAAGCTAGAAAATAGTCTCTGCTTGAAGTTCTATGTTATCTTGAGTAAACCAATATGCCATTTTTTTCAATATGTCATTGTTTACCGTAAAACTTCTTCCATAGGTCAATTGCTGAGAAGTTGATTATCAAATGAATTTTTGGAATTGAACTTTGTTCTTACGGCGTTTTTTATATAAAGTACCATACCTATTGTGAACTCAGCGGTTTTGTAAATTTGAAATACACATAAGACTTTGTTTTCTTATTTCAATGTACACCTAACAAGGCAACTTAGGAAGGAAATTCAAAGTGCTTTATACTTGTATTCATCTATCCATCCCTCCATCCTTCACTTTTAATTATCAGCAGCATTACGATGTATCAGCCTGTAATCTAGGCAAGGCACTATTCCTATTTTTCTGCCTCCTTGAGTTTCCAATCCATTAGGGAGATAAGAGAGACACGAATAATCATGGCACAAGGAATACAACATAGATCTGGTATAGGTCACCTCCCAGGACTGAGTAAAGAACCATCTCACCCTCAAGTAAGACCTGGAGTCAAATTCTCTATATAGCAGTGGAAAGATAACCAGACCCATGATGCCCTGTCATTCACTCTTCAAGTGACTCCAGCTCCCTTCTGTGGGCTCTGGTGTTTTAGAAAATGAAAGGAACTTTCCAAGTAAAGCAGGAATGGTCACTTGCTGCCCCAGGAACCCATGGCTAGTCCATTTGTTGCCCCTTGGCCCCCACCCAACTGAGGGGTCGGGAACAAAAAAGAAAGAACTGGGAACCTGGGGAAGAACCTGGCTTTGGGCCTCTTTCTCTCTCCAGCCCAGAGGCAAGAAATGGGGAGATTTGCAAAGGAGAAGGGAAAAACAATGTGCCAACTTCCCCAGGAGACCTCAGCAATGATACAGGAGTAAAACTAAAGTTTTTCTGATTTTCAGACCAGTGGTCATGTCAATTCAGAACAAAATAACCTCATCGAGCCTTATCTTTACGTCTAAAGAAATCACTCAACACCTAACATAGCTAGAATTATGCTTACCGGAATTCATAAAACTATACACTTCCACGGTGTTCTGCTGTCTCATCAGCAGATGATTAATGAGTAGAAACTCATATCTATACAGAATTTGTTTTTTTATTATTATTATTATATTTTTTATTATATTATGTTAGTCACCATACAGTACATCCCCGGTTTTTGATGTAAAGTTCAATGATTCATTAGTTGTGTATAACACCCAGTGCACCATGCAATATGTGCCCTCCTTACTACCCATCACCAGCCTATCCCATTCCCCCACCCCCTCCCCTCTGAAGCCCTCAGTTTGTTTCTCAGCGTCCATAGTCTCTCATGCTTCATTCCCCCTTCTGATTACCCCCCCTTTCTTTATCCCTTTCTTCCCCTACCGATCTTCCTAGTTCTTATGTTCCATAGATGAGAGAAATCATATGATAATTGTCTTTCTCTGCTTGACTTATTTCACTTAGCATTATCTCCTCCAGTGCCGTCCATGTTGCAGCAAATGTTGAGAACTCGTTCTTTCTGATAGCTGAGTAATATTCCATTGTATATATGGACCACATCTTCTTAATCCAGTCATCTGTTGAAGGGCATCTCGGCTCCTTCCACGATTTAGCTATTGTGGACAATGTTGCTATGAACATTGGGGTGCATATGGCCCTTCTCTTCATTACGTCTGTATCTTTGGGGTAGATACCCAGTAGTGCAATTGCATGGCTGGATCATAGTGTAGCTCAATTTTTAACTTTTTAAGGGACCTCCACACTGTTTTCCAGAGTGGCTGTACCAACTTGCATTCCCACAAACAATGTAGGAGGGATCCCCTTTCTCCACATCCTCTCCAACAATTGTTGTTTCTTGCCTTGTCAATTTTTGCCATTCTAACTGGTGTAAGGTGGTATCTTAGTGTGGTTTTGATTTGAATTTCCTGGATGGCTAATGATTTTGAACATGTTTTCATGAGTCTGTTAGCCATTTGTATGTCTTCATTGGAAAAGTGTCTGTTCATATCTTCTGCCCATTTTATGATTTGTTTATTTGTTCTTGTGTATTGAGTTTGAGAAGTTCTTTGTAGATCTTGGATACCAGTCTTTTATCTGTAGTGTCATTTGCAAATATCTTCTCCCATTCCATGGGCTGCCTCTTGGTTTTTTTGACTGTTTCCTTGGCTGTGCAGAAGCTTTTTATCTTGATGAAGTCCCACAAGTTCGTTTTATCTACACAGAATTTGAACTCAAATCTCTTCCTCTATGTGGAAGGTCAGTCACTTCCTTACCGCTTTCCTAAATCTAGGAACCACCTCTCACATCCATACTCTGGAATCTGAGATTCTAAGAAATATAAATGCCAGGTGGCTTCTAAGACATATAAACATTATTTTTAACTTCAAATAAAATGATTTTTCAGAAGGCTCTAACACTTTTGGCTAATTCTTCATTTTAATCCCTCTGAAATTATCCACCAATCCTGAAATTCAGGGCCACTTAAAAGGAAAACTAGGAGCTTCAAATATAGGAGGCAGGGCACCAACACCCATCACATCAAGACTCCGTACAACGGGAGCTAAGAACGTGAACTCGGAAGCCAGACTGTGTGCGTCTGCAGCCCATTTTCAAGAAGAGGGGAATTAGAGCTCGCCTGTTGCAGGAAGGCATCTCAAAGAGTTTACGGACATATTTTTTAAAGTACCACACTGCCTGACAGGATTATGGTCAAGAGTAAATGAATCAATACACATAAAACATTTAGATCACATAATGAGAGCTTGATAAATGTCAGCACTTATCACGATTTTTATTATTCATGGTGTGTTCCCTGTGTTCCAGGCACTATGATCTGTCAAGGAGAGGCAGAGGCAGAATAAAACTTAGTACAGTCTGACTCTGGAGCCAGCGTCCAAACCAAGGATGGAGCAACACATGGGGAAGAAGCAAGAACACCAGGAAGAAAAGACAGAGGTCTGAGTTATGTCAACCCCAAATCCCACCTTCCTCTGGGACTCACCTTACTGCTGACATCAGTTCAACTTGCTGTTGTTGACATTTACATCCAAAATCATCCTTGCTGATAAATCCTTAAACACTGGCTGCCATATTTTACATATTTGTTAATCGTTGATCTAAATAAGTGACCAGGTGGCCACTTTTGGATATGTAAATGGCCCCAGGGAAATCTATTTAATTAGTCCAAATTTCACAGCATCTGCATTTAATGTACACATTCCAGGTGCCTGATGGTTCCTTTTCTTCCTGGAGATTCAATGGAAAGCACAAATGGTGGATTAGCCTGTGGTGGCGTGTCATTGTTGCTTTGTAATATTAGTCGCATCATTTATAAAGAGTTAGACAATATTAGCAGGAGAATACAATATAGTAGCTCCTCACTAAGTGCGCTCCTTAAGCATATTTTCATTTCTTTGAGAATATTATTTTGGAAAAGAAAAAGAACCACAGAAATTTTTAATAAATTAAGAAAAATTCCTATGTGGAGTTTTAGTTAATTGTGGGAACTCACACACTGCTAATTCCTAGCCATCTATCTTTGGGCAGACTCTTTAAATTTCTCATTGGAGTCAGGATATTTTCTTTGGTTTGACATTAATGATATTTAAAAATTAATTTTTCACCCACAGGAAATATTAGTCTTTCGTTTGAGAGTCAATAATATTATTTTTCTCGGATAAATCATCTGTGAGTCAGCCAGCTCTGAAACTCAAGATTCATAAATTATAAAATCTTGAGGCTGAAGGCATTTTAGGATCTTCAAGCCCTGTCCTTATATGGATAAGGACGCTGAATCCTTGAGAGGTGAAAATAATTGCCTACAGTCACAAAATGGAAAGGGCGGACCCAAACTCAGTTCTTTTCCTTCCCAGTTCCCTTATTTTTTGGCTACATTATTGCTGGACTTAGAATTGAATTCCAACTGTTACTTCAAATAAATAAAATTATGAATTGGATTTTAATTATTAATCAGCCATCAAAATGGAAAAGAAGCAGAAGCTGCTATGTTCTTTTCCTCTGTCTCTAGGGTGTGACGTCTCCATTTGACCCGGATGGACTTGATTTACCCAGAGTTCGGAGCCCTGAGGGAGGATTTCTCACTTTTTCTGTTCCTAAGCCTTGCAAGTTAGAAGTTAGGAAAGTTTTATATTCTGGAGTAAAGGTCTTTAGCTTACAAGTCAGCCATTTAATTAACCACCAGGTTGGCCTAAAAATGATTTGTGTTTTATAACTTGGCCCTCCACAATTTGCTTCCTTCTCACCAAAAGATGATCGGAGCTCCTCCTATGGTTGGCTGCCGCTCAAACACATCTGAAGACAACAGAGGATTTCGTAGCCTTATACCCATGCTCTTCACACTGTTGACCTGCCCAGGGAACGCCATGAATAGCACTTATTAATCTTGTTGAAAGAATTTTGGCTTTGAAAGTACAACGTGCACTTCAGGGAAAATCAGCTTTCACCTCTATGCGTCCTTCTTGGCATTTCATCGCAGTATCTTAAAAGGGGGAGAGGGTTTCTTACAAAGGAGAGCAATTTTCTTGTTTTACATCAGCTTATTGCGTTTCTCTCTGGAAATTGTTGCCCAAATGTTCACATTAGTTGATTCCCATTTCTCAGTTAATCACCCAGTCAACAGAGCCTTTACAACAGTTTTTCATAGTTCAGTGTGTCTTAGATTTTCTAGAGCAGCGACTTCTTTGTATGCCTTGGAGATAATTCCTGTAATTAAAAAATATTGCGTTTCTACAAAGCCATAATCTAATAGTATTTATTCAGACATGAGGCTATGTCTCTGCCCTGTGGCTATTTAAATGTTAAATTGATCATCATGGATTTAATAAGAAGTATGCAGTAGATAGAGTCTCTAAGAGAGGGATGAAGGGGAAATTCACGGAATTCAAATATTGGCTTGGAGAATGCAATAAATTAGGTTATGAATAAAACAAAAGAAATGGCATCTACTTGCAAAACTTCTAGGTATGGAAGCATCATTTAAAAAAAAAAATGAAGCCATTACAGTTGTTCTTCTCCTCAGACACCATTGACCCCATTGACAGGAGAAGTGGGGGAGGGCAGAATGGGAAGATCCCACTCTTAATCAAGGGTGGTAGGGATGCATTATATTCAATGAGATGAAAGAAAACCAATGAAACATGCTTCCACACCCTAATTTACTGGAGTGACTGAATTTTATTTAGCAAGCCAGATACTTGTTTTTTTAACATATCAAAAAAGCCCAGTATTTAGAGAGTTCATTATTTATTTAAAATTTATTGTTTGACTTATTACACAAATTTATTTATTTGTTCTATTACACAAATTTATTATGTTTTCATTACATAGACAAAACTGGAAATATGCTGATTATTCATCAATAATAAAATAATTGGATATATAATGGTCATGCATACTATGAAATATTCTACAGCCATTTAAAAAGAAAAAGCTGGATATGTATGCATTGACCTAGTCATAAGTCCATGATATATTAAATGAAAAAATTAAGTTATTATAGTAAGCATGTGTTCCTGGAGTAATTTTTATATCAAATAAACTAAAGGATAAGATTATATCCATAAAAATGTCATTAAATTATATTCTCAAAAAGTTAAAAGCATGACAAATATAGAGTGAATATGTGTCCCAAATACATTAACACATTCATGAGGGAACCAGAGATGATAAAGCTAGTTCAAACATTTGAGAAACAGAATTTTAGGTATTCACTCAGAAATGCATTTTTTTACCAAAATGATAATAAGTTGTTAGTTTAGATGCAAAAGTGCTTACTGTTTTACTGAGCAATAAGTGATATTCTTTTTGGTTATCTTTCTACCAGACAGAAATCACTGGCACTGTTAGTTTGCTACAGCTTAACCACAGCCCTTACGGAGTTGTGGAATGTTCTAATCAATAATACATACAAGTCACACAAAGGTCTACATCTCTGAAATATTAACTACTTCCCAGGGGGACCGCTGGGACAACTCTCAGTAAGGACACCCAGTAATTCCTTCTACCTAGTTCCAATTTTTCAATCTTTTTTTTTACAGTCTTCCTGGTTCCACTAGATAACTATAACATTGTCCTCTGAAATTCCCAGGGATTGAACCTATAATTCAAACTGAAAGAATAAAATGATCTCTATTCTCAACTATACAAATATAATTTACATATAGAGTGAAATGGAATTTATATACAAAGCCTACACCCCCAAAACAAAAAGTAAACAATGCTAAAAAATAACAAAGAATTTTAATTGTTCAAAAGATAAATACATACTACAAAGTCTCCATGACTTTTATAAACTCAGTCAAGACATATTCTAGGCATCTTGTCCACTTGGTGTTATGCCCTCTTCTAAGAGATAAGAACTAAAAATTATCTTCCAGCATGATTGCATTTGACAGGAAGTCAGAAAAACCACAGAGACCATTATACTGTAAACTTCACAATCGTCTGCAAACTTGTACAAAATTCTGATGCTCTTCAAAGAATACTTCTTGCATCAGTTAGGGACTTCTGTTGACAGTTTCTGAAAATATAGGAATTAGTTAGGAAGCTTTCAAATGAAGATAGGAGAAAATCTAACTTAAAGTAGCCTTAAAAAATACTTGTTGATGTAAATCATAGTTCAGAGGTAATGTGGAATTCAAGTATAGTTTGATTAAGCCTCTCTTTCTCTGTGATTGCCTCAGCCTTTCCCTAGCCTTAAAGCCCCCTGCTTGTCGGCACTCTGCCCAGATTCTCTTCCCTGAGATTTCTGCATGACTGCCCCATTCACATTAGCTGGGTCTTCAAATGAAACCACCTCAAAGAATCTTCTATGAACCCCGAATCCAAAGAAGGTTCTTCCTGCTCAGCACTATTCAATTAAACTAAGTTGCTTTCATTAAAGGATTTGTCATTATCTGAATTTACCTTATTTACTTACTTGGCTATTGAACGTGATCACAACTAGACTATAAGATCAACAAGAGCAGAGCTGCTCTGTCTTGTTTACCCATTATCCCCAGAGCATAGAACAGTGCCTGACATTCAGTAAATGATCACTAAGGATTTACTGAAACAGCAAACAAAGGAACTATTACTCATCTTTCAGGAGTCAGTTCAGACATCTTGTCTCCAGAATCTCAAGACAAAGTTTACATAGATTTGAGGAAATAAAAAGTATACCTTCCTCCATGTATGATAGTAAAACATCCATGTACTGCAGAGAATGGCACTGTCCTTGCCAGAAAGAGAGAGAGAGAGGGAGGAAGGAAGAGGAAGAAGAAGAGGAAGGAAGGAAGGAAGGAAGGAAGGAAGGAAGGAAGGAAGGAAAGAAGGAAAAGGAAGGAAGGAAGGAAGGAAAGAAAGAAAGAAAGAAAGAAAGAAAGGGAGAAAGAAAGAAAGAAAAAAAGAAAGAAAGAAAATGGAGGAAGGGAGGGAGGAAGGAAGAAAGAAATCACTATAATGTATTTATGGTTTTTGTAATTGCATGCCACTTTACTTATTTTATTTTTTTTAAGAGAGAGAGCACGGTGGGAGAGGGGCAGAGGGAGAGGGAGAGAGAGAATCTTAAGTGGGCGCCACGCCCAGCATGAGCAGGACACTGGGCTTGATCTCATGACCCTGAGATCATGACCTCGGCTGAAATCAAGAGTCGGATGCTGAACCAACTCAGCCACCCAGGCACCCCGTGGCGTGCCACTTTAAAGAATAGTAGCTACAATAGACAATAGTAATAGTTGGTATCACTATCTTCTTTTTTTACAGAATGTTGAACTTTTTCAAGGGATCCAACAGAAGAATTTTAGTACCTCTGTGGTTGCTATTTTTTTCTTATTATAAATCTCCCGCCGTACCAATTTCAATAGTTGTAGTTTTGTCAACTAGGAATAACTGTGGACTGTCATGGAAAGGCCAGCTCTCATTCAAAGCAAGATGAATACAATAAAAAGACCTTTTCTTAAAGACTTTTATCTTTCAGTTCAATGCTGAGCTCCACAATGTCGAATAAAAAGGCCAGGTTCTCCTGAATTCTTTTCAAGCTCTATAATATTGAAGAGCTATTAAAATCCAAATTTGTTCTTCACCTTTTGCTGCCTGTGAGTTTTAAGATTTTTTTTTCCCTGAGATCAAGGACCAATGGAAAAATCATTGCTGAAGTTTTTCATGAGTACAATAGACATGTTCATTCAGTTGTTCTTTTCATATTGAGCAATGAAATGATCACTTAATAAGCAGATCCATTTTCTACCGCTTATCAGTACAAATAAATCTCCTGTCCTTACTCCTCTTAAAAGGAGCATTGTTGTGTACAAGCACCTTCTTTCATTCCACTGTCTTTCCCTATAAATTCCCAGGAGGGAATGCCATTTAACAGAACTCAGTGTGTGATGAAACTACATGACGTCAATGTGCCACAGGAATTGGATTGAGATCAATCAATTTTCCAACTCTTCCAATTTCTTTTGCCAATTCACTCTTTTCTATTCTTAACATGATTCTTCATCCTATTTTTTTCATTGTTATCCAGATCTACTGGCTACAAGGAACAGCTCCTCCTCGTAACTTAGCCTTCCAATGCTTCTGCCCCCCATGTATTGTTCTCACTGTTCACCTAGGTAACTAGGTAACTCTCTGTTAGTTTCATCTTCTCTAATTGTGGAGTCACTGATCTAACCATGGCAAACCTGTTAAACTCTCTATGGAAGCCTGCCCTCCCTGGCTCCATGTTCTCCCTCTCAAAATACGGCCTCTTCTCTTACTTTAAGCAGAAGCATCAAGACTGTTGGAATGTCAGCATCGTTTATGTCTTCTTCTCCGTCCTTTCATCACTTGCTTCCTTCCCTGCCATGTGTTACTTCCCACGTGCCATCTTAAGCTGTCATGCATCTTTTACACATGTCTTGTCTCCATCTGAAATGTGTGTGTGTGGAACCAGCTGCACCTTCAGTGAATAGACAGCAGGAGATAGAACTGAGAATGATGACTGAAAAGAAAGTAGGACAGGTTAGACTGATACCCACCCAACTGGCGTGCTGGCCGGTCATTCACCAGCTGCAAGCCTTGAAAATGTGGCTCAGCCTCTCTGAGCCTCTGAGTATCACTTTCCACATGTTTTTTTTTTTAAAGGGGTCATCAAAGAATTAGTTTTTAAAATAAGACCAGCACTGAGTGTTGTATGTAAGTGATGAATCACTAAATTCTACACCTGAAACTAGCATTACACTGTATGTTAACTAACTAGAATTTAAGTAAAACTTGAAACTACAAAAAAATAAAATGAAATAAGACTAATTAGTAATACATTTCTGCTCTACAAATAATCACTTAATCTGAAAATATGCTAAGGATTGTTTTGGTACAAGAGACATTATTTCCATTTTCTTCTTTCTCTTAGCATAACATTGTGCTTCTTTAAAAAAATGTAGTGGTTTCCCTAGGGCTTTCTTTGAACATTTCAACTAATCCAAGTCTACTTAGTTATATTAGCATGATGTTATTTAATAACAGATAGTGTGGTAATTTATAACAGAGTATTCCCAATCCCTCCTTCTTGTCCCTTATAACATTGTTGTTATGCATCTCATGTATTCACAAACTAGAAGTAAGCAATATGCTGTTGCTATTATTATTTTGAATGAATAGTTATCTATGAGATCAGTTAAGAATAAGAAAATGAAAAGATTATATTTTACCTTCCCAGATTCCTTCTCTAACCTTTATCTTTTCTTTATGAACAACCTTCTCATTTGTATCATTTTCTTTCCCCCTGAAGAACACCAAATATTGGCAAAGACACAGAGCAACAGGAACTCTCAGTCACTGTTGGTGGAAATGCAAAATGGTACAGTCAGGTACAGTTTGGGCGATGCCTTACAAAACTAAACATGGGATTACCATACAAGGCGGCACCCGTGATCCTTGGCATTTACCCAATGAGTTGACAATCTGTTCACATAAAAACCTGCATGTAGTGTTTAGAGCATCCTTACTCATAACTGCCAAACCTGGAAGCGATCAAAATTACCTTCAAAAGGTAATTGAATAACAAATGAAATTAATTTTCATGGCTCATTGTGCTTTGTCATTTACAATAAGAAATATGTATTTAGTCTTTGCTCTTGTTTCTGGCGCAGAACTTCTAAAACTCGTAGAATTTCCTACATAGTGAGAGTGACCAAAGTGTCTTTTGTTCTGTCATCGAGGTAACTTTTGGACTACACCTAAGGAAAGGGACTGGTTTTCAGGGAACCAACCCTGTGACTAGAGAGGTGGGAAGAGAGACTAGAGGTTGAATCAGTCACCAATGGCCAGTGGTATGATCAACCACACCTGTGTAGTGAAGCCTCCATAAAGCCCTTTCAAAAAGATGGGTTCAGAGAGCTTCCAGGTTGGTGAACACACAGAGAGGTGAGGAGGGTGATGTCCTCAGGGGCACGAAAGCTCTATACACTTTCCCCACACCTTGCCCTGCGCATCTCTTCCATATGGCTGTTTCTGAATTATATCCTTTTATAATAAATCACTGATCTAGTAATTAAAATGTTTCTCTGAGTTCTGTGAGCTGTTCTAGAAAATCAATTGAACCTAAAGTGGAGAGGGGAGTAGTTCCTAGAAACCTTTGATTTATAGCCAGACAGTCAGAAACACAGGTGACAACCGGGTTGGCATCTCAGGGAGGAGGCCAGTCTTGTAAGACTGAGCCCTTAACCTGTGCAATCAGATGCTGTCTCCGGGTAGATAGTGTCAGAATTGAGTTGAGCTGTAGGACACCCAGTCAGTGACTGGAGTGGGCTTGTTGGATTGATGGGGCAAAACCCCCTCTCCAAGCACTGGAATTGGTGACCAGAACTAATACTCATATAAGAAAACTGTTAGCAATAAATACATGAAAGATCATTTTTGCAGCAATATTTCAATCAATCATAAAAAGTTGTTAGCATATAGGGGCGCCTGGGTGGCACAGCGGTTGGGCGTCTGCCTTCGGCTCAGGGTGTGATCCCGGCGTTATGGGATTGAGCCCCACATCAGGCTCCTCCGCTATGAGCCTGCTTCTTCCTCTCCCACTCCCCCTGCTTGTGTTCCCTCTCTCGCTGGCTGTCTCTATCTCTGTCGAATAAATAAATAAAATCTTTAAAAAAAAAAGTTGTTAGCATGTAATCACAAACACAAAGCACAATTAAATGAATAAATATTGCTTTACACCACTTTTAAGCTGGTGGCAACAAGGCACTGAAAGGTAAACCTCAGTGTAATAGAAGAGATTTGATAAAGACCTTTGATGTGGACATTTTTAGATCTGTTTTAGATTAAAGAGGGAGAATAAGTGTAAAATGTATTTTTATCAAACTCAATTTTAAATGGCATCAAAAGATATATTGAAAAACTGATTGAGGAACAGAGGTCTGTTTACAGCTGGCTGAAAGAATAAATGTTCCATATTTAGTCATCGTAATGGTGGCCCTCTGTGAAAACATGGCAATTTGCAACGTACTTGATAAGAAAAGATCAGTGAGTGTTTTAGTGGATATGAGGTCAACTGGAAAAATTGAATCTAAAAGCAAGTGTGAAGCCCAACCAATGAAGACAAAACTGCTGGGGTGGTAGTTGTCAGACCCCAGGCCATTAAGAACGGAGAGTGCATTAGTACTCATTTCATCATTCACTGAGAATAGAGTGCTTGCCTCTTGATTTTCTCATTGTGTTCGATGGGGTGGTAAAAATGGGCAATTTGGTAGAACAAACAAGATGACAAAAAAATGAGCGCTTAGAGCCATCTTCAGTGAAACGGGAAGTGACTTTGAAAACTTATTCTGGAAGACAGAAAATGGGTTGAGAAATGTCAACTGATTCATAGGAGCCGAGGAAACAAAGCCAAGATTACATACAAAGAGGCCATGGGAAAGAAATAGAGGACGTGATTCGAGACTCCAGTCTTGGAGAGGTGAGAATGATGGAGGGCAGGGGTGAAAAGAGGGCCTGAAATCCAGGAGATTCATTGACTTCAGTACCGGGACCAATAGTTTCCTCCCTTCCCTTCCTACCTCCAGCCTGGATGGGAGCCAAAGGATGGAGAGCTCCAGAAGCTAGTATCCAGGGGAAGGTGATATCAAAACATTTGAAATATTTGAAACAGTCACAGTGATCATTCTTCACAGTTTCCAAAGATGATTCATTTTACCAACAGAGCCCTTGAGAAACCTTTAAGGAAGACCATGATAACACCCATCCCGGAGCCCATCTCCAAAAGACCCACCATCACTGACAAGGAGGAACTGCTTGATGAATGCTAGCCATCCTGCTCCCCCCGTCAGCCTCTTCCTGTCCAACGGACTCATGAACAGAGCACCCATGGCAGCACAATGGACTTGCACTATCTGAAAAATGATGATAGTAATGACAGTCTCCTCTCAGAGACCAGTCGGGTCACGACCACTACAAGTTCCTGATATTCCAGTAGCCTTGACCTCCCCAGGCCTGAGCTATGAGGCCACACTTCAAGGGGACAAGTCCTCATGGTATATCAAATGCATAGCAGTGCTTCTGCCATGGGGCAGGGAGGGGGGGTCATTGGACTGAGAGCACAGCTCCTGCACTTGGAAATTCACCCCCACCTTCACATCCAGTCACATTTCCCACGGGCTGCTCCCAGTCAAAGGTTGAGCATGGCAAGGATGTATTAACCATGTGCACGTATGGTCCATCTCATATAAAGATTCTTTTAAATGTAAAGAAAATTAAATTTGAGAATTAGATTTAAAAAGTAGATCACGGAAACTAAGGGTTAAGACTACTGGTTCATGTCTCTTGCCCATTTCTTATTTGGTCTTTTGGCGTTGAGATACATAAGTTCTTTATAGATTTTGGATATTAACCCCTGATCAGATATATCATTGCAAATATCTTCTCCCATCCAGTCGGAGTTTTATTGATTGTTTCCTTTGCTGTGCAGAAACTTTTTCTTCATTTTAATCTGATTAAAAGTATCAGTGGTAAAATAGGAGATCAAAAACACCAACTTTCTTCTGAAAAAAACAAAAACAAAAACAAAACCCTCCTCTGAGGAGAGTTTTTTTTGAGGCAATAGGAAAGATCCAACTCATGCATGAATCAGAAATTATTCCGGTCTGCATTTTAGTCAACCCTGGTGCCTCTCAGGGTGGAACTCAACAAAATGTCCACCAATATCAGCCTGAGATCATTACTCTTCACCTCTCCAGCAACACTTGGACCTCTCTCTCCAGAGATTTCTCTGATAAAATTTTTATAAGAATGAAGGGGGAATTACTTATATTTATATATTTCAAGTCTGAGCTATTGAAATATTGTGACACCAAGAAGCAGCAGTGAAATCACCCAAAGGCACACCCAACAGACCATTCCACTGCTCTTCAACTCAGCCTTATCCTCTACAACTGATAAATTCAACACAATAAGATTTTACACATAAATCAGCCAGCCAATAAAACAGGGCTTCAGACAGGCAACACTTGTGTCCATGTCTGCCTTTTTTCTTGGGAGTATTTTAAAATATTATTTTTATAATCAGAGATACACAGAATGATTTGGATGTGACAGTCACACATGAATTTTTCAGATTAAGCACAGAACTTCGAGAGAGTATCTCGGCTGCTGTGATGGACCTCGAGGCATGTCCCTGATTTCTCAGGGTTCAAGTTTGGGTCTTGCCATTAGGTATACTTTGGTGAAAAACTGTGAGAAGCAGATATTTATGGAATGTGTCTTGATGTTGTGAGCGATGAGAAGCCATTTAAAGTTCAGAGTCGAAGAACTCTATCAACCCGTGAGGAGAAGCAGTTAGAGGAAGGAAATGCTGGAAATGCAATGGTTTTGGTTTAAGGTGAAGATTCCTTACATAAGGGCATGTTCAGGGGAGATAAAGGAAGAAATTAATCTTTTACTAAGATTTCTAATCATTTATTTCTCTCCTATGCCCACTTAGTTAGCACCACAGTCTCTGACAAGCTCTTATCAAACTCCACTCCCGCCATCAATCCTTTCCTACTACACTCTCTTTAAAAGCGCTCATTCTTCAAAGTCATTACAAAAAAAACCATCTGAGTTATGAAAAGTGAACCCAGGACTCCATTGCTCAAACACATTTTTTCTTAACTTTGTCTGTATATTGCAGAGCACAAGTGTTAGCAAAGATCTTTGAAATCTTGAATTCCTTCTAGAGAGTATGATTTTAATCTTCCGAAAAAATCCCCAGGCACCACTGAAGCTAATTTGCCCTAATGACATGTCAAAAACTAAAGAAGTGGGTTTCTTACACTTCTCTATGTCCACTTTTTTTTCCCTTTTTTGAAAAAAGAAGCATGACAATTTTATCTTTGGAATGAACACAAAAAGCCTTCATCATATTCTTTCTGTTTCCCTGTCCCTCACCTTCCCCTCTACATGTTGCAAAATGTGCTATGGAAAACATTAGGTAGATGATAGATGATGGTGATGATGCTGGTAGGTAAATGGTAAATAGATACATACACACATACATGCATACGTGCATAGGAGAGAAGGAGGGAGACACGGAGATATCGCACATGTACATGCATACTTACAAACTAGGCCACGAGGGGGCGCCTGGCTGGCTCAGTCAGTTAAGCGTCTGCCTTCTGTTCAGGTCATGATCCCAGGATCCTGGGATCAAGCCCCACATTGGGCTCTCTGCTCAGAGGGGAGTCTGCTTCTCCCTCTCCTTCTACCTGCCATTCTGCCTGCTTTCTCTCTTTCTCTGTCAAATCAATCAATAAATAAAAATCTTAACAAAAAGTAAAAATAAAATAAAATTTAAAAACCAGGATATGAGGACTAGAGATAAAATGTGGGTAAATAACCATGCTTATTTGATTCTGGGTAAAATAGAAATGTTTGAATTTTCCATCCTTCTGTGTTATTTAGTGGTGAACAATTCTTCAGGTTGTCTTGGAACCGTGCTGTCCAAGAGATTGGCCGCCAGCCACATGTAGCTATGTAAATTTAAATTCAAATTAATTAAATTATGTAAAAATTAAAATTCAGTTCCTCATTTGCATAAGCCACATTTCAAAGGCTCCGTAGTCTCACACGTCCAGTGGCAACTGAATGTGACAGCAGATACACAACACTTCTATTACTGCAGTTCTTTCACACAACGGCTGCCTTGCAATTTTTTTACACGCATATTATTCTATCGTTAAAAAAGAGGCTTAATCAGACCTGCAAAGGCTGAAACATTCTTTTCTCAGAAGGAAAATTGCTTTTGTCAAACTCACATAGAAACTCTGAAGATGTTCTTCCAATCAATTTTGAATCACCGGGAAACAAAATTTTAGAAAACAGAGCTCAAGTGCTTTGGTCTTCAAATTCAGATTCTATCCTATAATCATTGAATCTCAGGGTTGAAATAGAGCTTAGAGGTCATCTGATCCAATCATCCTTTCCATGTCTGCCATTGCCTCTTCACAAACTCTACCAAGATGGAATCAAGCGCATACTTGAAAACCTTCCATAAAACTTAGCCAGGCCTCCAGGATAAACAAAACCCAAAGAAAACGCCTAACCAAGAGAGCTGCTAAATCAACACTAATTATAGAATCATACGTCTTGGGGTGTCTGGGTGGCACAATCAGGCAAGCATCTGATTCTTGGTTTCAGCTCAGGTCGTGATCTCAGGGTCATGTGATCAAGCCCTGCAACTGGCTCTGCACTCAGTGCAGAGTCTGCTTAAGATTCTCTCTCTCTCTGCCCCTCCCCCTGCTCTCTCTCTCAATCAAAAAAATTTTTTAAAGAATCACAGGTCTTAGTCATTCATGACTTTTCTGCTTGTGATTATGTTAAATTGCCACTCTGCTGAGGGCAGTAAGACTCTGCCTTTAGTGACTCGTTTAAAAGAAAAGTAATAGCTTCTGCCCAAAATGTCATTTGGCAGCCCTTTTAAAAAAACGTAGCTACTTTTCAAAAAGCACTTTTGCTTTGACAAAGTACTTGCTTATTCAACGAATTGCTCTTACCCTTTGCTAATTTTTCATCCAGCACATGGCCAAGACCCACTCAAGACTCTCAACCCTATTCCCAGCCACTTTTTATGTTGAACCGGAGACTATACTATTTGGGCCGAGAGAGCAGAAGTCTTCCTTTTCCCTGGGCCCGCTCCTGGATGGAATTTGGCTATGACAAATAAGGAGGACTGAACTTTACTTGCTTATGATAGCTTCATAATCAAGAGACCCAATAAAGTATTCACGGATGGGAGCTGAACAGAGTATGAGATATTATAAAAGGGGGTAACGTCATTTTGTCTTTTTATGTTTAGAAAGTCCTAGCCATTATAAAGATACTATCAGGTTTTCCTAATGGAATTGTTATGGTTTAGTTATCTCATGCCAATAAATCTGCCTTCACCGCGGCATAGCAGTCTAGAAAATTTCTGGTTAAGAGAAAAGTGGAACTAAACCTGTTCTGTAGTTCATAGATAATAATTAGTATTTGCAAGCCTATAAATAAAATCCATATAGATTCTTCAAGCAAACAGCCCTAGATTAGTTCAAGAATATAATCCAGTCTCCACAAGGTAGTCATGATGGTCTTTTCAAAACATACATCGGCTCATGTCACTCCCCAGTTCAAAGCCAGCCAACTCTCTAGAATCACATCAAAGTCCGTGCCCTGGCTTAGAAGGCCCTGCATGATCTGGTCGCCGGCTGTACCACATGTACGCCTTGCCTCTTCTCTTCCCTCTGCACCTGATTCCTTGCAGTGCCCTTGCAGTTCTTCAGACGTGCTAAGCACACCACTGACCCAGGATTTTGTACTTCCTGGTCCCTCTGTCTGGAATGCTTCCCCCAAATAGTCACAGGACTCCCCCCTCCAGTTGTAACAGGCTCGATCAATTGCCACCTGGTCGGAGAAGTCTGCTATGGCCACACACTCGTTTCCTTCACTTCCTGCTCCTTACCTGGCTTTCCTCACGGGACTTAACCATACCTTGAAATGTTATTGTTGTTCTTGTTTTAAGATAAATCCCACAGGGTAGAGATTTTGTCTTTTTCATTGCTATATGCTAGTAGCAAATCTGGACCTGGCACATTAGTAGGTGTTCGATGAGTGTGCTTTCACAAATGCAAAAATGAGTAAATGAATGAGCACCAGCTGTCAAATGCTTCTGTCTCTGAAAGAGTGCCCAGTATTTCCCCTTTACAACATTCACAACCCTTTTAATCACTTGACATTTTATTCTCTGTTAGATTATGGCTGACTTCATTCACCGTTGTAAACCCCCAATGCCTTCCAAAGTGTTCTTTAAATATGCACTAAGTGAAAGTACGTGAATGAACTGTCTACTTTGATTACCCAAAGGATCCATCCTGATAACGGATTTGACTCTCCTCCTCAGGCAATAAAGGTAGACAAGAAAAATCTCATAGATCCATTAGCATCGTCATGCTAGCTAAGAGGCTGGAGTGTGTTGGAATCAATAGCCAGATCGAGTCAGAAAAAGCAGTGCTGTTTCAAAAGGGATTGCTTTGCGGTGCCTAGGAAAAGTGGCCAGAGGGCCTTATAGATCTGGAGACCAAACTGATCACTGGGCCACTGAAGTATGGAGCCAAATGTACCCGTAAACAGGGGAAATAGTTCATACGATGCACTAATGTGGAAAATACTCTTCATCCATCTTCTTCATTTAGGGAAAATAAGTGACCTTAGGAACATAGGAAATAAGGATACTAGACCTGCCTTTGTGATGGGCACAGAGGCATGTGCCTCTCCTTTCCCATTCTAGGCTAAACTAGCCCCTGCTTGGAAGAATGTTCCTGTTCATGATCAAAACAGCTATAACACACAGTGGACTTTGTGTGACTCGGATAACAATGAGTTTCCTCTCAGGGGCCAACATGGCGACCCTGACTCCAATTTCCTGATTTTCCAACAACATGATAACCAGGCCTAGGATAAGACACCACACCTCAAAGGGACAAGTTCTCATGGCAGGTCAAACAGATAGAGGTGTTGAGGCCATGGAGAGGTAAACCATTTGTGTTTGCCTTTCTTATCTCCTATGCCATGTATCATCATCTTCAAGCTTCCTGAGGCTCTGCACATCACGTGGTATTCCACACAACATTGCTTCTGGCCAAGGACATGTTCTCTCTTGGGAACATGTGGGCACGAGGGGATCCCAAGCAGGACAAAATCCAACACCCCAGGTCCGAGGCCCTTATACCATTTCATTACACCAAAACAATCCATTTAAATACTCACAATCCTGTAGGATGAGCCCTGGTATTATCCCCATCTTACAAATGGAGAAACTGAGGGTTAAGAATTTGAGGTCATCGTTTGCTCATAGTGTAGATGAGCTGCGAGTTCAGTTCTGTCTTACTCCCAAGTCTATGCTCTTAACCACTAGAAAATTTAATAAGTCCCGGGTTTCTGTGACCTCAATGGCATGAAATATTACCCTTTGAAAATCCAAGTAAATAACCTGCTTCAACGACTTATTCTCTCCCTATATGTAAGAAATTATAAATCATTTCTATCATCCATGCTGAAAATTTTACACAATATATGAAATACAGTCTGATCAACCCCTCATTGTTCTCAACTCAATACATCTTCATTTTACAACCAGTTATTTAAGACATGCTCATTGCAGACCCACTTGAACTCCCTACTTGGTTTAAGCAGAAATAAAGAGGCTTCCACTAAGAAAGGGTAAAATGTGTTATAAATGGATTGCCAACTCTAAATGTTGGGGAGTGAAGAAAGAAGAGCAAAATCTTCCCAACCACGACCTTTTGCAAACATTTATTATAAACTCAATTCAAACTCAGGAATAGTACACAAGGTTTTCAGGTTCAAGATAAAATAAAGAAGTTTTATAACAGAAGAAGGATCAGTAGGCTTATGTAGGAACATGAGACCCTACCCTACCTGTTATTACTGTGTTGGACAGGCCTTGACCTCTCTGAAGCTCAGATTTTTCATTGGGAAAATGTTACAGAAACCCTTCATCTTACCAACTGCAAGGTAAAGGTGTGGTGAGGCTCAAAAAATTAACGCAAATGAAAAGGTTTTAAGCAGTACGTGTAATGAACATACTAAGTGGCAGGAGGCTCAGAGAACAGGACGCTGGTGCAGCAGGAAATTGGAGTCTCTCCCGGCAATAAGTCCCCTCCAGTCTGGCTTCTCTAGTCCCTGCAGAAGCAAGGGGAGGCATAGGAGCCACAGGCTTCTCCTGTCCCTGCAGAAGCAAGAGGAGGCATAGGAGCCACTGGCTTCTCCTGTCCCTGCAGAAGCAAGAGGAGGCATAGGAGCCAAATTTCAGTTTGCTCTTGAACTATGTTTACTTTTCTGGAGACCCTCAAAGTCAGTTTATAGTCGCCGTGAAAGGGGGATTTTATTTCTTCCCCATCATTACCTAAAAATATTCTCCCCTGGAGGACTGCTACCTCCAGCTCTGCTGGATTTTAGACTTCTAGCCTCCAGAACTGAGAGACAATACTGTCCATGGTTTCAAATCACCAGGTTTATGGTATGTGCTACAGGAGTCGTGGGAAACTAGTACAGAATCATTTAAAGCATTGAGACTAGATGAAGTCACCAAGCGAGGAGACATGGAGAGAGATTAGGAGGTAGGACTAAGCGCTAAGGCCCTGTAATTGCAGGGGGTGGGGGAAGGGGGTCGAGAAAAGGACAGTGTTTGGGGAGGAAACCAGGAAGGTGGTTCTGGAGGTGGGTGAAGAAGGTGGTCTGGCTAATGTGTCGAATGCTACGGCTTGGTCAAGGAGGATGAGGAAGGGCAGCTGCCCAGTGGATTTAGGAAGCAGGAGGCCACTGGAAATCTCCACGAGAAAGGATTCAGTGAGGCAAAACCTGGTCTGGGTTGACTGAAGACGGAATTGAAGAGAGAAATCGGAGACTGAGTGTATCCGGACAGCTCTCAACATTTTGCTGCTAAAGGAAGTCGAGAAATGGAGTGACAGGGAGGTAGGAAATAAGGTCCAGACAAGGTTTCTCAGATGGGAAGAGCTCCAACAGCATGCTTGTATGGGAACGATCAAGATAGCACCTCCCTCCAAAAAAAAGTATTACGTAAAAGAGAGAGAAAATCGCTGGAGTGATATACAAAAAAATTTTTTTCTTTCATTTTTTGTACCTCCATCCTGCCAAGATAACGAATGTTTGATGAATTTTCTTTTTTTTTTTTTAAGATTTATTTATTTATCTTAGAGAGAGAGAGAGAGAGAGAGAGCAGGGGGAGGGGCAGAGGGAGAAGGAAACAAGCAGACTCCCCACTGAGCGGCAATCCCCAGGCAGGGCTGGATCCCGGGACTGTGAGATCATGACCTGCAGATGCTAAACTGACTGAGCCTCCCAGGTGCCCCTGGTGGATTTTCTTAAAGTGTTTTTTATGTCTTTTTTACCTGGTTGAGATTGTAGCTGAAAGAACACGTTTATAGCTATTTAAGGGTAGTTAATTCAGTAATACACACAGATCCAGAATGGAGTATTATTTGAACAAGAGCTTGGTGACTAAAAATATCTGCTATTGGATAGTTTTTAAAAAAATGACTTGATCCATTTAATATAAGGTGCCAAAAATTCCCTGACAAGTAAATGGCCATGGTGGATATCTACGCAATTCTGCTATTGTAAGAACAAAAAGGCTTCACCCTATCGTACACCTGAAATTAATATAACACTGTATGTCAACTGTTCTGGAATTAAAATAAAAAATAAAACATTTTAAAAAGAGCGAAAAGGCTTTTTGTTGAACAATTCTCCTCCCACTGTGTCCTGCTGGGTCATCAGTAGGTACCTTCTTAGCAAGCGTCAGGAACTCAAAAGCACGGTCATTTAATTACGAGGTTATTAAATGTGCCAGGAAGTCAATCTGAATAGTGGGTTGAAAGCTGTCCATTGGGGAACACATTTCCTGACACAGAAAAAGAAGCCAAAAGAGAGCTAGGAAGAAAGCAAGGAAGTTTCAAGTTTCACGGGGTTCACCATTACCCGAATCAACAAGGCAGCAAATAATACAAAGGGTTTAGCATTTCCATTTTTAATCAGGAACAGGTGATATGCACAGTACTCCATTCTTCATTTATACTTTGAAGGCTTACGTATCTAATGGCTTTTTTCTGATGACTTTCACACGAAAGGCAACTTCTCTGTGCTTTACCTTATTTGATCAGATGGCTTTCCCCACATCGTCTTTAGATTGCGCCTCATTGTCTTTTGGCCTTTGGATTCTGAGAAAAAGAGTATTTTTCTGTTGGAATCTTGGGTAATTTTTTTTCTTTATCATCCCAATTCAAAATGTGACCCGGGATTTCTTGGGGTGCATATTTCTCTTTAGGAATTTCACCTGACATAGAGTGAAAACAGGGAAGGAGAATGATCGATTATTTGTTCGCTCTCTTAAATAGAAGCCATGTTCCCAGGGTTCTGTTTTACTCCTCTGATTTTTATGTTGAAGTCTTTATTTATCATTTTCCATCATTATTTTCTCAGCTTGGTCTTTTTCCTCAAGAGCTTCTCGAGTTTATTTTCCGCAGTGCCTACTTTATGAGAATTTTAATTTTAATTCTGGAATGATAGGTTCGTTCATTAAAATTTCCTTTTCTCATCTATTTGTACTTTCACATTATCCTGTTGTTTCTTAAACTCTGGGGTTTTCTTCCCTTCCAATGACCCGCCATTACATAATGATGAATTCGTCCAGTGTCCTTTTGGAGAGAGGATATTCAGAATTTCTAACACTTTTTTTCTGATTCTTAAAATAAGTGATTTTAAGGTATTTCTTCTTCCTTGGAGTTCTACTGTTTTACAGACATGCTCTTCTTCCTCTCTCTCTCTATCCATTTCTTTCTTTTCTTTCTTTCTTTCTTTTTCTTTCTTTCTTTCTCCTTTCTTTCTTTCTCCTTTCTTTCTTTCTCCCTTTCTTTCTTTCTTTCTTTCTTTCTTTCTTTCTTTCTTTCATTCTTTCTTTTTCTTTTGAGAGAGAGAGATCAAGAGCAGGAGTGGGAAAGGCAGAGGGAGAGAGAGAATCCCAAGCAGACTCCCCGCAGAGTGTGGAGTCTGACGCAGGGCTCAATCCCCAAGTTCATGACCTGAGCCGAAATCAAGAGTCAGAGGCTTAATCAACTGAGCCACCCAGGCACCCCACTCAATCCATTTTTTAAATGATAAATTAGATTTCATTAAAATGCAAAACCGCTGCTCATTGTTCTTGAAGACATCATGTATCTATATAATGGCTATCATGCCGTCTCTAGCAGAGGAAATTTAGCAGTCTTTTATTAGGAGGAACATGCATATTTAACTTGGAAAAAAATATTCAGTAATTATTAGATGAAAAAAAAAATTATCCTGACTGCACAGGATAACATGGCCTCATCTTTGCTTTAAGCATAAATATACCTCAATCATTTGTTGAATTAATATTTAGCACCTACTAACCACCAATGTCAGCTGTAAACCAGACAACATACCTGTCCTTAGAATGAATGTGCTCTGTTGGGGGGGAACAATGAAAGAGAACAATGTAATCATTTTAAATCATTAAAAATTGAGATGATTCATCTGAAAGAAAGAAATAGAATGATCGAATGCAGAGTACAGAAGCCAGCTCACAAAAGGTGAACAGGATGACCTTGTCATGAGGCCACTTCAGGAAAGACCACTCAGGTGAGTTTAGAAAGATGACAAGGGGGGCGCCTGGGTGGCACAGCGGTTAAGCGTCTGCCTTCGGCTCAGGGCGTGATCCCGGCGTTATGGGATCGAGCCCCACATCAGGCTCTTCCGCTATGAGCCTGCTTCTTCCTCTCCCACTCCCCCTGCTTGTGTTCCCTCTCTCGCTGGCTGTCTCTATCTCTGTCGAATAAATAAATAAAATCTTAAAAAAAAAAAAAAAAAGAAAGAAAGATGACAAGGAAATGCCCTGTGCCTTAGGGAAGACTCTCCACAGGGAAGGAACAGCATGTGCGAAGGCCAGAAGATAGGAAAGGAGTTGGTGTGTTTGAAAAGTAGGTAAAGAGATAGGACCATGCACCTGGCTGGAGCATATTTGTGGGGAAGAACAGGAATGAGAGAGGCAGACGGATATCTAAATCCAATCCAGATCATGTGGAGCCTTGGGGTCATTGCTAGGGAATTTAGAGTTTATTCTAAGAGCTCAGGAATGAAAGGCTTTTGGTGAACAAAAATAAAACCCCAGAGTTTACTTCATTTTTAATTAATACTGTATATTCATAAGTCATAAACTTAGTTCCACTTTAAGCTTTTAAAGAATTTTATTGTTCAATTTCAAAGACTGGCAAATTTTAATAATCATTTAAGGGATCCAATCGATGTTTGACCCCACTACAAACCCAATTAAGTCATTGCCTTGAAACACTGTGCAGTGCATTTATAAACTTACCATTTGACACTGCTAATTTTGCAATTGTCTGAGAAATTTTCCTAAGTACCTCTGTAATTATAAATATGTTGTAAATACAATGATTCTTAAAGTCTCTTAAGTGTTCCAATGACTGTATATAAGCTTAATCTGATTTCAAATATATTACAAACCTAAAATAATTACTTATCTTATTTTTAAACTGAAATCACAAGGTTAAGCCATGGACACTCCAATACATCAGATATTCTTAAACATTACAAATAACAAATGTACACATCTTAACTTAAAATTATTATGAGTTTTTACTTTCTTCTCATCTATACTTAATTCTAAACCTCCCTAGCATTAAAGGTGCTTATCCACTAAGGGAAAAAATGTGTTACCTAAAACTATTTTTTTCAAGTTTATTGAAATATAATTGACGAATAAAACTGTATATATTTAAGGTGTACAGGATGATAATTAAATATACATATACATTGTGAAATGATCACGACAATCAAGTTAATTAACATATCCATCCCCTTTCATAGTGACCTCTTCGGCGTGTGTGGTAAGAACACTTAAGATCTGCTCTTTTAACAAATTTCAAGTATTCAATATAGTATTATTATAGTAAATTCCCAGAACTTACTCACCATGCTTAACTGCAACTTTGTACCCTTTGACGAACATCTCCCCATTTCCTCCACCCCCAGCTACCAGCAACCACCATTCCATTCTCTGTTGCTAGAGATAGTGGTCTGAATTTCTACAAGTCTGACATAGATAGCAGACTGGCTCCCTGGGCTGGTTACCATAGATAATGAGCTGGTTACCTGCACGGGTTGGGCAGACCGTGAGTCAGAGTTCTGTTTTTATGCATGGTATGTCTGTCGTCCACTTGTCTATTCAGTCTCTTACTACTGCTCTGAATTCTGATCTTAGTCTGATCAGAGCTGCCTTACCTCCATTGTTCAAACAAGGCTTAGGACAACAGAACTCTTGCATGTAACTTGCTTCCTAGTATAACCTCTTTCTCCTCTGAAACCTGATCAGAAAAGAAGGCTGTATTGAGAAGTAATTTAAATATAAGGAACTCACAATCATTCCACCCTTGTGATCCCTTGCTTCTTACTGCCCCGAAAAAGCTCGGGCACCTATCCTTTCTCTCTTTCCAGAACAAATGTTCTTACCATCAGCTATTCTACTCAAGGTAGACACAGAAGTATGAATATGCTTTCTCTTCACAGCTCTCAGCCTCACTTCCTTAAGTCTGTGAGTAAACTCATATAAACACACATGCACACTCATTCTCTCTCTCTCTCATACACACACACACACACACACACACACACACCAGTCTAAACATTGTGACCAACTTGTTCTCTGATTCATTAAGCAAGACCTAAACCACAGATGAGCAAGTGGCAGCTCATAGTCTACCCCTGGGTCCATGATAGGCAAGGATTGAATTTAAAAGCAAAGAAGAGTCCATCCACTTCTCCTTTATGGAAGTGACGGGGCACCTGGGGGCTCTCACAGCTCCCCTGTACCCCTTAATCTGAGGTATGAGTGTAACACTAAACCCAAGGTAGTCTGGTCAATAACAGAAGAATAGAAAAGTGGAAGAATTAAAAAAAGTCAATGGAAAGAAAGATCAGATTTAGCAAAGTTGTTACCTCGAGTCATTCCTGACTTACAGGGTAACCCCTGGCTTAGAGTCCCGTCCCACAACAGGAATTTAGCGCGAATCCTTCGAGCCCTGAGCTGGTTCTGGAACTGCCTGTCTGGGCTTCAGACGGCGCGTGCGCAGAACCACCAGCCGCCACAGGCCATGGCTCCAGACGGCTACCGGATTAAGGAGAACATTATTTCATTGATGCTAAATTAAACATGATCCAGATCCTCACATGACTAATATTTTGTACTTTTTTCTCATCAAAAGGTGATTTATTGAGTAGGGGAAATGGATATTGGGAGCAAATAGCAAAGTGAATGAGCCTGAGTGTGGAGAAGGAGGAAAACCACTGCTGCAGCGTCCGTTCGCTAGTGAATCACCCCCTATAGAATTATCACCAGCAATGAGAAAACACATCCATCACACAGACAGTATGCGAGAGCGTCTGTGAACAAAAGCCAAGGAAACAGCCGCTGCCTCCTGTTCGCCAATGTGAAAGCATTCCAAAGTCCAGAGAGCTAAGACGAGAGTCCCCAGTTGTTCATATTACCCTCAAATGAAACCTCATTACTATGAGTCATTATGTTCCAGTAGCTTTATTTCTAGTGCCTTTAAGCTGCAAGACTGTGAATATTTCATCCGACATGAACAGGCCTGGGATAACTTGTGGTTTGAGGCATTAGAGAATCACAAAAGGCAACCTAAATCACTTGAAGAAATCGAGTCAAATTAGATCAAGATGGCAGACTGAAAACACAGACGGCTGCCTCTCCTGTCCCAAGTCCCAAGACTCAGGAGACATTGGGAAAGTACGTGTGTGTGTACAAGAGATCAATTACTTATCAGCATTAGGGGAAAAAAGATCTATCAGTGCACTAAAAATTGGGCTAAATCCCGAAAGATAGAAGGCAAATGAGTTGGTTTGATTGAGTAAACAAAAGCCCAAAACTCAGCCCAGAATAAGGAAACCACAAACAATCAGAGCAGAGCTGGGTAGGCTCTACACCCGGATGTGGCTCTCACACGTTGCTAGGGAAACCATGAGGGCTACCAAATCCCATTTGGAGCATGTAGAGAGCCTGGTGGGTTCACCCTGCTTTCACCATTCTTTTGCACCACACCTCCATTTCAATCAGAAGAAAGCATTTTCCCCTCAACAGTAGCAGTTAGCTTGAATGCTCAGGTTGAAGAGGCTGTTTGGTGCCAAGAGTAACTTCTGACAAATAAAAACAGGGCCAAATAAAAACAGGTGCACCACACCTCCATTTCAATCAGAAGAAAGCATTTTCCCCTCAACAGTAGCAGTTAGCTTGAATGCTCAGGTTGAAGAGGCTGTTTGGTGCCAAGAGTAACTTCTGACAAATAAAAACTTCTGACAAATAAAAACAGAGTGATCAAATGCTCTACCAGGGAGCTCACCCTGTCCCCTTCCAAAGTCACTGGAGGCAAATTGCAGCAAACACACACAATTACACGTGTGTAAACAGGGAATCTGAAATTGTAAAAATGAGTACATGAACAAAAAACAGAAAATATTTAAGGAAAACTAACACTTTGAAAGAGAAGCACAGAAGTCAGCAAATAGAAAAATGTGCACAATAGAGCAACAAAAGAGAGGATTTTAAATAATAATATCAGAGTTAAGGAAAGTTATCTATGAAATAAAAATGAGTTAGTTTGACAATTAGAGATTCTGGAAATAAAATAACATGATTATCAAAATAAAAATTTCAAGTAGACCAAATATCAAAATAGGTACCCCTGAGGAGTAAGCTACTAAGTTGGCAGACAGAGCTGAAAAATTCTCTCAGACTTCTGTACAGGACAAGAAAAAAAAAAAAGATGTGATCTAAAAGTCTAAAATATGAGGGATACTTGCAAGAGTGAAAATCCACTGAATCAGAAATTCAGTGCAATCTAAATCAAAATTCTAACAGAACTTTTACTGAACTTGACAAGTTAATCATAAAATGAAGAGAAAATGCAGATTAAAAAAGAACAGTGGAAGGAACTTGACCTACCAAATATGAAAACAAGCTATAAAGTTCTGTGAATTAACACGATATGGTGATTGTATGTATTCACTGGGTCTCGATACATGAACAAACATAGACGATAATTTAAAAAATGGAAAGCTCTTTCAAGAGTGATTTGTAGTTTCTAGAATATAGATCCTTTACATCTCTGGTTAAGTTAATTCCGAGATAGCGTATGATTTTTGGCGCTATTGTAAATGGAATGGATTCCCTAATTTCTCTTTCTTCAGGCTCGTTGTTCGTGTATAGAAATGCAACTGATTTCTGAGCATTGATTTTGTATCCTGCCACTTTGCTGAATTGCTCTATAACTTCTAGTAGTTTGGGGGTGGAGTCTTTTGGGTTCTCCATATAAAGTATCATGTCATCTGCGAAGAGAGACAGTGAAGAAGACAGAAAAAGATGGAAAAATATTCCATGCTCATGGATAGGAAGAATAAACGTGGTTAAAATCTCTATGCTACCCAGAGGAATTTACACTTTCAATGCCATCCCGATCAAAATACCAATGACATTTTTCAAAGAACTGGAACAAACAGCCCTTAAATTTGCTTGGAACCAGAAAGGGCCCCGAATCGCCAAGGAATTGTTGAAAAGGAAAAACAAAGCTGGGGGCATCACGTTGCCGGATTTCAAGCTATACTCAAAGCTGTGATCACCAAGACAGCATGGTACTGGCACAAAAACAGACACATAGACCAATGGAACAGAATAGAGAACCCAGAAATGGACCCTTGGCTCTTTGGGCAACTAATCTTTGACAAAGCAGGAAAAAACATCCAGTGGAAAAAGGACAGTCTCTTCAATAAATCATGCTGTGAAAATTGGACAGCTACATGAAAAGAATGAAACTTGACCACTCTCTCACACCATATACAAAGATAAACTCCAAATGGATGAAAGGCCTCGATGTGAGACAGGAATCCATCAAAATCCTAGAGGAGAGCATAGGCAGCAACCTCTTTGACATTGGCCACAGCAGCTTTTTTCATGACACATCTCCAAAGGCAAGAGAAACAAAAGAAAAAATGAACTCGTGGGAATTCATCAAGATAAAAAGCTTCTGCGCAGCCAAGGAAACAGTCAAAAAAACTAAGAGGCAGCCCATGGAATGGGAGAAGATATTTGCAAATGACACTACAGATAAAAGATTAGTATCCAAGATCTACAAAGAACTTCTCAAACTCAATACATGGGAAACAAATAATCAAATCAAAAAATGGGCAGAAGATATGAACAGACACTTTTTCAATGAAGACACACAAATGGCTAACAGACACATGAAAACATGTTTAAAATCATTAGCTATCAGGGAAATTCAAATCAAAGCCACATTGAGATATCACCTTACACCAGTTAGAATGGCAAAAATTGACAAGGTAGGAAACAAGAAATGTTGGAGAGGATGTGGAGAAAGGGGATCCCTCCTACATTGTTGGTGGGAATGCAAGTTGGTACAGCCACTCTGGAAAACAGTGTGGAGGTCCCTTAAAAAGTTAAAAACTGAGCTACCCTATGACCCAGCAATTGCAGTACTGGGTATTTACCCCAAAGATACAGACGTAGTGAAGAGAAGGGCCATATGCACCCCAATGTTCATAGCAGCATTGTCCACAATAGCTAAATTGTGGATGGAGCTGAGACGCCCCTCAATAGATGACTGGATTAAGAAGATGTTGTCCATATATACAATGGAATATTAGCCATCAAAAAGAACGATTTCACAACATTTGCAGCAACATGGGTGGGACAGGAGGAGATAATGCTAAGCGAAGTAAGTCAAGCAGAGAAAGACAATTATCATATGGTTTCACTCATTTATGGAACATAAGAAGAAGGAAGATCAGTAGGAGAAGAAAGGGAAGAAGGAGGGGGGGTAAACAGAAGGGGGAATGAACCATGAGAGACTATGGACTCTGGGAAACAAACTGAGGACTTCAGAGGGGAGGGAGGTGGGGGAATGGGATAGGCCGGTGATGGGTACTAAGGAGGGCACATATTGCATGGTGCACTGGGTGTTATACACAAGTAATGAATCATGGAACTTTACATAAAAAACTAGGGATGTACTGTATAGTGACGAACATAACATAATAAAAAATTATTATAAAAAAATAATAAAATAAAATGGGGCATATTTAAAAAATGGAAAGCTCATATTATGTTTCATGTGGAGAGTTAATGTGATAAACCAGAGATTTGAACTGTTTCCCTCTTGAGAAACAGGTCTGACTTCTTACTGGGCTTTGGTAAATGCTGAAGACCCAACAATGGGGCATCAGATGACCATGCAACCCGAGTTTCTCATGAGGTACCTCGTCTTGCCTTATGATTGGGTGTCCGCAGAAGCAGTCTATCATCAATTGGCAATGATATTATGGTAGCTTTGTAATGTGTCTGCCGGACTAGGCTGACCCTATTCCCAGAATTCCCTTTCTTGTGCATTTCTGGGTATGCTGGGTCACAAGGGGGGTTCTTGAGACATTCAAAAGGTTGCAAAGAAGAAGCAGCTCTTTGTAACATACTATACATACAGTTGTTAGTGATCTTTTGATTCACATCATTAGCATGAAGCAGCATCCGGACCTGAAAATACCCCATCTAATCCTACATCCTCCTCTAGATTTTCTGAGTTCAGGGCCAGGTATGTGTGTGTGGGTTTTACCTCCATGCTAAAGGGACATCAAAGCCAGGTCTTCGTTTGTCCTCATGGGGTTCCAGCTCATGTTCCCCAGGTTTTAGTCTACTCATGATCTTCCATTCCTGTCTGCCTGGTCTATGGATTTGCAAGGACAGCAGCCTTACAGAGACGTCTTAACCAGCGCCCTCTTGTATAAGCATAAATTCCTACTGGTTCTTACCTGATTGGGTCCTGACTGATACAGCTGAGACCAAGTTTGAGCAAATCCAGAAGGAATAAATAAATTACTTCTGGATTACGAGCAGGTGGCTCAGACTTCTTCAACACCAATTCCAGTTGAGATTGTCTCCTGTCCCTCGACTCATCAACAGCCTCCTACGATGATTCTTATGCACAACTCACTGAAGAGGAAACACTTCCAGGTGACATGCGGGCAGCAGCAGGAAAAGGAAAGCTGCCGCACTGCAGCCCCACTCAGGGATGACACCGAAGGACAAGGTGAGGGACAGGCCTCCCCTGGCAGACATTTGAACAGTGCGCGTGCACTGGGATCAGGGTGAGAGATGGTCAGTGGCGTGGCTCTACATTGATTCACAGGTAATTTCTAATGGTTTGGCAGGACGCTCAAGGACTTGGACTTTGGCAGGGACTTCCACGTTTGGAAGATTGCTCTGTACAAACCTCTCAGGGTGTGTGTCTCGTGTAGAAACCCACCAAAGGCCATCCCCTGCAGAGGAGACTCTTCGTATCAGGTGGACAAAATGACTGGCTCTATGGGTATCAGTCCGTCTCCTCCCTCAGACCCACAGTCTTTTGTTTCTCTGCCCTCGTGTCATCTTCTCAACCTTATCCCCTTATCTTCTGATCCCTTAGCCTGACTTATTTCCTTTCCTTCTTAGCCTTTATCACTCTCAATACATAACATATTCGCTTCCCTTCATTCACACTGCCCTATCCCGGTCACTGTCAAATCCCACCTGGACAGAGCAACCGCTTCTAAACTCATGTTTTTTCTCCCACTTACTCTCCACGCTGCAACCAAAATAGCCTTCCTTGAATAAAAGCTGAATTTGTCACTCCTCTTTTTAAAGGCACCCCCAGGGGCTCCTGGGTAGTGCAGTCGTTAAGCATCTGCCTTCGGCTCAGGGAGTGATCCCGGCGTTCTGGGATCGAGCTCCACATGGGGATTCTCCTCTGGGAGCCTGCTTCTTCCTCTCCCACTCCCCCTGCTTGTGTTCCCTCTCTCACTGGCTGTCTCTCTCTCTGTCAAATGAATAAATAAAATCTTTAAAAAAAATAAAAGGCACCCCTATCTCCCCTCTACCTTTCATGTAAAAACCTTCAAATGCCCTTTATGATACATCCCCCACCAACTCCTTACCCCACCTCAGCTTAGAACACCTCAAGATGCCAGGCATACCAAACTTCCTTCTGTTCTTCAAACCATACCACACTCCATCCTAGAGGCCTTGCCACGCATCTTCCCCACTGCCTGGAAGACTTGCTCCATCTTACCTCTTTTTCCAGTAGCTTCTGTTTGCCCTCCAGTCTCAGAATAAATGTCACTTTTTCTGGAAGGCCTTCCCTCAGCCTTTCCCCTTTGTAGTGGCATCGTCTCTTTTTCATATGATAGCTGTCACCATCCTTTCTTACAATTACCCATTTAATTGTTTATTGGGAAGTAGTGAAGCAAGGAGTTTTAAGAGCGTGGTCCTGAGTCGGCCTGCCTGGATGTGAATCCCAGCTCCGCCTCTTACCAGCTTTCTGACCCCAGGTAATTTATACCAATAATGGTATTCAGTTGGTGTGAGGATGAAGTGAACTAATGATACTTGTAAAGCCCTTATAACAATGCCAAGCAAAGTAAATGCTCAAGTAAAAGCAACAAGTATTTGCTGAAAGAATAGATAGAGATAAGTGGATGACATCTTCATTACAGTCATAAAGCGAGTCAGTGTGGAAGCTGGTCTGGGAATCCAAGTCTCCTGTCTTTTCTTGCGTTGTTTTCTCTCTTTATAATCGTGAATCTCAGGCTGAAATGAGTGTACCCCCAGGAGGGCACATTAATTTGCTCAGATGTTCTGAGCCCCAACATAAAGAGGATTCATCTTCCTTGAACACCAATTTTTGTTTGATGATAAGCAATTTAAAATGTTATCTTTACATTGGGGAGTAAAATGTAATACTCACCCAAATGTTTAAGGTAACATAAGACTAGAAATAAAATGTCCAACTTAGGGGTTTACCTCGCCCCCACCCCCACACCCCCATTCCAACATTGCCCTTCACCAACCAACAGGGCCACCATACCCAACCAGGGATGGCACGGGCCACCAAACAGTTCTTAGTGTCATTATTGACAATAAGGAGCAACACAACAGAATTAACTTCGATGCCCTCTAAAACACTGGATAGCATCTTAGATACTATTTTCATTGGAATTTGGCCCACATGTATGTGAAGATCATTTGGACTTCCAAACAAAATTTGAAATTACATTTTTTCCTCATTATTTCTGATTATAAGTTTTTTCTAAGACTATACAAAGAAAGGCTAAGCCATTAAATAATTATATGTTGCTGCTTCACATTAACTTCAGACAAACTGGTCATAAATAGGAAAGCCCATTGTCAGTGGCAAAACACAGCTGGCCTTATCCATTTCCACGTGCAGTCACTGAGCTGGCTCCCGGAGGAGGTATACGGGGGATGGAAGGAAAGGTATCCTAATGGAGCAGCTTTCGCAACGGCGGTACTCTTGACATCCGGAGTGAATACGTTGTTGCGCGGGCTGTCCTGTGCATTGTAGGATGTTGAGCAGCAATCCTGACCTTGCCCCACTAAATGCCAGCAGCGTCTCCTCCCTCTAGCGTGACAACCAAAAGCTCCAGTCATGGAGACAGACCCAATGTCCGCCGGGAGGAGGGGGGTGGCAAAATCACCCCAGTAGAGAACCACCATAATAGAGACAACAGAGCCAAGATGACAAGAAACACGGAATATCTTTTCAAAACAGACACATTCTATTTGGACCCTCCTGTTTAAATTCTGCTGTAGAACAATTGCCAACAATAAAATGCACCCCATCCTCAACGTTGCAAGACTTGTTTTCAACGGCAACAAAGGAAAGGTGCATGAGAAGCTGCTTTTTTTTGGAGACTTTCACTATTCTTGGATAGGGATCTAAATTCCATTCCTTTTGAAAGAAGTCACTTGGAAGAACAGCTTATAGTTCTTTTTCTCCCACATGCCAGAAATTGTTGTAGAGAAGCCCTTTTTCACACTATTACTTTCAGAACGCCTCAAAGAGCGGCTTGATCTTCAGTCATTCCCTGAGTTGAGAATCATTTTCTTGGCTTTCGCAGCCCTGGCCAGGAGTGCTAACCTGCTGGGCATCTAAGTGGTGTCTGAAACTGCTCATTACAGGGACCAGGGCTGACCTACGGAGATGCTAATCGCTCACCTGAACTTCAAGAGCTGACCTTATTTTGTAAGGATCTGGTGAAGTCATATTAATAGCTTCCTTATTCAATACCAACGGAATGTATTGTTAACAGTATTTGTGACCCAAAAACTAGAATCCAGTTGTGAGAACACCTGCCAAAGAAATTCTGCCTGTCTCACCAAATTACTCTCCCCAAGAAGATGTGCATTATTTTTTTCATTGCCAAGAATGTGTGCAGCTCTGCTGTGGTCCACCTGGCCCCCAGGCTCTTCTACATTCTGTTTCTATTTTTAGGTTTTGCTTCAAACCTGAGGAACTCAACCTTCCCTGGGTGAAAGAAAAGCATCTGTCACATGGGTATGAAGGGAGGGATGGGGCATAATTTGTGGCAGAATTAGTGTCAGAGTCTCACTCCACTAAATAGACCCTCCTTTGCCTCGACGTCTCATTCACCTTGTCTTTTCCCATGAAACTGGTTTGTACTTAATAATCTAGGAGATAAAACAATAATACATGTGTTAGATGTTTTTTTCAAGAAGATCCTTTAAAAAAGAAAAACTACTGAGCTTATTCTATTAAATTCATCTGAAGACTATTCTGGTGTCTTTTTTTTCCTTTCCTCATATGCATTTTTTTTTCTCATAAAGCTCGTATCGTGTTTACCTTTTCTTTCACACGTTTTTCCTATATCATGGTCAGATGTTGGGAAGCGGACATTGCTGTTGATTTTCCTATTTTAAAGAAGGGGGAACTACTAAAAGACTTCGATCAATGGCATAATTCTAACTAGATCTCGGTTCTCCAAACTTTTTTCCTCAGCGTTCTTATTGCTGATTTACACAACCTCTCTATCACTTTCCATGTCGTTGTCACATCAGTATGAACCGTGGCATGTGGTTTCGGAATGGCTCTATCTTCAAAAAGAAGAACAAAAAGAAGTCAAAGGTTATCCTTTGACAACGCTAACAAAAGCGTATGCCTGTAAATCTTCAGCTAAAAGAAATACGTAATGTTCACTAAATAGACTCAAAATACAAACTCCTTTGCCTTCTATCCAATACGTTGAGTACATACATGACCGTTGGGTTAAAATATGTGATTACAAAGGGGGAAAGAGGTGAGATCTAAATGTCATTTTTCCGTGAAAGCCTTATAAAATCTATTTCAGGAAAATCGGTCTTTGGTGGAAGATTATTTGAAAGCCCAGAACAAGAGCAAAAAAAAAAAAAAAAAAAAAAAGTAGGCTAAAACTGTCCTAATTTATAGCCCACTGGCTGGCTCTGGCTTTTGTGACGGAGTTTATTGGTACATTAGGAACTGCACAGACATAAACGTGCACGTGCAATCAGCAGAGAACTGAAAAGTAGAAAATTAAGCAAAGGTTCAAAGCAGTTGGAATCCTTTCTGAGCAAGAATAGTGGCTGTTTGGGTCATTCTGACAGCAGGCGAAGAGTAGATAAAGATCTAAGTAGCTACCTCCCTTCAACTCAACTGTTCGGGTACGGTGATTCCACCCAGGAAGAAAAATGCTCAAAATATCACATTGTCTCTCCAGTAAATGGAAGAAAAGATGCTTTTATATTTTTATTGTTATCAATGTTCTCTCCAGAGGATGGAAACTCACAATAGAGCCATAAATACTCGATACGCTGGACATCTTAAAAGTTAGATACAGGAAGGCCTTAAACACAAGGCTCTGGCCACAGAAATGGGAAAGTGACTGAGCCACCACATCATTTGTCTCGAACTTAACGTTGCCAAGAAATCGCAGTCTTGGCACAGAATACAGAAATCATTTCCTCTGGTGCTCTTCGTTCTCAAAGCTCTGACTCAGGAATGGTGAGCGAGGAGATGCTGAATGAAACGCTGATAAAAATGACTTTCAAAAAGCCAAGTCAGAGAAGGTCCAGGAAAAGAATCCATGGATTTTTGAAAACCTGCAGGAGTGATTTAGAAAATACAAACCAGATGACTCAGCAATATAGTTTAGAAAACACATACAAGACCCGTGTTCAAAAAACAAAATGGAATAGCAATAAAAGAGTAAAAAATAAAAATAATAAAAAATAATTTTAAAAAACAATTGAGTATGTCAAAATGGCTGGTAGACATATTTTATTTCCTGCTTGTCTTAAAGAAGGAGGTAGGCGTTCCAGTGCCTGTGAAGGTCTAGCCTCTCCTGGCCTGGATCCCCAAAGGGATCCAAAGGAGCATACCCGAAAGGAACATAATGTTAAACAGAAAATTTTAAACACCACGAAAGGTGCAGAGAGAAACCACGGAAGAAGGGCAAACGTCTATATTTGAGTGGCTTTAGTGTCACCTTTTTCCTGCTTTTCGAAAAAGGGGTCCCACCATTTTCATTTTAAACTGAGCCCTGCAACTTATGCAGAACATTCGAAGGCTGAAGATCCCTCCCCTAGGCAGTGAACAAAGCTCAAGGACTCTCTGGGAGACGAGACGTTCATTCAGAAAGCTGGAAAGGACCGCATGGTAGCTTTGTTGCTCTCCCGGAGACCCAATCTTGAAACACACCAATGAAGACCAAATTCTAACTGTGCATGCCACGCCAACTGCCAAGACCCAGCTAAAATCCTGACAGTAGTTTCTGAGGTATCCTCCAAAGGATATCTATTTTAGACTCTTAAGTCTCTCAAACCGATACATTCTCTTTGCCACAGATGCGAGTTGGGCTCTTGCGACTTTGGAATGGAACAGCCTGAGCCATACAGAGTTCAGAGGGGAAGGTGACTTCCTGTCTCACTCCTCCCTGCGCAGGAATTCCCATCAGCCTCCAGAACCGGGCTTCAGAAGGGAGGTGCCCGTTACACCCCACCAGGCTCAGACCAGGAGTCCCATCCTATGTTGATTGAAGACCATACTCAAAGAAAAATTTCAGTTAATGGGAAGTTCATCCCAAAGTCCCCAGAGAATAATAAAAATAGGCACGATAGGGGGCCAATTCCAATGGGAAGATATTCCTAAACAACTCATGGCTGGAAATTAAAAGGCAAAAGGAGTTTCTGAAAAGTCCTTTTAGTAATAATATTCAGAGGAAGGGGAAGTCCACTCTTAAGGAAGAGTTCACGCTGAATTTCATAAATAATTCACAACTTTCAGCAATGGTTTCAAGGCAATTTTGGAAGGAACAGAAAATAGTGAGTCCAGAGGGGAAAAAATTACAAGTCTTTGCCTGCAAGAGGCGGAGAGGGGACTTTACAGTTTGGGTTACAGAATTTGCTTTGGGATCTAGACTGTCTATTGATGTCATTGCTGAAAATAATTCCAAAGGAAAAATCTATTATTTGACCCAGGGCACCTTTTTACTTGACAGCAAGACGTACTACTGCTGAGAATCTGCGATGTGTTACTTACGTCACGTTCTCCTTTGTTAAAGCTAACACACGCTGTGCTAGGTCCTGTGTTAAATGCTCTCGCACACTCGATCCCAGGTAATCACCACATCTCTAGGAGGTGCATTATATCACTCTTCCCATGTCACAGAAATTGAGACTCAGAGACGTTAGATAGCTTCCACAATATCTCAGAGGAAATTAACAGGGCCAGGACTCATCCTGGTGTGTCTGACTGCCCATTGGTGTTACACAGTTTCTCACAAGCCAGAGAGGTCTGGGATGCTCACAGCTTCTAGAGAAAAACTTTATTTTTTTAATTTTTTTAAATATTTTTTTTAAGTAATCTCTACACCCAACATGGGGCTCGAACTCACAGCC
This sequence comes from Ursus arctos, assembly GCF_023065955.2. NCBI lineage: Eukaryota > Metazoa > Chordata > Mammalia > Carnivora > Ursidae > Ursus > Ursus arctos. The sequence goes on along the minus strand of NW_026622819.1, from coordinate 11,964,186 downwards.
CCAAGATCAAGAGTCACATGCTCTACTGACCAAGTCAGCCAGGTGACCCTAGAGAAAAACTTTAAATGAAGGGAAGGAAGTTGAACACAGCAGACCAACCCTACCTATATGCTGCCAGTTTTTTAATTCATATGCCCTTTTCCTCAATTTATAAATGGAGAAAATATTACTATGCTTACTTCATTTTCTTGGCTTTGACTTCCCAAAAGACAACATCCTAATGAGTTCAAAATAAAAATGTGTTTGATATACTCAGAGAAGCATGGGGGGGGAGGTTTTAAAATTATTTTATTTCAAGAAATTTGTTCTGGAAGAATGGTCTTAATAAAAATCCAAACTACCCATATTGAGTATAAAATGTTGCCACGTGTGTACGTGTGTGTGCACGCACCAATGTGTCGTACGCCTAGCATGTCCCAGTAAGACAAACCCTGGACATTTTACAAATGTCTGAAAACAATGGAAACAGGTCACTGGATCAGAGATTAGCTGTGACCCCATACCAAGGGTCTACTACGTACACAAGCTTCACACTGTTGTTCACATAGTCTTTTCCTGGTTTCTTCCAATTAATGGATAATTTCTATAAAGCACCTGTAATGCTTTTATTTCTGTCCTGATTGAAAACCTTAACTAAAAATGCCACGAAGACCTGTAATAACAAGGGGAATTTGTCTTTTCAGGGACACTTGGACCCTCTGCCACCCTTCCCAGCATGAAATTAAAAAAAAAAAAAAAACCAAGCTTGAACACTAGAGGGCAACATTGTTCCTCATATATATACTCAAAAGAAAAACTAGGGATGTATAAAATTTCTCAATGTTTTTTCTTCCCTTTAAGACTCTCTTTGATACATACAATTTGATGAATTTGGAGATATGTATATACCCATGAAACCATCACCATAATCAAGGTAATAGACATATCCATCATTTCCAAAAGATTCCTCCTGCTTCCCTGGCTTTTTTTGTGGTAAGAATGCTTAACGTGAGGTCTACCCTCTTAAAACACTTTCAAGGGTACAACACGGTATTGCCAACTATAGGCTCTTCGTTGTATGGCAGATCTTAGAATTTGTTCATCTGTGTAACTGAAACTTTATATTTTTTCTTTAATAATAATTTTTTAATTATATTATGTTAGTCACCATACAGTACATCCCCAGTTTTTGATGTAAAGTTCCATGAAACTTTAATACCTGTTGAAAAACATCTCCCCATTTCCCCCACCTACCAGCCTCCGGCAACCGCCATCTTACTGTTTCCATGAACTAACTGACTACGTTAGATACCTCATAGAACTGGAATCAAGCAGTGTTTGTTCTTCTGTGATTGGCTTATTTCACTTAGCATAATGTCCTCCAGGAACATTCATATTGTCCCAACTGGCATAATTTTCTTTTGTTTCTTTAAGGCTGGATATAAAATATTTCATCGTATGTATACACCACATTTTCTTTATCCATCCATCCGTTGTTGGACGCTTAGGTTGTTTCCATGTCTTGGCTGTTGTGAACAATGCTGCAATGAACATGGGAGTGCAGCTGTCACTTTGAGATACTGATTTTGATTCTTAGGGGCATATACCCAGAAGTGGGACTGCTCGATCATATAGTCATTTTATTTTTGAGGAAGCTCTGTACTGTTTTCCATAGCTGCTTTTTCCAGACCTATGGACAATCTGCCCATGTTCCTGGCATTGACTAAAGCCTCTACTTGCCTACTATCTCCCTTATCCCCTCATCTATTTAAGGACATTGTGATGTTCTTTTCTCACCAGCTGTATCAATGTCTTCCTCTTACCGTGTCATTTGCAACGTTTGCTAAAAAGGGAAATGGGGTGCATCAAGATAGTTTAAGTAAGTACTTTATTGAAATACAATATATGTATACAGAAAAGCACACGAATCATAAGTACGCGGTTTGATGGTTTTTCACAAAGTGAATACAATGAGCCCTGAACTCAAGAGAAAGTACAGGACCTGCCTCCAAAGTCCCTCTTGTGCCGCCTTCAAGTCACTACCCACCAATGTCGACCACCATTTTGACTTCTCACTTTTTCCCCCATTCTATACAGATAGGAAAGGACAACAAACCCTTTTTGTGTCTGGCTTCTTTTGGTCAACAGCATGTGTGAAAGACTCAGCCACACCGTGTATTCACTCTCATTGCTGTACATTACTCCACTGTACATATTCACCAGAATTTGTTTCCCTTTCCACCCGTAACGGACATGTGTGTTGTTTCCAGTCTAAAATATTATGAGCAGTGTTGTTATGAACAACCTTGCATGTGCCTTCTGTGTCTTATGTATTTCAGTGGGTATATAACTAGGATTGGAATGGCATATATATATATTTAATATATATGAGTGTACGGAATATACGTATATATGATAGATACTAGGTGGATGAAATATCTGCATGCCTGTCTGCAAAAGCAAAGGTCTTGATCACGTGAGGGGAACGTATGGAACATAGTGTAAACGCTTCATGGGTTTAAAGACCTTTAATATGCTTCAGCTCTCAAATGCATTTATGTATTAATCTGCAGCCTGGACCTTCTCCGAAAACTCCAGACTCTCAGCCCCCATGGCCAGCTCAACTTTTCCATTTCACTGTCTAATAAGTATCTCAGATTAACCTATCCAAAGCCGCACTTAGTCCCTTGTCCATATTTGTTCTGCCTCCGTCTCTGTCATTTCATGGAAGAGCAAATCCATAAATTCAGATCATGCTAGTCAGAGACCTTGCATCCTCCACTCCTTCGTCTCACACTCGCTTCCAGCTGTTCAGCTTTTTCTTTCAACACCCAGAATTTGACTACTTCTCAACAGCCCCCAGCTAATCAGATGAACTAATTAAAGTCTGTCTACCATTCTGATCCAAGCCCCCATCATCTCTCTATTCTATCTTGCAATAGCCTTGGACCTTTGACTTCTGTCCCCGATTCTGCCCTTGCCCCTTTGCATTCTGCTCTTCCCATAGGAATCAGAGCGGAGTCATGAGCCTACAGAACATAAAGGGGTCCGTGATATTGCGCGACATACTAAGCAGTGTATATTTGGTCTCCGTCCCTGTTCCTGGCACCAAGTTCCTAAAACCTTTGTAACTTCCTAAATTATGAGGGTGATGAAGGTGTCTTTTGTTATATTAATATGGTGACCTTGCAGAAGCACCTAAGTAACCTAAGGATGGGGTCTGGTGTCCAGTGGACCCAACCATGAGGTTAGACGGTTGGAGATTCCAGTCTCACCCCTGACCTGCTGGGAGCCTGGGAGAGAAGAGGAGCTGGAGATTGAGTTCAGTTGCCAAAGGCCAGTGATTTCATCAATCATGCCTGTGTCACGAAGCCTCCATGAAAACCCAAAAGGACGAGGTTCAGAGAACGTCCATGTTGGTGACCACGCGGAGACGTGCCCAGAGAGGGCGTGCAAGCTCCTTCCAGCATTCCTTACCCTGTGCACTGCTTCACTGGCTCTTCATCTGCATCCTTGACAATATCCTTCAATATCCTTCTCATAAACTGCTGAGTGTAAGTAAATGGTTCTCTGAGTTCTGTGAGGCACCAGGCAAGTTAGTCACAACTGAGGAGGGGGTCGTGGGAACCTCCGATCCGCAGCCAGTCTGTCTGCAGCATGGGTGATGAGCTGGGCTCGTGGTTGGCTTCTGAGGCGGGTAGTAGCAGAGGGGCAGGCTGTGGGGCTGAGCCCTTAACCTGCAGGATCAGACACCACCTCCAGACCAGAATTAATTAAGTGCGCGGTGCCTGGAAAAACAACACACATTGGCGCTTCAGTCTGCTAAGAACCATCTAGTGTCTTCTAATCTCACTCCAAGTAAAAGCCAAAATCTTTATACGTGACATCTAGGCCCCCACCTAATTTTCTCTCCACCACTTATTTGTCCTTACTTCTGACTATCCTCTTCCTCACTCTGTTCATGGCCTCTTTGCTGTTCTTCTAACAGTCCTGCTTCCATAGACTATTTGCATTTATCGTTCTAATGCCCTAAAATATTATTCCACTCAAATATTGGCATGACTTGCTCCTTCGATTCCTTCAACTCTTTATTAAAATGTCTTTTTTGAAAGGCTTTCCTTTGCCACTCTGTTAAAAATTGCATCCATGATCCCTACACCCCCTCTATATTTATGGGTGGTTTTCTTTGTTTTGTTTTGTTTTACTTACCTTGTTGGGGTTTTTTCATGAACTACTTTTTTTAGTAGAAAATATGTTCCACACATGCCAGTAATTTTGTCTGCTTTGTTCACTTCATGCTAAACTAAGAAAGTTTACCCTTATGCTAAAGTAGGGACTAAGAAAGTAGCTGCCTTATATGAAGAAGATTATCTTTTGGAAAAATATTCCTATTTTCCAGTGTCAGTAGGAAATAATGTGTCATATTCTGTATGTTCCACCGTAAATTCGACATGTCCAAAACCAGACTCATTATCTTTTCTTGTCTTCTGGGCTGTCTGATTTGGTTGGTAGGAAGTACTAGGAGACACAAAATAGGAATGTAGGAGGCGTTCCACCATCATCGTGCTTGCCCACTTCGTTACAAATGTGTGTTAGGTTGTTTCCCATCCTCACCTGACTCTAGCTTAGTCTAAGCAGGAACCTGATCTGTGTTACCCATTACTGGACGCTCCATGTCTGGCACCATATGTCATGTGGTAAGAGTTTCATAATTCTTGGTTAGATAAATGTCACCAAGAACATTCTAGACTCTTCCCTTCCTCTCATCTCCACTTTCCAAGAGGCTTCAAGCCCCTGGTTCTAGTCCTAAATGTTTCTCTGATTCACCCCTTCCCTTTCTCTCCAACAATCTTGTCCAGGCCTTGCCCATTCTTCACATTAATTCTTGCACTAACCTACTAACTAGACCCTGCCTCCACACTTACCTTGCTCTTGTCCATCCTTCTACACGGCTTTCTAGGCACCTGCTTATAACCCTTTAAAGGATGCTCCCTTGCCTACAGCAGAGTCTCACCTCCCTTGTAAGTTCTGAAGCTTACCTCTCCCCCATCAGTCCCTAAGTCTCCAACGAGGCCAAAGCATTCATGGCTCCCAGGCTTCGGCAGGCCCCGTCCTGCTCCACACTCCTACCTGGGCCATGGTGTTAACCTGGAGCGCTCCCGCCCACCTGTCCGTTAATTAACTCCTGCTCATTTGCCATCGTGCCAGGATATACCTCTAAGATAGCCCACGTCCCACAGTGCTAAAACGCTCTGTTCATCTTCCTTCCCACCTGTCCCTTGAGGGCAGGAATTCTGTATGTTTTCTCTTTGTATCCCAAGAGGCTTGTTTGGTGCCTCTGTAATGGCGGGTCCTTGAAGAATATTTACTGGACTATAGTGTGGAAACACATCTTCATTTACGAGGTTATCTCTTTACCTCACCCTCTTTTTAGTTTCCTTTGTTCCTCTGCTTTTAATGCTTATGAAGGGTTGAATTTTTTTGTATTGATTTTTAAGAAGTTTTTCTTTCAAGACCTCATATCAAAATTGTATGCTGGTAACTGGGTTCAAAAAATTGAAATCCAAGAGTTGACTGAATTTTCACTCAGTTTACCAAGATAGAAGGTTTCCAGCTTCCCTGACTGCGGTGAGGAGTAGACGCAGTCAGGTCTCCTTGCCCAGAACGGCACTCCTCCTCACACAGTGCTGCCCACCATCCCTGCAAAGAGAGGACTGGCCCCCCTGCCTCTCACTCAGGATGACTGCAATGGGCTGAACTGCATCTCCCCCAAAGCTCATGTTTTGGATTCCTAACCACCAATATTTCAGAATGTTACTGTATTCGAGATAGGGTCTTCACAGAAGTGATTAAGTTAAAATGAAATCATTAGGGTGTACCCTAACCCGATATAACCCCATCATCATAAGAGGAGATATTGGACACAGACACACACAAAGGGAAGACCATGTGAAGGTAGAGGAAGAAGATGGCCACGTACATGCCAAGAACGGGGGCCTCAGGAGAAACTCTGCTGACATCTTGATCTCAGACTTCTAGCCTCCAGAATTATTTAAATCACCCAGTCTATAGTGCTCTGTTAAAGTAGCCCTAGCGAACTAACACACTAACATTCGTGTGTCCGTCCTTTCCATGTGCCTTTCGCAACAGGGGAAACACTGTGCATTCTGTTTCACAATCCGCTTTTTCATGCGATCATAAGTAAACATCTTTCCATATCGAGCATTTTTAATGATCCAGCGGCCATTCGGGATATCACAAGACATTATACAGTCTTTTCTTAAAGGAGCCATGCCTTGTTTTTGCACAACATTTGAAAAGACACTTGACAGAGAATCGTGTTGGAAAGCGTGCCATGGGGGCCTCATGCCCATCAACCCACTTCCCCAATTTCACTTTTTGAATTAGGAAGGAAGAGAGGAAGAAAGAGAATCAGACCCTTTTTGGAGAATGAATGATTTCCCATCTTCATGGGAAGCACGAATGTGTAAATTCTTCAAATGCCATAGGCCTTAAGTGATTCTATTTTAAAATATTCTGGAATGAAAAGGAATGGTCCAAAAAGCAGCTGGGAGATCCCGTGGAGCTGGCCTGCAAACAAACACCGTAAAGGCCGAGATACAGTCGGTCGATCGTGTTAACGCAGCACCTGAGCGCCTGTGTTGTTTCACACGTGGGTTTGTTTCTAAATTAGAGTGAAAACATGTTACACACTGTTTCGTGCCCTGTGTAGGGCTCCACTGATGAAAGATGTTATATGGAAGTAGGTAGGAACTCCAGTTTTGGTGGCTGCTGGACCTCCGTTCAAATCTCAGCTCCTCTAACGAACGAACCACGATGCCTGGACCACCCACCTCTGTCTCTCTAAGTATTTTCCGCATCAGATCATCTGTGACATATCCAGACTAGCAACACCACTCTGGGGTCCTGTGGGGGAGAATAAGTGAAAAATAATTTACTTAGTATGGTGCCTACACATAGTAGGTATTAGCTAAGATAAATAGACAGATACCTGGTTTTTTTAGAAAACAATTACATTACTATACATATAAGTGGTACATGCTATGCATCATTATACATATAATTACATTATACATTATAATGCATATATGCATTATACATTATGCGTATAATTACTACATGATTACTATTATGACAATACGTATTTATCAGGCGGCATTTGTCTATGCATAAACAAACCCTTTTTTTATTAAGTTTTTTTTTTAATTCCAGTACATTAACATACAGTGGTATATTAACTTCAGGTGTACAAGACAGAGATTCAACCATTCTATACATTACTTAGTGCTCGTTGTGATAAGCGCACTCTTTAATCCCCATCACCCATTTCACCCATCCGCCCACTCAGCTCCCCTCTGGTAACCGTTAGTTTGTTCTCTATAGTAAAGAGTGTTTCTTCATTTGTCTCTCTCTCTCTCTTTTTTTTCCTTTGTTCATTTGTTTTGTTTCTTAAATTCTACATATGAGTGAAATCACATGGTCTTTGTCTTTTGCTGACGGACTTACTTTGTTTAGCTTTATACTCTGTTGTTTCAAATGGCAAGATTTTATTTTTTGATGACTGAATAATATTCCACTGTGTGTGTGTGTGTGTGTGTGTGTGTGTGTGTGTGTGTGACACACACACCACTTCTTTAACCATTCATCTGTTGATGGACCTTGGGCTGCTTCCATATCTGGCTACTGTAAATAACGCTGCTATAAACATAGGGGTGACTGTATCCCTTTAAATTAATGTTTTTATATCTCCTGGGTAAATACCTAGTAGTGCAATTGCTGGAGCATAGGGTAGCTCTATTTTTAACTTTCTGAGGAACCTCCATACTGTTTTCCACAGCAGCTGCACCAGCTTGCACTCCCACCCACAGTGCACGAGGGTTTCTGCTCTCTACATCCGCACCAACACTTCCTGTCGCTTGTGTTTTGATTTTAGCCATTCTGACAGGTATGAGGTGATATCTCTTTGTGGTTTTGATTTGCATTTCTCTGATGATAAGTGATCTTTTCATGTGTCTGTCGGCCAGAAAGATAGATACCTTTTACTGCTATTGCCCCTGCAACGTTTCTGTGAGGAAATCTCACATTCTGAATACAAGATTTGTATTGTCTATAAAGCAGGCCGACTTAGGTAATACTTTGTCCTCCTCTTCACTGGTTGATTGGGGAAAAGACCTAAAAATATAAAGTTTGTAAAAAGTAAGCTATCGTTTGAGCAGAGAAATTAACTTATTCTTTCTTGCCACCACGATAACATGGGAATGACTTTTAAAACTTTTCATTTCAACACAAAAGACACCTTTCAATGAACAAGTAGTTTAGTTTCGGTTTTCCAGATTCATTGATTCCCCTCTGTAAATATTACAGAGTTTCAGTGAGTAAATATAGACAGAGGGGCAGAGCTACAAAGGTTGATGTCTTTGGATCGGAGGTCATGGGAACTGAATCACCGCAGATAAAGCTGAGCTGACTTCAGCCATCCGTGGAGATAATGGGATCTCTTCTTTGTGTGGAATGAGCATTTCCTCACAGTTACGGAACATCACCTATTTCTATATAACTTGGGGAAGCAGCAGTTTTCAGTAAAGGTACTCTCCTCTCATAAAAGTTTAGTATTGTGAGAATCAGAGTAATTCTAATGCATCATTACAATGTAAACCAGCCACATTTTCTAGCTCATTTGAGTTTTCCTTAGGAAAAAAAAAATTACATATCACATTTTCTTTGCTCAAGACAGCAAATCATCTTTGTTGCTCTTGTATTTTAACTTCGATCTCCTTTCTCAAGTTCACTCCATGGCGTTTCAGGGTTTTGCCCCTCATCCAACCACCTTTGATTACGATGTCACGTGGCTGCCTCTCACCCAGAATCCCCTAACTCACCTGCTGATATGTCTGGTCGGTCTGAACATTCCTCCCTCAATGCTGAGACTTCTAAAATGTATCTTCCACAGAACACCAAAGGCCAGGGCCTTGAGCCACAGCAGCTTTTCCCCTAGAATTATAATGAACCCGAATAATTCTTGACCACCTTTGCTAAATGATTTTCTATGTTCTCTCCTCTTAGAAGGCGATTTAGGGAATGATGTGTTAAAGTGGTATTTTCTTTTTACGGTAAGGAAAGAAAAGTCCTTGAGGAAGACAGGCTTTGATTGTTGAGAAATTACTTTGGGCTTCTCTCCATCCCTCCCTCCCTGCCTACCCACATCACTGCACCGGCAACTACAAGAATCCAACAGACCCAAAACACACTGACTAAATGGAACCACAGTGCTTCCTGACATGCGGAACACTCAGCCTTCAGATGACGCAAGATGGCGGTACAAGTTAGTCATGTGCAAACAAGAGTGGCCATGACTAGCTCTATTTGCTTGGGTTCCAAGTGTCACCACCTACACTGTACCAAGCCTATGATAGCAATGATAATCCTTGTTCCTTTATTCATTGATAGAGCGATCACTGGGTCCAGCAGGAGTAAGGATGAATGAAACAGTACCCGTGTTCATCAATAACTCATCCTCTAACAGACAGGAGGGCAATTCCAAAACAACATGGAAACCCAGTGATAAGTATGTGCCAAGAAATGGGGGCTTCTACCCCAGAGGCCGGGGGAGGAGGTCCTAGCAAAGACTTCCTGGGAAAGGCAATGCTGGAACTGAATCTTATACTCAAGATCTCAGAGATCAAGATATATTTGCACGCGTAGAAAAATCCTTATGTTCAAGCAGATGACCTCTCAAGCTAACTTGCTCCACAAACATCCTCAATTCCCACTGGAAAATGGGCTCCAGAGCTGTGATTTCTTTATGGAATTAAATTTGGTCCATTTTCTTTTACTTCTTCTTCTCATGGGAATGAAACCATAAATCCTGTTCACAAAATAGGTATTTCTCGACTTTTAAAACTTTGGTTCGGAAAACATCCATTTCCTGCTCCGTTAAATAAGGTTCTGGCGGATGCTGGTTCTCACCCTTCTGCCAAAGCCATTATACACGTGGGCTGTGGTGTTTGGACAGACTTTAAGTAGGAGTGTTGAGTCCCAACGGGTGTGTCCTGATGCGATAATTGCTTTTGGGACAGGTTATTGTGCACGGTTTCCAGTTCAGGGCGTTCAGCTTAAAATACATTTTGCCTATCGTGCAAATCACTTGGAAAAAAAATCCTTGGTGAACTGCCTATAAAATTCCTAGCACAGGCTAAGTCATATCCTCAAGTATTTCATTTTTCCATTGGACCCAACTTTAGAGACTTTAATTAAAGGCAAATTTTATTACTTTCATTCTAAGGGTGGAGACTGGGAGACGTTAGCATAAAATGAGTCATGCAGAGTTGCAGAAAGGGTCAGATGCAGAATCTTCTGGTAGATGCTCGTTGGGATGCCTGGTTATTCAATGTGACTACCGCTTACATTTGCTTTCAGTAAGATCTTTTTCCATGTTTGTGATATAATGCAACAGATCTGTAGAAGTGGATGCAGAAAAGAAAATGCGAATTATTGAGATGGCTGTCCTGTCATCAGCTTCAGTTCATCAGTGCATTTTACAGGAAAACGTGTCTTTAACTTTTTATCCTTCTGAGCACACAGCTAAGCTGTCCTTCAAGATAGCATATTGGGGGCCGTCCATCAAGCCTACCCCTGGTCTCTACAAGTACATTCTAGGGTCCTATTGATCCTAATTGGCTGCTTTTGTGCAAATATGTCGCTCTATTAACTTATTTTTAATGTATCGTCTATACGAGCGACTGTTCATCAAGAAATATGCTCTCAACTTGAGCAAGAGTCGGATGGGAATATCCTTTGACTGTTGAGCGTTGAGAATATTTTTCTTGGCAAATGTTCACTGCTGAAGACAATTAATTAAAAATAAGTTAGCAGGCCAATATCTTTGTGGGAGGATTGCCCAATGATCAAATGTAATGCTTGATAATCCTGGTCCTTGCCATGGCTCAGCAGCAATTACATTCCCCTAGGCAAGGAAACACTCCTCCCAGGTGACAGAAGTGTGGTTGCCTCTCAGCAGGAAGCCCTTCTCTTAGCAGCTGTTTCATTGATTCCGCATGTGGGCGTGGGTGCATGAGCCGCAACAAGCCGCTGCTGTCTAGCCTTTGAAGAGGGCCAGCTGCGAGTGCTGGGGAAACTAATAAATCCACGTTCCAGTTCTCCTTCTCTCCATGGTTATTCATTGGGCACCTCCTGAATGCCGGGCCCTGTGCCACACTGCAGGAAAAGGCCAGTGAACACAAGGGTCACAACCTCATGGAGCTTACAGTCTAGTGGGAGAGACAACCAACAAATGCAGGAGCATACGGAGGACTATGAGAACACATTAGGAAGGAATCCAAACTAGACAGGAAAATTAGGAAATTAGACACCTGCCAATCTAAGAACTGGCTTTCAAACTTGGCTACACATTGAAATCACCTGGAGAGCTGTAAAAAAAAACCCTCTTCTTGGGTTCACCCCCAGAGATTCTGATTGGACTGGTATGGGGTGAAGGCTGGAAATCAAGATGTTTTTAAAGCTCCCCTAGATAATTCTAATGCACAGCAAAATTTGGGAACATGAGTCTAAAGATAAGTGAGAGTGAGTCCAGTGAAGATTGTCCCAGCAGAGGGAATAGAACATACAGAGACCCTGAGGTCTGGAGAGCTTGGTGCATCCTGGAAGCAAAGCGTCCAGAGTGTCAGGGGGAGGTTGAGAGGGGTCGGAGATGAAGCTGAGGATGGGTATGGAGAAGTAAGCTGCATCTAGACCACACGTGGCCCTGGTTAGTCAAGTTGGAGATTCTGCACTTTTTAGTAAGAGCAATGGGAAGCCACTGGATGGCGATAGAAAGGAAGGGACGTTATCAGGCCTGTGTTTATAAAAGCCATCTCCGATTGCTGGGCAGACAGTGTAGTAGAGGTGATATGACACGAGGATATTAACATAAGTCTCACTATGTATTCAAGTTGCACAGAGCTGGAGAAAGAGCACGATGATAGAACAGGAACAGGACCATGGTCATGCCGAGCAAAGCAGAAAGGAGTCAGGCTCTCCCAGCTGATCCTGGACAGTGGGAAGAGTCAGATTCCCTTTTGAATAAGCCACATGGAGGCCAACTCCCTCCTGTTACACTCACCTCCTGTCTTCTAAAATCTAGATCTAAATTCTGCCTTCACCCATCCCCTTCTTCCACCACCTCAGACTGCGCTGAACAAGCAGACAGGAGGACACGAACAGAGAAGAAAGAACTCCAAGGGAAGAGATTTCTCTGCTTTCCCATGGTGATCACCTGCAGTGCCCCAAGAATAGATCATGAAAACTGAGTACCTTCTGCAAGAGCTGGAGGGTATGTCCTGAGAGGGGAGAGGAGTCGTTCCCAAATCCCCATGACCCACAGCCGCCATACAGGCTGGAAGAGCCACTTGACCACTGTATGAACTTCTCTGGACTGCATGTGTAAGCCGACTTGCCAACAGCAGCAACACCATGTGGTATGAATGAGCCACTCCTTCCTTCCACAATAAGGGACAGCTTAGGAATGAAATTACGCTACTTTCCGTTCTATCCCGGATTTGCTATTGAACTCTAAAACAAAGCCTTCTTGTACGGTTCCTTTCCACCCACAAAATGAGTGTTTTGATACCCTGGGAAGAAGGTAGAGAACTCCAAACACTGTATGAGTTCGGCATTTGAAGCAATTAAAACAGAAATCTACAATGTCTTTTTTAAAAATTAAAATGGAAATCTAGTAAGAGCCCTTCAATATCTTCCATGAGCCAGACTCTACTCATACATTTCACCCAACGCTGCCAACTACCGCATGAGTAAGGCCTTCTTACCACCATTTTACAGAAGAAGGAACTGAGGTTGTGGGAGGCTACCGTAATTTGCCCAAGGACACAGGATTGGCTGGGCTGTGACTTGAACCCAGTTCTAGTCTGACTGTGGAGCGCCCATTCTCACTCAGTAAGCCCCACTGCTTCCCCGGCTGGATGCTTTCTCAGGTTAGGAAAACTCCTGAGCTCTACCTACTCACCGTATTCCGGTACAGGGACACCTGATGGCACCAACGTGACAAGGTCTGAAAATTCAATGTCAGTGAGACAGGGAAGTTTTTTGTCCTCTAAACCAGAGATGGGATCCAGGCCAGTTACTTAAGCTTTCCATGCCTGTTTTTGGGAGATAACAATAATATCTACCTCATAGAGTCTTGTGAAGACTGAATAAGATGATTATATTAAAAGCATTTAGTACAGGGACGTCCAACTCTTGATTTCAGCTCCGGTCATGATCTCAGGGTTGGGAGATTGAGCCCTGTGTCGGGCTCCACACTCAGCTCCGGTTCTGCTTGAGATTCTCTCCCTCTCCCTGTGCCCCTCCCCCCCCTCCCCCGGGCACACGCACCCTTTCTTTCTTAAAAAAAAAGCAATAGTACAAATTCATCATGCAGTTAGTGCTCAATAAACGTTACTGATGACTACTATTGCTATGATTGCAATAGGTTTGCATACTTCTCTCTTTTTACCCCACTTGTGCAGTGCCTTTCACTTTCAAAGTGGAAAGTGGCAACAAATTTAGTTAAAAGACTATAAACAGAGTTCATGGCTTGGCCTTAATTTGTTTGCTGGAGATGGGGGGCGGGGTAGCGGGGGGACAGCTCTGCCCATCACCACTAGATGGCGCTAATATATTACAACCCACCCGCAATGCTTTTCATATAAATTTCATGATTAAAAATGTGTCTGAGGGCTGCCAGGCGCCATGGTATTGTTTTCTAAATGTTGCCTATTATTCTACTTCTGACACAAGGGCTTAATAGTGCTGCTTACATTAGCCCATGCACCACCCTGAGAAAAAAGGCTGGGATTGTCTTCCAACTGCCTTATTTTAGATACAAGATAACTGAAATAGCTATCTTTTGATATCATAGTTAGGGTCACGCAGTCAACAGGAGACATTTACATTTTTTCGCTAAATGTGAAGTGTAATGATTTATTGCTATAAAAGAGTGACTTCCTATAAACTGAGATCAGTGAAAGAAGGTTAGACAAAAGTCATAGGGTTTTCTTCCATTAAGAAAAATCACATGCCCTCCCTCCCGGAATTAAAATGTCTTCACAGAATATAACTTTACAATCGTTGTGGTGGATTTTCCCTGCCTGATTTCAAAAGTCAATTCTTGCCTTTTCTCAAGTTTTTGTATCAACAATACCCAGTTTTACCCGTAGATGGAAGCCACAAACGCAAGTTCAGGCTTGCCCCCATGAAAGGGTCATTCAAGGATCCCTGTTGGTTGCCACATGGCCTCGATGATGAAAGACTGTTGTCATTGCTCCCTGGGAACCACAGGTGGGAAGAGTTTTTGGCATCCTCCGTCCCCATCAACAAAAAGGCTCAGCTTCCCTGAGTTGCACGCCTTGCTTTCCCAAGTGAAAAATTCTGTCTTCACAACCATTATCAACAGATTTCAAAGTGTTCACAAATTTCTCTCTCACACTTATTCCAAATGATGAGGCAAGGAGCTGTTTGCCAAAAGGAAAATATCATGTTATTTTCTGTTCTCACGGCCAAAAATAATTTCAAAGGAGCCTTCTTTAATTTCCTGTTTTAATTTCCATGTAGGCAAATGAACAGCCCTTGAGAGCTGTATCATTGGGGATTCCAGATACAAAGGAGAAAGGCTTGCCTGTGCAACGCTGGCATGAATCGGAGACGTCCCATGACTTGAACACCTCTCATGTTTTATCTGCCAGCCCGCAGACCATTTTGCATGTGTTCTTTCATGTTGGTCTCCACACCAGTACGGTTAGTTGGAAGACAGGGCAGGCAATTGCTATCGCTCCCTATCAATGCATAGGATCTGACTTGTCCACGATTGAAAGTTGGCTGGTGGTACAGCTGGGATCCAAACCCAAGCCTTCCACATTGCTTTGGTTTTCACTGTTGTATATCACACGCTGCTTCTAACATCACCTGCTCAGTTGATATTTATCGACTGCCTTCAGCTCTTCATGGGGATATGTAGTCTCTGTCCAACTAAATTTTAAGTGTAAACATAATGACTATGTTAACAAACCTGATGTTTCCACAAAGCCTTAAACATGAAATAAATAATGATTGACTAGGCCTTTATGATGTGAAGAATGAGAGTAATAAAGGTATTTAATTATATACCCTTAAATTTAAACAAAATTGAATGCTTAGATTACCCTTTTGTAGCAGGGGAAAAGGCATCAGAATTGAAAAATAGACAATTTTTTCAAATTCATTTTAAATGGAAGAAGTATGACAATTCAGGGCAGACTCATTTCCTATTCTATATCTATTGTGGGTTTAGGTTATAATTTTGATGACAGCAAAGAGACTGGGGTGTTCTTCTGTTTTCCTTTGCTAAATGACATGATTTGGGTACAAGTAAAATTGTGTTTCTGTGGGTTCGCCTCCATATTTACTCTCTGCCTGACTCCCATTTTCCAGTGTTTCATAGTCTGGAGAGGAAGTGTGGTCTAGTGGTCAGAAAAACAGTTTAGGAGACTAGAGTCGTGGTTTCTATTCCGGTCTTGCTCCTTGACTCATCAAAAGATTTTAAGAGAGTCACTGAAGCATTATGAGCCTCAGTTTATCCACTTTTTTCCAACATCACAGAGACATTGCTCAGAAAAAATCAGATCATCTAACAAGAGAAATAAGTGTTTTGGCTCTAGAAATAAATAATAACATCTAAATACAAAGCTTCATGAAATTAGTAGTAATGGCCAGAAGAAATAATGACAGAAGAAAAAACAGGATTGTATAATTAATCTTACCAATTGACAGGAGGATCAAAGACTCCTCTAGTATGTGTAGGTTTAGCTGGTTATGGGTTACCAACAGAGATAGTCTGGAAAATAATTTGTGATGGGAAGAAAATAAAAAAAACCAAGAATCTAGGGGAGAAGAGTGTCAGGAATCACAGGGTCTTGCCCCTGATCTCCAGAAGGAAAAAGTAACTGAGCAGAAGCACTCAGATTTCATTTGGGGATCACACTCTTAGGTATACCAATAAACCTTCTGGGAGTTCCCATCTGATCAAGCTACAAATTCAAGATCTGCTTGAGATCCTAGTTTCTCTCCACCCTTCATTTTCTTCATGTTATCTACCTCAAGTAGAAAAGATAAGAGTAGATGTTATACCTTGTTGAGTTAAAAGGGGAGAAAGGATGGGGCGCCTGGGTGGCACAGCGGTTAAGCGACTGCCTTCGGCTCAGGGCGTGATCCCGGCGTTATGGGATCAAGCCCCACGTCAGGCTCCTCTGCTATGACCCTGCTTCTTCCTCTCCCACTCCCCGTGCTTGTGTTCCCTCTCTCGCTGGCTGTCTCTATCTCTGTCAAATAAATAAATGAAATCTTTTTTAAAAAGGGGGGGGTGGAGAAAGGAGAGCTCTGAAAAAAAAAATCAAAGCCACCCAATTACTTACACAAAGAGAATCATTTTTATTCCATCACATGGCCTATTAGCTGGTTTATTGACTCTGGCATTCTCAGCCACCAGGAGCCACCCAAGAAAACAGAACAGGGTTGTCTTCAGAACCTCACTGCTGGTTCAATGATTGGTGTCATTGCATTAGGGATTGCTGTCACCTTCATAAAATAGAGCCTAATAGAGGAACTAATAGTTTACTATAATTCGGGCACTAGACTTAATAATGATAGTTACGATTATTATAAGAATAACAACTATTTATTAAGTATGTAATAATTGCCAGGCACAATGCTCAGTGTATTCTATACGTGAACTCATTTAACTCTCACCCAAACCCAATAATACAAGAATTGGTGTTCTCATTTTACAAATGAAGAAACTCAGACTCAGAAATAAAGTAACCTCCCTGAACCCACGGAGTAAGGAATAAAACCCAAAGCTATCTGACTCCAAGGTCATGAGCTTGACCTACTTAGGTTGGCTGCCTTCCTCCAACAGGTCAAAAAGGAGCTTGCCCTAAGGGTGTTAGGGGAGAAGCAAAGGGCTTGACACTCAATACATCTTATTTTCCTAGAAGTAGAGAAGCAGAGAGGACTGTTTCTAAGGACTGTGGAGATTTGTTGGGTTTCTTTTTCTGTTGGAGGCCACATTCCAACTTGAATGCTTGAAGAGTAGGTAAAAGGGTTGAGCCAACTCCTGTCTTCATGCCTGCTGGATAAGCACAACAAAGTGTTCTGGGGGTAAAACATGAAGAAAATAATGATCCAGGATATCAAGATCCTCAGGATACAGATTGGTGAAAGAGAAGAAGAAGAGGAGATATTCAGAACCAGTGCACCTATCCCTCAGGTGTAGCCCGTGGTCCCACAGACCACGAAGCAGGACCTGCTGAGGAGTAACCACAACAACACATCCCTGCAGGAAAGAATCAGAGGAAATAGCACATTGAATCTAAGGAGTCAAAGACCCAAAAGGAAAAAAAACCCATCAGGGTGGATGGCACAGCCCAGCCATATGTGGACTTGACATAGGCAGGAGCATGTGACTGGAAAAATCCCTAAGAGGTGGAAGAACTGGTCAGGAAATTAAAGGGTCAGTAAAGTACAAATATTTTTATCTTTATTTCCAATTTAGGATACAAACTTTGAGCGAAGATAGAGAATATGAGAAGGAAACTTTGATTGGGTGTTCATATAATTTAGAATCAAGCTAGCACACATTTGAAATTAAAAGGGGAAGCTGTTAATTATTAATACCCCAGGAACAACAGATAAACTAGGACTGTCACAGGCAAACTGGAATAAATGTTCACTCTAAACTTTGGGGAAATTTATCAATACAAGGATAAAATTTTAGTAGAGCAATCTGGGTAATGGTTATATATATATATATATATACACACACATGCATATATATACATACATATGTATATATATGTATAATATGAAAGAAAGGAACAAAGAAGGTACTGTAATGAGGATATGCTGAAGAAATAGGTTAATCCTGGCACAGATCATAAAATTGGCACATTGACAAATTATGGAAGTGAGGAGAAACTTCAATTACCTAGAAATGTTGGAAACTTCCATCTGAAAATCAGGTCATCTGATAAATGTCTGCATTTAACTTGCCTGGCTTACACGTTCACTTCTCAGAAAGTAAAGGAAGTGGCAAAGCAACTGCTACTTCAGATGAGATTCTTCTTTATAATGAGAAACTTCTAGGAGGTATGAGATCCAACACTTGTTCAGATTTGTGTCCTGCTACAAACGCCAACAGTTTCCAAGGAAAGAAAGGTAAGATCCCCCCAGACTGTGGTAGTTCAAGAGGAAGAAAAACCCATAAACATGAAAATCATACAACATAGTCACAAACGAAGGACATAATACTAAAAAGACCTGTAAAAATAGAGCCAAAGATGCTAAAACCAAAACGAGGTGAGGCTGGCAAAAAAGTAAAAACCTCAAAGGAGACTTGCTCTGGAGGAAGATGGAAGACACTTTTGGACATGTCTACCCTTCAGAACCCCTGTCACACTGAATGAGCACAGTAAGTGGAAGATTTGAATGTTAATCTACATTATTCCTTTAATTTCCGTATTTTTCAAACCATGGCAGGTCATTCATTTATTTCAGCTGAAGAATTCTCACTCTGAAGTCTCTGTCTCACGCCTGTGCAGGCACAGAACGTACTCCCAGGGAGAATTAAATCTGTAGTTAGTCAGGAGGGATAAATTAGAGAAGAGATGTAAAGCAGATGAAAATAGCAACGGTGTTTATGGGATTTGAAGTAAGCAGAAACAGGGTTTAACGTATGGAAATTCTACCCATACAAGCAAAATGCAAGGAAACAATGTACAACAGATAGAGTGAGTATGGAATATTTAATTAGAAAATTTCCAGGAAGTGTGTTCCCTGTTTTAGAAACTATCATGAATTACCACATTGTTAGGTACTTGGAGTTTTGCGTCTTCCTGTTGCCTCCCAGTGCCATGCACATTTTAGTACTCAGTAAACATTTGTTCAGAAGGTGAAGTTAGCAATAATGCTCTAGATCAACATCCATCAACATAGTACGTCAATATCCATAGTACAGTCCTCCAAGAACATAGCACTTTATAGCAACCCAAGGAAGTTGAGAATAAGAATATATAGCTCTCATCAAATCAACGATATTTTTTCAAAAATCAACTTACCTATCTATGAAATGGGGGTCCAAATGTATTCTGTAAATATAAAACAATAAAGTAAAATATAAAATAGGCAAAGCATACAAATTTCTGAGAATAAAATCGTTATCTTACTTGGAACAAGACCCAGGTCCTAACAATGGTCCCAAGAGATGAGATTGGGTCTCCCTCATGTTTCTGTCCACACCTCCTTCTACTCCTCCTCACTCTCTCCACTCCAGCCACACCAATAAAAGGGTCTTTACCCTTGCTCTTGTCTCCTCTACCTGGAACACTGTCCCCCCAGTTATCTGCATAACTATTACCTCCTTTCTTCAGGTCTTTGCTCAAATACACCTTCCAGTGATACCTTCTCTGGAAACCCCATTTATGTTTGCAACACCATCCTAATCACTGCATTCTCCACCTTGGCCTGGGGTCCCCCAAAGCAGAGCCTGAAAAAGGCTTACACGCAGAGATATATTTGGAAATGTGATCCCAGAAAGCAGAAGGTGAGGACCAGGTGAGTGAAAGAGGCAAGGGGTAGGACCATCAAGGATATGCAATATTTTTTTTATTACTACTACTATTCCTTCCTTCCTTCCTTCCTTCCTTCCTTCCTTCCTTCCTTCCTTCCTTCCATTTAAGTAGGCTCCACACCCAGCGTGGAGCCCAACATGGGGCTTGAACTCATGACCATGAGATCAAGACCTGAGCCAACATCAAGAGTCAGATACTTAATTGACTGAGCCATCCAGGGGCCCCAAATATGTGCAATCTAGCTGACTGTCTCCATGAGATGATTGATCCTTCCAGCCACCTTCTAAGGAAACTGAAGAAATGTGTATCAGAGCTATACCTGTAAAGAAGCATTTATTGGCCCCCCTTGTGCCCACAGAGTGCCCCAGGCTCAGCATCAGAGAAACCCCAGCGCTCCGTGCTGCTCTGTGCAAAAGCCAGAGTCTTCTAGGACTGGTCTTGGCGGCAGCAGCTGGAGTTCTGTGGAGAGCTGTGAACACTTGAGGAAGTGCAGGAAAGGAGCCCCATCACCCTTCCCTACTCTGTTTCTCCTCTGCTTTTCTAGAATCTAAAATTCTGTTTTAAGTCTGTATTTATCCATCTCTCTTTGTTACTGTGTAAGCTCTACAAGGTCAGGAATTATTATGAGTTTAGTTTGCTGCTGTGCCCCAGTCCCCAGAGGCTGCATAGCACAGACTGAGCACTCAGTCTATGATTGATGAGTGAGTGAGTGAGTGAGTGAGTGAGTGAATGGATGAACGCAAGCATTCATTTTTGAGATACTGTGAAGGATTGCATCTTGGTGGGATTTTATGAACAGAAACTCACAGATGTTTATCACACATTATTGATATTGATATTATATGATAATTACTATCTTATTACTCTCAAAATTTATCCAGAAATAATTCCTCATTTTTTACATGCCATAACCAAACACTGGCCATAATTACATCCAGAGAGACAGGAGACAAAATCATCCAAAAATCTTTCAAGATAGGGGTGCCTAGGTGGTTCAGTCAGTTGAGCATTGGAATTTTTATCTTGGCTCAGGTCATTATCTCAGCATCATTAGATTGCACCCCATGTCAGCCCTGCACCGGGAGTGGATCCTGCTTAGGACTCTCTCCCTCTGCCCTTCCTGCTCACTCACTCACTCTCTCTGTCAAAAAAAAAAAAAAAAAAATCTTTCAAGAGAAACATTTTTAGCATTTTCATTTCTCTACTTTTCTATCCAACTTCATCCAACCATATGCCATTTGGAGATGGCCAAAGTTGGCCACAAAACCTGTTTCCCTTTGCACAATGCTTCATTGCTTCCAGCTAATATAGCACTCAGCCTTAATTGGTTTGACTTACATTTAAAATATATGTGTTTAATATCTACCTCTATTTAAGCATTTTTATTTTTATATACGCAGACACAAATTTTATGTCTTATTTTCTCTTTTACTGTACAAGTTAATATCTCTTGCTTTCCTTTCTTATTCCCACACCAGGTCTTATTTCTGAACCCCTTCCTCCTCATGCAACATATTTAAAAGATGACCCAAAATATACTCAGTTAAATAATCCTATGTGTATTCACTAATTCAGGCACTAAACTTTTTGTCTTAATGCAAATAAAGATACTGGTGTCCCCGGGAAAACCCCAACTTGCCAGAGACAAATTATTCTAACTCAAAAAGATTTCTTTGTTAAGTAGCATAACCTACTGGTGTTTTGAATGACTGTAGACATAACTATTTAAGAGACTTCTGACTGGCTGCCTGGCCACTCTAATCACCTCTTTATGCTCACATTAACACAAAGCCCTACTTTATGATTGAGTTTTCTAGACCCCACTAAGCATTACAGTAGGCTTTCACTATGTTTGTCTTAAGGTGAAATAGCCAATCTTCATTATTCACAGATTCCACATTTGCAAATTCACCTATTGACAAAATTTATTTGTAACCCCAAAATTAATAAATGGCAAGGTCCTTTTACAGTTATTCACAAACATGTGCAAAGCAGCCAAAAATTTCAGTGACATAATCCACATGTTCCCAGGTAAGGTCTAATGAGACAACACTCCTTCTCATTTCAGTTTTCACATTGCAAACGAGCGTCCTTTGTAAAAGAGTGTCCTTTCTGAGTTTTATTTAGTGCCGCATTTTTCACATTTTTGTTCCTATTGTTGGTGATTTCATTGTTTAAAATGGCCCAAGAGCAGTGCTGAAGTGCCATCTGGTGTTCCTCAGCACAAGAAGGTTGTGATGTGCCATATGGAGAAAATACGTGTGTTAGACAAGCTTCATTCAGTTAAATTGCCATAAGTCCAGTATTAATGAATCAACAGCATACATTAAATAAGCTCTCTTGAAACAAGAAACACAGAAAACAAGGCTATGTATCGATCTGTTGACCAAATGTTGTGACCAAAGGCTCACAGGCACCTAACCCGGTATTTCCTCTAGGAACCATGGTTTGATATTCACTAATTTGGTGTTCTGTGACTTTATAGAATATAATTATCACAAATGATAAGAATCAATATGACAAGATGCACCACAAGCACCAAACAGGGATCTCCCCTGCTACTGGGAGCCATCAGTTCTGTGTCACATCCCCACAGCCCTCACCTCTCCATGGAAAAGGCTGCCAAGGTAATGTTGGCAATGCTGAGGCCTGCTATGGGACTGCAGACATGCAGGTAAGGAAGAAGTACGAGTACATTCCGGCCGCTGGACCTGCTCTCAACCAGTGATGTCTGGGGACATCTGACAGGCAACCCGCTGTTGGGGTAACTCTGAGGCATTCTCAGTGCTGCTTCTCAGAATTCCCTGGAGGAACTGGGGTCCAGTTGCCTGTAGGTAACTGGGGTGATAATGTGATATTTAGTGGTTTCATTCCCTTCCTTCTCACTTATCTGCAACCATCTCCCAGATAAACTACTTGCACTCAAGTTTTTGTCTCAAGGTCTGCTACATAGGAACCCAAACCAAGATACATCCTGATCCCAAAGCTGTCAAAAGCATCTCAGTGTAGATGACATAACACCAAAGTCACTACCACTACGATGATACCCCACACCAAGTAAGGTATTTATATGACTTAGAAACATACACAATGCCCACAACACAAAAGGGCTATTACCACAGGATTCCAAATCCCATTCTAGGAATGGTTCAGCAAGCTAATCCCTTTGTGACCCCCTGGAACTGCTGGAAAATCTATGATAAGAGAGCTCCTGGCAACACCTGGCACATGGTATGTGCCCAAAATTGGTTGTTCAGTGAATGAACGTACAGTAGACTTTTAACATCATCTTATAAGTAATGCAAAACCTGTGGGGTTTTGAGGAATGAAATAGCAATACAAATTGTGTTGCAGAGAAATTAATCTGACATTGGCATTGAGGATGGGGAGGAAGGGAGATAAACTCATGTGTTCCAGTTAAATGAGAAAATGAGGCATATATATAGAGAAAGATATTTTAATCTAAGTGTATTTAAAAGCAAGATATCAAATTCTAAATGGAGAGCAAGAGGAGAAGAGAAGAAAAGAGAGACAAAAGAGAAAGAGGGAGAGCCTGAGTCCCACAAGGAGCCAAGCAGACATCCACCCCCACCAACAACGTGTCACCCTTAGACCCCCACCATGGAAATAACCCTACAGAACAAAGTCTCAGTCAGAGCCGCAAGTTCAATCTTCCCTGGGCTGTCAATAACATACAGAGTAGCAGACAGCATCCTGTGCAAGGGGCAAACCACTGGCAGGAAGCAGCCTCTGTCTTTATGCTTTCCTAAGATATTTATACACTCCTCTGTGGCCAGCAAATATAACTGGTGTAACTTGGATGAAATTTTAATTATACAGGATTTTAATGATTTAAGTTGCTGTGGGTGAAGAGGGGAAGCCAATAAGAAGGGAGCAAAGGTTCAACTAAGTACAGCTGCCCGTTTCCCCTCAGCCCTGTAGGAAATACCAGCGTTCCGGAGGAAGGTCTCTAGGTTCACTGTTGAAGGTAGAAGAGAGCCACATAATTCTAGCTATTGGCTATGGGCACTGGCTCTGTCACTACTCAGTCTCGCCACAACATGTCAACAAGTTTATAGATCTGGAGTTGATAATCTTGCTATAAAAAGGATTTTAACTGTGATTTCCATGCTCGCATTGTTCTTTTTCTGCCATTTTCTTCTAGACTTTTCTTCCTGTTCCCCATTCCTCCTTTATATTCTTCTGGACTAGCCTGTCCACTGCCAAGAGCTGCACAGAGGGAGACCACTCTGTTCTGCTCGGATTATGCTCATCCTTGTCTTGAACACAGTGAGAAGGTTGGCTCAGTTGACCTCAATGTGGAGCCACAGAAGGGACCTCGATGGAACTTGTATCCAACATTTACATTACTGACACATGACTGGCCCAGGTTGGAAGGAGGTCAGTACTTGCTCCAGTAATTCTTACCAATATGCTCATTTTTATTATTATGACATAATCCTATTCAGCAGACCTACAACATCAGACTGCTCTAGGGAACCTAGCAAGATGGCTGAGTTAGCGACACAGTGATAAAGTGTGTGTTTCATTCATTAACCATTTACTGAGAACTAACTACTGGGCTAGATCCCTTGAGGGCAAGAGTGATGAGTATCACTGAGAGTTGAACCCCAAGTTGTTGATAATTTGGCAAGAAGCAAGACGCGTTCCCAACCTGCAATAGAACAGAGCAAAGCATCCTGACAGATGGGGTAAGACAGCTTTCAGCTGGGAGTTCAGGAAAGCATTACAGACAGCATTTGAACTTGGCCTTGGAGGACTGATAGGATTTCCATATGGAAAGACAAGGAATTCTGGGTGAAATGAATAGAGGTAAGAATGAACGGGTGGAATGAACAGAGGTGGAAATGTAGAAGGTTGTGGGGAAGGCATTCAGGGGCAGGAAGCACTTCATTTTGGCTACAACATATGTATCTTAAAGGAGTTACAGCTAAAAGAGTTAAATTAGGGTTTGGATTGTTTTTTACAGGCAGTGGGGAGGCAATGAGTGTCAGAGTGTCAGAACCCCTCACTTCAAAAACTAGAGCCCCACACCTAGAGAGATTATGAGTCTTTCCCAAGATCCCGTAGCAAGTCAGAGCTGGCTCCGGGTTCCCATTCCAAGGCCCCTCACACTGTGGCTATTTCACCATCAGAACTGAGCCTCAGGATAAGTAATCTGGCAGCAGAATAAAAAAATAGATGACAGAGGTGAATGACTGTGGGCACGGGAGTTGCGAGGAGGCCTTCACAGGTTCCAGGAAAGGAATACTGGGCACCTGGACCAAGCTGTTGGCAGTGGGAATGTGAAGGAAGGTACGAGTCCAAGAGCAATTGTGGAGGGAGGATTTACAGGACAAGATGACTGTTTGGCTGTGTGGGCTGTGGCAGGGGGAGGTGGAAGAGTTGATTCCAAGGTTTCAAGCCCAAGTGACTAGGAGTCCCATTTATGGAAAAAGGAAATCGCCCACTCTTTCCTTAGTTCCTGGCAGTGCACCTTCCTCTCCACCCCTCTGCTGCCAGGAGAGCTCCTTCAGAGTTTTTCCTGGCCCCCAAGTCAAGGCTTCTGGACACAGAAGAGCTCTTGCTCTACAACCTGGGATGACATCAACACTGTTGTGTGCCCCTCCTTTTTGTTAGTTTCTCTGTTCTTGGATTTCTTGTCTCCATGGACTTTTATGACTTACTTCTCAATTTTTCTTCAGCCCACTCAATAGAATTGTTTTCTAAGTTGATATTCTTTTCTCTTTTTGAGTAGTAACATATGACAGAAACTCAATTCAAACTAGTTCAAGTAAAAAAGGGAATTTACTGGTACCTGAAATTGAAAAGCTTGAAGGTATATATGGCTCTAGATACAACTGGATCCATGGGTCTAAACTGTCTCTCTCTCTCCCCCATCTCTCCTCTCTCTCTCTCTCTCTTTCACACACACATACACACACACAATCAGTTCTGCTTCTCTTTCTGCTGGCTTCACTCCTAGGCAGACTCCACTGGTAAGACAGCCTCCAGCAGCTCTATAGCCTCCAAGTTCAGCTGCTTCAGTGGAAGGAAAAGCTCTGATGGTTCCAACGCAAGTGCTGGGATTTCGTTTTGCTAAACCCAATTTGATCAGGTACCATTCCTAACCCAATCACTATGACCAGAGGGGTGGAATATGCTGTTTGGCCAGGACCCAGGCGGCAAGTAGCTGGGGTTAGTCTCTCCAAATCACATGAACTAAGAGCTGGAAAGGGGGTCCTGAAAAAGAAACTCAAAAGGAAATCACATAATCGTGGTTACCAGAGAAGGGGAGTCGATGTTGGCTGGGGGAAAAAGCGACACTTTTGTTGTTGTTTGCGTCTGTTCACATCCTAAGTGTGTAGGTGTGCTTTTTCTTTGGATTTCTGGACGCCTTCCTAGAAACTTTCTCCTAAACATTTCACTTCTACTACAAACTCTGTACATTCAGAGATGAATGTTTCTCCTACTATATTTCCTATATACCTATGTAGTGCCACCATATTCTAAGGCACCTGTGATCATCACTTTGGAGTTATTTTTCATTCTTCCCTCTGCTATACCTGATTCCCTTTCCCAAAGCACAAGTACTTACATATACAAACACACACAAACACACACATATGCACATACAAATCCTCTGATTCCTTCTCTGCTTAGTCTTTCACATCAACGATCTCGCTCTATGTGGTAGATTGTAAAAACGGCCCAATCTTTCACTCCTCTCAATCCACACCCTCTCCAGGGTGATTCTGCACTTCTCCCATCAACAGACAAGTATATTTCCCCACTCAGTGAATCTGGGTTGGACTTGTAGCATCCTTTGGCCAATGTGGCTGGTCTTTGTGACTTTGCTTGTGCCTTGCTCCTCTGTCTTCACCATGAGACCCTGCTCAAGCACACCTGTGGAGCAAACACAACCATCCCAGGTAAGCCCAGCCTAGACTAGCCAGGCACCAGATGACCTAGCAGCTGACCACAGGTGCTTGAGAGCCAAAAGCAGAAAAGCTGCCAGGCTGAGCACAGTCCAACTTGATAACCCACAGAATCATGAGCTAAATAAATGGTTGTTATTTTTAAAGCGCTAAATTCTGGGTTTCTGCGTTACACAGCAAACACTAGCTGATACACCTTCCATCCTAATGACACTAACTTAATTCATGCTTTCCATTTCCATCTTACCAAGTTGGTGAGTTGTTTGAGGTGGCCTTGGACTAATTAGTAATCATTACAGAAATAATTAGTTAAGTGTTAGAAAACACTTACTTGTGTTTATTCTGTACCAGGCATTACCTGAACACCTACATATAACAACTCATGAGAAGTTTCACAGCAGTAAACTTTATCACTGTCCAGATACAGGGAAGCCAGAGTACATGTGAGAGAGGATCACTAGGAAAGATTATTCATCCTGGAAACAGAAGTCAAACAATCAGGGATGTTTGGTCATCCAGGAGGCATCATGGACTTCTATGACCAATTTCTTCCATTATATGCCATCTCTGTGCAGCATGAAATCCCGTCAAAGAATGTGCTTTTCTTTCCTAGACAACCACACTAAACTCCCCTTAACTCTTAAAAATACATGAATTCCATGCAAATCAGTGGGAATTGCTCATGCATCTCTCAGGACCAAACTGATCTTTATTGATTAAAAAACCTACTCAAATAAAGTATTGCAATACCAATAGTACTGTACTGATTAGTATTAGTACTAATACAGTACTGTGTCTTCTTGCAGTGGTTATCAAAGCTACTGTGTTTTAACAGACAAATTTAATCAAGAAAATTATACTCTTGGGGCGCCTGGGTGGTTCAGTTGGTTAAGCATCTGCCTTTGGCTCAGGTCATGATCCCAGGGTCCTGGGATCAAGCCCCGCATCAGGCTCCCCACTCCTCGGAAAGCCTGCTTCTCCCTCTCCCTCTGCCTACCACTCCCCCTGCTTGTGCTCTCTTTTCTCTCTAAAATAAACAAATAAAATCTTTAAAAAAATAAATAAATAAAATGATCTACTCTTTAAAGATTTTAGTACTAAATAATAAAGATTGCCCCAGCCTCCCATCAATTAATCTGCCATTGTCCCCAAAACAACCCATGTCTAATATGAGTCCTATAACAATGCTACCATGGAAAGTTCTCCATTGTGAAGAAATCCCTGCAGTAGTGGTAGAGGGGGTAAGGAAGAGGGAGAATTGTTTTAGCAAAAATATAACATTTTTAAAAACTAAATTAAGAATTATATTTGAGGACTACTTGAGAATCTTACCTAATTTGACTAAACTTATTTTTTGCTTAGTCCAATATTTCTAGTAGCTATTTTATTTGTTATTTTTATTCCACTTGTTCCAAGTATAGAGGAGAAAGAAGGGCTGCTTCCTCTGTTAACAGGTGGGGTTGAAAGGAAAAATTTTATAGTCACTCATGACAAGGAACCCAGTTAAGAATTTTATTTTTGTAGCAATTATACCTCAGGATAGGTAGAGGTCAACCTTAACAAGATCATAAAATAGGGAGAAGCAGCAGAATGAGCCTGGCCCTGACTCTCTGCACAAAAGGGCTCACTGTACTGAGGCACTATCATAACACTAGGTGGGCATTCTGTGCCCTGGAAAACATCATTTCCAGTTTGTTCTGAGAGCCTGAAGTATTTTATTCTTTGTTGCTGCCAAAATTCACACAAACATCCTATAAACAAATATAAGCATGGGAGTAATGAGAAAACAGGAAATGGGGCAAAGACAACCTGATTTTGAGGGCATAAGATGAAACCTGAAATGGCCTAAGGTCACAAAACCATCAAATATATGCCACACAACTGCCACGTGTGTAATTATCAAGTATCCTGTTAAGATACCCTTGTTGTATGGCTTGCAAACAAATTGTCAGTTCATTTCCTATTATTACTAAGTGCAAAATGCAAGAGGTGAAAAAACCTTCATAATAGGGAAAGCATTAAAAATGACAAAAAGAAAACTCTCCTAGATCGGGTGAGGAAAAAAAGATCATGACAATGTTATGGTCTACGGACTTCCCAGGAAAACTGAAAAAGATGTTGTAAATAGGCGACTTCTGTTCTGTTTTACTCCACAATACCTTCAAAGAATGTTCCAGGGGGAAAAATGTAATCCTGCTTGCCACTTGTTATCTATTTCATAATGCTGAGTATTCTTATTTTCTCAAAATGCGACCCTAGGGTGATTTCTTAACCCTTTCTCCTTCTCTCTTAAAGAAAAACCTAAAATGAATTCAGCTTCGAAGGGATCATAGAAACTTCTTTAATCTTACAACACAGCCAATGTACACAGAGGAATCTGATAAGACAGATCAAACACTTGCCCCCGGTTGCACTCTTGTGATTTCCCCTTTAGAACAGTACCACTCTATAACCACTTCTTAGTAGTTTAAATGCATTATTCCAACCCACAAAAATAACAGCTGATGGACAGACTAGTCTTGTGCAGCCGTTGAGAAGGTAGTCATAATTTCAAAATTCTAGTGTTCCCTACACCCTCAATTTTGTTTATGGGTCAGGAAGTTCTTTTTTTTTTTTAAGGTTATTTTAGAAAAAGGGAGAGAGAGTGTGTGTGGTGGGCAAGGGCAGAGGGAGAGGGAGAGAGAGAATCTCAAGCAGACTCCATGCTGAACCCAATGCAGGGCTTGATTTCATAGCCCTGAGATCAGGACCTGAGCCAAAATCAAGAGTTGGATGCTTAATCGACTGAGCCACCCAGGCGCCCCTATGGGTCAGGAAGTTCTAAGCGCTTTGAGTTTCCATTCTTCTCCCAAGTTTGGTGAGCACCTTTATGACCATTACTTTGAATTCTTTATCAGGTAAATTACTTCTCTCCATTTCATTAAGGTCTTTAGCTAAGGTTTTATCTCGTTCTTTCATTTGTAATGTATGCCTCTGTCTTCTCATGTTGCTTGACCCTGTGTTTGTTTTTATGTATTATGCAAAACAGCTACCTTTCCCAGTTTTGAAGGAGTGGCCTTGTGTAGGAGATGAAGCTTATCATTGAACCCCTTGCCCTAGCTTTTGGTAGTCTCTCAAACCTTTGTGATTATCTAATTAGCTTGATTTTTTCCTGATAGATTCTAATTGTTGACCATTTGCCAGCAACTGTCAGTGTTCCAACCTCGGTCAGCACCTACTTTCAGGCTGACTGGAAGCCAGATCCTCAGGCAGCAGCTTTTAATGTATGTGAATACATACAGTCCTGTGGGACCACAATTGTAGACCCTGCTGACCCCCAGACCAGGAAATCTAGAGGTATCCCCTGGGTGACAGTTGTAAGAGTCCAGGCTTCAGACAAGCATGTAAGTTCCTTTCTGGGAGGTACCCGTGAGCTGTGGTGAGGCCAAGGCACAAAGGCACAAAGATGACGTCTCCCTGCATAGGTTCCCTGAGAATACCTCTGTAGCCTCGACATGTGTGGTTCACCTGAAGCCTATCCCTCAGGGTGAAGCTTAAGGACAAGTAAATCAACCTTTCTCACAGGCAGACTGGGAAAGTGTTTCAGTCTGCTATCTATGCAGTGCCATGGGTATGGCAGCCTGCCCAGAACTATCTTTTCTAATACTACAGTCCTGTGGGGTCCAGGAACACAAGCCACTCTGGCCACCAGAGCCAGGTGATCAGGAGACATCCCTTGTGTGTACTGTGCTCACCTACCAGCTTTAGTGAGGTTGTGGAAAAGTGTTGCGAGAGGGGTATATCCACAGCACTCGTCAGGCCAGGAAAGAGTTGCAGGGTCAAGGGATGGAGACCATGTCTGTAAGCACCTGCCTGCTCTAGCAAGGGAGAGGGAGAGTGCTCTCATCAGCATCTCCATCCCCAAAGAAAGTTCCAACTGGTCCCTGCCCTTCTGGCAGATGCTTTAAGATTAGCAAAGAATCTCCTTCAGATATGATCCAATCACCTCTCATATTGGTCCCTTTGTAATAAGTCCTGGGACAAGTGAGTCTATGCATGATCCCCCTCAAAAGGAGTATATCAGATCCACACAGCTCCCTAAGCATAAGTTTCTTGACTCCCAAAGCCAGATGTTTGAAAGGTTTTGTCTTTCAAGGGCAGGTCCCAAGGGTAGAGGTGCCAGACAGAGGTGCACAACCCCTCACTCCTCAAGGAGAAACTCCAGACCCATGAGATCCCTCCCTATAGTTTATACCACACACAAGGGGTAGGGTTTAAGACACTACATCGTTGTCTCTCCTACATGTCTTCATGTTGTCTTTCTATCCCTTGTTGTGGAGGGAGATGTTCAGCTGGTTTTCAGATCTTTTTCTCAGGAATTAATCTGTAGGTAGCTATAGACTTGGTGTTTCCATGGGAGGAGGTGAATTCAGGGTCTTCCCACACCACCACCTTGGACCGCCCCCTCCACAGCAGATAATTTTTGAGGCAGACCTTGAAGGATGAGAGAATCTTTCCAGATGAAGAAAGGAATGTTTAGACAGAGAGAAGACAAAGAAAATAACCATGTGGATGGAAATGCTAATATAGAAATCATGGATAGCATAATAATCATAGAGAAAATAGTTAAAACGTACTAAATTAAAATTATTTTCCATTAAAGTGAAAAGGACAATAATAAGGTACAACTCTCGTTCCATCGATGACTACTTATGATATTCCAGGCATGGTGCAAAGTACTTTTCATTTAATTCTCAGAATGACCCTAAGTAGTAGATATCAGACCCCCATTTTTATGGATAAAAATAGTTCTATGTGATTCCAAAGCTTAACAACTGTCTTATTCTAGGAACTGAAAACAAGAACTAAATTTGAGCTAAAACTTCACACTATCACTTCGGTTAAGGAATTGCCAGCTGATATGCAGCTAAACCCCCAACTTTCTGCAGATTAATACAGTTAAGCTTTATTTTTGCTCATAAAATTCTGAAGTGGATGTTTCTGGTCAACAAGACTCCTTTAAGCAGTAATTCGGGGACCTACACCCCTTCTGTCTTCTGGTTCCTCTGTCTTCTCCCTCCAAGGCTGCTCTTGAAAGAGTTTAGAGATTTTATGGCTCAGGCCTGTGGGCACTCACCTCATTCTCATTCTATTAGCTAGAACTCAGTCAAATGACTATACCTTGCTGCAAAGGAGGACCATACATTTAACAAGCAAAATCACTCAATCAGAGAGCTGTGAAATCTGCTTAGACTGTTGAGAGCTTTTAAAGAAATAATGAGCACTTCACTCAGGTCATTTAAATCAATGGATTTTTATTTTTTTTCCTCCTCATACCAAAGCATGATATTCTTAAAAACATTAACATATAATCTGGAAAGCAACTCACCAGGAATCATTTCCCATGTTTGTTTCTAAGTAAGGCAGTAAATATTGCAGTTATAGGCTGAGTTGGCCATTGCCAAAATCAAAAGTGAATAAAGATTTCAGATTTTTCAGTAGATGAACTAACCTGTAATTAAAAACTAGTATTAAGGAGGGCACATATTGCATGGTGCACTGGGTGTTATACGCAAATAATGCATCATGGAACATTGCATCAAAAACTGGGGATCTAATGTATGGTGACTAATACAACAAAATAAAACTTATAAAAAAAGAAACAAAATAAAATTTAATTGTAAAAACTTAAAAAACAAATAAATAAATAAAAACTAGCAAAGAGTAAAAACACAATCCACATGCAAATGATATTAAATACACTTCATGTTTTAAATTTTGATGAGTTAGACCTTTATACTATCTTCACTGCCTTTACCAAGGCCTTCCGTGTCTGTCCACAGACACATTAACTGTCTTCCTACAACTCATCCCTGGCCACAACTGCCCCCTTGTTATTCCTCGAACACCAGGCATGCTCACCAGTCTTTGCTCTGGGGGAACAGGCAGAACTTTTCTCAGTACGATTCGTGGACAAAGATCGATGCACCTACAATGGTCATATAGTTGAAAAGTTGTCACTCGTGCTATGGAGCTGATTTGTAAACCTGATCTGGAAAAGGAGGAATCCAAAATACTGTGCAAGACCAAACGGTAGACTTCAGAAGAGAGTCGCAGGCCATTCCATGGCCCTAAAACTGAAGCTCTAGAGACAGACGAAATTAGTTTTTGCTTAGTTACCCTAGAGAAAACAGAAATACTCCCTAATAATTCTCTTGATATAGGGAAAGAATATTTTAAGGGAACTACCAAAGCTGAGGCTCATTTATTTTTATCTTCATCCCATCCCACTCTAACAAGAACATGAGGCAAAAACCACTAACTTATAATGGGATAGATTTTGGTGAAGTATAAAAAAACTTTGGAGGATTACTCATGAATAAAAATAGGAAAATAATGAGAAAGTCTCAGCTCTGGTAATACACCATGCTTGGTGACATGAGCTGAAATCAGACGGCATCATCCTAAAAATGCAAGATTTTCCGGAAGCCACATTTACATTTCAGATCTTCTTTCAGAATACTCCCTACCCCTCACCTCCTGAAGAAGGTTACACTGGGCCAAATGTTTGTCTCCTTCCAAAATTCATATGTTGAAACTTAATTACCAGTGTGAAGGTGCTTGGAGGTAATCATATCATGAGGATGGAGTCATCATGAATGGGATTAGTGTGCTTATAACAAGAGACGTGAGAGAGATGATCACTCTTTCCACCATGTGAGGACACAAGAAGAGAGTGGCCATCTGTAAACTGGAGAGAGAGCCCTCAGAAATCAAATTGCCTGGCACCTTAATCTTAGACTTTCTAGCTTCCAGAACTGTGACAAATAAATGTTGTTTAAGCCACTCAGTCTATGATATTTTGTCATGATAGCCTACACATACTAAGACAGAGGCTAAAGCCAGTGTCACTTTACTGCTGAAAGGAGGGTCCCAATTCCTCAAATGGGCATTTCCTTAGCACAGAAGAAATTGTACCTCTCACTCTATCTTTGTTTACAAACCAGGCTATTTGGGGTAGAAACAAAAGTATAGCAGAAACAAGGTCAATGTAATCTTCAGAACTTCAGTAACGGGGTGCCTGGGTGGCTCAGTCGGTGAAGCATCCAACTCTTGATTTAGGTTCTGGTCGTGATCTCGGGCCCCTGGGATCAAGCCCTGTGCTGGGCTTCACACTCAGTGGGGAGTCTCCTTGAGATTCTCTCTCCTTCTCCCTCTGCTCCTCCCCCTTGCTTGTGCTCTCTCTCTCTCTCTCTCTCTAAAAATAAATAAATAAATAAATCTTACGGGGGGGGGGACCCTCAGTACCTCCATTTAAGAGCAGAACAATCCAAATTGAGAAACAAATTATAAGGCTTTTACCCAAATACTTATACCCATTTCTCAAGTATAAATTCACTTGTTATATGCTTCCTCTGATGCTTTTCTCTTCTAATAGCTTGGCAGGATAGAAACATATAATTAATTTCAAAGATCCAATGAACTGTGTAATATGGAAAAGAATACAAGTAATACCAAGATTTTTTCAGCAACTATTTCAAACATAGGTGGAAAATTATGTCAATTTCGTCGACTTCAGATACAAAGACATAAAAGTACAGCTGATCCTTGAACCACATGGTTTTGAACTGTATGGGTTCAATTATACGCAGATTATTTTTTATAAATACAGTCCTATAAATGTATTTTCTCTTCCTTATGATTTTCTTTAACATTTCCTTTTCTCTAGTTTAAGAATGCAGTATTTATCACATATAACACATGAAATATGTGTTAATCAACTATTTATGTTACCAGTAAGCTATTAGTAGTTAAATTTGAGGGGAGTCAAAAGTTATACACAGATTTTCGACTGTTAAGGGAGTTGGTATGCTTCACCCCTGTGCTGCTCAAGGGTCAACTTTAATCCCAATTCTAGTCATCTCTTATTTATTTACATTTTCCACCAAAATTAGCTACAATAGCAAAAAGGAAACAAAATGGAGGCAACTCAAGTATTCAACAAAACAGAGCATGTTTCAGTAAATTATAGTAAAAACAATTATCATAATAACCGACAACTCTTGAGAGCTTGTTTTGTGCCAGGCATTGTGCTGTGCAGTGTGGATGTATTATCTTGGTCCTTCTTCATGGTAATTCCCATTTCACACATTATAATTTTATATATGACAAACCTCTTAACCAAGAAGTAAAGTAACTTATTTGAGATCACAGAACTAATACACAGAAGTCTGGACTTAATCTCAGGACTCAGCATTGAGTCCTGCGGCCTCATATTTAAGCACTACACTCTGCTGCCCCTAGGTCTGATAAGATCCCCTCTCAAAGGGTATTTATAGTCTCTAGGAGGGGCAGATGTGTAAACCAAAGTAATTGCAGCACCTTGTACTAATTACAGTTGTAGAAATATAGTATCTAGGAAAGCTTCACAAATAAAGTAACTCATGCACTAAACCTTATGGATCACATAATAGACAAGAAAAGAAAGAGTAAATGGGGTCAAGAGAAGAAAAAGTGTGCACAAAGGCACAGAGGAAGGGTTGGAGGCATGAGACAGTTTAGCAGGTATGAGGAGTGACAAGTGGCACTCACTGGAACATTCCACAGGGGCATGACGGAGGGTGAGGTTGAAGACTGAGACCTAATGACAAGAGTCTTGCCTACTGGCTAACAGCCTTGGCTAACCCACAGATGGACCCGAAAGAAATGTTCATTTTAGAAAGAAGGATTTCAGAGCATTGGGGGAATGGCTCAGAGGGAGAAAAGTAGAGACACAGAGACATGGGGGAAGTTATAGCACAGCACAGGTAAGAGATGATGAAGTCTCAAATAGACAAGGAAATGGACAGGAGATCTTAAGGTCAGAAGACACTTAAGTATTATCTCCTCCAGTGCCATCCATGTTGCAGCAAATGTTGAGAAATCGTTCTTTTTGATGGCTGAGTAATATTCCATTGTATATATGGGCCACATCTTAATTAAGGAGGGCACATATTGCATGGTGCACTGGGTGTTATATGCAAGTAATGAATCATGGAACTTTACATCAAAAACTAGGGATGTACTATATGGTGACTAACATAATATAATAAAAAAATTATTAAAAAAAAAAGAAGAAGAAGACACTTAAGTAAAATCAGACATGATGAATGATCCTGTGTATGAGGAAGTATCTAAACCAACTTCCAAATTTTGGCCTCAGATGACTGAGTCAATGGTAGGATCACCAGTCTTGATAGTGAAAACTCAAGAAGGAATTGGAAGGCATGTAGGGCACTCAGGTATAGATGCTAAGAAGGGTCTGAAGCCTGGAGAAGTGGTCCTGTGTTTTCGCACTCACTCATCATTAGTACACTTTGGGGAAACATAGCCAAGAGAGCACAACCACATCTTATCTAAGGAAATGAAGTTAAAGTACAGCTAAAAACCCTGAACATTATATATAAAACAAACCTAAGAAGACTGAAAGGTGGAGGAGAGAAAGGAAAACTGACTAGGGGCCTTGGGACTTGAGGACAACATGATGTTGAGTTCCTTGGGTTTTCTTTTTGTCTCACATATCCCAGACAGGGTACTGGAGAGGCCAAGAACTCAAAAACCAAAACAGGTACGGACCAAAAAAAACCCAAGAAAAGTTTGCTCCCTCTATTGGAAGGAATGGGAAAAAAACAAACTAGCAAGATAGAAAAGGTGAGAAAAGAACCACGCTACCCCAGCCAAGCACCAAAAACATGGCCCCCTCTCTCTTCCATCAGCAAAGGCCAAGCAGGATCATTCATCATGTCTGACTGATTTTACTTCTTAAGTATCTTCTGACCTTAAAATCTCCTGTATTTAAAGGCTCTGTTGGTTGGGCATCTGATTCTTGATTTCAGCTCACGTCATGATCTCAGGGCCATGGGATCAAGCCCAGCATCCAGCTCCAAGTTCAGCATGGAGTCTGCTTGTCCCTCTTCCTCTGCTCCTCCCCCCACCTCTCTCAAATAAAGAAATGAATAAAATCTTTTTTAAAAATTAATAAAGTCCTTTCCTAACACTGAATCCAAAACTGGGGAGGGTCCCTTTAGCCTCTTCTCTCGCAGCTGCGGTACTTCGTGGGGAAAAAAAATACAGGATAACAACAACCAAGTCAAGAAGAATGGTGCAAAAGTTTGCATACATTGTGCTAAAGAAAAATCATGCTCCAGACGTGTGATGCTCGTTGTATAAAATGATGGAGCATCAAGTGGCCCGCCCAGAACTTACGGTACAGCAAAATGCCACAAGTTTGAGGGAACCATATATTCCCAGCATGTAAAGGCTCCTAGAGGCACCAGAAAGCTACTGTCTTTGCCTTTGCTTCTTTGATTCCATGAACGACCCCTCGACCCAGCCTGGGAGAGTCAGCAGTTAGGAGGCTGTTTGAGTAGCGTTGGCCAACAGCAGTGAGCTAAGGCATTATCGATGGAAAATGAAAGGGGGATAAAAGAGATCTGCTGATGATGAATTAGACATCAAGATGAAGGAAAAAAATAAGAATGACACACAGAGTTCTGGCTTTGGGGACACGGATGTCATTCAAGGAGATACAAAAAACAAGAGGGAGAGATGGGAGTAAATATAAGTCCATTTGGGGACATATTTAACTTCAAGAGTCTGTGGATATACAGATGTGGAGCTAGAAGGGAGGCCTGTGGCAGAAGAGTCAATTTGGGGTTAGTGGCATGCTAACTATAAGCTGTAAACATGGGTGTGGCCTCCCAGGAAGGATACAGAGTGAGAAGAGAAGAAGGCGAAGACAGCACCCTGGCAAAAGCAGAAACACATGGCGGGCAGGAGAGGTTACTGGAAAGGCACCTCGAAAGAGCAAGCAGAGAGGAAGAAGAAAATGGGAGAGAGTTAAGTCATGGAAGCCAGGTGAAGAAAGAGAGGGACGTGGTTGGGTAACCCATGGATTTGACATATGAATCTCAGTGGTAGTGGTGGATTCTGGGGGACGCCATGCCAGGTTGCAGAGCAGGCTTGACAGCCGATGAGAAAGAGCAGCCAGCTGAGGTAGTGTGTTCTGTGGATCAGTGGTTCTCAAACCGGGTCCCCAGCCATCAGTGTCACCTGGACACTTGTCAGAAATGCACATTCTCAAACTCTATCCCAAAACCACTGAATAGGAAACTCTGGGGAGGAAGCCCAAGAATCTATGCTTTGACAAGTTCTCTAGATGATTCTGGTCCCACCGAAGCTGGGGATGCACAGATCTGGAGCTAGGGAAGGAATTGTCAGTGAGAGGAAGAGAGGGACAGTCAAGGGAGGAATTTGTTTTTCAAAATGGGAGGTTTTAAACCTACTTCTATGCTATGAGGAAAAGAACACTTTTAAAAAGAAGAAACTGGCCATACAGGAAAAAAGAAGTGACCGAACCAAGTCTTGGAAGAACCAGAAAGTGGATGGTGACTATTTTGAGATACAAAGACAGGGAAGCAGCCTAAGAATTCTATCCCAGTGCTGGAACCCCCCTGTCCATTAGGTAAAGCAATGAGGACAAGATGCTTCAGTCGTGACAGGTCTGCCTCTAACACTTCAACCATTGCCTCCTCCAAGAATCTCTTTCGTTTACTGTGTGACTAATAGCCTCAAGATTTAAGAGTTTCTCATTTCATGTGAAATGTAAAGTTCAGGGAGGTCCAATGCAGATGAACAGGCCACATAAACCAGGTCTCAGGGCTATTTGTAATGCGCAAGCTCAGCTCCACCATATTCAGGTATCCTGGCTAAGCTGTTTGGTTCCATACTGGATCTTCTCCATGTTTGGGGCCACGTAAGCTTCAGTGCTCAGAGTCATGACCCCAGGAGGCCGGGAGGAGCAGTATTTTCCTAGGCCAGAGGCAGATGAGAAGGGGATGTCTGGGGCTTTTTCCAGACCAAGTTAAGTAGAAGACACTCACCCAGTGGCTTCAACAAAAGCAATATTCTACTTCTGGGGTGATTCAAAATGTCAAACACAGACAAAATTTAAAGAGGGGGAAAGAGGTTTGTCTGGTAGGAAAATAAGGTGGGGAAGGCTGCCGGGGTTATGACAGCCACCATTGGTAATGTTGACTTTGTTTTTCCTCTGGTCGAGCTGGTCTGCAAAGGCCTGGCGCACTCAGGCAAGAGACGGAGGCAAAACAAGTGTCTGTACAGGAGACAGGAGACCTACAGGGAGATTCAAGGATTTGTAACTTTCATTAACCCCAAGTCTTACTTTCTTTAAAAAAACAAAACATGGTGCTAAAGCTTTGTGGTTCTAACCCCAGGTTGACAGCCTTTAATAAGGAAGTCCAGACACTGGGAAACCAAAAATAAACAGAACTATGGACGCAATCACATTCTTCTTTGAAAGTTGCTGTTGAAAGCCCAAGGGAACACCATTAACATCACAGGAAAAGGAGGCAATTAACTTCCTTTCTAGGGGCTTTTAGAACGTCTACCAGAATTGACCACGGAGAGCAAATGAACGCTGCATCAAGACCTTCATCCAGATCACCAATTAGTCTACTCGAAGTCCTGTCTGGTAGGATCTTCTGTTGACAACCAGCGTGGACGAGGTGTGAGAGCTGAAGAGAGAGACCCAATTTCCAGCACCAAGCCATGCATTGTCCACTTCCAACTGATGCTGGTGTTCTTCTTTCCCACTCCAATCCAGGAAAAGGAAAGTCACGTCTGGGAACTTCAAGGTAAAAAACAAAGAAATACAGGTACTCAAAAGGATCCATCCTGACTGCTGTGGTCAAGATGCAACAACGAGTTATAAAAACAAACCTGGTAGCTAAGCCCTGAAAGCAAGCCCATGCAATTCTTCAAGAGGACACAGCTTTCTAAGGTCAGAAGCAAGACTATGGATCAAAGAAGAGTCCCTTTCACCTGCCTCAGGTTCTCAAAGTGACGATGCACTGAGATGCCTGTAAATGTGTTCATAAGCTAGAGGAGAAGCAGAGACAGAATTCGAGGCACTGGGTCTTATCAGTGAAGCAAAAACACTTCCAGACACCTGCTAGGATTCCTGCCACATACATGGTGGCGGTGGGGAGGGGTTAGGACTTGCAAGCAAAGGTAGGGTCATGGAGAAAGCTACGGAGTTCTTTTGCACATTTTAGTTACTTCCTTGGATAATATAGCCCAGGATAGAAGGAAAGTGGTAAAATTCTTGGTCTGTACAAGGAGATAGTGACAGCACATTTCAAAATGAGAACCAAGCAGAGCAGACATAACCGGGCTCTCCTCCTACAGAAATGGGATCTTCTGGGGCAAAGTAAAGTGGGTTAATCATTGGGCTAATTGGTCTCTGGGCACCTGGCCTGAATGGCATCTCTCACATTTGGGTGCACAGGGACTCCCTAGAGGAGCACCAGAAATACAGTAGGACGGGTTCAGTTCCCCCCCTGGGAGCGTTTTCTGCCCATGTGGTGCTATGTGACTGCCACTCGGCCGAAGGACATCAGATAGTCTGTCCAAGCAGGTAGCTCTTGACCCTTTTTGCTCTTAAATTTTTCTGAATTAGAGCTTTTTTGACTTCAGTGCCATCATCACGGGTGAGAAGGCTTTCTGATGCAAGCTTCCATGTAAGTCAAATGTCTATGGAGCGCCAAGAAGCAGGACTGACCTGTGGCGTGAGTGGCTAGGGGCTTAGAAGATATTTCCGGGTGGAGAAGGCCCATGGGAAACTTGCAACCCTAGGTCTTCATCTCTTTGAGGACAATACACTCCGCATATCTAAGTTCGAAAAGATTCTTCAACTGAATATGTTGACAGGATAGAAGAAGAGAAGAGTGCAGAGCGCCTCCCTCATGGAGAACATGAAAGGTGACAATGGATCATTTTAGAGAAAAAAAAGGGCCAGCCACCTAAAACAAAAGTCCAGCCACCCAATCAGAAGAGTCCAGAAGCCCTCAAATTTCTAGGGAGAGGTGAGTTGTCACACAGGCAAATACAAGTGGCCCCGCTGCCCAAGAGATGGAAACGTCACACAAATGAGGATGCTTTCATTGTCAATTACACTAGAGGCAGGAAAGAGTCACCCCCTTCAGATTTAGGACCAAGTAGAGAAAACCAGAGTCCCACTGCCCATATTTAAATAGACCAAAAGAGATTTCAAGAATGAATTTTAAAGTGCCAAAAGATAAATATGTATGCTTTGGGCTGCTCGATAAACAAATGGTGCCCCAGAAAATAAGCATCTCGCCAGAGGCATAGGAGTATGACCCCTGGTTATGGACAAGATGTAATTTCTGTGTAAATCAAGAATTTTTTTTTTGGATCCAATGCCAAAGAATTTTTCATTTATGAAGATGACTTTGGTGTGGTACAGACACGGGATACCTGTGGCACTACATCTGTTTCCATCTTCTTGGGTCAGCTGGCTCCCTGCTCATAATACCTGCACTGGTCCAGCTCCTGTTTCCTGCTTTCCCACGTCCTCCCCAGCTGCCACTCACAGCTCTACTGTGAGCTGGGCAACACCTCTCCTGCTTCCTCCTCTGCCTGCAGCAGCGTCTCTCAGCTCGTTAAATACAGATTTGCACCAAAATAACGAGGCCCCCAAATGGAATTCTAATCACATGCACCCTTAACAAACCAACTAAGATCTCCTAAAATGGTGGTCACTAAAATCAAGTACGAAGGGAAAGAGCAAAGGAGCCAAGAATATATAATGGGGAAAGTCAGTCTCTTCAATAAATGGTGTTGGGAAAATTGGACAGCCACGTGCAAAAGACTGGACCACTATCTTACACCACACACAAAAATTACCTCAAAATAGATTAGAGACTCGAACATGAAACCTGAAGCCATTAAACTCCCAGAAGAAAACATAGGCAGTATCTCCTTGACGTAGGTTTCAGAGAATCATTGTTTGAATATGACACCACAAACAGAAGCAACATAAGCAAAAGTAAACTAGTGGGACTACATCAAACTAAAAAAGCTTCTACACAGCAAAAGAAACCATCAAAAAAAAAAAAATGAAAAGGCAATCTTCTGAATTGGAGAAAATACTTGCCAAATCATATATCTGATATGGAGCTAATATTCAAAATATATTAAAAACTCATATAATTCAATAGCGATATATATAATATATAGTATATATATATATATATATATCTCCAATTAAAAAACGGGCAGAAGATCTGAATAGACATTTTTCCAAAGAAGACATACAGATGGCCAACAGGTACATGAAAAGATGCTCAACATCACTCATCATCAGGGAAATGCAAATCAAAACCACAATGAGGGGCGCCTGGGCGGCACAGCGGTTAAGCGTCTGCCTTCGGTTCAGGGCGTGATCCTGGCGTTATGGGATCGAGCCCCACATCAGGCTCCTCCGCTATGAGCCTGCTTCTTCCTCTCCCACTCCCCCTGCTTGTGTTCCCTCTCTTGCTGGCTGTCTCTATCTCTGTCAAATAAATAAATAAAATCTTTAAAAAAAACACACACACACACACAATGAGATATCACCTCACACCTGTCAGAATGGCTAAAATCAAAAATACAAGAAACAACACATGTTGGCGAAGATGTGGAGAAAAGGGAACCCTTTTGTGTTGCTGGTGAGAATGCAAACTGGTGTAGTCACTGTGGAAAAAATGTATGGAGGTTCCTCAAAAAATTAAAATTAGAGCTACCGTATGATCCGGTAATTCCACTTCTGGAATATTTAGCCACTTCTGGGTATTTATCCAAAGAAAACAAAAACACTAACTCAAAAAGATATATGAACCCCCATGTTCATTGCAGCATTATTTACAGTTAGCCAAGATATGGAAGTAACCCAAGTGTCCATCAATGGGTGAATGGATAAAATAATTGTGACATATATATATATATTATTCAGCCACAAAAAAAGAATGAAATCTTGCCATTTGTGACACACAGAGGGCCCTCAAAGACATTACACCAAGTGAAATAAGTCAGACAAAGAAAGATTAATACTATATAATCTCTCTTAAAGATTAAATTTAAAAACAAAAGGCAAACAAAAAAACAAAGCTCATAGATACAGAGGACAGATCGGTGGTTGTCAGAGGCCAGGGGTGGAGGGTGAGAGAAATGGGTGGAATGGTTTGGGTTTATTTTGAATAAGTTGCATAAAAAGGTTTTCTAGATAAAGTACAGAAACAATACAAACTGACTCTCAAGCAGGCATT
This sequence comes from Ursus arctos, assembly GCF_023065955.2. Taxonomy (NCBI): domain Eukaryota; kingdom Metazoa; phylum Chordata; class Mammalia; order Carnivora; family Ursidae; genus Ursus; species Ursus arctos. Next base: position 11,921,454 of record NW_026622819.1, on the reverse strand, counting down.
TGACCCACGACCCTGACTTTGTTTTCTTTCCTGATTGTTTCAGGAGACGAGAGGGTAACATAGTCCGCGGTGAGCAGCCGCTGGAAGGCTCCATGACAAAGAACGGTCACCATGAACTTCAATTTCAGAAGGATATTTAGAGGTATCGCAGGACCAGTGACCAGGTCCACTCTGAGAACACCTGAGAGCATATGAAACTTGAGGAACCTAACACATACAAAGCCACTTCCGAATTATCGAGAAGGAAGAAATAGGCCTTTCCGACATTAATTTTGATGTGTGTTCCAATACCTTTTTCTGAAATCTGCGTAGTGGAAAACTGTCAATAAATATATCTTTTATAATTAGTGACACAAACCAAGAATAGACCTCTTATTTTGACCTATTCTCTTTATTTTATAAAATACTTTTCCAGGAGTTTAACTATAAATTTATTTCTTGAGTGGTCACTTGTTAGTTTGACTCTTTGGGGTTGCAAACAAAAGACACACAGCAGTGACCCGGAGCACGTATAAGGAGCCAGCAGCAGCTCTGTTGTGTGTTGACTCCCTTGCCCCAACCTCCCCACATCTCCTGCTATTTTTGTACCTTTAACTTCCCCAAGAAGGGCCCTTGGGGCAAGTGACGGGGAGGATCGGTGCTGGAGCTCCAAAGCCAGCTGGCCATGTTGCTGTGTGTGCCCTGTTATCTTGCTAACCAAACCAGGTTCATCCTTGCTACCCAACAGCCCTCATTAAACACCTGCAGCAAACACCTGCAGGTGACGTAGGTCACGATCCATCAGTAAGAGGTACGCAGGGGAACCGGAACAGGGATGGAGAAGCTCTTCTCGTTAAAAAAATATATTCGGATAGAAATAGGAACATCCTTCCCATTTCAGCTTAATAAACGTCTACTTTTAACAGGGCAATGATGTGCACAAATGGGTTTGGGAAGCACTATTGTATTAAAATAAGGCCTAAGAGAAGGGAACATTTTTCCCTTTATGCCCTTCATTGACCTACTTTTTTTTCATTTTCTTGTTGCCCTTTCTTAGGTAAACAGCATTATTTTTATATAAAATTCAATTGGCCATTTTATGTAAAATATAAATTATATAAAATATATTTGGCAACACATATATATTTATCTACACATATAATAAAATACGAGAGACTGAATATACACACGGACAATAACCAGACCACATGCAAAGATAGAACTTGGGGGCGCCTGGGGCGCTCAGTCAATGAAGCATCTGATTCTCAGGTTGTGGGACTGAGCCCCGCATCTGGGCCGGTGCTCAGAGCAGAGCCTGTTTCAGATTCTTTCTCCCTCTCCTTCCCCCTCTGCTTTTCCCCCCGCCTCTAAAATAAATACATAAAATCTTTAAAATAAATAAACACTATAAATAAATAATAATAAAAATAATATAAATTTATTTATATTTAAGCAAATAAATGAAATGTTTTTAAAAAGATAGAATTCGATCTCACAAGCTGCCACAACATGCCCACCTGCAATAATCAGCCTAGGAAACCAGGCAGGAGTTAAAAGCAGAAAAATCCAAGTTTCTCAGAAATGATGTGTCCAGGCTTACCCACATCTCACTCACCCCACACAGGCAAACACCCAAACACCCAGCCTCAGTCCAGCCTCTGAAGACCACCCAGGGAAAAGTGAACTGAGACCCAGTTTGCATTTTCAATTTCAAATGATGTTTTAAGAAAACACTTTCCAAGAAAATGGTTGTGAGAAGCTCAAACACAAACACTCTCATTTATATTTCATCCTCAATCAGGGTGAAAATTGTTAGCATGAAGTTTCCTTTCCATGTAACAGGTTCCAGCCCCTGGGTTTTACCACCACAAGTTGAAAGGATGCCCCGGTCTACTACCAAGACGGCCTTCATGTCCCCGGAAGTCTCTCCGAGCGGGTCCTGCTCCTGTGTGCTGGCTGGAATGCACACTGGGGACACCTGGCCACTTGCTATTTACACAAAATGTGGACAGCGTTGCTTTTTATCCAGGCAATAAATAATACTGCAAAGTTGCTTGTTTTTTTTTCCTTAAAATTCTCTCAAGATAAATTATTGTGAAAATAAAAGTCAAAATATTAAAACTTTTCCTTTCCCTTTTAATGCACAGTAATAGAATTTGGAGGTCTTAGAAGAAAAAAAAAAAAGCCAAGGGTTTTACAGGGACTATCTGTCATGCTCAGGAAACATCAAAGCATCTTAGCATGTGTTTCATAAATTCACATCAACAGAACTTGTAGTTTAATGTTATATTTGATGACATGCAGGCTACCCAAGACAGGAGAGGATCAGAAGGCTTTGGGTGGAAGAAGGAGAATTTCTATAATCTCATTTGACAAACTACATTTAAATAAATTGGGTCATTATTCCCCTTTGTATGTCACTTTTGCTGGCTTGATATTTAGTGGCCAAGGAATAGAATCTAGACCTAAAGTCAAGCTGAGTTTCTTTCTTCGGGGACGCTTGTCATATATGTTCTTGTCGCATTTATTTGTACATTCTAGCATAACATATACTTAGAAGTGTAAAATTACTGAACAAACTAAAGAGGTTATACGTGTCACACTTAACTTTACTCCAGCTTTCAAAAATACGAAGCAACCATGAACATTTCTATGGAATAAGCATTGATTGGTCAAGTGCACATTATATTCTCTATGTTAGAAAAGGAAATATTGGGGTGCCTGGGTGGCTCAGTCGTTAAGCGTCTGCCTTCGGCTCGAATAAATAAAATCTTTAAAAAAAATTTAAAAAAAAAGAAAAGGAAATATTACCTGCAGGTAAAGAATCCATACCTACAGAAACATTATCATTTTGGTATCCTTTGAATTAAACATCCCTCAGAACTAAACACAGTTTACAAATTCTCGAAGGCTGTTCCCTGAACTCCATGCTCCAGGAGCAAAGGCAAAGAGGCAAGAAGATGAATATTTATTTTGCACAGCCTTTATGAAAAATAGGAGAGTTCTGCCTTAAAGTCTGATGTCCTGATCACATTCCTCCCATCGAAGCTTTAGGAACCAACTTAAAAATTGAGCTACTTATGCTCCAGCAATTGCACCACTGGGTGTTTACCCAAAGATACAGATGTAGTGAAGAGAAGGGCCATATGCACCCCAATGTTCATAGCAGCATTGTCCACAATAGCTAAATTGTGGAAGGAGCCGAGATGCCCTTCAACGGATGACTGGATTAAGAAGATGTGGTCCATATATACAATGGAATATTATTCAGCCATCAGAAAGAACGATTACCCAACATTTGCAGCAACATGGACGGGACTGGAGGAGATTACGCTAAGTGAAATAAGTCAAGCAGAGAAAGACAATTATCATATGGTTTCACTCATTTATGGAACATAAGAAATAAGAAGATCAGTAGGAGAAGGAAGGGAAGAATGGGGGGGGGGGGGTAAAGAGAAGGAGGAATGAACCATGAGAGACTATGGACTCTGGAAAACAAACTGAGGGATTCAGAGGAGAGGGGGTGGGGATTGGGATAGGCCTGTGATGGGTATTAAGGAGGGCACGTATTGCATGGAGCACTGGGTGTTATATGCAAACAATGAATCATGGAACACTACATCAAAAACTAAGGATATACTGTATGGTGACATAACATAATAAAAAATTATTATAAAAAAAATAAATAAATAAATAAATAAAACATTTGTCAAAAAAAAAAAAAAAAAAGGAGCCATGAGAACAGAATAGCATGGTCCAGGCTTTCTCTCACACCCCAGGAAGGGCTCCATTTAGAGGCTGGAGAGCAGACCATGCCGTCCAGGCCCCTCAGGGCTGACGATGCTTATATTGGATACACTGAATGGCACCTGCAGATAATTCCTTTCAAACCAGAGGAGAGTTTCTCACGACAAAGAGGAATGTCAATGGGACAAGGCTAGAGTACCCATTTACTCAATCAAACCCCAGTCTAGGTGAAAGAATTCTGTAGATGTGTCTTAACACCTAGTCAGTTAACTTTAAAGAAAGCAGATTACCCTTGGTAATGGGAGTGGCCCTCATCCAATCTATGGAAGGCCACCAAAACTAAGGTTTCTTGGTGGAAGAAGAAATTTTGCTTGCGAAGTGCAACACCAGATCCTGACCAAGGGTTTCAGGACAGCTCTTCCTGATGGCTTGTCCCAGAGATCTCAGACTTGCCAGCCCCCACAATTGTTGCCTTTGTTTCTCTGGTAGAACCCCGACAGAGAGACCAATTGACTGGTCTAGGATGGTATCAATCTAAGCTCATCGAGAAATAAAGGACCTCATTATGTTCTAAATTTTAGCCAGTTGCCAAATCCCAAAACATTGGTTTTATAAACTTGAGAGCACAGAATAGCAGACCTTTAAAATGATTTGCTACTCTGTCCTTAAATGTCACACAGATGGGACTTAGTAAGAATATTCTCTATTGTACATCTAGTAAATGCCAATTTCTATCAAGTTGAAAAGACACTTGAAATTGGCACTTACACCAGTTGGGGTTCCACTGTTGTTAAATGGCTGCTGCCTTTCAGGTGAAAAGGAGCACACGTGGAAGATGCTTTCTGGAGCGCTACCACAACCAAAGTCCACTAAAATTAAGTATGCCATCAAAGCACCTGGGTGGCTCAGTCCATTAAACATTTGCCTTCGGCTCAGATCATGATCCAAGGGTCCTGGGAGCCCTGCCTTGGACCCCCTGCTGAGCAGGGAGCTTGCTTCTGTCTCTCCCTCTGCCCCTCCCCCTGCTTGTGCTCATGTGCTCTCTCGCTCGCTCTCAAATGAATAAATAAAATTTTTAAAAAATGAAATCAAATAAGTATGCTGTGATAAATGCTAAAATGAAGCTGGAATTAGTGTCAGCCCATTTCCTAAGTTGCAGCTGTTCCAATAGTTCCACCTTACCTGTCTTATTTCAGTAGCTTTGTGGAGGATTTTATTTTTTTAATCCATATCTAAGAAAGAATCTATGTTCCAAATTTTTCACACAAACTGTCACTGATGAGTCCTACCAGTTCTTTCCCCACCACAAGACTACAAATTTTATTCCTGTTACATTCCTCTCCTGCCAAAATAGGCCCCTATGGCTGGGTGGTTTTATTTTGTTCCATCATAAGTGGGTTTAATATAAGCTTATCCAAAAAAGAGACAGCAGTGACAGTTAAATTAAAAGTGACACCAATTAATGTATTTAAGGAACACCATATGCAAACAGACAACAGATGAAGAAAGAAACTTTATATATGGAAAGCACACCAAGTTTCAGCAATAATCAATTATTTTTAAGATTTTATTTATTTATTTGAGAGAGAGAGAGAGTGAGAGCATGAGTGGGGGGATGGGGCAGAGGGAAAGGGAGAAGAGGACTCCCGGATGAGCAGGGATTCGCCAGGCGGGGCTCAATCCCAGGACCCCGAGATCATGACCTGAGCTGAAGGAAAATGCTTAACTGACTGAGCCACCCAGTTGCCCCAATAATCAATTTTTTTAGAAGGGCTACGCCCCCAACACACTATTAGTGAAAACCCTAACGATCAAAGGAGCATAAAAGGGGGTCATGTTTCCTGCCACCTGACTTCCCCTGGGCTGCAACTGCAGCCTGGAAAACAGTGTCATGGGGGTAAAATAATTAGAAAACGGACTGGCTCACACCCTTTCGGTTCCCAATCTACTGCAGGACTCTGGGTCCATGTAGGAGATAAAGACTATCAAGCCACCAGGCCCCTCTGATTATCGTAACCATGGAAATATCACTTGCCTCTGCCCTCTAGACACTGCCAGAGACATGACCAAAATGTTGGCAGACTAGTTCCTCTTTTCCACCTCTTTCCCTCTGTCATCCCTCTGTCATACCAATCCTGCTCTAAGGAAGAATCTGACATCTGTCATTCCCCAGAGTTAGTGTGTTACCCTGGGCTCTCAGAGTTTTGACAAGTTTATATTTGCTCTAGCCATGGAATCTGTTCCTTATCGAAGAGATTTCTGGCATCAGTAGCAGGCTGGGGTGGGGGAGGCAGAGAAGCCAACAGAGCTTTAAGCAATTTTATGTAGCTAGGAAGACAAATTGGGATTTTAGGCTGTAAAAGTGGCCTTAAGAGACCAAGATACCAAAAAGAAACTTTCCTAATACAGAAAGTATCTATGAAAACTATACAGCAACCACCATACAAAAAAGAAATCCCAAGAGTGAGAATAAAATAATATGCCAACATGATCACTTCTGTTCAAACAACTGGAGGTTTTAGCCAGTATAATTTAGCAAAACAAAACAAAACCCAAAAAACTAGGAATAAATCTGATAAAGATTTGTAAGACATCTACACTGAAAATTACAAATATTGAGAGAAATCTTTAGAAGTATGCCATGCTCATGGATTGGAAGACTCAATATTTTAAAGATGTCAATTATTCCAAAATAAATCTATATCCCAGCAGAGATTTTTGTGAAAATTGAAATCTGATTTATAATTTATGTGGAAATGTAAAGGTCCAAGAAGAGCCAAGACAAGTTAGAAGAACAAACTTGATGTCTTACATGAGCAAATATCAACACACATCATAAAACTACAACAATTAGGAGAGTGCGGTATTGGTGAAGAAACTGTCACTTGACCTTTACAAGAGTGACACTTCAGTCTAGTGCAGAAAGAATGGACTTTTTAATAAATTGCACTGGAACAATTGAAAATCTGTATGTAAAGAAAAAGAAATCTTAAATCCCTACCTCACACCATATATAACAATTAACTCCAGGTGGACTGTAGCTGTAAAAGTAGGAAGTAGAAAATAAAATAAAGATTCAAGGGGCACGAGTAGGAATATAATATCTTTATGATCTTGGGGTAGGCAAAAAAAAAAAATTTAAGAAGACACACAGCAATAACTGTAAATAAAATGATGGATAAATTTGACAAAATTTAAAAGAATTTCAGTTCATCAAAAGACACCATTAAGAAAGTGAAAAGGTAAACCACAGAGTGGGGATTTGCAATGCAAATACCGAATGAAAGACTAATATCCAAAATATATAAAATATATCCAAAATATATAAAATCCATATATATATGAATCCAAATATATATATATATATATATATCCAAATATATAAAAACTCTTACAGGTCAACAAAAAAATTGAAATGAAATGAAAAAGACCATCCAATAGAAAAATAGGCAATAGACTTGAACAAATAGGCACTCTGCAAAACGAACATCCAAATAACCATGAAACATGAAAAGGTGCTTGTCATTAGTAATAAGGAAAATGCATATTAAAACCACAATGTACTCACTAGAACACTAACTAATGAGAATATTAAGCAATTGGATTCCCCCACAGACCGCTGTTAGTAATAAAAATTAGCACAATCAATTGAAAATTGTTTGGCCGTATCCACTAAAGCTGAATATATGCTTCTCCTATGACCAACGGTTCTACTCCTAAATATATCCCCAAAGGAAAATGAGTACACATGCATACCAAAAGACGTGTGCTAGAGTGCTCATAGAAGCACTCTGCATAGTAACCAGAAACTGGAAACAGCTCTAAAGTCCATCAACAGAAAATGGATGATGGTTTATTCCTATAATGGAATGCTATGTGGCAATGAAAATGAACAAACCTGCTACATGTAATAACATGCATGAATCTCATAGAATGAAGGAAACCAGACACTAAGGAGCTACCTACTATATAATTTTATTTACATTAAGTTCAAAACCTTGCAAAACCAATAATCCATGATTGAAGTCAGGATATTGGCTACTTTTCCCAGGAGGAGGAAATTTACTGGAAAGGGTCCTGAGGAGGATTTCTGAGTTGCCAGTAATGTTCTCTACCTTCGCCTGGATGGAATTTATAATGTCTGCTCATCTTGTGGAAATTAATACATACTTTTCTCTATTTTTGTTACACTTCATTTTTTTTAATTTATTGAACTCACGACTATGAGATCAAGACCTGACTGAGCCACCCAGGAGCCCAATTTTTGTTATACTTTTATAAAAAGCTTACTTTTTAATGTACCAAAAATATACATTTACTCTTGTATAAAAGCAACAGTAAATAGGGGGTGACAGAGGGACAGTTATTTCTTCAAAAATTTATAAGGGGGAACCTGGGTGGCTCAGTTGGTTACATGTCCAACTGTTGATTTCCACTCAGGTCATGATCTCAGGGTCATGAGATCAAGTCCTGTGTCAGGCTCTCTGCTGGGTGTGGAGCTTGCTTGGGATTCTCTTTTTCCCACTCCCTCTGCCCCTCCCTATCACTCTCTAAACTTTGTGTGTGTGTGTGTGTGTGTGTGTGTGTGTGTGTGTGTGTGTGTGTAGGACTCTGTAAGTGGTTGAGTTTGCCTGAGATTTAAATTGAAAGGCCTAGAAGACCAGAAGTTGAGACAGAAGTTCAAATGACTTCCAAAAGCATTATACGATTTCTTTGCACATTGAAAATGACCTTTTGGTTCTTTATGTCTCATTCCATTTTCTCCACTCAGTTCTCTAAATGCCCTCAAGAAATCTACATAGTACAATAAACAAATTGTGCTGTTTGTTCCTGGCCCATTGACAACACGTCAAGGCTTGAGCAAAAAAGAGTTAAAACCTTAAACCCAAAGCCCCTCTTCACTATGTCAGGGCCACCGAAGCACCACAATAGCCCAGAAATGGAAACGAGCGTCATGACCATTTCTCTGAGGAACCCCACAAAGGCTCATTGTGGTATTGCAAAGGGCAAGGCTTCCAGGGCAAAATCCCTCAACAGGAAGGATTTTTGCCTCGCCCTGGCTGTTCCAACATAGCTCATGTAGATTGCACTGCAGAAATGAGTTCTTCCCCTGGATAAATAATGTTCAGAGGAGCGAATAAAGAAGGAAATTGGTAATAGTATAACAGGGAAAACACTACTGAATTTAAATTCTGGCTCTGTTTCTAACCAGTTATTTAGTGCTAGCTGGCTCACAGAACCTACCAGCACATAATGTCTTTGCAAAATAAATATATGACTGGGTGGCCATTAATCCCCTTCACAGTGAGAACATTCTTTGATACTCTGGCAAATCCTTCAAAGTAATTCAAGTGGGGGAAGAAAAAAAAAAAAGACCCTATCTTTGATACCATGGGCTCTAAAGCAGAACTGTGTCCTGGTGCCCTCCGCTGGATGACATATGGCAATGCTGTGTCACACATCCCGGAATATTAACAAGGCGAGTTGTACAGTGGCCATGCTTCATTCATTCCCCGCCAGGGAGCTAGTATTTTGGGAATCCAGGGTTGTATTCCCTCTGCTGGAGCCTCAACCAGGTGACTGTGCTGTTTAAGCTCGTGACTTTTGATTCTTTTTTCTCAACTATCAATGAATGTAACGGTGCACAGTAACAAACAGAATTCTGAAATGGAGCCAAACACCAGCATGATTCCTTTAATCCAACCAGTCCGATGGTCATAAACAAGAAGGAAATGTTTACTTCTATTTTCCTCAATGTTTGGACAGGATGTGATTTCTAATCAGAAGCATTTGAAATTGTTCTGGGCAAAATGTAAAACCTGCGTCCAATTAACATGTTCTAGAAATGGAAATCTCCCTATTTGTTTCTCCCTCTATAGACGCATTAGACAACTTCCAACTTTAATTGTTCTGAGCATGGTGTAGCCCACATGAGCCCACATGATTATCAGTTCCCAGTTATTCGGGATCAAGTATGGCATGCCTACTCTCCCGTGTTCAGGTTCACAAACCAGCACTATTGACAATATCCTTGAACTTTATGAAATAGCCCTAGGGCAGCGGCATAGTTATTGAGAACTTACTATGTGCCAAATACTGTTCTAAGCACAGGAAATAAATGATGCCCCCAAATGGACACAACTATTATGGACATAGCACTCTAGGACCATCTTAAAAAGCGTGAGATAACCAAAAGTTCTCTATGAAATTTAACTATGTGAAAGCCTCTCAAAAGCTTTCAGCTTAAAAAAGATCTCATTACTTCTGTATACAAAGAGACATCCCTTGATCATTCCAAGGCTCTAAATTACTATTATTATTTAAGGTTGGTTCTATATGTGAATGGTGATGGCTATATAATAACTTGAAGAGTGCCAATGAAAAAGCTCGATATACAGCAGGAAAGCAATCTTATGTAAGGGGTAAGCACTCTCGGTTTGGCTGTTAAGTAATGATAATTGAGATTTAGAAATTCTAATACTTTCCTGGAGAAGACAAGGAGAGATATCAATGAAAGCCCAAGTCTGTATCACTGCGATCAGTGGGTTAACCATGGGAGATGGGGCTCCAGTAAGAAATCTGTGACATTTGGGAAATCTAAGGCATTTAGAAAAACTGAGTTCAGAAGATAGTTTGATTGATGGAGGAGAAGAATCTTTCTCTTGGATCTTCGATTTGGGTTGAGTTTATGGGAAAAAATTGATTTTGTTCCCGGAAGTTTTTGTTTACAGATTCCATAGGGGTCCAGAGAGAGGGTCAGCTTGCTCACAGACTCATGAATAGTCAACGAAACTGACCAAAAAAGCAATGTAAGCCTGGATGGAGAGGCCCAGTGAGGGATACAGGGACTGAGTGTGAGACAATCAGGGACTGAACCGTCAATGTGGAGTGATGACTCATTCCCTTGTGTGGGCAATAAACCCTCTCAAGGGAATTCCAAAAATGTTCTATTATTTGAACAAATACAATGCCCACTTTGAGGAAGGATGCATTTATTGTTATGATTGTTTAAAACCAATCCTATGACTCAAGTCATATATTGCTCTAACCATAAACAACAAAAGAAAAAAACAATTCTAATGACAGTTGTTCTTTTATGAAGATATAACGCTGTACTTGGAGTTGGACAAAAAGCCTTGCTTTGGAGATGTAGGACCACTTTCAAGGCCGTGTACCTCAAAGCCAGCCATCATTTAAGTGGCAGGGGGGTTTTGACTTTCGGAAGAAGCAATGCAAGATCCAACAATAAACAATTCTGTATGAATAACAGGCTTCAAATAACATGAGGTGAAAGTTAACAGTGGTGGCGGCTTGACGATCAGAGATACCCAAGAAATGTTTCTCGAGAAAGTCCTTCTTGCCTCCATGACCCTGACATATCCATTATTTCATTTGAAGCATTACTACAGTAAAATATGGATTGGTGAAGATGAGAATCTTGAACAACGCCTTATATAAATGCAACTTTGTGTGATTGGTTATAGGCCTAATTAATGCATGCATTTTTAAGCTATCATGTTTCTCTGCAGGCATATCATTTACAGTTGGTTAAATAGGTTGTCTTATCATTTCTGTGAAAAATTGAGGATCAACACAATTCCTTCTCAAACCAGTGTTTCAAAGTACAAATAGCTTCAGATAATAATCCCTTTCTTGCAATGGGGAAGTGGTGTCTGTGTACATTGGCAAACACTCATTTGAGCCCTAAACAAACAAAAACAAACAAACAAAAAAAGACATCTAAAGTTAAACTTCATTATTTTTAGTCAATTTTAGGAGTCTATTAAATAATATGATCTTGTCATTCTCCCCAACCCACCCTTCTGTGTGACGATTTGATGAATGTCACATCAGTGACTAAAGTAAAGACGCTGAACTATATTTAACGTGACAGATATAAGAAGCTGTCAGGTTGGGGATGTGAAGTCAGGTAATCCTTTAGCTCCTGCTTCTATGAATACCTAGAGATCATGCAGTTCTCCTGAGACCATGAAATTGGGAAGAATGTTCCATGAATATGGTGGGGATTGTGATTTGTACTATCAAATAGAATTCAGGTTTTTGTTTGTCTTAAGTGTAGTATATGTGTATTTTTGTTTGGTGCCTAATGGAATGAAAACACAGAATAAAATTAAACCAAATCACCCTTTTCCTCAAATCCCACTTGTGAAATAGGAAAAGGGTAATGAATTCAGAAGGTTATTTTTGAAGGAAGTTGATGTCAGTTTCTAACCTGCTTGAGCCATCATATATGCTGAGAAGTGAAAAGATAAGCAAGAAATAATGCCTACGATAAAAAGTACATTTGATTTGGTTTGGTTTGGTTTGGTTTGACTAGTTTGGTTTGGTTTGATAGGTTTGTTTCTTACAGAAAATGAAGAAAACTCACTCCCTGGCCTTGGGCCCCTGGGTCTGTAAGCATAAGGGTAGGTTCATCAGCGAGAGGAGGTCTCCACCTGTCCACAGAGGTGCTGGAAAATGCCGAACGCTCGGGCACCTGTTTCAGGATATTACACCAGGAACTTCACTTCCTTGTGCCTTCCTGCCGAGGTGCGCTCTGTGAGGAATTAATTTTCCCTGGGCACTAAATATAAAGCTCAAGCGATGACTGCAGCCAATGAAAGAGATATCTACCACTTTTATCTTTTTTTAATTCCAAAGCGTGGTAGGAGGACAGACTCTATCAGAGATCTCTGCCTTCTTGAAGTATATTAAAAACAAAAATAAAAGGCAAAAAACATGCCCTGAAATTGAACTTTCAGAAAATATTGTCACAAAAGCGTATAATGCAACCGCTGTTCCCAAAAGACTGGGAAGTTAATGACATCACTGACACAAGTTTGGAGCATTTAAAAATCCTCTCTTTTGACAAAGTTGGTCAACCTGAAGCTTATTCTTTTTCTTTCTCTATAACATAATGTTTCTGAGTACAATGTTATAAGGTTTTCAAAAGGAATTATCCCAAGGTATATGAAAAGGTTCTCGTTAAACATTTTGAGATTAAATGGTAAAAGGTTTTATAAAAGAAAGAAGAAAAACTGTTCAATAGGCCTTGCTGGGAAACATTAAGCGCTCTTTCCCTATGAATGTCTTGGAGTCATTACCCTTAATTCCATTTAGATAACAATTAGTCATGGTTCATGGCTAAATGATCAGTAGATATTTTTCTAGACAGTTTTTGTGCCTCATCAGGAGCGTGATGAGTTGTCCTTGCCACATCGAATGTTCATTCAAATGTAAGAAAACGGACAGAAGTCAGTAAAGAAGAAAGCAGAGGCTAAGCTGCACATGATATTTTAAACAGATTCCAATCATCCAGGGAAACAAGTCACAGAATAGTTTAGGTAGGTTGTCCAGCCCAGGAATTTTCCAGAAGATTATCTCAATTGATATTGGAAGCTTTGGGTTCTCAAATATTTCCTTCAGGGGATTGAATAATAGAAATGGTTCTTCATCCTGGCATGGCTTTAATTATAGCCACTATAAACAGCTGCCATTGTGAATTTGTAGATGAAGACACAAAATAAATAAGAATTTAATGTCTTATTCCAGCAAGCTTTCATCAGAAAGAGCATTTTCCATTACCTCAAAACACACAGAATGTCTGGCTAATTCTTTTTCCATCAGATGGGAGTTGTTGCCTTTATCAAGAACAGTGAGGAATGTTCTCTAACTAGTTACTTGTCCTTTTGACACTGAACAACAGTATACTAGTCTGGATTAACTACAGGCTAGTCCAAGAATAGAAGCTAAAACGAGTCAACAAATTGCCCAGGAAAGAGAGGTCGGGTTTCAGAGGTGCCATTCCTCTCTCACCAAGACCTTGCGGCTCATTTTTTCTGCAAAAGTCATTATAAGGTTTAACCAATCTCCTCCTGGAATATTTCAGCTGTGGTTTCCCCCCGCTAATCTAAAAAGAATAGAAATTTTTTTCCAATCTCAATGTCTTCAGTTGAAATTATAGACTCAGTCTAATTGAAAAACAGAACAAACGCACGGTTTAAAATATATTACTCCAGCACTTTGTCTACCCACAGGTGAAAATCAGGCTTACATTCCTTGGGTTCACTTCACTTTCTGACTCTTATTCCTGAAAGAGGTAATAAGTTTGGCAGTGATGCGGAGCCAGTGAGCACATTTCTCTCTTCAACCTCTGCCCCACCAAACCACAGTAGAAGAATTCATCGATCTCACGTTTTGCTTCTTTTTCTGTTCATGATAGTGCACCCACTAGTGTATAGTGTTAGCTGTGTTAGTGGTAATAGTAATAGCAGTAGTCATTGGAAAGGTGAATTAGAAATATCAATTGATGTCTGCTTCCTGGAGGCCAGGCTCAGCACCTCCAGTATGTTATCTAATTGAATCCTCACCACCCTATGAGGTAGGTATTATTATTATGCTTATTTTTCCAAAGAGGAAACTGAGAAATGGGAAGCTGATTACCTTGTTTGAGGTCACACAGCCGGTAAGGGATGGAAATTAAGATTGGAATCCAAGTAGACTAGCTCCAGAACATCCCAGTTGAGTAGTTTTGATGTACGACTTTGAGCAAATTAATAAATGAAGAGAAAGAGGAACCTACAAAATACCATTCTTGAGGTCTCCCTTATTATCAGCAATGTTGTTAGAGTTTTCAGGACGCCGACAATAACAAAATATTGCTAATACCAACACTTGGAAATGTATTAGAGTTTTACATACACTTTGGGAAGCTAAGAAATAATTTCCCAGAAGGCCTACCTTAAAATTTGTATGCAAAATTACTGTCATGAATAGATTTGCATTAGGATGGGTATTCCAATTGGAAAAAGGAAAAACTACGCTCTATTCACATACCTCTCCAGAAAACTACATAGAAATCTCACAATAAGTCCATGAGTGTGACCACAGAACAGGGACTATGCTATCACTTTCTTCGCACTGGTCATGATCTGCCTGGATGATAAGATGTGCAAAATGGCAGATACTCTGCCATTTCCACCAACAAAGCAGCCTTAGAAAGAGTCTACTCAGAACAATTTGCCTGGAACTTACATAGCACCAAATGGCTCAATCCTTCCAAACTGTCTTATCATAATTTTCTTGGTGGTTGACTCCCCAGAATCCATCCCACCCCAAGTGGTTAGCCGTGGCAATCCCATTCCTCTTGCTGTAATTGGCTCAGAGGTGGCATCCAATTCGGGGCAAAAGGCAAAATGCATCCATCCAAAGGTGAAAAACCTTTGGGGAAAAGTTTTCCTTCCTTCGTTCCAGGGATGAGGCCCTGTAGGCTTTAATACCTGGAATTATAGCCATGAGGTCAATACATGGTGAAGGTAAAAGTAAATAAAATTGCCAGAAAGCAAAGCTATAGCTCTGAGATGACACAGGAGGAACCGCCCTACCTATGAAATTTTTAAGTGAGTTGAGAAAGTACCTTGTATTTCCTTATATTTAAATCAATTTGAGTTGGAGATAGTGTTACTTAAAACCTAGGATGCCTTAACAGTTTCATTTAACATCTAAAATCTCAGGAATTCTTACATTATCATAGGCGGCATTCAGAATTGTGCCTATCTATGTAGAAATTAGCACCCGCAAACAACTCATAAGCCAGCCAAAAGCACTTTCATAAAAACCATTTGGAGAAGCATTTATGAAGAATGCCTGAGATGAATGAGGAAGAAAAAAAAAAAAAAAGATCCTTCTTCTCCCAACCTTTTGCACTTCTAAGTACAGAGAAGAGAATCAAAGAAAGCTAAAAGAGAATTTCTCCTAAAGGTCATGATACAAGTGTGATTAAGACAGAAACTCCTTAATAGCTCTTTCGACAGTGCTTACAGCATGGAAAGCATTTTCAAAGTACTTGCATATGCACCACATTGATGTTCACCACCACCTTGGGACTCCAAGGTGCAGGACCTGCATTAACTTCCTTGAACAAATGTGGAAACCATGATTCAGAGAGATCACTTGACTGCCCTTATCAAAGACACATCTGTAACTAGGACACAGGTCCCTTGACTTGTATTTCAATGTTTTTTCTTTTGTCCACAATATCTGTGGGTTGGGGGTCAATACAGCAGAGTGGAAAGGGTATGAGCTATAAATCCCGCCCACCTCCTAACTGCTACTAACATTTTACTTAAGGCAAACTGCCTGTTCCTGGTACATAACAGATGCTCACAAGTGTCTCACATTACTTTTATTGTTCCAATAGCCATCCTTCCCCTCTATGTATTCATTGTAAGGATACACAAACTCACAATCAAATATTGGAGAGCGATTATTATATGTAAGGTCCTGTTGAAGTAAGACAAGTACCTTTTACCATGTTTAGTTAAACTAAAATGTTTCTGATTTTAAACCATCTTACCTTTAGCCCTTGGGGCCATAAATGACACTCACATGATTAAGTATATTTATATAATAGCTTTTATTAGTGTGGCAATTGCCTTGCCATGAAATTTACTTATCAACAAAATGCCGAGGAGTAAAACTATTCCTAATGAGGAAAGTTATCTTGCTCGGTTGTTAGTAATCCCCAGAAACAAGTCCAGGGATTACTGCCAAATCCTAGGCTTTTCCACATAATGCAGGCCCTGGTAAAGCTGAGGTGGTCCCAGGCTGCCTTGTTTCCATATGAAGACTGAGGGGCCACAAGAATGGCCCCAAAGATCTTGGCTGAAGCCAGCATTCCTTCACTCTGGTCTTTGAATAGACCTAAACCCTTCAGGAGGCTCAGTCTTAGCCACATTCAGTATCAAACTGAGTTGAGCTGACAGCAGTCTAGCCTCGCATGGCCAGGATAAGCCCATCTAGAAAAGCGTACAGGAAAACGGGAAAGAGCGACCACCATAACAATGGACCCTCACCTCATTTGCCTTTCCTGTGAAAAATCTGGCTTAAAACCTTGAGGATAAAAATTTCTCTTGTTACTGATTTTTTTCCATGATAAATCAGTGGTAACAATATGAATAAAAACTCAATGGTTTAGTTAGAATACCTGCCGTCTCAGTTTGCCCAAGCCAGTAGTGGTTTCAACTTGTTGTCCTGGCATAATTAACAGTGCAACCCTTTTTCTAAAGGGTCCTAGTTGGGCAATAAATTATGTGGTCCCCCAAGATTTAGCTGCTTAGAAAATGACTAACTGTTCATTGGTCTAAATATTTACTGGTAGAACTATACTCAAATCACCCTATGTTATAACTTAGAAAGAACAACAATTTTCTAAGGAAAACACTAAACTTGCTAAATCAGTAGCCTTAATTTTGGATATGATTCTTAGTCAATGGGGTCTTATCAGAAAGCAGTCCTAGTCAAGTAAGATACACAGCATTGTGATAATTATTGTCTTTCTCCTCACAGGACTATTCCAATATTTCTATGTTCTTAGATATAAGCTAGGTAGCAAATTTACCAAAACACCCAACCTCAGAAAAAGTAGGGCATTATTAAACCACTGACTTTAGTTTGTGGATCGAAATAAATGAAAACCGTGCTGCAAAATCCATTACTTTCAGTAGAATGTTGAATAGCAGTGATGAAAATAGGCATCCTTTTCTTGTTCCCATTTTCACCACTGTTATTCAATATTATACCAGAAGTCTTAGCCAGAATAATTTGGCAAGAAATAATAATAATAAAATGCATCCAAATTGGAAAGGAAGAATTAAAACTAGATTTATTTGCAGATGGCATGATTCTATATACAGAAAAAGCCTAAGAACCCACCAAAAACTACAAGATTTAATAAACAAATTCAGCAAAGTTGCAGCGTACAAAACCAAGACACAAAATCATTTGTGTCTTACACATCAGCCCTGAGCAATCCCAAAAGGAAACCAAGAAAACAATTCTATCACAATAGTATCAAAAAGAATAAAAACCTAGCAATAAAGTTAACCACAGAGGTGAAAGCCTTATGCACTGAAAACTAGAAAATATTATGAAATGAAATTAAAGAAAACCTAAATAAATGAAAAAATAGGAAGACTTAGTATTGTTATGATGGGAATATACCCCAATACAATCGACAGATAAATGCAACCCTGTTAAAACTCCAATGACCTTCCTCGGAGAGATGGAAAAGCTATTCCCAAATCTACACAAAATTGCAAGTGATTCTGAATAACCAAAACAATACTGAGAACGGGGAAAAAAAAAAAGAATTGGTAGACTGACAGTTCCCGACTTCGAAACTAACTTCAAAGCAAAAGTAAATAAAACAGTGTATCACTGGCATAAAGATAGACATACAGACAAATGGAATAGAATTAATAAACCAGAAATAAACCCAAACATTTATAACTAATTGTTTTTTTTATAAGAGTGCCAAGATCGTTCAGTGGGGGAAGAATTGTCTCTTCAACAAATAGCTCTGGAAAACAGTGTATAAACGCATCACAAAAGAAAAAATTGGACCCCTGCCTCACTCATTGGTCAAAAATTAACTCAAAGTGGATCAATGATCTAAACATAAGAGCTAAAAATAAAAGATTATTTTAAGAGAACACATGCATAAATCTTCATGACCCTTAATTTTTACAATAGATTTTTAGATTTGGCACCAAAAAATGAGCAACAAAAGAAAAAAATAGATAAAATGGACTTTGCAAACATTAGAACACTTTGTGCGTCAAAGGAAATTATCAACAAAGTAGAAAGACAACCTGAATGGTAGAAAATATTTACAAATCATATATCTGATAAAGGTTTAGAACCCAGAATACATACAACTGTTACAACTCAACAACAAAAAGAACACATCAGTTAAAAACTGGGTGAAGAATTCGAGTAGACCTTTCTCCAAACAAGGTGTACAAATGGCCAACAAGCACATGAATCTATTTTCAACATCACTGGTGATTAAAAAAATACAAACAGAGATGACCCCTGATGTCGTAAGTGCAGAAAGCAGGTGAAACCACAGCACAATAACGAAAGGTCCTATCAAAAAAAAACTAATGGAGTGACTAACTACCGAAAGAAAATCAATGGAAAATCTTTAACTTCAACTACAAAAAGATTTAAAAAGTGTTCCTCCTGCACCAAGAAAGATCTGCAGATCTTTTTCAGTCTTCTTAGAGGTGGTGGGGTGTGATTGGAAGGAAGGAAGAAAGGAAGGAAGGGAAGGAGAGAGGGAAGGAGGAAGGAAGGAAGGAGGGAGGGAGGGAAGGAAGGAGGAAGGGAGGAAAATGAAAGAAAAGGAAGGAGGGAAGGAAGGAAAGGAGGGAGGGAAGAAAGAGAGAGCAAGAGAGAAAGGGAGAGGAAATATAAATCAAAACCACAATGAGTACTAGTTCATGTCTACTAGGATGGCTATCATCAAACAAATGAAAAGTAATCACTGCCAGAAAGGATGTGGAGAAATAGAAACTCTCATACATTCCTGATGGGAAGTTACCATGCTGCAGCCACTGTGAAAAACAGTTTGGTAGTTCCTCAAAAGTTAAATACAAAATGACCATATGATTCAGCAATTCCACTCCTAAGTACATACCCAAAAGAATCGAAAATAGATATTCCAAACAAAAACTTGTTCATGGATGCTCATAGCAGCATTATTTACAACAGCCAAAATGTGGAACAATCCAAATGTCCTTAGAGGGATAAATGGATAAACAAGTTGTGGTATATCCATACGACAGACTATTATTTGGCCATAGAAAAGAATGAAGTGCTGATACATGCTATGATGAGGATAATCTTATAAACGTTTGCAATGGAAAGCAGCCAGGTACAAAAGTTCATATATTGTATTATTCCATTTATATGAAATATCCCAGATAGGTCGATCTACAGAGACAGAAAGCAGATCAGTGATTGCCCAGGGGCTGAGCAGAAGCAGAGGGGGTATGACTACCTAGTGAGTAGAGGGTTTCCTTTTGAGGTGATGAAAATGTTCGGGAACTTGACAGTGGTAATGGTTGCATGACCATGTGAATGCACTAAATGCCACTGAATTATGCTTTTTAAAATGATTAGTTATGGTTTATAACTTGTGCTTCAATTTTCAAAAGCCATTACTTTGTTGGTAAACAATAGTATATTTCGTAAATTCTAGGCCCACGTTCCTGGTGCTCATACTCTCTCACGTTAAATATCAATCATGCTGGCTCTTTAAAAAATTATTTTCAGGGACAAAATGTTTAAGAGATGATAAACATGTCTCTTTTAAAGCTCTTTGACAACAAATTATCAAAAGAATTGACCAAAAATAGACCACAAATCAGGGCAACTCCCTGCTGTTGTTCTAAGAAGAAAATTATGTTTACCACACACATATTGACATGAATGCAAACCTGGAAGATTCTTTATCAGAGCTCAGGATGTCAGGAGTGTTTTTAAGGACTAGACTGTCAACAAAATAAAGAAGCAAGACTACCAACCAAACCAAATTCTCAGTGCCCCCGAGAGAATGTTCTTTCCTGTTCCTGGGGAGTTGAAATATAAGCAAGAATTAAGGGGAAAGACAAAGAGGGAAGGGAGAAAAGAGAATATGAAGAGAGGGAATGGAAAGAAGAATAGGAACAAGAGGTGTGTATTGGGGGGCGCCTGGGGGGTGCAGCGGTTAAGCGTCTGCCTTCGGCTCAGGGCGTGATCCCAGCATTCTGGAATCGAGCCCCATGTCAGGATCCTCTACTGGAAGCCTGCTTCTTCCTCTCCCACTCCCCCTGCTTGTGTTCCCTCTCTCGCTGGCTGTCTCTCTCTGTCAAATAAATAAATACAATCTTTACCAAAAAAAAAAACCCCACCATTTAAAAAAAAAAAAAAAAGAGGTGTGTATTGGGACCTGGGTGCCCCCCACAGCTCCTCAAACACAAATTTCTTATCTTGATTGAATGCCCTTTGATCAAGTCTAGTTCAGGAGGTTGGAGCAAAAATGCCTAACCCATTTCGCTGGAAAAGGCCTCCTTGTAGTTTAGTAGGAAGTAATTCGACCAAAAAGCAATTTAGGTGAGCTGACCACAGGATCCAAGGGCAATTACTTGGAAGCACATCTCCAGGTAAAGGTTTTTCACATATTGGCATCTTGGGGGCACCATGGGGCAATTTTCTGGGTTTTTATTGTGATAAATACATGTAACATAAAAATTTACCATTTCCAAGTGGGCGGTTCAGTATCCTTTGGCACATTCACAAGGTCATACAACCATTGCCACTGTCAAGTTCCCAAACATTTTCATCACCTCGAAAGGACACTCCCTACTCACAAAGTCATACCCTCTCTGGCTTCCCCCGGCCCCTGGGCAACCATTGATCTGTGTTCTGTCTCTCTAGATTGACCTATCTGGTATATTTCATATAAATGAATCACACAATATATGAACTTTTGTGTTGGGCTTCTTTCACATAACATGTTTTCAAGGTGCGTCTATGTTGTAACATCTATCAGCACCTCGTTCCTTTTTATGGCTGAATAATATTCCATTGTGTGAATACATCACAATTTGAGATCCCTTTGTGAACACTGGGGTTGTTTCCATCTTTTGGCTATTGTGCATAGGGCTGCTTGAACATTTGCATACTAGCTTTTGTTTGAACATCTGTTTCCAATCTGGGGGAGTATAAGCCCAGGAGTAGATTTGCTGGGTCCTGTGGTAATTCTATGTTTCACTTACTGAGGAGCCGCCACGCTATTTTCCACAGTGGCTGAACTGTCTTACGCTCTTACTGGCAATGTATGAGTCATACTTTGGATGTGTTTAAAACTCAGGGTCTATTTTCTAGTCAGTTAGAAAGGATTTTTCAACCAATATCATTCTTAAATTCTGTCTTCTACCAATTTCCCACTATTTAAAATAGCAAAAAGAAAAAAAAATTTTAACTGTCCAACTATATGAGACTGTTTAAATCGAGTAGGGTATATAAGGGCATAGAAAAGTCATTTTCAATCTCTTATTACTGTATTTAGTAATTTTTAAATCTTCACAGAGATAAAGGATAGTTTCGCTGACCACTTCCCAAGATCATTTGTCCAAGAAACACTCCTAAATCCTAACAGGGGTTAAAATGAAATACTAGCCTGAGTTGCTGTAAGAAAGATCCCTCATTTAATTGAGATTCGTCAACTTTTTAATGAAGCAAAAAAGAAAGTGGGAAATAAAAATTTTGAATTTTGTAATAGGTTGCTAGAAGGAGGAATGATGTCGTTAAATCCAGTCCCAATACAAGGGTCAGCGTGGATAGCAACTAATAAAAGGAGCTCATCAGCACCGGCCACGACTACACAGCAGACACGGCACTAAACATGTTACAGTTCGCCTTCAAGACAAGACTTGGAGCGATCTGCTACTGATATTTCACTCCATAAAGGAGGAAACAAAAGCTTAGGTCAAAGCACTTGCTCAAAGGGGAAATAAGTGGCCAGAGTCTGGATTTGAACTCATTTCATTATATTAAATCCCAGCATCTCAACAACTCTACACAACTCCACGTGCCCATGTTTTGTTTTTCCTGCAGTGTTAGAATATGAAAAATCTGATTTCTTACAGTTACACCGCAGCAAAAAGAGAGAGAGGTGACCTGATGCTGTTATAATAGTTGGGAGATCAGGAGTTAGGGTACTTTAAAATGTATAGTTTATCTTGAATAATTTTTATAGAAACCAAAGGCTGTGATTATTAATCTTCTCTTCAGCGTATTCCTGTTCCGGCTCATTTATACTAGACATACTCTGAGGACCACAGTATCTCACTTTTCTGTTTAAACTTCCTCTGTCCGCTATAGATCGTGGGAAGTGAGTTTGCATAACGTGATCATTTAGTGCCCTAAATGCATGGAATAACACGACTAATATAAATCGAAATTGAGAGGCAAGATATGTAGCCTAAATCAGTGACTGTCAAAGAGAACACTCACATCGGTTTGACAATGAACCAACAAAAGTCTGTCTCTGTGTCATTGATGGATAGAATGTCACGTGTGTTGAACAAGTCTTCTTACATCTAATTTTTAAAAACAATTTAGAGGGCAAAAAAAAAAAAAAGCATGGTTAGTATTTCCTTTAACAGAATAACCTATGGCATCTTCTGGAATCCAACAGACAAATTTTGAAAGTAATTTGAATGAAGATTCACTCAGAATCCTGACAGTCTTCCCAGCATGAGAAGCCGTCAGTGAAAGGTTTTGCTGAAAGGGAGCTCAGATGCTGCCCCCAGCTAAGGTCTGCTTCAAACTTCTAGTGAAAATATAGTGGTTGGTTCTCACAATAGTGGCTCTATTTCCCCAAAGCTCCTTATTTCATTCCACTACCTGTACCTGGTGGCCTACAGTAGTAGAGTTTTCTTTGGAAAGCTTCAGGAGAAGAAAGTAAAAATGGAGCTTACTTTCTGATTTTTCTAAGTACAGAAAAAGTATGGGAAAGTCTCTTAGGTCCATTCAGAATTTAAACTGTTTATAAAGAAATTTAATTCCACCTAAATCCTGATGGAGTTGTCACAAATTTGATATTATCTAGAAGTAGAAGTCCGTTTAGCTTCATTCAGGCAATGAAAATACTGCAGAACAAGAGAGGCTAAAGGAGCCAAGCAGCTAATACAGCTGGAAGTCTTAATGGCCCGAAAGTACCAATAATGATATTTTGTCTCCATGGAGAAGCTCTTGGCCAAGAAGCTCAAAGCTGAATGTAGTCAGAGATACCAGTACCCCCTCAACGTTCCAAGGAGGCACAGACAAGAAGCATTTTAGGTGGCAAAAGCTGAAGGTGGGCACAGGTGTTAGGGCAGATTTGGAGGGAGGACTGCCACAGAAGGAACGGTGACGTAGACAAAGGGCTGACCTCTCCTCTTACAGCAGGGCCCCAGGCCAGTGTCTCATGCCCCAGAAAACATCTTGTCATCTCAAGTTCATCTCTTGTTCAACAAGAGTCCCATACCCGCAGCACCTCGACTTACAGCCATCTCCCAGCTGAGATAGGAATCTGACAGTTTGCACTTGGGTTGGTCAAGGTTGCACTTCTCCCAAGGGTAACTGACTTGAATAGGACTCCAGTAATTCCAAAGGGGTGAGTCTCCAGTAGGGAAAATCGTAGCTAAGTAGTGGAGTGATCCCAGGGAATCGAAAGGACACAGATCTGGAGGATAAGACATGTGTCCCTGTGTAGGATGTGGCCACATGACACTCAACCTCCTTGGGTCAGTTCCATCATCAGTAAAGGAAAGATAAGGTATAGCTGCCGTGTTCTCCTCTAATTCCTAGTACCCGATAGACCCTGACAGGACTGTGGCTCCTGCCCGATACTGATGAGCTAGGCAGGAGTTGAGGCAGCCCTGCCTGTGGGACACATAATGCAGAGACAGGGGATATGATGAGGTTACAAGCACAGGGTGAGTCAGGCTGGAGGTTGAGAGTGGCTGGCCAGCCGGAACTCGGCCCACACTGGGTAAAGACGTGTGGGTGGTGGAGAACATTCTCTCACACAAACCTCTCGCCACAGCTGCCTGTATCCCACCTTCTCTGCCATCCTCAGAGAGGAGACGTAACAGTAGAAAAACATTCCAAAGGCAAAGGCGGTAATTAAGCCTTGTTTTTACAAAGGGGACCCGACCACTCTCTCCAGGCCATTACCTTTCCCTGAACCTCAATTCCCCTTTCGTTAAGTCTCTTGACTGTGTGAAGGGTACCCTGACTTCCATCCAGAGTCAAATGACTAGTACATTGGGCAGATTCTCAGGTGATTCTGTTTCTACTCTCTGCAAAAAGGAAGTAAAAGTTTTTGCTGAAAAAAAATCAATCTTATCCAACATACACTACAGATTGTCCGTGTGTACTAAAGACCTGTGTTCAACGTTAGCAAACCCTTTGCCCTCACACCTGGTTTTAAACTTAAGCTTAAGAAAAAAGTTTTATTATGTGCTTGTTTTTAAATAGTCAAAAGTTTATGACGGTGGATGGGTATGTTTCATAATTTTTGTTTGTAATACAAGCCACAGTCAGACATTTAGCATGCATAACTAGCTAACAACCTCTCTTTCCTGTGGTTTAAATGATAGGAAGTGATTTATAAACTGTCATCTGAGCTAACTCAGCTAAGTAATATTTTATCTCATTTCGCTGGCATGATTTAAAGCTCTCGGCACACTAAAATAAAACGCATCGTCTTCATCGACTGTCCAACAATAAGATTCACGCCCAAAAAAGTCAAAAAATTAAGTCAAGATTTAGATGTATATAACCTTTCAAAAATTTGGACTTCAGTGTATAATGGTTATCTCAGGTATTAGTGGTGAATAACTCAGATCTTCGGAGTGTAAGGTCATTGCTGGAGACCAAGGAAAGTTTGACAATAAGCAGGTAATGTTATTTCACCAACCTCTAAAAATCAGATATAGTCTTGAATGCAAAACACTGTGTGTAACGAAAACGTTAATAAAACTGTAGAAACCTTATTGCCTTCTGAAGATCAAGCCCATTTTTCCAACAATTGATTAATGAAATAGAAGTCACCACCTTCTTGATCTTGACCCAACTTTAATCCCTCCACAGAAACCGCTCACACAAATTCAATTAAAGAGTTTTGTGGCAAACCACTAATTAGGGGGAAGTTTGTATCTTACATAACAGAGATTCTCAAATATTTGTTCATTACCTGCCCTACAATTTTACTCCATATCACTGACATTAGCCAAGAAGTATTGTCTTAGCCCTAAAATTTAATAGCATATTTGAATGTCATTAGAAATAAGTGAATAAAAATCTAGGTGTTTCCAACATCATTAGGTGAATAACACTTAATAGCTAAACTTAGTTGAAGCATAGAACATACAATAAATTTTCAAATGATGGTGGCCAAAAGGCCGTCATCTCTAAGAATCAAGAAAAAAGAAATGTCCAAGTATCTTACAGATGGAAGAAAGAGTTACAATATGGCAACCACTGTAGAATGATTCAGAGGCATTAAAAGAATCAACTGGAGTCATACCAGTTGACTGGGAAGGCTCTGGAAGGTGGTGGTGAGGACAAAACATAAAATGCAGCTATCACACACACATACACACAAAACTTCTAAATGCATTTACATATGTATTTGTCTACATGTTTGTATGTACGTATCTGATGTACATGTGTCTATATAAATATTCATACGTATTTGTATAAAGTCGAATAGAAAAAAATACTAACGCTTACATACCAGTTTGCTAATGCTTTGCTTGGGGAGGTAGACCCTGGGGGCAATACAGGGGAAGGAGAGAGATGAAAAAAGAAAAAGGAGACTGAGCCAAAAAAGTATGACTCTATTTGTGTAAAATTACATGTGTGTGTTAAAAAACTTGAAGAGATTTTTGTCTATAGACTTATAGAGATGGCTTTGAAATATTAAAGAAAAGTTGCAAAGCAATGTGTCTGGTTTGCTTCTTTTTTGTTATTTAAAGAAAACTTTTTTTTAATAAAATTAACACTTCCTCATAACAAAATATATTAAGACATAGAGAAGCAGAAGAGGAAAAGTCAAGATTATCTACAATTCTAACAACCAATGCAACCACTGTCAACTTCTTGGAGCATGTCCTTCCTGGTTTTATTATTAAGGAAAATGTGATCCTGTGCACAATACTCTAATCTTCCTCTATCAGGTCAGAACACGTCATTAATAACACCTGGCCAGGTGTTTGCTGCTCACCAACCATCCTGCCTGTCTCTCGGGCACTGGAGGCCCTGGGCTCGAAGCCAGAGTGATCCCCCTGTGGCCTCTGCTGAAGGTGCACCTGCCCCCTCACCACACCAAGACCTGGGCTGAGCTGAGCTGCAGGCCCCCAACCCAGCTACCCTCTAGGCCTCTGCCCCATCCCCAGCATGTGAAGCAAGAGGGACGTTCTAGGCACCATTCATGCCCCTCTACGAGAAGCAAGGACAACTCTGACAAATGAACCCGGCTCACTCCATGTTTCCTGGTTTGCTTTGAGGCGTCTGTCCCCAGGTTCATGAGGGAGCAGCGTGCAAGACAATCTCCTCCCAGACCTCCAAGAATAAAACTGGAGCCAAAGCTGCACACTCTTAGCATCACCTCAACTTACAAGACACCCCTCCTTTCTCTGGATTCTCTCCCGGAAAGATGTGATCCAGACGATGTGGAGAAAAGGGAACGCTTGGGCACTGTTGGTGGGAATATAATCTGGTGCACTCGTTATGGCAAACAGTATGGAGGCTCCAGAAAATTAAAAATAGAGCTACTACTTCTGCACATATTTTTGAAACACACGAGATTGCTGTCCTAAAGACGTATCTGCATCCCCGTGTGCACAGCAGCATTCTCCATAATAGCCACGATATGAAAAGAACCAAATGTCCATCAACAGATAACTGGATAAAGAAAATGTGCTATATATGTACACGGACTATTATTCAGTCTTTTTTTAAAAAGCGGGAAATGCTGCCATTTGCAACCACGTGGATGAACCTTATTCCACGTGCTAAGTGAAGTAAGCCAGACATAGAAAGACAAACAGTGCATGATCTCACTTATACATGAAATCTAAATTAGCGAGTAAAATGGTGGTTGCCAGGTGTTGGGGAGGAGGAGAAATGTAGAGGTAGGGGTCAAGGCGTACGAAGTTTCAGTTATGCGAGATGAAGAAGTTCTGGAGACAGAATGTACAACAATGAGACCACTGAGAAATACTGTATTGTATACTTGAAATTGGCTGAGGGTAACTCTTAAGTGTTCTCACCAAGATATAAAGAAAAAAGAAAGGATGTGAGGGGTTGGGTATGTTAATTACCTTGATTGTGGTGATCATTTCACGATATATACATATGTCCAATAACCAACTATATACCTTAAATATATACAATTTTTAATTGTCAATTATTCCTCAATAAAGCTGAGGGGTAGGGAAAGACTACAAGTCTTATTTCCCTTTTCTGGACCTTTCCGTCCCTCTTCTCCCCATGACCTCAGGAACAGAAAGGCTGGGATTCAGACCTTGATGTGCTAATGTGGGCATCTTCCCCTAGCAAACTGGGGCTTCCAGGACTATCATTTAGTAGCAAAAGCCTATTTTGAATGCCAGAATCTGAGTATTAATTTTTTAATTTCCTTGGACATCAGCTTTGTAATTGTCAGCAAATCCCCCATTACTTACCCCGTGCCACACCCATAAGGCAGATGGATACCTCGGTGTAGTCAGGGATAAGGCAACGTACTCAAAAGTGCAGAAGAGAAAGCACGCTAATTTTTTCCTGATATTACTTCCATTTCCCAAAGAAATAACCTTTCTGTTACCATCAATAGAATCACTTTCTCTAAACTTATTCTTGGCTGCCTTACAATATATCTGGTGGCGTTGGTTACGTTAGAAAGTGATATAAGCAGAAAAGTAATTTCTGCCTTCCAAGAGAGGAAACAGAAAGTATCCAGTAAACAGATTTCCTCCTGAAACACAGACCGATGAGCACAGGTTAAATCTGAAAGGTGTAATCAAACTAGACAGGGTCATTGAATGAAATTTCTGGATAAGGAGTTGAATTTTCAAAATTTGATGAATAATGGCAGAGGTAGAACTTAAAAGTCTCGGGTCCCAATGTGGACTGGCTGAAAGGTGCCCAGAAGGGGTGTCCTAAATAACAGTACCAGGAACTAGGACACAACTTCTTTTAGCCAAAAAGTCTCAAGTGGAGACAGCCAGGCCAATGGCTTCACTGCCACCCAGGGACATGAAACACAGCAGGGCAGGACCAACAGGGAAAGGACAACAGCGAGATGAAAGCCTGGGTCCCGACACCAAACCAGAGAGCACAGGGAAGGCTCCAGGTTGGCATGGCATCCCAGGCCCAAGCTGGGCAGTGAAGCGGTAGGTCTGCACTTGGGTGAAGCTGAGCATGGGAAGACAGTCCCTGGGAGTCCAGGCTAAGCAGAGTGGCACAGATCAGAGAAGGTAGGAACCGAGTACAGAAGACCGGTAAGAACAAGAAGGCGAGTCCACAGAGCATGGCACAGAGGGGATGCTTGTAGGGGGACTGACCACAGTCTGCCCTCCACCCTGTTCTAAGCAGCCTTCCTGGTATCAGCAGACAATGGCGGGCAGGCAGGCGATCGCAGTGAATCGCTGGGGAAGGAAGCTTCAGAGTTCCAGAAAAGAACTAAGGAATTCATGGGAGAAGCAGAGGAACTAGAGAGAATCTGCCTTTAGAATGACTTGGAAGGTGCCTGGGTGGCGCAGTCATTTGGGAGACGGACTCTTGGTTTCCACTCTGGTGGTAATCTCAGGGTCATGGGATCAAGCCCCATGTCCGGTTCCGTGCTCAGGGGAGAGTCTGCTTGTGACTATCTCTCCCTCTCCCTCTGCCCCTCCCCACTGCGCTCATGCTCTCTCTCTCCCTCTCTGTCTAAATAGATAAGTAAATCTTTCTAATTAATTAACTGCTTAATTAATTGACTTGGGGCCCTGACACCAGATATGCCCTTTCTCTGCCAGAGCTTCCATCTCCTGCAACCCTATGGATCAGGGGCAAAGGAATCATGACTGCATTCTAAGGGTGCCTGTGAGCTTTAAAGTTTTTCCTTCCTGAGATGAGAATCAAAGTTACAGGGTATGGTGTTCCTGCAATATATGGAACCAGTCATGGCTAAGAAGAAAGTGGGGGTGGGGCGGGGGGGGATACACGGCTAGGGTGACAAGAAAAGAGAAAAGGTACAGTGACTTCATGGGTGCAAAAATTCTGAATTAAATGCCATTTCAATAGGTCTCTATTAAGTGTGGAAAGAAACACATTGTAGAACCAAACAGATGGTACTCAGAAATTCAAAAACAATGGATATAGTGGCCATTCTAAAAAAACCGGTTCTTAGCAATAGCTGGTGTCTATCCAACATTCTCAGCTGGAAACTATAAACTCTCTTTATTTGGGGACATCTAAGGCCTCAGGGCAGGATATGATGAGTCCAATGAGCGCTGATGATCCTCCCTACAGATATTTCCAGAATACATCACCTCCAGGCCATTCTCACCACCTGTGTTTGCTTGCAAGCCTTCATCAGCTCTCACCTGCGTTACTGAAACAGCCTCCCGGCTGAGGTGCCGAGCTCCCTCCTCCGCCCCCATCTCCAGATGGATGCCACATGTGATTTTTGTGAATGCTCCAGGAGCCACTCTGACCCAGGGAAGTGAAGAGTGGATATGCCAGGATTTGCTCTTCTTGTCCTGAAGGCCCCCGTGGGTCCCGTGGTTGGGGGAGGGGGGTGGTGTGGATACCAAGGGCTAATGCCCACTGGGGGCAGAAGGAGAAGGACGAGTCTGCAGGAGCTTGAACAGAACCTGATCGTTCACACATCCAGCTCTGGTCTCTCAGCCGACTTCCCTGGGGCTCACATTCAGCCCCAGCCTGGGGGACACTGGGTGGGGTTCATGAGAGCTCCTCCCTGCCCTCCATCATGCAGAAAGTTTATTTATTATTTCCTCCCTCCCTTCTTCCCTCCCTCCATCTATCCATCCATTCATTTAATAAACATTCAGCAAGCACCATAGTCCAGGCACTCTTCTAGGAGCTGGAGATCAAACACCGACTCGATATTGAAGAGACTGTGAATGCCTTTATCCTTCATGTCCCACTGCCATGACCCACGCACTGCTCAGCAGAACAAATCCCTAAGTATTTTAAACACAAGAATGATGGGATTGGAAAGGAGGAATATTTCAAAATTAGCCTGCATCGAAGCCACGTGTCTGCAGAGTTCTCTTGAGAGGGATCTCACACGGGTCTGGTTTGCAAGGTTGACTCTTGCTTTAAGCAACACAAACTTGTCCCTCGTTTCTCCTGGTCTAACGTCAGGGGCACCGGCAAGTCTCAGGCTGGGAGATGCCCACACCCTCCCCCATCCCAGGCAGCTCCTGGGGTGGCCTCCTCCAGGGATTTCCCTCTTAAAAACCCTCTTAAAGATTCCCTCTTACTACTTCACTAGCTGGTCAACCAACATCAGGTTCCAAGTAAAGGACACATGGATAGCCACCCACGTCCGTCTGTCTGGCAAGCCGTCCTCGTCCTCCTCTGCCACCGCCAGCCGTGTCCACCAGACTAGCCCGAATTAACTTTCCGGGTCTGGGTCACCCTTCAGGATTTAACATATATCTGGATATAAGCCTGAGGAACGTAAAATATTGACAAAGAAGCCTTTATTTTTACCTTCTCACGCAGAGCTCGTTGCCTTGTTTATGGGATGTGAAAAATAAAGATTGCCTTTTCTGCCTGCCGAGTATAGTCTGCTATTTTGAGACAGGTCTTCAAGAGTAAGTAAAAATTATTGTTTTCATTATAAGTATTCTCCTCCAGCTCTAAAACTCTATGATTCAATGCACAGCATGGTAAGCGATTGTGTGAAAGAATGACTTTCTACCATTTCCTCAGGTAAAAAGTTCAATCCTAGGCTCTCCCCAGCGCAGTGACTACCAGCCATTACCATGAAGGATTGTCCTGCAGCCTAATGTTGGCACATTATGCCATTGCAATGGGTAAAGCTCACAGCTCAGCCTGAGTCATAAGATTCAGTTCCATCTGGATGGAAGAAACAAAAAGAGAAGTACTAGTTGCCATGCCAGCTGGGATTAACGTCTTCAAGATCACCGGAAACCGTGAAGGCTCGGAAAAGCCAGGTTGTGAATTCTTGGATTCCCATTTGGCAATCCTTGGCCTGGCAGTTGGTCTAGTGAAAGAGTAACTTTGAAACCAAACAGGCCTGGCCTTTCATCCGGGCTTTGCCCCTCACCAGGAATGTGATCTTGGGCTGGTCACCTAACTTCTCTGAGCCTTTTCCCTCATCCACAAAACAGAGATTTTTTTTAAAAAAAAGCAAAAACAAAAACAATGTGTTGAGTTCCCCTGAGGATGAAAGGAAATAGATAAACATATCATAGTAGTGTCTGGAACACAGGAGACAACAAATATTTCTGACTTTATTTCAAAAATATAAAACCTATCATGGGGTCATTTTTCTGGGTCTCTGTTTTGTTCGTTACTTTGCATTGTCCATAGAGAATTTTTATAGTAAACACATGCAGGATTATTAGACCCAAAGCACAGAAAATTCTGCTCTCTGGTTTCTATTAACCAGACTTTCCATGTATCTTCAGTACAACTATAATTGTTACTCATAACCCATGGCTCTTGATACCCTGCTGTCTACTAAAGTATCTTCTGAGTCATTGAAAACAGATGGAATTATGTTTTAAATGGCACTTTTTCAAATGTATTTTATTGTGTTATTTATTTGGATACACATTTGCCAAGGAAGAGATAACCATCACTTTTCTATATATTTGAAGACAGGGAAATAGCTCCCTCTCCGTTTCTGGTGTATTTCTAAGTAATCGAGGATGAATATAACAAGAGTTAATAAATTGCGTCACTCATTTACCTACCGAAGGTTGAAAAACACACAAACCTTCTGAGAAAGTTGTTTCGCCAACAGACCACAGTAGGAAGTAGATGGCACACACAAACGGAACGCACGAAGGTGTGAGCACCTCATTCCCTCCATCGCATCCCATTGGCTGGACCCAACAGAAGACCAGATGGCAAGAGAGTCACAACTGATAGAGCCCAGCAAGTCCAGCCTCTCAGGGCACAGAACATGAGGGAGAAGGGAGAAGACGGGACTTGAGGGGCTAGGGGGGTACACAAAAAGATCCTCAGTGTAGAATGCTTACCGCATTACCCAGTGATACATTCACTGCCATGGAGAGAAGTCTGTCTCTTAACCAGCTGCAACGTGAGAGCTTTAAATCTTCCCTGACATAAACAGAAAGTCAAAAATAGAGTCGTAGTCTTCTGTGGAGAAGTCACGCTCCATGCTCCTAGAAATATTTGTACTGGATTTTATTCATTCAACAAGTCTTTATTTCATGTCTACTTGAAAAGAGGCACCGACATTTCTGCTGGATTGCGACATAGGCATACCAGAACACACCTCACATTCTCAAAACTCAGGCACTAAAATTACAGCGTTTATGGGGAAAGGAGGGTAGAGCAGACCACGCCAAACCCATAAGGCTTTGTCACGGGAGCCCTCCCAAACAACAACGGCCACCGCGATCATTGGCTCCCGGGCAGAAAACTGGAACGGAGGAGACGGGCAGTTCAGCCTGGCTGGAGCTGCCGCTGGACTGTTACAAATGCCCAGAAACACCCCAGTGAGGGCAGAGCAGTGGGGCGCTGGATGGGGCAGATGGTGTGGGGAGTGCTCTGCTGGAGGGGCCATCAGATGGGCCTGGGAGGCCGCACCTTCTGACCCAGCCCAGAGCCACACACACAGCCAGCCTGTGTCTCTCCAGGGAGGGAGCCCCAGACACAGGCACTCATTTTCATTCTCTCCAAGTGCAGCCAAAGGGCTCTTGCTGCTTGGGCAGCAACCGACGTGAAGGCTTTTCCCCTGTCTGATGAAGGTTATAATTCCATTCCTATGATCTATTCTGGTTTCCTTCTGTAGGAAAAAAAATAACCCAAATGAACCACAATGACTTCTATTTTACTAGACTGGCACTGTCTTCTCTGGCTTCCCTAAAAAACAGAGCCCTGAGGCAAAGCTTACCTGTTACAGGGGTTGCAGGAGTGAAGGGAGAAAGGAAAAGAAGCAGGAAAGGAGGGGACAAAGTTAAGGTTTTACCAAGATGGTCACAGCTTCACAAAGTCACCCCTGCCTCTGGGTCATGTGTATGTCTCCAGAAAGGCCACAGGGAACCACAGTATCTCAGGAAGGATTGCTTCATTATTTCCTTGTGTTAAAAGAGGTATCATAAGTCTATGAACCTGCAAGTGGAAAAAAGTAATGGCTGAGCTATTTTCTTTGAGGATTCCCTTTCTTTTTGTGCCCTTCTCAGATGCTGGTTTGGTGGTAGAGCTAATAAGAATTAGAAGTGCACCTGGTGTTTCACATCTTATCAGTCACATGTGGAATCGGGCAGGGGACCCTCTTTATACTCTGAGTTGGTGACAGCCACCATGCTCTCTCTGCTCCTATCTTTTCCTCAACCAGGCGTTTCATCAGGAAGCGAGTCAAAACTAGCCGTGGGCCCCGCCCACCCTGATCTCCATGAGTTTGGCAGCACATACTCCACCCCCATCTCTGTACCTCACTACGGTTCATTGGCATCATGCTTTAGCCAACAGAGCTGATAGTAAGCATCCAATCAATCAAATGCATAAATACCCACTTGGGCTCCTAGATTCAGGTAATGAAGCCTGCTAATGAAGTTGCTATCATCAATTCAATCCCCACATGAGCCGTGCGCTTTAATAGACACCATTCCATAGACCAGTTTTTTATCTATGTTTCTTTACACATGGTTATACAGCAAAATGGCAGGAAGTTTTCACAGAAAAAAAAATTAGAGGGGAGCTGGTTTCCCATGAACAAATAGTTTTAGGAATGACAGGGTTATACAAACATGAAAAGGCATCTTCACTGCAGGACTCCTCAGGCCCTGACATTAGCATTCATTAACATTTATGATAATGTGTATTATGATTCTCCCTCTGTAAGGGGGCTATAAC
Organism: Ursus arctos; assembly: GCF_023065955.2. NCBI lineage: Eukaryota > Metazoa > Chordata > Mammalia > Carnivora > Ursidae > Ursus > Ursus arctos. The sequence continues at coordinate 11,887,263 of NW_026622819.1, read as the reverse complement.
ATGCAGTGTTCCCTCCCCTCTTTTTTTTTTTTTTTTTTTGGTTTTCTTTATTTTTTGCCAGTTCTTCAGTTAACTTGGAAGGTATTTTTGTATAAGATTAACATTTAAATTGGTGAACTCTGAGGAAAGCAGATTGCCCCCCATAATGTGGATGGGCTTCCCCCTATCAGTTGAAGGCCTGACTAGAACAAAACAACTGGGCTCCGTGAGCAAGATGGAATTCTCTAGCAGAATGCTTTCACACTCCATCTGCACCACTAGCTTTCCTTAGTCTCCAGCCTTCAGACTGGGACTGTATGATCTGTTCTCCTGGATCTCAACCATGCCAGCCCACAGATTTTGGACTTGTCAGCCTCCATCATTGTATGAGCCAATTTCTTCTAATAAATCTCTTTCTCTTTATATATATACACAACCTATCACTTATATTTCTCTGGAAAACCCCAACTAATAAAGTTTTTGCCAGTTCCCTGGCAACAGGTTGATTACATTGGACTGTTTCCATCATGGAAGGGGCAGCATTTAGTGCTTACTGAAACAGATATTTTGGATATAGCCTTGCCTTCCCTGCATGGAATGCTCCATCCAAAACTACCATCCATGAACTTACAGAACACCTTATCCACCACCGTGGTATTCCACACAGCAGTGTTTCTGATCAAGGAACTCACTTCAGGGCAAATGAAATACAACAATGGGCCCAGGCTCAAGGAATTCACTGGTCTTCCCATGTTCCCCATCACCCTGAAAAAGCTGGTTCAGTGCAATGGCAGAATGCACCTTCTGAAGACTCAGTTACAATGCCAGGTAGGCAGCAATACTTTGAGGGGCTGAGGCAAGGCTCTCCAGAGGGCTTTATGTGCTCTGAATCAGTTTCCAGCATATGGTGCTGTGTCTCTGAGAACTAAGATTCACAGTTGTGGGTGACATTACTCACTATGACCTCTAGTAACCCACTTGCAAAACTTTTGCCTGCTGTCCCCATGATCTCCAGGCCTGCTGGCCTACATGTCTTAGTTCCAAAGGGAGGAATGCTTCCGCCAGGGGACACAACAATGATTCCACTGAACTAGAAGTTAAGACTGCTACTCAGCCATTTTGGATTCCTCATGCTTCTAAAGCAACAGGCAAAATAGGGAGTCACATTACTGGCTGGGGTTATTGATCCTGACCACCAAGGGAAAATTGGGTTGCTACTGCACAGTGGAGGCTGAGGAAGAATATGCCTGGGAGACAGGAGATCCCTAAGGATGCGTCTTAGGATTACCATGCCCTGTGATTCAGGTCACTGGAAAACCACAACCACCCAATCCAGGAAGGCAGGACTACTCATGGCCCACACTCTTCAGGCATGAGGGTTTGGATTACCCCACAAGGAAAAAAAAAAAAAACCATGAGAAGCTCAGCTGTTGATGCTGGCTGAAGGCAAAGGGAATACAGAATAGATGGTGAAAGAGGGGAGTTGTGAATACCAGCTACTACCATGCAACTAGTTGCAGAAACGAAGACTGCAATTTTCATGAGTATTTCCTCCTTATTTTGTTTTGGATATGTGTTTGTGTAGGTGTGTGTGTGTGCATTCATCAAATATTTCTGTTTCCCCCATGCCCTTTTCATGTAACACAAGATGTATTGATTTTATATCACAGTACATAAGTTTGGTAACTTTACATCATAGTATTTAGGCGATAGGGTATCGAGAAGAGTGAACATCATCCAAAGATTTTGCAGCATCATCTGGAGAAAGAGCTGGTGTGTGTTAGTTTGTATGTGGGATATTCGTATCATGTTAGGCAGAATTATGACCCTGTTATTGTCCTAATTTGGTGGTTAAGTATGGCTTAAAGAGATACCTATGAGTGCAATGTTGACAAAGGGTGGGCTTGTGATGGTTTGTTTTATTTTTCAACTCAGAGGGTGTTTTTGAATGAGAGTAATATTTAAATCAGTAAATTTTGGTTGAAGCAGATTCCCCTCCACATGTGAGTGGGCCTCATCCAGTCAGTTGGAGCCCTGAATAGAACACAAAAACCAACCAAGAGGGAATTTTCCAGCAGAACGCCTTGAGACTTCATTTGTACCATGAGCTCTCCTGGGTCTTGTGCCTGCTGGCTCACACTGCAGATTTTGGACTTGTCAGCCTCCATAGTCACGTGAGCCAATTCCTTATAATAAATCTCTATCTATACACATATCCTAACAGTTCTGTTTCTCTAGAGAACCCTGATTAATACAGTCAGAAAAATCCTTTTTTTCATGAACCAACTACCAACACTGGAGTTCCAAGAAGAATAATCAGTTAGAGAAATGCCTCCTCAGACCACAGCCTTCTAGAAGATCTGCTGTCTCACCAATGCAACATATTGCCAAGAAAGGGATCTGAAAAACTTGAAGAAACCTAGAGCAATTATCACCATGGGTGATACTTGAAAGCCAGCTTCCCTAGTAATGGATTCGTTCACAGGATAATTTTTATATAACTAAATAGCTGCTAATTCACATACCTCAAAAAAAGAAATTGTAACAAACAGAAATACGATCTCAGGAATCATTGAAAGACCTTTCTTTCCCCCATTCCATTCCACACGCCTATACTCCATGATACGCGTGTCACAATTCTTCTCTGAGCACTCATTTACGGGAGCGGCGACCACACTCGCTATGAGGCAACGGATGCTGACAGACATTCCACTTGGGTTCCAGGTAGCTGGCGTGACCAGATGGTGAGCACATTCTGCGCTGCTATCGCTCCACGTGCTGAAAGACGACTTGCAATGGAATTTCAAGATGTTCTCCTGACCCACTAGCAACCAATTAACTTGTCAGCAGGGCAAAACAGGTACCAGTTGGGTAACCGTATTAAGATGAATGTAAAGCCTTTGCTAAAAGGCACAGTAAACACATAAAGGACTCAGGGCATTTCCATGACACAATTGCCATTAACTATTACAATCTTAAGCAAATAACTGTTTTTTTGCTACAGCCGGAGGAAATTTTCCTTATCTACTGAGATGGATTGTTGTAGGCACTGATGTCTGGGGAGTCAAATAACTGCATCTTCCCGTGGCAGGGGGAAAGAAAAACCCATCTTTGACTTAGCAACTGTTTTTAAGTAAAAATAGATCAGTTCTAGAAAGGCCTCTTTTGCTTTTTAATTTTAATCTTCATTAAAATTAAAAATGTAGAGCGAACCCTTATGGAGATCCGTCTTCAGGGTACACAGCTGTTACTCTCATACACATTGTGGTTTTCTCACTTTACAGGTAAGACTAATAATGTACCCACCACAAAACAATTTTAAATGTTTTAAATAAAAGGTGCTAAACTTCTGCAAAGTATTTTGAATGATGGTAGCATTTCAGCCAAGCTAGAGTAGAATGCAAAGCACAAGGCTACAGAAGCCTTCAGATCACTGCCAACGTTGGCGGTTCCAATGGATTAAGCAGACCTGTGAGGAGATACGGTTGCAATCCTTCAAAGACGGGCTTTGCAATCTAGGGGAATGGAGTTGAGATTCAACAGCCAGCAGTGATTATGTGGGATATACCCTAGAGCCAGCATCTTTCATGTAAGTGAAAAAAAAAGTAGATGAGAAAATGTGGCCTCAAGAAACATTATCCCACAAAGCCGATCTGCAGAAGGGGCACCTTACAGATAAGACAGAAAGCATGGTCATACTTTCTCTAGGTCATTAGGCGTCCAATGATGCTCTTCAAATAATGGAATGCCCTTGCCTCTCCAATTGCAGCCAGTGTGATTATTCAGCACTTCTAAAAGAGCACTGTGATATTATTAAGATGCCGGATCCTTTCTTATTACTTCTGGATTTTATTAATATGGCAGCAAGGTATTAAAAGAGTCACTGTATATCACCATATGCGAATTTTACACTGGTGACAGTGGTCCTTGAATAGGAGTTTAAAGTATTTTTCAAGTATTTTGAGTCTCCAACAATGAAAGTAACTACATAATGAGAAACGTATTATTTCAATTGAAAGTCTTTTATAGGAAAGTAATAGGTTTAGAAAAATCCTTAAGGCAAATAACTCTATTCTGATAAAAATCACAAGACTTGGAAAGAGCTAGAGAAAGACATTTCTTGCCCAACAGCTTCTACCTGAGAAACTTTCCAAAGCTTGAGGAGAGGTTATTCACCTGTTGGTTTCTATTAGCATATGGTGAAAATAATGCAGGAAAAATTAGACTCGGGAATACCTTGCTCTAAAACCTCACTCTGTGCAGTAATTCTATGGGCGACCTTTTCCTGGGATGCTAGCGCTATGAGGGAAATTCTGCCCCACCACGGGGGACTGGCTCATGGCTCAAAGGCAGAGGGGTGAAATGGAATACACACAGAAAGAATGACCACGCAGAAGAAGTCTGTCATTGAAAACAAGGCCATTTTTGTAGTGCCTGAACCTGAAAGTGATAATGCAGAGAAAGAGGGAAGCATGAAGGATTTTTACTGACTGGTTTACAACAGATGAGCAATTTGTCACCTGTCACCGAGATGGAGTTTTGGGGGTTTTTTTTTAATAAGGAATCTACGCAGAAATAGCAGCACCTAGAAATATCTTAGGCTCACTATTTAATTTGAATGTACATATGGCCTTTTAGTCTGGGAAGATGGTCCCACATATTTTTTTTACTTTGCATCTCTGGGGGTGTGACAGGACTATCACCTTGGTCTCTGCTCTGTAGCTGAAGAGGCAGGGAGTGAGAGGAGAAAAGAGCTTGCTTGAGATGATCAAGTTCAAACAACTCCAGGGTGAGGCTGGAACCCACATGCCCTGACCTCTGAGCCTGTCGTAATATATACTAGGGCTTTTTGGCTTTGTTGTTGTTGTTGCTGTTGTTGTTAATTCAGAATTGCTATTTTGAGTTTTCAATAATAAAAGAAATCTGAAAATCATCTATCAATTAGCAAAACCGTGTTGTTGACTTATTGTGCTATTAACACTCAGAAACACATCTACCACCAGATAAAGATACAAATGCAATTCAGTCACTGAAAAAGGAAAGGGATTGGATTTAGAAATCATATCTGTATACAATTTTAAAAGATGCAAAAATTCATTACTTCAAAATCTCACCTAAATCTCGAGGGAGCCATAAAACAGAATAAGCCATGTTGCCTACAGAATTGTTTTATTAGGGTACCCTCAAGCACCATGAACTTGTACTTCTAGGTATCACAAGGTCATTGGCTTAGAATAACTCTCTTTGACACCTATGTTCTTGAAAGCTGAGTCAGCCCAGCTCTTTGGGATGGCAATATTCAGTGGGTGCTCTGTGCCCCAGGAACCACAATGAAAAAGGTGGCTATGAGAGGCATGACCTCACCCAACTGTACCCTAAACCCAGGTCACTGATCCCATCGTCAGCTCCTGGCCCCCTCATCCAGATTCAACCCACCTTCATACAGTAAAGCATCAGTGTTGATTTAACATTGTCTACTGGCTGCATTCTGAGCATTGGATGCGGGCACGAATGGACACATGGCTTAAATAGTACAACCCACCAGCATATGCATCGTTCCTCTGCCGATCGGAGAAAAGAAAAGCCCCATTGCACCATTACATTTGCTCAAAGGAAGAACACACAGAAAAAGAAATGACTGTTACAAAGCAAGATCCCTTTACTAGGAGCCTTTTTTCTTTCACAGATTTAATTTATGTGACACATAATAGATACCGAATTGCTGTTCCTTTTGATGTTTCAGTAACCAAGAAATAATTTACTCATTCTATGCTTCCTATATCTAAAAACCACAATAAAAAGATAAATAAGGTGGAGTCCCAGCTTTCAAGGAGTTTACAGCCTAGAAGGCAGCAGCTATGTGCATGTCTGACTACATTCCACACTAGAAACATGGAATCGAGTGCTCTAGGATAAGCCCAGACAATATAAAGGAGGTCAGAGTGAGGGAGATTATTCCAGAAAGCAGAGGAGATGGAATAAGTGGGATTGGCAGGGAGTCAGGAAGAAACCAAGACTGAGCAAAAGGAAGGGGAAGTTAGAATGCGATCTTGATGTGGGAAAGCTTCGTACACCACACTAAGGGGGTTGACGTTATTCTTTTCGTGTTAATGAAGAACAATGCTTTACGTGGCTGCGGACTTTTTCAGCCTAGCCAGACACTCAAGGAGAGGGAGAAGAGCATATCTGTAACTTGGATGACTCCAGTGACAACACCTTGCTTGATTGTACTGTTTGAATTCATTTGGGCAGGGAGACAAGTATGGAGTTCTGTGGGAGGTGGCTGCATAGGGCAAGCAAGAAATAAGAAAGGCCTGGGCCAGGGGGTGGCACTGGGACCAGCCAGACCCAACGATGATCTCTTACAGTAAATACGCTCCCATGTAATTTCATGAAAATACAAAAAAGGCACCTGGAAATTTACTCAACACGCATTCACCTCTTTCAATTTTCACAACCATCCTTTGTGACAGGGACTGACATATTTTGTCTAAATACTAAGGTGTTTTACAGTTGATGTATATTTAATGTGGGAGCAATGCTGAATTTTTTTGGTATGGTTTGTTTTTAAGATGGTCATCTTAAAGTCAATGGTGCCTTAGGATGAAGGAAATATAAAAATATCATTTCCATTTTTAAATGAGACTGAGGCAAAGGTAGTAACAAGGCCCAATGTCTAGTAGGTGAGAAATCAGGTAAGAAACCCTGCCCATCTGTCTTAAACTCTCCACTCTGAATGACACTCTTCTAAGGCACAAGAAATCATGTATTCCCTTGCAAAGAAATTGCATGCAAAGATGCTCAACCACCCCCACTAACCCCGCCAAGCCATCAGCTGTATTAGGTCAGATTTTTAGTCTATTCATTCAACAAGCATTGTTGCCCTGAATTGTGCTTACAGCCATGCTCCTGCTGGTTAAGAAAAGCCATCCCTTCCCACGTGGAGCTCAAAGACCAAGGAGAGAGACAGATATCAAACAATGATGACACAGATAAACATTGAATTACAAATTACAAAACATGACAAACAAAACACAAGATGTTATAATATACATCAGAGGGTCTAGAAATGGTCTGGGCCATCAGGGATAGCCTTTTCTTAAGATGTGATTTTTTTAGCTCATCTCAAAGATTCCACTAAGACTGAGCAAAGGAAGGTCCTGGGGTGCAATTTACGGGGTCAGAAATTATTCCCAGGGGGCGCCTGGGTGGCACAGCAGTTAAGTGTCTGCCTTCAGCTCAGGGCGTGATCCCGGTGTTATGGGATCGAGCCCCACATCAGGCTCCTCCGCTATGAGCCTGCTTCTTCCTCTCCCACTCTCCCTGCTTGTGTTCCCTCTCTCACTGGCTGTCTCTATCTCTGTCAAATAAATAAATAAAATCTTTAAAAAAAAAAAAAGAAATTATTCCCAGGAAGAAGCAGACTATTCCAGGCAACAGAAACAGCATGTACAAAGGCCCTGAGGCCAGAGAAAACGTGCTGTTTTTGAGGTCTAGAAAGAAGAAAGTCAAGGAGGTTTGAGGAGGATTATCTGCATGGAATAAGACCAGAAAGTCATGTGGGTCATGGAGAAGACGTGGCTATTTACCCTAAGAGTACTGGGAGGCTATTTATCTAAGAGCACTTTAAGACGTTGGATGGATGAGGGGCACCTGGGTGGCTCAGTCTGTTAAGCATCTGCCTCTGGCTCAGGTCATGATCCCTAGGTCCTGGGATCAAGTACGGCGTAGGGCTCCCTGCTCAGTGGGGAGCCTGCTTCTCCCTCTCCCTTTGCCGCTCCCCCCTGCCCCACTAGGTCTCTCTCTCTCTCTCTCTCTCAAATAAATAAAAATCTTGAAAAAATAAAAGAAAATTTTTGTAAATGTTGGATGGATGGAAACTCTTATGATGACAATTGGATATGCAAAAAATGTCTGCTTTATATTAATATAAGTTGAAAATCAATACGGTATCACAAGCTGGAAGGCTCTTTCAAACTAGTTAGGGCTTATGTCCACAAACATCCTAGAAATAAATACATGGGCTTCAACAAATACACATTACATGTCAACTAACAGGCCACGTCTACACCATTGGTTCTACTGAACCATATAATACTCATAAAGAGCCTGTTGACTAGAATCAATTTCAGATATGGAAAGGTGTGCCCGTATGAAAAGGATTTTTCCCAGTGACCACTGGGGCTGGATTATCACATTTAGAAAGAAACAGCCACCTAGGTTAAATCAGGGTTTTTTTCCTAAGAGGATCGCCACTGGCTTCCTATTAATACAAGACGGCAATAATTACAAAATACAGGGTTGTCTTTCCTCTATGAAGGAAGAGGGTAGGTACGTGTAGCCACAGAGTAGGAGCTGGGCAGCAGTAATAAGACTGGCCCTCAGCCTAATGACTGGAAATGACTGAATTCATCATCGGGGTTGGGGGCGGGGTAGGGAGGGGGGGCAGGGTGGGGCGGGTGCTGATGTTTCCACAGAAGCAAATATTAGGAAAATTGCCCACCTGGGCAGGCTTCCAGACACAAGCCACTCCCTTCCTAAGGTCTGAATGGCCCTAGAGGAAACCCAAAAGAAAACAGGTCCGGTGGATCAGGCAAACAAATTGGTAATAGAGGTAGGGTAAGTTGAGGAGTCTTGTTACCCAATTAAAGACCGTAAAATCAGCAGGTATATCGCATAGTACTAGTAGGAGTATCGATTGGTCCAACCTTCCAGAAAACCAATTTGGCCATGTGTGTCAATAACCTTAAAAATGCCCATACATTTTGAACCCATAGTTCTCTCCCTAGAAATGTATCTTGAAGGAATAATCAGACATACATAATGTTCACAGACCCATTATTTATAGCAACAAAAAGTCAGAAATAGCTTATGTGACCAGTTACAGGAAAATAATAGAACAAATTGTAGTATGTAAAGAAATGAACTATTTGGAAGCCAGTCAACATCATATGTTAAAGAAATATTCAACCAGGTAAATTTGAAGATCTAATTGGCTTTTTCAATGATTCATGAATCGGGCAGCATCCCATTCCGTCAAGTGGAGGGAAGATCCAGGGAGCTGCACAAGATGGAAGGATTTTAGAGGCAGAAACCGGGTGGGACAATTAACAAAAGAAAAGAAAGAAGAGTTTCAGGCGAGGGTAACTTCCCTTAGGAGGAAGAATAAGGGGTCTTATTAGACAGATTATTTCATCTGCCTTTGGGAGATGGAGAGGGTCCATGGGACAGATTACTTCACTGGTGCTGACCAAGAATTCCTGACTGACCGGGTAAGACTCCATTTCTGAGGGAGGTTGAAACTGTAATTAGGTTAGGGGTTAAGCCCTACCTAAGTTTTGGTGACTAGGCCTATAATGTAAGTGACTCCATTTTGGGCCTGTGGTTTTCTTTCTAACACACGTCTTTAAAGAACATTTAATGACATAGGAAAATTTAATACATTAAGTTTAAAAAGCATTTTACAAAACGGCACAGCCAGTACAATTTTAAATACACATCTACACACACATCATGATGGGAGAAAATTAGAGTACTGATTATTTCTCAGTGCTAGTCTCTTCCTTCTTGTGTACTTTGTTTTCTAAATTTTCTACAATATCATGAAAAGGTTTTAAAAAATAGGAGAAAGTACAGGAAAGTAATGGGCCCTCCATCCAGAACTAACTGTTGTTTTTACTTCAGATACTTCATGAGGGAACAGAATGTTCTAGATGAAGTTTGAGACCACTTTGTTTCTAGTCCTAGACCCTCTCTTCCTGGATGTACATCCATCTGGTCCGTGTGTATACTTTTCTGTATATTGCGCTTTCCAGAAGCATTATGCAATGGCATTCTTTGCATTCTTCAAAACTGACATACATTTTACCACACTGGCAAAGTTTCCGACTCACTTTTTTCATTAACATTTGCTTTTTGAGAGCCATTCAGGTCGCTACGCGTTGAATCAATTCATTTATTTTAATTGCTGTAGAATAGTCATCAAATGTACTGTAACTAATTTTTTTATAGTGTGATATTGGTTTCAGGAGTAGAACTTAGTGATTCATCACTTACATGCAACACCCATGTTCATCCCAACAAGTGCCCTCCTTGATCCCCGGCCCCATCTAGGCCATCCCCTCACCCACCTCCCTCAATCACCCTCAGTTTGTTCTCTAGAGTTAAGAGCCTTTTCTGGTTTCCCTGTGTACTGTAACTAATTAATCCATTCCTTTACTGATAGACACTCCAGTTGTTTCCAATTTTTAGCTATTACAAATAATGCTGTGGTACAGAGCCTTCCTAATCAGAAAAGATGGTGGTCAATACCGCTAAGTCTAGTGGAAGGGATGCCTCTGCTTCCCAGAGCAGGTTTCTCACTCGATCCTGGAGCCCTCCAGAGCTCACCTGCCTCAGGGCTCTCTCTGATGCTTTGAGGTTGGACCAAAGGCCCACCTTACCTAAACAGACACCCTCTGACCTGACCTCCGCCTTTGCACCAATACCTTCAACTGCTCGGACCTCTACAACGGCTGCAGTTTGTCTGACACACCTCTTCACAGAACTCTTATAACCTCGTACCATTGTCATTCCCATTTTTCAGCTGGGAAAATGAGGCATGGAGAGGTTATGTATCTTGCCCAAGGTCACATAGCCAGTAATAGATCTGGATTCAAACTCAGGCAGTGTGACTCCAAAGTCCATACTCTGAACCTCTGCACTCCATGGCCTCCCATAATTTTCCACTGGCCCACTCTTTATCTCATTTCCCTTTTTACAGCCTTACCTCACCCGTGCTTCAAGGCAGAGAAGCAAGACAGTCCTACTTCCCTGGTCTGGACTCTGACTCCTCTCCTTAATCATCAACCACACTGGCTCTTGGGCTCACACCGCTTTGGCTTCTTAACCACAAATCCCCCTTAACAAATCTTTGTAGTCGTAACTCTGGTCTTATCACTGTTTATATATTTCTTAAACCTCTCAAATCCTAGTGTCCTGGTCCCTTTCTTCCTCCTCCGGCACTGATGTCCTGCCACCAAAGCACTGGGGGGGAGGGAATAAAGTGGTAAATTTGCAAGCTACTCCTGCTCTGTCTCTATAGAAAGCCTGGAGGCACCTGGGTGGCTCAGTCGGTTAAGCATCCAGTTCCTGATTTTGGTTCAGGTCATGATCTCGGGGTCCTGGGATTGAGCCCCTCGTTGGGTTCCCTGCTCAGCGGGGAGGCTGCTTCTCCCTCTCCCTTGGCCCCTCTCCTTGCTCACCTGCTCGCATGCTTGCTCGCTCTCTCTCTAATAAATAAAATCTTAAAAAAAAAGAAGTCTGTGTGATGAGTACAAGGGGGAACCTTCCTAATGATAAATAAATCAAAACCCTGCCAAGGCTTGGGAAGACACCCTATGTCATGGATATCTGTCTGTCAGTGGGGTGGATTTTCTGCACTGCTGAGCTCATTATTTAGGTGAAGTTGGTAAATCATAGTACTCTGATATTTTTTTACATTACTGTTTCTTTTTTCCCGACTGTTTGATCAGTTGCTGAGAGAGGTGTGTGGTTAACATCTCTAACTATAATGTGCATTCTTATTCCTCCTTTTAGTTCTGCTCATTTTTGCTTCATATGGTTTAAAGCCACGTTGTTACGTATATACAGCTTGGGATTGTTCTGTGTTTCTGTTGAATAGCTTATTTTATCTTCTCCTCCAGTAGACCTTATCTTAGAATCTACTTGTTTTTTTTGTTTGTTTGTTTGTTTGTTTTAAAGATTTTATTTATTTATTTGACAGAGATAGAGACAGCCAGTGAGAGAGGGAACACAAACAGGGGGAGTGGGAGAGGAAGAAGCAGGCTCCTAGCGGAGGAGCCCAATGCGGGGCTCGATCCCACAACGCCGGGATCACGCCCTGAGCCGAAGGCAGACGCTTAACCGCTGTGCCACCCAGGCGCCCCTAGAATCTACTTGTTTTGATAGTAATACAGCTGTCTTGGCTGTATTGTGTTGGTGTGGTATATTATTCTACATTTTTTTAAGATTTTATTTATTTATTTGACAGAGAGAGAGAGACAGACAGCGAGAGGGGGAACACAAGCAGGGGGAGTGGGAGAGGAAGAAGCAGGCTCCCAGCGGAGGAGCCCAATGTGGGGCTCGATCCCAGGACCCTGGGATCACGCCCTGAGCCGAAGGCAGACGCTTAAGGACTGAGCCACCCAGGCGCCCCTGTTCTACATTTTTTTACATTCAGTGTGTCTTCTCATTTAAAGTGCATCTCTTAAAAACAGTGTATAAGTTGCTTCTCATCCAACATAACAATCTTTGGCTTTTGCCTTTTTTTAAGATTTGTTTGTTCATTTTAGAGAGAGAGAAGAACATGCAGGGGGCAGGGCAGAGGGAGAGGGAAAAGCAGACTCCCCACTGAGCGTGGAGCCCAACTCAGGGCTCAATCCCAGGACCCCGAGATCGTGACCTGAGCAAAAATCAAAAGTCGGATGCTCAACTGAGCCACGCGGGCACCCCAACAGTCTTGAGCTTTTAATTGCGGTGTTTGGTGTATGTGTTAGTTTCCTGTAGCTATAACAAACGACCATGAATTCTCTCAAAGATCTGGATGCTGGAAATCCAACATCAAGGTGTCAACAGGGTTATGAATGCTTCTTTGGAGCTTCTAGGAAAGAATCCTTTCTTGCCTCTCTTTTTTTTTTTTTTTTTAAGATTTTATTTATTTCTTTTTGAGAGAGAGAGAGCGAGAGAGAGACCATGAACAGGGGGCGAGGTCAGGGGGAGAAGGAGAGAGAGAATCCTCAAGCAGACTCCCTGCTGAGCACGGATTCCCTAGGCTGGGCTCCAACCCAGGACCCCGAGATCATGACCGGAGCTGAAGGCAGACGCTTAAATGACTGAGCCAGCCAGGCACACCCCTTTACTTGCTTCATCTCACATCTGATAATTGGCAGCAACCCATGGCATTTCTTCGCTTGTGGCAGAATAAGGTCAGCCTCTGCCTCCATTGGCCTCTGCTTCACATGGCCTCCTTCCCTGTGTGCCTCGTCCCTCCTGTGGCCAAATCTCCTATTCTTCATTGGATTTAAGGTCCACCCAAATCCAGGGTGGTCTCCTCTTCACTTTTTCCCCCAGCTTTATTGAGATCAACTTTATGGTTGATAAAGTTCACTGCTGTGCAGTGTAAGGAGTTTTGCACACTTAACTTCCGTGTATAGTGAGATGGTGAGCACAGTAAGGGTAGGCAATAGTCATCATCCTGTGTAGATGCAAAAACAAAAAAGAAAGCAAGAAAGGGAAAGCAAAGTCTTTTGCTCGTGATGAGAACTCTTGGGATTGACTCTCTTGGACCTCATCTTAACTTGATGGTAGATGCAAAGACCTTCCATCCAAACGAAGTCGTATTCACAGATGTCGGGGGTTAGGGCTCCAGCATCTCTTTTAAGGGGGGACACAATTCAGCCCAGTTCAGTCCATCTGTGTTTACCACAATTAATGATACTCTTGGGGGGTGGGAAAGGGGTCAGGAGGGTCTGTCAAAGCACATGGTGAGAGCCTTCTGCTGGATACTGCCCTCGGTTAGCACAGAGCTTATAGTTCTGTGAGGGGATTAAGCTGTTAGAACGAATCAAATCAAACTAAATATGTTATTATCAACCCAGAGTGGTTAGAAAGTTATTGCCTTTCCAGTATTATGTGAAGTGACTTTTGTACATGTTTATTCCAGAAGGTTCCTAGGTGTGTCCTATTGCTGCTGTACTTCACGGCCTTCATTTTGTCTTTTTGGCTCTCCCAAGTCTTTCTCCCTCCTCCCCACTCTACTCTCCCTCCGGGGTTGTCCCTGTCAAGGACCCATCAGCTCAAGCCCCACTGCTCAGGTCAAACACCTACAGAACTATTTTATAAATGCTGATGGTCTGTAAAATACCAAGTTTATGATCATGATGGCTCTGTTAGCAAAGGGAGAAAAAGGAGCAAGTAACATCTGCTGAGTCGACACACAACAGGGTCTGGCTGCAATGACCACATACGGAATAAAAATCAAAGTCTCCAGTCTGGTTTCCAAAGCTCCCACGACCTAGGCCCATCTTGTCCTCCAACCTAACACTCCCTTGTGTTCCACCTGTACCAGGTACCCCGATGGGAAAAACTCTGCTTCATCTTTCAGGAATGCACTTCCCTACCCCTTGATGTGCCCTAATCTTAATTATAAAGATATCAAATGTTTTTAGTTCCTCTTCCTGGACCCCATCCTGAAGGCTCAAGGCAAATGTGTGAGCTGCCCTCCACACTCCAGCTGGGAGAAATCTGTGCCTTCTCACTTCCTCTGTGTCTCTCTCCAGCACCTCCTCATTTTCTACCCTTAATAGAATTATGCACATACACACCTTATATCCTGTCTAGATGGTAAGCATCCTCAGAACAGAGAGGCTCCATCTAACTTGTCATCACATTGCCAAATCCCAAGTGCTTTCCTGGGAGACCGATGCTGAGGGCATCAGCTTCGTGTTTTCAACAGAGAGATCCACCCAGACTCAAAAGGTAAGACTACATCAATCCCATTGTCACCCACAAATCAATAAAGACATGATATAAATGTAGGCTTAATCTTGGAGCCAGATCTCTCAGGGAGAAGGAATATTCCTGGATTATTCTCTCCTTACACAGCCAGAAATCCTTGTCTCCTCATAAATACTGAAAAATGTACAGATATAAAATACCTGATTTGATTCTTGACCATGACTAATTTTCACTGTTATCTGGTTCAGAAAAAAAGCAATTATGCAACAGACATAATAAATCCATTCCATGGCAAGATGGTTCTAGTTGTTCTAATCACATACCATCTTTCTGATGTGGCTCTAAGACTCGCTACCTCATAAAAGTGCTTTTTAACTTTTGAGCCACTGAGCAATGAGGGGTAGTTTTACTATCGGGATGGTGAATTCTGCTCACCTGGAAAGTGTGTCAGGAGTTTACGGGCTGCAGTGATTCATGACTCACCTAGGGGACCATAAAAATGAGGTCTGCCCCACACCAAGCCCTTTCTGGGGTCATGGTACGTGCCTAACTGTATCTCATAGTTTGTGATCCAATGCTTTTTACAAGGCTATGCTTTTCACAGTTGTGGGTACCAGATCAGTTCCGTTGGGTAGGGCTGAGTGTTGTGAAATGTGGGTAAAAAAAGGATTGTCATTACCTATATTTATTCTGTCAGTCATTCTGATCACCAGACAATGATATGAACACAGTGAGAAAGAGATCTTTCCTGACTCTATTCTTCCTGAATTAGACAAACTATAAGAATTCCATCCATTCATCTGACATGTGGAAACTGGTCCATTTCTGATAGCATCATGAGAACTTTGCTTGCTGTGTTTATTTTGATTTGAGTTTTTGTTTTGAAGCAGATTAACAGGTAAAAATCCAACTGCCCCATTATTTTCTCTTCTCTCTGTGTAGGTGTTCAACATTCCACTGGGTATGCCCATTATTTCAGACTTGCTCTTACTGACCCTGTTCTGTCAATCAAGCACCCTTGGCTTTCTTGGGCAATGTTCTGTTCCCCTCCCTCTCCTCCCCCATTCTTCACTCCCTACCCAGAAAGGCTAGCTACCTGGTTTCAGTCTTTAGAAATGTACGCTCACCAAGTGCCCCAAAGAGTGCCCATCTGAACAGAATTCAAAACAAAAAACCTGCAGTCATTTTGCTCAAATCAAAGGGGTGTTCCTTTTGTGGAGGTGGGGTCTTACTATCAATGGTTGCTTAGAGTCAGCTGGTCATGATGGGAAAGAGGATATTTATGAGTAGGAATTTTTATTGTAATTTCAAAATCATCCACCAAAGACATCCGCGTATTTTTTCTCCACTGGTCTCTGCTCCTGATTACTTCTTAGCCTTCTTTAGAGTAGCTATTGCAAGTTATTGGGATTTGACAGAAGTCAAAAAAAAGGGGGGGGGATTCCAGTTCAGTATGGTCAGTCTGTTTTGCCAAGTAAAAGTGTTTAAAAAATAATAATAAAAGAATAATAACTATCTCAACATCACTCGTCATCAGGGAAATGCAAATGAAAATCTCAAAGAGATATCACCTCCCACCTGTCATAATGCCTAATATCAAGAATTACAAGTGTTGGCGAGGATGTGAAGAAAACATCCTGTTTACTGTTGGTGGGAATGTAAATTGGTGCCTCCACTGTGGAAAACAATATGGAGATTCCCCAAAAAAATTAAAAACAGAACTACCCTGCGATCCAATAATTCCACTCCTGGGTATTTACCCACAGGAAATGAAAACACTAATTCAAAAAGATATATGCACCCCTATGTTTACTGCAGCATTATTTACCATAGCCAAGATATGGAAGCAACCTAAGTGTCCATTGATAGATGAATAGCTAAGGAACATGTGGTAAATATACAATAGAAAACTGCTCGGCCATAAAAAAGAATGAGCTCTTGCCATTTGCAACAATATGGATGGACCTACAAGGTATTAGGCTAAGTGAAATAAGTCAGACAGAGAGAGACAAATACTATATGATCTCACTTACATGTGGATTCTAAACAAACAAGCAAACAAACAAATAAAAACAGACTCATAAATATAGAGAATAAGTTGGTGGTTGCCAGAGGAGAAAGGGATGGGGGATGATGGGCAAGGATTAAGAGGTACAAACTTCCAGTTATCAAACATGGTGAGGAAAGGTACAGCGTAAGGAATGTAGTCAATAATATGGAAATAACATTGTATGGTGACAGATATACTTGTGGTGAGAAAAAAAAAGACTTATACCTACCAATTATTAGTGCCATTAGTTTTTGAAAGGAAGCTCACTTGAACAGCAGAAAAGAATGGACATGATCCGATCGTGAAGGCAGTTCTCTAATTGAATGAACTTAACTTTATGTTTTTCTTGCCCTCGTATCAAAGACTGGTGAATCTTTAGTCCTGAGCAGGTGGGGGCCCATGGCCCAGCACTTGGGAGTCATTGTTCTGGATGTCAGCACGTTCAGCCAAAGCAATGATTAGCCTCCTACACTTTGCAGGTCATGGTAAACATAAAGCTGACTGTGGGTGTATTTGTTCATTTAGTCATTCCAAAGTGGTTAGGATGAACTTGAACCAAAGAGGCAGACGCATCTTCATTCAAGGCCCAGCTCTACCACTTGACACCTGAGTGTCACCTGCGGTAAGTCACACCACCTTTCTAAGCTTCTGTTGCCACATCTGTAAAATGAGAGACAGCAAAAATCCACTGAGTTGTTATGAGGATTAAATGAGAATGAGCAAAATGTCCTTGTTTCAGAAAACGAGCCGTTTGTTTTCTTTGAAGTATAACTGATATACAATAGCCTTAGTTTCCGGCGTGCATCATAGTACTGTCATAAAATGATCCCCACGATAAGTCCAGGTACCGTCCGTCACCCTACAAAGTTATTACAATATCATTGACTACATTCCCTGTGCTGTACTTCACATCCCCGTAATTTATTTTATAATTGAGAGATTGTCCCTCTTAATCCCCTTCACCTATTTTGCCCATCTTTCGCCCCCTCCCCTCTGGTAACCAACAATTTGTTTCCTGTATCTATGAGCAAATTAGTCATCTGTACTTATGATGTTACAAGAACTGGAATGTCCAATAATATACCAGACATTATCCAGGACCTCTAAGACACAGAGATGAAAGTCACCATCTTTTCCTCAAAGAATTCACAGTGTAAAGAGGGGCGCCCACAAAAGGATGGTGAGATGCATGAAACCAGCTGGGATGGAGGCAAATACTAAAAGCGGCAAGGGCTTGTAGAGGATTCCAAGTCAGGAAAGAGAAATGAGAATAAAAGTACCCTCAGAGCAAAATCTTAAGGGATGCGAAATTAAAACAAAAAAACACCAAAAAAGAATGATCAATTAGGCTTTAGGTGAGCCTTAGACCAACTTGTAGTGCTGCACCTCAAATGTGCGGATTATGGTCTGGCAGACAAAAGTGCCTTCCGTTATCCCGGGTCAGCATGCTTATTGATTGAAGAAATGGCTTTCATCAAAGAAGTAATTTTCACTGCCTCGCTGCCTCCATTCTATTTGGGTTGCCCTAAGAAAATTCTTCTCTGACAATTCTGACCTGAAGAAGATGAGTTTTCCGTGAAAAAAGAAAGAGAAGTTACAGCTCATAATTTTGGGGAAGTTCTGAACATAGATTTTTCGAGAAAACCAGAGTACACTTGACCCTTAAAAAACAGGTTCGAACTGGGCAGGTCCACTTATTCGCAGATTTTTTTCAATAAATATATTGCACAATTTTTTAGAGATTTACACAATTTGAAAAAACCCAAAGTGGAGCTGTGTAGCTTAGAAATACTGAAGAATTTAAGAAAAAGTTAGGTATTCTTGTAAGAATATAGTAAATAATGCATAGAGCATACAAAATGTGTGTTAATCAACTGTTTACAGCATTGGTAAGGCTTTCAGTCCACAGGTAGTAGTTAAGGTTTTAGGGAGTTAAAAGTTACATGCAGATTTTCTACTGCATGGGGGTGTCTGTGTCCCTAAGTTCCACGTTGTTCAAGGGTCAACTGTATCCAGGCTGTTACTTGGCCCCGTGTTACTCAAAGTACGGTCCTGCACCAGCAGTATCGGGAACTTGCTAAAAATGCAGAATTTCAGGTCCCAGACAAGAGTGGCTAAATGAAAGACAACCGCATTTTAACAAGATCTCCAGGGGATTGGTAAGGACACTAAGGTTTGAAAGCTCTACCCTAGCCTAATTCCTGGTGAACAAAAGACAACCTCTGGACCGGAAGTGAACAGCATCAAAACCCTTCCTACTGACTTGGACTGAATTTACCCGCACTCATGGCACCCACAGCTGATCTACATGCATGAAAGAGTGGTAGCTGCGGAAAGAGAGAAGAGCTCCGCCCCAGAGGAGTGTGACTTATAACCACTCTGGTACCATACTTCCCTAATACATTGAAGTTTAATAACGTTTACTTGCATTTATGCTCATAAACTTATATATTTATATCCCGAACAACTAAAAACTTGTTTGTTTGGTTTTTTTAAAGATTGACTTATTACTTATTTATTTGAGACAGAGAAAGAATGAGTGGGAGGGGTAGAAGGAGAGGAAGAGAGAATCCCAAGCAGACTCCGAGCTGAGCACAAGGCCCCACTCGGGGCTCGATCCCACGACCCTGAGATCATGATCCAAGCTGAAACCAAGAGTCAGACGTTTAACTGATTAAACCACCCAGGCACCCCCAAAAGTTCTGCTTTTTTTACACGGGAGAAAACTGGAGCTCAGACACATGAGACCAATTGCTGGGTTCATGCAGAGCCCAAGGTTTCAAGTCCAGGGCCCCTGCCTTGGGCCAAGCAGGCCACTCTCTGCCACAGCGGAGAAGACAGCCAGCCTGGACCAATCGAAGGGCCTGTTGCTCCTCTCTCCAGACCCTAATTTCCATTCCCATTACCAGCAACCCCATTCAGCCCACAGTTTCTGAACTGCCAGACAAACCTGTTATTCTCAGCTTTCAACTCATAGACAGCTCTGGATCCCCAAGTCAGCTAGCCCAAAAACACTGGAAGTAGTGGCTAGAGTCCCAGGCCTGTGAGCTAGGACTGTTCCCCACAAGCTGACACGGTGCCAGCAGAGTTTAATTGAGAGCCTGAGACTAAAACCACAGGTTCCTAATGAACAGATGAGAAAAGCTACTCAGTCTCTGGGCAAGTGGGAAAGACAGTAAGAGAGAAAGGACTTGGTAAGTGACCCGGAAGTGCCTTGGGGGGAACACAGAGCCTGAACAGACTAGCCGGCGAAGGTCCGCTATGAGGACTCGGACCAGGGCTCCCACTTCCTCCCGTACTGGGAAGCTCCAAGGGTAAAAACTGAGGGCTGAACACAAGGATCCCGGCTCAGCCTGGAGAGGACAGGGTCCGCCGATATTTATGGAACCATCTAAGCATTGTGCTAGGGGCTTTACATTTGGCACCCCTTTTGATCTTCCTAGGGACACTCCGAGGTCAGTATCATGACTCACATTTCACAAATGAAGACTGAGCCAAGCTAAATATATTGCCAAAATCACACAGCCAGTAATTGGCAGTCACTTTCCACCCAGATGGTCTGATCCAGAGTACTCTGTTTCCGTGGGACCTAGACGCCACCAGGAGGGGTTGCGAAGTGAACCATCTCCTCTACAGCTCTTCTGTCTCTCTAAAGTACTCACGCACATTGGATGTATTCTCTTGAGCACGGTGTTGGGCACAAAGTTAGAAAAGCAGACATCAGAGGGAAAAGTACCCAGACCTAGGTCTCTAATCCCTTCCCGCCACTTTAAGGTGTAACACTGGAGAGACAGTTGAATAGTGGCCCCCAAAATATATGTCCAAATCCCAAGATTCAGAACCTGTGACGGTGACCTTATTTGGAGAAAGGAGTCTTTGCAAATCAAGGTAAGGATCATGAGATGAAATCATCCTGGATTTAGAGTGGGTCCTAACTGCGAGGACAATGACCTTGTCAGAGAAAGGCAGAGAGGGGTTCGAGACACAGAGACTCAGGGACGCTGACGAGACAGAGATCAGGTTGACGCAGACACAAGCCAGAGAATGCCCACAGCTGCCAGGAGGGGAAAAGGCGAGGAAGGGTTCTGTCCTGACGCCTTCAGATTTCAGGCCTTCAGAACCAGGAGGGAATAAATTCCTGTTGTTTTAAGTCACCTAGTCTGCAGCGATTTGCTTTGGCAGCCCCAGAAAATGAATTCACGCTGAAATCCAGAATCTCTCATTTTAGGGGCGCCTGGGTGATTCAGTTGGTTAAGCAACAAACTCTTGATTTCGGCTCAAGTCGTGATCTCAGGGTCATGAGATCTAGGCCCTCCTTGGGCTCTGCACTCAGCAGGGAGTCTGCTGGAGGATTCTCTCTCCCTTTCTCTCTGCCCCCCCCCCCGCTCTCATGCGTGCATGTGTGCTCTCTTGAATGAATGAATAAATAAATAAATAAATAAATAAATAAATAAATAAATAAAATAAAACATTTTAAAAAAAAGAATCTTCCATTTTGTAACTATCATCTAAAAACTGCATTGGCATCTAGAGCCTAGAAAATGTACTTACAGTAAATCCATTCGATTTAGGATTGGGAAACCCAGATTTGAAAAACCTATGTGCAGAGAATTACTAATTTTAAGAATATACAGTCAGAAAATTATAAGTACAAAGTAGGCCAATACATTAGCTACTTTATTTTTTCTCAAAAAAAAAAACCCGAAAATACTTTTTGTGCAAAATATTTTGCAGTCAATAGATAACACTGTTTAGGGGTGAAGGTAACATGTTATTCCTATAGTGTCTTTAATTAGATTTCTTTAATGGGCATTAAGCATAAAAGAGAGGAAATGGAAAAGAACACACACAAAGAGCTTAGATTTCACCCACAAATCTGTTTTGTAGCCTGCAATCTGTCAGCAAAGCCTGCGAATCCTCCACTCCGTTTTTTGGTATAAACACTTTTTATTTTGAGCCTCTTTCTTCTCTCTCCCTCATGCTAATGAGAAATTTTTAAAGCAATCATGAGCTCAAACTGAAGATGAGTGGTAGGGCAGGCTTCTCCAAAACGCTCCGCATTATCCTCCCTCCATCCTCTTTTTGAATCACTGTCTCAGAAGATTCTCCAAAAATCTGTCATCCTCCAAATGGAGCTGAGATAGGCTTATTTCCTGGGGCACTGTCACCGTTTACCCGGGAGGTGAGCTACAAAGTCCCGGACTCCCACATTGGAAGTCAGAAGGGGAATGTGTGTCCCTGGAGCAGCCCGGGCACAGAGCAGGGAGCCTTGGGGCTTAGCCTGGTGGGATCCCGGCTCCATCACTGACCGTATGAGTCCTGGTGGAGTTACTGAGCCTCTCTGAGTTGTGGCTTCCTTGTGGATGGAATGGATAATCGTAGCGCACACTGCGTAAGCTTTTGAGCTGAAAGACATGTTGCTAAACCTTGCGGTCACTTCTGTCTTCAGCTCCCTCAGCTTATTAGTATACTCGACATGGTTGGTCACTCTGTTGGTTGTCTGTCAAAATAAGCCCTCTCCCCTGGTTTTCCTTCCCCAGCATGTGACCCTTCGCTCCTCACACATGTCAGAGGACCCTGGACCTCTTAGCTTCTCACTCCCTGGATGGCCTCATCCGGAGCCGTGACTCCACACAGCAGCTTCTGCTAAGGCCTTCGGAATCTCAATCCCAGCCTCCCCTCTGAGCTCCAGACTCATGCAGCCGCTCAGCGCTCTCTGTAACATCACCACCTGATGTCTAATTAGCATCACTAAGTTGGTGTGTCCGCACCAACTCTTGATTTTCATCTCCAGATATGCCCCTTCCCTGTGCTTCCCATGTCAGTAAGTGGTAGTACGCGTTTGGGCTAGCAAGTCAAGACATGCCTCCTCTCTTGCTCTCACCCCCAAACCCATTGGCAAATACTGCCACCATAACTGCAGAGTATCTCCAGAATCCACCACTTCTTATCCGCTCCAATTTAGTCCATGGCTCCAAGCCATTACCCTCTCCCTCCAAGGCAATTGCAGTGGCCCCCTAACTGGCCTCCCCGCTCCCACCCTCACCCCCAGCCCAGCCTTTTCTCCACTGGGCAAGTAGTACAATTGCTTTAAAACCTACGTCAGATATGTCCCTGCTCAAAAATCTCCAATGGCTTCCCCATTTCACTCTAATCCCCGGCTACCCCATGGATCTCACCCCCAAGTTCTCCCTCCTTGCTCTTTCCTTCGACATGCCAAGCCCTTTCCAGGCTTAGGGCAGCTCCTCCCTCTGCCAGCAAAGCTGACAGACACCCATTGGAAGGAACTCCCCTTACCAGCCTCTGCCCCCCTCTATCCTATGCTCAGATTTAGTTTTTTCAGCACTGTCTACTTGGCCTTATATATTTGTTTGCTGTCCCTCCCCCTGCTAGAATGTAAGCTCCATGAGAGCAATGAATTTGGTGGGTTCATGGCTATATCCTTGGCACCCAGAATGTTGCCTGACACATTAATAACTGTTGAGCAATTGAATAAAGGGATGAAGGAATGAATGCCTGAGTGAATGAATGCATGAGGTACTATTACAAAGCCCCAAGCATACTAAGGCACAAGGTACGTGATTGATAAATACTACTTGCTGCTGTGTCTGTTCTTTTCTTACTAATTATTATTTGTCTAGCTCCTTTACACACCCTGCCTTTCCTCCTGGCCCCTCATCTTTGTAGATCTCCCACTGCCATGCCCAAGCCTCCCTGCCGTCAGAAGGAAGACATGGGATTACGCCAGCCAGAAAGAACGTCATTGGCTAACCCTCTTCTACCGTCTCAGAGTTTGTTGCTGTCACATACATACATAAAGAAGAGGGTTGGACTCAACTATCTTCAGGAATAGCCATCAAGTGCCCTGAATGCGGCTTCGGACAGCCTGAACCCCAATCGTGTGTTCCGTTGTTTTTATAGACCAGCTAGCTAACACTTCAATATTTCTGCCTCCTAATTATACCTCCCAGACGGACTTTGAAAAGTAGCCCAAAACACCCCAATCTTACCTTTAATGACTGTTAGGGCCGTTGGGGGACTTGACAAATTTAAATATATGGAATTTTGTGGGGAAGAGTCAGGGAAACCCTGGAAAACAGACCCAATGAACTTGTCCCACAATTTACGTGGGAAACTGCCATACAACAGATCCACACCGAATCTAACTTGTTCTTCACCTGCACACTTTTTGAGCTTCAGGCCTCATGTTCTGCAGGGAATGTCAAGAAAAGGTGAGCACACAGGCAGTGCATCCCTGTACACATGCCTTACGAATGCTGAGCAGAGTCCTTGGAAACCAGGGGGACAAGGACAGATGCTTTCCTTTGCTGCGGGCTGCAGCCTCCAGCAGCCCACGACTCTGGGCTCGTAGGCAGCCAAGCCACCCCGAGATAAGGCCTGTCGCAGATACCTGTTCTGTGCAGACACCCTGGCGACTGGAGCTGATGGGACTAGTGAGTGGCGCGCTCAGGTCAAATGCCCACCTGTGGCCCCAGCGCCGGGAAGGAATTGGAAAATTACTAACCCAGAGACTCAGAAGACTCGGCCTCCGTCCAGAGCCACTTGAGCCCCAATCCACCAACAAAACACTCTTTGGGAGACAAACTGGCAGGATTCTTAGACAGAAGGAGACAAAATCACTGACTCAGGAAAACCAGACCCTCTGTGGAGGGGCTAAGCCTTTTAAGACGTGGCTGGAACATTCTTGGGTGGGACAGTTCATCAAAAAACAAACAACTTAGCAGTTCACCTTCATCCAAAACATGTTTCTCTGTGAGCTGCCCCAGCCGCCGCCTCCACCTTGGGCCAGGCCACGTGGGCGCCTCCTGAAGCTCCAGTCTTTACCTCGGCCAGGGGGACCACACCCTGGAGTGTCCCAGTTCCTGACCCGCCAGGGATCCCGGCCATGCCTGCCTCCTGTCCTACCTCAGTCCAATTTGGGGCTGCCTTTGTACACAACCCCCAGCTCAGCCCACCTCAGGAGGTGACCCCGGCTCAATCCCTACATGGATTATGGTCAAGCCAGCAGGAGCAGAAGAGAAGAGTAGCAGGGAGAACTGGCTTTGGAATCAGGGACACCTAAAATCCTATGTCACCATTTTCAGTTGTGCAGACAAGGAGGACTGCTCAGTGAACAACTAAGGGTGCTTTCCTGACATTTCCATTTCCTGGCAATGAGGTAGTAGGGCCAAGGCCTCAGTCCTGCCAGGCTATCCCCACCCTCCATGCAGGAAACGGGGCTGCACCTGGAGTCCACTTCCCATGGGACAAGACACACACAAGGTCTCCAGGTGTGAGACAGAGGGCCTATCCCCAGCCCTTCCCCGGAGAGGCGGCACCTTGGCTCAGCGCTCCAGGAATGTTTATTCCCCAAAGCCACTCTTCCCCTATAAAAGGAGAGCCCAGTGGGGTCCCTGTGCTGGAGCATGACCCCCTGATGTGTGCAGGTGCACCCCTGCCCCAGAGCTCCTCCCCCCAGATGCAGACAGAACAGGGAACTTGGGCATATGCTCTGGATTTGGGAAGCTTAGCAGGAAGAAAAGAATGTAAAATAAATCATCAATATTTTTATATTCATTACATGTCTAATAGTAACATTTTGGATACATTAGGTTAAAAATATATTATTAAAATTAACTTCGCTGTTTATCCTTTTAATGAAAGTCACTTGGGATAGGCTAAAAAACGGCATCCAAGGACACCTACTCCCTAGAACCTGAGGGTGTCACCTTATATAGCAAAAGGTGAGACTGTCTATGAACCATGGACCTCAATTCTATAGAGTGGCTGAGCATGATTTTGAGTTGTCATCTGTTGGGGAAAGAGAATGTACATTTGCAGTTGTAACTGGAATAATTAGGCTTTGTAAGGCAGAGGCGTCTTTGAAAAATCATACCTATGGGGTGATATGTGTATGTATGTAACATAACCAAGGGGCAGAGGGCCATGTGATAGACACCTGTTGAGGTGTCTGCCAGCCCCTCCTCTCTGGAGCTCCCAGGGGTCATGTGGACAATAGGACCCCATCCCCTGATTCATCTCATTGAACCAGGATGGGCGACTGACCAACCTGGCCCATTTAGGGACCGTTCTGTTGAAATATAGTCCTGGGAGCAAAAGGGACCTGATATCAAAGCTCAGGAGCTATGGATGGGCATTTTCTACTAACGATCTGGACCAGCAAGGCAGAAGAGGACAGAGAAGAGAGAGGGAGAAAGGGAAGAAGGGAGGGAGAGTGGGAGGGAGAGACAGAGGGAGGGAAGAGGGAAGAAGAGAGAGAAGAGAAATAGTGAATTAGGCGTGGAGAGAGTCCTGATGGTAGCTTTAGACTAGTTTAAGTTGATTTCTCTTACATTCAACCAAAGGAGTTCAACGAATATACCTTATCATAGATTCATTATGACAAATGAACGCAATTTATATAAAAAGTACTTTGCGAACGACACAGCACCATAGAGAGGCTAGCAGGAAGTTATTTTCAAGGCAGCTGCCTCTCCCCCATCAGTGCTCTAGCTGGTGACCTTGACTTCACTTTGGGATACCCTGACTTCCCACTCTCTCTTTTCCCAAGCCATCCTTCATTTCCCCATTTCTGAGAAACTCCCAGCACTGCTCTCTCCCTCCTGGAGCGCGTTGCCTTTTCCTGTCTCTCATAAACGAAAGCACTGACACACAGTTGAACAAAATAATCTCTCAAATGCCTTGCAGCCTTGCTGTTTTGTGATTCTGAATCTCCTTCATGATCCCAGAAACTCTACTGACCATTTGGACTGTAGATTAAGGGTAATATCCTGGGGGCTTGTGAATGCAGCCCCCAGGGTTACCCCATTCTTCCTGCTGAATCCCAGTCTCTGGGGGAGGGCTGAGACTCTGCATTTTAAGCGTATCACCTCAAGAAGCCCTGGCATGGGGATCAAGAGCTTTCAAGTCAGGTGATTTCTGCAGCAAGTACCAACCCTACTGCTTATTAGTTGGGAGACCTTCGAAATTTGCTTAACCTTTGTGTTTATGCTTCCACTGCGTTAAAAAAAAAAACAAAAAAAGGAGGAGGGCCGTGATAGTCACAAATTCATAGAATTACTTTGAGGATTAAATGAGGTGATATGTATAAAGAATCTAGCACAACATCTGATGTTCAGAAAAATGGCAGGAAATATTAGCTATTGTTAGTAACATAGCAAATAGAAGGACCTGTACAATTTCTAAAGCAAATTCACTGTGTTGATTTAATATTTGAACATAAATTGTAAACTGCCTTATCCAGCCCTTCTTTCTGATGGGAGATGGCCGGCTGTATCGCTGAATGCTGCACACAATTGTACATTATTTGTGTGCTTATTTGTTTAATGGCTGTTCCACAAAGGAAGGGATTATGTTTTATTTTATTTTGTTTAAATATACTCATATGCTTTATTTAAAGTAGGTTTATACTGGGGCACCTGGGCGGCTCAGTCAGCTAAGTGTCCGACTTCTTCTTTTTTTTTTTTTAAGATTTATCCATTTGAGAAAGAGAGACAGTGCTGGGAAGGGCAGAGGGAGAAGGAGAGAAAGAGTCCTTAAGCAGGCTCCCCTCTGAGCACAGAGTCCCACACTGGGCTCCATCCCAACACCCTGAGATCATAACCTGAGCTGAAAGCAAGAGTCTGATGCTCAACCGACTGAGCCCCCTAGGCACCCACAGGGTCCAACTCTCAATCTCAGCTCAGGTCTTGATCTCAGGGTCTTGATCTCAGGGTGGTGAGTTCAGGCCCCGGGTTGGGCTCCAGGCTGGGCATGGAGCCTACTTTAAAAAGTTGGTTTGTGGGGCGCCTGGGTGGCACAGCGGTTAAGTGTCTGCCTTCGGCTCAGGGTGTGATCCCGGCGTTGTGGGATCGAGCCCCATATCAGGCTCTTCCACTGTGAGCCTGCTTCTTCCTCTCCCACTCCCCCTGCTTGTGTTCCCTCTCTCGCTGGCTGTCTCTATCTCTGTTGAATGAATAAATAAATAAAATCTTTAAAAAAATAAATAAATAAAAAATAAAAAGTTGGTTTGTAAAGATATCATTTATATGTATCAAGATTTCACCCTTTTTAGGTAGACAGTTCTAGGAGTTGTGTAACCACAACCAACGTCAAAATCTAAAAAACTTCTATCATCCCAGAAGGTTTCCTTGCACTCCTTTGTAGTGGATCCTTTAAGCTCCCCCACCCCACCCTGGGCACTGGCAACTGGTCTGATTTCTGTCCCTACAATTTGTGTCTTCCATAAGTTATTTGAAAGAGTATCGTACTGAGTCACTACTCAGCTTTTTGCTTAGAATAATGTACTTGAAATTCATCCATATTGTTGTGTTTATCGGTAGTTTGGTTTGTTTATTGGCAGTAGTATTCCACAGTATGGATACATCACAACTTGTTTAACCATTCGTCAGTTCATGGTTATTTGGGTTGTTGCCAGCTTTGGGTCATCACAAATAAAGTTGCTATAAACATTTGCATGCAGGTCTTTTTGTGGACATATGTTTTCATTTCTCTTGGGTAAATACCCAGGAGTGGAATCGTTGGGCTGTTTGGTAAGTGTATATCTGAGTTTATAAGAAACTGTCAAACCATTTTCCAAAGTGACCGTACCGTTTTGCACTCCCAACATGATGTATGAGAGTTCCATTTGCTCGGTAACCTCCCCAGCACTTGGGTGCTTTTGCCATATTTTTACATTTTAGCCATTCTAGTAAGTGTTTAGTGGTTTTAATGCACATTTCCCTAATAAATAACAAAGGTGAGAGTCCTTTCACATGTTTATGAAACACATGACTTTGAGTTATTTGTATTTCTATTATCATATTTTGAAAAGGTATCTACATGCTTGATACAAGCCCTTTATCAGATATGTATTTTGTAAATTTCTTCCCAATCCATGGCTAGTCTTCTTAATGTTCTTAACAAGAGCTTTGCAAGAACAGAAGTTTTTCATTGTGAAGTTCAATTTATGAATGTTTTTGTATGTGGTTTGTGCTTTCAATGTTGTGTCTAAGAAATCTTTGCCTAACCTACGGTCACAAAGATTTTCTCCTATGTGTTTATCTAGAAGTATTGTGGTTATTACGTTGACTCTATGATCTATTTTTACTGAATGGCACGAAGTATGGCTCATGGGTCACTATTTTGTCCCAGCAACGTTTGCTGAAAATATTATTCCATCTCCATTTAATACCTTGTCATTTTTGTGAAAAATCAATTGACCATATACATGAGGGTCTATCTCTCATTCTTTACTCCACTGATTTGTATGTTTCACCTGAACCACACTGTGGTGATTATGGTAGCTTTTCCGTAAGTCTTGAAATCAGGTAGTTTGAGTCCCCCAGTCCTGTTCTTTTTCAAAATTGCTTTGGCTATCCTCAGTCCTGTGCTTTTTCTTTTTCCAAAGGATTTTGATTGGGATTCTGTTTAATCTGTAGACCAGTTTGGGGAGAACTGATATCTTAATAATGCCTTCTGGTCCATTAATCTATCACACCTCTCCATTTAGTTAGGTCTCCTTCGAACTCCTAATGTTTCATAGTTTGCAACATTTTTTATTAGATCTATCTCTAAATATTTCATGAATTTTAATACTATTGTCAACGACGGCTTTTAAATTTCATTTGCCAATTTTTTACTGCTAGTATATATAAACACAGCTGAGGATTGTAAATGCCTTTTTATCCCGTGACCTTGCTAAGCTCGTGTAACAGTTCTAGTAGCTTTCTTACAGAATCTCTGAGGTTGGGGCGCCTGGGTGCCTCAGTCGGTTAAGCGTCTGCCTTCGGTTCAGGTCTTGAACTCAGGGTCCTGGGATTGACCTCCAGGATGTCAGGCACCCTGCTCAGCGGAGAGTCTGCTCCTCCTCCCGCTAGTGCTCTCTCTCTCTCTCTCTCGTGCTCACTCTCCATCTCTCTCTCAAATAAATAAAATCTTTAAAAAAAATCTCTGAGGTTTTCTATCCTAACTATCTTATCATCTGTGAATAAAAAAATACTTTCTCTTTCCAGTGTGCATACCTTTTATCTCTTTTACTTGCCTGATTGCCTTGGCTGGAGGCTTCACTATGGCTTCGAATAGGAGCAGTGAGAGAAGACACCTTGCATTGTTTTCAGTCTTAGGAAGATTACGTTTCTTTTGTTCACTACTACATACCCAGCAATTTGCACCATGCCTGGCACACAGTAGGCACCCAAAAGAGGTTGCTGAATGAATTAAAACAAACGAGCTGATCTACATAGAGATTCAAATAACATTGGTTTCATTAATACCTTGTCCAACCACTGAATCTATGGAGTCACAAGTAAAATTATGTAATGTGTTGCAAGATAGCATTTTGAAATCAGGAACCTTTTCAAATACAAAAATGCTCTGGTGGGAATATAGGAATTAAGGGATAAGCTATCTACTTGATGTGAAGGTGACACTGTGCTGTATACTTGTCTGATGAATTAATACCTTAATTAATCAAATTAATAGACTCAATTAAAATGCAGTAACAATACAACTATTGTTTGTCGGCCTCTTCTCTGGGATGGTAAAGTCTGAGAAGTGACAAAACCTGATTTACATATTATAAAAATGCTAGGGATGTCCAGTCAGTACTAACTGTATAATGGAAAGAATTTATACCCTTGCCAATTTGGAGATTAAACATAAAACACTTTTAGAAAACTCAATTCAAAACATATTGCTTAGTGTATATTATTGTCCTAGGAGTGGAAGTAAGGAGTAGGAAGTGAAAGAAGAAGGTAGTATTGTAAATAGTTCCGAATCTCAGGAAATTCAATATTTTGTGGTAGATATCAGACATATATTAGAAATTGAGGGGCGCCTGGGTGGCTCAGCCGTTAAGCGTCTGCCTTCGGCTCGGGTCATGATCCCAGGATCCTGGGATCGAGCCCCATATTGGGCTCCCTGCTTGGCGGGAAACCTGCTTCTTCCTCTCCCTCTCCCCTTGCTTGTGTTCCCTCTGTTGCTGTCTCTCTCTGTCAAATAAATAAATAAAATCTTAAATGAAAGAAAGAAAGAAAGAAAGAAAGAAAGAAAGAAAGAAAGAAAGAAGAGAAATTGAGACTAATGCAGCTTTCCCTTTGATTGTCAAAATAAAAAATAGAAGAGAAAATATCAAAGGAAATTTTTGTCAAACACATGACATGTTAAAAGGGCTTTTTAAAAAATAGACCTTTGACCTTGGATAGGTAGCAAGAATAAAAATTTAAGCTTTATTAAATATTTTAATTGTATGCATTTTATGTTATTCTGGTCATTTTTTAAAAACAAGCAAAAAGAGGGACACCCAGCTGGCTCAATCAATACAGCATGTGACTCTTGATCTTCAGATTGTGAGTTTGAGCCCCATGTTGGGGGTAGAGATTACTTAAAAACAAGCGAGCAGAAGTTGAAGAAAGAGGAAGAGGAGTTAAAAACGTTGCTATATTTTAATCTCAGTTACATCTCCATTCCATTCAATTCATTGAGAATTACCTGATCTAAGTTTGCAGAGCCCGTACCCTTTGTGTGTCACCATAATGAGCCAAATACAAGTCAGCAAATCATCATGTGCTCACCTCTATAAAGTCCATTGCTTCCAGAATCCTGAAAGTCAGGTGCTAGCGGTGGTAGTATTTTTGAGTGGCGCGAGCAGAATCCATCCCAAAACTTACTTTTTGTTTTTTAGTCATTTTTCAGACACAAAGTAAGTTGATAGTTACCAATACACAATGCCATGAGGTTACATAACTGACCTGGCAAGAGGCTTCCCAAATGTTTCATTCTCTAGCAATTACAGGGAAAAAAGATTGTTTTTTAGAAAAACAAAATGTAAAAAGTCATTGTATACGGATAAGGCATATGTATCTGTGCTCTGTCTCAAATCCTTTCCTCAGAATAAAAGAGGGAAAAATGAAAAAACATAAGCATGACATGTATAGGTCTGCTGCCCATAATTGTTTTCTTCTGATTTATTTTTATGTTTTCAACATTTAAAACATGAATGTTTCCAAAGCCAAAATTAGATTACAGAATACATTCAGAGAATTCCTTCTTCTACCCTATTTGACCCTGTGCTCTTTCTTTCCCCATAGATAAGCATTTGAATAATTTTTGGACTCTACTTTCGGTGTGACTTATCCACAAATATAAGCAAATACATATATGTATGCACAACCATATTTATATTTCTCTCCCATTTTGCTCCCCCTTCCCCAAAGCAGCATGCCATTTCACAGTTTGGCACCTTGCTTTTTTTCACTTATCAGAATATTCTGCAGAACACTCGATATCGGCACGTTAGAAATTCTCCCTGTTCCTTTTTGCAGTTCAACATTTTGGAAGCATCTGTGTGGTCCCTTTAAAAATCTTAAAGAAGTCATTAAAAGTGAGAACTGTAACTCCTAGCAGAATACAACTAGCTAATTCTAGTTTATCTATAGCAAATTTTCCATTTCTGGACCATTTACCCATGCCGCTTACCTCCTACCTCCTGTCCCCCTATCGTTGCGATGTGTTGAAAGTTCAGAAATTGGCTTTGATCATTGGCCCAGGCAAATTGTAATGAGGCTTTGGGCTGGAATGACACAGAGACCGCAAAAGTAAAATGTGCAGCTTAGGGGGAAGGAAACAACTTTTCTTCCTGCTCTCCGGAAGCTTGGATCTGTGCAGAAATCATGACTTCATCAAATAGAACAATTTCATATGAACACAATTAAATAGTCTAGAAATCAGAGGCTTCCCCACACTGCCCCCGCAATGGACCGTGGAATAAAACTGTACAAGGCTCAGATGTAGGACTCTAAGGGCTGAGCTTATTTCTAGTCTATGGGGGGGGGGGCTTCCTACTCATTTCAAAACTAGACACCAATATCCAGGACTAAATCTGCCACTAGAACTATCTGTTAAATAAACTGGTTACACCAAATACATGATAGAGGATAATTATGCATGACCAGTGTAGATAACTCTATAAAGTCAATCGTACACAAATCTTTATGATGTCCTTCTTCCAGATCCTGTCCCTGGCTACAGTTCCAATCTGCTGCCAGTGGGCACCTCAAATTAAAGAAATCTGAGTTATAGAGTTATGGAACTGGATGATTTTAAACATGACCTTTTATTCTGTCCTTTGCAACAGATATAAGGGTAACTTGTACATAGTCATTTGAGATCGATTACAGAAAAAAAGTAAATAAAACACACACACACATAACTTTTAGTTTCTCTTTTTTAACTAGCTTCTTCAAAAATTGGAGTTAATAATTTTAAACATCAACACAATGGTATATGGCTGGTCATTTATAAAATTGTTTCTGTGAAGAGTAACTTTCCCCATGCTCGGAAATTAATGCCCACTTGCACTTCTGATGATATTTTTTAAAACTTTTTTTATAAGCTGCCATATGCCCATCGTGTTGAATATAGAAAAGTATAAAAGGAAATTAATAATACTATGCAGCTGTATCTAAACACTGTTATTAGTTAAGCACATTTTCTTCTAGCATTTTTCCTATATATTTTTTCCTTACACTTTTGAGTGTAGAGTCTGCAAATCCTGCAATATCCTTTGATCGAAAACTATAAATTGAAGATAAAGCTGTACCCTCTGAAAGATAACACTCTGAAGCCAGTGTAAATGACTGGTGTGATCTCTCCTTGGGTTCTGTGGAATTTAGAAACCTTCCCACTCATTATCATCACTTGGTTTTCTGGAGTTATTTTTTCAAACAACTACTAAGTTAAAAAGAGGAAGCAAAAGAGAGGCCCAAAACTCCCTTTGAAATCAGTTCTCTGATTTTGAGTCTTTGACAGAAAAAAATAATCAAATGTCCCGTTAACTTCCACATTGCCACTGTGTGATTGAAATTCAGAGGCCTCTCAAATCTAAAAAGTGCTCTTTGCCATAATCAAAGATGACACTATTAAATCACTTGTTTAAAAAATACACTTTTCGAATACTCAAACAAGGATGGCGGCCTTTCATTGATTCACTGGAACTTTCTCACCATGCGTCCTTAAGAGGAAAGGTGTCTGTCTGCACCGGCCAGAAGCGGCACCAGCAGCAATGTGGCGGGTGCTGGTCCAGAGACCAGCCAGAGCAAACCCGACTTGATGAGTATTGATCGAGGACCTCATCAAACCCCACATTCCAGACAAAGGTCAGTGTAATTAGATTGCTTTGAGTAAAAAGAGCCCGCAGAAACCTAGAGTAACAGAATGGATAAACCATAAGGTGATATTTGCTTTAGAAAAGAACTCCTTCCCAGAGAATTCCTTTAAATAACAAGCTCTCTTCGTATATATTAAATAAGATTTGACTGTATTAAAGCACACCTTTCAGGAACTTGCTGTGGAGGAGAGTCGGGCACACAAGTACTTCCTGTTTTGCTGGGAAGTCTTTTAAACAATATTACTTGACACCATATAACACAATAAATAATTACCAAATTTTCATTTTAATTATAGGGGATGTCATTTGAGGTTACATCAGAGCTACAGGGTGAATTATCTTCCTCTTCCTCAAGGCCTTATGTGGACTGTGTGGAATTTTAAAAGGTCCCTTAAAGGACATAAAATATGGAAAACATTTAATACTTACAAATAAATTGTGAAATGCTTGAAACCAGAACGTTGAGGTCTCTAGCTCGCTATTAACACCAGCTTTACAAAGCTAAATGTGAGGTAATAGGTTCATTCCTAGGTGCAAAATTACTTTATTGCTTTTAATAATAAATTGCTTTAATTCATTATGCTAATTAAACTTTAAAAGAACATGTGCGAAGGGGAGGGAGTGCAATATTAGATGAGCACGCCGGGCTCTCCTTCAAAACTTAGGAATTTCAAGAGGGCAACAGCGTCGGATAAACCAAACACAGGTCCTTCCAAGCGCTGGGACTGTGGAGACGGCTAAGCCGGTCGCACGCCCACGCAGCCGACCCTGCACGGAGCCTCTTTTCCCCTCTCCCTTTAATAGACTATTATCTAAGAGCAGTTTTTGGTTCAGAGCAACATTCAGCAGAAGGGACAGAGATTTCCCACAAACCTCGTGCCTGCATGAGGCATTTTCCCTCACAGGGCCTCCACCCCGCTGTGCTAGGGCGCCGGTGCGGACGGATGCCGGCTTTGCCGCCCAGCCAGTCTTAAGTTGTAGGTAAACCACTCAGCACAGCTGTTCTTTACCCTGAAGTCACTGGGGCACGGTATAATAAAAAAGGTTTTTCTTTCTTCTTTCCCCTTGTTTATCTAAAAGAGACAGACTTTCCGAGTTTGTTGTTGTTTTACAACAGTGGTGCACGGAGGAGAATCTCAGCTTACGGTTGCAAACTGTGCCGGAGGCAGGTCCGAGCGCCCCGAAGGACGGCGGGCCCGGCCTGGGCGCGCAGGGAGCGGTCCCCGCGGCCCTGGGCGCCTGCTCCCCTGGGACACCCTGAGAGTGATGCCCCCTTCGCTGCGACCTTTGCTCGGTCTCTGCGCCCGCCCTGAGAGTCACTCCATCTCTCCCGGCCCCTAGGTCCCAGGTGGGCCCGAAGCAGGCCCCCAGCCCCAGCCCGGGAGCTGCCTCCTCGGCCCGTCCTCTCCCGCCTGAGGCGGCCCCTGGGGGACGGGGTTCGCGCGGCGCTCGCCAGGGAGAGCCGGGGGCTCCCGCTCCTTCGCAGCCCCGCGCGCCTAGATCTCTCCCCGCGCGTCCGCGCTCACGTCCCCCGGCTGCCAGGCTCGCACACGCCCCCGTCGCTCCCGGAACTGCGAGGGGACCCCAGTCCCGGGCCCCGCGGGGAGGGCGACAGGGCCCGGTCGCCGAACCCGGGCGTCCCGGGGCCTCCAGGGGCTCGGTGCCCCCGCCCCTCAGCTCCCCGCGGCGCCCTCCCGCCCCGGGCCGCGCGCCACCACACCGCTGCTCCCCCGGCTCGCCGCCGCCCCTGGCCGGCCGGGACACCGCAGCGAGTCCCACCCCGCGCACCCCCGGGCGCGGCGGAGGCGGTGGCGGCCCGCGGCCTGTGCGTGCGCAGCGCCCCCCGCGGCCGCGCCGAGTGCAGGCGGCGGCGGATGGAAAGAGGGCGCCGCCCGCCCGGCCGGCCCGGCCCCTCCCCAACCCGCCCCCGGGGCCGCCGGCGGTGTCCGCGCCTCCGCGCCCGCCCCTGATTTCCTCCGCACGGCGGCGGCGGCGGCGGCGGCGGCGGCGCCTCGTGCGCGCGGTTATTTATTTATTTCCGGGCCCCAGAGCGCTTATAATGGAGCCGCTGTCAGCAGAACCTTCTGCCGCCGCCGCCGCCGCCGCTGTCCCTCCTCTTTTTTTTCCCGGCAGATCTTTGTTGTGTGGGAGGGCAGCAGGGATGGACTTGAGCTTGCGGATCTCCTGCTAGAGCAGCCGCGCTAGGAGAGGGCGCCGCAGCCGCGAGGAGGAGCCGCCGCCGCCCCGAGGCCCCGCCGGACCCGGCCTCCGTTCGCCCGCGCCCCCGCTCGGCCCACTCGCCCCGCGCCTCCCGGCAGAGTCCCTTCGCGGCGGCAGATGTGTGTGGGGTCAGCCCACGGCGGGGACTATGGTGAAATTCCCGGCGCTCACGCACTACTGGCCCCTGATCCGGTTTCTGGTGCCCCTGGGCATCACCAACATAGCCATCGACTTCGGGGAGCAGGTAAGCCCCGGCCGCGCCCCCCGCCCGGGCCGGACAGTTCCGCCCTGAACCCCGCGCCCTCCGCCCCGCGCCCTGCTCGCTCTGCCTTGGCCTTAGACACCCGGGCGCCTGGGGATGAGAGCAGCGGGGAGTCACCTGCTCCGCGTCCCTTTTTATCCTGGAACATTTGGTTGGGCTTGCAGCTTGTCAAGGATGACTTTTCCAGCACTCCATTTCCCCCTCCCCCCAATTATTCAGCAGACTTTTCCAGCTCTCTCTGAAAAATGTTAAAAGACCAGAAGGTTTAGAGCTTCACCTATGGAAGGGTTTTTAGTGCACAGCAGGAGAATTATGTAATTTGTTATTATGTAAACCTCAGGTCTGTAAGTAAAATGTAGTTGCTAATAGCTCAAGTGCTTGGTTTTTATTTATCCGGTGTTGGTGGTGATGGTGATGGCGATGATAGGGAGATTTTGTATTAGAATGTGTCCAAGTTGATTTCTCAGGTACTTCTAATTTTCTTTTTTTTGCCCAGGTATGGATTACGGGTGCCCAAACGTGTCCTGATAAGCCAACCGTTGGCCATCTCTAGTTCGAGGTTTCTCTCTCGCTCTCTCTCTCTCGCTTTTTTTCCTCTTGGACCATTAAAGAAGGGGAGCACATTTTTGTTGGTTGCTTTCTGGTCCTTGTTTCTTTTTCATGTTTTCCCCCATTTCTCTCCATGTGGCGTCATTGCAAATCCAGCGCTGCAGGCTCTCCAGCAGCGGGGCACTGGTACTCTGCACTTTGCCTGTGGGAACCGTTTTCGCAGAGCCTCCAGCGGGATGCAGCTAGATTTTAAGGCCAGGGAGAGGATGAGGGTGGGAGGCAGTGGCGTGCCACCTGACGGGCAGATGTGGGAACCGGCCCTGGCGTGTGATGAGCCTCACTCCTGGTATTGTAGTCCCTCATATCTTTTCCTTTAAGTCGAGAGACTTCAAAGAATATTTGTATAGAAAATGCACCTATGTTGGTGCACTCGTAGTTTTTAAAAACCCCCTTTCAGAAGGGGGTTTGTTTGACTGCTCCATTTGATGAGTATCTGCTTGGATTTGGCTCTCTGTACTCAAAACTTTTGATTGATGCAACTCTGTAAGCTCACTAATGCCTAGCCCACATTGTGAGCTACTTTTTACTTCAAATTGTCTTGCCAAGAAGTGTTCACAAGACAGTATAGTCTCTAGAGACCTTTGTCTGGTAAGCCAACTAATTCGCTTCGGTGAACTAGTATATTTTTTTCTGTTGCCACTTTGCTCACTAGGGTCCCCCAAGGGCATTTCTGGGGCTCTGCCTCCTTTTTGCCCACCTTCCCTTCTTTCATAGGTAACTGGCGACTTGGGGTGTTTCCTAGAATCTGTGGAAAGGTTCTAGGACCTGAATTTACTGCACTGCCCTGCACATTTCAGATGTGTCAAGTGCTGTATGTTCACCTGAACCTTTGACTATTTTAAGGCTTATTTTCTTGGAGCTACCCCAAAGGTTGTCGGAAAGCCCGGGCTGCTCACCTGATCCCTTCTCCCTGAACTGTTGTAGTGTTTGTGTGTGTGTGTGTGTGTGTGTGTGTGTGTGTGTGTGAGAGAGAGAGAGAGAGAGAGAGAGCATACGAGAGAGGGAGGGAGAGAAAGAAAATTATATGGGATAACTGGTGCATGTGAGAGTATTCGTTGCCGTAATTAAACAACCTGAAACATACCATAGTATTGCCTCACATTTGCCTTGATTTAATACCAGGCAGGTAGAACTAAGGATTTGATTTTAGTGTAGGGGAAAGGATCTCCTGAGGTCCCAAAGGGGAGGCTGGACATAAGAAACAGTTATACATTTGGTTTATCCTAGTGGGTCTAATAATGCAGATGCATCCTGAAAACGTTGCTAACCTAACTATCATAGCTGACGTAAGCAAAGTACTAGAAGAGTTGTCTCTTTGCACCAGAAGTTTTATCAACAAGTGTTGTTTGAGGCCCTTATCCCTAAAATGCCGGTGTGTTTATGCGGTTATAGGTTGTCTGGTGGTAGAGATAGTTTGTCAGAGTTAGGGGGGAAGGGATGGGGGGAAGAAATTCGTAAGTCTCCAAAACATTCTTTTGCCATCTGGTATCAGATGATAATTGTTTTTGCAAAATAGTACATGGGTAGAGACAGAACTTACATTTTCTTAAACTGGAGGAAAAGAATTACAGTAGGAGTTGAAGAGTGACCTGGTTACATGTGGGTAAGAATATAAGTGCATTCTACCCCCAACTGCCTTAAAACACAACAGAGCGGAGGAAAATGAACCTGTTTGCAAAAGTAGGTCTACTTTGGACTTCCGAAAATATGCTTGCTCTTGACGTGAACTTTCAATCCTGTTTTAGACAGATGAGCACGTGTAGATCTCTACTATTCTTTCAGAGCGGGCAGGTGTATGACACCTTGCCTTGAGTGAACAACCCTTCATGTTTCAATAATTTACTCCTCTTAAAGGAGAGGGGTAACAAAGGAGTGCAAAGGTCAAAGGTCAAAGCAGCCCCTGGGTCCCATGCCCTGGAGATGGGAAATACAAAATTAAAAAATTAAACATCTCATTAGCTTTTAAGTCTCTGACTTGTCAAGAACAAAAAGATAGTAAAAGATGAGGTGGGGTTTTTTTTTTTTTTGGTTATAAACGTCTCAGTTTGTGGTTTCTGTACAAAATGTGGATAGAACTTTTAAAATGGAAATCCAGCTATATACAGGATTCCATTGAAATTTGAATAAACAGCACATATGCGATTGTGTAAAGGAACTACATATTCATAAATTATCTCAGAGCTGTCAGTGCATGTGGGGGAGGGGCTAGGAAGAAGCCTGCAATGATTCATCCAAAGCCTCCTGATACATGAACGTTCAGTTGTATATAGATTTCCCTATAATTTTATGGCTCAGTCAGGGAGGAAACCCAAATATTATGGATTATTCTAACACGACTAACAAAACCTATTATCACATTTTAAATTTTGGTGGTGGCAGTAATTTGGGAGAGAGACAAGGGAGGGCTGAGTCCTAAACGGGGGAGAAAAACTATATGGCATAGAATAACCTGCTTTTTAGTATTAAACAAAAGCACCATATGAAACAATGAGAATCAATCCATTACTGCAGAAACTTAAATAATGTTTGTAGAACCCTGTAGGTGCGTAGTACACTTTGTAATAAAGTCTAGAATTATCATTTTACCTCTGTTTTTACAGATTGAAAATCAAAAGTATTAGTCGCTTGCGTTCACTGACCACTCAGCAGGTGCTTATAGCACATGTTACCAAGTGAGGAAAGACTGAAAGGTTGAGGCAAGTGAGGTCACTTGTCCAAGATCACACAGGTATTATGGGGCGGAGCCAGGACTGGAGTCCACATCTGCTTGGCCCTTGGCCTTTCTCCTCTCGCCTCCTCCAGTCAGGCCCACCCACTGAAATCTGCCCAGGAGTTCTTAGAAATTTAGGAATAAGTTTCTGGCTTTTCTGATTCCCAGCCTGGGCTTAAACTTAATCTTACTGTTAAATTTTGAATTTTATGATGTGAGACAATCATAAAAAGGGCTCTCAGGAGCAACGTGATTATGACCAAGAGGTTCACAGAAGAAGAACCAAATTATACAGATAATTCCTATTGATAAATCAATTAAATACAACTTCATTCTGAAGACCTCAAAGGAGTAAAGAAGGTTGAAATTGTTCTCTAAACTTAAGAAGAAATGTGTTCTGCCCACTGTCGGGTAATTCACTGCCTAACACCAAGATAATAACTGTGGGTATTTCTGATTGCCTTGTATGATTCACTGAATCTGGTTGGGTCCAGTACGATAATTCAAAGACCCAAAGTTTTTATGTGAATGAAGAGCTTTGTATATGGATTGTCACAATTGGTAGAGTAAGATGGGTAATAGGAATGTTAAGTCCTTTCTAACTTAGGGAACCTAGTGTTAGGCTTTTACAATATAAGGGTCTCAAGTTACTAATATCACAATATGGAAAAAAAGAAAGGCCCAGGAAAAACAGTTTAATAAAATGTCCTTTTTGTGTACTAAGTAGAACAATACTTCCCCCCACCCACCCCAGACCAGGAGGTACAAAAATGAAAAAGGGTGAGTGTCTGTCATTGCCACTGTTGGGAAGGTACTCTTCATCCAAGGTCCCTAAGTGACGGAAGAGACTCCCCAGGTGGAGTTTGCCTTAAGTAATAATAAAACTGCCATTGTATATTCCACTTTGCAAAGTACCTAGAGACAGAAATGGCAATCTCAAGCCAGGTTTCCAAGCAACCGTACTGGGGGAAGGGGGGTGTGGGGAGGAGGGATATTTTTTT
Source organism: Ursus arctos (assembly GCF_023065955.2). Lineage (NCBI taxonomy): Eukaryota > Metazoa > Chordata > Mammalia > Carnivora > Ursidae > Ursus > Ursus arctos. Next base: position 11,846,769 of record NW_026622819.1, on the reverse strand, counting down.
CCCTTCAGTCTATTCTATATTAATGGAATAGATTTCAAAATGACATTCATTGTTTTCTAATTATAAAAATAATATATGCTAACTGTCGAAAGTTTGGTTAAGTATTTAAAAATGGAGGGAAAAAGTAAAAATACCTCTGACTCCACTCTGAAGAAAAAAACTCCTTTAACATTTGAATATCTCCTGCCAAGTTTTTTTCATCATAATTGAGATATGTATATGTTTCACAGAACACAGAGGCATTTTTCCCATATCATTTACAAGTATTTAAGTATGATTTTAAATAGCAGCATAGTATTTGATTATACAAGCATGCTATAATTTCCTTTGCTGTATATTCCCCTATTGTTTATTTTTTTGTTCTTTTATTACTTATTGAGTACCTACTTTTTTTGCAATGGTGTTTATTTATTTTTCATTACTTTTCGTTATTGAAGAATAGTTGACATACAATGTTATATTAGTTTCAGTTGTACAACACAGTCATCCGACAGTTCTGTACCTTACACAGAGCTCACCGTGATGAATGTGGTTACCATTTCTTACCGTACAAGATTATGACAGTATTATTTGACCATATTCCCTATACTGTGCTTTCCATCCCCAGGACTTATTTATTCTCTAACTGGAAGTCTGTACCTCATAATCCCCTTCAACTACTTCTTCCCTATTTGTTTAAATGCTGAGGTTTCTTGTTTCCAGCAATATAAAGTTTCAGTGAGCATCTTTGTGTCATAAGTAGATAATGTGTTTTTTCTGACTGCCTTGGGCTTTATGCCTGGCGTAATTTGGTGCCTATTTCAGTTTCTCGTTCATACATAGAAAATGAGGTCACTCTTCTCTGGCAGTCCGTGTGTAGTCAAGGACACCGTGACCTCCTTAGTCTAACTGATACTCCATTCTCCGTGATGTTTCCCAGTTCTCTTCAGATGTGTATCTACATTTAAAGTACCTCTCTTTCGATGCACTGAGGTAAGTAGATGACTTCTAGAGCCACGGGGGTGTCATCCTGCCACAGGTTTCTCCACCTGTTTATTTCTTGACTGGTTGCGTGACTAGCCTAACTACTACTTTATCAGAATACTTCTTCCCGAGCGTATCCTTCAAAAGATAATCAAAGTCTTCATGTATCGAGACAGTGTCTATATCTCTTTCTAGGAATACATCACAATCTTTGAAAGCAGTGAGCCCCGAGTAATATGGCTCATGGTACCATCTCACTTTTTCGCTGTGACAAGCCCAGTGTATATTCCTGCTCGGTAACGTGGTTTCCACGTCTCCTTACTCTCACTTGTCTGACTTGGGGCAGGTTGTGTTGGGTTGGGACAATGAGAGACCCCCGCACAGAAAAAATCATTCTTTTTTAATGTCCTATGTGAGTTGGAATAAATAAACCTTGTTAAACTCATACCAGAGTGACTTGGCTGATGTCTACATTTTAAAAAGTCAGTTTGGTATTTTTTTCTCACCTGCGACTTTATGAGTTGCTGTGGAGACACAATAGAAATAAGGAAAACCCTGTTTTTCTGCAGCATTATCTGGATATGAGCTGCCTACATGAGCGCGTTTTTTTGATAACTGAAGCTTATCCCTTAAAATTCAAATTGTTGGTTTTCTTCTTCTTTCTTTAGTATGAGAATTATTGCTGGAAATATGTATCACGCGTCTGTCCATCTTACTAAATAAATATAGTATGCAAAACGTCATGTAACATTTTTTTGGTGTCTGGTAAATATCTGTTGTGCTGGGCAGTCAGGGATATCTGCTGACAGGTGATGGTCAAAATGCTTAAAGAGTTTGGCACTGACCACGATAATAAACAAAATAATAATGAATAAAAATAGCTAATACACGATGGGTACTTTTGAATTTCTTGCTTCGGATCTGCCCTGGGCCTAAGAAACTAACATTTATGAGAATTCTGTGAAACATGAAGAATAAATCCTTTTGGAGGCCTCCTTTGGGAAAAAGCATATACACTTTATGACAGTTGCTTTCCTGCCCTGCACAGATTTTGTTTCTGTTCTAGAGACATTCTAGAGTCAGTGTCAAGCAAGTGACCTTTGAACGGGGGAAGCATTGCCGTCTTTGACATGGCCCTGCCCTCAAATTGCTTAGATCCTGGTTAAGAAGACATGCGTGAAACACTTTTGCAATCGGAGGGGCACCCGTGTGTAAACGTGTACATTGCACAGTGCAGTTTGTGATCACACGCACGAGGTGCTCGGTAGTCGCAGTGGAGTGGTAAGGCTGTGCCAGCCATTCCGAGGTAGCTGTCTTCCGCCTGGGGTCACCCCCTGCCTCCTCTTCTCCAAATGCCCTTGTCACCGAAGCGGGAAGCACCCCATGTGCAAAGGTGAATACAGAGACACAGGGTAGGTCAATTAGCAGACTTCATAGCAAGCCATGAACTCAGGGTTTCCTGCTGTTTGCTTTGTCTTTGTTCTTTCCATGGTTTGGGGATCCTTCAGCTGCTGTTCCAGCCAAATACCACCCACGGTACTGAGGACAAACGAGCTGAAAATGACAAAGAGGACAGTTGTCTTGGTCTACTAACAGACCCATGCACCACAACTTTCTGCTGCTTCTGTGTGATTGCTCCTTTATACCAAAAATGTTCCCAAAGTCCATCCTTGGATGGGAGATAACTTGGTTATTTGTCAGAGCCAAGGGGGTCATTTCTCCCCTAGACAAGGAGTTGTCAGAAACCGCCTGCACATCTGGTTCAGGAAGTGCCCTGGGGTCCCCCAGGACAGAAGGACCAGCTTCGTTTCTAGCTGGGGGAGCACATGTTGGTCTAAGTTAGCTCACAGGTCCTTGCTGGGTTTTGCATTTTTTATGGTATCTTGATACCATATTTGATCGTTAGATGGGCCAGGCTGTCGAAGAGTCTGACATCTTTGGCACTATTAGAGGATTGGCTGTCTGTAAAGGTGGGTTTGGGGGTACAGATGCGCAGCCCGCCTCCTGATGGGAGTGGACCTCACTGTCCCCAGCCTCAGGGTGGAGGAGGGGCTGTGCGTGGCTCCTTATCCTGGAGCGGAGGGAGGCAAGAGTCACCTGTGCTCACCTCCAAGCGTGCATTCACCAGCACACTTTCTGTGCCTCATTGGTGTCTCTCTGCCTGGACAGAGGCCACGGCTGGTGGAGGGCGGGGGAGCGGGGGGCGTCTGACTCGAGGCTGGCAGGAAATTAAGAGTAACAGTGTGAATCCTTGGATAAGCAGTTGTAAAGGTGACTGGGAAGGAGAGGTGGAGGCCCCTCGGGACATTTAGCTGGAATGAAACGGCTGAAAAGTAGAATGTCCACTGGCAGGTTAATGAGGCTTTTTCCAGGAAGCCAGGTGAGCCACGGGCGGGAAGGGGCCGCAGCTGGCCTTGTGGCCGTGATCTCCTAGGATGTGAGAAGTAAAGGTAGCTCATTTTGTGAGCAACCCAGAGAGGACTGGTTGGGGTCCGGAAGCTTCGAGGTTCAGCAGACCTATGCCAGCCTCTATGGCTGTGAGAGCCAGTCGCTGCAGGTAACTGTCTTAACTAAGTGATAATGAGTCCATGTCGATAAGCTTTTCAGAATCCCTACTCGGTTTCTTAGAAATATAACATTAAGTCTGGGGAAATATCTGAGCCTCTGACTGTCCTTTTCCGATTTGCCATCTGGCTTCGGTGGGCCCGTTCTGTTTTCGGAGCTGCCTTTGAGACGATGAGAAGTTTGTATGCTCTTGAATGCTGCTCCATAAACAATCTGGAGATCTGTTGGCCGCTGGGCCATGCATTTTAATAGAGGGGAACAGTAGTGCAGAGAATCTAGAACAGCAGGTTACAAAAAAAAAAAAAAAAAAAAAAAGTCCGACATCTGAGTGCTTTAAATGGCCTGGCAGGAAATTCACTGTGGCTGGGACAAGGAGGCCTCCCACCCTGTGTGGCCTGAATTTGACATTTTATAAAGACAGACTGCACAGAGCAGAGTAACAAACAGCCATGCCTAACGAGAAAGAGGTAACTTTCCCCTCTTCGTGAGTCTAGCCGAGCCCAGTGGAGAAGCAACCGGAAAGACCCCTTGCAGCCAGCTGGATCCGAAATAAGGGAGTCAAAGTGTGTCTTCTCAGCCCCAAATTTCACATTCGAATGTGGTTGGTTCCTTGGTGCACTCTTGGAGACCTTGTTTTCTTTGAAAATGGGTCACAGTGCCTACCCCCTCCCTTTTCAGCTACACCTGGAGCCTGACAGATAGTCAAGATGTATCTCCTTTCTACTCCCACACAAAGGGACATACCTTCAGGTATTACACCACCTGGGCCGCATACCTATGGAGCTGTTGACCAAGTTTGGGCAGGTTCCCTGGCATGGGTAGATAGCCCGCCCTGTGTTTACCAGACTTCCTGAGACAAAGCAGTGGTTCAGCAGTGAAGAGGAAGGAGCTCAGACTCACTCATAGGGACAGCGGAGACCCACCGAAGGGCCCATGCAGACAAGGGCAGCAAAGCGTCAGTAGTGAGCTGCAGAACCACCTGTTTTTCTAGAATTCTTATTTACTCAAATTTCTTTTAGGCTTAATGTGTCTTCTTTCAGAGAGGGTCCTGGCAAGCCTGTTTTTCATTTCTTTTTAAAAATCGAGGTAAATTTATATACAGTGAAATGTACAGGTCTTAAGTGTACTGGTCCGTGAATTTTAACAAGTGGCCAATGCATATCTGTGTGACCCCCCCCCCCCCCCCCGGCCAAGATATGGAACATTCCCATAGGGCCAGAAGATTCCCTGGTCCCCCAGAGGCAACCACTATGCCGATTGTTGTGGCAAGCCTTTTTAATTACTCATACAAAATGACGCACATGCATTTGGTCCCACATAACTGCGTTTGGGGCCACTAATTGTTATTACAGCATGTAGCACTTGGTATTCTTTCTTCTTGCAAACTTTGGCTTGATATTGTAGATTTTAGTGGGTCCTAGCTAGGTGGAGTTTCACTTTCTGTGTAAAATAACTTTTTTCCTTGTACTGTCTGGTGTTTTTTGTTTGTTTTGTTTTTTGTTTTTGTTTTTGTTTTTTTTTAAGATTTTTTATTTTTATTTATTTGACAGAGATAGAGACAGCCAGTGAGAGAGGGAACACAAGCAGGGGGAGTGGGAGAGGAAGAAGCAGGCTCATAGTGGAGGAGCCTGATGTGGGGCTCGATCCCGTAATGCCGGGATCACGCCCTGAGCCGAAGGCAGACGCTTTAACCGCTGTGCCACCCAGGCGCCCCTGTTTGTTTTGTTTTTTTAAAGATTTTGTTTATTTATTCAAAAGAGATAGAGACAGCCAGCGAGAGAGGGAACACAAGCAGGGGGAGTGGGAGAGGAAGAAGCAGGCTCATAGCCCAGGAGCCGAGGAGCCCGATGTGGGGCTCGATCCCATAACGCCGGGATCACGCCCTGAGCCGAAGGCAGACGCTCAACCGCTGTGCCACCCAGGCGCCCCTGTCTGGTGTTTTTAATTCTTCTGATGATATACATCCTTCAGTCATGAGAACTGCTGGCCATTTCGATGTTCACACATGATAAACATTAAAGTCTGATTTAAAAGCTAGCATCATAGAACCAAGTGTGGCAGACACATACAGTGGATTATTCCTCAGCCTTAGGAAGGAATGGAATCGTGATGTATAGCACCGCATAGGTGAACCTTGAAGACATGCTAAGTGAGAGAAGCCACACGCAAAAGGACAACGTGGGTGTGATTCCACTTAGATGAGGTGCCTAGAATAGTCAGACTCATAGGCAGAAAGTGGTATAGTGGTTGCCAGGGTTTGGGGGAGTTAGTGTTTAATGGGTATAGTTTCAGTTTGGGATGACAAAGTTCTGGAGATCGATCATGCACAGTAATGTGAATGTACTTAATGCCACTGGACTGTATACTTAAAAATGGCAAAAATGATATTTTTTATGCAAGATATATTTTATCAAAATAAAAAAAGTTTTAATTAACATCAAAAGCTACTGGGAAAAAAAAAAAAAAAAAGGCTACTGGGAAAGCCTGTGGCTTTTGAAGAGGATTTGTCTTCTCAAAAAAAAAAAAAAAAAACACATATTAATTTTATTCTAGTTTTAGAAATTCATTTTCACTGTAGAGGGGAGGAAAATCAATAAATTTTTGAAGAAACTAAGAATCCCGTGCAAACCGAGCACCCAGAGGTTAACAGCTGTAGCTTATTTTACCACGAGTTTTCCCACCTCCTTTTTTTTTTTGGCACATATTTTAAAACAAAATTGTAACCTCTTTCCATTTTAGATCATAGGCACTTTCCCTTTAAGTATTCATCTAACACGTGATGATTAATAGCTTCCTCGCGTTCTCTCACACAGATATGCCATAATTTATTCCCTTGTGGTCAGATGTGCAAGTCGGTTCTATTTCGTTCTATTATGAATAATGGTTGGGAACTTTTTTTGGTACAGAAATCGTTGCACACACCTGATTATTTCCTTGGATTAATAGTAGAAATACTTGCAAGATACATGTGCCCCCTTCGCAGGCTTCTGTTGTGTGGCACCATGCTTCTGCAGAAAGTTCTAGTTTGCCCCTGCCGGTACCATGCGTGAATGTGCCGTGTCCTTGGCCCGCGGCGGGCAGTCCCTGCCTCGATGCTCTTTCACAGCCCAGTGACTCCCGCCACCGGGAACCTCCACGCGAGTTCTCTCAAAGCCACGTGGTGCCCAGCTCCTTCAAACGATTTCTTTTATTAAAAGCATTCTGTTTAATGCTGAGAGATCAGTTCAGTTTTTCATAACGCTACACTTTTAAACTGTTTCAGGACTCTCATTCTTTTCAATGGGCAGGTTTTGGACTGAATCCCTACTCTGCAGGGGGTGAGACAGAAGCACAGGGAGGAAAGGAATTGTGTTAGCTTTACTCGCATATGTTTGGGAAAATACCTGTCCCGGCAGCTTTCCAGGCAGAGAAGTGCTTTTTTTCCCCTTTTTTCCAGATTTATTTGTTTGAGAGAGCTTGCATGGAGGGGAGGGGCAGAGGGAGAGGGAGAGAATCTCAAGCAGACTCCCCTCTGAGCAGGGAGCCCAAAGCGGGACTCGATCCCACACCCCTGAGATCATGACCTGAGTCAAAATCAAGAGTCAGGCTCTTAACCAACTGAGCCACCCAGGCGCCCCGAGAAGTGCTTTTGTGATGAGTTCAGTGATGCTGATGATGACCTGTGCTTCCTACAACTTCCCAAGTGAGCACCTGGGAGAGGAGAAAAAGGTTGCCTTTCTAGATGCCAGGCCCTGCCCTCAGGCACCTGGCATGCACCGTGGGGGGTCACCTTCCCACTTCAGAGATGAAAGGATTGAATGAATAGCTGTGCCCTTTGTCATTCAGCCCCTCAGGCAAGCAGCCAGGCTCCTGGGACTGAGGGCTCCTGCTCACAGTCTCAGAGAATATTGGTGTTGGTGTTGACCGTATTCTAGGGAAATGCACAACTAGTGATATTTAGGGGAACTGGAAGAGAAAGTGTTCTCTCTTTCCTACCACCCTGACTATGGCTTCCCCTATTCCACCTGGTCTCCTGGCTATTTCAGGTCTACCTTGGAGAGCAGAGAGAGGGGAAATGGCTCGCACTCATTTGGAGGCGTCCTGAGTTCCCGTGGCTTCTCGTGTCCTCCCTACTACGTCTGCCCAGTAGTTTCTGGCAGTGCCACAAGCCGACCACAGCAAGGTTGAGAGAAAGGGCACCCACTCCTGACAGGACCCCTGGGTTTGACCTCCATCCCTGTACCCGCTGGCTGTATGACCTGGAGCCAAAACCTTGACCTCTGTGGCCTCAGCCTTCCCAGCTGTCAACCAGGGAGAAAGGGTTTGCATACCTTCTTTTGGAGGTGTAGACCCAACAGATACTGCACACAAAAGTGCTTTGAGAAGTACCAAGCGCTGCATGTGTGTGAAGGAGTACTGCTAAGACTCTGAGCCTGGCATGCAGCTGTTTATTTTTACTGTCTTGACTCTCTGACTTTCCTTGATACTGAGTCAGTGACTTACAGTAGGGGGATTTCATAACCCGGAGCCATCTGGGTTAGGGCAGGCAGAAACATGCTGAAGGCAGATGCTGGAAACACTTGGATTTTACAGCATGTGTACCAGCAGTACTGTTGTTGCTTTTTTTTTTTCCCCCACTTTGGGGAAAAGACACTTAATGCTGGATTTTCTCGGTAGTTTGTTTTGTTTTTTAAGTTGAATTACTGGGATTTAGATAACATGTGCTTTTTGAAATGATGGGTTACATTTACCTTGAATTATAGGCTGCTGCTTGTCACAGACTTGGAGGAGGATAGCTGCACATCCCATTGACCCCCTTCTCTAATTCAGACCTACAGGTGGGACCAGGCCTTTCTCAATTTTGTTGACAGTTATGGCAGTGGTCCACCAAGGTGTTTACTAAGCTAAAGTCTGGTGGGTGCTTCATGAGCCAAAAGTTGTAACCTGTTTCTGCAGGTGCTACCGTACTGTTTCAGAGTGTTTTCCCTATTAAATAATGGGGAATATAGAACACAGAGGGCAAGAGTGTTCATGAATGTGTTCATTCAGCAAATGTTTCTTGGACACCTACGATGTCCCAGGCACAGTGCTTGTCTCTAAGGACAGAATAAGAAAAAGGATGGACACAATTCTTGGCTGTGGAGCGATTATCCTGGAGGACAAGCAGACAGGCAGGCACTTTCTACAGAATGTGCTCTCCTCTGGGATGATCTCCTCTGGGATCTTATAAGAGCAACTTTTACTTTTAAGGGTCAGGGAAGTTTTCTGATTGAGCTGAGACCTAAAGAGGATATGTGTCCCTATTCTGAAAAGCAAGGGAATTCCGGGTGAGGAATGACACATGGTCCCTATGACTTGAACAGGGGACCAGACCAGGAGGGTGCAGGGGCTGGACCGCAGGGCGAGCTGTACCCAGACCGGCAACATTACAGTTTGGCCTAGATCCTGAGAGCAGTGGGAAACTTTGAAGGGTTCCTAGTAGGGGTGTGGTGTGCTTGGATTTGCATATTTGAAAGATAATTTTGGTTTCAGCAGGGCTAATGAATTAGAGGGAGGTGAGACCAGCTGCAAGGAAACCACCAGAGAGGTGGCCTAGAATAGGGCAGGGGCGGGGAGGGAGAACCTAAAGGGAACACCTTGTAGAATCTGGTGGGCTTGGCTAAGGACGAGATGGGGTGGGGGAGGGCCGCCGGATGATGATGTCGCCAAACTCTACAAGAGCTGATTTGGAGTGAAGAGAACAAGTCCCATTTCTCAATCATGTTCATTTTTTAATAACTTTAATGAAATGTTTGAAATCGCTTGCCTGAGAGAGAATACAAAATATGGGTAATGGTGGGAGCTACAAAAATACTTTGTGTCTGTAGAGCCATCTTTCTGTCTGTCTCTGTGTGTCTCTCTCTCTCCCCCTCCCCCTTACTCTCTCTCCCTTTCTCTCCCTTTTTTCTTCCCTCCTCCTCCTTCCCTTCCTGGGACAACTTGGTTACATCCTTTATAAGTGAGAGCTGTTTGCCTTTTTACCTAAATCCAGGTGCTATGAATATTCATTTTTCCTTCAACATGTAACAAAATGCTTTATTATAATGCAGTCAGTTCTCAGCCACTTGCCTTAATGAAATAGTGAGAGGGAAAATTCAACAACGTTTCTGAATATTTGGCATCGGAATATATGAGGACTTTGGGGGAAGGAAATTTATCTGCCTCATCACGGTGCTGCACTAAGGATAAAATTACATTTGCACCAGGTGCCTGGTGACAGCGGAGAGATGCCATCTGGAATTAAATTTGATGAGGCTCCCTAGTTTGCTCTTTCTGTATATTAAACGTTTGCTGGGTAAACAGTAGGGAATGGACTAACCTTAGACGGGTTCCTCTTATGGCTTTATGTTTGTTTATCTGTTTTTTACTATTGTCTAGAGCTTACAGTCTGGTTATAATTCATAAAGTACAGTTAGAATATATTTTGCTATAGAAATATTATGACTTGTGGCTAGGTTTCCAGGCCATTCCATCAAAGTTATTTAACCCTTAATGTTATTAAAGTATCATATATCTGCAACTAGGAGTAGTAGAAAAGCATGCTGTTAGAATAGTAGGAATTGGGGAAAGTGGTAATGTTGAGAAATGTCATTTGTCTTAATTAACTTTAAGTACAATTGGTTTGATAACAATGTAAGAAAGGCCATGGCTGGGAGAGGGGGTGGTGGGTGCCACCCATAGATGTCGGGTTAACTTAAAATCAAAGCTTGGGAGATACAGTCAGTACTATTTAATTAACTGTCTGGTGGCAGATGGTAACTAGCCTGTGGTGATCAGTTCACAGTGTAGACCAACGTCGAATCACTGCATTTCACATGAAACTAAACTGTACGTCAATTATACATCAGTAATTAAAGTAAATAAGAAAATGAAAGCGTCTTCTGGATGCACGTGACTCATCAACTGTGATTATAGTAACTTGCTGTGCTTTCTAGTGAGTAAAATTGTATCATACCTACCTGTATCCGTGGATTTAGGCATACCTGTGCTTGCATTTCATTGACATCTTCTTGAAAACTAATGCAAAAGCAGCATTTCACAGGAAGAGACCCACAAGCCACTAGGAAGCTCGGAATGTAGATGGGGATTTGGGGAAGTGAAGATATTCTCTGTAATTGGACCATATCCATATTGTAAAATGAATATCTCTAATTATATATTATATCCAGACATTTTTTTCTTTTTGAGAATCAGCCATGTCATCTCCAACGTAAGGCAAATCGAATGCCTTAGATTACATGGAAAGCCAAATACCTAACCCATTTTTTTCTCTTTGTAGTTCAGCAGAAGTAAATAACCTTATTTCAGGAGGCAACAAAATGAACATTGCCCTTCCCCTTGCCTGGTGCTCACTTCACTTTTGCAGAGGACTTCACAGCTTATAAAATCTATTCTCATTAAATGTGATAGTTGTTCCACGACCCAGAGGCACGTAGGGTAACCCTTCCAGAAGGAGAAGGGAGGCCACTGCCAGCGGACGTCTCTAGAGGCCATGCTTGGTCATAGAGCCCCCTGGCCCCAGCCGCGTCATTTACCTCTTGGAGGTGAGCTCCACCTTCCTTCCCAGCCCTGGGTCCTTTTGAGCCCCAGGGAGTATGGAGTCCAATGTTGGAGTCAGAATGTATGTCCAATGTGTGGAGTCAGAAAACAGACCTGGAGAGCGGAGGAGTGGCAGAGCTCAGAGCTGCTGAGAGCCCAGCGGGTTCCTGCGCGCTGCAGCCCAGGGACAGCCTTCCCTGCTCTGGGGATCTCCGTGTCCTCAGCCTCCTCCCTGGTCCCTGTCTGAGGCCCCACTCTGTCCTAGTGAACATGTGTGCTCCCTTTCAGCATCAAACCAGAATCCCAGCGCAAGCGTAGCAGAGTTCAGCGTCACACGCAGGGTCCACCCCAGTCCCCCTGGGTTCTCTCTTGCATACATGGCTCTGTGCTTCCCCCAACATTCATATCATAGTGCTCCGCCTTGCCAAAATGACCTGCCCGCTTTCACTCCACCCTCCCGGCACGGCTCTGAACTGCCCCACGTGAACTGCAGCCCTGCCTCCTTGTCAATGCTGCCTAGTATTACTTTCTTAAAATCTAATCAGTGGGTTAAAAAAAAAAAACCCTCAGTGTGGGCTCTCTGGGCTTTCATTGGCTGTACCTTCAGGCAGACATTGGAGTTTCCTTTGTTTTTCAGCACCTTTTCATAAATCGGGTGTCTTTTCTTAAAGATAGTGCCTCCCTTCCAAGTATTCATTAATTTCAGATCAGGTTGCCTGGATGGCCACTGCCTTTCCATTCATGGCAGCAGTCCACCCTTCCTGGGGGCTCCTGCGCCCCATGCCTCCTGGCATCTTGGTGGTGCCACATCTGTGTCCCCAACTTACCGCGAAGCCCCGAGGCAGGGCTCCCTTTCTCACAGCACTCAGCACAGGGGGAGCCTCAGATGGGCTTGGGTAAAGTAAACGGATGAAGTGAATCACCCATTGCTTGAAACTCTAAGCCACAGAACATAGGCGATGAGCTCAAGGTCAGCCTAGGGCCCACATCTTTTATCAGCTGGAGCGCATCTGTCCCTCTAAATGCAGGGACAGCAAACAGTTGACCCCACTTCTTCCTGAGCACGCTGCCTGGCACACGGCTCAGCTCAGGTCTGCAGTGGGACCAGGATGACACGTTAGTGTGTGACCAGAGTGGCTACCCTTCCCCACCTGGAGGGGAAAGCCAGTCCTCTCGGATGTCGAAACTGGCCCCACGTCAGGGAGGGAATGACCAGCTGCATGGACTTGATACTCGGGTTCACCAACCGGTCTTAGCGTAGACACCAGTGAGGCCAACTACCTTGAGAAACAATTATTCTTGTGTTTGGGGTAAGAAGCATTTTCTGTGAAAGGAAACACGCCAAAACATGCCTTTTTGTGTGAGGTGTTTTCACCTGAGGGAAGAAGTCAGGGTGATTTGAGCCCTACGGGCGCTGCCTGGTGAGGAGGTCTTAACCCAGCAGGTGGGGAAGGATGCTGGGGAGTCCCCGCCCCGCAGGCCACACTCCTAGTTAATGGCCCTCACCTTCAGCCCTGGAAGTCCCCCGAGACCAGCTTCCTTGTAGGGGTACACATCCAAATGACCACTGAAGCAGCCTCTTAAAGGATGCCAGTCCTGTCTGATGGGCAAGTGCGTATCTTCTTCTGCACAACTACGGTTGGGGGGAGCCTGCGCAGACCCCGATGCACGAGCGACAGCGGCCAGGAGCAGTTACCATGTAAAGAGCATTATGCACTTTGGACTTTTCATCGTGAGAATGGGCTGCGGCCAAACTGACAAGCTTTTAATGCACCGTATTCTGTGTCACAGCGGGGACAATATTATATTACATGTCATAGCGGGGGACCCGAACGGAAAGTAACACTGAAGTAATATTAATCTAATAGCAAACAATATTGCTCTTAAGCCCATCTTCCCTCCCTCCATTGAATGTATCGCCGATTACCTGTAATAATTCTCTGTGCAAATGGTTTTATTTATTTTGATCAATAGTTTTATGAACTGTCTGTGTATTGTTAACATTGTAGGAGGGGAAAGTCCTTTGCTTTAGGGATTCTGAATGGGTTACATCACTTACCATGACACAAAATGAGAGACTATGATTAAAAATAGAACTAGAGTGCTTGCCCTCTCCAAAATCCAAATGGGAAGGTGGAAAAGAAAATGCACTTGGGATGTACCTGCCGCCCCAGGTTTACAAAGAAGAAATCCGATCTCTAGTATGTGCCAGTTCCTTAGCAACGGAGCTTGACAGGTAAGTCCAAAGGGGAAAGCGTGGAAATGAGAGTCGTGTGTTTTTAAAACACTGCGCTGTATTGTAAACTAAAACCCTGTCCTCCTTAACCCAGAGCTGTGACATGTACTTGTTTGTAGTTATTTCTCTTCTGAGCTTATTAAGTCATTGATTACATAACTGTGGCAACATTTTGATAGTTTCGTATTCTTTAAAGTTTCCCTTAGTATAGTATAAAATATTTATAGGTGGTTTGAAATAAGCCAGTTTTTCTTTTTCTTCTTTCTTTTTTTTTTTCTTCTTTTTTTTTTTAATGGGATGGCATTCAGTTTTGTTTTTTTTTTAAAGATTTTATTTATTTATTTGACGGAGAGAGAGACAGCCAGCGAGAGAGGGAACACAAGCAGGGGGAGTGGGAGAGGAAGAAGCAGGCTCATAGCAGAGGAGCCTGATGTGGGGCTCGATCCCAGAACACTGGGATCACACCCTGAGCCGAAGGCAGACGCTTAACCGCTGTGCCACCCAGGCACCCTGGCATTCAGTTTTAAAAAGAAAGAAAGGAAAAAAATCTTAGGAGATAGAGCATGGATTTGTCATAAAGCTGGTATGGGGCTTTGAAATTAAAGCCTGCAGCCGGACTGGATGGGAATACGGTACAATTAATCTTGTAGGGACTCTAGACTCCTATGGTCTGCATGTCGTGTGGTTTCCCAACACGTAGAAATAGGCTTTTTATGCCGGTGCTGTTGTTTGTTTCCAGGGGTGGACAGTTCCTGGGCATAAAAGCATTTTTCTTCTTTTTTCTCCCCTTTGAGGTATTTTTGTTTATTTGCTTGCTTTTTGAATTTTTAATGTTGGGGGGGATGAGATAGAAAGTCAAGGGAGATGAACCACTATTTTTTTACCCAACAGATCATTACAATAATTTATAACTTACCTCTCCTTATAATATCATTTCCTTCCTAGTAATTACTCCTGCTTTATCACAGAATGGCACAATAATAACACTTGAAGTTTTTCTTCTTTACGGAACAGAGTATAAAACTTAGAAAAGGAATTAAAAATCCTTATTGAATTTCCAACTGTCGTTTTCCCCAGGGTTTCACACAGAGCAGTGGTCATTGGAAGGCGTAGGGTCCTCCCATACTGAGTCGGAGAAACTCTCTTTATGTCAAGATTGTCAGGAAGACTCAGGCACCAAACAGACTCTGGCACTGCGGGCCCAGCCATGCCCGCAGCCTGAGCAGCGACCGGCCCCAGGCGGGCGGAGTATGGTGCGGAGCCAGAGGCCGGCGGAAATGAAAGGATCAGCCCTGGGCAGAGGCGCTTCCCAGGCGGACAGATGAAGCCCTTGATACCCTCCTTGATTACAACCTCTGTGTTCACTTAGCAGCGCTGAAAACTTGCTGCTTCTCTGTGCTGAAGCATGCCACCCGCTCAGGATTACAGGCCCCCCCGACTCCCCCCCCCCCGCCCCCGCATCCTCACGTGCTGTGCTTACTCCACAGCCAGGGTGATCTGATTTCAAAATCGCCAACTGCCCTCTTCCCCTTCCCTGCTCTTTGTGTTCCTTACTGGCCGCAGAGGCGTTCACTTTGAGGGGCCTCCTTTTTCGTCCTTTGCCCTCCTGGCGTGCGTGGAAGTCCCACCAACCAGGATCTTGCTCCTCTCCACCAACCAGTGCCCTGAGTGGTTTGGTTTCCTGGCTCCCCCCACCCCCGCCCCAGAGCCCTGCACTGCCTTGAACGCAGAGCCCTTCCTTTGGCAAGACTGTCATCTGAAAAGCACCGAACTTGTCTGTCTTCAGGCTACAGGACCTCTTCTAAATTAGAGTTTGCTGCTGCTGCTGAGCCGGTGGCCGAGAAGTCTGGCGAAAGCACTGAGGTGGCGCGCATGGAGCTAGAACCACCTGAGGCCAGAAGTCAGGTCAGCGAAACTTGGCACGTGGAACAGGATCGTGTGCTCAGGAAACCAGTGAGCCTGTTTGCTTAGGGTGCAGAGAAAGAATGGGCTATAGAGAGGAACGTACGACATCAGAGTCGTCCCAAGACGGCCAACCGTGGGAATATGAACAAATAAAAAAGGCCTTTATGTTAATACCCAAATTCAGGGCAGCTAAGGCACGAGGCAGAGAGAGACAAAGCCAGCAGCCCAGCTAATAAAGTTGCTCCGCTCCTCAGCCAAGAGCCTCGTTCCCTCTTGTGAGGGATGTGAATGTGGACTTGGCTCCAGGACAGAACGGTGCAGATGATGCCAGAACACTCTATTCTTCCCTTCATCCCTGCTTCGTGGGTTCAGAGCAGTAAGAAGGAGGAAAGGGTCGGTTCCCTTAAGAAAAGGTCACGTTTAGGGGCCCGTGGGTGGCTCAGTTGGTTGAGCGCCCGACTTTTGATTTTGGCTCAGGTCATGATTTTGGGGTCCTGAGATCGAGCCCCGAGTTGGCTCCACAGGGGGCATGCAGCCTGCTAAAGATTCTCTTTCCCTCTGCCCCTCCCCCACCTAAAATAAGTAAATAAATGAATGAATAGATAAAATTTAAAAAGAGAAAAAAGGTCACATGTAGGCGTCTAAAGCAGATGCCTGAGCATGTGACACGTGAGCCCGCGGTGTCTGACAGGTGCTGCCTGGGCTTTCAGATTTGGAAGTAGGGTCTGCCTTAACTCAGTGGGTCATGCTCACTGCCCCTCTTTCCTTAGTCCTTTCTCAGTGCTGGCCTGTGTCCTCCCCACCCAACACAGAGACCAAGAGCCAGGACACGTCGGGGAAGGGACAGACGGCTCTCAGGGCCTGGCAGCAGGGGAAGCACCCGCCTTCCTCCCGAGCTTCCTCCTGCCTGCTTCTCCCTTGGGCTCAGCCTTCTGCCCAGGGCCTGTCGGTCTGCTCCCGCTCCGTGGCCTCTTCTGCTATCAGATGGGCTCTTTTCTCCGTGTTTGGTCAACCCCCCAGTAGTTGCTGGGAGGGGCTCTCGTTCACTGAGGTCTAGTGTGTTGCAGAAAAATGAGAGCCCCAGCGACTTGTCCATTAGGGAGCTGAAGAGCCCAGGAGATGCGGTCTCTGCTGCCGAGGCTGAGGCAGTTACCAGATGCAGGGAGCAGTGTCTGCGAAGGTTCTGATCGCTCAGTGTTCTGTCCACAGTACAGATGCCCGCAGACCCTGAAGCTCTTTGCTGTGCTGCAGGGAACCACAGTGGAACAGAGTGTGCTGAATCTAGGAGATGGTTGGGTAGAACAGGTATGCTGTGCTGGGATCTCCACGTGTTCTGCCTCGCGTGTCCAGAACATTCAGCTCTGGGCATTACTGCTGAGAGAGGAAAAGGAGGGAAATCCCCATGCAATGGTAACCTGATTGCTTAGTGGTGGGGCTCAGGAGCACTGAGTGAACGGAGGAGACAATTGAGTATTTCTTATCAGACGTGGCCTAGACAGAAGAAAGCCCACACTCCCCGCCCCTGCCAGGTGTTGCAAGTCCAGCCCAAGAAACTCAGCTGAACATTTTCTCAGGATGCTGCAAACAAACGGCTCTGATACTCCGCAGGCCTGGACGGTCGGCTCACTCAAGTTGCCCCACCCTGTCTTATGTAGAGTGAGTCCTAGCTGGCTCCTAAGGAGAGTCCCAGGAGGGGCTGAGCCATCTCTGTCACCTATAGGCCAGAAGGTGATACGTGGCCGAACTGGTGTGGACACTCCAGGCTGGTCTGCTGGGGGTGTTGCTTGGTCAGAACTGGTCTCTGTCCTCAGCCTTCAGACCTGCCAGTGAGCTGAGCTTTTGCTGCGGTTCGCTAATGCCTGAAACAGCAGCAGTCTTCGGGACCAGCAGGCAAGGGAATGATGTGGGGAGCCCAGCAGCCGAGCCAAAAACCACACCCCGGCCTCAGAGCTCTCGGAAGAGATCAGTATGACACAGAGGACACCGGTTAGGGGTATACCCTCTCTGCCTTAAACAAAGCCGGCTGACATGAATTGTTACATTTCCTCACAATAAATAGTTTCCTGCATATCATACTCAGGAATTCATCCAATTTCAGTGAAAGCATCACTCTAGTCTGCCTTTGCCTATCTTCTGGGGGTAGAAACTGCTCCAAGTTTATTATCCCTTTGTAAAGCACTAACCCATTACGTTTTTCTTAAAACTAACTCCTTAGAGCTTCAGAATTGGCACCTAACTCAAGAATTCTAGGAGTTGGAGGAAACTAAATTAGCACATAGTGACACAGGCTACAGCATGGATGGACCAAGTCGTCCTTATGCGAAGTAGAATCAGCCAGTCACAGAAGGAGAAATAATACGTGATTCCACTCTTGAGGTCCCTAGAGGAGTCAAGCTCCTAGAAATGGAAAGAACGGTGGTGGCCAGGGGCTGACGGGAGCGGAGAATTGGGAGCTGGTGTTAAATGGGGACAGAGTTTCCGTTCTGCAAGTTGAAAAAAGTTGTGGAGATGGGCAATGACGATGGTTGAACCACAGTGCGGATGTGCTCGTGCCTCTGAACTTCACACTTCAAAAATCATTGAAATGCTGAATTTTGTATTATGCATATTTTAACCCAATTTAAAAAATAAATTTTAAAAAAGAAATACCACATAATTTTAAGCTTTAATTATTTTCCCTTGGGTCCCTTGTTTGTCCAGATAGAAGAGGCCTACTCTTTTCCTTTGTTTTGTTTTGTTTAACAAAACTTTGTATGTTAGCTCTTTGTCCCTTTAAACATTTTGTTTGCCCCACTCTACCTAATGAATGTAAACCCAGTAGTGACAACTAGTATCCTTAAGTGTATTCGTCATATACATTTTCCCTTAAAACTTTTAGGAAATTTCCCAACGCGTGCTAGAGGGTAAAGAAGAAAAACTCACGATTAAGGTATTAGCCTGTCAAGTTACATAAAACCGAAAGGCATGCTAATTTGGAGCAGCTGTGAGTTCTTTTCCAGGGCTCCACTCAATGGAAGCCTCTCCTGTCTTGCTTTCATTGTCCATTGCCATAGAGGTCCTTGGAGTCACCTTTCAGGATGCACCTTGGCTGTCTTTTTTTTTTCTTAAAGAGATTATTCGTAAGTAATCTCTACACCCAATGGGGGCTTGAACTCACGACCCCGAGATCAAGAGTTGCGCCCTCCACCTACCAAGCCAGCCAGGCGACCCACACCGGGGCCGTCTTCAGGTGTCAGAACACCTCTTCCTGCCGGACAGACTCCAAGGAGGCTGCCTAGGCATCGTTAGAAAGCCGGTGGGAGCTCCTTTAACCTGATAAATCAGAATTTTGAAGGAAATGTGAAAATGTAGTACTTACTAAATCAAATGATGTGTCACCTCTAGAAACCACCTTAGGCAGCAAATTCATTGGCAAGTACTATTGCTTGAACGTGGCCACTAAAGCAACTATTAGAATAGCTGTGCCGCTAGAGTTAGCGGTACTGTATTATATACACGAAAGCTGCCGAGAGAGTAGACCTTAAAAGTTCTCATCACAAGAAAAAGATCTGTAACTATGTGTGCTGAGGGATGTGAGCTAGACGAATGGTGATCATTTCACAATATATACATACATATACCAAATCATCATGTACACCTGAAACTGATACAATGTTATATGTCAGTTATATCTCAATTTAGAAAAAGAAGGAGGGGCAAGCTTTCGCGGTGCCGGATGAATTGCTTAGTTTGATTCTGGCGATGTCTTCACTGGTGTATATATATGGCAGAACATCGAATTGAATACTTTAATTATGCATGTTGAATATGCCTTCATAAAGCCGTTTTAAATTTTTTTCATTTAAAATTTTAAAAAGGAAAAGAAATGATACATAATTAAAAAAACAACTCACAGATCAAGAAAATGCACAGCTCAATTTACCTTATGATAGAATATTAGTTTCCAAATTTAACATGGTAAAAAACCAGTTAGAAAAATCAGAATTTGGTTGAGGTCTGAATTCAGAAAAGAATAACCCATGTTTGTGATTTGTTCCTGTTTCACCCTCACCTCCTTCCTGGGAAATTATGGCAGAAACAACTTTCTCCATGTGGTTCTGTCCTAGGACAAAATAGAAAACGGTGGGTACGTACACCCTGCTGGAGTAACATCATGTTCCTTCTCAGAAATCTTTAAACCGTGTATCTTGGATACAGAAAGAGGAAAAAATAAACTATCATAAAGTGCTGGGGGAATTCCTCGCTCTAGCCAGATGCTCCACTTTGTGAGAATCAGTGTTGGAATCTCTTTTTGAGCAAACCGCTTTATAGAGAGTGTGGTTGGGAGGAAAGCAAAATGTTACCACCCATCACTGATATGGCAAGAGTCCCCAGAATAAAGCATTTAACAATTTCTCATCTATTGTCTTGCTTATTCTCAGAAGGTTTTGGTGACATTCGTGGAGGGGTGTGGCTCGCTGTCTTGGACAAGGCCAGCCTGGACATTATTATGTTAGATCACAGAAAAGGTCGGATATTGGTCATTTGCTCTGATTCAGTCTGTGATTGGTTACATGGTGCTTGGCAGTCAAGGCAGGGGTTCCTCCCTCTGATGGCAGATGTTCCGTTTTCACATTCCTCCCCGGGTCAGAATAAACCCTGGGTCCCACAGATGATGTGCACAGAGTGTCCTCTTTATGGTGCAAAATTAGAATATTGAGAACAGAATGCTGCACGGTGAGCACCACTGAAGCGTTCATTCTGTTGTCCAGTGTCTTGTCGCTTCTTCTAGGAAAAGGAAAATCCCGGGCTTGACATTTTCTAGTCTGGATTTCAGCCTGAAGGTAATAGGAGTTTGGAGACTGATCAGAATCTCCCCAGCCTTGAAAGCAGAACCAAACAAAAGCCCTTTTTTACACTAAAGATTTTTTTTTTAAGGCGGGGGGGGGGGGGGAATCTCTCTGGTTTTTGTTCTTAACTGATAAAACTCTAAGAATTCAGGCTGCAGAATATGCTAGTATAGTATGCTTTAGGAGGACCCAGTCGGACAGCAAGCCACAACTGTGGGCGGAGGGGGGAAATGCGCACTTCAGAATTTTATACCTGCCCTCACTACTGTCTCTGGTAAGGATTAGAATGAAAGAGCATAATCTTTCCTTTTCCAGAAGTTGGTGTCTTCCCAGTTGAGCACTTAGGTTGAAATCTAAGTCAGGAAGCGGAGAATGTGCCTCTGCGGTTGCTATGGCAACCCACTGACACGTCCACACTTTACTTTCGAGACCTTTCCCCCTGTGTTAAACTAACAGGGCACTAGGCTCAATTTGCTCAAAAAGCAAAGTGAAGGTATATTGGATAGCTAGGTCAAAATCGCTTGAAGGATCTTTGCTCAGATGTTTATGATTAGTTATTGCTCAGAGAGATTCCCCTGTTGTTTACAAACACCCGAGTCCCCAGCGCTCTGGCCTTCGGTGTTCTTTGTCTTGACGTGGGTAGTGATCCTGTACCATGGCCAACATCTGCGCGCACCTTGGGGGCCGGGAAGGGTCTGGCTGGGTTTTCGCCTGGGCACACCTGCAGTTTGTATACACTGGCAGAAAAATTCACACCGTGGAGTGTTTTGCTATGTTTGTTAAGTGATTTATTGAAAAAATAAACTGTTTCTAAACTGTCCTTTATCAGAAAGTGTGCACAGTACCATCTGCCAAATAACATAATCCCATTGGAATTAAGCAGACAGCCCCTGGGGGACCAGTTGTTTGTGCTGGAGCCTCTCCCCTCTGTCTGCTCTCCCGTCGCCTGGGGCAGGGGAGGGCCCTCCAGTGACTGCAGCTCCCGCCTGCATGCTTGCACCAGGGAAGGTGCTCTGGGCTGTCTGGAAATGGACAGGATTGCCACCCCACCCCCCACCCCAGCGTGATTCCTGCAGGAGACAAAGAGGGTGACTGGATAAGCAGAAAGACAAACAGGAAAAGTAATTCGCAGCCAGCAGGAGCATCTGCCAGAATCCCACGAGCCAAAAATTCATAGTAACACTGTATGGGTGTTTCTGGATCTTCCGAAGGCTTGAAATTAAAGGATCGTAAGCAGCGGTCGATGCCTACTAGGGTAGAGTGCAGACTCCTGCTGCTTTTTATCACCAACACACCAAGCCATCGCAAGGATCGAGAACCTGATTGTAAAATTGGTTTTCAAAGTCAATGGTCCTGGACTTGAGAAGCATTTCAACGTGTGCTGAGCTGGCCACCAGAACGGACTGTCAGACTGTTCTAAGGCTCCCTTTCACAATGGCACAGACTCGCCCAAGTTATTCTAATGATTAACCAGAGGTGTGCATTCGTCTCTTTTAACATTAGTCTCTTAGTCTCAGCAGAACTAAAAATACATCTGGAAGCATCTTAAAATGTAACCAACTCTGTACAAATCTAGAATTTTACATATATTTTTTAAAAACCTTGTGAAGAGACCATCATAAAAATTAAAATTAGCTGTACTAGCAGCAAAAGTAATGATTAACACTTTTTGATTCATTAATGTTAGTGAAGTAAATAGGCTTTTCTTTCCTACTTTGGCTGACTTATTTGAGGACATTGTTTTTCTTTGTCTTAACATGGTAAAACAACAAACAAGTTATCTAGTCCTGACTGTGTTCCGGGTAACTACTCTCAATCCTTTTACGGAGATTAACTCTATTAATCTGCTAAATAACACTGCAAAGCTGCTCCTGTGATGATTCTCTTTCTCCAAATGAGGAAAAGAAGGCACAGGGAGGGTAAGTGTGGCTTGCCCAAGACCACACAATAGACTTTTACATTTTTTAAGAATCTCAAGAAATCCCCTAGTAAATCAGCAGTAAAAATGGGGTTTCCCTCAACAGAGTCCTTTTCTCTCTGTCCCCTGAGCTTAACCGCCTTTACTGTAATTAGCAATAGTAACAGTAATAGTCATGCCACGTAGGGAGGGCCTACTCCTCCAGACCGTGCATAAACTCAGCATTTTAAACGGACGCTCTCCCGTGTGAGGTGGCTCCTGTCATCCCCATTTTACAGATGAGGAAACTAGTTGCAGGGGGCAGATAGCTTGGCCAGGGACAGACAGCAGGGCCGACAGGCCAGTGGGAGAGCTCCTGTTTTTTGCCACGGCATCAGGCCTTTTTGCCTCGAACTTTAAAATTTTATATAAAATCACTTTAGAGTTACTTACGAGTTGCTTAGGAATTTTGTGGAAGGGAAGCCACGTTCTAAACTTGGGCCAGGTCGGGTCTGGATGGAATGCATGTCAGCATGAAGGCCCACGCCGGTGCTGGCTGCTCTCCTCCTTCCTCCCACTGCCAACTCTTAGGACGTGTCTTACTGAAGAGTTTTGATACGAGAAAGAGGAGCTAGAGCATTTTTGGAGGACTGCAGAGCCCCTAATAGTCCCTTCGCATAAAAATACTCCGGTTCCATGGACGAAGGAATGACCCACGAGCACATATAAATATGTGCTGGGTCATTTTCTTCTTGCCTAATATTTGATGAGTTGGCCAGGGCCTCAGGTCAGTTGGGCTCATGCCCCTCAGGCCCAACTCAGGCCAATCCATAAGGGGTAATGTCTGGGCTGCTTTGAAAAGTCTCTGGCAAAGATCACTATTTTCTCTTAAGGTTCGGCAACCTTTTCAATCCTATGCTTAATGTAATCCTCACCCTTTCCTACTCCTATAGCCCTAGGGCCCCGTCCCTATACATCAGGCCAGGGAAAGAGCAAGCAAGAATCTTACTTTAGCCTCCATTGCTGCAGGTGTTATGAGGACTGGTATTTCTGGGGTGCCTGGGTGGCTCAGTCGGTTAAGTGTCCGACTCTTGATTTCAGCTCAGGTCATGGTCTCGGGGTGATGAGATCAAGCCCGGTGTCAGGCTCTACACTGGGTGTGGAGCCTGCTTAAGATTTTCTCTCTCCCTCTGCTCCTTCCCCCTGATTCTCATTCTCACTAAAAAAAAATAAAAAAAAAATAAAAATAAAAAAGTATTTCTAACAGCTCAACAAGCTGTCCAAGGTTAGAAGGTAAGAGCTTGGTTTTGGCTATTACCTGTTACCATGAAGGGCTAACGCCTTTGGCCACAAATGAACCCTCTTCAAGACCTGAGTTAATTTAGAGAGCCCAGGGTGTCAGAATATCAAGAAAGAGACCTCGGTTTTAATGAGCATGTCAAACCAATTCTTCTCTGGTAGACCTTCCAACATCTATGGCTACGCTGTGATTTAAGAATGGAATGAGTATTTACCTGCCTCTAGGCATTAGAAGATACAGTCTATCATGAGCCTTAACATGAGTGAGAGGAAAGCTGCTGACCTCAGGGGCTTTCTGCTTGCTGCCCCGCTGATCCAGACCCAGGAATAAGAGTGCAGGTTGCTGGACCGTTTGCATCAAGTTGGCCAGGCTAGGAGCCCACCGAAGCAGCAGTGTGTCTGCATCAAGATTGGAAGCATTAAGCACCCAGAAATCGCCTATGGATACTTAACTATTCGGCTGTAGCTAGACATATTTTGTCAGTTGGAAGGTAGGCTGGAAGTGATCTTAACTAGTTAAATTTCTCCTTGCAAAAAGGTTAGTAGGTGTTGGTGTGTTTCCAGTATCTCAATAGTCATATTCTTTCCAAAATTTTCGTTGTTCTCCTGGTGGAACATAGATCCTTATCCCCATTTTAAACCTAGGTCCTAAAGCACGAATGGTAATTAAAATTCACTTTAACCTTTTTTGGAATTTCACTGCCTCCAACTCCTCTTGCCCCTGTGTTATTGTTGTTGTTGTTTCTAATTAGGTGGGGCTTGAACTCACAACCCTGAGATCAAGACCTGAGCTGAGATCAAGAGTCCGACACTGCTTGCACCAGTTTTAAATAAATCTATTAGAATTTGTTTTTAATTCTCATACTGTGTTTTCTAGATGACTCGAACACTTCCACAAGTCTGCTTATTTACTTAATATAATCTGTTTATTTTGACTTTTCCCTCTGTGTGTAACTACTCCTAGAACCATTAACTAGCAATTTAATAGTTGACTTTTGTTACTGAATTTTTTGGAAAGGATATGCTTATTTATAACCTAGAAACATTTTTCCCTCATTGCAACTATTTTGGGGACCTTATAACAAAGCACAATAGTGGAAATAATATTTATTTACGCGTGGAAAGCTGTCAGAATTTCCACTGAGATAATAAATTTATGTCTGTGGCAGCAACCTTTTAATACCTTTTCAATAGTTTCTGTTACATTTTAAATTTTTTAATTATGTTTTGTTTTAGAAAGGTAACTGCTTAAAGACTGATTTCTTAGTATAATTTTCAGACCAGAAAATACCAATATTTGGGGGTTCTTGACCTAAAACTTGCTTTTCTTGGAAGGGGGCTGCCAGAAATTTTCACTGCACTGTTGAGTAGAACTGTGCCCTGTTGGTATTACGAGCTGTTGGGAAATTCTGGTAGAGAATTGGATGCTTTGCTGGGCAAGGATTTTTTCCCCCTCAAAATTTAGGATAGGTTTTAAAAGTAAAATAGCTTTTATAAATGATTAAGCTTTGTTCCTTAAAGTTGTTATTCCTCCTCCTTATCTTTCTTCAGAATTTAATGTGTTGATGAAAAAGTTTAATCTGTGGGAAATCATCTATGGTTTGCCAACCACTTTTCCTCAATTAGCAAGATTCATAGTCTAGTTGAGGAAAAGAGACTGTTTTCAATGCTGTGAATAGCTTAGTTGAGCAAGTTTCCCAAAATCTGCTGTAGGATAATAGGTCTTAGATGTAGATTGAGCCCTGTGATCATTTGGGCGATGTTCGGTTGACGACAATAAGGATGGTTTCCGGTAGTGTAGGATTTCTCGGAGGAGGCTGGTATGCAGGGCATTTGAACGGGGACCCCTTCGCACAGGGGAATCATGGCTGCAAATATTGTGGCGGCATTCTGCATGGGAAAAAGGGATCCTGGAAATGTCTTTGAGCATGTCTTAGCGTATACCATCCTAGTGCCTTGAGTAAATTAGCTGAACTATATTGCACAGTGTGGAGATGTGACAAGCAGGAAAAGTCGGGTTTTTATGAGATATTTAGTGACTTAATTAAGAGAGGCCAAAATAATAATAATGAAAATAGCTAATGGGAACTTAGTTTCCACACCATTCCTTCTGGAGCCCCCTGTCTCTCTGAGGCCTCTGACTTGGGCATCACAGCCCCAGTGAAAAGCCATGCTTGTAGCCCAGCCAGGAGCTGTCCGGCGGAAACTGTCCTTGTCCCACCCCACCCCGCCCCCAACTGTTTGGCATCTAGAAACACCCATGGAAAGAAATAGGGTTCTGTGACTTCAAGCAGATAATCAATGGAAAACTCAGGCAGCCTCACACTGTGTTTCCAGAATCCTAAAGCAGTCCATTGAGTGAAAGAACACCATCAGGCAGGCAGCCTGGGGTCACAGAGGACCCTGGACAGGCAGACTCCTGGTGAAGCATTCAGGTGTTTCACTGAAAGATGGGCCAAATTGTGGTATACTGGAAGGAAGAAGTTGTGGTCCTTCCTTGCATGCCACTCTGCTTGAGTCTGATTGGTCCTTGGGCGTTTGCCTGTCCCTCCAGAGAGCAAGCGAAACAAGAAGTTGACATTTCATGAAGGAGAATGGAGAAGGGGTGGGGTCAGGTATTGGTAAGGCGAGACTGCAGTTTGGGGGTTGGCCATGAGTTCTGTTGATGTCTGCCTCGTCCCCCCACCTCCAGGGGCTCAGAGCCACATGGGTGGCCACAGCCTGGCTCAGTGGCTTCCCAGGGCTAAAAGTCCATAGGAGGATTTCTCTCAAACAACAACTTACAATGCTTTGTGCAAATTTGAGTTGAAAGTACCATCAATAATACTATTAAATAATGTAACTTAATGTGAAAAAATGCACAAGAGATCGCCTTCTGTGACTTTAAAAACAGCGTTACACATTTGGATTTGTCACTTTATGTGTGGCGTAGCATTTGGAATCTTCAAAATTACAGTTTCAGTATTCTACTTATCAAAAATCAGTAACATCACCTAGAAGTGTTGTCTTTTGAAAGAAAAAGGAAAAAAAAAGAACAAATGGAACCACCTCTCTGTTAAGGCAGAAAAGAGATCCAACATGAGATACCTATGGAGTAGCCAACTGATCCAGATTGCCCACGACTGTGGGGTTTCTAGAGATCTGGGACTTGGAGTGCTGACCCAGGTGGGTCCCAGGCACATCTGGGCGGCTGGTGCCTTCCCAAGGCCAAAGGCCAGGCTACATGTGGAGTAAAATGGCGAACCAAATGCACTGTTTTACAGGCAGGGCCAGCTGAAGGACTGTCTTTCCTGGGCAGTGCCTGTGAACGTAGGCAGAGAGAGGCCAGGCAGTTTGGGAAAACACACCTGCAACCCTGGGATCTTCAATAGCCCTTTGCTGCCGTGTTTACATCTGCTGTTGCTGTGATCTGTCCATTAGGACCAGATTATTTTTAGGTTTAGCAACATTGCTTTTTTATCCCCAAGGTTGTATATGCCCCCCCACACACACACACACTCACAATCCCCAACCCACGACATTTAAATATCCTGAGCCATCAGGGAATGTCTTTCCGGCCACTTCCTTCCCTGCTGGCCCCATGGCATGTTTGACTTGGCCTCTTCACTCAGCAGTGGGGCCGAGCGTTCCTGACCCTCCTATTCGTGTGGTCCCCACCTTCGCTGATTCCAGCCTGTGTGGGTGTGTGTAACCAGGCCAGAGGCAGTGCCAGCCCTGGGGGCTGGCCACAAGTGTGATACAAACAACACGGTTGCCCAATGAGCCTGGGCACAAAAGGCTTCGAAGGTTTGGAAGGACAGCCTCAGATACAGAAAACTCCTGCCTCACAATTCTGCTTCCTACACACATTTTTAAAAACATGCTCGGTAGTTATCCTTAAGGATGTACTCAGTCTGTCAGGGTGATTTAATGTGACATATAACGAGGTGTTTTTCAACCTAAAACACAGCACTTTTCCTGACATTAATTCATCCTTGCATCCATCCTACAGATAACGAATAGACGGGTGCCTTTTCCAAACATTGCAAAACCAGACCCGGGAATGGAGCATTAATAATTTCCTGCCTTATATAACATGGTGCTAAGATTGTGAAGGATCATTTTAGAGGCGAAGTTGATATTTTCCTGAAGTTATTATTCAATTAGGAGCGAATTCATGAACTTCAATGGAGACACAGTATTTATCTCAGTATTACCTTTTTATATATCCTGAGCACAGGAAAACAGCTTCCATTCGTCCCAGATCTCTGCCTAAAACACGGGAAACGTGCAACGATTCTTTCTGCGCGATCTGATTTTGCGAGGATGTTTTTTTCCAGGACTGATGCGTGAGACACACATGATGTGTAATGGTTGCCCAGCACTAGCCTGGCAGAAAAGTGGATTCTAGATCATGTGTCGGGCATTCCTGCTGATTTGCTACACAAGAGCAGGCAACATGCCCAAATACATTCTCCCTAAGCATTTGGTAGTTTATTTATAAAGTAGAGATTTGACACTTTTCTCCTGTATCTCAGAGAGAAGGCAGTATTATTTGTAGAACGTTGACATTTTCTGCTAGAACCTGAATTCTAACTTTGTAGTATGTTTCGCTTTTGACTATTTGACTGGGTTATTTCTAGAAATCTGACCACCAAGATTGAGGAAGGAGAACAGAAGGAGCTCAGGTCGCTATATATCAAAATAAGCGTTTCTGGTTATACATAGTATCATAGTGGTTAAAAATACTGGAAGAATTGGGGCACCTGGGTGGCTCAGTCATTTAAGCGTCTGACTCTTGATTACGGCTCAGGTCATGATCTCAGGGTTGTGAGATGGAGCCCTGCAGAGCCTATTTAAGATTCTCTCTCTCCCTCTCCCCCTGCCCTAACCCCCATCCCCGCCATCTCTCCCTCTCTAAAAAAAATAACATAAAATAAAATACTGAAGAATTAACCTGAGTTCAAGGACTGGCTTTGCCACTTACTGAGGATGTGACCTTGTTAACCGACTCAGCTCCACCCAGCCTGCCTTCTCCTCTGTAAAGGGCTGAGAATAAAACATTTTCATAGGGTCACCGTGAATGTTTGACTAGAGAAAACATGTACAGAGCATGATACTAAATAAGTTCTAGATTCTATTATTTCTTTTCTTTATAATGTAAAATAAGAGTCATCAATTAACTTAAACTGTAGTAAAGGACCATGCTTTGATATTGTTTCTTCTGAATGATTGTCCTACAAGGAATTCCCTTGAGTAATTCAAACCTTAAAGGGTACATTTGACTTGGGTAAAGTCATTTGCTAGCTTGTCCTTTTACCTCTGATTTGGATACAGTGCAGGGAATGCACCTTATTTTGATAAACTGATATTTTCCTATAGTACGGCTAGAGTTTGGGCTGTGAAAGAATTTCACAAGTAAATTTCCCTATAATGAGATCCTTATGAGAGGGCACATTACTGATGGGTTTTATTTTATGGTATGGTCCAAAGAACTGCATTAGAGTAAAGACAAGCTTGTTTTTCATGATAAGATATCCGTGGGTGTTATCTAAGCCAACCTGTCGTGGACAGCTTTGTGTCTGATTGTGTGGTAAGATTACCGTGATAGCTTTTTCTAAATAGTGTAAAATAGATAGCAGTTCTTAAAGGAAGGTGTTGCAGACATGCCTAGAAACAAGGGGACATGTTTTGTAGTTTTCTGTAGTTAATGTACTTTATCCTATGTTAGAATGGACCCACGTGCTATGACCTGAAGTTTGCCAAGTACTGCTCTTTATCCAAACGAATATGGCTCCTTCACCCACCTGGACAGGTTTGGAAACTGTCAGCAATCAAATGACCATTTCAGATTATGGCATTGTCTCTTGAAGGCTTCTGTTCAAATCTCCATTACAATAAAAAGATAATCTGAGGGGAGGAAAGCCGTGATGTAATGCATCAACTTGCCGATTGATCAACTCTCAGTGAGCCGGAGTCTAAGAAAAGTAAGTCCAAAACCAGAGAAGTTCTGATATAAGGAGAATTAAAACAAAGGTCAGAGGATTTATGGACTGTGCCGGCTAGGATCCTTCAATTGGGAGACCTGGGAAGTGGGATGAGCTACAAAAGGGAGTTGGGAGGACTTATATTGACAACCAGCCTTCTCAACTATGCCTGGATGGACCCCACCTAACATGCAGATGAATAATCCCAAAGATGTGTATGTAATATGCTGCATTTATATTGAAAAGGCAGTGCAGACTAGTGGTTGAGAATACCAACTCTAGGGCTAGACTGCCATTTGCACTGGTTCACCAACTTACCTTGGCTATCCTTACACTTTCCTAATCTGAAAAAGAAGACCTGGATCATAGGGTTGTTGAGGAAATTTAAAGAACTACTACATGTAAAGCACTTAGAATACTGTTTGTCACATGGTAAAAATATTAACTATTATCGTTACCAAAATATGTTAGAGTCATGGCCACAGGAAGGATAAAGCACGGATTAGGGTCTGCTCACTGCCCGAGCAAACAACAATGCTGACATCCCAGTCACTTAGCTTAGTAAAAGTTTCCTGTTTGTGCCACAGACCATGTCAATGAGGCAGCTCTGCTCCATGCAAATCCAGGAATCTAGGTTCCTTGTATATCATAGTTCCACCATATTCTAGGGCCTCTGAGTGCTTCACTGATTTTCAGCATTTAGATGGCAGGTAAGGGAAGAGAAGGTTTGTTTGCGCAGGAGTTCTTAGGAACCAGACTTTCTCCCATATTCCATTGGCTTCATTACACATTCATTACTTCTCTCACATTTCATTGGCTAGAATTGGTCACATGGCCCCACATAACTCTAGAGGAAACTGGGAAATGTAGTTTAGTTGTGTGCCCAGGAAGCAGAGAAGAACAAGGATATTGGTCCAAACATGGATAAACCAATAGCAAATGGATGATTTTGACTTTGGTTTGCTTTTTGGTGTATAGTTTCCCCATGAAGCATAAGGGTTTTTTAATAATTAATGGAGAAATCTCTCTTGATGAGTAACACTCAAAAATTCTAATGTTCGCACAGAACTTCAGCTACATTTTTATTTTTGAGTAAGACAATAGTAAAAGCTAACACCTATGGAGCATTTACTGTATACCAAAATACTAAGCACTTTCTGTGCTTATTTCATCTTAATTAATAAAATGAAATTACTTTATTTAATCCCCACCATAGCCCTTATGAGGTTGGTACCAGAATTGTCCACCTTCTATGGGTAAAAAAACCTGAATTTCAGAGAAGCTGTTAATCAAAAAAAAAAAAAAATATATATATATATATATATATATACACACACACACACACATGTATATATATATTGATGAAGAATCACAAGAGTAACCGAGATCAACAAAATTGCTAATTCGTCTTTTCCTATAGCCCTTTAATCCATAACGGGACAAAATTTGATAAAGAGTGAATTTATAGTCATCAGCTCTTGTTTTTTACTTAGGGAGACCAAATCCAGACACACAGCAGAACAGAGTTAATCCACTCTACGTGATACAGCACCCATTAATTTGTCATAATCTGAGTGGTCTGTCAAGAAAAAGTAACACACGTGAGCATGGAAAAACACACATTGGTGTGTACTTTATCCTTTGGTTTACTTTATTTGCTTAGGTAAACATGCTGTGTTTATTATCAGGTTAACCATGCGTGCATTGGCGTTAGTCTGAAAAAGTAGCTTTAGTGTCTTTACATCTGATATCTGTTTAGATATTTTTTGAAAAAAGCAGTTAGGTCCCTTACTTATTGGATCTGCAGTTAATATTTTAACCGTAGAGGTTAAGTAACCTAATGTCACTGGTGTGCGCTTTAATCCTTTAAATGGAGATAGCATCATAGAGAAAAAAAGATAAAATCACAATTCTGTGATCCCTTGTGGGTGGACAGTGTATGGAGTGGTTTTAGAGCGAGGTGCTTATTTCCTTAAGAGATCCTGCATGACCAGTTAAAATGAGTCAGCTCCTTGCATTTTTATCCGTTCCATGGATCTCAGTTTTCTCTATGGGACTAAGATATGTTTGTAAAAGCACCGAAAAGTTGAGATTTAAACAGATGTCAGACGGACGCGGCAGATGTGTCATTGACAAAGGGTTTTGATAGGCCATGGAATAGCTGAGTAATTAGAATGTCTGTACGCCGGCGTATCTACTTCAGCATTTTTGGCCAAGCTACAAGACAGTTGGGCGTTTGCCCAGTCGCTCGTGGCCTCATCTGCCTTTTGAAAAGACTCAGCATGGCAGCCAAGTGAGGAAAGCACGTACTCCTAAATATTTGGCTCTCCGACCATTAGTGTTGGGGTTTTTTGTTTTTGTTTTTGTTTTTCCATTGCTGCCTTGTTTGGGTTTTATAAAAACATAAGAAATTAGGCTCACCATCAATCTGTCCATTGCTAACAGGTGATATTCCTCTGCTTTTCATCTCTAGATCTCAAAGCATTTTCCACTGTGCAAAATGAGAACGTTCCTGATCACATTTGTTCTTCAAAGTCATTTTCATTGAGTTGAGAATGACATTGCTCCCCCTGTGGGGTGTGTAACCACAGCCATGGGGCATGGAGTTGAATGCACAGGCTAGGCTCAAATGAGGGGCTAGGCAGAAAATGAAAGTATCCAGGGCCACCTTCTCAGGCTGTAATACTGGTGATTTAGTAGGGACTTAGGACTTGTGACCTCATTCTGGGGGACCCTTTTGTAACATATCAGGGTCCAAGAGTATCAGCAGTCCCTCATATCAGTTGATCGCATGACCTCACAAACTGCAAGACTTTTCATCGTATTTATTAGCTGGCATGGTTTGGAAATGACTGCTCGTTTTTATAATGAACAACATACCATGGTTGTTCTCATCCCATGAGCTAATATCAAGGGTATTTTTGGTTCTACGGCACATGGGACTGTTGTGTTTTAGATTGCACGGCCGTGGACACACATTACCATTCCCTTCCTAACTGAAATGCAGCGCAATTTTAACATTAGTAAGAAACCACTTTTTAATAACGGCACTCTTGGACAAACCACCCATCCGGGAATGCCCCTCAGGGCTGCTAGTCCACTTTGGGTTTGGATTGCTGAACAGCAAACCATCTCCAGGCTAAGTCGACCCGGCTCTAATTCTCTCCCCACCCCAATAAGAAATCTGGGGGGGAGGGATCAATTTCCCATCGCTTTTTAATTTTTTCCTATTTATATTTCATCAGAACCCATTTTTTCCCCTTCTCTTAAGGAAGGATGGTTCTGCTGAAAATAGATTGTCTCAGCCTAGTAACCAAGATGTGTTTTCCTTCAGTCAAGGCTGCCTGGGGATTCTGCAGGCTCTTCTCAGTATAGGATATTCTCGCCACCTCCTCCTTGTTCACTGGGTTTCTGTCTGCTGCCTGTTTACCTGGGCGACGGCAGCACAGGAAGAAAGGAAAGTTTAAATGTGGAAATGACCTCTTATGCGTCAGAGGCTATGAACTTGAAAGTCATTTGTTAGTTTTGATCCCTGGCTGGCTTGAAAATAACTCACTCTTTCTCTCTCGGTCCTCCAGTTCCTGAGTTACTCGCAGGAAGGACCTTCCACTCCAACTCCATGCTATGATTACTTTCTTGCCGTGTAACGTTGGAAACTGTTCCCTTCCACGGCAAATTCTTCGTAAATAGCACCTCTCTTCTTTTTTTAATTATTTTTACTTTTTTAGTCATTGCTGCTGTTATTCCTGATATTCTGAGAGATAGACTCAACGACATTCATTCATATGACCGTGAATGAGTCGCTCTGGCGACTGTTCGCATTAATCTCTCAAGTTCATACTTTGCCCTTTGCAACAAATAGTTAATGTCACAAGTGCAGTTGAAAGTTTGGTTTCATTTAGTGTTGTAAAATTTCATAAGAGTGTACTTTAATATTACCAAGCCCAGATAACCTCAAATTAATACCGTATTAGTGGTATTTAATGGCGCATACTTAACGGCACAAGAAGAGGGCAAAAGTGGCTTTCGTGTGTTTCTGGAATTGGCAGATTTGTGGTCATGAAATTTCTGTTGTTTATTTATTAGCAGCCTTTTGGCTGGTGTGGTTAGCATGCTTCTGAATACATGCTGTCTATCATGAAAAAAACTGGAAGGCCCCTACCTTTTTACATACAGTAAGAAGATTATATAACAGAGTTAAATCAGTAGGAGAGCAGATGGGCCCATTGTAGGGTCATTATGTGATTCTGCTGCTGTGCTATTTCTGAAGTGTGAAATGTTCATTCTGTTCAGATGGCTAGGAAAAACAGCCTCCCCCAAAGAACTGTCTAATGCAGCACTGTCCAACACAAATGTCATAAGAACCACCTATGAAACTTAAAATTATCTAGTAGCCTCAGTTAAGAGGTAAAAAATATAAGTAGGTGAAGATAATTTTTGTATATTTTACTTAACCTATGATATTTTAAATGCTCTCATTTCAACATGTAATCAAAATAAAATGATTAATGAGAGATTTCTCCTTTTTTTTTTTTGCACTAAATCTTTGAAATTCAATGTGTATATCACACATACGTGACATCTCAGTTCAGACTGGCCACATGCCAAATGCTCAGTAGCCACCTATGGCCAGCGACTGTTATACTGGAGAGCCCGGGTCTGGTGTTTTCATAGAGTAAGTCTACTAACGGTTTGATTGCCACTTCGGGTGGGAGGCAGAAAGAGATCATGAGAAATGTCTGCTCATTTGGAGAAAATGAAGTGTCAGTTCGTGAAAAGGAAAATGTTGACAAGAAGTTCTGGAAAATATAACTTTACTTCTGAATTGTTTATTTGTACAGGTCAAATGCTGCTCCATAGCAGAGCTGACTTTGTTTTGATGGAAAAAAAAAAATACCCAATGATCTAATGTTAGTCATTTCCTAAAGGAAATTAAAATTCGACATCATAGAGCCTTAACCTAAAGGATTCCTCTTTGCGCACATGCATCTGGGTCTTGCGTTGCCATAGCTACACGATGCCATACGGAAGAATTAAAGACTCCGGTTATAGCCTCAACGCTTTCTTTAGTTATCACATTCCTTTTCAGCTAACAGTTGTTTTTATCGTACTGGACTTCTTTCCCCCTGAAAAATGTGGAATTTCTGCTTAATGAATGCATGTGTTTTCCTTTGGTATGGTCAGTGGGAAAATGACACATTGATGCCATTCCAAATGCTGGAAAGACCTCACTTATAGCAACTGTAAGCCCTAATTACCAGAAACGATTAGTGTTAACACATAACCGGAACCAGTCACAGAGTCTTTATGTGTGGTGATTTTCCACCCTCGGTGCTTCCTTTATGTTATGGGCTATTTTATGCCATTCCATTTTCGGAGCGTAAGAGCTGTTACTGTAATTCTAAGGGCAGTGATAACATGCTCTGTCTTTGTGGCCAATTAAAGGAGGTGCTGCCAACCAGATGGTCCTCATTCCAAAGAAGCTGTGACCTTTGAGTTTATTAGTGTTGATTGGAGATGGAGGTTTTGCTGGGTTATTATCCTCAAGGGATTCATAGTGGAGGCATATGCTCAGAATTAATATGGAATGTCTCTACAAACGCATAAATCTATTGTCCTCTTGATGACTCTCACAATGTCTTTACATGCTTTTGAAGTTTAATAACTTAAATTTTTTGTATGGTCTCTCATTAACCAAATTGTAGTTAGCCTTCTTCCCAACCTAGGCCTCGACCCTGACCTTCCGTGTCTGTCCTTGCTTCACCTGCCTTTAGCAAGAATCCTGCTATGTCAGTTTAGAGAAAATCCCTCACCCTTGATGTCTGATCACCCTGGAAATCTATCACACTCCTTGTTCCCCACCCCTGATGGGGGTAAGTGCCTGCCCTGCCTTTAGCAAGAATCTCCCCACCCTTGATGTCATCCACAGACCCCCTCACTCTGCTCATTGGCTGCAAAGCTCCACTCATCCTTCCTGTATTGAGAGTTGAATTTGCTCTCTCTATCCCCATTGCGATAGAGTTGACCTCCTGTTGCAATAGTCCTGAAGAAAGTCTTCCTTACTGTTTTAGCTAGGGTCAGAATAACTTTCTTCTTTAATAAAACAATCACCAAATCGCATAGAAAACCCATGTGTTAAACTTTAGGACAATTTTCTTTTATAACGATACATAATGATTTCTTATTTCATCCCAACTAAAGAAACACTACTTCATGCAGGCTAAGGTAAAAATCTATGGCTAGAATTGAAGTTCAGGGACACCTGCGTGGCTTAGTCAGTTAAGCATCTGCCTTCAGCTCAGGTCATGATCCCAGAGTCCTGGGATCGAGTCCCGCATCAGGCTCCTTGCTCAGCAGGGAGCCTGGTCCTCCCTCTGCTGCTGCTCCCCCTGCTTGTCTCTCTCTCTCTCTCTGACAAATAAATAAAATCTTTAAAAAAAAAAAAAAAGAATTGGAGTTCATTCTTATTTAGAAAGTTTGTTGCATATTACTATTACAGTATGTCGACATTTTATAATATTTACAACCAAAGTGTAAAACCTGGCCTAAAACTTTACAGAAAGCTTATTCCCAAAATACTGGATCTTCCTAGTCTTAGCTCTTTCTATAGGAGTAGGGTGTTCTCAATTTATACCACATTGCTTGGCCCAGAATATGTGGGCACATATCTCCCAGGGATGTTCTCTACTGAGTTGCAAGGTTTTTTAGAGATTAGGTTTAGTTTATTTTAACCCAGTTGCAGGAAGTTAATGAGAGTTTGCATGGACAGTGATGCTGTTATGCAAAAATAAGCGTACTAGAATGGAGGTGATCAAGAATCACATTGTAACCTTAGAATGGCTTGTATCGCAGAGAGGACCTGCTTGTGTAAAGGCTGGGCCTCACTGGGAGACCTTATTCCATGAGAGAGTCCAGACCCACGTTCTAGACTTTCATGGCGGCATGCCAGCAATATGGTACCATCTAAGACGTGGCCGCACGGACTTGTGTATCAGTCTGTTTCCCACCAGAATGTCTCTCCTCAGTATTTAGTCACACGTTATGCAAAGCGGAGAAAGCAGAATAACATGAAGTTTCGGTATTTCATTTCTCTGAAGATAACTATGGAAACTCCCCCCAGGGAAGCA
Organism: Ursus arctos; assembly: GCF_023065955.2. NCBI lineage: Eukaryota > Metazoa > Chordata > Mammalia > Carnivora > Ursidae > Ursus > Ursus arctos. The sequence continues at coordinate 11,810,425 of NW_026622819.1, read as the reverse complement.
CTTTGCAGAACTAGAGGACTTCTGTCAAGGACACTGGCCCACTGCTCATCTGTGACAGACAAGGTGCAGGTCCTGCCAGTGTCTGAACCAAAATTCCTTGTGCAGAGTTGAACTTTGTAGTGTAACTGCGTTCAATCTCTATGTAAAACCTCAGTAAACGTGTTTGTTTTTACAATAAGGTACTTCGTGATTTTTTTAAAATTAGCTTTTTTCGAAAGGATCTCCGCAGAAGCAATTAAATCTGAGTTCTTTGCTAAGGCCTTTGCTAACAGATCCTCTGCTAACTGTCCATTGTGTGCGTATTTCAACAAGTCATAGACCAGAATGACAGTAGTTCAGTGAGGCTTTTTATTTCTTCGTGAAAGAAGCCAGGGCAGAATCGCTCCATTCCCAATAGAGAAGGGCAACAGTGAAACTCGGTTTTGTAGAGAAGCCAGTTCGCTTAGATGCAACTGTTTACATGAATGTGGTCCTTTTTCTGTTTCTGCCTCATTAAAAAAAAAAAAAAAAAGCTCCAGGAGGGATACATGGTGGTGGGAGGGGGCCAACTTTCTCCCCCTCATGGTTCTGCTGGAGAGCATAATGACTTAAATGTGGAATATGGGCAAATGCCGCGCTTCTGTGTGCAGTAAAGCTGGTGAGGATAAAAAAAGCTACAAGTGTCATCAAGATTCATAATGCGTAATGAATCATAACCGTGACGGCAGATTAACTGAATAAGTAACAAAATGTACCTAGCTGTTGGTTCCTTTAAATCTTGCTCTTCTTACAGCCACTTTTAAATTTTGAAGTTTGCTGTTATTATAACAAACTTTATTCTTTACAATAGGAGTGTGGGTGACACCTCTGTCCAGGTAAAGCTGATCTATGCTGAACGCTGGCGTTATAGGTTGGGTAGCCATGTTTGAGACATGGCGTCTCCCCAGGACCAAGGCTCTAGACAAAATACCCTGAGGAGATAAGCAACCTTTTGATTCTTCGCACTTGTGAATCTAAACACATAAAGTGAGGGCAGGTGTCATGCTTTCTAAAGCCAAATGTGTCCCCTTGACGATTTCTGTATAGAATAGATGATACAAATGTAGAGGAGGAAGAGGAAGGCTGATTGGACACTCTCTGGTGGGTGCGGAGCATATAACTGGGAGGATGTTTTGTTCATCACTGCAAATGCGTTCCATCTCATGGCAGTTCAGAAAGATCTGTGTGCTTTCCTACCTCATGTGGGCTCTGTTTTTTCTTTCATTGCCATCGTCTTGCTGTTCTTATTTTCATCCTTGCATTTCACTCATTCTCACTCATGTTTAACAGTTTCCATCGTTCCTTCCCCTGTGTCTTTGCGTCATACGCAGAATTTTACCCCATCAACCAGCACCACGCAGAGTCAGGCAGCCTCTGACACATGTACCACAGGCTGCCAAAATGCACCACAGAAAGCCAAACACAAGCCGTAAGCTTTGATTCATCATTTCTGCCCCACGGTGTCCAATCCTAGATTCTTACACGATACATCCTTTCCATCTGTCTATTTGGCAAAAACAACAGAAAAATGAGAGCCCGTGTCTAAAGGAATTGAAGCATTTTATCCAGTGAAATACTTGAATTTAAAAAATACCATGCTACAGAATCATCCAAGCCGATTTTCTATCTTTAGTTTAAAAAAAGAAAGTATCCCACAGAAACGCGTGGCAATAGACATCAGAAAGCCACACTCCAGAGAATCAGATACGAGCACGTGTTCCCAGCCCGTGGTCTTCTCTTTTTTCACATCCCACATGAGTGTTTTTCTTTTCCCTGTGGGAGAGTTTGTTTTGCCATCACGTTGCATACTGGCCAAAGCTCGTGGCTTGTAGTGTTGACTGCCCTGCCTCTTGGTTGGGTGAATTTTTGAGAAGCTTTTCTTGGTGCCAGACCAGCCTGTTACAGAGGCTTCACTGAGGAACGGTCAGGTGTGCTCCACACTCATGTTCCAAGAAAGATGGAGAAGACGCTTGGGCCCCATGAAAATATTGACGTATCACTAAAAATGTTTTGCGAGAGAATAGATCCAGAGAAAGGAGCCATCCATCCACAAGACTTTTCCATCCCTTGTAAGATGGTCATGATTTAGTCTCACTTCTAAATTTGACAGTTTTCCCATCTGAACCATTTCCTTCCTCTCATGCTGGGCCCTGTTCCTTTCTTGTGCTCCATGTCCCTCTCTGACTGTTAAATCAAATCATTGGGAGTGAAAGCATTGTAAGGAAAAAATCACCAGTGCATCTACTTGAGGTTTAGAAGAAATTAAACTTAGACTCATTTAAAGTAGCTCTGGGGCGCCTGGCTGGCTCCGTCGGTAGAACATGTGACTCTTGATCTCAGGGTTGTGAGTTCCAGCCCCCCATTGGCTGTAGAGATTACTAAATAAATAAATAAATAAATAAATAAATAAATAAATAAAATCTTTTAAAAAAAGTATCTCCTTTCTCTTAGAGGTTCTAAACCAACCCTCTTTTATTTTGCATATAAGGTTATTTGGCGAAAGTAACACATTCAGATATGGCAGATTCAGAAGTGAATGTCCTCTTTTAAGACAGTCATCTCCTGGGGCACTTGGCTGGCTTAGTCAGTAGAGCATGCAACTCTTGATCGTGGGGTCATGGCTGGAAACCGGGACTGGGGAGCCTAGTGAATGGGACACGCAAACAGGAAAACGTAGGGACCAGAACTTTGAATTGGCCATTTGCAACGATAACCCATCCACCTTGAGCAGCAACTGGCTTACTAGCCAGAGCTCCTGATCTTTATGACCCTGAGCAAGCTGGTTTTTAGAGTGTTTCCACTCAACCAGGCAAACATTCAGAGCCCTTTCTAACTTGTGTTTAGCAGTATTTGGTCTCTGCACTGGGTGTCTGTGAGCTCTTTGATACTCTGATCATTACCTCTGTCTGCCTTGTAGTCCCCGTCTCTGTGTGACCACTTGATGTTCCTTTTACTGTTTGTCTGGAAATGGCTAAGCTGTGGTTATTATCTTATAAATAAGGAATACTGCCTGGTAGAAGCTAATGAATACTTTGTCATCCATGAGAACTGACTTAGACACAAGAAACAAAGAACTAGCACATCTCTCGGGAAATGCAGAACCTACCCTGGAAATCATATGGATTTGGAGTCATGTGGAAAATCGAGATCTCTCATAGTTTTATAATGATCTGTGGGAGGAAGTACATGGTAAAATAGTTAAGACTGCAGTGATAAGAATGAGAAAGTTCAAGGCTGCGGCTGTGACACACACAGAGACGTGCACACACACCCACATGCATATGTACGGATTAGCATGAGGCTGGGCACTGGGGGGGGAAGATCCCAGCACGATGGGCATCAATTTTTAAATCCTCACATGTGGCTCAACCCAGGAGACTTGTAATCTCTCTTGAACACAGCAGCTGAGAGGTCATGCTCAGCCCAGTAGGAATCATTAGGTAGAGGATATTGAAATTGAAACAGGAAATGTTCCCTTACTTTTCTAGAAAGCCGCAGAACTACAAGATTGAGTGTAGTTTGTCTGTGTAGAACGGCAGAATTTCCAGAAAGGGTCAAGTTAAATATTCAGAGGGACAGTTGAGATGCTGGTGTGTAAGAGCATACTTCAAAGGCCAGGGCTCTTCAAACTAGAAAGGCCAACACTCTGTTAAATATCCCAGTTCTGTTTTCACATGTAGGTGAGTAAAACTGGCCTTGTTTAGTAGACATTGGCATTCTGGAAATAGAACTCCCTCCTGTGAAATTTGAAGGAAGTAATATTTTACGTGGAGAGGAGAGGGAGCAAGGGGGAGAAAGAACTGGATGGGTGACTATTAGTGAACTTTATGACCCCAGGAAGTGTTGTGGGTTGAATGTATGAGCTGCTCAGAGAAATTCTTAGATGGATAAATCCAAAGTATATCCTTGTCTTAGTCAAGGAATGCCATAAAATGCACCTTGGTGTTGGGTTTTGGGGGGGGTGGTTAAAGGAGCTAACTTAATCCATCTACCTTGAGATCCATTTATTTACATTTTTAGATACCTGATATTTGTTGGAAGCAGGGCCAGTACATTGACCACACACACACACACACACACACGCACATGCCACACATGCATTCTTTTGCCCTCATATCATTTGTGATCTAGTGGAGTAGGCAAACAAATAATTTTCTAAAGCTCTATGTGAATGGAATCATTGTCAGGCAGGTACTAACAATTGCCTATAGAAACAACACTGAAAAAGGAGTAATTGCTTCTGATGTGGGAGAAGAGAATGCCATCTCAAGACCTTAGCACCTGAGCTTCACCTTAAAGGCTCAGTGGGACTGGGCCAAAGGGGAAAATAGGAGAGTGGAGAGTCTAGCCTGAGGAATCAATCCAAGCAAAGTAGAGAGGAATTGTGATGCTCAGGGGCTGGTGAGCAGTGGGGGAGAGCTGGAACGTGGGGTGCAGAGCAAGACAGCGGGAGAAGAAGCCAGAAAAGAATGTGGCACAAATCGTCCACAGATAAGAGTTTAGACGTAAGTTATAGGCAATGGGAGTCCTTAATGGGTATTGAAAATGGAAGTGGCATGATCTTGTCCATGTTTTAAGAAGATGACCATGGAGCAGTGTGGAGAAGCAGCTGGAGCTGGGAGAGTAGAGGTGGAGTTGATGGGCTGTGGCAGAGATACTGATGGGGGCTAGTACCAGGGAAGCTCAGTCTCTGGACCAGGCCCCACCAGGGTCCACGGGGAGGATCCAGGCATTGGAGGTCATCTTGTCTGCATAAATGCAGATCCTCTTCCCATTGGGGGTTTCCAGGATGACATGAAGCTTTGTGATCACCTTAATCCTACAAAGCTGAGGACATTGTTACACATTTTAATTTAATGTAATTGCGCTTCTTGTGACTCTTCTGTATTTATATTTGGGCCAAAATAGCTCTCTAATAACCACATGAACTTAACATTTTCTTTAGAGAATTCAGGTGTTCGTTGGCATTACTAATCTGCATAGTATTTTTGCCAAAATCACATTCTCTGAGTATCTATGGACCTATTTTTATCAACATCTTGTAACATGCTAAGACCTTTACATGCACTGAAAAGTGTGTTATGCTGATACCCATATGTAAACTTGACAAGGATGATTACACTGAATCAGAATAAACGCCAACACTTTGCATGTGCTGTGTTCTTCGCACTCAGTTCTTGCCATGCTGTATTCGTGTTGGTTGTACTGCATGTATCGAAACAGATGTTTCCTCATCTAGATGGTCAGCTGCTTGAGAGCAAGGATCAGGACTGTTGTGACGGTGACAAGATGAGCGTGATAGGGGAGAGAGATCAAGCCCAGCCCCAAATACAGCGAGGACAATTGGCACTTTCTAGCCAGTGAGCAGAGGGAGGAGTCAGTGCATAGAAATCACTAAAAGGAAGCATGGAGGGGGGTAGGGGCATTCTTGCTAAACCAGCTACCAGGATTCTTGCCAAAGGCAGGTCAAGGGCCTGGACATCCGAGGTCGAGGATGAGGAACTAAATAGATATTAAGGGAGATCAGATATCAAGGGTGAAGAATTCTCTCTAAACCCACGTGCTGCAAATGGACTAGGCAGGCCAAAACCAAGACCCAAGGTCAACGAAGCCTAGTCCAGAAGAGGGCTCAGAGGTGCCTGACTAATGCTGAGTCAAGGAGAGTCTTGTTTGATGTCTTGAAACTGGAAAACACGCAGTGTTATGTATGTGTGCTGGGAAAATCTGCATGTTTCTATGCTGTTTGATTCCAGACCAAGAGGCATCACTAGGGAGTTTTGTGTAACAGTCAAGGGGGCTCTTAGGGAAGGAGGTGGCTAGTACATTAATGTGGGCAAAGGAAAGGCCCAAACTTCTTGGGGCTCTATTTGGTTAATTTTTAAAAAGGCAAATATTCTGAACAGAAAAAGTCTACCTTCAGGATCAAGTGATTGAAAGTACCTAGTCAAGAATTTTATGGAGGGAAATAGAGCGAGAGAGAGAGAGAAAGGACTATGATGGTACCATGAATTGAACTAAAAAAAAATATATATGATTTTTTACGTTCAGACTTGAAAAGGGTTTCTAATGGGCCCCGGTGGGGCCACGTACCTTTCCTGCTCGTCTTCAGACCTTGAAGAACTAAGGATAGAAGAAAAAATTGACTAAGATGGATAACATCGAGCACAGACTATGAGAAAGCAGTGGTCTCTTGCAGCCCAGGGCGTGGCTGCCACGGCTGATTGTATTGTTTAGCTTGAAAATGGGATCGTCGCAGGCAAGAATTTGTGTTGCAGAAAGCAGGAACTTACAGAAAGTGGTAAAATTTCCTCTTTGCGTTAGACCCTAGGACTACAAAGGAAAGGAGTTTCCTCTGACATAGAAACTTGTTCAAATGTGAAGAAACTGAAAATGCAGTGGGTTGAAAATCAAAGTTTCGATATTTTTTATTGTTGTTTTATCACACAAGGTTCACGGCTTGCATTTGGGGACAATGTGTAACATAATCAGAACGCTGTTAAGCTGTTAGTTGGAAAGGCACACACTCACCGGGCCATTCAAAAGGACCTCTGGTGTACTGGGGGTCTTCGGAGCTGAAACCAGCAATCCAGCTCCCCGGGGACCCCATGGGGTGGCACGTGGGGGCTTCTTGGGCTGGCAAGTGTAACATGACTGGTCTGGGTGGTCAGCAGAGCAGTCAGAGAAGAGTGCTAGCTCCCAGGTGCCCAGGTTTCTCCTTGTCCCTTCTCTGTCTCTGGGCTGCCGTTATTGGTCAGCTGTGTCTTTTTCTTCTGTATGAGTAAGGACATGGAGTGTCTGAGCTTACTGCATTGGCAGAACGGAGACTTTGGAAAGCCAAGTAACTGTTTTGTTACCAACGTGAAGTGTCAAAATGCCATCGGCTCAGGGCAACGCGGTTCCCTTACTTAGGAGGCTGTGTGGGCTGCACCAGAGGGATCTGAGCTGTACTTGCAGGAACATGATTTATCTTTTGCTTTTAATAGTCCATTTATTTCCCACCTACCTTCTTCACCCCATAGTGCCCTGTTGAATTCATACTTCTCTGTAGAATGACATTTTGTCCCCATGGAAATGATAGCGTTGAATCTGGAATTTTATGAATGCACTTTACCATCTGGTAGTCTAGGTGTAGAAGAGGTAAAAATGACCTTGACAGGGATTCACAAGCTCTGATCTCATACTAAATCTTTTCCCCCCCTCTTTGTCTGACTTTTTAATTTAGAAACAAAAAGTTCACTGTGGAATAGTAAGTCGGGGAGCCAAGGGCGAGCAGTGGCTTCTAAGGACGCAGAAAGTAGAAGCTAAACCCGCACTTGTCTCTTTAGTTTCTTAGTGTTGCAAGAGATTCCTGAAACCTGAAAATGCTGGAATCAACGGTCAGGCACTGAATTCACGGTGAATGTAATTAGTCTTGTCCCTTGGCTTCATTCAACCCAAATGAGTGAAAGTTCATCCTGAACTGACTTCTCGGGCCAATCCGGCACAAACACGCTCATTGTGATTTAACTTCACATTTTAAAAGTTAAACACTTGCGTGCTTTCATAATCGTTCTGCTCCTCCCCCGTGAAATTCAGCAGTGCACTGTGCATCTTCCCTCCCTTGGGCGGGATTCAGGAGCTGTTGGGGGGACACAGCCCCTGCGAAGTCAGAAGAGCAGGCAACAGTGCCACCAGAAAGAAAACACAGCCCATGTCTGTGGTCGCAATTCAGCTGGCATCCAAGAACTGACTTCCTGTTTAGGCTCCTTCGTGAGCAAAAGCTTGGTTTCAGATCTTAATTCTGTTTTGGCTTCAGGAGCCCAGTGCCCACTCCGGGGTCACGTTGAGACCAGGCTGACTCAGGAAGGAGCCCTCCTGTTGAGTCATCCACCCTATTTCCTGTGGGTCCGGAGTTTTCTTTGGAGACTTTTCATCCAAGTGGCCCCTGGCCTCGGCCCGAGGAGTCTGGAAAACTCGGAACGATGAGACTTGAACATTTGCAGGACGTACTTACTTGTACACTTCATCACTATAGAAAAGCATCATTTCATCCCCTGAGCAGTTAATTCGAGGAGAAATAGAAAACCAAAGCAGGGGCGGGGGGAGGGGGGGAGCGGAGAAAATCAGAGCATTCTCTCGTGATGTGTGTACATCTCCCATCGAAGCTTTTAAACACTCCCCCTTATGTGGGCACTTTGCCGGGGTATAGACGTATTGGAGTGGGACACGGTGCCTGATTTTTAGAGATTTGTAATCAAAAACAGATGATCCTAGGGCAGGTTGTATGTGTGTAAAGCCACACGTGCAAAAATTGAAAATACTTTAATAGGCTTACCTTTCTCACCACTGATTCAGGTTAAGGGTAGGCACCTAAGGAAACGGTGCTCAAGAAATATTAGTCTCGAACCCTCATGAACTCAGTGTTGACTCAGTAACATAGGAAGGAATCACGGCAAATCCGGAAGGATAACTGTGTAGTCGTAAGTCTGGCGTAGTTATTTTCATGCTGGGCTAGTGAGAAGGAGGCACAAGAAACATTTCATCACATGGAATAAAAAAAAAAAAAAAGATTATTTTTTTTAAGTAGAACTACACTTTCAGAATTCTCGACAACCAACGTTGTTCAGAACCGTATATCTGAAATAACACAGGCTTCCTAAAGTGAAGAATTCCATGGGGCAACAGTACTTTGCGCCATGTCTCTTTTTCCTTTGTTGCTTGATCGAGTATCAGTTCAGGGCTTCACTGTCTTTCCACATTTCCTTTTTATACTTCCAAGAGGTTACAAGAGGACAGTTGAAATTGATGATCCCCAAGATAGATCACATCTGATAGAACTGCCACAGCCCATTGCCATTAGAAGGTTCTCCAAGAACAACACACACAGGAACTGGTCCTGCTGTTCTTGATGGTCTAGAGAGCCCCCCCCTGCCCTCCTCACGTAGAGGGCTGACCTCTTCCAGCAGGCTCAGCAAGCACTGCCCCCACCTCCCGACAGAGGGGCTCGTAGCAGGAAAGGACGATACAACAGCAATAGCCATCAGACTCTGCTCCAAGGGGAGTGTTCTGTTGGACTCCAAGATAATCATTAAGTGGTAATTATTAAAATTGTGATGAATGTTCCATGTAAAACATTAAAGTTTCTCGTTTTAACCCTGTTCAAGCAGTAAACTTATGTCATGGGTTTTTCCCCACCCAAATATATTTTGTAAATGGGATGCTTAGAGTTTTGTTGTGGTTTTTGTTTTTTTTTTTTAAGTTGGGGGGGTGGTAAAAAAGAAGAGGTGCTACATGGGGGATAATTCTCTTTATCTGATTGATGTTTTAATTTTATACAGCAACTATTGAATCAGGCAGCTTGTATTTAGTATTTTCTTTTTTCTTTTTAAGATTGTATGTATTTGACAGAGAGAGAGAGAACACAAACAGGCAGAGTGAGAGACGGAGAAGTAGGCTCCCCACTGAGCAGGGGGCCCAATGCAGGGCCCGATCCCAGGACCCTGGGATTATGACCTGAGCTGAAGGCAGATGCTTCACCGACTGAGCCACCCAGGAGCCCTGTACTTAGTATTTTCAAAACAAATATGTGGAACAGTTGAAAATTATGGTTACGACATTGCACCCAAATTGTCTACTTGTATACATTTTGTACTTTTGTATGTACACCTTAACTCCCTACCTAGACTGAATAAGTCAGAAATTACCTGTAAATTTCTATGCATCTTCCTGAAACGCCTAGCTCACAACTAATCAGAGTAGTTAGAAGTGCAGACCGTTGGAGCTAGAGAACCATCCAAATGATACCTGGTTAGTCAGGGAGCCCAGGTTTACCTAGGGAAATGCCTACTCTCCAGTGACAGTGTTGTCTTAACTTCGTGTGGGAAGAGGAGGGGGCTATTTTTGCATCTACAGAGTTGTTACTACATTCCAGTTTGATAACATATGTCAACTAATCAACGTGAGCTTCTATCTACTGCAGAAAAGAAATGTGTGGATTAAATCTGTAGACAACAAGATCATTAAGAAAGGTTGAGCACATTCCATGCAAACTGGATTCTTCCGAATAAATGCCTAAAACAAGAAATGCTAAACTCACTTTCAGAAGAGGTGAACCTGGGTAATCTCCAGCTGCTTCAGGCTATCATACAAATAGATTGAGAATCACACAATCAGAGGACCTCAGAAGGATCCGAATCACACCAGGTGACCTAGTGACCTCTCCAGTATCCCAAAGCCAGTTGTGCCGAGGAAGGAACTAGATCCAAAAAACCTGCTGATGGGACACCTGGGTGGCTCCGTCGGTTAAGTGTCCGGCTCTTGGTTTCAGTTCAGGTCATGATCTCAGGGTCCTGGGATCAGCCTGTGTCAGGCTCCCTGCTTAGCAGGGAGTCTGCTTGAGATTCTCTCTTCCTCTGCTCCTACCCCCTCTTGCATGCATGTGCAAGTAAATAATCTTTAAAAAATAAAATAAAAATAAATAAAAAGCCTGCTAATTCCCCATCTACTGATCCTCATAGTTCAAACCCTGTTTGAACCATCGGTGATCATTGATCATGAGTCTTTATTCTCCTGTTCAAGAAGTACTATGCTAAGGATTCATTTCCTCACCTGTGCATGCACACCTAGCTAGAGTATATTCTATTTAGGAAAGTCAACAGTGTGACATGCACCTCAAAAACAGATTCCGTAGGTAAAAACATATGGGAAACTCTCTAATACCATTTTCCTCTTGGTGATTTAGAACACACAGTGGCATTTAAAATCTTTGAGAAGCTATGTCATTTGAACAAAAAAAGTTTGACTCTGAATCCTAAAGGTATTTGCATGCCCAGTACAGCACCTATTAGCATCTGGGAGAAAACATGTTCCTAAAGGCATATTCAGAAACACTGCATGAGTTCCTCAATTTCCAAACTAGGGTGTTTCAGAGTAAGTGTTGGTAATCACCAGGTTAGGAATTAGGGAGAGAGGGTTTAAGGGGGGAGGCTGGGGGGGGTGGGGGGGCAGGCGTAGAGAATTTAAAGACTTAAAGAAAAGAATGCATTTAATAGGGTCCTATATAAAGGTAGGAAGCAAATGAAACCACATGGTGTTTTTTTTTTAAAAAAGACTTTTAGTCTAGTATAGCAAATTATACTCAAAAGGCACAGATACTAATTTCTTTGTAAAAATATCACATCAGAAAGACAGAATTTCTTCAGCTGCAACCCACCTTGACAATCCAAAAGGCAAATGTGTCCAACAGAATTTTATCAAAGGCTCCAAGGAATAGTACATTAATAAGATGTCACATTGCAAAAGGAATAATTAACAAGCCCCACAGTCTCTGGGCTCATCTCAGGATATTTGCTTTTATATATTTGTGCTCCAGTCTGCTTTGCAATATCCCCTCTACGGTCCTCATTTGAAAAGGGGGAAGGTTTGCTTAAAGAATCCAGCATGTTCCTTCTTGGCCTTTTTATACCTCATTAATCAATTTCATATGATCTTGACTGACTTTCACTTAAAGTCAGTTTAAGAACCACAAAGTGGTTAAGTGTTAAGGGAATTCTAGTGTAAAAAAAAAAAATCTGCATCTGTTTTTTGGGTGTTTTTTTTTCCCCAAATACAGAAAAGTCTGCCTGCTCAAATAGTGAACAGTGATGTTGAGTAGGTCGTGATTTAAATTTTAGTGTCACCGAAGACCAATTTTTTTCTACCCTCTGGTTGCTGACTGCATTTTGAGATTTGGCAGGAGAAGCTCCAAACCAGTGACCAGACTTTATGTTGCCATGAGCATGCCACGGGGAAAATGGAAAATGTTTCTGTACACAAACACGAAAAACCCAGCTTCAGGAAAGAGCAGCTGCTTGCAACAGCGTGTGATGAGTGAGGCCCAGTGGACAGGCTTTGGACCAGACCTGAGTCCAAGCACACAAAAATGTCACTCAGCCAAGTAGCATAGAGCACACTTTGTCTCTGGTTCCATTACCTCAGAAAATATGGAGCCCAGCAAAGCAAACACAAGAGCACATCTCATAAAGCACAAAAGAAATTCTGTCTCTTCCTATTGCCTCACCTTATGCTGAAGCAAATGCAATTTGTGTTTCTTCGAAGTCCTAGGACAGGGTAGTGCTAAATGCAACCTGAACCCAATTCCAAGAAAAGAAGACTGGTCAGTTCCAAACCTTGGTATCCAAATCTTAAGGCCATGTCTGTTTAAAATTTTTTAAAACTTTATTATGAACTTGTAGCAAGCTCTGTCATTTGCATGTATGTTCATCACCTTCATGGGAAAAAAAACTGTACCCTAAGAAGTGATCTGCCTCTGGGGGGTCAGCTTTTAACCACAGCACGGTTACAAATCACAGCAGGTCTTAAACCTGGGGAAATGTATCTTTACACTGATCTAACAGTAAGCCAAAGGATTTTCTGTGGAATGAGAACTATTTAGTTCAGGTGAGAAAGGAGAGGGAGAGAACAGGCATTTAAGTGGAACGTCCTCGAAGCCCCGAGGCCCTGCAAACGCCCCCCCCCCCCCCAGCTGCTGTGGGCAGGTCCCCGGTAGGGCTTGTCTCTGTGAGGCTCCACTTCCTCCTTTTGGAGCATCCCTGCTGCAGTGAGGTCCCCAGTCAAGGTCAGGGCTGGGCCCGCAGGAAACTGCAGCTTACACGCCCAGCTTGAGCGCTTCTGCTTGTTTTCCAGGTCTCTCCTGGGGTAAAATTAAGGTCCTTTGAAAAATGGGTGTCTCGGCCCCCGAACAGACTGGTTTTCCCAGCACCCTTCCCGACAGTGCTTTCCTTCCCGAAACCATTTAGGACTTCCCAGAGTCCACACACCGCGCTACCCTCTGCTTGACAGAATAGAGTTGTGTAGTCGCATTGGCTCCGTCTACCTCCCACGGGATTTGGTTCTCACCAGTGTAAACAGATCCCAGTGATATTTCTGTTTATTCCTACAGAAGTTTGCCATCAGATAAGTGTTAACTTAGCAAACACATTTGCTTTGCAGAGCCGAATGCACCACTGGTTAGCAAGACTTTTCCCACTTAGAGAAACACATTTTTCCCCCTGTGGGCAGTCACCCCACTCATTGTTCAACAGTCAGCAACAAAGAAAAGCAGTGATAGCAAGTGAAGAGGGAAGGACCTACTGTCCCGCGAGAGCGCAAACGGGCAGGAAACTACCCCTGCCAGGGCTTTGCTTGCTGCCCTCCCGGGACCACCCAGCTAGCTGGGTCACTAAGTGTCACCTGCAAACTTCCAGGGGCAACTCTCGCCAGATTGGGTTTCTCAAACAAGGAGCTGAGGCAGTGAATGTTGAGAGCAGCGATGGGGTCCCTTCTCACCCATCACCTGTCCTGCATCTTACTCTGTGTCCCCCTCCTATAAATCTGCTCTGTCCACTTGGCCCTTCACATGTGGATTCTGCCTCCCCACGTCCAATTCTGCTCAGACCACTTAGCCTGCTAGACCTTCGGGGATCCATGCTGCTGGATGCCCATGGTCGTATCGGCCCTGATCCCCCGCAGTCCTTACTGGGATGCCAGCCCTCTGCAGACACAGCCCCTCAGGGGTTGGGAGAAATTCCCATGAGTTATTGGGTAAATCACCAGAGGTGAGGGGCACCCAGGGGTCAGGGCTGTGGCCAAGCGTGGCCCAGGGATAAAGGGGGTCCTATGAGCTTTCATTGCACACAGTGTGGAATCAGTGTGTGGCTGACTGAGTGACAGAGCTAAATCCTCATCACATCTGCAGTGACTCACAGTGACTCACAAGGCATTTGTGATATCTGCGATCCTTACATGTTGGGCTCAAGGCTGACAGTCTAAGGGAACCTGGCTCTGACCACATGTCTTTCGCTACGGTTTATAACACTCTTTAGACATCAGCAAGAATGTCCACATCTCTGGTTTGGGGCTCCATCGTAACTAAGTATTGTTTTATTTTACTTGACTTAGATCATGGATGGTCCTACATGGAGTTTTCAGCTTGTGTTTTCCAGTGCCCCATGTCAGGTGGTGATACCCCTGCTGCTCCTCAGAGAGAAACCCTGAAACCAATGTTGATTGACAGCCTAGATACAGGCCCCACCCCCCAGGGAGATTGATGCAGGATGGGGTGCTCGAGGCAGATGAGAACCATCTTATTTCTTGCATCAAAATAAATGTTGGTTCCCGTCGTCCTTTCCTCCCACCAACACCGTGGGTTCTGAACTCAGCACCTCTTCCCTGGGGCTCTGTGACAAGAGATGGCTTTCCAATGCTGTTCTCTTGCCATTTTAGTCCAGTACACACATTCCTACGAGATCAGTCTTCATAAACTACAGACACAAGCTCTTGTTCCTTCCTATTGCCTGTTACACTCAACCTGAATCCAGCTGCCTCAGATCACGTGAGCCCAGCCAACCTAAGTTGCCTCTACTGCCCCTGCAGCCACGTAAAGCTCTCTATCCTCCTCTCTGCCACTCCAGACCCTTCCTTCCCTGTCTTCTCCAGCACACAGCTTCCTCTCCTCCACTATTCAAGTTTGTGTCCCGGCTAGTCTGTCCTGTACCACCTTTAACCCCTCTTTACTTGCTCCATATTATCATCGTGACCTTGAAGGCAGGAACATCGTGTGAAATCTCTCTTATATGCTCCAGGGCACTGGGTACAGAACAGCCAAGGAGCAAATACTTGTTAATCAGGAGACTCCCAGAGAGGCCAGTTCCACGCAGCACCAGCTGGCAGAGACTTGCCGGAGTGGAAGGGTCCAGAGGGCCCCAGCTAGAGGTCTGGGTAGATTTTTGACCTAATGAGGTTATCACTGCAAGCTGCTTGTGAGCATGTAAAGCCAGGGCTGCCTTGCACACGCCATGCACATGTCCTTCTGAAACTGTCAGGTGAATGAAGATAGAGGTTGAATAATAAGTTTGGTTGATTTTGCTTAGCCACTGCTGCTTTGCACTGTGTGGCTGAATTTAGTCAAAACCAGTTTCCACTCATTTTATTAGCGAAGGAACCAAGTTTATAAAAAGATATTGAGGGGGTGCGTGGGTGGCTCAGTCCGTTGGACGGCAGGTTCTTGGTTTCGGTTCAGGTCATGATCTCAGGGTCCTGGGACCCAGCCCTGCATTGGACTCCGCACTCAGCAAAGAGTCTTCTGGAGGATTCTCCCCCTCACTCGTCCTCTGCCCCTCCCCTGCTTGCTCTCTCTGTCTTTCTCTCAAATAAATAGAAGGAAGGAAGGAAGGAAGGAAGGAAGGAAGGAAGGAAGGAAGGAAGGAAGGAAGGAAAGAAAAATTGAGAGGCAGAAAGGGGTTGTGAAAGCCGGGGAACCTGGCTGGGTAGCACAGGGCCTTGGAATAGAAGGTACGTAGGGAACTACTTTACCAAATCTGTATCTTTGCATTTTTCATGAAGGTCACAAAGCAGCTACCACGATTACTCTTCCTGCTGCCCCTCTGCTTCCCACCAACGGGAGAGTCGTCAGATCTCAGGCAGTTTGGGTCAGCAGAGTCGCTTCTAGAAGACTGAGCTCATCTACCCACCCAGAGTTAAGGTCCTCCACAAACCCCACCAGACCCCACAGAGGCGCCCCGTGGGTGTGATCCAGTGAATCACGGAAGCGATTGTTGGCCTGAATCTGTCCACAGGCTGTGGCTATTCTAAAAAGCCGCGAAGTTCCAGAAGATACTTAGACCTGCCACAGGTCTTTAGGACCACTTTTACTCTGCCCTGAACCAAAACTGCATCCTGAGGTCCCAGGGAGGCCTTAGAGGACCCTGATGGGCCAGGTCCTCTGGTTTAGGTCAGGGCAGACATCCAAACCATTGTCTCGCCAGTGTTCTTATTTTGGAGATGAGAAAGGGGTTGGTGATTTGCCCCCTTTGATACCAGGCACTTCCACACACATGATCTCAGTTAATCCCTAAAACCTGACCTGCAGGAGACAGATTTGGGTGAGCATTCCTATTTTACTAAAGATCCTAAATCTCGGAGAGGTGAAGTCGTGTGCCCAAGATAATACAGCATGAACTCAGATCTGGAATGATGGTCCACATGCTTTCCAGAGGCTTCTGCTGGATTGAGAGACCAGTGCCTCAGTTCTGCAACTGATAGCTTCATGAGCTCGGGTAAATTATTTTTCCCTATGAGCCTCACTCTCCCCCTCTTTCACAAGAGCCAAGACTCCCGACCTTACTGGATTTTCAGGAGGATTAAATGAAATGTAGTCGCTCAAGAAAAATGCCAGCCCAGGCCCCCATGCCCACAGCTGGAGTTTCATAAGGCTCTGCTGATCTTTATAGGGATAAATATGAAAAAAAATTTGAATTTCTACCTAGCACTTCCTTTAAAATATACTTTGCAAAAAGAAAGAAAAAGAAAAGCAGCAGTGAAAAAGGTTTCAGGTCTCATTCCAGATATATTTTAAGGCTCTATTCCTTTTCCAAATTTGCAGCCAATGTCAACAAATACTTAGTTTGTCTAATCTCTTTGTGGTTTGCATAGAAGGTGGATTGACTGTTTTGCAGAGTTGGGACTTCCTGTTTTTCCCTGATCAGTGTTTTTCTCTTAATTCTTCAATTTTTGCATCAGCCAAGAAAACATGCCGTAGTCATATGGGATTAGTCTGAAGTCCCATATGTGTTTGAGAGGATTAGAAATTAGGTGATATCATCGTTTATGTCATATTTTATCTATGTAATGTATGCTCATCTTCATATGAAAGAAAGTAATTATAAAGAAACATTTTTCTTCTGTGGAAATGGTCTTTTAGAAAGACCAAGGGGAAAATCTTAATGTGTTTTAACTTGTGAGGAAACATCATATTATATTGAGCAATCAAAAGGCATCATAGGGGCGCCTGGGTGGCACAGCGGTTAAGCGTCTGCCTTTGGCTCAGGGCGTGATCCCGGCGTTGTGGGATCGAGCCCCGCATCAGGCTCCTCCGCTATGAGCCTGCTTCTTCCTCTCCCACTCCCCTTGCTTGTGTTCCCTCTCTCGCTGGCTGTCTCTATCTCTGTCAAATAAAATTAAAAAAAAAAAAAAAGGCATCATAAAGTTACTTTAAAATAGATTAAAATATATGGACAGAGTAATTACTTTTCCACAATGAGAAAATCTATGACTATTCAAAGCCATTGTTTTTATCCTTGAAGCACAGTTTTTAAAATCTGAACTTTGCCATTTAGAAACTTGACAAATCACCTTGAGAGACACCCTTTTGCTCTCAGTAAAATAGGAAGAAATATTTACTTTGGTTTATTCCTTAGCGTTAAGGAGAGGTGATCAAGCCAAAATACTGAACACCTCAGAAAGTTTCTAGAAAACGGGCTTAACTTTTTCGTCACCGACACTACGGAAGCATCACGTGAGTTGAGTGTTTACCTGGGGGGTTAATGTGTTGTGGGAATATTAAATTTGCTTTTAAAGAATGCATTTAAGCCATAGGAAGCTCAGGAGTGGTAAAACAACTCTAACATTGACGTTGGAACAATTCTTAAATTCTTACAGAAATGCCGTCATGTGTGATGCCAGTGAGGTTGATGGAGTTACACCCAAGCTACATCTTTTTTTTCTTTTTACACAGCTGTTTAGGGCACATTCCATAACACCTTTGTTCCAAAGTTCCCTTTTTGACTCATTGTGATCAGTTAGGATCCTTTCCCCCTCCGCACGACTCAGATGGCTGCGCGGCGGTGTTGATGTCTTCGCACTTGTTCCAGCCGTCGTCCTTCTGCGTCTCTCTCTTACAGCCTTTGTACTGTCCTCCCCCTCAGCCACCTTTTTCATCCTTAGCTCTTGGGAGTCTGTCCTCCTCCTTGCCATTCAAAAGTGCCCTAATCCGGGGACGCCTGGGTGGCTCAGTGGGTGAAGCGTCTGCCGTTGGCTTGGGTCATGATCCCAGGGTGCTGGGATCGAGTCCCGCATCGGGCTCCTTGCTCAGTGTGGAGCCTGCCACTCCCCCTGCTTGTGCAGTTTCTCTCTCTCTCTCTCTCTCTGTCACAAATAAATAAACTCTTTTTAATCCTTACTACAGTTCATCAGTGAGTAAACTATTCATCTAAGCCCCCAGTTCTACGGTGTTTGAGGGATATAGACAGAATGAGATGCCTTTACGGAGTATGGTGTGGTTGCCTGGCAGCGCGCTCTTCCATGCTCAGCGTGCACGACATGGTGACCGTAAGTGCTTCACGGTCTGTTTGCCGGTGGAGCATGTACATTGGTCAGTAAAGAGCGTGGTGCCAGGCAATACACCCGGCTCCCTAAGTATATTTAAATGAATGAAATAGTTCTGTGGATAAATAGATGGTGAAGATAAGCCTGTGCCAGGAGCTGTTGTGCGGCTGAGATTGGTTACAGAGGGTTCCGGAGGAAGAAAGTCCTGGGTCGCCGAGGATGGGCAGAAGGGAGGAGGCAGAGCTAGCATCTCGATCGGGATTAAGAGAGAGCACAGTGAGGATGTTCAGGTTGGGCCCTTACCGGGGGAGCAGTGACAGCCTGTGGAGTTTATAGGACCAGAAGCCTTCTCTGACCCTGTAGCTGGGTTAAAGACCTTGCTCTAGTGGCACTGTGTTACCATTGTTGTTTTACTTGTTCTTAAACAAATCACGATTTAGGTGCTAAAGTCAAAAAAAGAAGTAGGTCACGGAGGGCTTCCGCAACAGCGGGAGGGTGAGTTAAACAGAAGATTCCTCTTTCCTCATGCTCAAAGGTCTAGATTTTGGAGACTGGCAAGTGTCTTTGGCCAGCACACAGCCTCCGGGATTCAGTCTTACATTTAAAACTATCACAAATCATGGCATTTTCACGCACAAGTAACAAGGGGGTGTCTTCTAGAAGGTGTTGTCACCGGTGATCAGAAAGAGACGACAAAAACATATCGTTTGCTTTGTGGGGTGGCGGTCAGTGTGGCACCCTAGGAAGTTGGCATTTTTTAAATTTTATGTGCGTTGATGAAGTTGCTTTTTTTTTCATTTCAAACTGTGAAAGTAGCATATGTTCTTTGTTGTAAGTAGAACAATGCAGATGTGTGTGTAAAGTTAACAGTTTTCCCCTCCCTGCCCCACTTAGTCTTAACCCCTTCTAAAATAACCTGTATTGACAGTTTGGTAAATGTCACTCACCAACCTTCTCTCTGCTCATACCAATATCTTTACACGGTTTTGAGGGTCTTTCTTTTTTATATTTTTTTGATGGAGTAAAAATATACCGTATTGCTGAAGTGCAGTCTCCTTCTACATAACACTGTATATGGGCTCCTTTCTAGTTCCTTACGTGTAGTTCCACTTCGTGCTTTATGAGTCCTGGGCAACGTTCCCCTGCGTGCATGTACCGTAATTATTTGGCCTTTCCTCTACTGGGGGACAGACAGATTGTTGTCACTTGCCGGTCATTACAAAGAATGGCTCTAATGACCACCTTCCTATGCATGGCGCTATGTTCTAGTACTTTTATTTTGTTGGGATAGCTTCCTTTTTTAAAAAAGATTCTATTTATTTATTTGAGAGAGAGAGAGACAGAGAGCACAAGCAGGGGGAGGGGCAGAGGGAGAAGCAGACTCCCCACTGAGCAGGGAGCCCGAGGTGGGACTCGATCCCAGCACCCCAGGATCATGACCTGGGCTGAAGGCAGATGCTTAACCCACTGAGTCCCCCAGGCACCCCTGGATAGGTTTCTGTAAAGGGGTTGCTGGATCAAGGAGTTTTGGTATATTTTTAATTTTAATCCCTCTTGACATATTCCTTGCCACAAGATTATATCAGTGAACAATGCAGCCATGACTGCATAAGATTTCTTTCCCCTTGGGCCGCATCTTCATCAGCCCCGGATTTTATCAGTCACTTACATTGTTTAAATCTGATGGTACTCTTGTTGTTTCTGTTTTTATTTCCCTGCCTCCTGCTGGGGTAGAACACCTTTTCATGGGCGTACGCTCCATCAGCTTTCCTTTTTCTCTGAGTTGCCCACCACATGCGGAAGATTCCTTACCGTGGAGCCACAGACAGAGCCCAGGGTATGACCCGTAGACCTCTCTGGAGTCAGGTGCTGCCAGAATGACTCGCAGATCTTTCCTGTTGGAATCATTAGGGCCGTGACTGGGGGCCACACCGCTTGAACAGATGCCTTTCCCGGGCACTGACGGGGAATCTCCCTGGAAGCTTCTGAAACTGCTTGTCCTGTAGGCTTCTTTGCCCAGACTGCAGAGTAGAGGCTGACCGGGCCTGTGCTCTGCCACCTACAGCAGCTTTGCTCGGCGCCAGGAGCCTGCTCTTTACTGCTTTCTAAGAGAAAAGCCTCAAGGCAGTTTTAACTCAACCTCACATACCTTTTACATAAGTGCTCCCCAGTTCCCCAAACCAAATAGCCATTACATAAAAATAATGATTTCCTTCAGTAATAGTGATTGTCAGTGGTTCCCTGTCTGGTCAGGTGATGACACGTGTCTGTGCAAGGCCATCCACACGCCTTCCCCGCTTTGCTGATGGTGGAGAGGTGGCCTACCCCCCACCCCCCACCACCTTCAGTCTAGCGCAGCAGGATGCCAGCACGCCCGCTAATGTGCCACTGGCTTCTCCTTTGGGCAGCACCACATACCAGCCATGAACCTTGAGCAAATCACGGAATCTCTTTGAGCCTCCGTCTCCGTGTCTACACAGTGGGAATTTTCAGCACTTACCCTGTTGTTGCTGCATTGTTAGATAAAACCAATCATACGGGGCGCCTGGGTGGCTCAGTCAGTTAGGCATCTGCCCTTGGCTCAGGTCATGATCTCGGGGTCCTGGGATTGAGCCCCACATCGGGCTCCCTGCTCAGTGGGGAGTCTGCTTCTCCCTCTGCCCCTCCCCCTGCTTGTGCTCTCTGTCTCTCTCTCTCAAATAAATAGAATCTTTAAAAAATAAATTGTGAAATAAAACCAATAAGAGAATCCGTGAAGGCACGTTCAAGAATGACATACTGCATACATTCTTCTCGTGATCCATAAATGGTGCCTGAATGAATCAACAGATATGCCGTCTGTGGCTGCGGCATCCTGCCGGGCTCTGAAGACCAAGTGGAGAAGGGACAGATGTCTCCTTTCACTGGGTCCCCTTTGTCCTTCTCGTCCATGTAGGTGAAAGGGCTGAAGAAGACAACTCCTCGGGCTCCTTGGATTTCCAAAGATAGAAAACCTGAATTATAGTGAATCTGGATTTTTAGGCTGAAGCTAGCATGTGTATTTACTCTCTCAGGCATTAGTGGTGTGAAGTAGTAAGTTATAAAAATACTTGTTGTTCTCTGTTTAGTTTTTAGAAATTTTCAAAACCTATAATTTTATCCATGTGATTCTATAGCTTATTCCTTTATTATATTAGGTGAAAAATATTAGGCATAAAGCATGGTTATAGCTGCAAAGGCAAAATAAATTCAGGGTGGTGTGTAGTTCTTTGACCCCTGCTACCATGACGATGCCATTTGACTCGTTCCTGGTTTGCTTGTGCTGCAGCGATACCCTCTGTCCTCTCTTGTGTTGTGTTCTCAACAGTTTACTCAGTGAGACAATATTACTTCACGTAAAATACCATAAATCAGGCCAGTAATTCAAACTAATAATAGCAGTGGGAGCATGGGGAGGTCATGGCAAACCTGCTTGCACACAAAGCCAACAGAGGGGATAGCTTTGTCACAATTAAATATTGCCCATTTTGTGTGTGCGTACATGTGCGCATGTGTGTGTCGGCCCTGGCACAGAACATCCATGGGCTGGATGTAGTCGCATGTGTAATGATCAATTTTTTAAAATTTAAATCCAGTGCAGCTGACATATAGCGTATTACTAGTTTCAGGAGTAGAATTTAGTGATTCATCAGTTCTATGTAACACCCAGTGCTAATGACCAGTGTTTACTATCTCACTCACCTCCTAAAAGCAATCAGATCAAAAGCCCAGAGCCTTATAAATCTTTCAAACAACTTGGCGTATGCCACTCTATAAATATCAGCAGTGAGTCATCGCTGAACCTTATGCAGAAATACATTAATCCCACCGCTGAGAAGCGAATGAAACCTTGACTAGGTTAAAGATACTGGGATGATGCATTATCTTATGTATAAAAGAAGCCGTAAGCATCCTTGTCCACGTCTTTAGAAGGCCACCGTTGAGAGCCTCTTGGCATTTCGACCACACTGGGAAAGACAGAGATGGCGCCTGAGCCTTGCCATCCAGCACACGTGGTGCTGTGCTCACAGGTGTCCTCTGTCCTCTGGGCCATGCTGTGGAGTGCCACTAGTGGGGCATACATGGCCCCATTCCCTGTGTCCTCATTTCCTTGGTGTGACCCAGATAAATGTGGTGACTTCAGCCTCACTCCACTCATCCTCTGGCTGTACACTTGTAGCATTTGCTGCACGTTACTGTTGGAAAATTAATCTTTACCTCAGGGTCTTTGGAACTTTTCCCAAGAATAGTCTTTATCCAAAAGTTCTCTTTGATTTGACCAGCTAATCCTGTTTCAAGTAAGCATTTGGTACCAACTGCCATCTCTAATTCCAAGTGAAAGGAGGGTTGACGTCAGTATGATGGAGTGATGGTTGGGATCACAGCTTGAAGTGAAGCTCTCTGGATTCTTCTCGCAGCTCTGTGTCACCTGGACAAGTGACTGAGCCTCTCCACACACCAGTTTCCTCACCAGGAAGCTGAGAAATAATAGTACCTCTTTCATAGAGTGGTGGGGAGAAGTAATGATCTTGGAATAGCATCTGCCACAGAGCAAGCACTCCGTCAATGTTACTGCTAGGGTAGTTTCATCATCACCATTATTGTGTTCGTTGGGTTTTATAAGGTCTAAATGCAAATAGGCACTCACATTTCATTCTGTCACTATAAATGCATTTAAAGCTGGACTGGAATGGAAGGCAACGAATGGATGACGCTTCTGAATGTTGCAGCTGAGTCCAAAAAAGGAATGGAGCCTCTGAGCTGCGCAGAGGTCCGCAGACAAGTGTAAGGTGCTAGAACAATCGAGGGAACAGTCTGTCACCAAGTAGAAAGAGGGGGTGTGTGCCAGCAGGGAGAGGGTAAGCGTCTCGGCATGTAAGCAGGGTCGGTAAGTATGAATGCAGGTGGACAGAAAGTATGGACAGTTAGCAAAAAGACTTTCCAGACCCCAGAGTTCATCTTCTATTCCAGCCTGTTGTTCATGGAGTTTTTGTGGGGTTTTTTTTTAATATAAAAGTATTTTAAACCTAGCTCTGAACTGGAGTGGATACAATCTTGAGATATTAATCAAGAAATACCACCATTTGGAGACCATAAAACGTTCTAAGTATAAAAACGTGTAGGATATTTAGGAATTTCACTAATAGTAAAGATATGAGGTCAAGTTGGGGCATAGTAGTTAAATGGCACACGAAGCTTTGGTTTTTTAAAAGTGCACTAGAAATCCGTAGTGACATTCCTTCCATGTCAAGCCCCCCGCCATCTTGAATCCAAGTTAAGTTAAGCCAGGTGAAGAAGCTTCACGTTTAAATGAAGGATCAAGGTGCTTTGAAGACGGTCCTACAACACTAACGTATATCTTTTAATGAACTAACATATTTCCATTTAAGAGGCCAAAAAATAAATTTTTTTTCTTTATTTCCCCCGAGATACTGAAGAAAGCAATGGGAGGAAACTGAGTTAGCCATACTTGGTACCTGTTTAGTAGTTTGTCTCTAGTCTTTATGGAAACTTCTGCAGGTGTGGGAAGTGACAGAAAAAGCCAGTGTCATATTTTGGACTTGCCCCGTGTTGTCTCTGTGCTTTCAGGAAGCACTAAATATGGATGGCACTGCTCAGAGCAATGACTTTGACTGCTAACGAGGCCAGACCGGGCTTCATTTTACTGCTGCTCCCTTTAAACCACAAGCTCGTGTGTGGGTGTCGAGTTCTTGGCTGGAGTGCCAGCTAAACAGAGCGAGGGTGTCTCATTTAGAGCAGTATAGATCCTTGAGAAAATAAAACATGGCTGGAAAATTACCGGGAAGACAAATGATCTAATTTAACCCAAACCACTTTCTAAAATACAGACGAACAGAACAATAACAGTGGAAAATTACAGGAACCTAGACTCCTTGAGAGGATTGAAATCCAAGGGTGCTGATTATCCATGACATTGAAAGAAGGTGCTCCCCACAGGTAGCTTTGCCTATACGTCTACTTCTGAATTCTCCACCCTTTCTCAAACTGAAATTTTCTGAGCACCCTGGGTTTGACAGAGATTTTTAAACTGTATCTATTGTGGCAATAGTGAGTTTGCTTCATGTCATAAAAGGTGTAACAGGATCAGTGAAGCTGGAGACAAAGGAAATAAATAGTCTTTTATCAAAAAGATTAGTCTAGCAAGACAGAAGTATTACCAAGCCCAGCGTCCCATTCGTTTTTCTAATCCAGGATGAGGCATTGAAGGAAGTATTCATCTTACTAAAAGTAAAAAAAAAAAAAAAAAAGGTAGGAATTTCAGCATTTCATATACTAATCTCTTGCTATTTTAGGAAATAATACCAGTTTCCAATTCAACACCTTTTTGTGGAAGAATTTGAAAAGCTCTTTCTTCATGAGCAACATGATCGTGTTTTTACCAATTCGCCATGAACGTCAGTTTCCAGATCGGGTTCTGACCGCCCTCGGCACTTCTTGAATTGTGCGCCTTCTCTCTCTCGATGCCTTGTTGCCCTACAAGCACCCATCCTTCACAATCTGGGGATTACTACCCTGGTTTGGTCAGGGGCACACCCAGCCCTCCGCAGGGTTCTCAGCTTCTCCAGGGTGTGGGCAAAGAAGGTTCTTTGCTCCTTTGACTTGACATCTTTCCCATGGCAGCTAACTTCTGTTACAGGATTTGACCCTATAGAGGAAGTCTGTCCTTCATTCCAGTTGACATCCACAGGATGGGAAAGAAGGGAGCCAGAAAAAAAGTCTTTGCTTAAGTTTTACACTCAAGAGGCTAATTATGTGGCCCGATGTCGCTTCTCTTTATGTCTGTGTGTCTGTAGTTAAGCAGCCAGCCCTTGTCCGATGCTTACCGGGTGCCCAGTGAGGCGTAATAGAAGGGACAACGGAAGTCCTTGCCTATCTCTTGAGAAAATACCAGAACGACAAGAATAGGTACAGCGCTCCTGCCATTAATTTGCATATTTATTTTAAATACATAGGTTCTACCAAAAATAGCTTTATTTACCCAGCTCCAAACCTGCAGCTGGAGGGTTTTGTTTTATGAACCACCATACGCAAGCTGTATGCACAAGTAACACGTTTGTTTATTCATGGATTGATTTTCAACAACGTGTGAGGTATGCTGAATAGACGTGGGAAACTGGTGAGAAGTCAAGCCGACCCTGCCTCGGGTCGTGTGGGGAGATGTGGGGTCAAGTAAACAGGCGAGCACAGTGCACCGTGTTGGCTGCAGTGAGGCGTCCTGGGTCCATGCAGGCGGCTGCAGGGCACGGAGCAGGGGGTAGGCTCCAGGGACGGCTCCCAGAAGATATGATCCCTCCACTGATGATGCGTTGACCAGGTGAATGCGTGGGACCGGGGTGGAGGTGATTCTGTGCAGAAAAAAGCTTAAGCAAGGGACCCTTATGACAGAGAGGCTGGTCTGTCCGGAAAACTGCAGTCAGTTCAGGCTTCACGGAGCGCACAGTACAGGAGGCAGTGCCGGGCAGGGTCAGCTCATGCATGGCTTTCGTACGTGTTCACTCATTGCCCAGCTATTTATCGGATGCTGACTAACCGTGTGCCAGACGTGCTGACAGACACTTAGAGCACAGTTTGTGGAGATCATGGTCTGTGAACGGGGTGCAGCCCTCAAGTACACTGGGTGCACCTTTAGGAATTTGGATTTTTGTGATCTGACCTCAGTGTGGAGGGTCGGAGGATGGCTTGGGGACAGGAAGAGCATCAGTGACCTGACCCAAGGCATGTCAGCGAGGCCGGAGAGAACTGGACAGATGCAAGAGTGACTGGGAAAGGAGTATGGATGGACCAAGAAATCTGTGGGATCAAAGGCATCCGGGGAGCTCACTCCTCCAGCTTCTGGGCGGGGACCCTGGGTACAGGCATTCGAACTGGAGCGCCAGAGGGGGCGGCCGCAGGAGCCCACGCGGTCTATTGATGGTGGAGTCAGTGTTGGAAGCGCGTGAGGCGCCAGTGGGACGTGTGAGGCGCCAGTGGGACGTTCAGCAGAGAGGTGTGGGTTTGGAGCTGGAGAGAAGTCTAAGAAGTCTGGAGAGATGGATTGGAGAATTCTGAGCAGACAGAAAGTAACTGAGGTTTGTGGGAGAGGGTGGGATCGCTGAGCAAGTGAGAACAGGAGAGGGCCCAGACAGAGCCCCGGGAACACCCATATTTAAGAGTTCAGGAAGGAGAGAGCATCAAGGAGAAAAGCTGAAGGGGAGAGAGATGGGAAGAAAACCTGGAAACCTCGATGCCACTGGAGCCAAGGGGGGAATGCGTTTCAAGGAAGGAGTAGCCAACAGGGTCAGATCCCTGAAGGGGTTGGAAAGGTGAGAACAGAAAAGTGCCCATTTGCTTTAGCGGGGAGTGGGGAGGAAGGCCGAAGCCCGGGCTCAGTGGGTGCATTCAACCCCCATTCCTGGTTGACCTGGGACACAGATGAGCTTCCTGCACTTGCACAGCTGCTATTCCCACAGGCTGAGGAGTACGTGGGGAGAACAGAAGAAAGAAGCTAGCGCTTTGTAGAAGTTATCTACGAAAGGAAGGCGAGAAAGCACGTGGGAACTAGAAGGAGTGAGGAGGCAAGAGAAGGTTTATTTTTAAGATGGAAAACACCTATGTGTCTGTAAGTGTTGATGGGAAAGAGCCAGTCATGGAGCAAGGATCAGACAAGCCAGAGAGGAGGATGGGGGCTCCTGTCAAGGTCAGGGGGTCATAAATGCAGAGCCCAGGTCGACAGCCCTATGGTCAGCCTGGTCAACTGGCCTTTCCGTTGTAACAGGACAGAGGTGGTGAGGAGGGGTTTGGGCAGGTGTGTTTTGTTGAGGTTTGTTTTAGGGAAAGAAACAATAAGAAATGTTATTTCTTTTTTTTATTTGTATTTATATATTTATTTGAGAGAGGGAGAGGGACAAGCAGACTCTGCTAAGCGCAGAGCCAAGCTTGGGGCTCCATCTCAGGACCCTGAGATCAGGACCTGAGCCAAAATCAAGAGTCAGACACTTAACCGACTGAGCCACCCAGGCGCCCCCCAAAATTTCAGTTCTGGTGGATCCCGTATTCCAGATGAAGAAAGAGGTGAGTCAGAGGGAACGAGGTAGGGCAGAGACGTGGAGAGAAGAGAAGGGGAAAGACGGAGGATGACAGGGCAGCAAAGAGCCGGCTGGAGGCTGGAGGCGAGTGGGGTGGCGGCCAGCCGTCGTGCCGGGGACCTGGTTCCGGCCGCTCTCAGAGCCCAAGTAGAAGCCTGTCAATCCAGAGAAAAGGGGAATAGGTAAATAACTAGATGAATCTGAGGTCAGAGATGTGCACACAGTAAAAATGGTGACGTTGAAATGTAGGGCACCGTAAGGAAGTACATAGAGGAGCAGCCAAAGAGAAGTCAAGAGAGAGACAAGTTGAATGAAAGTTCAAGAGATAAAGTGGGAGAAACAGAGAGGGCCTCACATCTCCCCAACGGGAGGTAGGCTGTGCACCTGTCCTCTTGCACCTGCTCCCCAGGGGAGACAGCAGTCCTCCCAGCTAGCAGGGAGTGCTTGCTGTAACATTGCCATGAAATGACTGCAGGATTGGGGTGAGTTGGTGGCTCTTGGCCTAAGAATCTGGTCTCTAGAGCCCAACTTCATCTCTTTTAGGGTTTAAGGATCTAAGACTGTTCATATCAGGGAGATCACATGTGGGATTTGTTAGCCATTTCCCTGGGAATTGTTTTGGTTTGGTTTAGTTTTGGTATTTACTTCTTAATATCCTGTGGCTTTGATAACTTTGTGAGAGGAAGAAAATCAGTCAACGGAGCGCCAAGAACCTGGCAGGCACTGGGGGAGACTAAGACAGGTAGGACACACTGAATGCCTTCTGGACCCAGACACATTTTTAAGTCAGACGTTCCATGTTGCTGATCGTCCACAGCTTAGAGAACACTGGTCTAAGGTGTGAGGAAGGCCTCGAGCCATCCTATCGGGGACCAGGACCGGGCTGTGATTGAAAGGCAGCTTTGTATTTACAACGGTTGGAATACTCTTATGCCTGGCTCTATTCTAAAGTGCCGTTACTGTGGAAAGTTCACGAACGTTTAGAAACTTGCCTTTAAATAGCAGGTGCACCTCTGTAGTTATGACAGAATTCTGACTCAAAGCCTAATTCATTCCAAAGACCTCCCAGACACCACTTTAGCTA
The DNA here is from genome assembly GCF_023065955.2 of Ursus arctos. Classification (NCBI taxonomy): domain Eukaryota; kingdom Metazoa; phylum Chordata; class Mammalia; order Carnivora; family Ursidae; genus Ursus; species Ursus arctos. Next base: position 11,782,099 of record NW_026622819.1, on the reverse strand, counting down.
AGCTTCAAGACCGTAGCCGTTCCTCTTTACCCGCTGTGGCTGGAGAAGCAGCAGTGCTCGGGAATGCCATGGCCAGCACGGTACCAGCGAGCTAATTCATGCTGAACTGCCGCGTGTATCACCCAGACAGCTCGCCAACTCCTGAATGGGTTTAAATTTATTTCTAGAATGCTACAGGGCTGACTCTTGGACCCCTGTCTATCTATATCTTATCTAGATTATCTCGTTCAGTCTCCTGCCTTTAAATACTCTCCATATGCTGATGGCCTCCAAAGGTATGTCCTCCACCCAGACGTCTCCCCTGGACTCCAGACTCATCTGGCCAAACATCTTACCTGATTTCTCCATTTGGAATTCTAAGGGGTATCTCAAACCCAATGGGGGACACACCCAGATGGAGCTCTTGCTTTTGCTCCCCAAACCTTCCTCCCTCTCCCAGTCTCTTCAGCTCAGGAAACAGCTGCACCATTTGACCAGTGGCTCAAACCCAAAAACCTCAACAGTCAGCTCTGATTTCTCCCTGTCCTCATGCCCACCAGGTGGTCGATCACCATATCTGTTTGCTTTATCTCCAGAAAGCTCTCAAATCAGTTGGCTTCTCCGGATCTCCACTAGCCTATCCTGGTGCAAGCCATCACCTGTCTTACCTGGATTACCACAAGCCAGCTTGACTGCTTCTGCCCTTCCCTCCCCAGTCCACACTCATCCCCACAGCCAGCACGAGCCTCTGCCCACCTCTGCTCAGACCCGTGAATGGCTTCCCGCTGCTCTTAGAACAAAACATGTACTCTTCACTATGACCGGGAACAATCCCAGCATTGCCTAATTTTGCAAACTCATTTTATACCCCCTCCCCCCACCGCTCTTGCTGGCCTCTACTTGGCCTTACCAAGCTCCGGTAGCCCTTGGCCTTCTGCCAGCTCTTCGTCCAACCGGTTTGTTCTTGTTCTTGGAGACTCAACTCTCCTGTAACCTCAATTGTCACATCCTTGGCGAGGTTTCCTCGTCTAGTCCCTCTGAGTAAGCTCCTCCAAGGAGTCCCGGTGCATTAACATATTCTCTTTCTTCCGTACCCATGACAGTAAGTGTTTGTTCTGCTTGGGAACGTGGTACTTCATTCTTTCACACAGTTACCAGTATGGGATCCCCTCACATAGCGCGTCTGGGAACATATCGTGAACCAGACAAAGTTCTGTGTGCCCTGCAGTTTACATTCAAATGGAGAAGGGAGACAGTAAGACAAATAAAAAATAAATATTTGATATAATGTCGGGTAATGAACATGCCGTGAAGGGGAACAGGGTAAGCAAGGTGAGACAGATGAAGCAAACAGCAGGCGATGGAAGGATCTAGAAGGATGATTTACTGGAAAGAAAGCATCACAAATAATGGGCAATCGGTGTTTTATTCAAATCGATTTTGAAGAAATAAACTACTTCTTTAGAAAATGAATCTTGAGCCATATCTCATGGCATAAGTTCCAGGAGGATTAAAAGTTAAGTGTGTAAATGAAACCATCAACTAGAATAAAATTACCTCTGGGTGGGGTAAGAGTGGCCAAGTCCAGAAGTAGGGGAAGAAACTCCACAAGATTATTGATGGACTACATATAACTTAATATTTGGGGGATCAAAAGAAAATCAGGAAATTAAGAAGTGGACAAATTGAGGGAAATAACTTGCTATAAATGAGAATCATAAAAAGGCTAATAATAATATAGCACATGCCCTCAATTGCAAAGCTCTTCTTTCCTTGTCTTTTAAAGTTTCTTGAAATTAGAATGTTTTTCATCCACTGTGTACATTTAATGTGGTCATTAAAAATGTTCAATCAGTGGTATATCTGACTAGTAATAACATCTTAGAATCAAAATGTGATTTTTTAAAGTTCATAAAAATTAATATGGACATTAAAGTTCCTAGTAGAAAATACTTCATACATGCAACAAATATTTGAGTGTAGGGATGTCTGGGTGTCTCAGTCAGTTAAGCGTCTGCCTTCAGCTCAGGTCATGATCCCAGGGTCCTGGGATTGAGCCCTGTAACCGCAATCCTTGAGCCCTGTATCCGCAATCCTGGCGGAGCAGCAGTGCTCGGGAATGCCATGGCCAGCACGGTACCAGCGAGCTAATTCATGCTGAACTGCCGCGTGTATCACCCAGACAGCTCGCCAACTCCTGAATGGGTTTAAATTTATTTCTAGAGTGCTACAGGGCTGACTCTTGGACCCCTGTCTATCTATATCTTATCTAGATTATCTCGTTCAGTCTCCTGCCTTTAAATACTCTCCATATGCTGATGGCCTCCAAAGGTATGTCCTCCGCCCAGACGTCTCCTCTGGCTCCTTGCTCAGTGGGGAGCCTGCTTCCTTCTCTGCCTACCATTCCCCCTGCTTGTGCTCGCTCTCTCTGACAAATAAATAAATGAAATCTTAAAATAAAACAAAAAACAAATATTTGAGTGTTTCTGAGGTGGTGAGGTGGCCGGTATAGAGTGGTAAACAAAATAGACACAGATCCTTGCTTTTAAGTGCCTCGTCTAGGCCAGTCACTGTCTGGTTCCCTGTACGCTGCTTACATCCAACCTAAGATCAGCAGGGTTATTTCAGCAAGAATGAGTACCCTGGCCAACAGCGCTCAGTAGTTAAGTGATAGAAACACATCCAGCTCATGTCTTTGTAGCTCTAAGCCCTGTGTGCTTTCCTCAAATTACCATAATCGTTGAGCTAAGTCTTGCTGACGGAGCCCTCATTCCCTGTGCCCCCTGCCTCTCACCTGCCTCAGCCCTGGCTTTAGGACTCCGTCAAGGGACTCTTGGTGGAAATAGAAAGTATTGCAGTGGGTGCTCCAGCCAGAGCAGGTATCTTTTTAGCCAAGAATAATATTTTGCCAACAAGACACGTAAAAAGTCTAATCCTACGTTATTTAGGTGCCCTCCCATATGGTTTTTCAACGTATGCTAAATAATATCTATCACTTAAATTTCAACAAATGTTTTGGCAACAGAAAACTAAACAATTTGCAGGCATAGGAAGGACAGGGAGGAAAAAGACCAAGCCATAGGCTGATCGCAGTGTCTGAGAGAAACATAATTAGAAGTTGTCCTAAGTTCGGGTCTCTGGAAGCAAAGCCTGTCTTGGGGAATTCTTGTGCAAGTGGCTTGTTGCAGGGAGAGGGGAGAGCTGGGTGGTGGGGAGAAGTGAAGCGAAGAGGTGGTCTCCACTGGAGACTAGCTTCCACCAGATCCCACAGGGAGCTCAGGAGTATGCGTTGTCCTGGAGCAGCCCCACACTGCCCGGGGAGCCGATCTTCTCTACCCCTGCGTCAGCCAGCCATTGGCTGTGCGCGTCCTGGGGTCAGGTGTGGCTAAACCAACCCAAAGTACCCGGGGACAATTTTCCCTGACGAAGAGGCAGCTGTGAGCCATTAGTGGCCAACTCCCAGCCCCTGGGGATGGGTGCACTGCCCAGTAAAGGATTTGGGGGGACACCAATAGCATCCACTACATAAGGTCCAAAAAAATTAATTTGGAAGGTAAGGCGGTGATAGGTTTGGACACATGACAGGACACTCTGACTAGAGGTGCCGGCTGAACTCAGGAGTTATTATCAAGGAGTTTCTTGATTTTCTTTTGCTTTAGGGTGTTGAAGTATTGGATCAGCTTTGTTCAAGGAACATTTTTTCTAAGGAAGGCATCATGGCAGGCACGCTCCGCAAAGGCTAAGAAGGTTCTTATGGAAATTTTTCAGGTATTATTGGAAAAAAAGGAAAAGAGGATTAGCTATATAATTGGAAACAATTATCAAAAACTGGCTTATATAATACCAACGTTGTCAGAAGAACGAAACTAAATTCCTACAGATATTAGATATTTTTCTTCTAGATTTTTCTGAAACCATTTACACATTGGTATTTTTATATATATACATTTTTTTTTTTTTGCTAACAGTGCTTTGCATAGAATGTTCAACTATATAATGATGGATACACTGTCATTATATATTTGTCCAAACCCCTAAGATGTACAAGCCAAGAGTGAATGCAATCTATGGGCTTCTAGTGATAAAGATGCATCATTGTAGGCTCATTGTCAGCTGTAAAAATGTACCACTCTGGCATGGCATAGTGATAGTGGGGAAAGTTGTGTGTGTTGGGGCAGAGGGAGTATAGCAACTTTGCACATTCTGCTCCATTTTGCAGCTCTAAAAAATAAAGTCTATTGTTTTGTGCTGATCTCAGCCTATTGATAGTAATTCCATGGGCTAGAAATGCCTTGGGGCCCTCACGTGGGCCCAGTGAGCCTCCCGCAGACATCTCCCCCTTTCAGTATCAGTGTTACTACTGGGCTGACCCTTGTGAATCTTACTATGATTGCAAGACACCCTTCAGCAACAACCATCAGGGAACTTCGAAAAAATAAAGGTTTATGACTTACAAGACCCAGAAATTGCATAGCATACCTGGGCTAGACCAGTGAGGCAGAGGGGGAAGAGGGCGGGCGGGCACGCGTGCGCGCGTGGACACACACGCACAAACACAGGCCTGGGATTCTGCTTTTATTGGAGTCAAGGGTGGGGACCCAGAGTTTCACAGGCTCACTCTTTATTGGTGAATTCAAGATGTAAGAGCAGGAATTTAAAGGAATTTAAAGCTCTTGGTGAAGGGACAAGTGGCCCAAATGGCCAGTTATGAAATCAACCGTGATCTCAAAACAAAGGAGCCTTTGACGGCTCTTTATCAAATCGTGTGGCTGGCCATGGGTTTATCCACGATAGTTTTCTTGAAAGTAGATGCCTCTTTGAAATAGCTGTCTGGGCAACAAAGCTTACTTCTGTGCTTACAGTACATCTGTTTCTAAAAGTCTATAACTGCACAGAAAGCCGACTCTCCTCCTTAATCAGTTTCCTGTTCTGAACAGGTGATGTCCTGGCAACATTTTTTTTTTTTAATTCTCTCCTCCTAGACATCTATTCCTGCCTTCTGTGGTGTAATTTGTCTAGCAGGTGGAAAAGTAAGTTTGGAAATGCCATTCTGACAAGGCCCCCTAGGTATCTCAGAGGGTCCCTCATGGAGGATGGTGAAAATGATCAGAATATTGTGGGGCACCTGGGTGGCTCAGTGGGTAAACATCTGACTCTTGATTTCGGCTCAGGTCATGATCTCAGGGTTGTGAAATGGAGCACCACGGAGCCCGCTTAAGATGCTCTCTCTTGCCCTCTCCCTCTGCCTCTACCCCTCCCTCCCTGAAAAAAATAAATAAATCAGAACACTCTGTGACCACAACTTCTTGAGTAAGCATCATCCAAGAACAGTGTATTTGGTTTAAAGGGTTTTTTTTCATACTTGTTTGCGCAGAGCTCAGAAATACATTTCAAGTTAAAATATGGTAAAAATTGGGTAAATAGCATCCATCAATTACATAATATATTCCTTCAATACTTTTTTCATAGCATAGAATTCACTCAATGCTATGAAGGGTACCTACAGAACACATACATGCTATTTCAGGCTGTGGGTGCACGCACACACGCACTCACACACGTGCACACACACACGTGCACACATGCCCCTTCCTTAAAGAAAAAAGGAAACTATCACCCACTCCATACAAAGTGTCTGACTCATTCCCAGAATGCCTGTTGCTGTTATATAAATTCAGCCTACAAATAAAATTTAACATGTTAAGCTTTTAACCAAAACTTCCAAGTATTAACATAAAATGCTCGTTGGGTGTTTCCTCTATTACTTTAACCCCAACGGGCAGGTATCTCCCCTACGAGAAGATATTTCGAACTGAAGCTAATATGGATGAAAATGAAAACTAATAACCTTTATCAAATTATAATGAGCTTTACTCTATAAGCTGCTTAGCGTTTCTATAGAAACCTATCTGCTGAGTTTTTATTTTGGAAGTGTGAGTCCCCGCGATGCGACGACGTGTCTAATGCTGTTTGTGGGTTGTCTTTCCCCCTCCCAGGCCTTGAACCGGGGCATCGCTGCTGTCAAGGAGGATGCAGTGGAAATGCTGGCCAGCTACGGGCTGGCGTACTCCCTCATGAAGTTCTTCACGGGCCCCATGAGTGACTTTAAAAATGTGGGCCTGGTGTTTGTGAACAGCAAGCGAGACAGGACCAAAGCTGTCCTGTGCATGGTGGTGGCCGGTGCCATTGCCGCCGTCTTCCACACCCTGATAGGTAAGGCTGCGGACCCTCGGACCCTCGCCTAAGGTGCTAGCTCGGGTTGTTTCTTGCTCCTTTCCATCCATTCGAATGCATTTATCGTAGCAAGTGATTTCTTCGGTAATTATTAAAGCATTTGTCATGAAAATTTCAGGGGATGAAAGGAATGGGGTTTGTGCTCCTAGCACGAAAAAGGAAAATGTGTTTTCTCTGGGAAGCTCTGGTTTTAACCCTTTGACTCCCAAGCCCTGTATCAGAGAGGAAGTGATTTCAGTAAGGTCAACAACACGGCCCATGCTTCCCAGAGACACGCGTTACAACACAGACTCAGTCTTAAAAATAAAAACAGAGTGGTTGTTATTTAGGATTGATGCTTATCAGCAGTGAAAACAAATGACAGATTATTTAATGTATTACAGCTAACTTATTTGGGGGCTCACTAGTCTATTTTATTCAAAGACAAGTCTCAATACTACGGCATAATATTATTTCCATGAAAAAATAAAAAAGCTGTATCATACATACAGTGACCCGCAGAGAGTTTCACCAAGACCTTGGAAAAGGACTTCCTTTGTAGCCTCAGTGCTGCTTCTGCTGCTTTCTGAGTGGTGATAAAACTCTAAGAGCCTGACTTCAGAGCTCCTTGGCTTTAAAACAGCTCAGCTTACCAGGCATAAAAATTGAGTGGCCCATCTATGGAGCCCAGTTGCATAAAACCCGTGAATAACACTTCATAAATCCATTGTGTACCTTCAAAACGGCACTGGTTGTATGAGCACCATGAATGTCAGTGGTGAATAAAGGAGCTAGAAAATTAACCCAAACCATCAGCTAATGGTTACTTGCATAACTGTCAATCTAATAGTAAATGGGGTGAGACCCTTTCGGTTTTCCTCTTGAATGTAGCACAGACTTTTGTGCTGAGAACAGTGTGAAACCGGGAGAGGATGCTACACACGGGCCAGATTTTCAGCCAAAGTGTTGATAATGATCATTTAATTTGGGCCCAAAGCTTCAGGGCCTGGGGTTGAGAGGAGATGCTCTTCTTCCTTCAACTCATGCCCTGAATACTAACTCGTGGATGTGCTTTGAAGAAACGCCCTGCAGCTAGATTTGATCAGGGCCACTTTCAAAGATGGTAGATGCCTTGGAGAAAATTCCAGACGTGAAATGAGTAGGTCTAGATAAATTTGTGTCGCAATGGGTAAATCCGTTCCCTTTTGCTACCAGTCTTTATTTGGATTTCTTAAATAAGCCTATCATTCCCTGTTTTAGTCATAGTTGAATAAGACTTTGGGACTAATAGCTAATTACTAGGCGTCAGTAATCACGGAAGAGAAAAGCTGAGTGTCCTGTGTTATTGAAACTGGTATAAGGAACATGTGGTCATTGAAATAAAAATCAGCATCGTTTTTCAAGTTAAATCTACAATTTCCCATTTTAAAATAGAATTACAAAATCTTACATGTGAATCAGAACGGTTCTACATCCCAGATGGATTTAGCAGTTGTTTTGAGTAGACGCTTGGAATTCTGTTGGACTGACAGACTCTGAAGTCTAGAAGATCCACCGACCCAAAAGTTCGTGTCTGTTCCGTGTGCACCAGAGCCTGGCTATCGATATCCAAATTGCAGGAGCCTTGGGAGTATTTCTAGCTTTTGGTTCCTGGTCTTTGTTGGGCAGCTGCCAGTAAGTGTCTCATTTTAGCTAAATTGTGGCCCCTACTGTTGTTATAGGCTCATCTGTGAGACACCACTTTTTAAATTGCAGGGCATGGGGTTTGCCACGACCAAACCTTAATTTAGGCCCGTGGTCAGGATGTAGGTGTTCTCCTACTTCCCCCTCTTAATTAATCTATAAAAGAGGAAAACTTGCTGACCGTCTATTTGGTTAATTTGAGTCCAAGTTAATTGCACCTGCATGAAGTTAGTATTGCCTGACCACCTAATTCACACGGATGCAGAAACCACTGCTGTGGTCTTTGTTTACACAGTTGATTCTCAGCAGTGACCGGTAAGGACTCTTCCGTGTCCCAAAGCAGCCTGGGCAGTCAGCACAGCTCAGGGGAGCAAGTTCCGATGCTCCTCCAGTAACTTCTAGAGTGGGTCCATTTGTCAGTCTTCCCTTCTCGGCCAGCTTTTCCATTATTCACGGATTATAAACCCATCCTGAAAAGGGTGAAAGGGTACAACTTGCTATCATTGAAACCAACAAGGGTGCTGGACATGGACAGTTTCAGTATAGTCTCAAAATGTATCTCTCTGTAACCAACCCCCCCCCCCATACTCAGTGACTCAAAACACAGCATTTGATCTTGCTCCCCGGACCATGGCCGGCTAGGCGGTTCTTTCGGACTTGGTGTGCTCATGCCTCTGTGCTCAGCTGAGTGAGACGAGGCGGCATTTGGTGGGCTCACTGGGGGCCGTCAGCCAACAGTGGGCTGGTCCGGATGGTCTCTGCTGGGACAGCTGGGTTCTCTTCCACCAGCCTGAGCTTGTGTGGACAGCTGTGGCAATACCCTTAGGGAAGGCCTTTTGAGGCCAAGAATTGGAAGTGGCCGCCATCACTGCTACTGTGCACAACTGGCCAAGACAAATCCCAGGCCAGCCCAGGTTCAAGGGGGTAGGGAAATAGACTCCAACTTTTCACGAGAGGAACTACGAAATCATATTGCAAAGTAGGGATATCAGGAGGAGAGAAGAATCGGGGACATTATGCAATCAGTCTACCCCAATCACTTCTTTGGGGAATGATGGATTCATCCATTTGTTCAATCAGTATATATTGAACACCTACTATGTGGCAAACGGTGGGCTAGTTCTCTGGAGTCCAGATGTGAATAAGGCACATTCTCTAGAGAGAAGCAAGATATCATGCAGTAAATTATTACAAACCCCACTCCACGAGACTTGACACCAGTGAGATCAAATTTATGTTCTTGTGTTAAAATCTCACATTCACCATACTTGCTTTATGCACGGGTTTATGATATATCTCCAAGGCCTGGGCAGAGTTTGTACTTCCCACACCCGTATCTTCCAGATAAATGTTGCGCAATGCAGACTCTAGAGGGGTGTCCTATGTCCGTGTCCCAGCCCCTGTGCCGGTAACCAGCCTCTTCGCAGCTGGGTTAGCTGGCTCGGTGCCTCACGCATATAAGTCGTTTGACCATTTGTGTGGAAGTGATTTAAATATCAGCCATACACACACTTTGAAATGATTCATTAGAAACACGGGGGTCGGGTTACCTGCCTCTGTGAAAAGCCTAGTAAACAGAGAAGCTCCTGGCATAATCTGTGGTACTTGTGAGACTTTTAAGCATGGGAACTTGGGAATTTGAATGAGAATAAGGGTTCTCAAATTGCCTCTTGGTAATGCACATATTATCTTGTTACTAGAATGGGAGGAGGGCTTTCTCCTCAATTCCCAGGGGGAAATAGGTGTATAGACTTGTCTTGATTAATATTACTATTTCGTGGCATTTTGCAGCAAGCGCTGGTAACTACTGGATGAACAAGCCTGAGAACCACTGATTCTGGAAAGAGTCGGTCACCTTGATGGGCCCAGGATAGAACAGCTAGGGATCTGAATGGCCCTTCTGGTTTCTTCTTGTTTGGGTGGGGTCAAAAGCTGTCTACCTATAAAATGGTCAAGCGGTGTCCTCCCTGCTGCGGCCACATCATGAAATCTGTTTATGTCTTGTTCAGAAGCCTTGTGTAATTTTTCTTTTTAATGTTCTGCTCTTCAGAAGGAATTTAAGCCGTCTCAGAACAATCGAGGTAGGGCAGTTTATAGACATTGACAGTCCGTAAATGTTAGGGCAGCCGGCCTGGTAATTATGGACTCTATGCAAAGCACTTTCAACAAATTACCCCCAGCCAACAGCTCCAGCCAGAAACAGCTCAAGGGCACAGGAGGGAGGGGGGTGGGTTGGGTGAAAAACAACTGCTGGCCCCATCAGTCCCAGAGTCTCCTGGAACCTGGAGGGCGGGAGAGCCGAGGACCAGCTGCAGGCTCCAAAAAGCAAGGGGGGTGGGAGGGGCAGAGTCACAAAGCCTGGCCCACTGAGCTCACCACCCAGCCCTCCTTCAGCCCATCTTCATTATCCTGCATAGAGGCACTATTTTTTATTTAAAGATTTTATTTATTCATTTGTCAGAGAGAGAGAGCACAAGCAGAGGGAGAAGCAGGCAGAGGGAGAAGCCTGATGCGGGACTCGATCCCACAAGCCTGGGATCATGACCTGCGCCGAAGGCAGACACCTAACCGACTGAGCCTCCAGGCGTCCCAGTAGAGGCACTGTTCTTGATGTTGTCATTAAAATAGTCTAATAAGTAGGCACACCGAGGTCTTTCTGCAGAAGGTAGAGAAGCTGATTTTTTTTTTTTAAGATTTTATTTATTTGACAGAGATAGAGACAGCCAGCGAGAGAGGGAACACAAGCAGGGGGAGTGGGAGAGGAAGAAGCAGGCTCACAGCAGAAGAGCCTGTTGTGGGGCTCGATCCCAGATCGCCGGGATCACGCCCTGAGCCGAAGGCAGATGCTTAACCGCTGTGCCACCCAGGCGCCCCCCCCTTTTTTTTTTTTTAAGAGAGAAGCTGATTTATATTGATCTCTATGCCCCCCGGGGCCGCACAAGCAAACTGCATGCCCTGCTCTCAACTGCTCAGACTCACAGGTCCCAGAGTCTCCTGGGAAAAGAATTCTCTCTCCCATTCTCAGAAGCCTCCTGTGTGGCTCTGCTAGGGTTGTCCTAACAATGCACCACAGACTGGGAGGCTGAAACAGCATAAATGTATTGTCTCCCAGTTCTGGAGGCTAGACGATTGAGCTGTCAGTAGGGGTGGTCCCCCCACACACACTGCCCTGCCCCAGGACTCTCTCCAAGCTTCTGTGGTTTGCTGGCAACCTGGAGCCTTCCTGGGTGTGTGGACGCATCACCCCCATCTCTGCCCTCACATCCACGAGGCATTCTCCTTGTGTGTGTCCACCTCTGTGTCCAGATTTCCTCTTTTTAGAAGGACCCCAGTTATATTGGATTGGGAGCCCACAGTGCTCCAGTGTGACCCCATCTTACCTAATTATATCTGCGATGACCCTGTCGCCGAATAAGGTCACATTCTGCAGTCCCCCGGGCAGGACTCAACATGTGAATTCTGCAGGGACGTGTCTGATCCGGTCACACCTCTAGCTCTCGGCCTTCCCCAGTTTCAGAGACCTGTCAAGTGCACTCCATGGCCTTGTCTCTGGGCTCTAAACCTTACCCTGGAGTTTCAGTCTACGAGCTATTCCTGGCCACCTGGCTCTCGCCCCTGGCATTGCGCTGCTCTGCTCAGCCAGCTCGGCTGCCTTTACCTGCAGCGGCCTTTGTCCACCAGGGTGGGACAGTCTTTGGGCCCAGGCCGGGTGGCCTCCTGGCAGGTCCCAGCACAATGGCTGGTCCCCGACTGAATGAAACGAATGTGCCCATAATCAGCAGCAACAATAAAGTCTGAGGCGAAACCTCCTGGTTTCAGAAGCCCAGGTAAACCGTTCACGTGCTTAAGGACACAGCCCAGGTCTGAGTGCACCTCTCACCTGGTGGGGAAGGCAGGCTGCAGGGCTCCCTCCGGCCCCTCCCTGAGCCTTCCAGGGTCAGGTCATGCCTTCTCTAATCTGCTCATCGAATCTAATCTGTGTGCCTTCAGATCCAAATGCGGACATCACAGCTGCCTCCTTCCCTCCTCGTCCCACCTTTCCCAGTCTTTGCTCTTTCTGCCCTGGCATACCCTCCCTCCTGGATTTCTCTTCTTGCTGCCTCAGTGGCTCTGCTGGCCCCACCACACTCCACACCTGACATGTTTGCTCACCTGGCAGCTCACATTTTGGTTTTCCCCGCTGCCCCTGCTTGAAGGGCCTCGACCTCTCCCCATGCATTTGCCTTCCAAATCCCACTGCGTTCTCAGGATGTCTTACCCATTCCAGCCCCCCGCCCCTTGAAATCACTTTACTTCCCCATCTGGGATTCCCATTTGTGCATCTGAATACCCGTGTGATATCATCCCGAAGACCTGACTCAATTCAAAATTCCCACGATGCAAGACTAATCCGGAAAAAAGAGTGGAGGCTTATTTCTACTATCAGTTTCTTCTTCTTATCAGTTCATATGGTTCTAAGTCATCCCCCAAACTTTGAAGTGGAAGGACGGATCTTATTATTCACATAAAGTGAGACTCTCACTTCATTCTATCTCCTTTCTGATTTCAAAGCAGCTTCTGGAGTTGTCCACTGCATTAATATTCATATTTATAGAAAAATGAAAACAGCAGGAACAGTGCCATTAAAGCACCACATAAAACACTATGAAAACACAAAGATTATTATTTTACGATATAGTCTAAACATCTATCAATGAGGTAAAAATATCTTAATAGTGTATTTCATCTTTGCTCACAGTACCTGTCAGAATGCCCAGCAAATACACTAGAAAGACCTTTCTCTTTCTTTATATGTATTTGGCAGCTACAAATGCACTCAGTTCAATGCCCACATGCTCCTCCCAAAGCTGAAACAAAAAGAATAGCAAGCCGTGAAAAGCTAGCTTTACATTTTTTATTGAAAAGGCATATTAACAGGGGCGCCTGGGTGGCACAGTGAGTTAAGCATCTGACTCTTGGTTTGGGCTCAGGACGTGATCTCAGGGTCATGAGATTGAGCCCTGCATCAGGCTCCATGCTCAGCGGGGAGTCTGCCTGAGAGTTCTCTCTCCCTCTACCTCTGCCCCTTCCCCTCTCCCTCTCTAAGAAAAAAAAAAAAGGAAGGAAGGAAAGAAGGAAAGAGGAAGGAAGAAAAGGCATATTAACATCTGGGAATTTTCTCTTAGTAAATAAGTAACACTCCATATAAACATTCAGCTTCCAAACAATCCATCAAGTACCCTTTCATGATATCAAACTAATGGACACGTCCTAAATGCATAATAATAGGAGATCGAGTAAATTGATGCTGAGTAAACCTACAAAAAGAAATTCATTGCAACCATTAAAGTGTGGAAGCCGATCATGGAAAAACAGTTATGGTTTACAAAAGAATATATATACGGTATGACCCTATTTTCACGTTAAAACACACATGCATACCCCACACATGTGCCCACCACACACACCCATAAAAGAACTGGGCAGTTAGAACCCAGAGCATTAACCGTGACCCCCTCTGGGTAGAGGGGTGAGATTGGAGATGATTTTTTTTTTTCTATTTTCCCATCTACATTTTCTAATTTTTCTATACACACACACACACAAAAAAAAAACCCAAATATGTTTAACATTGTTTTTGCACCTTCAAGATAAAAAGCTTAAATTTCTAAATATTGCGTGTATGTTTTTTGGCCCTTCGCAGCTTACAGTGACTTAGGCTACTATATTATCAATAAACTACACCATGTGGATGAGTCTGTGGGGAGCAAAACGAGAAGGGCCTTCCTGTATCTTGCTGCCTTCCCTTTTATGGATGCAATGGTGAGTAATTGTGGGCACTTAAAAAAAATTATGGTGTACATAACATAAAATTTGCCACTTTAGGCATTTTTACACATATGGTTCAATAGCATAAGATAAGATACTTATCTTCACGTTGCTGTGAAGCTTCAGAACTCTTATCCGTGAAACTGACTCTGTCCCTGTGAGACACTGACTTCCCATGCTCCCGTCCCCTCCACCTCCAGCACCATGGCTCCACTGTCTGTGTCCGTGAATTTGACCAATCGAGGGATCTCCTGTGAGCGGAATGAGACGGCATTTGTCTTTTTGTGGCTGGCTCATTTAACTTCGCATAATGCCTTCAAGGTTTTTCCATCTTGTAGCAAATGTCAGAATGTCCTTTTTAAGGCTGCACGGTCCGTTGTCTGCGTAGACCACATTTGGTTCTTCCATTCGTCCGTCAACGGACACCTGGGTGACTCCCACCTTTTGGCTATTTTGATAATGGGTTATGAACACGGGTATAAAATACCTCCTTGAGCTTCCTGTTTTAATCCTCGTGGATAGATAGCCAGAAGTAAAATTGTTGGATTCTATAGTGATTCTATGTTTAGTTTGTGAGGGACCCTCGTACCGAGCTCCATGGCCACTGTACCATTTTATATCCCCACCGGCAGTGCAGGAAGGTTCCAGCTGACCACGGACTCGTAACCAGCCCATCTGGTCCATTTATTTGATGAGAATCGTCTGTATTTGTCACAAGTTCTGGCAAGAGGCAAGAGAGCCTATTTGAAAATTGTATTTCAATATAAAGTTCTTTGCTGATATATTCAGGATCAAGGGATCAGGGACAGCTTCCTGATAAACTTACCATCTGTGTGGCTTAAGCACCCAAAGCTGTTTAGAATAAGAATCTCTTGAAAATATGGATAGGATTTCATTACTTTAATAACCAGCTTTACTACATTACTAAGGGCGGCTCACTGCCATAGATTAAATTCTTTGTCATGATACTGAAGAGTTCTCAGAGAAGGCTTTTTTTCTATACCTCTGTGTTTTTGAGAGTTATAAAAGAGACTTAGCAAAAAAATAAAAAATAAAAAAAAAATTAAAAAAAAAAAAAAAAATATATATATATATATATATATATATATATATATATATATATATATATATTTCCAGGAATGTCCAGTGCCAGAAAATAAACCCCTTCTTTGGGCTCCATTTGAAATTACTTTGGGGGGTGGGCAGACTTAAAAATATGCTCATCTGTACAGTTTTTCACCACCCCTCCCCTTAAGCTTTATGTGCTGTCGATGCGTGAGGTAAGTGGGCGTCCACACAGAGGTGAGACCATAGCCCTGCATCCTTGGGGAAATGAGCCAAAGTCAGCTACGTGTGGTCCACCTTCTCCGATGTTACCAGGAGTGTTAAACTGCCTGTAGTTAGCTTATGCACGTGGCCTCATGGACTCTCTGAGTGCTTTCCAGCAGTCTGCACGGTGACCTTAAACTCGCAGTTTTCACACAAAGGCTCTGATTCTCAGTTGGTGTGACGTTGGTTTAAGTGGGAGAATTTGGCCACTGGAGCACTGGTACCTGGCTTTTCTTTTTCTTACTTACCATCAGAAATTACTCTCTATTTACTCTGGGAGTTGACACATACTCCAAAAAAAAGAAAGAAGGCAAATGGGGCTGGATTTCCTAGAACTGGATTCCCCACGGTGCCCCATGCTGGCCTAAGGGGGCACCATAGTGCTTGGAATCGGAAAACTGAGTGCAGTGACCTTTATCACATCTTCAAAGAAGTTGGGCTTCCTAGACGGAGTCCGGATACAACCCTGTTGCCTGCCCCCCATCTATATGGGGGCTCTGTGAACACACGGAAGAATTACGATTATACGGTGAATTCAGGGACCTGGGACTAAAAGTGAATCCCAGACTCTCCTGTGCCCTATGTTCCATTTCTCTTCAGCTGTATTTATTTGCCGTGAGAGAATTTCTAAAACTCAGCATAACACCAAAACATTGGTGGTTAACACCTTTACTTTCCTTTTTCACGTATCAACTGCCCCCAAAGACCCAGCAGTAAGAGACTATTCATAAAAAACACAATAATGAACATTTATAAAGGGCCAGGTCATCTCCCCAGGCTCACACCCTTACACACCTTCACCGGCCCTAATACATCGGTTAGAGAGAGAATATTTGAAAACCACAAAGCTTATCATCCGGATGGCTTTGGTCAACAAGGGGAGCCCACAAGCCGCTGTTTGCAAATGTTATCGACAGTTTGCATTTCTTTCCCCATCTGACACCTTGAGACCTGTGAGCTGAGGGAGGAAGCAGGCATAACAGCTGCTGTATATGAAGTCCCGACACAGAGCTCGGGAATAAATCCTCTCTGTCTGGTGGCGCGCAGCTCACACGAAGCGTTATTGCGGTGTCGGTCCACACTGGCCCTTCCGGGTGAGAAGGATAATCCTCACACTGATCCCGTCTTGAACTTCTGACCTCCCAACTCACCGACCGCCCGGGCTTTTCATCGTCTGCTCCCCTTCGAGGACCTTCCTCTTCCTTTCCGTCAGAGGCAAAGTGTCAGATCAGACCCTGCCCCAACTTGAACAGAAGGAAGGAGTAGAGCCCTCATCATCTGATGAGACCCTGTAATGCCTCTCATAACTCAGAACCACACTGAGCCCTCGTTACAACACGCTTCGTAGAAGGAGCATGTTTCTGCCTTGTCATTCCGGCTGCCGCAGAGAGAGAGATGGTGTCTCGTCCGTTCCTGGTATCCACCTAGCTTTCCTGCCAGGAAAACTAGCCAGCACCCTGGTCTGCGTGACCCCTGGTACGAAATAAATACTGTGCGATTACTGATTCCGCTTAGAAATCGAATGAGGACCTAGCCACCAGGCCAAGTTACAGTCATCTGACCAACGGAGGGTTTGTCCTATGCTCTGAAGGTTGGGGGGGGGGGTGGTGGTAGAAAGTCTATTTCCAGAATGCCCCATAAATCATAACGACCAGAAGTCATCCGATCCCTACGGCGTCTCTCATGCCAAATTCTTTTCTTTCCGGCAGGCATGGACCCATGCTGGCATTCTCCTAAAACACAAATACAGCTTCCTCGTGGGATGTGCCTCCATCTCCGATGTCATAGCTCAGGTGAGTATGGTCTTTGTGTCCGCGGGAGCTCCTCGGAGCCCACTCCCGCCTCATTGACATGCTTTCCCTCTGTGGGGCCTTCCGGCGTTACTCAAACCAGACGCGGACGTCATCGGTGAAGGTGTGTTGAACGAGTGAGACAATGAGAGCTCTTGCAATACAAGTACGTGTAATCCTGCGAGAAGGAAGGTGTAGGAATTTAAATTCAGTATCAGAGGTTTGGGCCTTTAGGCTGACAGAGCTCGCCTGTGCAGTGACGGTTGGGTCCCAGCGCACTTATGTTTGGTGCTCAGAGGGCCGCGGTGCGCTTGGCTGGGCGCACACTTGGCCCTCTGTGTGGCCGCACAATACGTGGTCTGTCCCTCAGCTCTAGAGGGAGCTCTTAGGAATCCTTCTTCCATGTTGTTTCTCGTGTAGACGCCACACAGGACTGCCATTCACACGGTCATTAGCCCCCATTTAACAAGAGCCAGGGAGTCCGACACGCTCTGAGAAGAAGGCCTACATTGCCCTTTCTGTGGAGTCCAGGTCTGGCCTCAGCCCTGGATTTCCACATTCCTTCCTTTCTCCTGCCACCAGGATACTGCATGAAAAATTTCAGCAGAAAATTAGATTTAATTCCTGTCATCTATAAATTAGCTGTAGTTCCTACAATCAGGGGTGTGAGGGAACCGTTTCTTCACAGAGGAGGGGGGATGGACTGACTTTTAAGCTCCTTTTCCAATTCTCAGTCCCGTTCTGTGAGCATTTCCATGCATTTCTGCCTGGTTTCCCATCATACAGACTAGTCTATTAGCCACCTTTTTGAAATAATCTACTGTTAATACCTCCCTAAAGACCAACAATTACATTTCCAAATTAATTGCATTTACTCCATGGATCACTACTAAAAGTAATTTAAATTAATTCCTGTTAACGCTGTGTGTGTGTGTGTGTGTGTGTGTGTGTGTGCGCGCGCGCATATCTGAACACTAGCTCACGTCATCCCTTGATGTATATTTGTTATTTTTCTTTGTGAGTTATTAGAGATTTTTGTCCTGATCTTCCTTTTATTCATCCTCTGGGAGATGAACTAAACTGCCTTATTCACTCTAATCACTGGTACAAATTAATTTGAAATTAAGGACACACCTCTCGTTTGCAACATTGGCATCAGCAATTGAGTATTTGTAGGTGTGTGTTTTCTTAAGGGCAAACAAACAAACAAAAAACCACTTACCTTTGCCTCAGATAAATATAGTGAGCATCTAAGAGTAGAAGAGAAAACCATATCCCTGAAAAATGCGTTGCAGTACGCCTACGGCCATTTTCCTTCTCGGTTTTAAACCTGGCCGGGGCCAGCGCCTGCTGGGAGGGCTCACAAGTGCAGAATAATCGTATCTGGTTGGTAGGAGAGATGGGAGCTGGATTCAGATGCCATCTGGCCTCGGGCTATTCCTGGTGAAGTAGTTATTTTAAACCTTGTAGTTTGAAAGTTTGGAGGAAAAAATGCAATTTTTGTTCCTAAGTCTGTTATTACTCCTGCCCCCCCCCAGCTTTATTCTTCTGTTTCTTGAAAGCATTTGTTAATTACCAAATTTATGAGTAAATAAGTCTTAGGCAAAGTCCTTTGAAAATACCACTTTGGCATAGATAGATAGCAAGTAATCACCAGCGGTAAGTTGAAAATAGTTTAGAATGCCTTGCATTTTGGCATTTCAGTGGCAACTTCAGTGGCATCTCACGGTCATGGGATCAAGCCCACCTTGGGCTCTGCTCAGTGTGGAGTCTGCTTGTCCTGTCTCTCCCCTCTGTCCCTCCTCCCGCTCTCATATGTGCTCTCTCTCTCTCTCAAATAAATAAATATATCAAATCTTTTAAAATAATTTTTTTTACTAAGCTCCTTGATCTCTCACCATCGTACAAGGAAGCTCTCTTGGTTTGGCTCACCCACGCAGTAGTGCTCTTCCGCGTCTCCATTACTGTCAATACTGCTACGTTCTAAGGGCGCCTGGGCGGCTTAGTCGGTTAAGCATCTGCCTTCTGCTCGGGTCCTGATCCCAGTGTTCTGGGATCGAGTCCCATATCAAGCTCCCTGCTCAGTGAGGAGTCTGCCTCTCCTTCCCCCTCTGCTGCTCCCCCTGCTTGTGCTCTTTCACTCTCTCTCTCTTTTGCTCTCTGTATTTTTAAATAAATAAAATCTTTTTTAAAAAAACAGTGGTACGTTCTACTATATTGCCAAAGAATTTATGAAAAATATTGCTGTTCCTGTTTTATTTCACAATCACCTGGTCAATATTTGCTCAGTATCAACATGGGCATTCTCCTGAGGTTGTTGGACCTTCCTGGGACCTCCCGGCCTAGCCCTGGCCTTCTGAACTCAGCCGAGGGCCCCGGGACTGGAGGCCACCCTCCCAGGTCAGCAGTGTTACAACACTGGTGTCAGTCCCTTTGCTCCCTGTCTTTTCATCTCAGCCTGCTGGCGAGAGCCCACTCCTGAGCCCCCTACAATGCACCTTTCACCACCTGTGCCCAGGTAGCTGGTGCTCCTGCAGGAAGTCACAGGGCATCGGACTCCAGGAGCTACATGGGGGGTCCCTCCCCTCCCCACTCTTCCCAGTGGCCCAGCTCCCTTCCCACTCCTGTGAATCCTTCAACTTCTGGCCGCCAGCCCTACGAGCCTGCCTCCCAACCCTGCGTCATCTCCGTTTTGCGCATTTCTGGGAGACGAGGCGGCCCTTCTCTGTGGTCCGGAACCACTTCTTCGGCCTGTGCCTTGGATCCTGCGCTTTCTCAAGAGCTTCGGCCGGCTCTCCGTGATCCATCTCTCCCTCCTCGGTCCTTTGGACACTGATCATGCTCGGGTGTCTGCCCTTTTAACACAACAGGAAGCAGCTTTTTCTGCTCCCCTGTGCCTCTCCAGCTACAATTCTACTACTTCACAGCCAGGCTTTCGGAACGGTGGTTTTCGCTCACTGTCTCCGTTTCTTTTTTGCTTCTATTCTTTCACTGCGTCCAAGTCAGCTTCCCCCCCACCCCCCATCGTGGGTTCACCCAAACAGTTCTTGCTAATGACCTTGGTGTCATTCAGTCCACTGGACATTCAGGCAACGTATTGGCCCTCTCTTCACTCTCTTCACTGCTCCCTCCTGCACAGCCCGCTCCCTCCCTCCAGTGCTCAGCACCTCAGTCCTGATCTGTCTCCGCGTTCTGAAGGCTCACCTCCTCTCCAGAGGTAAAAATGTGGACATTCCTCGAGACCCTTCTCTCTCCTCTCTGTGTTCTGTTGGAGAAGAATCTAATTCATGCCCTAGGTCGACACCATCTGCAACCGAACCAGTGATTCCCAAATATCCATTGCCAGGCCCTCTCCTCCGAGCTCCAGACAACAGTCTAAATGCCTGGTGGTGGCTGTACTCGGATCCTTCAGCGCCTCCCTGAGTGAGCATTCGCACCTTCTCTATCAAGCATTTCGTTTTTGAGCAGATCAGTGGCACTGTCATGGGGCCAGAAGCCTGGGGACCATCCTAAGAGTAGCCTCCTCATCACCAGGCCTTTCCGTTTTACTCTTGGATGTGTCTTTCATCTGCCCTCTTCTCCCCATCTCGGCTGCCCCCCGCCCCGGGGCCAAAGGATCATCTGTCCCACCTGGACCACCTTCCTTCCTTCCTTCCTTCCTTCCTTCCTTCCTTCCTCCCTTCCTCCCTTCCACCCTCCCTCCCTTCCACCCTCCCTCCCTTCCACCCTCCCTCCCTTCCATCCTCCCTCCCTTCCATCCTTCCTCCCTTTCTCCCTTCCATCCTCCCTCCCTTCCTCCCTCCCTCCCTCCCTCCCTTCCTTCCTCCCTCCCTCCCTTCCTTCCTCCCTCCCTCCTTCCTTCCTTCCTTCCTTCCTTCCTTCCTTCCTTCCTTCCTTCCATCCTCCCTTCCTTCCTTCCTTCCTTCCTTCCTTCCTTCCTTCCTTCCTACCTTCCTTCCCCACTGGCAGCCACAGTGATCTCTGCTCTTGGAAATTCTGGCCACACTGCTTAGAAGCTGCTTTAAAAAATGCTTCCCGGGGTTCTTAAGAGAAACAATCAAAATCCCGACCATGGCCGACAAAGTGCTGAAGACCCTTGGGCCCTTCTTCCTCTCCAGCCTGGCACTCTTCTCCCATCCCCTCGCTCTCAGCACCCCAGCCACGGGCACTCCATTCAGGGCCCTGGTATGGCAGAGGCCCCTTCCACGGGGCCCTTTGCTTCGGCCCCTCTGCCCAGGAGGAAATGCTCTGCCTCAGGTCCCCCTACCTGCCTTGGCCTCCTGCCACACCTGGCTACGTCCTGCCGAGGCTGCAGGTCTCAGCTCAGACGGCACCCAAGGGGATGCCCTCCGTCACAGCAGCTGCCCCGCCCCAGCAAAGCCACGCTTCCTTCACCTGTCGGCGGATGCTCGCCAGCGTCATCGTCTGATGCACGTCCCGGCTCCCCCACCGGACTGTCAGCTCCCGGAGGACAGGGTCTGGGACGATCTTGTTTATCACTGGATTCTTGGGCCAGCGCAGAACAGACTCTCCCTGGGAAAACCCTCACCAAGGAGAGTAGGTTCCCGCTCAGAAATGACCCGATGTTTTTGGTGGCAATATCAGATTCAAAATCATAGTTCTGGATTGAAAGGCAGAAGGCCCTGTGTTATTTTAAATTGATGAACAGTACAATCTGCAGTGATGATGTGGCTCTGTGGTGGGTGCTGGGCCGCACGGCATCAAGCTGTTCAATGTGAGGGAGGCCGTGTGAGAGCCGCCGGCCCGGGGCAGCCCCCTCCCGTGTCCTGCATGGCCCGCCCTGCGGCCCAGGCCGTTTTCTTGTCATCACCACACTTACTTCTCTTTTGCTCCTGTCCCCCTTTTCCTTCTTGTCCACTTCCTCCTCTGTGGTCCTGCTCAGCAGGCCTCCGTCTCGCGTGGCCCTCCTGACGGCCCCGGGAGCCTCTCCGGACTTGGTCGCGGAGGGCTCGGTCCTCGTGTACTCCTTTCTCGTGCGAGTTTTCAGCCTCTGCCCAACGATCACCTTCGTTTACACTGTGGGTTTCTGTCTGCCAGGCGGTCAGCTTGCTGCAAATGTGCGAGCGGGAGTTGGCATGGTGGCTCCTTAGAGCACCTGATGCATTAGACACATCCCCGCGCGTCTGGGCCCCGTCACAGAACTCCCAGTCCTGATCGTAGCACAGCGCGTCCTTAGCAAGGCTTCCCCAGCTGGTGTCCGCATTTTCAGTGGACACTCTATACTTGTTCCACTTGGAAGGAACAGGCACAGAGCCAGTTACGGGCATCCTGACTTCCATCCGTGGGCTCCGCAGCACCCTCAGGAGCGGGAGCGGGAGTGTGAGCACCATGCCTGCTTGTGCCCGCTCGCATCGTCGGGGCCGCGGCAGCCTGGTTGTGACCACACGGCCAAGCCGTGCCTCTGTCGTCAGCACCCCCCGAGGCTCCCGGTCTGAATCGGCCTCGTGTGCAGGGTTTGAGAATGACGGCTGGCACAAGACGCACCCCGTGCTGCAAACAAGCCACCTCCAGCGTCTGATACCCGTACTGCGCTCCGAGGTTTCTCTGTATTACGCTGTGTTTCTGTGCTCCCTCCAGCGACTGAATGTGCTTATCCAGTTAATCACACTCGGTCTCCAGCTTCCTTTTTAACTTCCTGTCATCACTGATTTCTTGGTACTGCAGTGATCGGATAAGACTCCTCGGGTCAGGATCACTCAGTGGTGGTGTATTTCGCATGCCTGTTCTGTGGATATTTGGCCATTAAAGTCACGGTAGCTCACGGGCGCCTGGCCGGCTCAGACAGGAGAGCACGCGACTCTTGATCCCCGGGTTGTAAGTTCAAGCCCCACGTTAGGTGTGCAGATTGCTTGAAAATAAAATCTTTAAAAAAAGTCAGTGGAGCTCAAGAATAGTGTCCACCCCTCCACTAGTTAATTTTCGTGCTGCATATGCTCCGTGTCTTCTGAATGTGTGAATCCCAGACGGCTCTGGACAGAGGCTGGGCTGCTTCTCTGATTTTCGTGGACAGGAAAGTTAAATACATTGCTAAATTTGTTTTAGAGATTGTACAGTCAGTAGAGATCAATACTTTATTATTGTTTTAATCCCTCCTGACTCTATTTTTTTGACCTCTTCCACTTTTGTAAGTTGGTATTTTTAATTTTAATTTACTTTGTTTTCTAATAATTAACACCGATGCTTTTTGCAGCATTTTTAGTGAACTCCATCTGACAAATGTTAATGTCTATTTTTCTGTATATGTCAGTGATCACCACTACTTTCTCCTTGTGGACTCAGGTCCTCCGGTGCGGATTACATGTGTCAGGATCCAGGCTCAAGAGGGCAAACCTCTACCACGTGTTTTGGGGGTCCAGGGGACCAAAGTATCTGAATGTTTTGTAGCGAGAGTGGTAACCAGATACGTAGTTGCCTTAAAAAAATCTTAGAGGGGCACCTGGGTGGCTCAGTCGGTGAAGCGTCTGCCTTCGGTTCGGGTCATGATCTCGGGGTCCTGGGATCGAGCCCCGCGTCAGGCTCCCTGCTCAGCAGAGACTGGTTCCATCTTCTCCGCCCTGACTCGTCTTTGTCTTCCCACCTTCCAGGTCGTGTTTGTCGCCATCTTACTGCACAGCCACCTGGAGTGCAGAGAGCCTCTGCTCATCCCCATCCTGTCCTTGTACATGGGCGCCCTCGTGCGCTGCACCACCCTGTGCCTGGGCTACTACAAGAACATCCACGACATCATCCCCGACAGGAGCGGACCGGAGCTGGGGGTACGGCCTTCGAATGCACCCACGGCCTGTCTGTGCATCCGAGGGCCACGGGGTTCTACCCCAGCCCTCTGGGAAATGGGAAACCTGTATATAAGCACGTGCCCTAAGAGGGCCAGTGCTAGGGCATGTCCAGAGGCAGAGACAGGCGGAGGGTCTCGGGAGACGCAAGCGGTCTCAGAGGTCACTGTACAGCCTCCAGTCGGGAAACTGAGGCACAGTAGGTTAGGCCGGGCTAAAGAGTAGATATGCCATTTTTGGTTCTTCTTACCCTCCATTGTCAAAAGTAAATCATTCCATATATTAATCAACAAGTATTTTGGGGCCCACGGTACCTTTAAACTCGCATTTGGGCTATTTTTCAGTTCACAGCAGAGCCCGAGGCTTTGTTTATACTTTCCATGCTGGCCAAACGCAATCGTTCGCTTGGGCACCATCTGGGGAGTGAGCAGAGCGTGTAGCACTGTGGGCGGCACAGAAGAGCTTAAAATCTGGCCTCTGCCCTCAAGCAGCCGTTTTACAGCTCATCTGGTAGGCGAGCCCAACACAGAAGCAACAGGTAGACGCGACCCCGAGACGGCACGCAGATCGGCCGTGCGAATACACGAGCCTCGAAGCTCAGAGAAGGAGGCAGTGATGGGGCCTGAGAAGGTCCCCCTGCCTCCCGGAAGGCCGCGGAGCTTGGCCTGTGCCTCCAAAATGGATTCAGATCCTAGGAGAATATAATCCCCCACGAGCGGCCCGGCACTTTCTCATCCTAAGTGCAAACAGTACCTGACATGTACGTGCTACTCTTGCCCACCCTTCGGTTCCAGACATCCCTGGGCTTGGTTTCCATCGAGCTGTGAGGCCGATATCCACGCTTCCGCGTAGCCCCAAATAAATCCCCGCTCTCCACCCTCTGCTCCCGCCCTTGACCACAGGTGACTCTTGGCGCGTCAGAACAATAATTGTATTGACCACTTACCTCGAGCTGAGGGCAGGCCGTCGATAAAATCTGATGTAGTTGTTTCCATCACTAGGACAACTGCACCAAATTGGTCTTGATGGTAGCAATGCATCTGTGACCACTGAGCCCCCGGCAAGGGGAATGAAAGCGGCTGGCACGGTTCCACGACGTAACTCGTAACCTCCGACGGATCCAAACCAGAGTCCAATCATAAAAGCCAGGCTGGAGAGATTGCACACCTCTTTGCTTTGTCGTATTCTGAATAAATCACATTCTCTTGACCGTGCTTTTATTTTTATGCTCCTGAACGTTCACGTGACTTCTGTCAGACCTTTGAGAATAAGAACCTTGGTGGTAGATTTATACCCAAATAATTAGGCCCACTTGTGACCTGACTGGTTACAAAAAAAAGTTATAATATTTTTCTCTTTTTACTTCTGAGAGTTAACCTCTTACTGACATGGCTTCTAGCCAGTCAGCTTGGTGATTTAAACAAAAACCAATTTCTAGCCCGTTTCCCAGGCCGTGGAATTGGGTGCTGCCCGGGCTAGAGCTGCCCTGCTTGGAGAACAGTGGTTTGGATCCATCAAACTTAAATGTGGGTTTTGGCTTCACGGTAGCTTGCCAACTGTCTGAGTTAATTTCTAATAACACTGTACGTTTTATTTTAATTCAGATTGGCTTGGCTACAGAGGCTTTTCCTTATATTATTTTTAAGTACAATGAATTGACTCATGATTGACATCGAAAGGAAAAGCTTTGGCTCCGCATTGTTTTTTCTGTTCTGCTTCTAGAGTTTAGTGAATTCTTATCTCCGTTTCTTAACGCAGGGAGATGCAACCATAAGAAAGATGCTGAGCTTTTGGTGGCCTTTGGCCCTCATCTTGGCTACGCAGAGAATCAGTCGGCCGATTGTCAACCTCTTTGTTTCCCGGGACCTCGGTGGCAGTTCTGCAGCTACCGAGGTAGGGCAGTTTCCGGGGATGGGGCACTCGTGGTCACCTTGTGAAGGGTGGGGGTTGCGGGGAGGTGGATGCAGACTTGTTTCCGATTCGTCAGGAGAGCTCGGGCAATTCTGTGGTATCAAATTCGGGGACCCATTCACACTCAGGAGCCATGAGGATCTTAGAATCATGTAACTGTTTACTGTTATGAGTATGGAAGGAGACATCTCCTTCATTCTTCTTGTTGACCAGATCTGAGGCAAGGGCACAAAACTAGCAAGAAGCCGGGCTGGTAGTTGAATCCAGATTTTTCTGACTCCCGCCCAGTGGGCTTTCTGTTTCCCCGTGAAGTCGGTGGCCTCACCGTGGTGGCAGAAGACCACAGACGGTGCCATACAGCCGCTGACGTGACCAGGCCCAGACCGTGAGGCCCAGGGCCCCCATTCTGACCCAGCCCACTCTCACCTGTTCCTGCCCCGCCTTCCCGCACCTACCACGCCCCACCCCCGGCCCATCATGGCTCTGTGTGCTCTTTGGCAATCTGCCCTCCCCCAAATGAGGATCTCCATTATTTACTCACTCACAACTCAAGAAATTTATCTGGAAACTGGCAACCACTCCAAAGAAAGAGTTGAATCACTTTTTCCATCTTTCAATTATGGTATGAACAAATGGAATTATTTCATTTGTCTCCTCCTCCGCTGCCCTCTGGAGACTTGATTCTGTCCCTAGAACTGCTGATCCTTCAGGAAGGCTGGTGGCCGCTCATTAGGGCCTTCTCTTTCCACGTCACCCTTGAATGCGCTGTCAGCCTGTCTCCAGCCTGGGATCTCCTGCCAGTTTCCATGTCCTGGGAAGCAGCTCATGTGGTCTTGGAAAGAGAAGCACATAAATCACAAGCAGGATGCTTTCTCCTGCCTCAGTTTGTTCCTGGATTTTGTGTTGGGATCCCAAAGGTCATCTTGGGTGGCTCTTGTAACCCAACAGCTTTTTTAGGTAACGACATCAGTTTCAGTTGCTCAGGAAAAAAGTATGTGAACCCCATCACTGTGTGCCAGAATTCCACCTTCCCCTTAAAAAAAAAAAAAAAAAAAAAAAAAAAAAAAAAAAACACAAGGTAAAGGATACAGTAGAGCCATTTCTAAAATGACCTCAATGGCATTGAGACACAGCGTGTGGGGTCCAGAGCAGACATTCATTGATCATCTACTCCGTGTCCACCATTTATGCACATTTCGTGGACTCCCAGCAAACCTGTGTGATGGATCTCATTATTCTCATGGTTCTGCCGGAGGAACAGAAAGGCAGGTCTGACGGGGGGTCCCTGCTTCGCACAGCGGGAAGGTGACCAAGGGGAGGTTCGCCTTGGGTCCACCACTCCGCCACACAGCAGTGTCCTCACCTAGCTGGGGACTTACCTCACGTTCCAGGCATCACTGCGATGTTCATTACAATAGATGAAGCCTGTACTTCTCCTTTCCTAGCTAGAGCTGAACTCTGCCAAAATGTGGGGTTTGATGCTTTGTTTTCATGCTCCTTCCTTTTCATTCACATAAGAAGAAAAGCTCTCATTTTCACAGAAGAACATGTTTGGTTTCCGTAAGAAATATCTAGTTTTCTTAAATTAAAAATCAAAGTTGGGCTAGCCTGGCTGGACAGATTAAAAGTGGGTTGAGTTGGAAGGAGAGCACCGTAAAGCCCCCAACGATGGCACCCTGCCAGCCACCCAGAAGGACAGGATGGAGGCATAGAGGTGGGCCCTGAGCCCACTGTCTGGAGAGCAGAGAGGCCTCACAATCGCATTTCGGGACTCCAGAGTTGGGCTGGACTGGACGGCTCCATTTGGCTCAATGGAAAGAGCATAGATGTTGGTCTGGTGGGCCTGGGTTCAAATCGTAGCTTGTCGAGCCAATGACCAGTGCTTGTCACCCAGTGCGAGTGATCCGTCTGTGGTGGCTGCACTGACGGCAGCTTCCCTCTGCCGTGTGGCAAGAGCAGCCACGGAGATGCTCTCTGGGATGCCGACACTCACTCTGCTGGCTCTTTCTCTTGTAGGCAGTGGCAATCTTGACAGCCACATACCCTGTGGGTCACATGCCATATGGCTGGTTGACGGAAATCCGTGCTGTCTACCCGGCTTTTGACAAGGTGAGAACCCGTACGGCGTGGTGTCTGAAACACTCTTTAAAATTAGCTTTTGATAGACAGGCGTCTCCGCTGAGGAACGCCCTGATATTTCCCGGTCTCACCTCCCTCTGTGAGGTGAACGTGGTGTAGGGGGGGGGTGTCAAACGTAATTGTGGACTATTTCTCTCAGAAAATAACAGAAGTAATTAAGCTTACCTTGATGCTAATTCTCTAATGTCCTCCAAACTATGGTCACTTTTCGGTTATTTCTATTGAGAAATTATTGAATTTTTTGCAAAGGGAAAATATATTCTCAAAAAAGTTTATTACATTGGATTTTGTCTCTGTGGCTTTTTTTTTTTTTTTAATTAAACGAACGCTTTGCTGACCTCATAGCAGATGTGAAGGTACAGACAGGATTGTGCATTTGAGCTCGTAAGCTTCTGGATGGATCTCTTAAAGCGTACTCAGGGCCCATGCACCCCGAAGCTGTCCGTGCAGCCGGCCTGGGTCCAGGTTGCGGGGGACTTATTCCGGCTGAACTCCTCTGTTAACGGCAGCTCTGTCCTCCCGCCTCGGCTCACGCAGCCTAGGCAGGCACACGACCCTTCAGACTTGTAGCCTGTGGCTGGGTCCGGACTGTCCTACCAGTCATTGAATTGATGTCTAGTTCATTAACACTTAATGACTTGAACCTGTAGACATTTATAGCAAAACATAACCCCCAAACATAGTATACAATTTTTTAAAAGATTTATTTGCTTATTTTAGAGAGAGAGAGAAAGCAAGCAGGGGGCAGAGGGAGAAGGAGAGAGAAACTCAAGCAGACTCTGTGCTGAGCACAGAGCCCAACACGGGCTTGAATTCACAAGCCTGAGATCACGACCAGAGCCAAAACCAAGTCGGACGCTTGACCGACTGTGCCACCCGGCACCCCTATACAATGTTTTACAATGAAAAATAGGGGGGAGACTGGGTGGCTCAGTTGGTTAAGCATCTGCCTTTGGTTCAGGTCATGATCTCAGGATCCTGGGATCGAGTCCCGCATGGGGCTCCCTGCTCAGCGGACAGTCTATTTCTCCCTCTCCCGCTGCCCCTCCCCGCTGCTTGTGCGCGCTCTCTCTCTCTCTCTCAAATAAATAAATAAATAAAATCTTTTAAAAAATGAAATGAAAAATAGGAAAGAAGCCCATAACCTACCTGCACTTGTACTTGTAACAGCAACTCTTTTGCCTTGAATTTCTCTAGAACCAGCTCAGAGCCATTGCTGATATCATTTTATCTGATCCCAACAAGAGCCCTGGGATATGAGGAGAGGAGGCCTCTTTGCTAGGGACCCCAGCAGATGAGCTCTGGCAGCTCGGGCAGTGTGGGTTCTGGCTGGTTCAGGCTGGCCTCCCTCCTCCCTGTCCCCACTCCCACACACTCCCAGACTCGCATGGGCCTAGGAAAGCCTGGGAAGGCACACAAAGCAAGGCCCGGCCACAGGCTGTAAGCTTAGCTCTCTCTTCCACATAGCCTCCAGCTTCTCAAATGTGTGGCTGTTTATGGGCTTCTGGAGGGGGCACGACCTGTGGAGTGGAGCCCCAGAAAGGTTTCCACTCCATCTCGCACCCTGACCCAGAGCACTCCCCAGGCGTCTCAGACAGGGATGAAGTGGGGTGCAGGCTCAAGTCTGGAAAGACAGCATCCACTCTGAGTCTTCCTCCTTCTTGTGGTCCACCAGCGGACTCGTGCACCCATTCACCCACCCACCCACACACACACACACCTCTGTTCACATGTCCCCATCCGTGATGCCCTTCTACACTGCACAGCCCCCACGCTGCTCTTCCTGTCACTGTCACCTGCCGCTCGTCCCAGCCCACACTCACCTGTGAATGGCAGCTCACTTTTTAGGGGTTCCTACCATGCTGCCTACCATGACATAAGAGCCGTGGCGTTGCCCAGGGCTCTTGCTGGTGGTGGAACTTCCCCAATAGACTATTAGTTGGACCCACTACCTATTTCAAACGCCAGCGTCTTGCAACATCAGGAAGCAGAGCGTCTCCTAAAAAATGCTCAGGCCGTTGAGAGCAAACTTTGAGAAGGTGTGAGTGGCTCGCCGGAGATTTTTCTCCTTGCAGTCCTTGTTTGCCTCAGTTTAATCCAATCTGTTGACAGGCATCGCTGTTTTCCTTTTAAAGAACAGGCGTATAGAAGTAAATCCTAGAGGGGCGCCTGGGTGGCACAGCGGTTAAGCATCTGCCTTCGGCTCAGGGCGTGATCCCGGCATTGTGGGATCAAGCCCCACATCAGGCTCTTCCTCTATGAGCCTGCTTCTTCCTCTCCCACTCCCCCTGCTTGTGTTCCCTCTCTCGCTGGCTGTCTCTATCTCTGTCGAATAAATAAATAAAATCTTTAAAAAAAAAAAAGAAGTAAATCCTAGAAAACCAAGATGAATATAAGTCTTCTTCCTAAATTTCTGGCTTTTGGAGAATCAGATTATATAATAAAACTTGATGAGAACAGCAGGTACTAAAGTTTTAGAACGTCCTGGCTGGGAGAGTCTCATCTGGAATTTTTTTGGCTACCTTGAAACAGTAGAACTTCACCCTGCAGCACTGTACAGTTGCACTAGCAGCATCCAAGAAAAACCAGGTTTTGTTCGTGATCACAGAGGTTAGGTGCTATGAAAAAGTCCCTTGAACGAGCGTACCCCTGGCCAGCAGCTGGAGTTACTCAGAATCCTTTTGGAGCCTCCCTCATTGTTTCCAGGCATTCCAGGGAGCTCCTCCAAGCCGTCCGTGTGAATGGCATCTATTCACCCAAATCTGAGACACCTCTGTGTGGACTTGCAGAATTTGCTGCATTGACAGTTGAAATCCTTAGGCTCTTTGTGCGTTCCAGAATAAGGGATTTAACATTTCTTGCATAACTCTTGATGGCTCTCACTAAATATCAGCTGGGAGCGTTTTCCACTCGTACAAAATCTCTCCAGTGTTCAGTTATCATCTGTGAAAGGGTCTGTTTCTAGGCAGATTGGGCAAACAAGCCAAACACAGATGCCAGTCTAATGATACGGGCAAGTTTATTCCAACCCTGCTGGCAGAAATCTGTGCTCTTTCAAAGCACACCTGAAGGCTCTCTGGCGCCCTGCTGTCCCACCACGGGTGACACAGGTGACGTGCCGCTGTCCCACCATGAGTGACATGAATGCTTTGAGGTTGCCTGATTCTTTGGGGTGAGCCCACCCGGGCACCTCTCTCGCAGATCCCCTGGGGCACCAGAGATGGAGAGAGCCACCCACTGTGACTTGCACTTTGCTGTAGCAGCAATCTGTTATTCAGAACCATGAGAGGCTGTGGACTCTGGGAAACAAACTGAGGGCTTCAGAGGGGAGGGGCTGGGGGATTGGGATAGGCCCGCGATGGGTATTAAGGAGGGCACATATTGCATGGTGCACTGGGTGTTATATGCAAATAATGAATCATGGAACATTGCATCAAAAACTGGGGATGTACTGTATGGTGACTAATATAACAAAATAAAAATTATAAAAATAAAATCTGTTATTCAGAAAAGCAGTTCTACTTTAGAGGCTGGAAATTAGGAAAACATAGACTCAATCAAAGGTTTGTGCTGGCGGCATCTCGGGGAAAGGAATTGAGAGATCGCCACAGCCTCCAAAGTAAAGGAACCATCAAAAGCTCTTTTCCAAGTGGAACCTGTCCTCACTGTGCCCGTGTGTCCTTCGTTCAGCTAGAGCGAGCCAGGTGCTCAGGGCTGCTTCCGTCGGTCACCCCTGGGACTGACTGGATCCGTACGGAGGTGGGGAAGGGGGGTGGTCTTTTCTTCACTGATTTTCATGATGAGGGGCCATGCACTAGTTTGATCAACTGATGGGTGTGCTTAGCAGTGGCCCTGGGATGGTCTCAGGAAGCCTCGGGAATATGCAAGAGGACATTGGAGCTGTCTGCACTCTTTGCTTAAAATTAAGTTTAACAGAGATGGGCACCTTCTCTACTCAAGAAGGATGGTGCTAAGTTGCAGGAGTGAAAGAGTAGGGTGAAGTACACAGCCCTTTACCTCAGAGAGCCAGTGCCCACCTCACACACTTCCATGCATACCCCCTGAATACATACCCACCTCCGGAGAGCTCTAGGGTCACCCAGCATCCCAGGAAGGGGAGCTCCAGGGCAGTCTGGAGTAGAAGATCAGAGAGGCTGTAAGAAACAGATGGGCTGGGGCGCCTGGGTGGCTCAGTCGTTAAGCGTCTGCCTTCGGCTCAGGGCGTGATCCCAGAATCCTGGGATCGAGCCCCACATCGGGCTCCCTGCCCCGCTGGGAGCCTGCTTCTTCCTCTCCCACTCCCCCAGCTTGTGTTGCCTCTCTCGCTGGCTGTCTCTCTCTCTCTGTGAAAGAAATAAAGAAAGAAAGAAAGAAAGAAAGAAAGAAAGAAAGAAAGAAAGAAAGAAAAGGAAGGAAGAAAGAGAGAGAGAGGAAGAGAGAAACAGGCTGTGCCAGTGACATCCACTGAAGAGGGGTTTTGAAAATCAGAAGATCCAACAGGACAAGGAGGAACAAAAGCACAGAAACAGGAAAACACCAAGGATGTTAGGGAACAGCAAGAGCTTCTGTCTGGAATATGAATGGGGAAGTCGGAGTCAGGGCAAGCAGGGCTGAGAATGCCCACTCGAGCTTCCGGGCCACTAGTGGGGAGGACAGGGCCCCAAAGGTCACTGAGCAGGGCTGCGGCTTCAAGGAGATGCCAGGTGACCAGCAGGGGCCACACTAGGACTAGGCGGGGGAGGGGGGGCTGCCCAGTGTTCCATCTGCAACTCACTCTCGTTCGTGTTCACGTCCAGCCACCTGACAGCTGTCTAAGAGAAACAAAGTAACAGCCGTCTTCCCAGCTGTCAGGTGACATCTGTACTTCAGACACATCAGATAAAACCGAAACAAGACGCTCTTTAAGCGGCATGTGCGATCAGCCAAGGATAACCACTGTCCTCCTCTTTTCCCCTAGAATAACCCCAGCAACAAACTGGTGAGCACAAGCAACACCGTGACCGCAGCCCACATCAAGAAGTTCACGTTTGTCTGCATGGCCTTATCACTCACGGTAAGGAGAGAGACCGCAGCACGGTGCGTGGGTTTTGCAAAGCGGGCACTGGCCATTTTAAAGGGGGGAGTGTTGTATTCCATCCCGCGATGTTATACGAAATGAATTAACCACCCAAAATACGAACAGTACCCCTTAGGAGGTCGTTGAATCTAGGAATAAAGGGTAGACCTCTGGCATTTCCAGGGACCTCTGACACGCTGAAGAAAGGCAGACTTTGCCTTTCATTTTAATAACACTCTTGTCTTACCGAGTAACTTCTGACCTCATTTTAAACATCCAGGGTCAAGTGTATAAACATCCCTGTCGGTCTCCAAATTTAGTTGGTGTTCCTTCAGTTACCCCAGTAAAAGTTCCTTTCCCAGTACACTTACGCTGCTGCCGTGTCCTGTCTGCTTGCCCATCGTTCGGTACGTACTTAGCCCAGGCCCTGCGTCCCCCGCGAGGATGCAGCTGTGGACCTCCGCAGATGGCACCGTGCTCTGTGCACAGCCTAAGTGACAACACCATCCTCCCTCCGTCAGCCCCCGTGGGTGATTTCAATGTAGAAGATACTGTTCAAAAAACATGGGAAAAATATGTACGTGGTCTATAACCCAAAACACATGGTATATAGTTTAAGGTTGTTTATAATAACAAAAAAAAACACATTTATAAACAAACTTGCATTGTAGACGATGCCCTTTGAGTTCTAAAGATGGAGATGACAAAGAGGTCAAAAGAAATGTAGGTTTTTGGTTTTTTTAAGATTTTGTTTATTTAGAGTGCGCTGGATTGTGGGGGGGAGGCAGAGAGAGAAAATCCCAAGCAGACTCCTGCTGAGCGCGGCATCAGACCAGGCAGGGCTCGATCTCATGACCTTGAGATCATGACCTGAGGCAAAATCAAGAGTCGGACACCCAACCAACTGAGCGACCCAGGCGCCTGGAAATGCGGGTCTTTTGAACTCCGTTCAGTTTTCCTTGTTTGTTGTTGTGGCATCACATTTCCTAGTAAGTCCTGTAGAAATTCTCTGTGTGTAAAGTACAAGTGTGTTCCAGAAATGCCGGGGGTGCGCAGCTCTCATCATCGGGGCAGAAGGGCTGGTTACACTGATGAGAGGCTCTCGGGAGCTCTAGCCCCTCTTCCTGTCATCACAAGAACCATTGGCTTGATGAGCCCTGGGAGTGGTCCTTAAAATCGAGCCCCCCACACATTTTAAACCTTCAGTGGCTATTTTCTCAAAGCCCACAGCTTCATCTTTGGTCCGCGGATCCCACACCTGAATAGGTTGTAACAAGGGCCACGCGAGGCTGATAGCCTGTCACATCGCGCATCGTAACCTTGTGTCCTCAGCGGCCCCTTTGCCACAGCCTGCCCCTCCCTCCAGTCCATCCCTCCTGACACTGGGGGAGGGGCGCGGGGAGGGGCGTCAGGAGCATCTTCCGGTGTCCCATCACCCAGGAGGAATCTCCGATAAGGCGCCTGTGTAGTCGGGACAGGTTACCCCAGGCAACCTTGCTCCCCTATTTGTGTTATTTCTCTATGGTGTGCAAGTTTTTCCATAGTTCCCTAAAATATTAGGAAAACAGTGAGCAGCCTTGAAACTGTTTAAAAGAGTATTTTAGAAAAAGCCGAGAAGGTTTCTATTCCAGGAACAGACCTCAGCTTTTGGAGACGATGGGAAATGATTGGAAGTCAAAAGTTGAGCCCAATCAGACGCCAGGTTCTGAGACCTGGGCCTCATCCCTCACTGAACGCCAGAAGCCTGTGGTTGCCACTGGCTCTGCGATCCAGGTCTGACCTTCTCTGTCTCTGCTCCCTCTAGTGAAACATCTTCCCCTGGCTCCAGTTGAGTTGGACGGAGGACTTCGCCAGCTTGGTTTAAGGCTATTCCTTCTCTCGGTCGCTGCACGGCCAATAATCTGCCCCTCTGAGACAAGCAACTGGTTTGCTTTGAAGTGGTGATGATTTAGAAAAATGCTTAGATTTCCCATGTAAAGATTTTATTTATTTCATTATTCTAATCCCATCCTCCTTCCTGTAAGTGGAATACGTCAGGGTAGATTTTCCCCATAGAAATGGAGACTCAGACTCCTTCACTGGGAGGAAACTTGGAGACAACCAAGTCAAAACCCTTCGTTTCTTCGGAAGGGAAAGGACTCGGAGAGGATCGGTGACTCGCCCGGTCTCCTGTAATAGAACCAGCCGGAAGCCAGCCTTGCAGGCCCACTCTCCAGGCCCTTTTGTCCAAATTGTGAAGCTTCCAGGGAGTAGCAACAGCTGTCTGGCCCTGAACCTCCAGACGTGGGCACCATGCTTGAAATGGCTGTTTCTTTAACACTAAAAACAATAGTATTTGAGTTTGCAGCTGATGAAGTGTCTCACGTACCTTATCCTTACAACAGTTCAGTCAGTCCAACATCTTGGCTACAGGAATTGTCCTTAAAAAGACATAGGAAAAAAGTAAGCAAGTTTTTTTTTAAAGATTTTATTTATTTGAGAGAGAGAGGGGGCAGGGGGAGGGGCAGAGGGAGAGAGAGAAGCAGACTCCACACTGAGCAGGGAGCCTGACTCTCGGCTCCAACCCAGGACCTGGGATCATGACCTGAGCTGAAGGCAGACACTTCACCGGCTGAGCCACCCAGACGCCCCCATAAGCGACTTTTTAAATTGAAATATAAGTGACTCACATGTTACGTTAGCTTCAGGTGCAGGATTTGTTTCAGGTTTTTCTTTCCTAAATTAAATGTTAAGCTGTCACTGTAATGTGTACATTCCTTTTTGTAGCACTTTCCATACTTAGTCTTCGCATTTGTTGCTCCGCGTAGGCCCCAAAGTGCCCAAGTCAGGGTGTGTGACGTAGCCCCCTTCTACCCCCAGGGCCGCGCATCCTGTCCGACACAGAAGGTGCACAGCAAGCCTTAACCCTGAGTCAAAGCTACCAATGGCACCCGCCCTGGTGAACAACAGTCTCCTTATTTATACCCAGCTTATTCTACTTTTAAAGCTTTTAAGAGGCCCTTTCCTCTCAAGTCCATTTTTGTTTTTTTAACTTTGAAACTTCTTAGCGTCGGGGAATTAATGTAGCAGAGGCCATTGAAACACTCAAGAGCAGCACGCGTTGTGTTTATTCCAGTGGATGATATTACATACTAACTCTGAGCTTGCGGATGGTTCCAGAACTTTCTGTGCAT
The DNA here is from genome assembly GCF_023065955.2 of Ursus arctos. NCBI lineage: Eukaryota > Metazoa > Chordata > Mammalia > Carnivora > Ursidae > Ursus > Ursus arctos. Next base: position 11,746,224 of record NW_026622819.1, on the reverse strand, counting down.
CACCTAGCATTAGAGCACTTTCCAGAGCTCCGCTTCCTTGGGCTCACTAGCTCTTCTCCTTGGGTCTTTGAGAAGAGCTGAACCCACAGATTCCATAGACACTCGGTGACCCAGAGATGCTGACTGCTTTTTGAGAGAAAATGTGTACTGTCTAGAACAAAAAAAAAAAATCCATCTTTCCATCAGAATGGGCTCACTCTTCAGACCCTGACATTTTGGGGGTCAACATCTGCCTTGGCCGGTGAAAAATACGGCTGTGTCACTTTTGACAGTTAATAAGAGACTAATATTTCAGTGTGCTACAGTGCACGTAGTCATTCACGCCCTAGTACAGATTTTCAATGCAAATTCAGAGTATCTATCCTACTCCAACAGTGGGTTTGTCTTCATGCTCTTATCCAGGAGCTTGCCTTCAAGAAAGGCATCAAATGTCCATAAAGGTGGACGGAGGAGGTGGGAAGAGTGGAAAAGGACAAGTGTTCTGGAAGCCTTTTCCTTTCAGTCTCTCAGAGCTGTCTTCAGGAAGAAGGGCTGATGGGTGCCATTCGATGGCAGGGAGTGTGAGGAAAGGGGGAGCTTTAGTCCATCGAAAAGATGAGCTGCAGAATGGTAGAACTGTCAGATCAAAAGGGATCCCCTCGGTGGCAGCAAAGGGGCAGACATGATGCAAACGTGTTAGCAAGGTAACTGCGGACTCCCAAGCCGCTGTTTGGGGTAAAGGAACACATGGTTTGAAAACATACGCAGTTTAGGTCGATTTGGAAGAACGGCTTCGGATAGTGTGCTGCATTGCGAGAGCTTGTGGCGTGGCAGCCCCACAGAGGAGGGGACACGGCAGAGCAGCCTTCAGCCACGCCAGCGGCAGGGCTGCCAACAGCAAGGCTGAGCTGGTGCTGGGGTCCAAGCAAACGGCCGTGGTCTCCATCGCTTATGTGACTGACTGTGAAGCCCAGGGATAATCACTGTGTCCTAAAGCCTGACAACTGTGGGGAACACAGCTGAAGGTGGTGGTGACGAGCTTGCAGTCAGGACGTAGGGACAGCGTTCCTTCCTCTTGGGGAAAGGCACTGGTAATACCAAACTTGCAGAAACTCAGCCTCTCGTTAGCCCCTCTAGATTTACCGTGATTCCTTCATGGATTCTAGATTTGGGGGTAAAATAGGAACCACTAACCAGGGGAGGATGTGTCTTCTCAACAGTCCTTTTGATGAGAAAGAAGTGTCCCAAGAAGATAATGGACCTTCGATGGCTGGGTGCTAGGCCAGTCTGGTGAAGCCAATGGATTGGCTTGCTAAATTTACCAAATTGCCAATCTACCCAAACATTTTGTTCAACTATTTCTAAAGTTCATTGCAAATCAAATTAGACGGGGAAGTCTTAACATCTTTGTGTGATTTTAGTTGACCAATTTCTATTTTGACTTCACAATAGCATTTTAAGAACATTTGGTATTTTCTTAAGCTCCTTTCTGCTCTAGTTTTGGGGAGCTGGTGCCAAGAGGGCGGCCTCTCTGCTGCAAGAGAGTTGGAGAAGAATCCATGCAAAGCACAGGCTTGGCTGCTGATGAGGCCTCCCCAGCCCCCTTTTTACAAAATGGAAATGGGCATCTGTCCAGATGGATCTTGGCAGGCAGAGCTAGCAGGGTACTTTTATGCAGTGAACAACCTACACAGTCATACCCAGCATCCCTTGAACCTAGAGAAAGACAGGAGGGGAAGATGGAGGAGTGCAGGTCAGAAGGAGAAGGGGGAGAGACTATGTGGGTCAAAAAAAGAATGGAGAGGTTGACAGTCAGGGAAAAATGGAGCAGAGGCAGAGGTGGAGGACACAGAGAGGTAGGGAGAATATGAAGGCCCCAGAGACCCCTGGAGCCCCCACAGCCCTCCAGGGCCTTGCCAATCCAAATTGCTATAAATTTTAGAAGTGTTAAAAAGACAAGTTTTTAAGAAATCAGTGAATTGGACAGATTGTCAGTTGGCCAACTAGACTATTCCACCGGTTGGTTTTTGGTGAACTGGCCTATTTCAGGAAGGCAGGTGTGGAGTGAGAGTCTCCCCAGGCTTCTCCAGAGTTGGCATTGGGCCCCCAGATTCAGATCCTGCTGAGGTGTCCTGGGACTGTGCTGGCGTCGCCAGAGTATCTCCCACTGGCCTCCCTCGTCTTCAACAAACAGAGGCTGCTTGATTGGGTGTGTGCGCGTGTGTGTGCGTGTGTATGTGTGCATGTGTGCGCGTGTGCGCGTGTGTGCACGTGCGTGTGGTGCGTGTGTGTGCGTGCATGTGTGTGTGCGCGTGTGTGCATGTGTGTGTGTGCGTGCACGTGTGTGCGTCCGGGTGCATGTGGGTGTGTGCGTGTGTGCGTGCATGTGTGTGTGCATGTGTGTGTGCGTGCGCGTGTGTGCGTCCGGGTGCGTGTGGGTATGTGCGCGTGTGTGTGCATGTGTGTGCATGTGTGTGCGTGCATGTGTGTGCGTGCATGTGTGTGTGTGTGCATGTGTGGTGCGTGTGTGTGCACGAACGCTGCCGTCACTTAACTTGGAGAGAGAAGGCTGCCTCCAGGTACCAGCAGATGACAGTGCCTCACACAATAGAGTCCCAAGGGTACCTGAGGCCAGGGGTTGTTACTACTGAAAAATCTGGTTCTTTCTAAAAAGTTAAAATAGATTTTTTACTCCAGATCCTCCTGAGCTTTGCTTTTTGACTTCAATGGGTGGTACAAAGGGAAAGCGTAAATCTGCCCTCAACCCTGAATCGTCTGTCCCGATCTCTTACGACTTGAATTATGTCCACCTAAGATTGCTATAATGAGGTCCTACCCCCCAGTCCCTCAGTGGAAATAGGTCTTTGGAAATAGGGTTAAGATGCGGTCCTGGTAGGTGAATAAAGGGGGGACAGGGCCTAATTCAGTAGGACTGCTTGTCTGACCCGAGGGGAAATCCAGACCATGTGGTGCCGCCAGCAGCGAGGACAGGCCTGGAGCCGACCGTCCCCAGAGGCTGCAGAGGGAGCTCGGCACCGCCCACCCCTTGCTGCTGGACTCCAGGCCTGGGAGGCCAGAGCCTTGAGCTGCCCTAAGCCTTCCGGTTTGGGCCCTCACACACTCACACCCCCATTGTTTCTGAAAGAAAGAATCCTCCTGGGGTCACTTAAGGCCACATGGATTGATCGGCCAAACGTAACGATTCTGTTACTTGTTTGCTTTTTAATTTCCCCACTTGCTGTTTCCGTAAGACGTCTCTATTCTTTTATTTCCAGATGCTCCATGTAAGAATCCGAGGAGCGGATTTGCTTAGAAATATTTTTCATGGGTACAGGACTGTTCCCAGATTGATGTGATTCATTATATCTCTGCTGACGTGTGTTTTTGGGGTTTTGAGGGTGGGGTGGTATTGGCATCGTAGCATCCAACAGAAGCGATTGTGTTAGATTTAAGTGACTTTGCTCTTCGTCTTTGCTCTGCTTTCCACTAATTGAATAACCTCACGCATCTGAACCAGGCCCACTGTCACTAACACTGAAAAGCCAAAACACTTTCCCAATTTTCAGGGAACAAATTCAGTTGTTCATATTTTATCCAATTGTATTTATACCCCCAAATTTTCTCAGAACCTTGTACTTCTACTTCTTCCCCCTTGGACCCTATAAATGGTACCTGATTTGGCACAAAATGATCCAAATTAGTTTCAGTTTACCGTATCAGTACACACCTGTGTTCTGCAGAGAGCAGGTGCCGGTGAGACCCCGTAGTCCCCCCCACCGGGGCCTCTGCAGAGTCCCCATCGGCCCGGCAATGCTGCATGTGCCCAGTGCTGCCGGCCGACCCCCCTCTCCCCCGGGGTGGTTCCCAGGCTCCCCCGAGGCTCTCCTGGTACAAAAACAGGTTGATCAGAAATGACAGTCTCGAACTGTTGCCCCAGCCATGGCAAAGTAACCTGCATCGACTTTCAGGAGCCCTATTTTATGACTCTCTGTGGCTCTTTTTGTAAGTGATTTTTATTAGTCTCCGCTTAAAGACAGAACCAGTGTGGAGAGCATTTTGCTTCGTCTCCAGTGGGCACGTGACAGGGTGCAGGACTGAGGCGTCACTCGATGGCGCGTGTAGACCAGAGCCTCCCAACAACAGTTCACAATAAGATGCATGGACAGAATGAGGCTGACGTCCGCGACTTCTCGGTTTTGTGATTTCAGCCCGCGCTCACACACCCCCAGGTGCGTGGGGCTCTGGACGCGTGCACGCTCCTGCTGGCCCGAAACTCTCGGTGTCCTCTTGCTCTATACTGGTAGGGTGCGTAGGGAGTCTGCAAAGCCCATGGAAAATATCTCCGTGATCTCAAAGAACACCTCGTAGATGTACGGACATCAAGCAGTGAGTGCAACAAGCACATCAAGGACCTTAAACACTAATTCGTATGCTAAGTGGTCATTTTGTGTGCTTAATGAAGCCGGAGACCACTGGACCCAGGAACAGAGGAGAACAGTCAAAAAACACTCAGGTCACACAGGTATTGCCTCTCCCTGCGCGTAGGTGTCCCCTGCCCCTGGAGGTGGACTTGGAAAGTGACCTGGAAAGTAAAGTCACTTTCGACTAATGATGGACGACCTTTGTTGAAAACCTTCTGTATTTTCTCTGAAAGGATGTCTTACTGCCTTTCCAGATCTAGGTCAGACACAGGGAAGCGTGCACGACTGAATGGCGCCCCAAGATTATTCTCCGCGTCCTTTCATACGTACCTTCTGAGCCCGGGGCAGCCCTCAGAGAAGCACCATGTGATGCTAGGGAAAAGCTCATGTGGCAAATGCTAGTGTCTGGAAAGCTCCTCAGCATAGATCAGGTGCCAGGTGGCTTTCAGGGGCTTGTCTTTCATCCTCCCTGAGAGATGGCTCTTAACCGATGTGGCTTGGAGAACGGATTGGCCCTCACCAAGACAAAATAAAACCATCATGCACACGCCAGAGCCGGCGCCTCGGCCCTGGAGACCGTCTCAGAGGCAGGGCTGCACGTCGCACCAAATGGCCCTGGGGCGAAGGGAGAGGGATTTACCTCCAGTGTGAATTCAGTGCCACAGAGTGCGGTGTTCACCGACATGACCCTGAGGTCCCAGGGCCTGGGGTCAAACCCTGGCTCCTCCGTGCACCTGATGGGTGGCTTTGGAAAGGTCATCTAAAACTGAGCCTCAGCTTCCCTAGCTGCCAGACGGGCATGATAAAAATACCCACCTTATAAGGCCTTTCAAAGGGATAGCAGCTTAGCCCCGCGTCAGGCGTGTGTTAGCAAAGAATGCCAGCTCTCATGATGAGGAAGTCCCCAAGCACATGGGCTCCAAGTGAGGCTAAGATGTCTGCATACGTAAACAAACACCTATTGGTACAGTGGATGCCAATGAATAAGTCTGCGGATTTTTCTAGTTTTATTAATATATCCTTCCAAATTTCTGTGGGATTTTTTTTTTGATGTTTTGAAAAAAACTGGCATCTTGATAGATTTATACGTATCTTCTATAGAAGGACCTGACGCATACACGAGACATATAATGCATGCACATTTTTCTCCGCTGGGGCTTGGGAAAGCTCTCCAGGCATCCTATCGTACCTTCCTGTCTGTAGCCTCCAGTGCGGGGTACAGACAGTGCTCCCTCCAGCCTCTGGCCATCTTGCTAGCTCAGAAATATGTTACCCACAATCTGCAGTGAGCCCAGAAAGAGAAATCGGTGTTTTCAGTCTTCTGGCTCAGAAGTCCAGTATAGCTGTAGACACCATCCAAATACGAGAAGTGCCAGTACGGAAAGATTTTAAGCCACACATGTGTGCATTGCAGAAATTCTCCAAAGCCTGAGCTTTAGAGGGATGCTGAGGCTCTCTTCCGATGGGCATCGCTAGCCAGAGAAAGAGCACATGCATATTTATTCGGGCGCTCCTTCCACCAAGGCTTGAGCCCCGGCTGCATACCGGGCTCTGCGGCTATCTCAGTGACGTAAACACACCCAGTCGCTTTCCTTATGGGATTTCTCATCTCCTAGAGAAGACAGGTAGCACACGATATGGAAGTTTACTCTCTCACCGTTCTGGAGGCCAGAAGCCGAAGTTCAGTTGACGGGGCTGCAGCCAAGGTGTTAGCAGGGGGTGCTTCCTCCTGTGGCTTCGGAGAAGGACCTGGTCCCCGCGTCTTCCAGCTCCTGGTGGCTGCTGTCTTGGTGGGCACAGCCCGCCAGTCTCTGGCGCTGGCCCTCTGTACATCACTGCTTCCTCCCTGTGCCCGCGTGGGATCCCCCTGTCCCCGGCCCTCACACTTTGATGGTATTTAGGACCCACCCAGACATTCCCAGATAATCTTATCTCAAGGTCCTTAATTTAATCACACCTGCTACTATATAGAGTAATAAGTACTTATGTGGCCTGAGGACTTGGGAGGCAAGCTCTCTTTGGGTGGCCCTTCTGCATCCTGCCGGAGCTGCTCACAGGTGCTTTAGAGGAAAATGAAAGGCGAGAGGGGCAGGGAGATGCCACGTCGGACGGGTAGTCAATCGGGGAAAGCCGCGCTCGGGGAACACATCCACGCGCAAGCACGTGCCTTGTGTGTTCTCCTCCTCTTTTCTGGTCATATGGGGCCATTTCTCTTTTGAGAGCTTTCCAGCCCCTTTCAGAAGCTCTAGCGCTATTCAGTCTTACCTCTTTTCCAGAACATTAGAAATCCGTTTTCTTTATTTTTTTTATAATGATTTTTTATTATATTATGTTAGTCACCATACAGTACATCCCCAGTTTTCGATGTAAGGCTCGATGATTCATTAGTTGTGTATAACACCCAGTGCACCATGCAATATGTGCCCTCCTTACTACCCATCACCGACCTATCCCATTCCCCCACCCCCCTCCCCTCTGTAGCTCTCAGTTTGTTTCTCATAGTCCATATAGAAATCCGTTTTCTTTAAGTCATTGTATTTTTTTTTAATGTCCCTGGTGACTGGAAGAAGACATGGTCACTCGCTCCCACGTGAGCAGCCTCCCCGTCCTGGCAGGTCAGAGTCCCATCCAGGGGGCTGTTCTTCCTCTCGGTCCCCAGCTTCCTGAGATAAGCCTTGTGTGGGAAGGATTAGGGTGGAGAGAAGGTGACTGAGTGGTGTGTAGAAATCAGGCGTGGGATCGCAACACACTCGGAGGCCTCTGCCACGCTTGCCTTCCAGAGCCCGGAGTCCAGAGGGAAATAGGGGTGGTCAAGGGTGGAGGCCACTGCAGGATTTAAGGTGAAGGTATCTGGTATTGAAGACATGTTAATCCTAAAGCTGCGGAGCTTCAGGCCTCGAGGGACCCTCCAGGAAGGAAGGCGAGCCAGGCAGCAGCATCACATAGGAAGCCGACAGGTTACTTCTCTGCGACACGCGGAGATAATCCCTCTCGGTGAGGTTCAGATCATCCTGAAATACTTTTTATGCTGTTCACACGAGATAAGTCCCCAGGAAGCACACATCGCAAAGATAAAAACAGGAACTCCGCTCTGCCTCCTCATCCCCCCAGCCCAGCCCCAGGCGCCTGTGAAAGACAAGTGGCTGACCCCATCAGTAAGAACAGCATCCCTAATCCTGGCCAGCAGCCTGGCTCGGGCCACCTGCCGCTCTCTGGGTCTGAGGTGCTGCTGGCAGAGGAAGTAGCGACTCAGGGAAGGAAAACACCCTGCCTGCAGGCTGGGGATGTCTCCGCAACCCGCGCTGCCGGCTGCAGCCTCAGTGTCCCCAGTTAGGAGCCGTTTTGCATTATTTAAGGGCCAGTGTTGCATCTTGGGTTCAGGATGAGTGCTGTACTCACATTTCCATCTACTCTCCACGTGTAGCCGGGAGGGCCTCAGATGCTGTGGCCACACATCCCTCCTCCCCTCTTGCTGCTTCGAGGGGTAGCGGAGTGTATCACGGCATAAGCATCGAGAATGCCTCCCTCTGAGTGCGTCCTGTTCAGGGCTGCCTGGCAGGAAAGCCCATCAGTCCGGAGGCCCTCCGCTGTGTGCCAGAAAGCTGCAGGATCCCAGCCGGTGCCTAGGAAAAGCCACTGTCCCATAAGACCTTGTCCAATCGGCCCCGTTTTGAAAGAGTTAAAAAAAAAAAAAGAGTTCATGAGAGTGACCCAGTCTCACCTTCCTGCCGCTGAACATCCCCCCGGGCTGTCCGTCCCTCGGCCATCAGGCAGCGGACACTACGGGCCTTATTCCAGCCATGGTACCATGCTGACCCTGTGTCTGCAACAAGGACCGCCTGTTTGAGGCTTTGTTCTGCTCGGCAGCCCCACCCCCGCTCCCGGAGACTGCCCGCTCATTGTTCACATTATCCGGAGAAGAAAATGACCCTCTTGTGCATGGGGAGGACAAAAAGGACCAAAGGTAAATAAACTGACTTCGAAGCTTTCTCACTCGGAGCCTCGCAGGGCGTGTACCCACGGAAAGCTCTTGGTGCATGATCAGCAGTTGGTAAGAGCTTCTCCTTCCCACTGAAGCTCGGCCCTCCCTTCCCACTTCTGCCAGCATTGGCTTTTTAAGGAAATCATCATGCCCTGCAGATTTGCGGGGCTGATTGTTTTGTTTGGGGGAATTCAGAGGAGACTAAGACAGTGAAGACGGGCCCCCAAAACTTCACCTAAGCCTTCATCGTGAAATGACGGTATAAAAAGATCTTTTCATCGCAGAAAAATGCACCCAGTGTAAAACTTAGCGTCTTAACCGTTGTAAAAGCGCAACATTTTGAAGTTTTTCAAGTTTTTAACCGTCCATCCACAGACCTGTGCATCTTACAAAACTGAAACTCTACACCCACCAAACAACTCCCCGTGCTCCCTGCCCCCAGCCCCGAGCAAGTTTCAGTTTGACTGTAAACAGTCAACGGAAAGTGAAGGCTAAGCAAAAACTCGGGTTGGAACTTTCTAAATACTCTTCAAATCGGTGAGAATGGGAAAGAATGAAACATTCTGCAGCGAGAAGGAAGGCCCTCTGCAGGCTTGGTGCATGGCGCCCCCTGCTGTTGGAAGTGCATCGTTTCCACCTTGCTCAGAATTGGGGCTTCGTTCCGGGAGAGGCACCCAGTGTTCCTAATGGGGTGTACTGGGCAGTTTCATTCCGTCGAAATGATAGCAGGGATGAGTCCATGTTCATATTCCTTTAAAAAGCGGACTTTAAAACCTACCTCTGAGAACATGAACTTTTTACCCTGGCTTGCTGTAACTGAGGGGTGCGTCGACTCCCCTAGGAATGTGTGTCGGGGAGCATGTATAACAAGTGTGACTGTCCTCAAGCCACACTGAGACTATCAGGGATGACATAGACACTTTGTAATGTGCTTTTCCAAGCTCTGTGTCTCCATGTGACAGATGCGGTTTACCCCGTCCCGTACCCCTACTGCCGTCGGCCAGCCTGACCTTGCAGACGCCGGGCCCCGCATCTCCCTGCTGGCTAGTGCTGTTCTACTCGCGACCCTTCCTCTCCAGGTTTTCCCTGCCTGTGACTTTGTCCCCTCCCTCTGCCCTGTCCCCTGCTGTCCCTTCTCTGTCAGAGGATGGATGGGGCGGCGGTCCCCTAGAACGCCAGCCGGCAGGACACCAACCCACGCCCTCTGGCCATTGCCCCAGGCTTGATTCCTGTCACCCTCTTTAACACCGATGTCCGGAAATGGGGCTCGTCGGCCATGTTCACACATCATGTCTGCTTTAGTCATTTCTGCTGTAGTAAAATGGCATCTTTTTTTCTTCAAAACTGGGACTCACCGTGGTTCCAAGAGGCATCGTGATGGAATGCTGGGTCGTGAACTCACTGTTCGCACTGGGGAGGCTCTTTGAAATGACCCCGTCTCGCTCAGGTGGCAGCCAGCAAGTGGGAGGGACAAACTGGACCAGACAGGGCAGAAGGGCGCCTGCAGCGCACCCGGGCTCCAGGCTGACAGGGGATACTGCTCGTTCACATCCCACCACATCCCTCCCTCTTCCTGCCTCACCTCTGTCCCCCGGCACTTCCCTTTAATACTCACTGCAAATTCTTCCAAATCGGCCCTTCCTTCCCTCTCCCTGGCCCATGGCCGACTCCCTGCAGAGTTACAGTAGCACCTCCCCACCCACCCACCCCCCGCCCGCCATGATGGGGCTCCCTGTTTCTGCCCTTGCCCCCCACAGTCGGTCCTCACACAGCACGAGAGAGCGGAGAGCCTGTCAGCACAATATTCTGACCATGGCACCCCCTTCCCCACTCCCCACGCCCGGCCTGGCCCAGAGCCATGACCATGACCCACAAAACCTTTGCTGATCTCCCCGCCCCACCCCACCCCTGCCACATGCATATGGCCAACGCAATTTGATGCGAAGAATCAAAAAGGCCAAATGATGTTCCTCAGGTCTTCATCAGCTCTTACTGAAGACTCGGGCAAGATAGGCATGGGCTACCCGATAGTGTCCTGCTTTTCCTGATTGCGCCACTCCACCCACAAGCAAATCAACTCAGGGTGTCTTCCGAAGGGAGTGACACAGGACACAGCTCCCCAGGAGGCTGGTTACGGAAATTCAGTTGTCAGCCACCTTCCCTCCAAATCAGGACTTCTCACATCCCGGTCATAAGCATATATTGACTTGATCTGTGAAGCCAGATACAGGGGTCCTTTCTATGCTAAACTGTTTTTCTGACAAAGAAAAAAGATTGCATGTGCTTTGTGGAAAATGGGGCAAAGTACAAAGGGGAAAATAAAATCAATCCTAATCTTACCGCCTACAGATGACTCCACTGTTAACATTTTATTGTGGTCCGTGGAAAGCTTTTATGATAATGATAGCGAAGACTGATTGATCCCATGGACTGCGCCAGGGGCTGATAGGGCCCCGAATGCACAGGCAGGCTCCTCAGTGTGGGGCCACCGACGGTCCGGTGGTCTGGTCGTCCGCACTGCGGGAAGGAGCTGGCACCAGACTGTAAATCAACGTATTCCCCAAACACACGGCCCTGAGCCAAGCTCCTAACCAGCTCTTTGTACACAGTGTTGTTGTGGGTTAGCCACCGGTTTACCCAGTGGACACTTAAACCCAATTAAAAGGATATTGAACTTTTCTAAGTAAAATCTCCAAATAAAAATGATAGCCGGGGCTGACCACGTTAACTAAAAACAGCTGCGTGTATCTTCCTTTTTCTAACTGCAGGGGATAAGAATCTCTGACTTGCTACTCATCCTGAGTATTTGGGGTAACGAAGACAGCTTTGTGAGTTCCTCAAAAGCACGGTCAACGGCTTCTGGAAATGAAGTCAAACCCAGAGCTCTTGGCAGTGTGTCTCTGTGGACTGGGCTCCTCTCAGGACGTGTGGACTCGGCTGTCCCACGGTGGCCGGGTTTATATGTTCTGTGCATTCAGATGCTGACAGAAGCAACCAGCTTCTTCAAATCCCATCCCCAAATGCTCGTCCCAGGGCAGGGCAGGGACTGACTCTGTGGGTAAGGAAGCCAGGCTTGGGGAGGATGCCCCTCCTGTGGTCCTAGCATCTTAGGCCCAGGGGGGTTATTTCTGAACATCCGAGGGCGCCCTTCATCCTCTGTGCATGGTCTAATCCCATTTGAGGATTCTAATATACAGCAGAACTTTGTCATAGCTTAGGTCATCTCTACAGATTTGGAAATGAAAGGTTAAATACTGCCCCCGACACAGAACATCTATGTACAGGTGAAGCCGGCTTACCACACCGTCGTGGCAAGCCCTGACCGTGGCATCTATGCCGACTGGCAACTTCCTGTCCTGATGGTGAATAAAAGGGCTGTGGCCCAGTGGTGGTTAGTTTCTGAAGAGGCTAATACAATGAAAGGAAAGGAAAAGCTGGCAATTGTGAAGGTAGAAGCTTTGTCTGGAGAGGTCCATGCTCTACTAGAGATGAATAAATCTTAAAACACAAATAAGTATTTCCAAGTTCAAAACATAAGTGTCAGAGTCAGTGGCCTGGTCCTCAGAAAAAGAATCACAGTCTGCCAAATAAAAGAGGAATGGGTCGTGGATCTTCTTTTTCAGTAACCTTGTAACATTATTTTACGTTTTCAGAAACTCTGCGGAGGTCGCTGAAAGAGCCACCCCTCACTCCACCTTGCTCTACGTGGGCCCGTTTGACGCCCCTGAGGCGCCAACCCCACCATGAATTAAACTCCAGAGTTCATTCCAATTTCACCAGCTTTTTCCTCGTGTCCTTCTTGTGTTTTAAGGTCCCTTCTTGTCCCTTGGGACAGTTCTGAGGAATACTCATTACGTATTGTGTAGAATGGCCTGCAATTTGGGTGTCTGAGGTTTTCCTCAGTTAGACCAGGCTTACGGGTCCGGGGGAAGGAAGCCGACCCAGGGGAAGTGCCGTTCTCCCATCTTACCAAGAATACGTGCAATCAACATGACCTAGTCACCGTTGATGTTGACCTTGATGGCCTGGCGGAGACGGTGTTCGCCATGTCCCCTCTGTAAGGTACTGTCTCTAGGAGGCAGTTGCTATGGTCAGCCCACACCTCAGGAGCGGGAGGTATGCTCCACCTCCAAATATGTAAATCCTTGGCAATCTGTGTGGGACATTTGTCCCTATTTGTTTAAATCAGTTTGGACTCATGGGTAGTTATTGTATACTGTGGTTCATAATTCAATACTATATTATTTTGGTGCTCAGATTGTTCCAGCTTTGGCTTTTGGGAGCTCTTTCTGCTGAGCTCCTATGTCCTTTGACACGTTACTCCAGGCCGATCATCTCATATATTTCCTGCCCGATCTTCAAATAAGCCACTTCTCTAAGAAGCCCTGGTTCCTTTTATTGGAGAATAAATAGAAAAACCCCGATCTGGGCATTGAGTGGGTTCTATTTTGCTGGCTACTTCTTAATGAGATAATATTGACAGCAAACTCTGCAGAAAAAACAAAAAAAAAACCTCCACCTGCTCCAAGGAGAACAAATCATGTTCATTGTCAGTAGTTTATTAGGTTTTTGCTCTGGTTTGGAAAAGTCAATGTCATTAGGCTCTGCAAATATTTGAGGAACATATCATGTCATGGTCAACTGGGAGGACTTGTTCCGAGAGAAGCCTCTCCTGGGCAACTCATTAGAATGACACTTTTCCTGAAATGTTCTTTGTTAGGTTAACTTCTGAAGCTTGTTTTCTGAAACAGGCTGGTCAAATGTAATCTTGTGATTATTCTTGGGGGAAGATGACCGGCAGGTCGGGATTGATTGCAGCTTTTAACCAACACCACACCTACTTCTGAGTCGCGTGTATTCCTTTCTGGGCAATGCGGGAAATAGTCACTTTCTCCAAAGCTTGCTGGAAGACAGCAGGCATTTCCGTACTGGAAGCACAGCAAAGGCAAAGGGCCATAGTTAGAAATTTGGGGGAGAAAGAAAGGAAGCGTCGAGATAGGCAGTATTTCTTCTCTTTGAATAGTTAACCTGGGATTGCTAAAGCCCCAGACCACACTGATGGCTTTCAGCTACCTTGTTCTGGAAGACCCAGTCTAGGCTCCAGGTTTGTGTGTGACTGAAAACGCCAAAGAGGCATCTCAGTGGCATGTGGCCTTGATAGAGACCTTTAAGGTATGCTTAGCACATATAGAGACCAGATGGAGACCAGAGTCGCTCCATGCGTCCAAGTCAAATACTGTGGAATTTTGGAAATGGAATATGAAGCCAGTCTCCTGGAGAATCTGTTAGAGATGCACCAAATCTCAACGTTTGGTTTGCAAGGGGCCAGAACGGTGGCCACCCGTCCAGGTTGAGTTTCATGTAAACGTCTTGTGTGACGTGGGCACGCTCACTGTTGCTGTGTCCTCAGATTGGACTCCCTCATTCAAAGGTTTGCTGATAATCTCGTCCAAAGCAGTAAAAAGCTTCCAGATGAACATTATCCGTGTGGAGAAGCGAGAGGGAGGGATTACCTGGCTTGGCCACAGACGCTTCCTTGTACCATCCTCTCTGACATACGATTACACCCTCCTTTTTCCTTGGGTTGTTGAAACTTAGAGGCTACTTTATGGTAACTTACAAAACAGAGAGATTGCAACGTGCGACATTATCTCACATTCAGATAATCGCTGGCTAGAGTATAAATACAGCATTCCAGTGATTCTCCTGGAAGCCTAAGTTTTTAGGAGAATGTGCCCTAGGTATCTCCCTCCAACCAGGAAAACCCAGGATGGCTTACCCTCCACAGAGGTAAGGCACAGAGCAGGTCCAGACTTGGGGCGATGCTCACTTATCTTAATCTTTACAGCTTTACTGCAATGGAAAATATTTGGAAGGAGAGATGATCCATCTCTTCATCAGGGAAATGAATTGTGTCCCAATCCTATGCTCAGTGTCATTTTGGAGTTTTAATTATATGAAAATGCCTCCCTCCCCACCCCCCGCCACCCCCCAGGCTGTAGGCGTGAACCTCACCATTTCAGGCTGGCAGGTTTGCAATGGGAAAAGATGACAGAGCCACCTGTCCAGGCTACTAGGTAATAATATTATTAAAGTCTCTGAGCTCTGGGTTGCAGGTCTAAGGAAGTATTTTCCCTTCATGTCAAAAATGGGGTGTGAGTACTGACATTAGGCAGGAGGGTTAATGATTGTACATCTGTCACTTTTGAAAAGCAATGGAATATTCTTTCCAGATGCTGAAGAATGCATGATAGACTAAAAGTTCCATTACATTTATAAGGTGAAACATATTTATATTAGATCTTCCAAGGTATTTGAGAAAATATTTCAGCACGACATAGTTACTGGGACCAGCCTAATTCCATGAAACCTAATTTACGCAAAGCCTAAAGGATAGTGTATTCTGAAATTTCAGCGTTCTGTTTTTACATGATTGTGATTCATTCTAGAATGTATTCACTTTCATTTTAAAGAAGAGTCGCTTGCTCCTGAAGAAAGGAAGAGAAACATTTGGTGGAATTGGCAGGTGTTTAGCTTTCTTGTCCAAAATTATATTATTACATGTCTTAATTCAGGGTTTGTTAATCAATTATACACACACAAACTTTAAAAAGTCAGTTCGCTAAGGATTGTTACCAACAGCCCTTCCCCTAGCCTGCACACTCCCCACTTTTTGTACTTCCAGATCCCCTCAGCCCCACAGCTCTTTTGATGGATTCCGACTGTGGCAAACTCTTGACAGCTTGAGCTCTGATTCCCTTCTTTTCTTGAAAAAATTGTAGTTTTTCCTGGACCTTCATTATTGTCCTTTTCATAATTTTTCTCAGCTTTCTGTCTATTTGCCACTAGTTTATTCCCACGTGTTCCCTTCATTGCATGCGCCCCACATGAAGTCTCCTATTCCGACCAGCTCCAGTGCAAATCCGCTGACCTGTGGGCCTGTTCTCGGCCCTCCTGGGATCTCCCCAGACCCCATCCCAGGGATTCCCTAGGACTTTTTCTTGAGATCGATCCTGTATCTTTTTCTTCATCCACGACTCCTCCCTGGCTGTGGTAGAGGATACCCCCAGTGGCTTCTTGAAAAAGTGTTGTGTAGGGGCGCCTGGGTGGCTCAGTCGTTGGGCGTCTGCCTTCGGCTCAGGGCATGATCCCAGTGTTCTGGGATCGAGTCCCACATCAGGCTCCTCCGCTGGGACCCTGCTTCTTCCTCTCCCACTCCCCCTGCTTGTGTTCCCTCTCTCGCTGGCTGTCTCTATCTCTGTCAAATAAATAAATAAAATCTTTAAAAAAAAAAAAAGAAAGAAAGAGAAAGTGTTGTGTAAGAAGGAAATTCTTTGAGGCCTTGAACATCTGAAGATGTCTTTCTTCCAACACACTAGATTGACAGTTTGGTTCTGAGTTCTAGGATAGAAAACGTTTTCCCTCCTCACTACTCCGTGTCTTCTGACTCCCAGTGCAAGCTTTCTAGCTGTCTACCACTGGAAGCTTCTAGAATCTTATCTCTGCCTCCAGCATTGTGCATGCCTTGCTCGGCGGGTCTTCCTTCATCCATGATGCTGTGCCCACCCGAGGGACCCCACAATGGTCTTAAAAGTCGTATCTTTCAGCTCTCGGATTTTCACCGTTCTTTCTGGAACTCGTATTATTTGAATGTTGGGCCTCCTAGATTGGTCCTTTTTTTATATTTTTTAAACCCATTCTCCTGTCCTTCCCATGTCTTTGTCCTGCCCCATCTTTGGTGTCGATTTCTTCAACTTTATCTTACTGTCGTTTTGTGAATTTCTTCTTTCTGACTGAATCTTTTTCATTTTCAGAAGTACCTTTCTTGTTCTTTAAACGTCTTTTTAAAATAACATTTCCATTTGGGCCTCGTTTCGTGGATGCAGGACCTTCTATCACTCTGAGGATATCAGTGGGGGAAAGTTTTCTCTCTGTCTCTCCCTCCCTCTGTGTGTGTGTGTCCTTCTCTCTGTCTCTCCGCTTTGTCTCTGTTTCCTCCCAATTTTTTCCCTCTGTTTGAGCCTCTTCAGCTTAGAGGCCTTCCTCGAAGTCTGGTGATCCCTGCTTGTCTGCTCATCGTGGGGGGGGGGGGGCATCAGGGGCCGACTGGCCGCCATGCACATGTGGGGGCTGCTGGTCCCCTGTGTGGGTCTCGTGGTGGCCGGTCAGGCATGGGAGGGGTGCTGCCTCACCAGGAGCCTCCAGCCTCCTAACTCTGGGTCTCCTCCCTGGGAGGGAGGCAGCTGGTTTCCTGTGTTCCGGGAGCTGAACAGAGGAAGAAGACAGGACCTTCGACATCATCCTTCCCTTAATTCCCCGGTTCCTGGGCAGCAGCTGTCCTTCACGGCAGAGGTGAAATTCCAGGGCCCTGCCAAGTTCAGGGTCACCCTCACCAGCTGTGCAGAGCAGCTGTGGACAAGCTGCTGACCAGCTAGACTTTCCACTGGCCTACTGTTGGCCCTGCCCACACCCCACTTCCAGAAGGGCCTGTTGCCACACTTCCTGACGGGGTGAGGGGGGAGGGCTGGAGACAGCTCGCTCCCCACCCGGCCCCTGGTCAGTTTAAGATGCCATTCTTGGGGCGAGGGGGGAGGAGGCAGTCTGTAAATCCATGTACTCCCTGCCCGTCTGCTCTCAAAAGTGCACATTCTGTGGCTGTTGTCTCTTATTCTCTTAACGAGACCTTGAAAAGCTCCCGAACCTATTATCATCAGTTTAAGTCTCACTGTTTCCTTTCTCGTTAGGTGCGCTGAGTCAGCGTGGCTCTGCGCGTGCAGACGTATTCCAGATGCTTGCGGTCACTTCTCACTCTTGGGGGAAAGCTGTAAAAATCCCATGACTGAGTATGTTCACCCTGAACTCACTGAGCCGCGTAGCAATCTAGTTACGCCTTCCATGAGAGCCACTGGCCTCCCTCACTAGCCCGGCCACCCACCTGCTGCCGGGGTCCCTCTGGGGGTCCACCTGTGCCAGATGGGCAGGGTCTGTGTCCAAAGGTGAGAACAAAGCAGGATGGCGGCAGTGTGAGGGCCAACGTGCCAGCTCCCCGATTGGGAAGGTTCGCCTTCCTTCCTAGCTCAGCGGGGTCACAGGACACCTGCCTCGATGTCGTTTCACTCGTGTATGCTCCTGCTAATGACCTTGCTGACTGTCCCTTCTGCCCCCAGCTCTGCTTCGTGATGTTCTGGACGCCCAACGTTTCCGAGAAGATTCTGATAGACATCATAGGCGTGGACTTCGCCTTTGCCGAGCTCTGCGTTGTTCCCCTACGCATCTTCTCCTTCTTCCCGGTTCCAGGTAAGGACCGACAGAGAATGAAAGGAAAATTCCTGTCTACCCTCGTGCCCGACGCAGTCTTCTTTCTTTGGAAACGTTTGTGAGGATTCCCCAAGCAGAAACGGTAAAATGTCACAGTGGATTGGAAAGGTGCAAACACATTATCGAGTGGGTTGCAAGTTCAAGAAACCAGTCGGGCGGCCATCGTTTGTTTCTTCAAGGACAGAGGTCACAGACACGGTAAAAAGAAAGCAGACCCAACGGGACAACGTGAGGAGTTTTGGGGGGCCGTGGAACTGTTCCGTGCCCTGGCCGTGGCGATAACGACACAGATCCGTGCATGTGTTAACATTCTTAGACGTGTACGCTCCGAAGCCAGTTTTATAGTACGTTATTTAAAAAGTAACATAAAAACAAGGCGGGTAGACTGCTAACACCTGCAGATGTACAAAGACAGAAGAATACTGCCGGAATTAAGAATCTGGGGGCAGGGCTGAAGCCAGGCAGCGTTTGCCCAGAGAGAAAACTGTCCGTGGCCACAAATAGGCCAGGCTGAGAATTCCCAAACCGGTACCGTAGCGGGAGGCTCACAGTACAGGAGCGAGGCAGTGCTTTAGTTAAGTGAGAGAGCAGGTGGCCTCAGTCTGTAACGCGTGTATCGCACACGCCTGTCCATCCGTGCATCACGTTCATGGTGAGCGCTCAGGTGTCCGCTTACTGTTCCCGGAAGTACCTCAGCAAACGGGTAGCGGTGGTTGCCTCCGGAAAGCAGGACCGGGGCCTGGGGAGTCAGGACTGGGAGAAAGACCTCTGTACTGCATCCCCTTCTGCACCTTTTCAATTCTATACCAAGTGCATGTCATTACTTACTCAAAAATGTATCGCCCAGGGGCGCCTGGCTGGCTCAGACAGAAGAGCATGCCACTCTTGATCTCAGGGTTGTCAGTTCGAATCCACGTTGGGTGCAGAGATGACTTAAAAAGAAAATCTTAAAAAAAAAATTAATGCCCAGATAAGCCACTAAATCATTCAGCTGAGAAGGCAGAATGGACAAAGCCACGGTTCAGATGTGGGCCCTGGAGCTGGGGGAGGCCAGGACCGGTGGCGACATTCCTGCATTGGATCACAGGCCACCCCTGCTCAGAGACGCCGAGCATTCTGGAAGACGGGTCTCTCAGGTGTCACCTTCCCAGTTGTGGAAGAAATGGAAGAGTGGGAGATCGTGGCCGTGGGGTGGAGTCCAGTGTTTGTCCAGGGGACACTGGGGGAGCCACGCTGTGGAAGGTGACACCACCTAGAGGAAGCTGCCCCTTGCTGGAGATTAAGGCACGTGCTGCTCCTTCCCCAGATTCACCTGGCGCAGGGGCTGGGGGCCCCAGACAAATCCTGCAGGGACTGGACTGGTTTTTAAACTCTTGACTCACTTCTGTGTCCGTCACGCTAAGGGCTTCGGGTCAGCCATCAGGCCCCATCTGTCTTTGCAACCTGCGGGGTTTCGGCCAAGCGGGTGACCCTTCCAGTGGGCGCCCCTTCCCTCTGCCCCGGCCAAACCCAGGCGCACGTGTGTGTCTCCTAAGTGCAAGGCCTCCACCCCGGGCAGGCAGGGCCCCTGTGAGACGAGGAAGACAGGAGCGTGTTCCTCCGAATGTACCCTGGACCGGAGTTTTTACCCCAGGAGTCTCTGCCTGGCGCTGCCCACCCTGGGAAGACGAGGCCACAGCTTCCGACAGCCCCTTACAGTTGCGGATCAAATCTAAACATCCAGGCACTTCCTCCTGACGGGTGTCTGCGGCCAAAACCGAATTCAGTCCGTGTCTCACACGCTGTCTGCGCCCAGAGCCCTCATTCATGCCCAGGCCGGGCGCCCTGCCTGCCCTTCACCAGTGTGAATGCAGAGCCAGTCCCGGAATGCACAGCGAGGTCCTTGTGAATATGACACACCGAGACGAGGGGGCGCTGTTAGGGAAGAAGAGGAGAGGACCAGGGTGCCAGCCACCGGGATGGCTGGGAAGGAACTAGGGAAGCCCCATCCTTCCCTCTCTCCGTCTCTGTCTCCAGGCTGCCCCTGCAGGAAGACAGGCCTTCTGGTGCAGCTTCCCTCCTCTCCCACAGTCAAACTGGATCACCAGCGAGTTGTGGCTTTTCTCCGTGTTTTCTCTTCTAGAGAGGAGAGATCAGAGCTTGAGGCCGGGCTGGAGGGGGTGTGGGGGCGGGGTGAGCAGGACTGTCCCAGGACCAGGCGGGGCCCAGCCGAAGACAGAGGGCAGTCACAGAGGAGAAAGGCAGCTGCCTGCAGCCCTCTGTCTGGATACTAAGGGCTGCAGTGAGGTGGGAGCCTGGGTAGGGAACGAGGCTATCCCAGGCCCGGAAGCAGGGTCAGGAGCCCCGGCAGAAAAATGTGGTGGCCAGCCCAGGGCCACAGCAGCAAGGCCTGGGTCCTCACCCAGCCACCCCACGACCTCAGGTGTGCTGGCGAGGCACGGGGGGGAGGTTGAGGACCAATAGAAGCAGGGTGTCGCTGACGAGTCCTTTGCTGTCCCCTCAGTCACTGTGAGGGCCCATCTCACTGGGTGGCTGATGACCCTGAAGAAGACCTTTGTCCTGGCCCCCAGCTCCGTGCTGCGGATCATCGTCCTCATCACCAGCCTCGTGGTCCTGCCCTACCTGGGGTATGCTGTTGGGGGAGTGGGGGGAGGGGTGGGGGCTGCGGGTCCTTCTGCCACTTAAGTACCACTGCATGTTCATGTGGCATCCCCAAGCATATCTAGAATTAGAAATGCAGAGTGATACCTTCTTTCTCTGCCCAGGCAGTAGGCGGAAGGCGGCTCAGCAACATTCTAGAAGAGTACTTTTGGGGTCAAACCCATACACACTAGTATTCACTGAGCACCTGCTACGGGAGGCAGGCACGGGAAGGGGAAAAACAAAGGGAGGAAGGGCGTCGTGACCCCCGCCCTCAGAGCTCCCATCTCTGTACAGAGAGGAGGGCAGGAAGGGCTGTGGGCTCACGAGTAAGGGGCACGTGGCCCACAGCCTACCCAGCAGTGTGGAGCCAAGACCTGGAAGGGGAGTGGGGGACAGCTCACCTTGGAGCTCCAGGTCCCCTCCCCACGCAGGGAGCCACGTAACAGGTGCAGCCCTTCCCAGGAAAGCTCGGGTGCAATCGCTTCCTCTCTTGTCTGCACCTTTCCTGGGCTTCTGCTGGACTTGCGCTCTATCTGTGCCTCGGCAAGGCTTTGATAGACCCATGGCCTTTGTGTTCTCATCCCCAGGGTACACGGAGCCACCCTGGGCGTGGGCTCCCTCCTGGCAGGGTTTGTGGGCGAGTCCACCATGGTCGCCATAGCTGCGTGCTACGTCTATCGGAAACAGGTGAGCCTGGCCACAGACTGCGCACCTGCCCTGGCCGTGAAGCCTCCCCGGGTGCAGGGAGACCTGGGCGGCTCCCTGAGGGCCCACAGCGGGTGGCGGCCGAGGCGGTGGCGCCTCACGTTCATTCCCCACCTCAGCTGGATCCACACTGCTCACCAGATCTTCGGGGCCCTCCCGCATGTGAGGGACCCTCGTGGCCAGCGTTGATCAGTCCTAGGTCAGGTTCAGTAACAAGGGGACACCTCAGTATGTTACTTTGCAGATTATTCCTTACACCCATTATGTGGATTATTCCTGACACCCGCCATGTCTCAAAAGCCAGCCAGATGGCTCAGGAGAGACAACTGAAAGGATACAATCCTGCATCCTAGTGTTGCCTCGAGAGAACTATAAATTATAGGAACCAAGTAACCTTTTGACCACACAAGAAAATGCTGAAACCGATCCATCCTCTAAGTCCTTATAAACTCAGACTTTATCGCTGAGGACCAGTCTAGAAAATGTTGGGTGATCAGAATGCCCTTTCCCTACTCTGCCTCTGCAAATCCCTTCCCCTCTTCAGCTCAGATCCCATGCCCCTCCAGGAAGTCTTCTCAACTGCCCACCGCACGCGTGCGCCCTCACGCACACACACGCACTGCATACTCACAGCATTAGCACACAATTCATTTATCCTGCAAGGTTGCCTAATTGTTTGGGAGTAAGGTCCTAAGATGATGACTACTTAGGGTGCAGGAGGGACAGGATTAGCCAGGGAGTGGACGGGGGTAGAGAAGGGAAAGGGCCCGAGGATGGATCTCCAGGGCTCACCAGTGTGATCCCCCAGCCACAGCAGCTGGGTGGCAAGGGCTGAAATTGGCAGAGATTTGGACCCAAACAAGATCAGGGTTTTACCTACAAATGAGATTAAAGAAAAGAGAGGCAGGGCACAGAAGCGATTATAATTATTGAACATTTCACTTAAGCTGATGGGAAGGGAGGGGAGGCAAGAAGGCCCATGGGTTGTGGGGACAGGGGCCTGGAAGAGAGGGGTGGACAGTGGCAGGAGGTAGAGGGCCATGTCCTTGAAGCTGGCCTATCAGTGATGCCAAGGGTATTGATAATGACAGGGTCTCCAGTGAGCCAAGAATGGCAGGGGGGCTGGGGAACCTGATCCCCAAGGAGAAGAGTCTGCATGTGGCCAGACCAGGAGGCTGGGGAGGCGCTGCTGCCATGGGGAGGGGCTGCAAAGGCAGGTCCCTATCAGATGCCAGAGCTCTTTTGTGGGGGGAGGGAGGGTGGCATGAGGCTGGGGAAGGGGCAGCCAGGATCCTCCAAAGAGCCCTAGCACAGTGCCAGCCCCCCCCTCCCCCGCCCCAGTAACGGGACTGAAAGAAATACGCCAAACCCGCCTCGGGGAGGTCACCCCAACCAGAAAGGAGACCCAGGTCTGCAGCGAGCCCCCCCCCCCCCAGACCCTGGCGGCCTCTCCCTGCTGGTGGCTCTGCCCTGACCCATCCCCTTCACAGCCCCACACTCATGAGTCTTCTTGGGTCTAGAAAAAGAAGATGGAGAACGAGACAGCGGCCGAGGGGGAGGACTCGGCCATGACGGACATACCGCCTGCGGAGGAGGGGACGGACGTGGTGGAAATGCGAGAGGAGAATGACTAAGGCGCGGGACGCGGGGACAGCAGGGCGGCCGCAGTGGCAGCGCAGCGACATCTCCGCTCCCGTCGTGCTCTCTTTCTTCTGCTTTGGGTTTGGTTTTGGGTTTGGGTCACGGAAGAGGCCCTGCTGCCCAGGTTTCGTGTCGACTCTGCTGCGTACTGGGTCCGCTCACTTGGCTGTGGGGACCGAACGGCGGCCTCCGCCAGCGCTTTGTACACACAGAACAATGAGCTCACGCCCCCGCTTCCCCCGAAATCGCGAAGACGCAGAGGCCTCTAGAACAGCCTGTCTCCTCCTCCTCCCTCGGACAATCTCCAACTCGGAACCAAAGGACAGCGGCTGTGCCATCCGCGCGCTCGGCCGCCACCGCCCAGCAGGCCGCCTTGGACCCCGTCCCTCTGCATCTCTCTTCCGAATCCACAGGTGACAGCGGCTCTCTTCGGCTGGCTTCCCAGGACCAGGGCCGTCGGGGTCCTTCCACCCCGCACCCCTGCGGTCGGCCACCCCCATGCGGAGCGTCCGCGGGGACGGACGGACAGATACGCGGGCCCGACCTCCCGTGGGAAGGTTCGAGACGCCAGGGGAGTAGCGGACTGAACGATAGCATTTCACCTGCATTTTCCTAGGTTTGAGCGAGCTCCCACCTTTCAGGCCCCGCCGTGTACATACATGAGCTAACTTTTTTCTGTTGTCGCAGAAGCGCATCTCCAAATGTCAACATCCTCAGGCGCGACTTTCCCCGAAGGCTTGTTTGTCACTCACCTTTCCTGAAGATGGCGCTAGAGAGCAAGTGAAACGGAGCATTCTAACTTCACATTCTTAGTTTTTAAAGTGAACGGAAGCTTTAAGTCATAATCTAGCATTCTAATGCCAGGTTGCTGTATCGTAACTTTTGAAGTAGATTCATTACCTGGGTCCGCCACTCTTAGTCATAACCATGCGGGACAGGTAATTCACGCCACACGATAAAGCAAGACATTTTCTAAGCGATAGCGAAGTCACTATGTGATATTCCCTGAAATGACACATTTGAAATCCATTTAGTGCAGTATATTTTTCTAAGTTTTGGAAAGCGGGTTTTTTCTTTAAAAAATTATGGATACAGTTCACTAAATTCTTGATTTAGTCAAAATTCCTAGACGGAAAGAACCTAAACACAAAAAATATTTTAAAGATATAAATATATACTGTATATGTTATGTAATTTATTTTAGGCTATAATACATTTCCTATTTTCGCATTTTCAATAAAATGTCTCTAATACAATACAGTGATTGCTTGTGTGCTCCACAGACCTGCAGTTGAAACGTATTGTATCGATGAACATTGTATCTTATTTACAGCAGTTTTACAGAGTCTGTCATTTGTATATAAATGTAAGGATCAATAAATGAGGAGAGAACTATTTTTCATTATGGGTGACAGGGGTATAAGTGGGGTCAGCTGGTATAGACAATAGTGGGGATGGAAATACACACTGGAAGGGGTAAAAAAGAAAAAAGGAAGAAAAAGGCAAGCCTTTTGTGTTTATTGTTTTCAGTACTGTGTAATCATATTGTTCCTCATTTAAAAAAAAAAAAAAAGAATGTAAGGGCATAAAATCAGCCATGAACATCACAGGGCTGTATTCACATTTCTGGATATCAAGTGACCTTGGGTGTGTCCACCGTGGGGACAAATTTTCATGTGCTTCCTCTGAGAGACTTTTCCTCCGTATAGACGAGTTCTGGAAATTAAGATGCGTAGCTCTCGGGTGGTTTCAGGGGCAGATCCGAGAAGATGGGGAAAAAAACGTCTAATTGTATCAGCTTTTTAAAAGTACATGACTAGAAAATTAAACAGTATTTTTTAACATGTGTGACTATCTCATGCTTGTGGGACTGGAGCTTAAAGATCAAACTGAAAAAGCCACCTCTTCCTAAGTGTGGGAAAGATCAGCTAGAGACCCTTCATGAGACAACTAGAACGTGTCGTTAGAACCTCAGAGACACCGTCGGTGATGAACATCACAGGCCATAAATACGTGGCGACCGTCTCAGAGAACACGGGAAGCCACCCCAGACCCAGACCACGATGACAGAGATTGTGCAGGACGGGTCCAAAACCTGCCTCGAGGCACACCGTACCTCACGCCCTCACACAGGTCCTTCACGTGGGCTGCTTAATGTCACGGCCTACCACACACTCCTTAGCTTCTCAAGCAAGCCCCGGTGCTGGCAGCCTCAGACGGGAAAGGAACACTGCTCCTTCCCACTTCTCAGAGTAAGGAGGGCCACACCTTTGACATTGCCGACCAAAACAAAGATTCCCCAACACAGGTTTCTTTTTTATTGCCAGCTGCTCAGCTGACAGATATAATTCGAAGGGTGTGGTGCCTGCGAGAGTCACTTGTCAAGGACCATGAAAAGACAAGGCATGACTTTCTCCACGTTGGATGATACGTGTAGACAAATATAGTCTAAAACGATAGGGGCAAAAAGCCATTTTTAAATGCTGAGAAATAAGCTGGGGCAGCTCAAAGCAGTCCTTCTACACTGAGGGTACTCCCAGGTCAGAGACTTCTTGGTTTTTTTGAAGGTCCTACGCCAGGTCATTCTAGACATGAAGGTGTCGTGTGCTCTGTTCCATGCAGACCTCAGAGGCACTGGGCATCCGGTGCCCAAGACGTGAGCGGAAAGAACCAGGTGAGGCTTGCTCCAGGAACGTCATGACGGGGCTGGACCTGTCGGCCATGAGGCTCAGGGGCATGTTGAGAGATTTGTACGTTGGCCAGAACCCCTCACCTGACTGGGATTCTTTCCTGTGGGCACGGGAGGCCACTGGTTTACAAAACTGGGTGGAAGCCAGGGAATGGCCTCTTGCCGCCTGTCTGTGTTGGGGCTGTCTTCTTCCAAAGGTCTTCTGGTTCTGTATTTCTGTTTTGTTTCATGGGTCAGCCGGAGCAGGTGGCTCTGAAATGTCCACGGATGGTTGATACCCTCAGAAAGAGTAGCTTTTAGTGTTGTTTAGGCTCTATTGGGTGGGGCCAAGGAAAGCTTCGGTATGGTAGCAAATGCACTTTTTCATTCTTTGAGTCCTACCAATAAACAACTTTGGGAGGTGCAGAGGGCAGGGGCTCAGGAGGAGGGAGGCCCAGGGAGGTGCTCCACCATAGCGCAGCTCCATGGAGCTGAAAGTTCTCCAAACCCCAGGGCACTTCCCAACCAGGGTCCAACTCTGTGGTCCTCACAGGCAGCATTTTCTGGATCTCTCTCGGGGCTGGGAGAGTCATTACATTACCCAAATTTGACAAAACTTCTTCAGTGATAGCTGGGAGTAAGAAATGAAAAAAATTCAGCAGCTCCCTACCCTAATTGTTCCCCATTTGGGGTCTTTTCTTATGGGAAGGAAGGGGGAGGAGGAGAGTAACTTTTCTTTTTTTGTACTCTTAGTCTCTAGAAACAAAACAATTTAAAAACTGAGTAACTCTCTGACCAGAGTTTCTTTCTTTAATTCAGACTGAAGTGGAAGAGCCCGAGAGGCTGTGTTGCAAGAGAAAAAGTATGTATAATCTTGTAATTAAATGACATGATCTTGAGAAATATGTTCTCATATTTGAAAATCTTTCTACTTCCCTGAATTTCTAAGCAGACCAGGGCCCAGGACAGCATGGGCTGTTGTGTTCCAACCAGCTGGGGCTTCTGGCCTCTTCTTTTGCAGGTGAGCTGACCCCTAAACGCAGGATGAAGTTTTCAAACAAAGTGAGGCACAGCTCAGTAAAAGGGGTCTTCTGGGTTCTAAGCCCCGCCCCTTTTGCCGATGGGCGGGGCTTCAGAAGACCGGGCAGTTCCTAGCGTTGAGACGTCTGCGGTCCACGTGCAGCCAATTCCGTGAAACCCGGGGCTCCCTCCTGCTTTCTGGAGATGGCCACCTTCCCTCGGTTCTTTCATAAAAAGCCTGTGAAACGTAGAAAAGCATGTTTTTGAGCAACGTGTTTGGCAAACGTTCGAGAGACTCCTCCGGACGGTTACTTTGAGTCTCTATTTCTGTCATTTGAAGCAGCAAAACATCGCATGATTCATCAGCTGATCCAACCACACATAAAACAGGATGTAGAAGAAATCAGAAGACAATGGACCGGAAGGCCCTGTTGCTGCCCTTTTCAAGGCCGAATGTCTAAAATGAACTGTGCTAATGTTGAAAGTGAGAGGAATTTTATTACGTAATCAAGACAACCCAAACCCCACGCAGAGGTCAGAAGGGGGGCGGTGTAGCTTACTACCTGATCTCCAAAGGGAAAAACAGTGGAGAGGAGGTGTTCTGAGTTGACTTTCTTCCCGAGGGGAGGTGGAAACGATCAGCAGCCTGTGCTACGCAGAGCACCCGAGGTGGGCCTCCTCCGCTATCAGATTGTATTTAAGTCATTCTTTGCCAAGTCCAGGTGATTCCGAAAGATTGTTTCCCTCCGCTTCACGAATCATCAGCCAGGGCCCCTAAAAGACGGCATCAGATCAGGCGCTTGCATGGATGCAGTCTGCCGCACACGAGGCAGCATGCTTTTAGAAACTTTAAGTGCGCTTTGCTAACAAGACTTACACCACAGTCCTTGCGTGGACATAGAAACGCACAAGAGCTAGGAACCCTTTCTGTGTCCAGAAGTAGAAGTGGTTTCCTTAGATTAAAGAAAACTGGAGACAGACCAGCCTGTGTGGCTTCGTGGAAATTCAGCAGCATATGGAGATTGGTTGGCTTCGGAAGACTGAGAGGCAGACGTCCTCCAGCCATGCACCGGGGACAAGAAGCGGTTGCCTTTGGAGTTAGGAAACATCACAGCCAGGTGGACTCTGGTTCCCTGAAGTGTGGGGCCGTGACCATGGGGGGCCCACAGTTTGGATGAGCCAGCTATCAAGGTGAAGTTCAGACCAGCCTGGTGGAACAAAGGTATAAGGCATCCATCAGCACCAGTCACCCAGCACCCACAGCGTGGACCAGGCACCACGAAGCAGGCAAGCCCGCCTCCATGAGGCTCGTGGAGGCAGATAACACGGTTCCTTTGAGCCAGGATGTGGTTGGTTTGCTTGGTGATGTATCGAGAGCACGAGTATCTAAAGCCGGGATGACCCAGGAGCTCGTTGTAGCGCTTCAGAAATCCTGGCAGAGGGGGTGCCTGGGTGGCACAGCGGTTAAGCGTCTGCCTTCGGCTCAGGGAGTGATCCCGGTGTTATGGGATCGAGCCCCACATCAGGCTCCTCTGCTGGGAGCCTGCTTCTTCCTCTCCCACTCCCCCTGCTTGTGTTCCCTCTCTCGCTGGCTGTCTCTATCTCTGTCGAATAAATAAAAATAAAATCTTTAAAAAAAAAAAAAGAAAAGAAATCCTGACAGAGCCACGCATGAGATTCTGTGCGACGCGGACAAGTCCATGCTCGTTCATTTAAGGAGAGCTTCAACAGCTGTGGGTCTATAGCATGACCTTCGGGGCTCTCACACCTTTCCCGCCACACACCGTCACCTGCACGGTGAGAGGCTTGGGCCATCACTGCTAAGGCTCCTTCCAGGGCCCACATTGGGTGTACGATCTAGGATTTAGAACACGCTACCGGGGGTCCTGTGGTGGAAAGAAAAAATTACCTCGTTCTTCATCTCAGATCTGAACATTAGCAGTGATCCAGAATGTTTTTTTAACACAATGAATTCTACTAGGAGTCATTCGACACATGCCGTGGCTGCCCGTTGCCCAGCTCTTTAGTGTTACAGCGAAACTGTGGGTTTCGTGGAAACCAGTCGCGTTAAAACATTGTGCAGCGTCTGATTCGAATCGACTGCAGAGGTCAATATAAACCACATATGGCACTTCAACAAGAGCCGTGTATGTAGTTAATAGAAGTAACTTTTTGCATTGCTAAGAGCATTTCTATATGCTTTCCTTTTTTGGTTATTTGGGGAGGTGGAATTTACACTCATGTATTGTCAAATAGTTTTTCACGCTCTAATTTTTCTTTAAGCTTAAAGTTGGCATACAATTGAGATTGCTCTTAGTCTCTCAATTTTTTAAACTCTCTCAGTCTATTTATACATCCCTAATTACATGGTTTCCTAATTCTAACTACATTTCCCTTTTCTGTCAAATATACAGGAGGCATTAAAATTGTGCCTTTGCCTTGGTAGCTAAAACCTCTAACCACTGGGTTATTTCTCTAAACTCCCTTATTTAAATATGACCTATTGCTTCAAATTGTATTCTATATGAAAATGAATTTTTACTTCCCACCGTTGCAGTAATATTGAAAGTACTTCTCTGAAGCTCAGCTTCTCCCCGCCACTTCCTGAATGGGGATACCCAACTCAGACGGGCGTCAGGAAAGTAAGAAGGCCAGAACCCAAAACCCCCTCCTGCCCACATCTAAGAGATTCTTGTTCTGATCGACCGCTATGTGAAAAGCATTACTCTTCTTTAAAATGTGATGTCTTAACCTCAAAGAGCGATGGCTCTTCTTCTTTGAACCTCCCATGAGAGATTACAGAGAGAAAGGGTTCCATTACACACCTGTAATTAATAGGGTTGGAAGAATCCCACTGCCCTGCCTGAGACTGCATCTGCTTTATTTCCTGTCTTTGGGTTAAAATCCCAGATCTCATGCCTCGACCATGCGTCCCTGTTACTGCCTCTAACACTGCCATGTTTTTCAGTCAAAGAGGTCATCACCTTTCTTGCCATCCATGGCACGTGGGCTATGGCCTGTCTTCTTGCCCAGCTTGAATGTCAGCTCGTGGCGCTGTGCTGGCCCAAGCATCCTCCATTTTCCCATGGGGAGCAGTACTATCACGAGATGCAAATCTGCACCCCTCTCATGCTTTCTCCTGACATCCCAGATGAATTACATTATCATCCACCCAGAAACCAACTCCATGACACTCCTAACCTGTACCAGCAGGGTCCCACTAACCGCCAGCAGTCCTCCCTCCTCTCATTCTCTCACTTCTGTCCCTCCTCTGCATCCTCTTCAGTCCCACTGGCTTAGCTCAGGTGCTCCTGGTCTCCTAGGGCCGGATGATGCAGGAGCTTTCTCCAGGCTCATCTGTCCCCCTGGACTACAAGGTACATGTCACCTCCTAGAGTTTTTGCAGTGCACAGCCTGCACAACCATTCCCAGCAGCCTGCCCGCCTCTCCTCACCTCCACTCTATGTCACACATTGCAGAGGACTTTTAGTGTTCATACTGGTCTGCTTCATTTACGATGACTGAGAGCTTTTAATCCAGAGGCTATTCAAATAAACCATGAGACGGTTCATGGTTTTGAAACACCTGCCTCTAATCTCTTTGCCTGTCTGTAAATTATCCCAAACCACCCACACCCACATATTATACAGTGGTAGCAACATTCCAAAAGGCTTACCCTTGTGATAGGTAGTTAGAATATATTCATAGATATGATCTACTGGGCTTTTTTTAGGTTAATATCATGGAGAAAATTATGCCCTCTTCCAAACTATCCTTTTGAACTCTTAAAGGCAACACTTGAGTGGGGGGGAAGGTTGGCTTTGCTTGTTTCTTTAATTCATGCCATGAGCTCCAGGCTTCTTATCTGAACCACACAAGCCAATAAATACTGTGTTACTTTCACAGCTCAATACACAGGTCTTTGCACAAAAAGAAAAGGAAAAAAAAAAAAAAACCACAGGAGCTGTGAATCCTCATTCTACCTCGGCTGCTGACTAGCTTTGAGTCGGGCAGGTTACTGGCTGCCTCCAGGTCGGCCTTCTCTGCTCTAGAACGAGATCTCGTCCAGTTCTGAGCTAGCGCAGCGGCAGGGGTTGCCGAGCCCGATCTCCGGCCGTGCGGGCAGACCGAGGTGTGCGGCTGCTGGGCCTCCGAGCAGCGTCCAGCTGCCTCGGTCAGTGACTCCACACTCTCTCCTGCCGGCCTGCTTTCGGCAAAGACCAACTCCCACAGCTTTCAGGAAACGAAACGACAACCAATCTTGTCTTCGGTTCAGATACTCCAGATACCCTTGAGTCCAAAGGCCAAAACAGAATGAACAATTAGTACCCAACTGTACACTGCCCACCTGGCATCCGTTCATCTGATTTCTGTACTAAGCTCTGGTGCTGTGAAGGCAGGCGTGGCCAGTCCCTCCCGCCCCCCGCCGGCCCCCGGCCCCCGGCCCCCAGACACTGTAAGGACCCCTGCTCGTAGGTTCGTGCAGCCAAAACCCAGAAGTGGTTTCTGCCCGTGCCAGGCAAAGCCACAGCCCCCCTCTGCTGCTCTGCCTTTCCCCCAGATGCTGTCCGGCTCCGCTTGCAGCCTTCCTCACTCTACAGCTGTGCTGGTCAGAGCTGTGGATTCTGCCGTCTTTGGAAAAGAACACAAATGCCCCCCCGCCACCTGCTGCCAGCAAAGTTGGGAAGCCAGTCCCGCATGCTCCCCGGTGATGTCATCCAGGCATGTCTCTAGTTCCACAGACACACTGGGGATCCCCAGGGCAGTTTTTCAAGCCCGGACTTGTTCCTGCATTTCAGACCAGTCACCTGCCAACCTCTCCGAGGGGTCCCAGAGGGGCCTAGGCCTTAAACCCTGCACACTTTCTCACCACCCTGTCCCTGCTTCCTCCGGACTTTTGTCTAGATGAGTCACATTATCACCCAGCCAGAGGCTGCCTCCATGCCCCACCCCTCCCTCAATCAAGTCACAAACCCTGGCAGTTCTCTCTCCTAGTAGCTCTCACTTGTCCCTCCTCAGCATCCTTAGTCCCTCTGGCTTAGCTCAGGTGCTCCTGGTCGCCCAGGGCAAGATGCTACAGGAGCCTTCAGGCTCATGTGTCCCCCTGGGCTGTGAAGTGAATGACACCTCCTGGAGTATTGCAGTACACAACCTGCCCAACTATTCCTAGCAGGCTGACCACCTACCCCCACTACCTCCTTGCTTTTCCAGGCTGGCCCTTCCTCTCACTCTAGCCATTGGGTTGCTACAAGGAGGACCTCACACTTAACATGGGTGGGCCCTAGGCTGAGCTTAGGCTACATGTCGTAAATAGGCCCCAACCAGAAAGCAGGATGCTAACAGCCACTGAGAAGCAGCATCACCAGATGGGGACTCCTGCAGGAGCCCAGCCTCCTGCTCCAGGTGTCTTCATGCCTGGCCCATTCCAAAACCTGCTCCCTCTTTCATCCTCACTCACCGCAAGGGCATAAAAGAACAAAGAGCAGATACTCAGATAATTTGAAAGATAATTTGAGAGATGGTTTCTTTGCAGAGTTATACTGAGCCCTTCTCCTCCTCAGGGATGTGTGCACATGTGTGAGTTGGGGACACGGGTCCCTCAACACCTTAAGCCTAGTGATAGGGCTCTTCAGGAAACACTGCGAGCTTGAAATGGGCCCTTAGAGGTGGGGTCTCAGTGTTCTGGTGTCTGACTCCCCTGTCAAATCTGCCAGAAGAGAGGGCCAAGGGAGAGGCGGCATCGGGGCTGGCCGGCACATGCCAAGGTCGAAAGGGCAGAAGTTGCAAAGGCTTCCCCATGGGCCAGACGTGAGCTACACAGATAACAAGCTGACCTGGGCCTTCTTGAGGTCCTGAGGGGGCGAACAGGCTTAGAAGAAGGAAGCTGGAGCTATCACTGGATTCCTAGGAGCTGCGAAGGAGGGGTTGTGGGCAGGAGAGAGGGTTAGCCACATCGAGGGAAGTGCTCATGTCGGCCTGAGCTGGGGGCCCGAGGAGGGGCAGAGGGGTCTCCAGAGACCCCTGCAAGTACCCCACACCACAACAAGAGAATGAGAACAACGTCCTGGCCAGGCTCAGCCAGTTTGGGACGGCGAGCATCTGCCTCCTTCCTCTTGCTCCAACTCCAGAGGGCCAGCGGGGGCAGCGACTCCTCGTCGCTCTGACTCTTAGACGAGATGGGGTGTCCCAACGTCTGAACAGGAATCACATCTGGCAACATAAAATGGATGTGAGCTTTTTTTTTTTTTAAGATTTATTAGAGAGAGAGTACAAGAGAGAGCTGGAGGGGGGATGGGGCAGAGGGAGAGGGAAAGAGACTCTGCACTGAGCACAGAGCCCAACACAGGGCTCGATCTCACAACCCTAAGATCCTGACCTGAGCCAGAATCAAGAGTCAGATGCTTAACTAACCACAACTGTGCCCCCCCCTCCCTGGGCCCTCCTGTAAGCTTGCTTTGTTATTTAAGGGTGCTCAGGAGAGCCAGGGATGCCCAGAGTTGAGTTTTCATCCAGGGGCAGGGGAAGTTCTCCTATTGATTACCTCTTGAACAGTGGAAGACAAAACTGCTTTTGAACGGGGGGGGGGGGGGGGGGGACAGGCAGTTGGAGAGGGCCCGGGAAGGACAGGGAGGGAAGACGGCCAGCTCAGCCTTGCATCTAGAATTTGGAACTGTGCCTGCCCAGAGGAGGCACTCTTTGGAGAAAAAGAAGGCATTCCCACCTTCCTCCCTGGAACATGCAAACCCCAGGACACCTGTGCAGTGTCCCCTTCCTGAGGGGACTCACCTCCAACCCCACTTCATGCTGATGAAGGTCAAGCCCTCCGTGAACTAAGATTACCTAAGCCAGCTGTCAGTGGCAATCAAAGAGTGCAACACCGATGTGCGATCACCCGTCAGCCTTCCCTTCTCGATGTTTCCTCCCCTAAATCTCTGTGAAATACAGAAACAAAAACCAAAGGTTTTCACAGATGACAGTCTAGTTAGAGAGTATGGCGGACGGGCAAAGGACATGAGCTCCCAGAAAACGACCCATGAATGGCTTCTACAAACAAAACCGGTTCAGTCTCTCAGTACAGGAACGCAAACTGAGTGTCCAACCACCAACTCAGCAAAGACCGAACACTACGCTAGAGCTCAGCGCTGGCAGGGGCCTAAGGAAATTGGCGCCCTAGTCCCCAGTGCAACTGTCCACCAAGGGCACCTCTTCAGCGGACACTTTGGCAAGATGTTTCAAGCGTACACTCAACCAGGGACATTAACATCATGGGTGAACATGAACGAAGCAGGAAAGAAATCCAAATGACTGATAAATATCTAGGAAAAATGTCCATTACCAGAATCAAAAGCCAATTAAAACTAGATGTCTCTCTCTCTTTCCACTTTTTTTCTTGCCGAATCGTCAAAGTTAAAAATAAAATCACACTTAGTATCACTCAGGGAACAACAAAGCAGGCCCTCCAGTACCTCCCGGTGAGCCTGAAAATTCTTGCAACTTTTTCGGAGGGCGGTTGGGAAATATGTTTAAAGAGCTTTACACACGTTGAATCTAGAAATGCCTAAAAAGATTCATGAATAAGAATGCTTATTATAGCATTACTTATAATTATGAAAACGAACTTTGCAGGGGCGTTACCTGTATGCTTTTAAAAGATATTTTTGAAACCTTACTAGCATACTGTGCTCCTCAGGACCCGGCACAACTGAGATGTGATTTTCAGGTACATAAACCAACAATTACCGCGGTGTTGGCCTTTTATGTTCAGTGTTCTCTCCGAGATTTCTTAAGAGTGCCATCTCCCCAGTGACAGCACAGCATGTGCTGACCTGACCGCCTTTCATCTGCCCTAATCTACGTTCTAGTTCTTCTTGATCTGGGGAGATGGCACCGGAAGGATGTGGTAGGCACTGTCCTGAGCTATAATAAACATTCTACATCGTAACAGTGCATGCAAAGTCCCATCACCATGGTCACCAAACTTCTCAACACCCTGCGACAGCAGAGGGCTGGGCTGCCAGGTGGAGGGAAGGGCAGAAAAATCCTCACTCACTCTGGGAAGCTGAGACAGGTGGGTCACTCCAGGCTTTTCCACCCGAAAGGCCAAAATCTGTTCTGCCTCTTCTGGGCCAGAAGTCTAGAATCAACCCTCCAGACCCAAAGTCAGAAGGTCATTACCAGGCCACCCACCCTGTGCCCCGACAAGAGGCAGGGGTAGAAGTGGGAAGGGGAGACAAATAATCTAGAGGCCCTCCAGAAAGAATGCCCAGAAGGTCTCGAGCAAGAGAGAGAGCAGTGAAAATGGACCGTATAAACACACGCTCACTTTAACTGCACACGACACAGACGGTTTTTTATTTGATGGGGGGTAATATTCCTAAGGGCTTCCCTAGCACCGCCAGCCTGCACCCCTGCTTTTCTCTACACTTGCAGGGTGGCAGCAGGCCATGGAGAAATGCCAGAAACACAGCCCTTAGAATTGAGAACACCGTAATTCAGGAAAGTAGAGGGAAAGTGTATTCATAGAAGGCGTTGTGTTGCTAAACCATCCGAATGGTGCGCTGGAGGAGTGCGGTCTGCTGTGGCTGCGGACCCCAGGACGGTCTCGGCCACCCACTTCCAGCCCGGCGCCCCTTCCGGATGGGTGCCCGCCCCCACCGAGCATTCCTCAGAAGCCCAGCACCACTTTGCAAACAGACTCCCAGACTCAGTTCTTCGACTCACGGGAAGGCACTCTGCGGACTCAAACTCCATTCTCTGGCCCCAGGAATACCTTTGAAAGCCCGGTGTTCCCCATCTTGCGATCACCCCCTTCCTTCAGGGCGGTCTAACCCATGCGCAGCGTGTACAACGTGGTTCCCACTGCGCTGCTTCTGGGTGCACGAACGTCGGTGAACACCCAGAATGTCACAGGTCCCACAGGCCTCTCCTGGGCAAACGCCGGCAAGGCCGGGGCTGGACTGCGGCTGCGGCCCTGCTCTGCAGGCCAGCGGGATCTGCCTCGGAGGCTCTGTGAGTGCGGGCGCCTCGCTCCACCACGACCATGGCAAGAGGACGGGTACTGAATCCAGACCCGCGTCCAGAACGAGGCGCCTAATTATTCTGCAGCACTTACTTAGGGGCTTGACATCTTGAAGTCATGGGCATCACAGGCCTGTCCCGGGAGGTGCGAGTCCCCAAAAGCAACACAGCAACACAGCCAGGCTTCTGATCTTTTATTTTCTACATTTTTGGTTAATTGTACAATCCTCAGTGGCCAGGTTTGCTAAAGGGGATCAACAGTGAAGCCCTGAGTCAGCTCAGCCTCCAGCAGTGAAGACCTGTGTCAACAAGTCCCTGCCCCCCGAGCCAGGCACCCCACCACAGCTGCAGGTGGGGAGCACGGCCCCACCCGGACTGGAGCCTCAGGAGCACGTTTCTTAGAGCACAGGTTTGTGACAGATGCTGACATTTTACAGTGTAAACAGAGGAGACTTTGCTGAGCAGGCCCAGGCTCACGCAGGGAGCTCCGGGCCAAGCTCCCCGCACAGCCCAGCCTCGGGGGAAGGAAGACGCGTTGCCGAAGGCAGAGGTCGGTCGTTATCCTCCTCCAAATTCACAATACAGAAAGTCAGAAGCTGCTCGATTGCAGGTAACAATACCACAACACTCTCATAAGAACAACGGAAATGAGGAGGGAGCTCATTAAATACATTCATTTTGGCTTTGTGCCCACATGGAAATACTCAGAAGTGATCGACGGCCCCGCGCACTACGGTGGCTCCTGTAACATATGTTAGCACCATTTATGGGTGTACAGATCAAGGCGTTTCTCATTATAGAAAAGCTCTTAAAATCTAAGTACAAAAAAATGATTTTGAAGTTCGTAAGGAAGCTCAACTACCCCTGGTTACTAGGAGAGTGACCGCAGAGACCAGATATTGGGGGCCCCGTATCCTTTCCTTGCGCTAACCACATTCTGACGATTTCATCCCTGACCCAATCAAGGTGACCGGAACAAGACTCCAGCCAAGGTTCTCCTCCATGAAAAGCCCTGGCTAGTCCTGAGCATTCAAAATATTTAAATACACGGGTGGCCATAAGGCCTGGGAACAGAGGCATTATGGGATAGAATGATTTGCTGATAAGGTATTTCAATGCAATTACCACGTCTATAGTTCCAGACTGAACTAACCCATTCCACCATTCCCAGTAACCATTTCAGTTCACCATGGGAACAAGACTAGTGAGACAACTGCCCTCAGGCCCTCCGCAGGGCTGCTGGGCCCTGTGGGGCCTGGGCGCCGACCAGCTGGCATGCACCAGCCCCTCCGCTCAGAGCTGCGCCCACCTGACCCTACTGCTCCCAAGGCCCGCAGACAGCCCGACCAGCTTAGTTTTGTGCTTTTCTAGGCCCCAAGTTATAAACTGAGCGACAAAGGCTTTAATCATCAGCTGCCCTGGTCTATTTGCACAACTCAGCACTGGCTCCCTAGTATCTCTACCTTCTCAGAAGAGATCACCAAGGCTTTCCAGAAGAGTTAAGCACTACAAATTATACTTCCATGAAACAGGGAACTTCATACGTTTTAGGAGAAGTGATCAGCAGAATCCATACACAGAAGTCCTACTCATTCAGATTTTCCACATGTAACACAGGCCGGGAGGTCTGTCAGGCATTTGTTGTTTTGTCTTTTGGTTTTGTTTTGTTTTGAAGTAGGGTTCACACCTAGCACGGAGCCCAACGTGGGCAATGACCTGAGCCTTGATCGAGAGTCGAGCATTTAACAACTGAGCCACCCAGGTGCCCCTGTTGTTTTAAGTGACATTTTTACTCTAAAATCAGTTCCTTTTTCAATTCACTTCT
Source organism: Ursus arctos (assembly GCF_023065955.2). Classification (NCBI taxonomy): domain Eukaryota; kingdom Metazoa; phylum Chordata; class Mammalia; order Carnivora; family Ursidae; genus Ursus; species Ursus arctos. The sequence continues at coordinate 11,709,004 of NW_026622819.1, read as the reverse complement.
TCCAGTTCCTTGGGCCATTTTTGTAAGTTACTTGACACTGTGCCCTGCCTTCTGCTGAAGGATCTGGGGATTCTATGCCTTTCACACATTTTTCAGATGCACTTCACACACACTGAGGACCTCCTTTTCATTGTGTGTTAAGTAGTCACGGGCTTTTTTTTTAAAAGACATTTATTTCTATGTATGCCTACAAACGGGATTCCCTGGAGGGTTAGACTTCGGAAAATACTTCTGGGCTTTCAAGGGGGTTACCTGCAAAGTACTGCTTAATAAAGAGAGAAAATGAAATAATCAAACGTTATTTTAACATCAGAAAGAGGAGACAGCCGGGAAGTCTACTGGAGTCCAATGCATCTGCAGCAACAGCAAGAGGCCAGAGCAGTAAAGGCAGGAGAGCGAGCGCGTAACAGCTGCTCCCCGAGAGGCCTTTGGGAAGCAGACCTCGGGCATGGAGGTGGGACAGCACCCTGGTGGGAGGGGTAGGGCAGGAGGGAAAACACAGCCTCTTAAAGAAAAAGGAAAAAAAAAAAAAGCACATATAACCCCACCAAAGATGTTTCTTCTGACAGAGGTGTTAAGACTGTGGCCTGAGATTTTTACCTGCTAAGCTCGACACCTGGAAGGAACCGATAATGAAAGGGTACCAAGGCAATGCCTGCAAACTTGCATCAGACCTTACTGAACTCAATACCCAACATAAAATACAAGCGTCAATGGCTCCACAAGGAAAGCAGGGTCAGTCCTGTTTGGTGTGTCTAAAACATTTTCGGACATGCTGTATTCAAAGGAAGAGGACCCGCAAACACCAGATCAAACCCCACCACCGTCTGGATCCCAAGTGCGAACCCACACCTGGGCCTCTCGTCCTCCACTGTGGTCATCGCTGTTCTGCATGTAGGAGTGGAATCAGTGCGTGCTGTGTATGCAGAAGGAACTAAGCAGGTGAGGGGAGGAGCCAGAAGAGGTCCTGAAGAAGCAACATCAATTCCAGGGAACTTGCTATAGGGAAAGTCTTTCAGGTTTAAATGCGCTTTAAATAAGCTCAAAGCTGTAAGTCACGCCTGCTTAAGCTGGAGATCATCTTTCTGCCCAGACCACAGGGTCCAAATCTCGGACCTCCTGCAATAAGCTCTGGGAATGAAAGCAAGCCCAGTGTAGTTACCACTGCTTTCTCTTCTCCTAGGACAAGTATCATTTTAGAGGCCCCTCTAAATAGACTATCCTGCATCCATTTTGGTCTCAGTGCAATTTGTATCTCCGGGTCCGGCCAGCCCATGACCAGGAATGACGCACGGAAGCAAGATTCTGGGCAACTGAAGTTGCATGTTACAATGAAGAAATGTTATTTTTTAAAGTCAGCCAATCATTTATATTCCCCGAAGTAGTGTTTCTTTGAAAGCTTTGCCTCTCTGATGCTGTGATCCCACTAAGCCAGCATGACAGGCTGAGAGCGAAGTCCAATAAGGCCTTGGGTCAGAAAGCCACTTAAACGTGTGCCTTCAAACTTTCATCACTATGATGGTGAAGACCACAGTTTCCACACGCTCTACCAGTATCGCACAGGAACAAGAAAAAAGTATGCATGTAAACAATTAAGTTGCCCAAAAGTCCAGTTCCAGTTCACGAAGATTAGAACATTTTCATAATGCAGAGACAGATGGTCATGAGTATTACTAAACTGAAAAGTAGGTATGGACCAACAGCCAGACTCGGTGCACCCCCGGAGGACACCGACCCCCACTGCCTTGCGCCAAAACATTCTAAGTATGCTTTAAAAAATGTTCGAGAATGAACAGTAAGCATTTCCTATTGTACAATTACAAATACTAAAATGAAGCATCAAAGCCAATAAGAAGTCATTATTATTACTTTAATTTGGCTTCTAGGTACCTCCTATTCGAGGCACCATTACATTTCACAGTGAAAACCACAAAGCCTCTCTAACGCGTTCATGCACATTCGGAGCAGAACCCGATTCAAACACTCTAAACAATAAACACCTCCCCAACTGTGGTGAATATTACTGATGAGGTAATGGGAAAATACTCATGTAATAGTCTGCATAGTTTTGTGTGTCCTCTGAGTTTTCTCAAAAGAATTCTAATTTTTAAGTATAAGGCAAAACTTACATTTTCAAAAAAGGTTTGCCACTCCCCAAAACCATGTGATAGCTTATTAACTATATTAAATTGAACCAAATGAAGATTTTAATTATTATAAAATAAAGCTTGGTACCTCAGGGTGATACTACCTTCACAGACGCTGAGCCCAGGCAGGGGCTGCTGAGACAGCACGGGAGTGATGTGCCTGGTCCCTGGGAACCACGGACACAGCCCACAGCCCCTGTGGGTGACTCCAGCCCTAACAGCGTGCAACCAGGCCTCACCGCCAGGAACTACTCCCTCCCCCCTCAGGCTTCCCGAACCAAACCACAGGCTCACAAGCCGATGCAGCTCGGCCCCACTTCCGTACTTAGTTTTGGGACTTGCTTCTGCTTCATCTTACTCATGGAAAATCTTAGACACTTTGCTATTACCCACCCCCCGGCAGGAACGCGAATTTGGCACTGGAAGCATCCTCAAAAACATCCCGTGGGAAGGGCACAGGAAGACCCAGATCCAGCTCACCCCCACCCCTGAACTCAGCGTTGAGTGCCTGAAGTCATTGGGCCCTGGCTTCCTCCTCTCAAGAGCAGGTGATCTCCGCGCTGTTCTGACTATAAAATGGCACACCTATGAAACGGAGCCTCATCGCCAGTCCGACGCTGGGGCTCAACACAAGCGGTGCTCGCCCAGCTGACAGCACCGCACCTGCATGAGGCACCCGACCGGGTATGGCCGTGACCTCAGGCACCTGTCACATTCTCAGATCAGGAGTTCCAGGTGCCGTCACATCCCTCCTGTGGCTCCTTCTCCAGCCTTTACATAACTCCTTTTTGGACCCAGTTTTTAATCTTCTATGAGACAATCTGCTTAGAATAGCTTTAATTAATATGTAAATCCAAACGACGTTATGACTGTGCCACTAACAGACTCCAGCCCAGAGTTACGCCACGTCAGCTGAATTGCATAGAAGGGCACTACAGAGACCCATTACCACCAAAACATTACTATCTTAGAAAAAATGGAGAGCCAGTTTACAATTAAAGAGAGTTTGATTCTGAGACACAAAGAACACATTCCTCTCCAAAATGAGTCTTCTCAGATATAAAAGATTTGCTTTATGGAGAAGATGTAGTTTGTACCTTCCAAAAGAAGTGCTCTGAAGGCCCCCCGGAAACATATTGCATCAAAGTTGAGGGAAAACACTTGGTTAATTCTTATTATCAAAAGTTGTCTACAGAACAGCCCAGTCCAGCTTGGTTCACGGGGCCAAGAGTTCCCACAGGTCATTCTAAGAGCCCCGGAGGCCCAAGGCCCGAGCCAAGGAGTCGCCCGTGCAGCTCGGCCGTGTCGCCAGGCTGTCCAGGCGCACGTCCCTCACAGACTCGTCTCCTCGCACACTCTGACGGGGATGTTGTAGTGCCGGTCATCTTCGGCGATCAGGGTCACCACCGGCCAGTCCAGGGGCGGATCGGTGGGGTAGACCGTGACGAACTCTTCAGTGCTGTACTTGGACAGCCGGTACACCTGAATGGTGTGGCGTACAGCGTAGGCCAGAAGGAACATTTCAACCTGGGGAAGAGCGCAAAGAGGTGAGCGGAGGGAAGGCACCGTGCAAGACGCAGCTCCCCACCTGCGCCACCCCCACCCGAGTTCCAGGCAGGCACAGCCCCGCCATGCCGCACCCCTTCCTCCTCCGCGTGGGCCCAGCCCCAGCCTTCTTGACACGGTTGTCACAAACAAGCAGATCATCAAAAGTGGACTAAATATCTGATAAGTGACTTGTATCCAGAATATATAAAGAACTTTTATAACTCAACAATAAAAAAAATGATCAGTTTAAAAACTGGGCGAAGGATCTGAATAGAACAGACATTAATCCAAAAAGGATACGCAAATAGGCAGTGAGCGCGGGAAAAGTCATCAGAGGAACGCACACCAAAACCACAATGAGATTCCCCTTCACACCCACTAGAACAGTTATAATCAAACAGATAATAACGGGACATAACTACTTAACAGGTACCAAGTTTTCTTTTGGGGTGATGAAAATGTTTTGGAACTTGATAAATGTACTAAGAACCTCTGAGTCATATACTTTAAAACGGTTAATTCTATGTTACGTGAACTTCAATTTAAGAAACAAAGTATATCCCAGGTATCTACCCAAGAGCAATGAAAACATGCGTCCACACAAAAAGCCTGTATGTAAATGTTCACGACAGGATTATTCATAATAGCTAAAAGAGCAGAACGACCCCAAGTGTCCATCAGCTGACGGATGAATGCGGTCTGTCCACACGACACAATGTTGCTTGTGACGCGTGCTGCAGTATGGACGAGTCTTGAGAACATGATGCTGAGTGAAAGCAGCGAGTCACAAAAGACCACATAGTGTATGATTCCACTTCTACAAAATGTCCAGAATAGGCAAATCCACAGAAACAGGAAGTAGACTAGTGGCTACCTGAGGCTAGGGGAGGGGGAATTAGTACTCACTAGTATGGGGTTTCCTTTATCGGTGATAAAATAGTCTAAAATTAGACTACAGTGATGGCTGCAAAACTCTATAAACACACTAAAACCACTGAGTTGCACACTTCAAAAGGATAAACTTTATGGTATGCAAATTATATCTCGACACAGCTGTTATGTTTTAAAAATGGGACTCGCCATTACAGTAGACTTTGTGAGGACTCCGCGCAAGAACGAACTTTGGTCTAACATGCAAACCACGCTGCCCCAGGCTCCGTCCTGAAGGGAGGGGCTGCAGTTCGGCAGACAGAAGGAGCCTACACTCTGAGGGCAGGTACTTGCCCGACGCAATCCTCTTCAATCCTGCCTGACCCCGCAGGACCATCGGCATTCACCCTTTGCTACACACCACAAAGGTCGCGCTTCGGATGGAGAGCCTTAACTGCTACTTCGGTAGCCGGCTATTCCACCAACAAAGACTTAGGCTTTTTAAGATAACATCATGAGCACACACTAAAGATGTGCGGTGAGTCATGGGAGAGCACTGCACTGGGACTCCGCAGAACTCCCAACTCAGCGTACGGGTAAAAGACCCAAGAGCAGGCTGCTCGCTACTGGCTAAGGTGACTCCAATTCTATTTTTAAAGGACACTATCTAATACAGCTCTGGCTGCCAAGATTAAATAGTTAAGACCCTTTGCTTCATTTATCTGTAGGCTGCCAGGCGCAAGGGTACCGATCCCATCCAGCATCCTGCAGAAGCAGCCCAGGCTGAAATGAACGTGGTTACAAAACGGACCCACAGTTCTTTTGCCCTCCTCACTTGAAAAGCTGGATGGAACTTAATGCTCTCCCCGAGTGTGGGATGGATTTAGTGACTTGTTTTTAAAGAACAGACTATGGTGTAAACAACAGTGTATAACAAGATGAGATCATAAAACACACCGTGGCTTCTCCCTTGCTCTCTTCTTGGATCATTGCACTGTCTGGGAGAAGCCAGCCATTGTGTCCCAAGGACACTAATCAATGCTATGGAAGGACCCATGTGTCAGGAAACCAAACCGTCCTTCTAACTACCCATGAGGCCTATGCCAACGGCCAGGTGTTGTGCCACGTTGAAAGTGGATCCTCCAGGCCAGTCGAGCCCTCAGATGACTGCAGCCCTGAACAACACAGGACCACAGCCTCCTGAGACCCCGAGCCAAAACCACACAACTAAGCCACTCCAGAATTCTTAACCTACAAAGGCTGTGAAATAACGTTTAACGATTAAAGCTGCTATTTTGGACTAATACACATGTAAAGGCACAGCTCACCTGTTCAAGGCCACCGGTGTGTCCCACCTGGTTTAGATGGTTCCTTAGCAGCTGTCCAGGATCATTCGATGTGTCCCGAGCAAACAGAAGCACAGAGAAAAATGGTACTTCTTTTCCCTTCTCTTTATCATCATATAGTTCAATGGCTCTGTTTAGCATTAGAAATTTTACAGCTTCATAGAGGCTATACTCCTCTTCCTCATTTGTGAACAGTTCATCACAAGCTATCTGCCTTGCTTCGGCAGTTCTTAGTTCCGCCAAGCCTGCCCACTACAACAAGAAAGTTACGTAACAATTACATGTTTGTTCTAAAAACCCCTAGTATACTTCCATACTATGAGCACAAAATTATTTTCAAAAGTAGGCAACCATGGGTCATGCACCAATGCTCACAACACTCAAGTTTCTAGCTCAAACAACGGTACTCTTTCGACCACGCAAATTCCTTACTCAGCTTTTTCCCCGTAAATTTGAAACAAAAGTACATGCACTAAGGAGAAGCACTGAGGCCATGGAATGGAACTGTCAACTCCCCTAACTTCCTAGACAATGAAATTGGACCAGTCCATCAGAAATACTTACGGAGGAGCTATATGGTACATGTGTGAGGGCAGTGTGTGAAGCTGTGAGGGGTAGCTAAAATTACACCTGCCCTTACGGGGCTTACGGGAGCACTTACCACCCAGAAACACCAAGCCAACCTGCAAAAATGAAGATGGGCAAGGAAGATTGTGAGGTCTCCTGTATGTTCGTTTACTAAACTCATCCCTCTAACTTCCTAAAAATATACATGGAGTTTCAAATGAATACATCCACTCTAGGAATTTTTACTAAGAATAAAGCAGAATACTAGGTATACAGCTAACACAGGCAAACTCTTCAAGTGAACAAGAAAACCCCGTAAACATAGGTGCTTTTAAGTTAAAGTGAATGAGGACAAGAGATACCAACATGAACTAGTCCTTATGAATAACCAGTAACTACTGCTCCTCTCAAAAACCATTAAAATTCTAAATTCAACAGTACATTTTAATGGTAATGACTGTACCACAGGATTCTCTTCAATATGTGGTTGAAAGCTGGAGCATCTCCTATTTTCCAGAAGTAGACCCAGCTGGCAGTGAAGAGCATGGCTCTAGAGTCTCAGAGTCAGGAGGGAATGAAGGCCTTGCTACCAAGCAGCTGGTGGTTTTTGCTGGGCATTAACAGACATCTGGGCCTTAGTTTCCTCATCTTTAAAATGGGGATAACACAGCAACATCTTGGTAGTTATGAGAATTAAACAACATATGAAACACTGAGTGCACAGCCTGGCACACAGGAAGTACCAGTAATGCTGGCTTAGATTATTAATGAATAATTTTAATGTTATTGCAAATTGGAAACACTTAAAACACTGCCCCAAATGAGGATCCATTTACAGCACACACATCTAATACAGCAAAAATTACAACTTCACAAGACCTTAAAAGGGAGGAAAAAGAAACTGTCACCAGTAGCTGAGTTGAAGAGCCTTCCTGCTCACTCACACAGCCAGAGCTCTCTCTAGCCCTAACCTAACCTAGATCCTGGGGTCCTGAGCCCCTGCAAACCCCGTGCTCCACTCCAAGAGGCAAAGAGAACAGAATCCCTATTTCCTTCTCTTGCCACAATTTCTTAATTGCTAGACTTCCTTTGATAGTGTACTTTTCATGAAATACTTACGTTTATAAAGAAAAACTAGGTTCCAGGAGGTCAAAGCCCTCAGTTCATTCACTAAACAATATATTTACCAAATGCCTATTATGTGTCAGGCTTGGTGCTTGACACTGGGTGAAAAGGAATGAGCAGGACAGCCTCTCGTGGAGCTGGAAGTCTAACCACGTGGCAGACCATACTGGAGAGAACAGATCAACACCTGGGGTAAGTGCTAACAGACTGCTGAAAGCTGTCTGACACTTTCCTCACCAGCCTCCCCCCATCTACAAAGCCCGGAGCAATCAGCAGGCTCTCAACTCAGAGTTCCTGGTGTGGAGAACTTCAAGCTCTTCCAAGGCAAGCAACCTGGTGGTCCAGGTGGGCCAGTGTATAAACAGGACCTCCAAAACCCACAGAATACTCCAGAAAGGGAGTATTTTAATAACTAAATCATTGGGAATCAGCTGACCAAGTTCTCCCTATAATTCTGTTTCAGAGAAACCCTCGGGACAGTTTTCAAAAGACAAGTTATTAGGGTGCCTGGGTGGTGCGGTTGGTTAAGCGTCTGACTCTTAGTTTCAGCTCCGATCGTGATCTCAGGGTCCTGAGATCAAGGCCCGCCCATCTTGGGCTCTATGCTCAGTTCAGGAGTCTGCTTGAGAGTCTCTCTCCCTCTCCCTCTGCCCCTCCCACTCATGCCCACTCTCTCTCTAATATAAATCAGTCTTTAAAAAAAGTAAAGACAAGTTACTGAATCTAAATAGATAAATCTTTAAAAAAAATAAAGACAAGTTTCTAACAATCATTCAGAAATGAAAACAAGTAAAATAAATAGGGACAGAATCTTAAAACATGAATATAATTGGAAAGAATTTAAAATATGCATTCACATCATTGATAATACTCTAAGAAATAGAGACTAAATACAGACTCTCCCTGAAACCTGTCAGTAGGACTTAGAACGAAGACCACATTTAAGGTTTCCTTTTAAAAAAGTTAAACATTTCACTAAACATAATAAATGGTGTCGATATCTCTCCGTTTTTACCAAAGACTTCAAAGGAAGAGTTTGTGTTCATTTAAATTATGTTGTCTAACTACCAGCCACAGGCATTTGGCAATCCACCACATGAGGACTAAGAAGTGGTCTGCCGGGGCGACCAGGAGTGAGAGTTTTGCACTTATCAGAGCAAAAAAGCTACAGATTCCAAACCTTCTTCCTCAGCAACGTGAGGGACTCCTTAATTTTATCAACCAGGTCCTCGTTCTTCCCCTCAAATTTCAGTCCAAGTTTCCACTGCTTGATCCAGTTGTATTTGCTTATGAGTTTTTCCGGTAACTGGATTATCAAGAAACAGAGAGATAAAGAGGTATTAACATTCCAAGAAATCCATCACAGGATCCCGCAGAAACCACAAGGGCTACAAAACCTACCTTTGTGTCCAAATTAATTCCCGCACATTTGTCTGCTGGAGGGAAATGGTGGTTCTGGCTGAGATAACAAAGGCACGATCTACCTTGCTCAGCTCTGACCACAGCCAGAACATTCCACAGGATTTTGTGAGGGGACATTAAGGCAGTGTCCAAAACCGTGTCTTCGCAAACCACCCAGGTAGCTCCTGGGATCACGGACAGCCTCCCTGCCACTCCCTAAAGCCCGACTTAGGAAGGCCCTTCGGGCAGGCGAGATGGTTCAGGATAAAGTAAAAACCTGACTCTTTCCTGATTAGAAAAATAAAGCCTAACTTCCAACATCACCCCATATCCTCAACAGCTTTCATATTCACAAAAATGTGTATCTAGTTTAATTGCCTCATCAATACAGTAAGATAAGAAACAGAGTGGAGAAGAAGTGGGGGTTAACAGCTGCAGGGGCCTAGCTCATTAAAGAAGTGACAGCTGAGCTACTCCTTTGCCCGGTTCCTTTTCTTTTTTTCCTGGAGCGTGTTTTATTTTGTTTTCCCCTCATCATCCACAGAATCTGGAGTCTGCAAAGGCAAGCTGGGACACAACGTGATCGATGACAGCATGGGAACTCCGACACTCCCCACAGTCCTGGGTGTGTCAGGAGAAAATTCATCATGAGGCTGGGCACAGACATGTCCCTTCACTGTCGTAACACCCAGACAGGAAAAGAAAGTTCACCAAGTCAAACGATCATGAGAGGAGAATTCATTCCTACAGCATCCTACGTGGAACGTGAGCTTGTTTAACAGTCAAAACTACAGTTTTTAAACAAGGCCACATGTGCTCAGTTCCCCGGGAATCTAAGACTCCAAAGACCCTTTCACAAATGGTGATCCCAGTTCTACCTTGTCCATCTACAGCCATCATGGGAAACAAAGGTGGTTTCATTCCTGCAAAACACAGAGCCACGCAGGGATATAAATTCCTCTTCAGGTAAAGTTACCACAGTGTCGGTGATTTACAATCACTCACCAAGTCGGGGAGGGGCTGCGTTCTCCCCATCTTATCACCACCACCCCAGCTCCATGCCCACACCGCCGAGCATTTTGGCAACATGTGGGTGGCCTTGCTGCAAACCTTCAATTCAGGTTTTCAGATTTATCACCAGAACCTAAAATGCCCCCAAGTGGCAATAAGCTGAAATCACAGCTGGGCACAAAGGTGAGCACTGAGCGGGAACTATGGGAATGTAAGCTGGGAAATGGGGTAGAGAGAAGCCTGGAAGACCATCGGAGCCTCGCGTGACATTGTGCACATACCCCAGCAGCAGTCACAACACACAACTCAATCACGTGGCAGACCCCGAAGTTCTAACTACATACAGGGAAACCTTGAAATAAAACTCCGTCTCCTCATTCCTTCCACGCACTGGGCAAACTGTTGCTAGTGTAATGACCTAGCTCAGGGCTGCAGGCCTCTGGGAGATGGCGGAGACCCTGGGGAAAGTCCGAAAAATGAGGTGTGAAAAAGAAACAATGAGGAAAGAAGAATGCATTTGGAATGATTTATTCAGAAGAAAAAAGTAGATCTAACCTTAAACGCTTTCTAGAGTCACAGTGCAGAGAACGCACATAAATAACCATTCTTTTCTATGACACACAAAGAGACTGGACTTTTGTCAAAATAAGAGAGATTTAAGCAAGTAACAAGATTTAAACAAGAAAAAAATGATTGGAAATATTTCAAAATAAGGTAGGTAATTAATCAGGTTAGATGGAATTTCACTTGTGCCTATACTATAAAATTACCCATTTTCTCCAGCAAGTGTCTACAATTCTTGACATCATCACCATGATTAAAAGAACTATGGGGTAACAAAGATGTGTCCCCAAAAATAACTCATAAAAAAGAGCTCCGGTAAACAAACACCGTCACAGGTACCTCCTGTTCAGAGACATTCTAAAACTTAGTGAAATTGGAAACCAAAGGACCCCTGCCCTGAAGGACACTTCCTCTCAGGGCCCAAGGCGCTTCCCCCAAGTTTAAGAACAGTCAGACCAGGGGTGCCTGGGTGGCTCAGTCATTAAGCGTCTGCCTTCAGCTCAGGGCGTGATCCCAGCGTTCTGGGATCGAGCCCCGCATCAGGCTCCTCTGCTGGGAGCCTGCTTCTTCCTCTCCCACTCCCCCTGCTTGTGTTCCCTCTCTCACTGCCTGTCTCTCTCTCTGTCAAATAAATAAATAAAATATTAAAAAAAAAAAAAAAAAGAACAGTCAGACCAAGCCACTTCCAATGCTAGGGTCAGGGTCAGATGATCAACTGCAGTCAAATGCGGAGACTGGGATCTGGACGCAGGGAACGCAAGCAGGGCAGGAGGAGAGGGGCAGCGAGGGCAAAGTTCAATCTCCCAGGCTGAGAAGGACGCCGGGCCAGAGGAGACGAGCATGGGCAGAAAGGGGTCTCTTTCGCTGAGCTCAGATTAAGGGTGGGGGCGGGCAGGTCTCTCGGTCTAGCTCTCCGCTTTCCCTGTGATGTTCTGAAACCAACGACATTCTGGGAGAGAGGGAAAACGGCAAAATGCTACAGAGAACATATTTCAATCTGTAAACAGAAGCAGATCAGCCAGCTGAAGGGTGCCTGTCCCTTGGTGACAAAATAGGGCTTCTCTGGGCTTGCCCGAATTCTCGATGAGGTCAAGAGATGCTCAGCAGTGCACGGTCTGCAGGCCACTGTCCGAGTCTGGTTCTGAGTCCACAGACTCACGCACACACTTAGATGTCCGGGGACCTCTCTGACCCCAGAAGCAGAAGAGGTGGGTTAACGTAGAGCCAGTGCCGTTCAGGAGGCCCTAACAGCGCAAAAGTAGATTCCCTTCAACCTGCCTGCTAAGGGCTGCTTTTCTGTGTCCCTAAAAGTGGTCAGTGCTCCCACACTTCTAAAAGCCCCATGGACACACAATAACCACAGGTGCTTGTGCCGTGAACCAACCAGGACTGAGGACTGTCACCGGGCACAGGGCAGTGGTCAGAAGAGGCCCCGAGCGTTTCAGAAAGATCAAGGATCAGGGTAAATGGAGACAGACCCACGGTCACTGGCTCTGCTCCAAGTGTTTCCGATGGCAAGCCTATGCCTTCTTTAACACAAATAATGTAGACCAAGCTCTAAGGGCAAGCAGGATTTTACTTAATAGGACAGGATACGGGTTATTCTGATGTATCAGGAAAATGAATAAGAAACAACTTTCATCCCCCAATTCCTGTAAGACTGTCTCGTTAGGCAGCAATAAGGTATCCCTTGATTTCCTTAAGCGAGTATGTTACCAAATAAATATTTTATAGTAAAGAGGTTCTTATTGCAGTTACACAAGGAGTTAGGGGAGATGCAGAGACCCGCTCCTGAGGTGAGGCGGTCCAGGTGCCCCGCCACCATCGGGCGCACTGCCGGCCTCCGTAAGCCACACCGCCCCTCCGTCGGCGCCACCACTCGCTCACTCAGAGAGGCCCCTGTCACACTGGACTTTCTGAGGGAAGATCAGCGGAAGGGCCAGAGTGAGAACAGGAGTGCAATGGCCTCCACTGCTTGTGCCCTTTGAGGCCGTGGGACCCCTCGTGTACCTAATCTCTAGCTTAGATGGCAACCAGCTTCCTCTAAACGCCATCTTATTCCAGGCAAATACCCCAGCTCCTTCAACAGTTCCTGAACAAGATGAATCATCTTGGTCACACTCCCATCTGGACTGAGGATACAGGCACAAACCCTCAAGATGGGCTCTGACCAGCCCAGCTCAAGATGGGACGGTCACTGCCTGTGGTTTAGAAGTGTTCAAGACACGGCTTCGTTCTCACCGCCGGCCACCGTCATGTGGGCTCTGACTGAGCTTGCGATCAATTCATCCTGATGACCTTTGTAAGCTGCCAATCAATTCATCCTGATGACCTTTGTAAGCTGCCGTTAAGGCAGATTTCCCACAGACAGCACTCTTGGGTTTTGTTAGTGTTTGTGGTGTGTGTGTGTGTGTGTGTGTGTTTTAAGCACAGGGCTTCCAGTTTTCTTCCAATTAATGTCTTCTTATCAGTTCTGCCCAATCATTCCTGCCCACCAGACTTTTTTTTGAGATAGTCTATCATCCAACCTATCATATGACTTCATCTGATGTAGGTCATAGACACAAGACACAGTGACATGACATTCTAGGGTGTCACTACCACACCGCGGATTTAAAACAAAGAAGGCCAGGGGCGCCTGGGTGGCGCAATGGTTAAGCGTCTACCTTCAGCTCAGGGCATGATCCCAGCATTCTGGGATCGAGCCCCACATCAGGCTCCTCCGCTAGGAGCCTGCTTCTTCCTCTCCCACTCCCCCTGCTGTGTTCCCTCTCTCGCTGGCTGTCTCTGTCAAATAAATAAATAAATGAAATCGTTAAAAAATAAATAAAGAAATAAATAAAACAAAGAAGGCCAGGCACGGGACACATCCCGACCCTCACCTCCCATGCAGCCTCTCCCAGGGTGACATGAGCTACCAACTACACCTGTCCTCTTAACACAGTGCAGAAGGCGCTCATTTCTCGCACTGGAGCTGTAAGCACAGAATGTGCATTCTAAAACCCCGACAGCTGCTCAGATGGGACAACGTGCAGCCCACTTACTACAGACAGCAACACTGAAGTCAAACTGCTCCTAAGCACTTTTACAGAGTATAAACACCAGCTCTTCAATTCAGCTGAACTGTTCAAATACATTGTACCTCGGTTCTCTTCTGGGAAACAGCAATTATTCTTGGTCGCTTTACTATGCAAAATCATCCCGGCCACACAAAACGGAATAAAGCCACATGCTGACGTCACACTGCAGACAGTACTGGCACCCAGCACAGGCTGAAAAGGCAGCTCTTTCTCACAAAAACGACTGGAAACATTGCGAACTCAAACCTGCAGCAGCAGCGTACCAGCGTGAGCTCAGGGTCCTTCAGCCAGGAGGGCAGCGCCGCTGGCTGGCTCATCGCCTGGAACAGCGTGGCCCTCAGTGCGCAGTAATTATCTCCACGGACGCGCCTGATGGAGGTGAACTTCTGAGACACCTCCTCATAGCCCTGGGTAAAAGCATCAAAGAATTCAAAACGGTCATTACTGACTTCGGAACGTAGGGGAAGTTTTATTCCTGTGGAAAAAAAATGTGTCCCTGCAAGAATGAAAACTGCAAGAATGAAAACAAGGCGGGCTGGTCCCTCACATAAGCCACTTGAAGTCCTTTTTTTATTAATCAAAAGAAATTAACAAATGTTAATGCTGTACAAAACATCAGCATATGTAACAGATAAAATACATAGGAACACATAAATGATAGACCAAATATTATGAAAACACTAGCCACCCCCGAGGTTAGGAGTCAGATGTCCCTTTCTAAACAACTACTCTAACACTCACTTACTGATAACCAACATCCTGAGGGGTGTAATCTGTGTGAAAGTGACCCTAATTCTAATGAAGAAATAGGATAGAACAGAGAGAGGGACGAAGTTTATACCTCCGTATTTAAAAAAATTTTTTTTTAAAAATCCCAAGTTTCGGGGCACCTGGGTGGCACAGCGGTTAAGCGTCTGCCTTCGGCTCAGGGCATGATCCCAGTGTTACGGGATCGAGCCCCACATCAGGCTCCTCCGCTATGAGCCTGCTTCTTTCTCTCCCACTCCCCCTGCTTGTGTTCCCTCTCTCACTGGCTGTCTCTATCTCTGTCAAATAAATAAATAAAATCTTTAAAAAAAAAAAATCCCAAGTTTCCATGGTATACTAAAAAAAAGTCTACATGCTAGGAGATACCTGGATAATTCTATTAGACTCTTCAAAAGTGGATTTAAGTGTCATTATTTGGTCTGCAAGTCAGACAAGGAAATGAAAATGTTCAGTGACCTACATGCTGTCACTCAAGAACAGCCATCCAAACGGACCATTCTGACGCATACTCCAAACACAGCCACCATAAAAGGGTCCACAGGCACCACGACCACCTGATTTCTCCAGCAGGATGATGCCCGAGCATCAGGATAAACTTTGCTGCCTCCTGCATTTCACTAGCCTCGTCCTGTGGGCCCTTCTGCTCATCCTGCTCCTCGGTGACAGTCGCCTGAAACTCTGCTTCCCACCTGGCCCTTACACAAAGGAAGGAGCATGGCCCTTGTCAGGGGTGGGCGCCGTGCAGACTCTGCCCAAGCACTGGACCCTCGTTATTAGTTGTTTTCAAGGTTCGAATCATAGGATGATGTGCTCAGTGGGTGAGAGTCACATTTTCACTCAGTGCTCCAATCGCTGTAACATACTGAGGGCCAGTCAAGCATCTCCGCCCTTCGGCGGAGTCCTAGTTACCCTGGGATACTCACGATGCCTGGCCTAACTGTACCTGCATCTTTCCAAATGCATCAACTACTCATGCTATTTCAGAGGTGAATCAAACTTCTAAAATTAAAGTTGAGTTTATACACACTTACTTCCAAAAGAATATCCAAAACAAAAATAAACCATAAGACAAGTAAGGACAAAAAAAAGAACTGATATCCAAACTGTTATCGGACCCCTGAGATGCTCTAACCACTGCCACGGGTCCCAAAGTGACACTGGTCTAACTGAAGTGCCTCTCATTACTTGGTCGCTGAAAGAGTCTGACTACATGGTCAAATCTTGCCCTCAAACTAAAATCACAGAGAAAGGGTTTTAGCATGAGTTCCAAAATAGGTAATATCTGGATAACAGACACCTTTGCGTTATGGACCCTGAGGTGCCAACTGTTAAATCCTTTCAAGAGTCTGAGGTTATAAAATAAAATTGCAAGTCAGGGAAAGCATTTCTGGGAAAGATGAGAAAACAGATGTTAGGTATCCAGCCTCCTGGTTATCTAGTTTGATACAGGGCTGAAGTTTGGAACACCTGTAAGTGGCCAAAATATACACATTCAGCAGATGGCCTCACAAAGTTGAACATTCATAGTCCAGGCTTCTCATGGTTGAGCTCCCCACCAAGTGCCTGAGACACCAAGAGACTACAGTTCAGACTGGCAGGAGCAAAGCTAACACTGGCTCTCAGAGCTTTAAGTAGCAACTACACTCTGAGTAAGGTCAGCCCATTTCAGGGCAGGTTTGAGAGCTGAGGTGCGTGTGAAAAGGCACAATGTTTTCTATAAAAACGAGCACTGAGAAAAAGAACATATATACAAATATTTAAAAATTTTAAACCCTAAACAATACAGATCTAAACAACAAAATAGATATTCCTATGAAATATGACAGCTCAGTATGTCTAATATAAAAGAAGCACATTCAAATTCATAATGTAAATAATCCCAAGAGAAAAATGAGCAAAGGACAAACCCAGAGGTTATAAGAGGCGGTGGAAGTTTTAGATCGAAACTGCCGTTTCTGTAGCTCGGAAATGGTCAAAGAGTAGCAATTTCATTGTTCAACCCACTAAGGAATGCTGGATTCAGGGTCCATCGGGGGGAGAACCAACAGGGTGCTGCGCTTGACCAGTGTGCAGCGGGAGTGGGCCCGACTGAACAGTGACCCGGCCCAGTCACGGCAGGACCACGTCAAGGGAATCCCCAATTTCCCAGAGCCTTGGACACTCCCTAAGCGTTGTCAATCTATGCGATGGGACCAAGAAGGGCAGCTCCAGGAACACCTTAAACAAAGGGAGTAGTTTCAGGGTTCCCTCTGCACAGGGAGTGTGGGAGAGCCCAGGCCCCTCGGACAGGAGGGCAGGGGACCAGACCCAGGTAGGGACAGCAGCTGGGATGGCATCTGCCGGTCCCATTCCTAAAGCTTTCCCAACATTCCCAAATGACCCTAAGAGGACAACCAATGACTGGCCCAACTCTGAACAGCACAGCATCGGTTAGATGTATTTTTCAAAGAAACAGAGTTACGGAACAACTAAAGCTGGCCCTATATTAAAACTGTGACTCGAAACAAGTTCCTTACCTTTGGAGTCTGTTTCCTCATCTCTAGAATTAGAACACCAATATCTACATGATCTAAGAACAGTTGTTGTAACTAAGTCTAATATAAAATATAAAATATAAAAGGACATATTACATAATTACTTATGATAGACTATTTGAAAGACTTGAAACTTCGTGCATCTAGGCATCATACCTTTTTCATACATGTGGCTTTTTGTGTATTTCCCCTCCATTCTTTTTTGCAGTAGTCCATGATATCCATTTCAGGAGCTACACTTAATCTGGCTTCTGCTGAGGAATCAAAAAGGGGGGTGGGTGGGTAATGAAACAAAGCATAATCAAAATAACAGTACTGCTTCACTCAGGTTACATTTTCTCTAACTTCATTCCAAAAAGATCCAGAATCCCGCCACTACCTATCACCATCCCCTCCCTCCTAGATAACCCGGAGGTCTTCCAATGGGTCTCCAGTGTCACCACACCTTCTCCACATGGCAGCCAGAGTGATGCATTTAAAACTTAAGTTGGGCAACTGCCATCACTCCTGGGTTCTGAGAGCTCCAGAGCCTCCTGTCAGAGTGGCACCGATGTCCTCACTTCCCCCAAGGGCCCCCTTGTTCTGCCCCCACACTGCCTTTCTGGCCTCAGCTCCCACCCCTCCCCACACTGACCATTCCAGCAAGACCAGCAGCCAGCCTCCCGTGGACCTTTCCCACACACTGTGGGGCTCTAGCACTCCCTACAGGTCTCTGCTCAAATGTCACCCTACACCTGGATATCATGTCACACATACATACATACCTTCCTTCTATTCCCCTTACACGGTTCTGTTTTTCTTCTAGGCACTGATCAACACCTGACATATTTCTTTTTCTGCATTTCTCCCTAAACCCCCACTCACACCCACAGCCACGAACACAGTAAAGCATGACTCCTTCGTGGGCAAGGGCTTATTTTGTGTCTCAACTGTGTCCTCAGCACTTGGAACTTCACTGGCACAAGGTGAATACTATTCTAATCAAACTAGTCATGCAGTAGGCTGAGCTATGAAAAAACACACCTAACGCTTTTTAATTTTTGTATATCCATTATACAAAGAGATAACACCTACTACAACAAAAAATATATTTGTCTTTATTTATACTCTGCCCTCACTCCAAAAGACGATAAGCTATTGATAATAAGCCAGAAACTAATAGAGCTCTCAATGTCAGTTAAGCCACAGACCTCACTTGACTCTAGTAAGACATTTAAAATACAACTCACAATCAGACAAATTACTTAGTAAAGAAAAAAAAAAAAACGGGCTTTAGATTTTCCTTGTTTAACATACACGGTTGAGGTTTGATTTTGTGGTATACACGTATGCACGCACATGGGTATGTGTGTTTTAGGAAGAAAGTGAAGTAATTTTCAGGCATATCTTGACTTCCTTTTTAAATTATTGAAAAAGTAAATGTCAGCAAGGAAATTAAGATATAAACACAGAAGTACCTTACGATGTATTTACTCCTGAGGAAAGATGTAAATTAAAAACACATTCAGCTCGATTCAACACATATTTACTGAATGTCTACTGTGTGCCAGGCACTGAGCTAGAAACTGGGGCTACCATGGCAGTGAAGACCCAGACTCTGTCCTGAACGGATTTAGAGGCTCCTGAAGAAGACAAGACTACAGGCATTGACAAGCCAGGGGGTGACGGATGCAGGGATGAGTAAGGAGCACAAATTCCTTCTTGTAGGTTCCAGACAATTCTGTGGCGTAAGTTAGGACTGGCTTACAAGTGAAACACACCCTTGAAGCATAAAACCCAGAGACCACAAACACCAATGCTGCACAGCCAATCCTAAATACAGACCCATCAGTGTTTACATTCAAGAAACTTTTTTTTTTTTTTTTTTGAGCATCTACTCAGTGCAAGGAAGAGTTCCTCCTATCTACCTTCTCACTCACCACCCCACAAAGTACAAGGAACGGCAAACACCAGAACTGAGGACCTCAATTAGGCCACGTTTTCCCGCCAGGCAGCGTTACGAGCCTGAACAGAGAGCACACTTCCAGCTCAGGAAGGACCTCATGAGCACGGAGTCCAGCCCTCCTGCTCTCCAGGCCTGCAGTCCTCATTCCTGCCCACACCCAGGTAAGCCCTGGCCCGTGGGCAAGGCGGGCAGGTCCACCACCTCAAAACTGAGAGGAGGAGGCAGGGGACCTCATGGGGTCAGGAGGCCAAGCCACATGCCTGTGCTGAATGAGAGGCCCGCGGGAGGCAGTGAGGGTGGGGAAATGGAGTACCCACACAGCTGCCAGCAGCAAACTGATACCTGAAGTCCCATCCTGCTGCTGTTCTTTGGGAGGGGGTCTCCAACAGCCCCTGCATGCCCTCCTTTAGGACAGGAGCTGGAGGCACAGGACAGGCAGTCCCTGACCTCAAGCAGCTTAACAGTATATGACAGAGTATGCAACAGTTTGTTTAAATGCAAACTACACGGACTGTTACTGTTTCCAAGAAAGAACATTACTAACGTCAAAAACAAAAAACAAAAACAAACCCAAAAGAGAAGCCGAAAACCAGAGGGGTAATCAGGAGCTCAAACAACCAGGAGGTCTGGTCCTTAACCACCATATGGTGACAAAGACAAGGATTCAGAACCTGGAAAGATGGGAACTTAAAATTGAACTTCAGAAAGCTAGGACTCTGGGTCAGAGGGCGGACCGGGGCAAGAATCGCACTTTTCTGTAAATGGGCCAGAGAGTAAATAACATAGGCTCTGAGGGCCATAAGGTTTCCATCACAACTTGTCAACTCTACCATGTGTGAAAGCCACCACAGACAACAGGTAAATAAGAAGTTCCAAACAAACTTTATTTATAAAACCACGGGCACATCAAATTTGGCCAGGGAGCCAGTTTCACCAACCCTGGGACCCCTTTGTTAGCGAAGACTGTTTTTTTCCTAAAGGGAGCATAAGACAACTTTCTGCCTTGGCCTGGGCTCTGGCTTGGGAAAGAGGAAGTCCCCCTGAGAATTCATATCCACAGGCTGGCTCACATACAGGGACAGGGTGGGAATTCAGACTAGCCACAAGACCCTGGAAACTCGAGTTTAGAAATTAACAAAATGTGGCCCAGGGTAGGTGACACAGCGGGTGCCTGGCAGGAGTAAGGCTGAACTCCCTCCCACTGAAGCCAGACTGCACAAGCCCTACACAGAGACACAGAAGCTGAGCTTACAATTCGAACTCTGAAGAAACAAGAAATAAGCAAAAACAAAAACTGGCATAATTAGACCTGCCAAGATTTTCAGAGAATGAAATTATGACACCCAGAAGACTATGTTTTAAATACTAATGAAATAAAGGAGTAAGAAACATGAGCAAAGGGCAATAACCTATCAAAAAGAGACCAGGCAAATCTGGGGGAAAACAGCACTTTTCTTTCTTCCTTTTTTTTTCCCCAAATTTTATTTTTAAGTAATCTCTACACCCAATGTGGGGCTTGAACTTACAACCCTGAGATCAACAGTCACAGGCTCCACTGACTGGGCCAGCCAGGTGCCCCCAGAACTTTTCCAGAAAAGAAAATAGATCTGAAGAAACTACCCAGAAAAGAACAGAGGCTACAAGATAAAAATATCTATGAAAGGGCATGTCATGAAGAGCCTCGGATGACTGAAGGAGGCGAGCAAACATCTAAGAGTTCTGGAAGGAGTAAGTAGAGAGAGTAAGAAAAGAAGATCATGGCTGAGAATACTCTCAAACTAATGAAAACTAGGCATCGAGGGATTCAAAAAGAAGACCTCAAACAGTAGGTTTTTAAAAGTACACACTTAACAGACATCAGAAAGAAACTGCAGAATACTGAAGAAAAAGAGAAGACCAAAAAAAACAACCTGACACATTATCTGACTGCAGCACTGTCAACTACCCTATGTTCAAAAGACTAAACTGCTCATCTGGAGTTCTTAAAAGAGAAAGTTAAGATTAAATTTGCAAGCAAACAGAGCTTCCCACAGACAGACCCTTACAGAGGCACTTCCGAAGGCTCTTATTTCAGGAAGGGCCACGAAGAACCGAGATGCAAGGGCTGTCAAGGCACCCACTGTAACCTCAAACGAAAGCTGGAAATGACACAGTTCTGAGATGCTCAAACACCTGCAGAGGGAGGGCCTCCCTGGCGGACAGGGCCAACTACAGCAGAGCGCCCGCAGAGGGATGCAGAAAGCATGAGACCCCTGCAAAGGCAGCAGGGACACGACGCAGGAGGCAGCACTTTCTCCTCAGGACTCCGCCTAACAAGCACTCCGTGTCCGAAGTGAACGGAGCACCCTCTGCTGCTCCAAGAAGGATGGGGACACGGGACTTGGGGACACACTGGGCGGGACAGCTACAGAGAAGCTGGTCTGCTGTGGCTACCACAGTAAAGAGCTCCGTCAATTCCCTGTGAGGACGACTCAAGAAAGACCTGACAATGATCAAAACCCCACTTTGTATCATTTGTTCCTAACCACACACATGACAGTATTGTTGTTAACCATAAACCAAACACAAGCCAGTTCTCCGAACTAAGCAGCAGAACACGTACGTTACACAGGTGATGAGAGAAAATGCCACTTGTGAGTCATTTATGGCGTGTCCCCCAAGCGCAGCATCCCTGCTCAGCTCCAGCCCGAGCGAGCCAGGGAAGTGAGGGGATTCTTCACAGACAGCCCTGCCGGCCCTGCCCGCAGTGGAGACGGCCAGCGGTCATGCCTCCCCCGAGTAGCAACGGGCCCCTGCGTACGGGGTTTTGAAGGGTGGGGTGAGAAGAGCAGGCCTAACTAAGCAGAAACATGGACAAAAGGTCATGAAACGACGAGAGAATCGTGCTACTGATCCCATGATCATTCTTTCTTCCAAGTCAATCAAATTCACATGGCCAGGTGCGTGCAACGACACACGGAGCCAGCTTCCCAAGAAGTCCTTCCATTTGAAATGAAAAGTGCATTTCAAATCCAAACTCTCCCTCTAATACAAAGGAAATCACGAACTGAGAGAGGGTGGTGCCTCAAGAGAGTGAACAAATACTCACAGGTGCAAAAGTCATAGGAATGTAAAGAACACAGGGAGAATATTTGCATTACGATTTTAAAAGCTCAGGAAACAGTATTCCCCAAACATACCTCAGCAAAATAAATAATCAGATGCAGCTAAGACCCTATGCATAAGAATGTTTCCTAAGAAGCACATCGCAGCATTTTATGAAAATGGATATATCAACTTACTGCATTTTCTACTATAAATAGTAAGAACTCTATGAATAAAACAATTCCAAACATACCTGATAACCCTCTTTCATGTGTAAGTAATTCTTTCTCCTTTTCTATTTCATCCGCGTCACGATACATGTCCTCCTCACTGAAATCACACCAAATCAGACATTTCAAAATTTGTTGCACTAACATTTCCCTCCTATTACAATAGTCACTTGCTTAAAAAATTTATCAGACACTGAAAGCTTAACTTTTTCATATTACATGATGACGATCTGATAAAATATGGATCTTAAAGCTTGGAGGCTCATGCTTCTATCAGCCCACTTCAGAGTTTTTTAATTTAAATGAGACACTTTAACATCACTCCACTGGCTACGTGGCTCTGAGGCCATTTTAACTGGAACATCTATTAATGTGGGCTCAACTACGTTCGTCAGCATCTTAGCATGTGTCTTATCAGTGAAGCTCTGTCACGATCCTATCAAGTTCCAAGAATGAACACAGTACTAATAAAAGTATTTACACAGGAATGCAGGCCAATTGCTTTATTATGTCACAAGCAAATTTTACAATTACTACTTTAAAAACAAGGACAGGAGAACATCAATTATTTTAAGTCCCCAAAGCTAAACCCCCCCCCAAGGCTCCTCCTGCTCCCGACGCCCACCCTGAAGCAGCCAGCCCACAGAACAAAAGACTGTGCTGTTAAGCACATCGCTCCTGTCCCACATACTTGAAGTGCTGCCATTCGACTGACGTGGTACTTATACAATAGGTTCCTCAAGTCTCTAGTCTCACTTAGTGAGTGAACAGAACCTACTACATACTAGAAAGGAAAAAAAGCCCACTGGGTGCTAGACAAGGACTGAAAAAGGATATCATCTCCTTTACCCCTCAAGATAAGCCACAACCTGACAGGGAGGAGAAACAGAAATACCAACTCTATCTTTGCTAAAACCACAAGACACGAGAAAGCCTAAACAGTCCAAAAGGGGACAAAGAACCAGTAAATGACCGAGGCCAGGAAAGCCACCATGCCTCCTTTGCAGTGGAGGCATCTGCTGGATGGTAAGACGGTAAACCCGCAGAACCCCAGAGGGGCTCAGGAACTGGCAGTGCCAAGTACTTCTCAGGGTACAGGAGTCACCCCGAGCTTAAAACGAGGAAACTGGCCGATGTACACATAAAGTGTAACCAGACCCCCAATTCCCTCTACTTCCTCCCTAAGACAGCACAGCCCAATTTTCACACAAGACAGAGGCTCCAGGTGCAAGGAAACAGGAAGGAGTTAATAAAGTTTGTAACAAATAAGGAATTAAGTTTATGACCTGAGATACTCCCATCCCCAATTGCCTCGACACCACAGCTCCGGGTACATGGCCCAGGGTAGCAGGAGGAAAGAGGAACGAAGAGGTGAGCAGCAGTCAGAGACACATGAAGAAGGGATACTGAGAGAAGCAGACTGCAGTGGGGAATCTAACATACCCACCTTCCCCCACCTCACTGAAACCCTTTAATGGCTCCCAAATAAGTAGGGAAGTCTGTATGTGGACCTAACCCACCACGCTAGCCTGTATTCTCTGATTCCTCTACACACACCCCTGCTTCAGTCCAATCACCTGGCCAACACTAGTCTATGTTTTTACACCTGTGATTGGCTCAACCCATTCCCTCTGTTGGAATGGCTCACTGCCTAAGACATCAGGACACACGTGGTATGGGTGACCCGGCTATAGAGTCCCATGGCTAGAGTGGGCGCCCAGAAGGTCAGGTTTTAACCACTCCTCGCTCCAGACCTCATTAGCCCTGTGTGTATGACCATGGAACTAAAGTAAAGTAACAATACCTCTCGGTGCCTACATTTAACCACTTAAATTTAACCAGTGCAAAAAGGACAGTGAGAGAACTCACCTCAAGACTGCTGTGAAAAGGGACACGTGTAAAATATTAGCTCTCTAAAAAGTTAGCTATTCTTATTCTCATACTACACCACTGGTGCAGAGTATTAAACAATTCACCCAATGGTCATTTCTTATTCCTTTTTTTCTCTCTAAATAAAGGTAAAGGTGTGCATGTGTCCCTATTTTTTAAAAAATACTATGGGGATGAGGGGACATATTAGGAAAAGGTACTTCCCATGTTCTCTGACCCCCATGACATTCCAAGTAAAAGGTATGGTGTCACCCAGGGAACCCACGCCAGAGGCAAAAGCAAACAGAAACCAGATTCCCAGGGACTATACATCAAATGCCTAAAATAAAAAGTGACTAAATGTGTTAGTTCTTCTTTTAATAGCTTCATTATATCTTTTGGCCTCCTTGCTAGCTTTATCAAATAGGAGAGAAATTCTGATCCTACAAAACAAGCACTTAAGTGAACCACTTTCTTGACGTCATCAGCAGCAGCATGTCTTCGGGCAAGCCACTTCCCTAATCTTTGCCTTAGTTTTTCTCATCTTCAAAGTGAGAAGAGCAGACAAGATCTGTATGATCTACATGGTTCCTCTTCCAGGTCTTAAGTTCTACCAGACTATGAATCTATGTGCTGTTAAAAATTACACTTCAAGCGAATTCTGTGGCTATGCTGCAGGCACACTTGGCTCCACCTTTGTCCTCTTTCTTTTTAATCTGCAAAATAACCCAAGTGCAATCGCAACACCAGGGCCCAGAGGAAGTTCTCTAAACAAGCATCTCTTGGTACAGCCACACATACAAATTCCCACAAAGGCCAGGAGGAATGGAATGAAAAGAAATCAACCTGAGAACTAAACGTGAAGGGAAGACAGTAGAAAGGAAGATTACTGGAAATTAAAAAAAACACTGATTCAAGATATACAAAAGCAGCAAAGCAGAAATGGGTGAATGGGAGGCCAGAGTACATTCAAATTACTTTAACCACAACCAGATCTCATTCAGATCCTGTGCACAAATGTTTGCTAACTTCCCTGGCCACCAAGGACAAGTATCCAAGGACATTTGCTAACTTTACAAGGCCACTAAGGAAACTGTAATATGGACTTTAAAGGCCACCTTAAAAATGATACTAAAATTGTAATTCCTTGGAGAATAAATTTTAAGTTTAAGCAATACATTCAATTACTAGGGTCAGAAAAGAAGATATTTAACAGCCAAAATGAAATAGTCATCCAACATAAGGACAACCAATTGGAAAGAGAGAGAGAGAGAGAAAGAGAGAAAGAGAGAGAAAGAGAGAGAGAGGTGTGAGAACAAGAAAAATAAAAATTTTAAGAAAATAGTTCATTCAATAATCTTTTGTTTTAACCTTTTTAAGTATCGAAATATTAAGGCTGAAAATGACAAAATAAAAGTTATATATTACACATATATATTTATTTATATTTTATATTTATATATTATGTTTGTTGTATATTTATTATATTTAAACTAGAGGTTTGAATTTTTTTTTTTTAAAGATTTTATTTATTTATTCGAGAGATAGAGACAGCCAGCGAGAGAGGGAACACAAGCAGGGGGAGTGGGAGAGGAAGAAGCAGGCTCATAGCGGAAGAGCCTGATGTGGGGCTCGATCCCGTAATACTGGGATCACGCCCTGAGCCGAAGACAGACGCTTAACCGCTGTGCCACCCAGGCGCCCCTGAATTTTTGTTATGAGAAGGGAAGATAGTGAAATAATGAAAAGAAAAAGGATATTGCACTGTAAGATAAAATCGTCGATGCTGACCAGTTTCGGAAATTTAGTAATCTTTTTTGTTTATATGTCAAGTTGGGGTAGGGATGGGGAATGTCTACCATTTGGCACTAAAGATGCCACTGAAGCCCAAATACTCAAATGATCACCATGGCAAAAGGTTTCCTTCTAGAAAACATATAGATAGCTAGAAAAGTAAGACAAAGTCTTAAATTTGACTTGATTGCTTGGGGACCATGGCATGTGAGTCATGCTCAATTATACAACTGCATTAAATTTTAAAACCAAAATCCTAGTAAGTTCTACTTAGAAAATTCCTAGTTTAGCACACTGTTATTATAAAGTGTGTATTTTCAAGCTCTGGTTTTCTTCTAAGCTAGAGATGAAATATCTTATTCTTAATATTAAGGCAATATATATGATTGAATAAATTACATGATTTTATAGACCAAATTATCTCTTGCTCTGTTCGAAGACCTGCATAACAATAAATGCTTGAAAATTTAATTAAAAAATGCTTACTACATATAGACAAAATTATACGGTTGCCAAGAACCAAAGCTATCAACTAAAAACACAAAGCTCAGTGAAGCAAGACATTTCTGTGGAGCCAGTTTTTCAATTTCTGATACAACATGTAATATGAAAAAAGTCAATTCTAACATATATGCAAAACTAACAAGACAGCATTGTAATCACTCACCATTATAAACATTTGCATTAAGTTCCCCTTAGTTGTCTAAAAAAGCTAAATATGGCTTTCTTCAGCTTTCTGAACTTGAACGCTGCAGTTCATGCTTAACCTGGCCTATCCTAGAAGACCAATGGCCCAGGCGGTGTTGGTAAGACAGTGTCAACCACTGTGACACCAATGTACCTTCCCACAAAGGCACAGGAAAAGCAAAGACCACTCAACCCAGCCTTCTCCACCACTTAGCGGTTGTAGAGATGGGTGAACAACACATCAGATGCAGGAAAGTACCGGCACCCAAGCCAAAATTCCACCTCCCTTCTGCGAGTGGACTTTCCGTGACTGGCTCATGCTACTCCACGTGACTTCCAGAGGTATCTGGGGACAACCCAGACATCCCTAACAATGAGGTCTAAAACAGTCTTTACTTCCAGGTGGGAGAAGGGGCAGGAGGGAGTAGCTACTACCCCATCAAACACATCCCATAGGAGCTAAGGAGCGAGGCGAGTGGGAAAACACATGCACACAACAGCACATTTAGCAACACCCAAGAACAATGGTTTAAGAACTTGTTCGCACTTGAAATCCACAGCTTTCGTTAGAACTCAGCCCAGAAAAAAAATACACATAAAATTTCACCTTCAGTTTCAGAGGGGTTCACAGACATATGCTCCCCACCACACACAGCTAGCCTATGGACCCCAGATTCAAGCCAATCTGTCCCATCATCAGCCAGCCAAACACTGGCCTTGAAGTAGTCTTGCCTCTCAATTCCCTAAGCATGCCTAGCCTGGCTACCAACCATGTCTCAGGACCATCTTGGTCCTCAAGAACAGTAGCTTACTTAGCTAAGGGCAAGAAGTGGACACAGCCTCAGTTTCAAATGCAGGGGTGGGGTGAGCAAGGGATAGAGCACAGCAGATGTGCTCACAGAAACAGTGAGGAAGCTCCAAGAAAAGTCAACCCAATCTGGTGTGACCTAAGACTTCTTCAAATCAGACTGTTAAGTCATCGTGTGAGCCATCCTTAGGTCTTGTCCGGGGGATGCCAGCCAACTGCAGCTCTCAAATGAGCTAGAAGAGGGAAGGGGAGAGGTCATTATAAATCATGTTCCTCTGCCTGGTTTTGCTGAGAAAACCAGAAAAAGATAGAGGTAGCTTCCCACCGAGGCATCAGGGAACTTGGCCCTGAAACCTACTCCCTGTCTCCCTGGCCAAGAAGCACCTCTGGAATCTGCCATTCAGTTTCCTACTGTGTAAAATGACAAACCTAGGCTGGGTTTTTTTTTTTTAGATTCCTTTCAGACTAAGTCTATAAATCTACTGACAGCGGTAAGAAGAGGGAGAGCCTCAAAACTTTTTCATCAGGAAAGAGTGCTCCTTCCCACCATGGCCTATTTCTCCAGGTTCTGACTCTGGAAACCATACCCAACAGAAAAACTTGCCAAATAACTATGCATACTTTTAGGAACATGGTTCTGGCTTCAAAGTTCCTGCATCTCGAAGGGGCATGAGAACGCTCCGCTCAAGGCTAAGGTGCAGCTTCTGAGGGGCAGGGTCTCTAACCGGGGAGTCTCACCTCTGACTACCAGGGCAAGAGGAAGGCAGCAGCAGTTAGAAACCAGCATGGGCTGTGGAGCAGCAGAAGCAGAAGACACTCTCTCCTCCTCCCCACCCCTCACTGCCTATCTTACTTTACCCTCAGCAGAGTCTGAAATCGTTCTTTAACCCAGAGAGCAAACCTGCAGCCAGAGACATCAGCTCCAACGTGGGCCTGCACAGTGGCTTCAGTTAAAAACTAAAATGCTACTCTAAAAATCAGGATATTTCATTAAAAATTCAGGATATTTGGACTCTTGAAATACAGAAAATCCAGCAAGCAGAGGGTAGAACCTACTGGACTCTGACCCCTAACAATGATGGACACAGCTCTCCAGAAACCCATGGTCCACACCTGGACAGCCTCACTCACTTCGGTTACCTGCATAGGCAGGAGTTGAGACTGCCTACTCCAAATCTTTCCCAGTAGCCATTAACACATTAAGTGTGGATACCATCCCAGAGGATTTAGGTGCTCAATAAATGAATGTCAACGCCCAGGCTGAAGAACCATGCACATCAACATTATTATAATACACTAGCTGCATAGGTCTGCCAAGGACCCCTTTTTAGAAAATGCCAAAAAAAAAAAAAATCACATTTGAACACACCTTACAATTCAACTTGCCAGCCAATTACGCTATCTGTCAAAATGGTTATCTGAGTGCTTTCACCAATTTTGGAATTCAAAGGCATTTATATGTGCCTAGAACCTGAAAGTGTAAAAAACGTTTCAGCCTCCAAGTCTATTTCTGCTTCCACCTCGCTCCCAGACCCTTGCTAAAACTATAAACGCCTCCGATTTATGCTTCTTTACAATTCACTAAATAATTGATCTAACCAGCGCTGCCTTTCGTATTTAAAAACGAAGGGGGAAGGGGACAGCTAGTTAAGCCATTAATGGGCAAAAGAGAATTGGGTCAGACTCCGTCCAAAGTCTGTTCAACAGGTGGGGCGCTCATCAAGCGGCGACTTGCCTTCCACGAACAAACTTGTCGCATGGCTCAGTTTTCCTTTGGCTGTGATAGAAAGCAATCTTACTTCCTTCCCCAACCAGGTCGGAGGAAAGATTCACTGGGAGTTAGTTATAACAGTACGCTTTTCCGGTTTGTTTCTCAAGTTCCTGGGCTTTGTTTTAACTATGCAGACGTAAAAACGGGGGCACTGGGTGACCAGAACTGTGAGACGCCAGGCCCTGCAGAAAAACATTTGTACGGACACAGGATACAAGTGTCTTCGAATTCCTCTCCGTCGCCGACGACCTTACCCAGAACCGAGGGTGCGAAGGGCTCTCGGCCGGCTACTCCTCAGCTCACCCCACCCCACGCCAAGCCTGCCCGAGGGGAACGAGCCCGGCGCCCTCGCCCGCCCCCGCTGCGCCCCGAGACTCACTGCTCGGCTGGGCACCGCACAGCGATCCGCAGCTGCCCGCCGGCCGCCGCCTTCCCGCCCTCCCGCGCCGCGGCTCTCGCGGGGCCCGGAGACGCGGCCCCCGCCTCCCGCGCCGGCTTCTCAGCACGGCTCGTGCCCGGCCACGCTCCGGGCTGGGGCATGGTGCCCCGACTCATGCGGCCGCCGAAGGCGGCGGCGACACAGCGGTTCAGCCGCCTCCGAGCGATCCGGGGCCCCTCCCGTCGGGGCGCCCGGCAGTGGCCGCCGCCGCTGCCGCTCTACAGCCCGCCGGCTTCCGCGACTGCGCAGGACGCTTCCGCACGCGTCACCGCCGCCCGCCCCGCGGCCTCTGACCCGCGATGTGGGGGCGTGGCCCGCTAGGACGGGATGGGAGGGGAGCCCTAGGACGCGGAGCTTGCGCAATCGTCTGCTCCGGCTGAGCCACGGGCGATTAAGACTGCCCGCAAGGCGCGGACACTGCGCATGCTCCACACTGCTGGTCCTCCCTGGAGTTCCCCGCGCGTCATACTTTCCCTGAATGTTGCGGCCCGCCGGGGACGTGAGAGGGAGGGAAAACACTGGACGAGCGGAGGAACGCATCCTCGGTGAGGAGGAGGAAGGCCAGCGCAGGGTGTGAAGAGCGCCAACGCTCATGAGCACCTTGCAGTGTCATTCTGGGCTTCAGAGCTGGGCGGGGTTTTCTCAACCATAAGACGAAGGATGTGGGCAGACTGAGTGATGTGCGGCTTGCCTGGCCTTCCCCGAGTGACAGCTCCGTCACGACCCGCCCCCGAGCCCGGAGAGCTTTGGTCTTGGGTGTGGGGTCAGGCTTGTCGCCCCAGGGCTGGGAGTTAGGTCCCTCCCCTCTGTGAGGGCGAAAGGGCAAACTGGTTCTGTGCAGTTGAGCAAGCTCCGCACGTACAGTGTGAGCCGTATCCTTTAAAGTGAGATTTGATGTAAGGGGATATGAGCAAAGGGAGAATGTTAAGAGACTCAAAGATCAGGAGAAAACGAAATGTTTCATCTCTGGGGAGAGAATAGAGAAGCCTCTAAAAATGAGGAGCAGTCAGGGGTGCAAGGGGTATTACTAAAGCAGAGTGGAGGACCACGGTATGGAGAGACAGGGAACCCAGGTTCAGAAACCTGCAAGTATTCGGGGACCAAACAGGTAGATAGCAGGAGATTTTACTGAAGGATGAAACTGGAAGAAGGATGCTGGAGACCAAATGGAGAAAAGCTTCCTGAGGCTAGGGAGGGAGCTTGTGGTGATCCTCGCTAAAAGTTGGGAGGTGGCGACTATTTTAAAAGACCACTTTGTTAGAGAAAAGATTGGGAAAGGGCAAGACTGGGAGTCCAGTTTGGGGAGACTAGATAGTAGTGGGCATCAAAGGGAGAAACTGGATGGAAAGAATATTTCGTCCTCCAAGAATATTGGAGGAAAGTGGTCAAAAGGCACAAACTTCCAGTTATAAGATAAATAAGTACTAGGGATGTAATGTACAGCATGATGACTATGTCTAACGCTGCTGTATGATACATAGGAAAATTGTTAAGAGTAGATCCTAGGAATTCTAAAAACAAGGAGAATTTTTTCTTGTATCTATATGAGATGATGGGTGTTAGCTAAACCAATTGTGATCATTTCACAATATGTGTAAATCAAACCATCATGCCATACACCTTAAATTCATACAGTGATGTGTATCCGTTATTTCCCAATAAAACTGGGGAAAATGGGGGTAAAATATTTGTATTTTGAGGCAAAGAACTATGGAGTGGGTTTTTTTCCTTTAATTTTGAAAAATAAATACACATGCTAAAAATATGCAGATCATGCAAAAGAATATAGGAGTTATATTTCCAGGGGCTATTCAGGATGTGGGATTATAGTGAGTTGAATAGTGTCTCCTAAAATTCATGTCCACTTGGAACCTTAGTGTAACCTGTTTGGAAATAGCGTCTTTGTAGATGAGGTTAAGCTGAGGTCATAATGGGTTAGAGTGGGCCAGAAATCGAATGACTGGTATTCTTATAAGAGGAGAGGATGCAGAAATATATAGTCACAGGAAATAAGTTCATATGAAGATGGAGGCAGAAATTGGAGTGTTGTAACGTATGCAGAGAAATGCTGGAAGTCACTAATACCTAGGAAAAGGCAAGGACAGATGATCCCAAAGAGCCTTCAGAAGAAGTGTGGCCCTGCTGATAACTTGATTTCAGGCATCTATCCTCCAGAACTGTAAGAGAATGAATTTCTGGTTTTTTAAGCCCTCAGTTTGTGGTACTTTGCTGTAGCAGCCCTAGGAAACTAAGAGATCAAGATGAAGGCTTACAGAATTCTATCAGGCTGAATTTATTGGTAAGGGTCCACCAAGCAGATATTCTAGATACAACATGTTACCTCCAAGGGTTAGAAAAAGCTTAACAGTTTGTTTAAATGTTTGCTGAGTATGTCTTTTTCTATTATGCATGTAAGTCTGGGAAAATAATCATAAAATGGGTTTAGGGACCCACTGGGCCCACTATGAGAAGGACCTGAGCAAAACCCTATCGATCAGTTGACTTCCATCCTCCCCAAAATGCCTACACTAAATGAAGTGCCAGAACTGCCTAGGATACTATTGAGTAAGGTATCCAAAGGCTTGGGAGTAAGGGGAGTTGACATGTTAGACTGGATTTATCATGTAAGACCTGCTCACCCACCCCAGGAGGGTCCAAAGGACATTACCCTTCACCATGACTGTGAGAAGTAAATCTAGGAGGGAAGCCCCAGCATCTTTGAAGAGATCTGCAATTGTTCTTCTCTGTTGTCAGATAAATCTTATAGTGGAAACTACCACCATCAAACTGGGATTCCTAAATGCAGTGCGGATAATGGAATCCTAGGATGGCAGGGATCAAGAGAGGGCACTTAATTGTCAAAAACTATAGATGGCTGTGGTTACTATAATGGACAGCTGAACTGAAGCAGTAATCAGAATTGTCTGACTTGCAGAGACTTATGACATTGGCCAATAGGGAAAAAAAGAAATGGAAAATCCACTAAATTCATATTCGGAATGTACAGAAGAGTTCTGGGTCTAGCAAACAGAAGTCCTAACTTGCACCACCAGAACAGATCGTCACAACCCCTCTGTTGTTTTCCATACTTGAGCCAGTTTATATACTCAGAACTCTTTGAATAAAGGAGAGGCCAACCTCTTGGGGAAGGACCTTGCTCCATTGCGAAAAATGTATATTATTAATTTGTTCCCAGCCTTCCCCAAAAGGTCCTATGGCCATCTACCAGGATGATTGCCACTGGGGGAAAGGAAATAATCAGACTTTTGGGAGATTAGTAGACAATGGCTCTAACTTGACACTGATTCATGGAAACCCAGAACATCATTGTGTCTACCAATCAGACTTGTGGAGGTCAAGTGATTGATGGAATTTTAGCTCAGGTTCATCTTCCATTAGGCCCAGTGGGCCTCTAAAAACATCCTGTGGTTAATTCCAGAATGTGTAATTAAAATAGACATGCCCAGCAACTATCAGAATCCCCACGTTGATCCCCTGAGCTGTAGAGTGAAGGTTGTTGTGGTAGAAAAGGCCAAATGGAAGCCACTAGAACTGTTTCTGCCTATAAAAATGTAAGCCAAATGCACTACCACACTCTTGGAGTCATTGCAAAGATTAGCACCACCATCAAGGACTTGAAAGTTGGAGAGGTTGTGATAGCCACTACATCGCTTTCAACTTACCTATTTGGCATGTGCAGAAGACAGATGGGTCTTGGAGAATGACGGTAGATTTTCATAAATTGAATTACATGGTGATTCTATTGCACTGCTATTCCAAATGTGGTTTCATTGCTTGACCAAATCAACACAAGTTTCTTAGGATGTGGTATGTAGCTATTGATCTGGCAAATGCTTTTCCCATCTATACCTGTTGAAAAAGTCTACCTGACGGAATTAACTTTCAACTGACAAGGCCAGAGGTTCACCTTCACTGTCCCACCACAGGATATATCAGCTCTTCAGCCCTGTGTCATGATTTAGTCTGCAAAGACCTCCTTTCCCTTCCACAGAAAATCACACTAGTCCATTACATTGAAGATAATATGCTCATTGGTCCTGGTAGGCAGGAAGTAACAATTACTGTGCACATATTGGTAAGATATTTGCACATCAGAGGATGGAAAATAAATCCTCCAAAATTCAAGGGCCTTCCTCCTCAGGGATATTACTAGGGGTCCAGTGGCATGGATATATCAAGATAGCACTTCTAAGGTGAAGGACAAGTTGTTACTAAAGGAAGTAACTACCAAAGGAAGAGGCACAACACCTAGTGAGAAAAGAGAAGTCTCTGTCACAGGTCCAGGCTATTATGTAAGTTGCTCTGCTATTGGGGTCGTAGGATGCAGTAGATGAAATGGAGCTTGAAGTGGCAGTGGCAGATAGAGACACTATTTGGAGTCTTTGGAAGCATCTGTAAGTGAATCACAAGGCAAATCTTAGAATTTGGGACCAAAGCCCTGCTATCCTCTGTGGAAGTTACTCTCCTTTTTGAGAAACAGCTTTTGGCTGCTACTGGACCTTATTAGAGAATGAATGCTTCTCCATGAGTCACAAGTTACCATGTGACCTGAGCTCACCAATAAATCATGTCAATGGATTGTCACCTTGATAGATGTGATCTGATGAAAATGGCTGTGCCCTTCTGTGATCTTCCAAAAACCTGTAACCCCAGTCCAATCATGACAGAAACATTGGACAAATTACACATACCATTAGAGGGGTGTCCTACAAAATACTTGACTAGTATTATTCAAACTGTCAAGGTCATCAAAAACAGGAAGAGTCTGAGAAATACCACAGTCAAGTCAAGAGGAGCCTAAGGAGGTGGACTGACAGCTAAATGTAAATCTGGTGTCCTGGATGGGATCCTGAAACAAAACAAAACAAAACAAAACAAAACAACTTCCTTAAAAGAAGTCAAGTAAACTATCACCTTAGTTAACAATAATGTATTGGGGCACCTCGGTGGGTCAGTCAGTTGAGCACCCAGTTCTCGGTTTCTGCTCAGGTCATGATCTCAGGGTCATGGGTTTGAGCCCTGGGTCAGACTCCACACTCGGCACAGAGTCTACTTGAGATTCTTTCTCTCCCTCTCCCTCTCCCCCTTAACCCTCCTGTGCTCTCCCTCTCTCTCTCAGACTTTAATCTTAAAAAAAAAATGTATCAATATTGGTTCATTAACTATAATGTACCATACTAATGTAAGATGTTATCAGCAGGGGAAACTGGGTGGAGGGTGTATGGAAACTCTACTATTTTCTCCATTTTTCTATAAATATAAACTATTCCAAAAAATGAAGTCTATTAGATAGAAAAAATCAAATCACCACATCACAAACTTAAACCAAGACTTTCCAAAATAATGAAGAATATCTAGTCACATTGCTCTTATTTTGCACTTTGATAGAAATGTTTAATTTCAGTGTTTCATCTTTAACCTTTTTAAACTTCCTATTGTGTATATGTTTTGTAGTGCACATAATAAACACATACATTTTTAATATTTGCACATTGGAGATGTAAATTTTTACTGACATTACAGGACCAAATTATTAGAAAGCAAGTGTGTTAAACTAAATGATTCAAAAATTAGAGTTTCGTAGAGGAAATCGTGAGATGTAAACCTACGAACTGTGATATAATTACAACTGGCCTATTCTTAGGTCAGGATGAATAAATAATAACAAAAATCTATAATCCTGTGTAAAAGGCTAAATAGTAACATCACCAGAACAATCCCAATTAGTTTCCGGCTTCCCCTTGATTCATTCCTAGTTTGATAACTGAAAGTTATATGATGACATTATAATTTGTAAGTCCTTAGACTTGGTAACTTACATTTTGAATCACCTTGTATTGATATAACTACCTCTTCAGTTGCCTTGCCTAAAATAGTTAATTCATGAAAGACTCAGAGTTCCTTTTCTTAGAAAAAGCCAGCCCTTATTTGTAATAACTTCATGAGGAACAGGGCTGAACCATTTAGAGTGTGTGTTTCTTAGTTTGATTAATGCTCTGTAAGGAACTTAGTGCAAGTTGGATGCATATCCCCCCCCCATTCAGTACCATAAAATCACATGTTACAGCAAAGTCAGAACACCTCCCATTTTTACTCTGTGGAATTTCCCAATGTCACAGCAATAAAA
The DNA here is from genome assembly GCF_023065955.2 of Ursus arctos. Lineage (NCBI taxonomy): Eukaryota > Metazoa > Chordata > Mammalia > Carnivora > Ursidae > Ursus > Ursus arctos. The sequence goes on along the minus strand of NW_026622819.1, from coordinate 11,673,268 downwards.
AAAATAGATTTCAAGTATATTCTGTACATCAATTTCAAAAGTATTAACAGGAAAGGTACTTTTTAGTTTATTCTAGTTTCATAGGTTATGTACCTCTTAAGCTTGAAAGGAAGTATCGTTAGTTTCACTCAGAAATTAACTACTCTAGGAATAGCCAATTTTTATTCGAAAAGTTTTTTTCCAGCATACCCCTTGATTGTGGAATGCTCATTACTTTAAACAGGATTGGGGCGGGGTGGGGGGGTTGCATACCATGTCTTGGCAGTTCTGAAACTCAAAGAAATAACTTTAAATAGAAAAAAATTAAGGGAAATAGTTCATTAGAAAAAATATCTTGCAGCAGTATTAACTTACCTGGAAAGCCCCCAAAACTGTCCCCAAGAGTTTTTCTTGGGAGAAGTATGGGTGATAGTGAAATTTGTTTTATCATGAAAATAAAACTTATATAAGGAGATGACAGAATGATGTTATGCAAAGACTTGGGATTCTGGAAAATGTTAAACGAGTTATTGGCCTCCAGCTAAATAGAATTTCATCCTGAAGAAATCATCCAGGCGGGTGATAATCTTAATTTATTTAGAGAGCTTCTGAAATGAAATTCCATACTCTTACGTACCTTAATATCTGCTATGGACTGAAATGTCTCCCCCATAAATTCATATGTTGAACCCCTAACCCCCAAAGTGACTACATTTGGTGATACAGACTAAACGTTTGTGTTTCCCCCCCGCCCCATTCACATGTTGAAACCCTACTTCACAATATGATGGTATTAGGAGGCAGGCTTTTGGGAGGTAATTAAGATGAATTAAATGAGGTCAGGAAGCTGGAGCCCTCCTGAATGAGATTAGTGCCTTTCTTAGAGTCATGAGAAAGTTTGCTTCCCCTCTCTGCTCTCTGCCAGGTGAGGATACAAGGAGAAGTCAGCAGTATGCAAACCAGAAGAGAACTCTCCCCAGAACCTGACCATACTGGCACCCTGAACTTCGACTTCCAGCCGCCAGAACTGTGAGAAATAAATTTCTGCTGTTTAAGCTGCCCAGTCTGTGGGATTTTCTCAAGGCCGCTTACGCAGCCTAAGCCTTAGCCTTAAGCAAACTAAGGTACCATAAACTACTTCTTTATACTTGCCTCTTAGGACAAGCACATGGGTTCCTTTGGAAAGGTAGCCCATCATTCATACTGCACACTGGAGCTTTAAAAAAGCCAAAGGGGCAAACTGTAAGAGGTTTCCCAAAAAAATTAAGGCAAGGAAGAGATTCTTTGTCACTTCCATGCCATAGCATAGGAAAGCTTCCCCTCCTCAAGTAGTCTGATGTTAGGTTGATGACTCACACATAACCCCATCTTATCTCCATCACGCTAAGAGAGGAAAACATCACCCTGTCATTACTCAAAACTCTCTACTTGTGATAAGGTAGCTTGTCAACCTTACCCTAAAAATCATACGAGCATATTGCTGACAAAGTAACAAGGGCTTTCCGGATCTTCTGGCTAACATTTTGTCTTGTGAATTTTTCTTTTTACTTGGTTTTTAGAAGGACTAGGCTTTCTTCAGAAGATAGGAATGTATAATTTCATCATCATTGCATCATTCCCCAAAACTGTGGCAGCTAGAATCTACCTTAAAATCGTGGTCTTCAAACTGAGGTACCTCTATTTCTTGGGGTATACCAGGGCCCCTTCGTACAGTTATACTGCAAAAGCCCTGGGGCAAAAATACCTTTCAAAGCTATCTCTGGGCATGGAGAGGCTTGTTTTCCTTTCCAGAAACTGCTTGTTCACCATATTCTTACTTTACAAAAACAGAAGACCTCTCTAACCCATCCCAAATCTCACTACAGCGTGTGCCTCAAGGGCTGGGCTGTCCAGTACAGTAGCCACTAGTCCACTGTGGGTATTCGGTACCTGAAATGTCAGCATCAGGGTTTACTGTCTGTATCAAATACTATAGGATTTCAAGGACTTAGGGCCAAAAAACAAGAAGAATGTAAAAGATCTCATTTTCATTTTTTTATATTGACTGTTGAAATGATAGTATTTTGGAAATACAGGTGACTCTTGAACAACACAGAAGCTAGAGGCACCGACCCCCTCCTTCCATCAAAAATTCAAGTATACCCTTTCACTCCCTAAAAAGTTAACTACTAGTAACATACTGTTGGCCAGAAACTTCAGTGATAACATAAATAATCAATTAACACATATTTTGTATGTTATGTGTGTTATATACTATATTCTCATAATAAAGTAAGCCAGAGAAATGAAAATATTAAGAAAATCATAACGAAGAGAAAATACATCCACAGTACTGTACTATATTGATCGAAAAAAATGCCACATTTAAGTGCACCTGTGCAGTTTAAACCTGTGTTGTTCAAGGGCCAAATGAATTGCATTATATACATTATTGATTTCACCTGTTTCTTTTTAATTTTTTAATATGTTACTAGAAAATTTTAGATTACATATGTGGCTCATTATGTTTCTATTGGATGGTGCTATTCCAGAGCATCAAAACAAAGGTACAATTTAAACTATGCTTTTGGACAAGCCTCCCATAGAAGACACCAAAAACTTGCATTCAGGCTTAGTGTCTTTCCTTTTCTTCTCCTAAGAGTGGATATTTTGATATTTCACTGGAGTGTTTTGGCCAATATGTTAATTCAGAGCCCAGAGTGGGGTTATTAGAGTGATGATAACTTCACTCAAAGAAAGCATTGCTCCTGAGGGAGAGTCTTAAGAGACCAAAGCAGAGAGTATGAGTAGGAAAGGTTGGCAGCATCTTATGTCATCCAGGTGACAAACTCATGGCAAGAACGCTATCTTAGAATGAGTGTTTATAAATGAGGTGGTGCTGCCCAGAAACCAGAAGGGGACTTGCTCTCATGACTGGATAATGAATCCTTCTGTAATCTAGGTGGTTTCTAAGTCTTTGTTTTGAACAGATTTGAAGAAGAACCTTAAGTTGGTAGCTGATGATTTAAAATACTTAATGAGGGTCGCCTGGCTGGCTGGTCAGTAGAGCATGCGACTCTTGATCTCTGGGTTGTGAGGTCGAGCCCCACGTTTATACTTAAAAATAAAATCTTCGGGGTGTCTCGGTGGCTGGTCAGTTAAGCATCTACCGTAGGCTCAGCTCATGATCCCAGGGTCCTGGGGTCAAGCCCAATATTGGACTCCCTGCTCAGTGGGGAGCCTGCTTCTTCCTCTCTCTCTGCCCCCTGCTCATGCTCTCTCTTGCTCTCTATCTCAAATAAATAAAATCTTTTTTTAAAAATAAAATTTTTAAAAATAAATAAAATATTCCATGTTCATGGATTGGAAGAACAAATATTGTTAAGATGTCTATGCTACCCAGAGCAATCTATGCATTCAATGCAATCCCTATCAAAATACCATCAACATTTTTCACAGAGCTGAAATAAATAATCCTAAAATTTGTATGGAACCAAAAAAGACCCTGAATAGCCAGAGGAATGTTGAAAAAGAAAACCAAAGCTGGTGGTATCACAAAGCTGGACTTCAAACTCTATTACAAAGCTGTAATCATCAAGACAGTATGGTACTGGCACAAAAACAGACACATAGATCAATGGTACAGAATAGAGAACCGAGAAATGGACCCTCAACTCTCTAGTCAACTAATGTTCAACAAAGCAGGGAAGAATATCCAATGGAAAAAAGACAGTCTCTTCAACAAATGGTGCTGGGAAAATTGGACAGCCACATGCAGAGGATTGAAACTGGCCCATTTTCTTACACCATACACAAAATAAGCTCAAAATGGATGAAAGACCTAAATGTGATACAGGAATCCATCAAAATCCTAGAGAACGCAGGCAGCAACCTCTTTGACCTCAGCCACAGCAACTTCTTGCTAGACATGTCTCTAAAGGCAAGGGAAACAAAAGCAAAAATGAACTATTGAAACTTCACCAAGATAAAAAGCTTTTGCACAGGAAAGGAAACAGTCGACAAAACCAAAAGACAACCTACTGAATGGGAGAAAATATTTGCAAATGTCTTATCAGATAAAGGACTTGTATCCAAAATCTATAAAGAACTTAACAAACTGAACACCCAAAAGACAAATAATCCAGTCAAGAAATGGGCAGAAGACATGAACAGACATTTCTCCAAAGAAGACATACAAATGACCAACAGACACATGAAAAAATGCTCAACATCACTCAGCATCAGGGAAATACAAATCAAAACCACAATGAGATATCACATCACACCAGTCAGAATGACAAAAATTAACAAGTCAGGAAATGACAGATGTTGGCAAGGATACAGAGAAGAGGAACCCTCTTATACTGCTGATGGGGATGCCAGCTGGTACAGCCACCCTGGAAAATGGTATGGAGGTTCTTCAAAAAGTTAAAAATAGAGCAAAGTTAAAAATATGACCCAGCAATTGCACTACTGGGTATTTACCGCAAAGATACAAGTGTAGTGATCTGAAGAGGCATCTGCACCCCAATGTTTGTAGCAGCGATGTCCACAATAGCCAAAATATGGAAAGAGCCCAGATGTCCATCAACAGATGAAAGGATAAAGAAGATGTCGTGTATACACACACATACACATACACACACACACACACACACACACACACACACACACTGGAATATTACTCAGCCATCAAAAAGAATGAAATTTTACCACTTGCAATGATGTGGGTGGAACTAGAGGGTATTATGCTAAGCGAAATAAGGCAATCAGAGAAAGATAATTATATGATCTCACTCATATGTGGAATTTAAGAAACAAAACAGGATCATAGGGGAAGGGAGGGAAAAATAAATAGATGAAATCAAAGAGACAAACCATAAGAGACTCTTAACTATAGGAAACAAACTGAGAGTTATGGAGGGGAGGTGGGTGGGGGGATGGGGTAACTGGGTGATGGGCATTAAGGAGGGCACTTGATGTAATGAGCACTAGATATTATATAAGACCGATGAATCACGGAACTCTACTTCTGAAACTAGTAATACACTATATATTAATTGAATTTAAATTAAAAATAAATATAAATAAATAAAGTTCTTCATGAGAGATTACTATGATACTTTTAGCATGAAATTGAGAAGCTGAAAGAATTGAATGGTTTTGTTATGACAGAAATCCATTTTCATCTATTTATGAAAACGTTGTTTCTCAGTGCTTGTATCTGTAAAACCTGAGATTAGGAATAGAATCGAGATTAAATTCTGTCTCTAACAATAAATAACATTTACCAATAGATTTTGAAAGAGATATATCAATAGAATTTGACTATGTGTAATAATTATCAAACCTTACACCATATTTTAATCAAATATTTACTATTAATAATTGTTAAGTATAGATAAAACTTTCAAATAATTTCAAATAATAAAAGGCTTTCCAACATAAAAATATGCTGCATTAAATAAAGTTCTGTTAAAGGAGAATGGAGTGGAAAGGAGATTCCAGTGGGAAAAAGGAATGATGTAAAATCGTAGTCTTTTTTCATGAACGACAGTGAATTTCTAATAAATATATTATTTAGATTCCATTGGAAACTTGAGTCATGTGATGCTCTTATTTTAAAATGTCGGTAATCATTTATAATACAGTGGAAATCATGTCCTGTAAAACTAAATTTCTAATGGAAAATTTTAGATATCAACTTTCAAATGTGGAAATGGTTTCCATTTTTCAAAACTCTTTTACAGGGGTAGGTGGGCAAAAAATATTCATATGATTGCCTTAGATGGCAACTAGTCAAAACCTCTTCATTTACTATACATGGCAGCTGAGCACCAAAAGTTCTGCTCTTGAACCAGAGCCCAAGACCACCTTCAGTCTCCCACTCAGAGAAGGCCCATGGCGTTCTGTGAGAAAGTCACGTATCTCAGTGATGAGGGGCCTGTAAGCAAGGGGTCATCTCCCTGAAATGTATTTGTTTCAGAAATGTACCAGTGGCCATCTGTCAATGCCACTCCCATCCACCTAAAGCAGCAGTCCCTCTAAATTTTCGAGAATGAGGTAGTCCTACATCTATCACTGCAGCTTTAACTACTGATCTCCCTAACCACGCTGGAAGCACCTGGAGGGAAGTACATTCCATTGTCTTAGTTAGCTTGGGCTGGGCTGCCTTAAAACACAAACAAGGACACCTGGGTGGCGCACCTGGTTGAACATCTGACTCTTGATTTCGGCTCGAACATCTGACTCTTGATTTCGGCTCAGGTCATGATCTCGGGGTTGTGAGATTGACCTTATGCTGGGCTCTGCGCTGGGCGTAGAGCCCGCTTAAGATTCTCTCTCACCCTCTGCCCCTCTGCCTGCCTCATGCACTTACACTCTCTCTTTTTCTCTAAAAAAACCAAAACAAGAAACAAACAACAAAACACAACCATAGACTGAGAGGCTTAAACAACAGAAATTGCTTTTCTCTCAGCCTGGAAGCTCAAAGTCTCAGATCAGAGTGCCAGCCTGGTTGAGTTCTGGGGAGAGCTCTGTCCCAGGCCTGCTGACCACTGCTTCCTCAATGTGTGTGCTCACAGGGCCTGGGTGATGGGGCCGGAGGGTGGTTTGCTTTGGTGTCTCTCCCTCTTCTTATAAGGACACTAAGCATATTGGATCAAGGCCCTAGTCTTATGACCTCATTTAATCTTAATTACTTCCATAGATGCCCTGTCTCCAAATACAGTTACATTATAGGGGCTTCAGCATATGAACTTAAGTTGGACACAAGCGTTCAGTTCCTTACACTCATAAATCTTTATATACCTTGTTCCTAACCCAGTGGATGGTACCGGTGATCACTCACAAATTTTGTTGAATGAATTTAGTATTAATTCCTTATATCAGTATCACAGTGGCAATGTAGATAGCAAAGGGAAAAGGAGATACGACTTTGAACAAGTCAGTTAACTTCGCTGAGCCTCAGTTTCGTTAGATATAAAATCTAGATAGTCATTCTTATAGGTCTGTTATGAGGATTAGAAGGGAGGCATGTGGAGGGCCGGGAATAGTGCTTGTGAAATAACAGTGCTATCTAATACGTTTGCGTGGCACTTTAGAGTTTGTGAAGCGCCTTTGCATGCACCATTCCCCCAAGTCAAGACCTGAATGTCTCAGACACCTCTGGCACCAAGCCTAGTGATCTTTTCACTCTACCAGCTGAGCCAAGACCTTATGAAAAGTATTAATTTACAATAACCTTGGACTTCACAAGGTCATAATTTCTGTTTTGTGGGATGAAGTAGTTCATTGAACTGGTCTTGGTCTAGTCCCCCGTGTAATCAAGAAGCCAGGTTAAGAAATCTATCTGGGGGGTGCCTGGGTGGCTCAGTCTTTAAGCATCTGCCTTCGGCCCAGGGCGTGATCCCGGCGTTCTGGGATCAAGCCCCACATCAGGCTCCTCTGCTCAGAGCCTGCTTCTTCCTCTCCCACTCCCCCTGCTTGTGTTCCCTCTCTCGCTGGCTGTCTCTCTGTCAAGTAAATAAAATAAAATCTTAAAAAAAAAAAGAAATCTATCTGGTAGGGAGAGAAATATTAGGTGTTTTAACAGCTATTTTCTTGCAAAATTAATCCGTTACTTGCAGTTTCCTTAAATAAATTATTTTTGAGAATATTTATAGCCTCGGGGCTCCTGGCTAGTTGAGTCAGTAGAGCATGCATGTGACTTGTTATCTCGGGGTAGTGAGTCAAGCCCCACATAGGGTGTAGGGCTACTTAAAAATATGTGTGTATGTATTTATAGCCAAAGCTTTGTGGCTAAGTCCATTCATGGACACTAGGTGGCAGCATAAGAACCTCTCCTGGACCAGTTCCTGACCACCCAATAGGGGACCCCCAACATTTATTTGCAGCCTGAACATTTGTAGCAAAGAGTTGGATGAAGAAAACGGAGAGAGATGTTCTTCCTTTTCTAGGTAGAGCCTATACGTTTTCTTTCTAAGGGGTTGTACTACTGTAACTAGCGTAGAGAAACAAGGTTCTCACGGAAAACAGCAGCTAGCATGGATCAAGTCAGGACGCCATCTGAGTCCCAGTGCTGACACTTAACAGCTGGTTTTCCTGGAGAAGGTCTGTTTCCTGCCCTGTGCGCCTCCCTCGGGATTGCTAAATCGTGTATGAGAATTGCCACTTGCTACAATTAAAAACCAAGGTTCTTTCCGGGGGGCTCCTGCCTTGCATCAGCCCTGGGTCTCTGCTCCTCTGGCCCCTACAGAATCTTTATCAACTCCAGGATCACTCTCAAACATTTATAAAGGACTTTGACACCAGATATCATCATTTCAACATTCCCTCAGACCAACGGACAAACGACTGAAACTACAGCTCAGAGTGGCCTCCCCACCCATGGTGTTTATCTTCTCTTTAGCAACCTTGTCCAATGGTACACCCTAGACCTGTCATCACCTGGAAGTAAACCCCCTTAAATTTGTCGACCTCACACTCCCCTCTCTGTCAGAAGTCACCGCTCCTTCCCCCCTCTCCTCCTCGCTCATCAGTCTCAGTGGGACTTCCAGCCCCTTCATTCCTCCTTTTCTCCCTGTTTATCAGTTCCCCCTTCTCTACCCACAGAGCTCCCTTCTCCTCTTGCTTCTGTGTTTACAGTGAGCAGCTACTCACTCATCAACTCCTACAACCCCCCATTCCCCACGCCTCCAGTGCCGCCATCCCTCCAGCCCCCCACCTGGACCAGAGTGGCCCTTCCAGGCAATGCAGAGCACCTAGCAGGGAGAGCACAGAGAACTGAATTACTACTGATGAAGAGCTGTGCAACCCTGAGCACGTTATTAACCCCTCTGAGCACCAGACTTGGGCATATTAAAGGGATGAGAACAGCTATTCATAGAATTAAGAGAGGTAACAGGTGAAACAAGGGAGTTTTTTTGAAAAATATTTTCATGCTTTTTTCTTTAGCATCTTCTACATCTGTGATCTTTCCCTGTATCCAGAGGTAGCTACCCAGAGGGCACATGGATGAAAGGATGGGTCTGGTGGCAGGGTGTAATTTACTTCTAAAATAGGTAATTGAGGGGCACTGAGTGGCTCAGTCAGCAAAGCGTCTGCCTTCACCTCGGGCCATGATTCCAGGATCCTGGGATTGAGTCCCATGTCAGGCTCCCTGCTCAGAGGGGAGTCTTCTTTTCCCTCTCCCTCTGCTGCTCCCTGTGCCCCCTGCTCGTGCTCTCTCTCTCTCTCATTCAAATAAATTAATAAAATCTTTGAAAAAGTTAAAAAATAAAATAGACAATTGAGAGGCAAACCTGAAGGCCCAAGGGAAGTAGGACTTGGAGATTATGCCAAAATATAGGTTGAGAAGACAATAGGAAAGAGCCGGGCGTACCTGCCCCTTATTCACCCACCATCCGTGAGGAGGACCCTGAGAACATCAAGCCCTCAGAGGAAATGGGCGAGGACAGGAGAGGAGCTCAGTTTGGTGCTTTTCAAGAGCCCAACACTCACTCAAGCAGAAAAACACAAAAGCTAGGTGGAGCTGGGGACCTGGAAGGGAAATCCATAGCATATATTAAGTCCTTTAGTCCTCAACTCACTCCTCAAAACCATTATTACCCACATGAAAACACCACCACAAGCCTATTATTGGCCCCATTTCACAGAACAGGAAAGTGAGTGACAGTCAGGATTCTAACCCAGGTCAGCTAACCTCAAAGGCCGTGCCCTCAACTATCCTACTGCAGCCTTTCAATAAACATCAGTTCCCTACTCTCACCCAACCCCCACTCTGTTAAATGTCAGAGCTAAGAAGCCCTGTCAGAAAATCACCATGGGTTTCATGCTATTGCTGTTTAAGGTCTAAAGTCTGCTGGGCCTCAGTTCTGCTCCATCACCTGCTGTTTGTTCTTGGTCCCCGTCCTTCCCCAAGTCCTGCTGTGGCCCCTAAGCCCTCCTCATACCCTGCTGTGACTCACAGAGAAAACCATCACCATTAAAGGTGGACTCTCGGGGCGCCTGGGTGGCATAGTCGGTTAAGCATCCCACTCTTGATTGCCTCGGGTCTGATCTCAGGGTTGTAAGATCAAGACCTGTGCCGGGCTCAATGCTCAATGGGGAATCTGCTTGGATTCTCTCTCCTTCTGCCTCCCCCCTCTAAAATAAATGAATCTTAAAAAAAAAAAAAAAAAGAGGCAGACTCTCAAAGCTTCTCTCCTTCACTCCACTAACTTATCATCAAGAGCACCCTCTCACCCTCCTTTCCAGCCAGTTTCCAAGGAAGATGTGTCTGTCTGTCTGTCCTCCTGTCTCATACTGTTCCCTCTCTTGTCCTTTCACCTCCTCCAGGATTTCCACTAAGGGTCTCTTTCCAATGTCTCCAACCTCCCCACTCTGCCAGGTTCTTTGTCTCAGCCTATGAACAAACTAGGGTCTTCCCTTCATGTCTCCCCATCCATAATTCATCTAGACATCAGGAACTTCCAAATGTAGTCCCGGAACTCCTTCTAAGTAGTGATGAAATTTCACTAATTCATGAAAAAAATGGGAAAAAGTAAGGATAAAAAGGAGTTTCTCAGTAAGCTAAGATAATTAAATTTAAGCAATTTTCTTTCATTCTAACATTTTGGCTTTTTTTTTTTAAGTGTTTAGTTACTCTTTGTATGCTGCCTTTCGAAAGTGTGAAGACTGCATGCACAAGAAAAAAAATCCCCTTTGCTGTGTTAAGACATTGAGCTTTGGGGCGTTCTTTGTTCTTGTACATTACCTAGCCCAGTCGTTCTCAAAGGTGTTGTCTTTTGCCTATCTCTACATTCTTTACATTCGTAAAAACTATTAAGAACAGCCTTTGAGGTGTAGGGTATAATGATTCAACACTTGAAAACCTTACTCAGTGCTGATCAAGTGTTCTCTTCATCTCCTTTATCTGTTTCACCCATCCCCCACCCACCTCCCCTCTGGCAACCACCAGTTTGTTCTCTGTGTTCTTGACACTGTGGCGTCTGAGACCTTGCAGGCGCAGGCTAGCTTATCTCGAGAGATAACAAACTACTCCCTTGGGAGCTCACCTTTCACATGCAAACTAACCAATCCAAAGTCCCTACCATGCCCCCCACCTTTATCAGGCTTTCATAGGGTTCTTATTCCCCAATCCTAATCACCCCAGGGCCAAATAGTGGACAACACGGGACAGCCCCTACACCCTAGAGCCTACTGAATTTATTCAAACTAACCAATCCTAAACTTGCTTACCCTGACTCACCTGTTCCTTTATGTGATAAAGGAACACAGTAAAGGATCCCACCTATGCTCTCCCTTCTCTCCTGCCTCCTGACTGACTCTGGTGCTTCCCCTGTGGCCGTTGTCTGGCAAGGCACGCCTCCTACTCTTGGGAACAAACTATTCCTTCAATGACAGTCATCTTGTGATCTGTGGGCCTCACCATACCCCAATGATAATAAAACCTACATTTTAACCCAGGACCTCAATGAGCTTTTGTTTATGTAGGTTCAGTAGACTGATATTTACTGTTTTAGATATTAAGATTGATAGATTTTAAAAATAGATACTGGGGCACCTGGGTGGCGCAGTCGTTAAGCGTCTGCCTTTGGCTCAGGGCGTGATCCCGGTGTTATGGGATCGAGCCCCACATCAGGCTCCTCCGCTATGAGCCTGCTTCTTCCTCTCCCACTCCCCCTGCTTGTGTTCCCTCTCTCGCTGGCTGTCTCTATCTCTGTCAAATAAATAAAATAAAATCTTAAAAAAAAAGCTAAAATATGTACTAATTCTTTTGAAAAATAAACCCATGATACATTAGCATATCATCTTAATGAAGAATAACTCTATTTTCCAAAAAATATGGTGAGAAGAATAGCATTGGTTCAGTGTTTGCAAATCTCTGTAATGTCTGGCTTAAGAGAAGGGAAGTGGATTTTCAGGTCTGCTTCTGCGTTCAAACAGCTACAATACCGCACTCTGGAAAACCCCACAATACACTAATGAGAGATTGAGAATGAAAAAGGCAAATAACATTTCGGTATTTAAAAACTGATCTTGAAATTGATTTTGACTTCATAGACCCACTGAAGGGGTCGCCAGGCCACATTTTGAGAATGCTGACCTAAACAATCTTCATTAATACAGACAAGGGTTGGGCGCCTGGGTGGCTCAGTCAGTTAATAGCTGCCTTCAGCTCAGGTCATGATCTCAGGGTCCTGACACTGAGCCCCGCATTGGGCTCCCTGCTCAGTGGGAAGCCTGCTTCTCCCTCTGCCCCTCCCCCCTGCTCATTTCCTCTCTCTAATGAAAAAATAAAATCTTTTTAAAAAAAATACAGATAAGTGTTTAAGCTCCTGGAATTTGCACACTAAAATGGAATTTATTGATTAAAAAGTTTAAATTAAAATTGTCCTCTACATTTTTTATGGTCATAGCCTTTTTAAAAATTTTTATACAGTTTTTTTTTAATGATTTATTTATTTGAGAGAGAAGGAGAGAAAGTCGGGGGGAGGGGCAGAGGGAGAGGGAGAGTCTTAAGCAGACTCCATGCTGAGCGTTTATCTCATGACCCTGAGATCACAACCTGAGCCAAAATGAAGAGTCAGGCACTTAACTGACAGAGCCACCCAGGTGTCACTATGGTCATAGCCTTAATGCAGGTCTTCAAGAAAGCGGAACATTATATTTGATTTAGGAGTTGTGTTGGTCTGCTAGGCTGCCGTAGCAAAATGCCACAGGCTAGGTAGCTCAAACCAGAGAAATTTGTTTTCTCACGAGACTGAAAGTCCAATATCAAGGTGACGTCAGGGTTGGTTTCTGGTGAGAGCTCTCTTCCTGGCTTGCAGATGGTGTCTCCTCACATGGCCTTTCCTCTGCACAGGAGGAGAGAGAGCAAGAGAAAGAGAGAGAGGGAGAGAGGGAGCACTCTGGTGTCTCTTCTATACCTTATAAGGCCACCAGTCCTATTGATCAGGGCCCCACCCTTATAACTTCATTTAATCTTAATTATCTCTGTAAAGGCCCCATCTGCAAACACAGTTATATTGGGGGTAAGGCTTCAATCTATGAATTTTGGAGAGAACACAGTTCAGTCCATGACAGAAGGTGAAGACCCAGAAGAACGAATATGAGAGGGAAAATAAATGAAGCAAGGAAGGAGGTGATGAGAAGTGATATAATGTGTTACCATGCTGGCGACCTCTCCATAAAAAAAAACTTTAAAAAAAAAAGGCCAGTTAATGCTTGCTTGGCACGTTGGAGGCCTCCAGAAGGGCTGCAAGAAAGACCTGCATCTCAGGGTATTCCATGGGAGGAAGACATTGCCCACCTGACTCCCCCAGCCCCACCTCCTGTTTCCTATCCACAGAAAGCTGATTCACCCACAGTGCTGGGTAACATCATCCAGCCCCTCTGTGGCCACTCGGGAGGCTAGAGTACATTCTGCACTGCATAGCATTTCATCCAAGCCCAGAAGCAGGGCTCCGAGCCATAGAGCTTGTTAGACATCAAGCCTAGGCCTTCAACTCAGACTTCAGCCACCGTGACACATGCAGCAAAAGTGCTGGAAGGAGCACAGTCTAGGAGGTGAGTGGTGCCTTTAGAAGGAAGGAGGCCGGTGAGGCAGTCAGAGGGTGTCTGATAGAGTCATCATTTGGCTATGTAGAAGGTTCAGAATTACTTCAGCTCTGAGTACAGACATGGCCATTCTAAAGTGCCAATATTTCCTGATAGGAGCATAACCCATAGAGGACATTGGGAAAGTATATTTTGATAGTCATATAAACAATAATCCCATCGTAAATGAAATGTAATGACAATATTTAATAAACGAACACTATAATCCATCCAATTTGTACATCGACAGATGAGTCTTAACTTATAACAAATAGCCTCTAACAAATGTTTGATATTCACCATATCCAACTCCTAATGAGATTTAATACACTATATGATTCAGATTTGCTCAAAAGCCAGTGGAGTATAATTTACTGTAGTTTATTCTTCCAATGAAACGTGTGAAGTCTATCAAATCACTGAGCGAAGTGTGAGAGCTCAAGATACATTCAGGCAGTCAAATTGAGTTATCTTATCACATCCAGGTAATTGTTAACTGAAAATGACATTGGGAAATACCTTGAGAAGGGAGCAGGCATGGGTTATGCTTCCTACAAAACCATTACGCCCTTGTTATTTTAAAGAACAAAAATATGTGGGCTCTAGTGACACTGGATAACAAGGAATGCCCTGGCTGCCTGCTAAAGAGTCTTAACTATTGAACTGTGGAACACCTTTGTTTCCACTGAATCTCTTTTGAGTTTTCAAATTACTTATTCCTGTGGTATTCATTGTTCATTTCAAGGTTTATCACATGATTTGTCATGGATGTATGTGTGTGTGTGTTTTATGTTTAGGGAGCGGTTATTTCAAGTGGCTTATGGAAAAGCAGACATGGCCAGTGGACAATATTAAAACTCTCCAAGGGACTGAAAACACATATACATTGTCACCTCTGAAATCAACTAGAGTTCATCACAGAGCAGACAGCGATAGCCAAGCAGCTCTGTATTTGGCACGGCCAGAGGAACAGCATTCCCAATGGCTTTAACAGCTATAGAACATTATCTTCAAGTCCCATGTAGTGAGGCAAGTGATGAAGACAACAGCTCTGGTGGCCAGAAGTCACACAAAACTCTGAGATGAACATGAAGTGTATCATGTCTCCTTAATTAGAAATCCGTTCTTTTACCGGTACCTAAGCACCCATGACTTCCAAATGTCAATCTCCAGCCCCATCTTCTCTACCAAGTTCCAGACTATGTGTTCACTGTGACACCTCGAAATCCTCATGCTTCACATTGAATCTATTGCAAACCTTCCTTTGCTTTTCTATTTCCTATCTTAGTTAATATCAAACCCACTTATTAAGTTAGACATTTCTTTCATCCCGTATCACATCTTTCATGGTAGGCACTATGGATACAACAGTTAATACAGTCATGTCCCTTTCCTTATGAATTTTATATTCTACTAGTGAAATGAACAATAGCTAATATGTGCATGCATGCATGCGTGTGCGTGTGTGTGTGTGTGTGTTAGTGATGAGTTCTATGGGGAAAAAAAGGCAGAGTAAGGGGTCGTGAGTTATAGGATATGCCATTTTACATAGGTTATCAAAAAAGGCTTCATTGTATTAACTCCCTCTCTTCTTTGCCTCCTATCTCCAGTTAATCCTCTCACTGGTCTCCCTGTCTCTGCATCTCTGCTCTATCTCTTTCCATTTGCCATGCTTCCATCTGCGTCATTCTTTTTTTTTTTTTTAAGATTTTATATTTAAGTAATCTCTACACCCAGGGTGGGGCTTGAACCCACAACCCCAAGATCAAGAGTCACATGCTCTCCTGACTGAGCCAGCCAGGCACCCCCCAAATCATTCTTTTAAAATTCAAATGACTGTTCCGCATTGTTTATTATTGATGTGATGTTCTAGGTTCTTCACAAATTTGGTCCACCCGGCTTTTTAAACTATAACTTCTACCACTCTCCAGTTGCCTGTGAGAATTAATTTCTCCATTTCCATTGGCTCCAAATGTAGATAGGTATAAAACAGTTTTATCAGTATTTGTTTTCCATTAGTCTCTCCATTAGAATGTGATCTCCTTGGATAAAGACTGGCCCGGTTCCTGGCACACAGTACGTAAGAAGTAAATATTTGCTTCGTTCATTTGAAATTAAAAAAATATTTTTCTTGAAATTTAATTTCCTCTTGTTCCTTTAATGGAAGTTAGCTCTGGCAGCATTTCAAAGTGTCTGATTGTTACTAGATTATCCAATGCTTTATGATTGTTGCTCTTGGAGATATCCCAGCAGAGTGACATTATCTAGACCACCAGGTGATAGAAAATTTGTTCCCCAGGTCTCATAATTATTTCCAGTGAATCCTTCCCAAAATTTGGTTTTGTGAACTTCATCAGCTCTGTGCCTGCTCTGAAATTTTTGACAAATGAGAGGGTGGAGGTTGACAGAGCCCATGCGTCTGGAATGCTCTCATCTCTCTGATGCTATGTAGAACAGGGTAATGCCCCAAGTGGTGACTTGGCTGAGGCAACTCTTAAGTCAAGGCTTTTGTTGTTGACTATGAATTCCCCATAACCCAGTAGTGAACAGTGGTTAAAAAACAAACAAACAAAAAACAAAAAACCCAATGCAAAACAAAACAAAAAACTCTTGCTTTACTGTAATTCTGGTGATAGCACTAAAGAAAAGTTCAAACCCAAGTTTAGTTAATCATTCATACAGCAGCTCACCGTCTTCTAGAGATCACAGTGACACCAAAAATAGAACTGGGGGGCACTGGCTGGCTTGGGAGGTGAAGCCTACAACTCTTGATCTCAGGGTTGTAAGTTCAAGCCCCACATTGGGTGTAGAGATTACTTTAAAAAAAAATCTTAAAACAAAAACAGAACTCAGATCTTCTGACTTCCACTCTGTATTTATTTTAAAAAGCAAATCTCTACAAGAATTATTTGGATAAAATATAAACGACCCTAACTGTTATGACTTTGGGATACTAGGGTGAAAACTACATAAATTAAGTGGGAATTTCAGTTATTTGTACACAAAACTGCTATATCAGTCTCATTTCTGTCCAACAAAATAAGCATTTAAAAATAAATTTTAATAAATATAATTTACCCTATGAACAAATTAAGCTTTAAATATTTGAATGATTCTTCAGTTATGTAGATAGCAATTATTGATTTTAGCAAGAGGAAGAAGATTCTCTTAACTTAAGCACATAGTGGAGAATTGCCAATAGAGGGGAGATATATTTTTTGGCTCAGGGCTGTGAGCGTTAGAATATATCTCTTCAGCTCAATGTAGGTGTTGGATAAATGATGCATTTAGAACCTTTCAAGGGCACAAAACTACCTCAGTTAACTTACTAGATTATTTTTCTTATTCCGCTTTCCACTAAGGGGGAAAAAACCTCTTGCAGAAGGTAATATTTTCTAATTAAAGAATAGTTTAATCTCTCTCTGATTGTGTAAAAGAAATATATTTTCTTACCAAAGAACAGAATTTGAAAATAAGAGCTTAATATTTGTTAGGATAGAAAACAGTTCTATGTTTCCATTTACTTTTTTTTTTCTTGGCAACATTTTCAAGCAGAGTTTGTATTAAGAAGAGAGGAGGTTTAGTATAATAAGAAAAGTACAGGATTTGAGTCATGTCTCTTCTCCTACAGGTAACAGATGTCATATATTCTGTATAATCCAGTTTGACAAATAAGCCTTTCACCAAAGAACCACTAAAAATATTCTTTCATATGATATTTCCCAACAAGTGTATTGTAAATGAGTTCCCTGCTTCATAATGTGCTACTAAGAGCACAGATATTGGAATTCTTACTACAATCTATTACAAACCCTTGTAGAGTTGCTGAGGGAAGGATTAGGAAGAACCAGAGAAAGATCACTGTGTTGAAAATAGTCCTTTACAACATCAAGAATGTGACAAGACAACCCATAGAATGAAAGAAAATATTTGCAAATGGTATATTTGATAAGGGACTCATATCCAGAATACGTAAAGAACTCTTTTACTTCCACAATAAAAAGCACCCACATTTTTAAAAATGGGCAAAAGATTTGAATAGACATTTCTCCAAAGAGGATAACAAATGACCATTAAGTATATAAAGAGATGTTTAACATCATTAGTCATTAGGGAAATGTGAGCACAAGTAAAAAACCACAATGAGACACAATTTCACAGTTGTGAAATTTCACAACCTTCTAGGATGACTAAAATCAAGAAGACAGACAATAACAAATGTTGGCAAGGATGTGGAGAAATTTGAATATTCATACATGGCTGGCGGGAAATGTAAAATAGTGCATCTACTTTGGAAAAGCATTTTGGCAGTTCTTCAAGATATTGAAAAGATCGTATAACCCAACAATTCCACTCCTAGGTGCGTATCCAAGAGAACTGAAACCATGTTCACACAAAAAACTTGTACACAGATGTTCATAGCAGCATAGTTAAAAAGTAGAAACAATTTAAATGTTCACTGACTGATAAATAGATGAATAAAATGTAGTATGTCCATACAATGGATTAATGTCTGCCAATAAAAAGTAACAAAGTACTGATACATATTAAAACATGGATAATCCTTGAAAACATGATGTTACAGGAAGAAGCCAGTCACAAAAGGTCACACAATGTATGATTCCATTTATATGAAAAGTCTGGAATAAGCAAAACTATTGAGACAGGAAGTGGATTCCTGGTTGCCAGAGGCTGAGAGGATGAATTTCCTTTTGTGATAATAAAATGTTCTGACATTAGATAGTGATGATAATTTTACAACTTTGTGAATATACTAGAATATGCTGAATTGTACACTTTAAAACGTAAACTTAATGTTGCATAAATAACTCAACGTTGTAATCTAAAACAGTCTTTAAAATGTTCAAAATGGGAAAATATTTTATAAATATAATTTGTTTTAATAGTATTGTCATTGGTGGGGCACCTGGGTGGCTCAGTCAGTTAAGCATCTGCCTTCGGCTCAGGTCATGATCCCAGGGTCCTGGGATTGAGCCCTGTATCGGGCTCCCGGCTCAGCAGTGAGTCTGCCTCTCTCTCTCCATCTACCTCTCCCACAGCTCATGCTCTCTCTCTCTTGCTCACTTTCGCTCTCTCAAATAAATAAATAAAATCTTTTTTAAAAATAGTATTGTAATTGGTAATAGGAGCCCAGAATAAATATGTACAAAAAATTGGTGAAGGCCTCCTATTACCTACTTGCTTAATGACAGGTTCAGCACCAGGGACAGCTCCCACGCATAGGATCTGCTTTTATTTTTCCCCTTTTTAAAAAAATTTTTATTGTTATGTTAGTCACCATACAGTACATCATGAGTTTCTGATGTAGTGTTCCATGATTCATCATTTGCGTATAACATCCAGTGCTCCATGCAATACGTGCCCTCCTTAATACCCACCACAGGGCTAGCCCATCCCCCCCACACCCCTCTCCTCTAAAACCCTTGGTTTGTTTCCCAGAGTCCATAGTCTCTCATGGTTCTCTGCTTTCAGAGGTACCATTCAAAAGGCTACCCAGGTCCTACAGTTTTCTAAAAGTAACCTCCCTATTGTGCTTTTCTTCTTTTTAACACTGTCATGTATTATGGCAGACATGATTGCCTTTATGTATACATTTTGTGAGCATTCAATCAGGAAATGAAAGATCTGCTACGCTACTTCATTAGCGCAGTTAGCAAAATATATTGATGGATTGTTACGTGCCGGTACTCAGTCAGCATGAGCTCTTAGACAAGTCACTTGCCTCTATTAACTTCAATTCCTTATCCAAAACTTGCCAACAATTACACATGCGATAAATTAAGCCAATATTTGTGAAATAACTCAATACGGCTTGTATTCATGAAAGGTACTTTCATTACTGAATTCTTTAACAAGTCATCCTATTGCATTATCAAGCAATTTATTATATTCTGGGAGCACATAGTCTCCCATGATGTTAGAAGCCCACACTACTGTCCTGGATATACTCAGGTTATTCTGTCAACAGCCTTCATGGCAAGAACTGTCTTCTTAAGCATGCTTCAGATGCACACACAATTCTAAGACATAATCTTGGATCTGGCCTGAAAATGGGCTCTTTTCTAAGGATGAGGTATAAATGAAAAGCTATGCATCTAATCTTTCACCTTTCTAAATTTAATCCAAAGATGAATTTCAGCACATAACTGCAGATGTGTGTCCACTACACATATTTCTATGTGATCAATCCTGTCATAACAGAATTCAAACCCCATATAACACTGTTATAAAGGAATTCTATAAGATTTAACACTTCAAAATAAGAAATTATATAGAAATTTCCACAAATGTTTGAACAGCAAAATTGTGTTGGATCACATAACTTCATGTTTTCATCTGTATGACTACATTGGAGTAGGTGGGCAAAATACTCTACTAAAAATGTAACAAAATGTGCATGGTTCCATTTCACTGTTTTCCATTCTTACTCAAATGGTTCCATTGTAGTTGCCATTTACCAGTCTTACTCATGTTTAAATATCAAAATAGCTAACACAGGATGCTTAACTCTGCCAAATTCCGTAAAGCCAGATGCAGCTTCCTTAAGAAGAAAAAAATAATTATTGATTTTTAAAAGGAACAGAGTGGAAGGCAGCCATTTGTTATCTCAATGTCCACTCTTTCCTTTGCGCTGGCTTAAGTAAAAATGTTGTGTAAGAGGTCAGAGTACATTTTCATCAGAGCCCTGGGGTTCATTAACACAACAGTTGTAAATAACACTTCTCTTCCTGAGGAAAGAAAGTGCGTCCATCTGAGTAGGCACAAACAGCAACCCCTAACACTCTGAGAAGTTGGGAGATGGATCTTGAGTCCAAATGTTTCAAAAAGCAAAAGCTTCCCATTTCTATTCCATAATGATTCTCTAATCCTTACCTGTTCCTTCGGTGATCATTGCTTTCTTCAACAATAAGCCCATCTGAAAGATAGCTGTTCTTCTCTCGTGGTGCCCAGCATCTCAGCAGTCTGCTGCTTTTCCTTAACAATTTCCCCAACTTGCCTGTCTGTCCTTTGCTGTTTGTTCTGTATTCATCCCATCTGTTCTCTGTGTTCCCCCTATTTCCTGCTATTGGTTTATTAGCTATACTTCTACATTGTAGTCTTTAGAGGCTGTGCTAATGCATACAACAAATCTCCTTAGCTTACCAAGTCTACTTTAAATCATATTTGAATGTTATGTAATAACCTTATAACAGTATGCTTCCATTTTCCCCTTCCATCCTTTGT
The DNA here is from genome assembly GCF_023065955.2 of Ursus arctos. Taxonomy (NCBI): domain Eukaryota; kingdom Metazoa; phylum Chordata; class Mammalia; order Carnivora; family Ursidae; genus Ursus; species Ursus arctos. The sequence goes on along the minus strand of NW_026622819.1, from coordinate 11,652,463 downwards.
GCTATTGTTGTCATACATTTTGCTTCTGCATAAGTTATAAAACCCACAACATGTTATTTTGGCTTTACATAGTTGAATTTTTTTTTAAAGATTTTCTTTTTTTTTTTTTTTAAGATTTTATTTATTTATTCGACAGAGATAGAGACAGCCAGCGAGAGGGGGAACACAAGCAGGGGGAGTGGGAGAGGAAGAAGCAGGCTCATAGCAGAGGAGCCTGATGTGGGGCTCGAACCCAGAACACCGGGATCACGCCCTGAGCCGAAGGCAGACGCTTAACCGCTGTGCCACCCAGGCGCCCCTAGTTGAATTTTTTTTAATGAAAATAAAATACTTTCATGTTTACCCACATATTTACCACTTCTTGTGTTTTCCATTCCCTTGTGTAGTTCCAAGATTTCATCTGGTTTTATTTTTCTTCCGCTTAAAGAATTCCTTTAACATTATTTCAGCGATGTTCCATTACAAAGTCTCTCAGCTTTTGTCTTAAAAAGCCTTTATTTCACCTTAAGTTGAACATTTTAAAGTTTTATTTATTTAAATAATCTCTACACCCCATGTGGGGCTTGAACTCATGACCCCAAGATCAAGAGTCACATGCTCCTCAGCCAGGCAGCCCTTAAGTTGAACATCTTAAAGGAGATTTTTGCTGGATATAGAACCCTATGTTGACTGTATTTAATTTTTTCATCCTGCAATTTAAAGATGCCATACCACCGTATTCTGACTTGCATCATTTCTGAAAAGAAATCTGCTTTCATTCTTATCTTTGTTCCTCTATACATCACATGCCTTGTTTTTCTGGATGATGTTAAGATCTTCTCTTTAACAGTGTTTTTCAGCAGTTTAATTGTAATGTGTTTTGATGTGATTTTCTGTGTATGTTTATCCTCCTTGGGGTTCATTACAGTTTGTAGATCTATGGGTTCATAGTTTTTATTAAATTTGGAATTTTTTCAGCCATTATTTTTTCAGACATTTTTCTGCCTTCCTCTCCTCCCCTCCCACTAAATCACAGTTCTTTGGGATGAAATTACACATACAATAAACCAGTTGATATTATCTCCAGGTCACTGAAGCCTTGTTTATTTTTTTCCATCTTTTTTTTCCTATGTTACCGATTGAACTGTTTGTATTGCTACATCTTCAAGTTCGCTGGTCTTTTCTTTTTCCATGTCTCAGCTGCAGTGAATCCCATCCAATGTGTTTTGTTTTGTTTTGTTTTCATTTCAGCTCTTTTAATTTTTATCTCTGGAAATTCCATTTGGTTCTTTTTATATCTTCACTCTCTCTCTCCATTCTATTCATAGTAAATATTCTTGAATATATTGAGTCTATTTGTAATAGATATTTCAAAGTTTTGTGTACTAATTCTACCATCTCTGTCATTGATGGATCTTTTCCTATTGACTCTTTTTTTTCTCCAGGTTATGGGTCACATTTTCCTGATTCTTGGCATGTCTAGGAATTTTTTATTGGATGCTGAATATTGAGCCGTTAGGTTAAGTATCTGAACTTTGCTATCTTTCTTTAAAGAGCATTAGCTTTGTTCTGGAAGCAGTGAAGCTACTGGAAGATCAGATGGGTTCAATCTTTTCATGGCTTTTAGAAAAACTATTTAAGAGTGGGTCTGCAGTAGCCTCTGTCCTGAGCTAGTTTAGCCCTACTACTAAGGTGTGACCCTCTGGGTTTCTTAAATAGTCAATTTGGAAGGTGATTCTCTAGAAAGCATAATGTTGGAAGATCCTTGTCTTGACCTTGGGAAGAGAATCACAAAATTCTCTCTCCACTATGGTAAAGTTTGAGACCAAAGAGTTTTTGGGAGGGAAGACAGAATGTGAGGTTGACTGCAGGTGCACTGAAGGACCAAACACATGGCTGGATGTTAGGAAACAGAATGCTCTTGTAAAGAAAAGTGGCTGTCAGAGAGTCTATCAATCACAAGGTCAGGATTCAGTGTGACAATTGATTCTCTCTGTATACAAGGATTTAATAGCTTTCTGGCCTGCCACGTAGATGATGCTGAACTTCCTGCTCTCTTGATATACAATGGTACGCAGTATGTTAATCTAACTGTGTATCTCCTTGGGACCATCAATCTACAAATAGGAACTTGGAGGCAGTATTACAATTTTGAAGAGGTTGTCCTCCATCACATGTCTTTGCTTACATTCCTAAACTTTATAAACATCTTAAAGTGGTTTTATGCAGAGAGATTCTTTTCCAGTTAATATTTGAAGACGTCTGTTTTCTTTCATCCATTTGAAAATGCCTTTGGTTACAACTTTTTATTACTGCCTCTAATTCTACATAAAAACTGACACTGAGGGGCACCTGGGTGGCACAGCGGTTAAGCGTCTGCCTTTGGCTCAGGGCGTGATCCTGGCATTACGGGATCGAGCCCCACATCAGGCTCCTCTGCTGTGAGCCTGCTTCTTCCTCTCCCACTCCCCCTGCTGTGTTCCCTCTCTCGCTGGCTGTCTCTCTCTCTGTCAAATAAATAAATAAAATCTTTAAAAAAAAAACCTGACACTGAAAGTCTCATTATCTGGAGGTGGCTTAGGGGTACAGTAAGGAAGATGGTTTGGAACCATTTGAAACTATTTCACTGTATTTATTGATTTACTTATTTTTCCTGAGCTGGAGTAAGGAACTCTGGGTAAACAGTAAGTAACTATGGGTACAGCACCAGTAATATCCATTTAATACGGTACTTACTTCTTCCCACATGGATTTTCAGCTTCGTGACTGAGGTCATTGGGATAAGGGTTTAAGTCTGACTGCTTTCGTTATTGTGATTTTCATTACATCGTGCAGCATATTTACACATTTCTTTAGGTCTTGATGATCATTAACTTGCAAGAAATATTTCCTCTTCTCTGTATTTATTATAGTTTTTATTATTGAAGTATAGTTGACATACAATGTCATATTAGTTTCAGGTGTACAACATAGTGATTCAACAATTCCATACATTAAAAACTAAGAGGCAGCCCACGGAATGGGAGAATATATTTGCAAATGACACTACAGATAAAGGACTGGTATCCAAGATCTACAAAGAACTTCTCAAACTCAATACACGAGAAACAAATAAACAAATCAAAAAATGGGCAGAAGATATGAACAGACACTTTTCCAATGAAGACATACAAATGGCTAACAGACACATGAAAAAATGTTCAAAATCATTAGCCATCAAGGAAATTCAAATCAAAACCACACTGAGATACCACCTTACGCCAGTTAGAATGGCAAAAATAGACAAGGCAAGAAACAACAATTGTTGGAGAGGATGTGGAGAAAGGGGATCCCTCCTACATTGCTGGTGGGAATGCAAGTTGGTACAGCCACTCTGGAAAACAGTGTGGAGGTCCCTTAAAAAGTTAAAAATTGAGCTACCCTATGATCCAGCCATTGCACTACTGGGTATTTACCCCAAAGATACAGACGTAGTGAAGAGAAGGGCCATATGCACCCCAATGTTCATAGCAGCAATGTCCACAATAGCTAAATCGTGGAAGGAGCCGAGATGCCCTTCAACAGATGACTGGATTAAGAAGTTGTGGTCCATATATACAATGGAATATTACTCAGCTATCAGAAAGAATGAGTTCTCAACATTTGCTACAACATGGACAGCACTAGAGGAGATAATGCTAAGTGAAATAAGTCAAGCAGAGAAAGACAACTATCATATGATTTCTCTCATCTATGGAACATAAGAACTAGGATGATCGGTAGGGGAAGAAAGGGATAAAGAAAGGGGGGGTAATCAGAAGGGGGAAGAAACATGAGAGACTATGGACTATGAGAAACAAACTGAGGACTTCAGAGGGGAGGGGGGTGGGGGAATGGGATAGACCGGTGATGGGTAGTAAGGAGGGCACGTATTGCATGGTGCACTGGGTGTTATACACAACTAATGAATCATCGAGCCTTACATCGGAAACCGGGGATGTACTGTATGGTGACTAACATAATATAATAAAAAATCATTAAAAAAAAAAAAAACAATTCCATACATTACCCAATGTTCACTACAATAAGTATAGTTACCATCAGTCACCATACAACATTATGACAATAGTATTGACTATATAAAAATATGGAACATTTCAGGAATTTGCATGTCATCCGCATGCAGGGGTCACACTAATCTTCTCTGTATTGTTCCAATTTTAGTATATGTGCTTGCAGAAGCACATGCTTTTTTTAAGCCAAAACTGCCCTTGGCTTAGTTTAGCTGTATTGTTAACCTTTGAGATGCAGATAAGTTTAATGTCTCCAATACATATTGGTCCAGAAATAAATTTAGTGGATTACCCATCTACAATACCAAACTATCTTTTCTGATATCCACCATGAGGTCCTCCGAAGATTTCCCACTGTTTTTATTTACTTAATGGCTAGAAAACCACAAACACAATCTGACCAATGAGAACCATCACCAGATTTACGCTTCTGAGGGTCTGGGTCCTCTGTTTCCTGGCTCCAGGCTGTGTCTTAACAAACATAATATCCTGTAGAAGTCATAATAGGCATAGGGAAAACAATATTCATTACAGTAAACATAAAACTAACTTTTGATAGAGCTATTGGGAATTCTGTGCCTGAGATTCCAGACAATCAGATCTGACCTTCATGCTTACACCTAAGAGTGGGGGAGCCACCTTCCGCCCCCATGGAAATTTACTACCCGTGGCGCAAAGAGAACAACAAATTAAGGAAGTCGTCATGGAACCTGGAGGAAGTAGACAATGCCAAATCTAACCTTTGCAACATGAAGTTGAAGTACTGAGCCGGAATGCCTTACAGACCTAACCCACTGCAGACTAAAAGGGTTGCTGAAAATGTACCCAGGGAAGGTTTAGAGGACTTGTAATCCACTTCGTGTCAAAATACTGCAGGAAAGCTCTCAGGACTTCGGTCTGCATTTGAGAGCGAGAGAGAGTGAGAGCGGGGGGGGGGGGGGGCAGAGGGAGAGGGAGAGAATCTCAAGTGGACTCTGCACTGAGCACAGAGCCCCACCCAGGGCTTGTTCTGAGGACCCAAGATCATGACCTGAGCCAAAATCAAGAGTCAGAGGCCCAACGCCCCTGGTCTGCAATTTCAAAATACCACGTGTGTATCTTCTCAGCTATTTAAACAGATCAACAGCAACACACCTGCGCAGGCAGGTAATTGCTCTGGGCACCTGCGACTTTTTCTTCTTTTGATCTTCCACCCCGACCCCTGAGAACACGACTTCAGGCGCGCAACCTTGTGTGAGGCTCACGCTGTGGCATCGGTGCCACCGGCAGTTGTCTTGGCTCGTCTTCAGTGAACTCACTAACATTTTTATCGGTGAGGATGCTCACCGGTAAGGTTACTAACCTTAATTATACGGTGATCTCAGTTAGATTCTTCCTCGGTCGCTGAAGGTCACTCAGGTGGGCACCTGAGCTGTAACACTCTCCACACGTCATAGACAGGGGTCAAGGCACGCCGTGCTCACGCCCGCTTCCCAGAAATTCTGCATCCGCGCTGCCGAGGCTCTGGCCTCACGCGCTGGCCACGGGTGATTGGCTAGAGTGGGGCATGTGGTTCAGGGGCCCGGCGTGGGCTGAGCCACTCAAATGCTACTTGACGGGAGTGTACACTGATGAACTCCTACGCGGTTTCCTTCGCCGGAAGGAGCAGCCTTGTGCGCCAGGAGGAGAAGACTGGGAGACCTAGGTGGAGAGAGACCGAGGAGGGCGGGGAGGAAGGGAGAAAACATGTGTGCACTGAGGCAGTGAGATCGTGAGCGGTGAGACCATCTCTCATATGCTCCGTGAGAGACACAGCTGAAACCCTTAATTCTTGGCTCTCTAGGTCCCAGGCTCCTTCCCGGGAACTGGCTGTATCCCTCCCTGTTGCTCTGTGGGATTCTCCCTGTCACACTCACTTCCGTGAGCTTCTGTCGTCACAGCCCACACTGCTGGAACAGAACCAAAGTATGTCCGGAACTCCTGTTTCTTGCATTCCTGACAAGACTTAGACTCAGCAATATTTCCTACTAATCATAAAATAGCAACTCAAGCTCCTGACCGTTGCTCATTCACAATAAAGGCCACAAAGAATTGGAATTCATGGATTTGTCCAAAAGCTCTTCCTTACAGCAGAAATTTAGCCCATGGCCCCTCTTCGGCCCACCATACATGAGTCCTGCAAAGGCCAAGGAGAGCGGCGGTCTTTTGGAGCTGCGAAGACCGTCAGGAACCAAGATATAATGGGTGTATCTGGTTAGCAGTCTGGTGGAAAACCCTGTTACTTAATCACGCCCTCCTGTTTCACCTGCCACCGAGAGGTATTGTCCTCTGTGTTGGTAGTAAGCTTCTAGCACCTCATTTTTTCTGACTTCAGGTGTGCACTTTGGGTGTGTGCTTCTGCTTCTGACTCTGATAAACATCTGAGATGCACACAAGTGTTCCCACCATGGGCTGGCAGGTTCAGGCTGCCCATGCTCTTGCTTCCCAGTAGCCACACCAGCCTGACCCTCCCTCACTGTCGCCAACCTGGGACCTGCACGGAGGCTCAGCAGAGTCCAGGCTGAGGTCAGGCGTCGTCCACGGGCATGGAACGTGGCACGTGTGTTCCCTGGACGTCTTAAGGTTCTGTTCCTTTTCAGAAGTCTATGACCCCACTTCATAACATTCTTTCATGAGACATAATTTATTTAAAAACCTGTTTCTGGGTGAAATCAGTGACCTTGGATACTTTTAACCTCACTAGAGATACAATGTTTGCAAAACTTGGTTTGACCTCTAATGTCTACTGTGGACTTTCCATAGGTCACACTGACTGGATGAGTATGCCAGGGTATCATTAACTTCAGGAAGCTTCTCTCCCCAGGATGTCTAAAAACTAGCTCTCTTTAAGTCCTGGATCAATAAAAAGAAATTTCAGGGGGAAATACTCACACTCTTAGAGTCCTTGCTTGTTTAAGTGGTAACAGCTGTGCGTGGCTCTCATCAACTCGTGATTTGGAATTCATCTGATATTTGTATGAGCACTGTTCTCCTCACAATGACACAAGACCCACGTCCCTTCCCATAGGAGCTTGAAATCCAGTAACGAAATAAAGTGTGACGATGACGACTTTTGTTAGCACCAAGAACTGAAATCAACATGAGGTTCTTGCTACTTTCTGCTAAGAGTCTGTAGAAACCTATGAAAGCCTGGAGGGGCGATCCTAGCCCCATTCGCCACCTCGGTGAGGTGCCCTGAGCAAGGCACGCACTGCACAACTCCACACAGCGGCTTGGTTGCACCAGGAACAGCAAAAAACCCACAAAACAACAATAAAAATGCACTGCTCAAAATCTAGGCAAAATCCCAAGCTCCTAGATAAATAGCATCAGAATCTATTGGTTCCTGCCTGAGACTCCTGGTTTAGTGCTCTTAAAGTGTGCTCTCTAGACCAGTGTTATACCGTGAACCCTTTGCTGCAAGTCTGCAGTAACACATGCAGAAACGGAGAGGAAGCATTTAGAAACTTTTATAGCAACTTGATCTCGGTGTAACATTTTTATGGTATTTTTACAACAGTGCCAGTCTGCAAAGCATTGGAAAATTTAAAAACTTGTCCCTCACCATAAATAGTTTTAAAAGCACTGCTCTGCCACCATTTTCAAAGGGAAAAAGCCACTTTCCCTCCTGCTCTAAAAAGAGAATTGTGCAGTGTTTCCTTTTCTTGTACAGTTCATAGAGTAACTTTACAGTCACCCGCACTTGTAAAGACCTACAGGAGGGACAGCCGAAAATGCAACTACTAAATATAACGGGTCTCGTGAGCAGACACAAGTGTTCCATTATTACCTTGTGAAATATAAACCAAGTGGAAACATTAATTTCTCATTTACCTACTGCTGGCTAGTGCATTAAACGTAGATCACACATCCACCAGGGCTGAGTTTTTCTTTTAACCTATCTAGAATGTTAAATGATAGCCAAAGATCACTTTTGATAAGAGAGATATATTTATCTCTCCCATTTACCTACAAGGATACAAATATTTTATGACAAGCATCATTTTCACCATTCATCAGCTCATCTCTGCCCCTTTTTTATTTAAGAGAGTCATGAATATGTCTACTTGGAATCACACACTGAAAGTTCCAGAACATTCAAGCAACTTTTCAGGTCTTTGCTCCAGCTGTCAGTCCATTTACATCAGCTGCTTCTCTTCACCTGGCCCTGCGGCCCTTTCCACGATGCTCAGTACAGCAGAGAAGCCAGCACCCAAAGAGAATTCACGCACATGCTGACGGGTGCGCAAAGCAGTTCCCAAGCAGTTCCCAGATTTTGTCCTTGGGGATGGCAGTGATAACAAGAAATGGGGCCAGGAAAGTCTCAGGCTTTTGTGTTTGTCCTGATAAATTTGTTGATCGTCGGTAAGGTGCACTGGAGTAAAGCTGTACGGTGTCCACGAAGCATTTTAGCATTGCCGATTTGACCCACCTTCCACCTTTTTAAACTTGAGGGTGAGCAAAACTGTAAAATGCTTCGCTCGCACCTAGTTTTAACCACCGACCTCTATTTGGTTCCATCTAAATATTCCATGCGAGGCTTTATAAGTTAGGAGCAAGAAAAAAAAAAAACTTTATTTACAAATAAGTTATTTCAATGGGAAAAATATTTCTGTACTTAGGAATGCTTCTCGGAACACATTCCTGGTTTAAATAGGCCGCCTGTGCAGATGGGTTCTACAGCCCGTCTAGACCGAACTGGAAGTACTTAAAGCAAGCTTCTTTCTCTCTTTCTTTCTCTCTCTTTCTTTCTTTCTTTCTTTCTTTCTTTCTTCTCTCTTTCTTTCTTCTTTCTTTCTTCTTTTTTAATTTTAGGAACTCCTCTTGGCTTAAGCTTGCCAAGAATCATCACAAATAAGTGACCCTGACGGAAGCAAAATGACTTAAACCCACGCCCCGATGACATTGACTGTGAGGACCAATAGATGAATTATACATGGAAAGTTGGGTATTTATTTATTTATTTTTAAGGTAATCTCTATGCCCAACATGGGGCTTTGAATTCACGACCCTGAGATAGTCGCATGCTCTACCAACTGAGCCAGCCAGGCGCCCCCCTCACCACCCCTGAGAACCCCCGAGAAAGCTGGTTTTTAAACAGAGAACAGTATTTCTCCAGAGACACCAGCCGGGATGAAACTTGAAATCCCATGTGTGGCTCACCCACCCGAGCTAGCTTGGCACCAACCTCGCTCCAATGGAGCTCTCGATTCCGCACACAGTCTCTGACCTGCCAGTGCAGACACATGGCACACAGCTCTGGCTGTTCCGCAGGGACTTGGGTCCAGGGGCTGTCGGTCGGGTACGGGAGCGAGCGGCTTTCCATTACTTACAAACCACGTTGATGTTAAATGTACACGTAATCCGGATAAGCTTTCATTTCCTCAGCCTACAGGATAGGATGGGATTAAAACCAAAGTGAATTAAGGGAAGACCCAACTATTTTGCACAAATAACACAAAGGTGATTACACAATTTGGACCCACTTAATTTTGTGTCTGACTGTGAAATAATTCTTGTGAAGAAAATAGGATTTGAAGGAAACTGAATGTCTATAGAGAAAAGTGTACCTAAATACAGTCAACATTTAGGTAATGAAACAGTAGTCAACTTAATGACAAGAAACCCAACAGACTTAAAATTTTAGATCTATGAAAATGTAGATTGTTATTTTTTGTTTTACACAGTAACTAGGCTTAAGCAGTGTGAGGCACATTCTTATGAAAACAATCACACCATCTGAGGAAACTGCTGACACCAATTCTGAATTAGTCATTTCTATACTTATATTTGTATAGGTTTTCACATATCAGCTTAGTTATCAGTTCAAAAATATACCTTCTTTAATGTGGAATTCCCAACATTTCCAGAGTACTCAGAAGTTAGATTTTTTTTCCTCCCCAAGATTAGCTTGGACAGAACTAAAAGGGTCTTCTTTGATCTCACTAAAATATGAGAAAATCATCCGATATAGAACAATAATTATTTTCATACAAAATTCACTTGCAGGGAAATCCTCGGAAAATTAACGTGAATGCCCCTTGAATCGAACTGCTCTTCTCTCCCGGAGGCCGGGCAGATCCTACACTGGCTTGGTCTGGAGTCTCCCATACCCTAGAGAAGGCCCTGCGGCTTCCCCTCTGGGTGGAAATGACTTTGGTTCAAGACTGTGAAAGCCCACATCCAAGAAATGCAAGTCACCAGGGTGGCCCTGAATTAATACAGTTTCTTGGGGACCTTTTAAATGATAGTGTCCCGAGGACGAAACCAGAAGCCACCTGTAATTATTTCTTTACTTTGGAGATGAAGTAAAAGAGGATCTGCCCCATCCATTCGGTCACCTAAACCCCCCTCACATTGGACTTCTGCGTGTAAGCCTGGAGGAAGCACTGAGATGAGAAGGCTGTGATATAAAGAATGTGAGAAGTAAAAGAAGTCCAAGTACCAGGCGGGGGGAATTAAACTTGCCCCCATCAAAAAAGTCCGTCTTGAAGATAAAAAACATTCTGAGGATGGATGGTGGTGTTGGTAACACAACAGTGTGAATGTCTTTAATGACACTGAACCGTACATTTAAAGATGATTAAAATGGTAAATTTTATGTTATGTACATTTTGCTGCAATAAGAAAGTCTTGTACTGGTATTTATCCAACCCCTCGGTATGGACACCTATGGCCAAAACTTGCGAAATGTATTCTAGAATCAGAAGGCGACAGGGGTGCCTAGGTGGCTCAGTTGGTTAAGCCTCCAACTCTTGATCTCAGCTGGGTCTTGAACTCAGGATTGTGGGTTTGAGCCCTGCATTGGACTTAAATAAAATTTTTAAAAAATCAGAAAGGGACAAGGACATATGTTTGCATTTTTGCTATCATTTTCTCATCATTTAAAACATATAAGGTTAGAAAGACATTAAATGTTGGCACCACACAGGAAATTCACCTCCAAGTTACTGTTGGCATTTAAAAGTGGTGCTAAGTTTATATATACTTTCTTCCAATTAGTTTGTTATTCACTACACTACTGAATTAAAAACAAAACAAGACCCAAAACACCCAGTACCTCCTCCCTTAAAAATCTTGTTTGGGTGCCTTCCCAAAACACAGCAACTATTTAGAGGTCTTTACTTTTTACTTTCCTTGTATCAAAATGTCCTTTTCTCACAATCTGATCTCACCCCATCCTGCCCTGCCCCGCTCCCCCCAACACAAGGTTATGGATAAACATCATTGATTAATATGTCACAGAGCTGTAGGCTGCCCATCCCTGGGGAAAAGCTCTTCCTTTCAATCCTGGACTGATGTGGAAATCGTTACATTGGGTAAGGACATGCAAGGTGAGTGGTAACGTACAAATGCCAGTGAGATGCCTGGACAGCTCGATTGGAAGCCTAAGTCTAGAACAGACATTCCATGAATCTCACAGAGGCCTGCTGCAGTCATCGTGTCTGCTGGTGAACACAGAGGGTGGAGTTCACTTTTTCTTGGTCCCAGTAATGGATCATGGGGATAACTTTCAAAAGGGTCAATGAAATAACAGGAGTTATGCGAAATCATAGACGCTTCCAAGCAGGAATGCGCTATAAAGATCAATTAGGAACTCCTGTTTCGTGTGGCCATAAAGGTAACACACAGCCCCTTGGTCTGAGCTGATTGCTTTCCAACTCTTTAACCAGAAAATGAAATGATAGCAGGCACAGTACAACGTACCATCGGACATACTGATTATCCTCAGTACAAAAGAATCTGGATGTTATTTTCATATACCACAGCATTTAATATCCCATATTTTACGTAACAGTGGAAGCAGTATGGAAATGGGAGAAAACGTTAGCATCAAAAATGTTAAGTCCCTCTTGGAATGGATTTGTACCTTTGAAGTAGTGTATCATTGGTCAAGATTTTAAAAGTTATTTTGTATTTATTGAAATTCAAAACAGACGAGCAAAGTACCTTCAAAATAAAGATTAACAAAATAAACGAGAAAAGTATTTCCAAAATAAAGATGACCAAAAATTAGTTAGCTTGAATATATTTGTTGTCAATTGTTGCTCTAACACACTACGAGAAACCTAGTGCCTTAAACCACATAAATGCATTATCTTACAGCTCTGCAGGCTGGAGATCTGACACGGGTCGCATGGGGCTAAAATCTGGAGGCTCTAGGGAAGACTCTGTTCTCTTGCCTTTTCTGGCTTTCAGAGGCCACCTCCATTCCTTGGGTCATGGCTCCTTCTTCCATCTTCAAAGCCAGAAATGTTGCGTCTCTCTCTGTTCTGTATTTCATATTTTCCCCTGGCCCTGACTTCTTCCAATTCCCTCAACCCCTTATAAGGACCCTCGGGATTACATTGGGCGCACCTGGAGGACCCGAGTAACCTCCCCATTTCCAGGTCAGATTAGTACCTTAATTCCACCCGCAACCTTCTTCTTGCCGTTTAACCCAACATAGTCACAGGTTCCGGAGATTAGGACATAGACACGGTGCGGGGTGGGGGCAGCATGATTCTAGCTCCATTAAATATACATGTTAAATACATACACCACAGTTTAATGTTTTGGAATAGTTCAATAACTGTCATTCAGTTGCCTTAATCTACAGAATTAACCTTTTTTATCCATATAAAGCAGATTGGACCGGCCAGGTGCAATAGTAACAAAAAGATGTAAAGCGATATAAAACAAATTGTACAACATTACAAAGTAGTGATTCTTTGTGTGTATGTGTTCACGTATGTATATATAAAACTATACAATGTATACACATGTGTATATGTGTGTGTACACACACACACGATTTTACAGTTAATCAAGTGGTTCTAGAAAATCAATATACCATAAAGATTCCGGGGAAGGTAATGCTTCTAAAGTAAGGCCATGCTTATGAAGATCCCAAATCAGAGACAAGGTTCCCAACAAGAACATCAAGGTTAGAGACAAATTCTTGCCTGGTTAGTCCTTTTCCTCTTTTCCTCTCGATTTTTTCCTGTTGTACTGTCCAAATTTACTGTCCAAATTTATCGTCCGTGTGCCCTGAAAGGACTGCTGCATGTGAAATGACCTCAGCCCATACGAACAAGGTCAAACCACCAACCCACAAATATATTAGTGAGGTTGATTTGGAGGAAATTGCTGGAAAACAAAGGAACACCATCCGTGCACCCCTGTGTCCGGTGGCCCTGCAGTTCTAGAGAAGAAGGTCCCCAACCTTTCAGTGGCTGCAACGCTAGTTCTGGTTTTCCAGCTGGACTTTCCTTGAAAGTGTGACCACTGTCATTGGCGAGAGCTGGTGCCCTGTCCATCCCAGACTTAAAAGACGGGAACGTGGTAGTGGCGGTCATTCTCCGTCAGCAGAGAGATCTCTGGCCACTCCCTGGGCGGCAAGTCTGGGTAGCAGACCTCGAAGTCTCTGGAGTTAAACTTGAACAGTCTGAACACTTTAATCTTTATTTCAAGGGAGTGTCCAAGAATAAACATATCGATCTGGAGAAAAGATGAAAAAAGAGGTCACAAACACACATTTCCAACTCCCTGTCCCCCACTTGAGGAGGGAGCGTGTTCTCCTGCAGCTAATGGAGTAACGTGCATATTTACAGACCCACGCATGAGCCACTGAGGGCCACAGTCGTGAACAAATGCCCACGACGTGGAAGGGAAGGGAAGGCAGAGGAACATCTTTGTAGACCAACACGAAAAAATTACAGGGAAAAGCTGTTTGGGGAAGAAAAAAAAAATGACTAATAAAAAATAAAGGAATGCTCAGAATAAAAAGTCACGCTGTTTTCCAACTAGTTTTATATCAATTTTTATAAAAATGCCAGGTAATTTTGTGCATTGCCTAAGAGAGCAAAGCACAACAAAACCTCTTTACTACTGGGGCGCCTGGGTGGCACAGCGGTTAAGCGTCTGCCTTCGGCTCAGGGCGTGATCCCGGCGTTCTGGGATCAAGCCCCGCATCAGGCTCCTCCGCTATGAGCCTGCTTCTTCCTCTCCTACTCCCTCTGCTTGTTTTCCCTCTCTTGCTGGCTGTCTCTCTCTGTCAAATAAATAAATAAAATCTTAAAAAAAAAACAAAAAACCTCTTTACTATGGGGATCAAAAAGTATTCTCTGGATTTAAAATTTTTCTTTTTTTTAAGATTTTATTCATTTATTTATTTGAGAGACAGAGCATACATGAGCAGGGAGAGAAGAGCAGGGAAAGAGGGACAAGCAGACTCCGGGCTGAGTGTGGAGCCCGCTGCGGGGCTCGATCTCACAACCGTGACATCATGACCTGAGCGGATATCAAGAGTCAGCCGCTTAATTGACTGAGCTACTCGGGTGCCCCTGGATTTAAAATTTTTCAATAATTTTTTTTAGTTAAAGTTCATTTATCATTTTTAGTAATCTTTACACCCGATCTCTCACGACCCTGAGATCGAGAGTTGCATGCTCTTCCAACCGAGCCTGCCAGGCACCCCGAAGATTTTTCAATAATGTCTATTTATCTTTAGTAAGTAACCAAGTGCCTTCCTAAACTTCATCTCATTTTCCAACAGGACTTCCTCCTGGTTCAACTCTGTTGTGGGAGAACCTGCCACCATCTGAGAAGCAGAATGACAGGTCAGAAAGGCTTCCCGCACTGGGGCTCTCTGGCCGCAGGGCTGGAAGACACGCAGCAAACAGCACAGAGCAGTGAGGTTTATGACTCTTCTTTTCCTTCTATTTAAGGGTCAATAATATCAACCCACCACCTCTGTGCAGTGGGTTTACCACCGCTGAAAGTAAACTCCAAACGCCTGTGTGTTCAAGGACTGCCCGAATTGTCCTGAATCAAACACACAGGCTTCTTCTGCCCCCATTACCTGCTCCAGTCCACACGTGTCGCCCACAGAATTCAGGTGGTTCATCATGAAGCTTAAAGGGTCAGATGATGTTTCCCGGGAAAAGAGGAGTTGAAAAAGACTGGGGATGACCTTGTTAGTCTTCATTTGTTCATAAACTTCAGTGACTTGATATAGCATGATAAACTTTAAAGCTTCATAGAGTTTATATTCCAGAAGAACATCAGAAAAAAGGATGTTGCACATACTTCCTCTCTTGTGATAATCTTTAATTCCACTAAATTCAGTCCACTGAAAATATAGAGGTTAAAGGGAAACTTACAGGGGAAAGGTGAATTCCTACAACATGTCATAATTTTTAAAGTACTTATGAAAATAAACCAAAGATTAACAGAGGGGAACATATTACTTTTATAATAACAAACTAGTTTAATTGAAACATTTTTCAAAAAAGCACCACCAACTAGGTAAAATACCAACCAAGTGAGTTTCCTAAGACAGCTTAAGAGAGTTGGGTCACACAGAAGATATTCCAGAGACAAACAGTACGAACTAGTATTCTTTACCACTCACCATGTGCCAAGCACAGATCAGAGCATTTAATTAACTTAACTCACTGAATCCTCACAATAACTGTACAGGGGACACACTATTTACATACCAGTTTTACAGCTCAGGAAACTACAGCACAGAAATGTTATGGTATTTACCAGGGAGGATTCATTTCAACAATCCAAAATGTGTGTCTATTCAAAGGCAGGATAAACTCTTAGTTGAAATTATAGCACCTGTGCTGTCCCCAAGGTATTAATAGGGTACATCCCAGAAGTGCATTTCTGAGTGCCCTGTCTGGACCTTGCACCCCATCTTTCAAGAGGAAACAGGTACGTGATTGCTAAAGTTTCCCAGCCAGCCCACAAAAGCCTCCTTAACCCATAACGGGCCTAACTGTCACATATGACAGTGCTACGCGTTCATTACTTGGAAGGGGAGAGAAGAACAGGAAAGCCAATCGTCAGTTCCTAGAGGAAAAGCTCCTGGCCACGTGTCCTCCTTATGTGGCATCGGGTGACAGGCCTGACAGAGAAGAGTCACTGTCATTCCTAGTGTGAACTTTCATTCCTAGTCTCTTCTTCTCCCAAGCACTCACCTGTGTTTTCAATAATTCCACACATTTACGTAATTTTCCAAACACATTGGAACCTGTATACTTCTCCGGACCAAAACTGTATTGCTGGATCCAATTACAACCTTGTGAAAAGAGCAGTTTTTCAGGAAGCTTGAAAAGGAAGTAGATGCCAACCACGATTAGTACCTCAACATTTACGACACACGATGTCGAATATGTTACAGAGCATGATCTTATCTCACGTAGCAATCTCCACTTAAAAACATGGTAACACAATTAAATAAAAGCATATAGTTCCTTCTTTTACATTTGTGGATTCGGATCAGATTCTTAATTTATTATTTTACAACTGATGAAAACCTACATGAAGATTAGGTCTATGGAAACAATCCTTTTGCATAAAACACTTCCCAAACAGCCTGGACATATCCCTTTAGAAACTATTTTTACCCAAACAATGCTAGAATCCCATAGTACAGCAGGGAGCACGTGGCCTTTAGAATGAGGCACTCCGTGGGGCGCCTGGGTGGCACAGCGGTTGGGCATCTGCCTTCGGCTCAGGGCGTGATCCCGGCGTTATGGGATCGAGCCCCACATCAGGCTCTTCCGCTGTGAGCCTGCTTCTTCCTCTCCCACTCCCTCTGCTTGTGTTCCCTCTCTCGCGCTGTCTCTATCTCTGTCGAATAAATAAATAAAATCTTAAAAAAAAAAAAAAAAGAATGAGGCACTCCGGGGTCCAGCCCTCGCTCTGTCACTTACCAGCTGTGAGACTGCTCAGCCAGTGCACGTTATTTACCCTCCTAGCCTCATCCTCCATCATAGATCAGGACAATACTATCTACCTTACAGGACCCTTGTCAGGATTAAATAAGATTACAGAATACATAAGACTCTGATCTAGTGAAGGGATCTAATCCATTTTCCCGCCCTGCTGAGCTTGGGGAGCCCAGAGGCTTGGTTGTATTCTCTGTCCTCAGCAAGTAGCAGCAGGCCTAGCACACCATGCACACTTGACAAGTACTTGCTAGATAAAATGAAACTAATAAAAACAAGTGTCATTTAAAAAATGGCAATGAAATAGGCCATGTATAGCTATGTATATGCATATAATTTATATTTCCTTGCCCCTCCATCCTTAAATGTACATCCTAGATTAAACATCCTACATTCAAAATAAAAATTCAGGTTGTTCATCGAGAATGGTCTGCCTTAAAAAAAAAAAAAAAAAAAAAGGAAGAAAAAAAGAATGTACTACCTTACACTCTTAAAATGAAAAAAAAAAAAAACAAGGCATAGACTGGGAGAAAATATTTGCAAATTACATATCTGATAAGCACTTGTACTCAGAATATATAAAGAACGCTCAAAATTCAGTCAATAATAAAATAAAATAAAAATAAAGACAATTTTAAAATAAAAAATAAAAAAAATAAAAATGGGCAAAAGACTTGAACAGACACTTCTCTAAGAAGATAATATGGATGGCAAATAAGCACATGGAAAGACACTCATCCTTCCACACTAGGGTAATGCCAACTAAAAGCACAGTGATACCAGTGCACATCTATCAGAATGGCTAAAAATAGGGGCGCCTGGGTGGCACAGTGGTTAAGCGTCTGCCTTCGGGTCAGGGCGTGATCCCGGCGTTATGGGATCGAGCCCCACATCAGGCTCCTCTGCTATGAGCCTGCTTCTTCCTCTCTCACTCCCCCTACTTATGTTCCCCCTCTCTCTGGCTGTCTCTATCTCTGTCAAATAAATAAATAAAATCTTTTAAAAAAAAAGAATGGCTAAAAATAGCCTCAGATCAATCTGAGGTGGAATCAGTCTGTGGAACAACTGGAATTCTTACACATTACTGGTGGAAATGCAAAATGGCAGAGCCACACCGGAAAACGGATGGCAGGTTCTTATGAACTTAGACCTACCCCTACATGACCCAACAATCTCATTCCCAGGCATTTGCCCAAAGGGATAAAATCCTGTATGGAAATATTTATAACAGCTTTATTCATAGTTGTCAAACACTGAAAATAATCCAGATGTCCTTCAAGTGATGAACAGATAAACTGCATCGTACTCATGTCAAGGAATACCACTCAAAAATAAAAAGGAATGAACTACAAATTCACAGAACACGAATGAATGGCAATGCATTTTGCTAAGTGAAAGAAGTCAGATTCAAAAGGCTACATGCTGGATAGTTCCATTTAGAGGACATTCTGGGAAAGGCAAAACGATAGGGACATAAGACCTATCAATGGTGGCCCTGGGCAGGGGTGAGCAAAGGGTTGACTACAAAGGAATAGGGGGGAATCTCTGGAGCACTCTATGTGTTGGTCAAAACTCAACTAAGTGTAGAGTGAAAAAGTGAATTTGAGTAGACCACACCTTGCTTATGAAGGACAAATGTCCTTCTTGAGAAACGATAGTGACATTAAAAACAAACAAGACCAAGTATGATGGCCTCTCTGAGATGGATGGGGTATGTACGGCCTTTGAAGGCTCCTTCAATCTCAGGACGCACAGAGTGGCCCACGGAACCGGCCATGTGCACTGCAATGCTTGTCGACCCGCCATTCCCCCACGTTTCCAGTGTGCAGACATACCTTAACGATGTCTTTCTCTTTCATCCAGGATGGAAAGGAGAGGCCCTGGCTGAATATCTGAAAGAGCACTGACCTCAGAGCATCATAGTTATCTCTCTTTACTTGTCGGACGCATTTAATGTGATGCCGCCAAAAGAGCTCCTCGTAAGCCTGTCCGCACAAAAAGAAGAAGTTGGTTTTCAGCTCCTCTGGATAAGAGAATAAACAAAATGAATTCACTGTACTGTCAGTGAGGCGTGACTCCCAAATAAAGAGGACAACAGAAACGAATACAATTCTAAATTTGGAATGCGACCACATGTCATTTCAGTGACCCCTGTGTGTACTGAGTCCATGTCCTTCTCTTTCAGTTGATAAATTCCTAGAAGCCCAGGGCTGGGGAATGCCATTTAGGGGAGAGGATGGCTACAGCTTGACCACAGTGAAAAAAAACAAAACTATATACATTTAAGACCATGCTAAAAAGTACTTGAAATGAAACTTTCTTGCTGCTGACAAGGTTGTTAGCACCGCTGGGAGTATCTACCACGACTGATCCAATGGGCAATTCTACAAATCCTCAACATATTTTACATCCAGGTGCCTAATCCCTGCAAGGACAGAAGTCTCCCCTGCATGTGGAGATGGGCCACAGGCCCGGCAGAAGGAGCTGAAAAGAGCGCCATCCTCAGATTTCCTGAAACTATAGCCTAATTTACGTCCTCGCCCAGGTCCTCAAAGGCCCTCGCTCTAGGTGACAGCCCGAAGCCACTGTGTGGCAGCTTTCTGGCTCTATCATGAGAGCCACAATTGTTCCTTGTGGCCCATCTGGTGTTAGCTGATCTCTGGGCTTCATAGGGCACAGCGGAATGTTTGTTTCCTGATTTTTACACACGCATTCTGCATCGTCGTGACCTGTATCAACAGACGCACCTTCCTCATCAGCTTGGCACGTGGCGTCTCTCCTTTCCACTCCCTCGCGCAGTAACTGAGCAGATCGACCTCTGCCTCCACGCTGAGGTTCCCTGGACCAAATCAAATAGAAAAAGTAGTTAATTCGCCCTTTCCTCACCCTTCTTGAAACCTCTCTGCACCTTGGAAATAAGAAAACATAGGAAAATATTTACTTTTGAATTTTCTCTGCAGATATCCAATCCACCTAAAAGATAAAGAGAACAATAATATCAAAAATCTTCTTTGAACAGCAAGGGTCTATGTGTCAAGCTGGAAGCTGATCCGACCACCTACCATTTCAGCCAGTGCCCTAAATCGCAGTGCATCCTCCTGAAGTAGCAGAGGGAGGCCACCAGACACGAAGCTGCCAGCATCACTGACCCCTTTGCTATTCTCCACGCGGTACCTAATGCTTGGCTGGTGACTAGCATCCAGGAGTGAACTTGGTCACTTCCTACAAGAAATTAAGAATAAAAAAAAAAAAGGCACAGCACAATTACACAAGTCTGCTTTGTTTAAGGGGGAAAATATATTGGCTAATTTTACCTGTAAAGTGTCTATCACTGATGACATAAACAGTTTTTATTATTTATTTTTTTAAAGATTGAATTCATTTATTTGTCAGGAAGAGAGAGAGCACAAGCAGAGGGAGAAGCAGGCTCCCCACTGAGCAAGGAGCCCGATGCGGGGACTCGATCCCAGGACCCTGTGATCATGAGTGGGGCCGAAGACAGACGCTTAACTGACTGAGCCACCCAGGAATCCTTGATTACATAAACAGTTTTTAAAGCATTCAAAAATTCAATCTGAAAGTTAAAGAAACCCCCGGTTCTCCTATAACCAACATTCTATGTAAGAATATCTTTGTTCCACAGAACTGACAAGGAATAACCACAGAGTATCAGTTTCAGAATCCCTCGCACCTGTTCAAAACCGGCCCCTCTTATACCCTGGCTGGGTGACCGTGGGAAACCTAACTTCTCTCCCTGAATTGTCTTGGCCGTAATAGTGGGAAAAACGCAGACCTCCCTGGGGCAAGACGGAATGAAATTATTTCAGAGCCAGCGCAGCGCACTGTGCATGGTGTTGTGCCATCTGCTGAATCCAAGAACGGTTCCACGAATTCTGCTCGATGCCACCGCCAGGCGCTTCCGCCCACTTGGACATTCTTAAACCTTTATGGGCCATAACAGTTGGCATCACCTTCGCACACACCAGTGACCCAAACGGCAGGCTGGATGTCCCTTCCAGGAAGTGGACCCCTTAGTAGAGCAGCGAGGTGGGGACAGGTGTGCCTCGTATGGCACACATGCCCATTCCTGACGGGACCAGGGAAAAGGGACAGGCCAGAGAGCTCCGACTGTGTACTTACAGTATTTTACTATGTGCAGCACATTCCCAACCGTCTGATGCTTGAGCATGTAAAATGCTGAAGTACAAATGAGGAAGAGAACTCCGAATCGTGGCCAAACCTCCCGGGGCTCGTTGTGAAATTGTTCCCTCCCTGGCACAAGGTTTAGTAAAATTCCAGCGATTAACTGTAGTAAAAAGCCTCAGCAATCGCGGATCTATAATTGTAGCATTTTTTTCCCCAAAGTTGGCTCCACACCCAGCATGGGGTTCAAGAGCCACGTGCTCCACTGCCTGAGCCAGCCAGGCGCCCCAATTTTAGCATTTTTGATTATATGGATATTTGATACACATTTAAACTCTCATAAGGAAAGAATTTACCAGCAAATAAAGAAATAAATTTACCAAAAAAGAAAAAAGAAATCAAGTTACTAGTAAATAAGAATAGACATACTTACAATGACTTAAAAAGGCATTTTCAAAAACAAGTACTCATCTGTTTAAAACAGTTCATTAGCTGTCCATTATATAGTAACTCCTGCCCAGATATTGAGTAAAACCTTCCGGGAGTTGTTTAAAAAGTAAAGCTATACTGCCTTTACATCTATAATTTAGATTTTTATTAATTCAGAGTGATTTCCCAACTGTGAAAATTTTGACATATGCAAATACTCTTAGTAAATCCTTAAACTCAGCACGAACTAGAATTTTGTCTAGGTGATACAGAATTTCTTTTAATGTATTTATAAACATTTTCGAGAAAAATGGAATATTACACATGATTTTACCGCTTGTTTTTTCTCTTCATACAAAGCAGACATCTTGTCATATCACTACACGTAGATCTACCTTCGTTTTAAAGAATGCATAATATTTTGGTATAAAGATAGACTATCATATGTGCACACAGTCACTGCCTCACTGATAAACCATTTGGATTGTTTTCCATTTCTCACTCTTGAAAACATTGCCGGGACAGACGTTATCCTCCAGCAGTCCTTGTGGACTCATGGTAGCTTTCAGGATAATTTCAAGAAGAGGAAAGTCTGGGTCAAGGAGTGTGTACATTTTCAGTTTTGACAGAGATGCCAAAGTGCCTTCCAAAACAAACGGCCCATTAACACCCCCATCACATGTCCCAGTGCCCGCGTCTCCCTGAACCCCGGCCCTGGGTCCTGGCTGGGATCTCGCTCTAGTCTGCATCTCTGTAGGAACACACGCACATTTCTTCTTCCAGGAAGAGCCTTGTAAAGCATCGGCTATTTCCCGCCGGCTGGTGCTCATTTCTTTGCGGACTTGGAGGGCTTGAAGTCACTGAGGTGGGGTCTGGCTGCTGCCTCCTCCATGGGGCACGCTGCTCGCATTTGTCACAGACTCTAGCCAACCCCGGGCATCCTTTGAGTTCCTGCCAGGCCCCTTGGGGCCCTAGATTTGAGACCCCCTAAAGCAGGGCCTTCTCCTGAGTGTGAGGCCTCTCCGGCAGCTGACCAGGGCCTCCACAGGAAAACCTACAGATTACGGCTCCCCTGACTCCCCCCTACACACGTACAACACACTTCCCTGGCCTGCTGTTTTTGTCCTGAAATAAACCCCACCTCCAACCCAAGAAAGGGAGATATGATCAACTTATCAGAAAAAACAAAACACGTGAGGGCTCAGTTCGCCTTTCTCATGCAAACCTAGAATACAAGCTTAAACTGCCGGCCTCGCTCTGCCTAACTGGCAGTTTTTGGTCTGGTGACTTAAAGCAAGAAGGGCCAGGGAGCATAATCATGGGGGCTGGTGTGAGCGCCAGGGAGCAACCTGGGGGCGGGACCCCAGAAGTCCCATGGGAGTGGCTGCAGCTCATAGACAGTCCTGAGGTGTTCATTCCAGATACGATAATATGAGGAGCGGGGCCTCTTCATCCAAGGAGACGAAGTGCCGTGTTTTAGCAGCATAATGTATGGCTTGGGTGATCATTAAAATAGCTACAGGTGGAGTTTTGCCGTAGGCCAGAGCCGCGTACGTGCTTCACAGGAATTCCCTCATGCTCCTGCAGGTGCTCTCCGCCCTGGCCCCAGCCCAGGCCTGCTCATGCCCTGGTGACTTCACCTCCCTAAGCTTCTGCTGCTCAGCCTGGGGAGGGCAACAGTACGCAACAGGGCCTGGCACCCAGGGACTGCTGACCTCACGCTGGCCCTTACGGTCCTTCCAGTCCCTCTGGCAAACCCTGAGTCCCCAGGTCCATGTTCATTATTATTTTTATTGCTGTTAGTCCAGCCACCCTTATTTTGCGGACGAGGAAGCTGCGCAGGAGAGAAAGATTGACTACGTAAGCGGAAAAGCTGGGATTCAAAGCCAGGGCCGTGTGGAGCCGGGGCAGCAGGCCTGATCCCTTGGCTCTCCTGCCTGTGAATTATGCCAGAATCGATCTTCAGCTCTGCGACAGCAAGTGGAATCAAGACTCTTTAAAAAGAGCCTTAAAATCCACTGCCCCTGGCATGTGTCACTAACTGGACTGCAACCCAGAAACAACAGCCAGAGATGAGAACACCACGAATGAGGGGCTTTGCGGGATACTAGCATCACCACCACTTGCACATTTCATGGGTCAAATCTCATTTCCCCAAATACAGCAGAGAGGGGATAAAATTTCCCACGTCAGGACCTTCACTGGGGTCCCCCATCTGCTAGCCCACCAGGGAGAATTCAGCACTGATCCACCTAGCCTCCCCTCCTCTGTCCAAGAGGACCTGGGCTGGGGTGACGCTGACCCCGAAAAGCAGCAGGAAAAGAGAGCCGGCCCTGCCGCCAGGGATTCGGTCATTCAGCACAATACACAGAGGGTCAAGGATGAGGACAAGAAACATGGGAGTGGGGGGTCGGGGGGCAGGTTTTGGCAACAAAGCATCTCCAGGAAGTGAGGGCCACAAGGAGGGGCAGAGAACAGAAGCCCTGCCAGAATAATGGATCTGGTCTTTGTCCATGTTGGTCAAGAGAGAAAAAACAAAACTTCGTGTTAGTACTTTTGGAATGGGCCACTTGGGTGGTGGCTGAAACGAGGCCACCGTGCACTTCTGCCCTACTGGAAAGTGGATTAACTAGGTCTCACAGCACGAAGACATGCGGGAGACCCCAACCCACACAGCCGGGAGAACTCGAACTTAAGTGGCTCAGGTGCTGGAGGAAGGGCACCGGGCCCCCCGGAGGCAACAAGGCGGTGATCTGAAAGTCAGATCTCATCAGCAGCACTCAAACTATATATGGCAGATGCGACCACGACTAGAACTGAAAAAAAAGAGCCACTTTTTTGTGGTAAAATTCTACTTAGAATTTTTTCCATTCTCTACAATGTACCAAAGCTGAAATAATTCAAACATTCAAACAGGAAACCAAAAAGAAAAAAAAAAACCCTGAAAACAAAACCAAAAGACGCTGCAGAGCCGGAAACAGAGTGATTATGCACATGGCAGGCCTCCCCGGGAGCCCTGGGCTCCTTCTCATGGAAACTCCTCAGTGCCTCCTTCGCCCCCAAACCTTCCAGGGCTGTCCCGGGCCCAGACGGCCCATCCCTTCCTGCCTCTACTTTCTCCCAATCTTACTCCCGGTACAGCGGCCTGTGGCCCCTTCACAGGTCTACACTGCCAGCTGCGTCTGGCTGACGACTTTCTCCTGAAGCAGATCAGGGGCTCCTGATCTGGGGGGGGGGACATTAGGCCAGAGATGTAAAAGGCAATTTGATTGAGATGTCTGAGAGCAGAGGGAGTGAAGAAACATATGCATTAAATTCATCTTACTAAAATGGAAGGTAAAAGATACTAAATTCAATGTAACGACTACAACAGCTCTTCCACCTGCGTCCATCCCGTGTTACGGTTCATCAGCAGGAGCTGGGAGAGAGAGTGCTCGAGAGAGACTGATGACTGATCAGGAAGCAGAGGGACCCGTGGGAAAGGTCCCGGGACAGCTGCACACTCTCTGTGGCCAGAGGAGAGAAGGGCTAGGGGCGGCTCTGACCAAGCGAGGGACATAGACATGTCAGAGGTGTTAGTAAACTTTTCACACTTTTCTGAGCTGAGTCCTGGAACACTGCCCCCTTCGAAAAAGTGAATGTGGCTTTCGGGTTATTCTCAGCAAGGGCAGGGAATGCTGCAGAGAGGTGCGATCAGAAGCCAAATGGCACAGTGGACACAGAAGGGTCTGGGAAGGCCTGCCTTGCTCCTGCCAGGCCCTCCTCGACTATACTCTTCTCCCCACCCTGGGCTGGGCGCCGGGCTGGCAGGAAGTGAAGTGGAAAGACATCTGCTCTGTCCTCAAGGAGCTCGTGGATATTGGGATGCCCTCCTGTCAGGGAAGGCTACTGGTCGGCTTGTCCAGGCCCACAGTGCCATACCCGGCACCCCCCGGGCTCAGCACACCCTGGTGTGTGTGTGTTGGGGGGGGTCTCTCTGCAGGGACACAGAATGTCACAAAGCCCAGGTGCCTGGGTGGCTCAGTCAGTGAAGCATCTGCCTTTGGCTCAGGTCATGATCCCAGGGTCCTGGGATCGAGCCCCATGGCCGGCTCCCTGCTCAGCGGGGAGCTTGCTTCTCCCTCTCCCTCTGCTTCTTCCCCTCACCCCACCCCATTCATGCTCACTCTCGCTCTCAAATAAATGAATAAAATCTTAAAAAAAAAAAAAAAAGAATAACATGAGGCCCTCTGAGCCAGCCGCGGGGCAGGCAGACCTCCATCCCCCAGGGGGTCGCCTCTCTCAGAGCTTAGTTCTGAGGAACTCAGAGGCTCGAGAATCAGGCAAAATAATGCACGTTAGTCTAAACAAATGAAATAAACAGTATGCAGGCAGAATGACAAACAGAACAAACCCCAAGAGGCCATCGAGGTTTCTAAGTCATGCGGAGCGCCAGGGAGACGACTAGAGAAAAGTCAGCATGGCAGCATAAAGGACTGGATTTAAATGGTCGTGGTCCTTGAAAATTCACAGGTTACCTGTTTTTATAGCAGCTCTGGAGGAAATAGGGGGAAAAAGTCCTCCTTACCAATCTTTGAAATGTGAGGTCAAGAGTCTTTGTATGCTTTTGTATGTCAGGCGTTACTTCTGCCCCATGAAGAAAGGACAGCCATCTGCTGAGTCAAGAGCTATAAGCCAAAAGTGCAAGACCAGGCTCACTGAGCGAGAGAGCCACCAAGTGAAAGGTTTTTACCTCGAAAGTCATGACCAGTAAGACATGCAGCTGAAACCCTGTCAGGCAACCCACTCAGGCTGCTAGCACCGTCCCCGCAGGGCGGGGCCTGCCATACCCAAGGCTCCTGCTCAACTGAGTGTCAGCAAGGACAGCACGAAACTGCCCCTGGCCAGACACTGACAGGATTGTGCGTGCACACGTGTGTTTAATAATGTCATAGCTCAGAGATTTGTTTCAGTTACTGGGCACAAGTTTAGGGGTATCAACTGCAACCCATCACTTTAAGAGATAAGTGTAATTTTCTGATCATGGGTAGGGGAATTTAAAACCCCCCAACTCTAAAAACACAAGAGCTGCGGGGGGCATAGGCTGCCATGTCCTAGCAAGCTGGAACGCCTTCTCTAGGAAATCTCAGCACTCCAGGGTCCCCTGAGCCAGCCAGCCAGGCTCCCTGGCCTGGGAGAGACCAGTGACTCAGCGGAACAAGCCCAGGGCTCTGTCTTGACTTTGCTACAGTCTAGCTGCAGGACCTCAGCCAAAGCACTTAGCTTCGAGGATCCCAACACGTCTCCCCGACGGAGAAGACCAACAGGGATAACAGAGGGTTAGAATGAAATTACACCCAAGCCACGAATGGGTGCTTGTAAGGCCGAGCCACTGGGCAAATGGAAACTCCCTGGCTGAGTCCTCACTGCAACCTCCCCGCCACCTCTAGGGGTGGGGACTCACTCCCATGTGTGGGAGACCATTTTCTTTTCTGGAACACTTCTCTCCTTATTGATCCGAGTCTATCATTAGTCTATGAATACAGAGTAAGCTCTTCCTATGGGCCGAGCCCTGGGCCAAGAGCTGATGCTGCCATTACGAACACAAGGCTGGCCCCTGCTCCTGTGTTTGGGGACCCACCAAGGCCACGATCCAAAGAAACATGGCTGCAGCCGCAGAGGTAACATCGGTACCTGACCTCCGCCAGCATGTGGCACAGTGGAGACCCAGGGGACAGACGGAGTCCACAAGGCAAGGGAAGGCCGGCCAGGCTCAGAGCAGCAGGCCTTTAGATCCTGGTAGAGATGCCGATGTTACCCGAAGATCAGGGAAAGCTCCTGAGCGGGAGGCCCGCGTGGCTGGATGTGCAGCCACCGCCTGGAAGGGTGTCGCCTGGAGTCCTGAGGAACATGTGGGACTGCCCTTCTACACGACAGCTTTCGCGTCTTTCACGGAATCACAGAATGCTTTGGGTGAAGGGGCTGGAGTTCCACTTGTTCTCTAAATTCCGATGCACGCCAGCCCCTCCGCGGGGCGACCCCCCCCCCCCCCAGAGCTCCCTCTGCACTCCAGCCCAGCCGCGGGTCCCTGAGGGGTCTCCATGAGCGTGCCCCCTGCCGGCCGGAAAACACCTCGGAGGGAAAAGCTGAACCCTAACTCACTGTGGACCTGGGCACGGGATGGGCGGTCGCCTGCCCCCTTCATCTCTGGGGAGAAGAACCTAAAGCCCAGAGAACGCGAGGAGAAGTCTGAACTTGAACCAACACATGCGGACTCAAGGTCAGTGCCCTTTGAATCAACCTCAAAGCTGCCTTCCTGAAACAATTCTCTTCCAAGAATTCGAAACAATCGACAGGCACGGACGTAAAAGGCAGCCATCATTTCCACCGCGCGCCTGCTTCTCCTCTCAGTTGAACATTCCCATTGTCTCAACCTGTCCTCATATGACACAGGCTGGGGGCAGGGGTCTCTTCATTGTCGGGGTCACCCTTCTCTGAACCCACTCCACACTTGCAGTGAGGCCCCAGGACAGAACACCATGCCCTGAGCGTGACCCACCCAGGAGCCAATGCAAACACACGACCGCTCCTTCATTCTTGGTCAGGGGTCAGCAAGCTTTCTGTATAGGGTCCGAGAGTAAGTATGGTAGGCTTCCCAGCCAGCTGGTCTCTGTCCCAAGTTCTCAAATTGGCCCTGACAAAAAGCTGCCATTAGATAGCACACAGCTGGGCTGTGTTCCGAGAAAACTTACTTACGAACACTGAGGTCCGAATTTCATGTAAGTTCCACATGTTAGGAAATGGTATTCTTTTGATTTTCTTGCCCCTAACCATTAAAAAAATGTCAAAACCATTCTTAGGTGGCCGGCCATCTAAAAACTGAGTGGCTCCAGATCCAGAGTGCTTTGCCAAACCCTGTTCTAGACGATTCACTCAAAGGATGCCTTCAGCCTGAGATTGTATTCGTTAGTATTGTATAGCTGCAAAAGAAAAAGCCATCAACTCGCCTGCCATCAACTTAAAGCCCTTTAGACCTGTTGCTGGAGTATGTCTCCCCAGTGTCTGAAGGGAGAGACAGGGATCGGCGCTTTCATTCCACCCTTCTCAGATTTCCAGCTGG
Source organism: Ursus arctos (assembly GCF_023065955.2). Classification (NCBI taxonomy): domain Eukaryota; kingdom Metazoa; phylum Chordata; class Mammalia; order Carnivora; family Ursidae; genus Ursus; species Ursus arctos. The sequence continues at coordinate 11,624,018 of NW_026622819.1, read as the reverse complement.
AAGGGCTTTCCTGAAGACCTGGCTCAGGCCTTGGCCCCAGCCCTCTCTCACTTGACTCCTTCCCGAGGGAAAGCGGCTGGTCTGATGGCAGGTTTGAAATAACCCGCTCAGCGTGGCCCCTCCTCCTTGCTGGCAGAGAGGTGCCCTTGGGCCTGACCTTTTAGGGGTGAGCTCAGCTCGGGCATTGCTCAGCAAGCCCATCCGGCCGCACGACTAGGACATGCGGGTTTTATCGGCTGACATTTAAAAAGTCTCTGCCTCTGGGGCCCCTGGGTGGTGCAGTTGGATGCTCGACTCTTGATTTCAGCTCGGGTGGTGGTCTCGGGGTGGTGAGCTAGAACCCCATGTGGGGCTCTGTGCTGGGTGTGGTGTCTGCTTGCGATTCTCTCTCCCTCTCCCTCTGCCCCTTCTGCTTGTACTCTCTCAAATAAATATGTCTTTTTAAAAATAAAAATAAAAATAAATAAAAATAAAATTCTCTGACTCCCGTGGCTACCTTTCAGGTTGTTCAGAACCTGGGAAGGGAAGCAAGGGGTTCATCACGTGTACAGTCTCTGTGCTTGAGATCCAGGAGCTGACAGGTATCCCCGCTAAACTTCGTGCTCCTGGATCTGGTTCACTGCCTCACCGGCCAGGGCTTTGAGGCACACTCTCAACTCTTAGACCTTTAAAGATTAAGCCTGTCTTCCACCTCCCACTACAAGTCATTTATGAAATATGACCAAGAGAGAACTAAAGGTACACTCAGACGAGCCACTCCGCATTTCTGCCCTGCGGTGATTTTTCCATTAATCAGACCCATTTGGGCTCTGTCGCTAATGGTTACTAATCCTAATTGGCTTCCCTTCCCCAAACCATTTTCCACTCTGTAGCCGGTGGTGTTTTTTCTTTGTTTCAGTTTTTTTGTTTTGTTTTTTTATTGCCTTTTTATATTCAGTGGGTGTGTCATCTCCTATTTAAAAATCTTTCTGGCTTTTCTTCTTCTAATTTCTGTTTTTTTTTTTTTAAGATTTAATTTATTTATCTGACAGAGAGAGCACACAAGCAGGGCGAGCAGCAGGCAGATAGAGTGGGAGAAGCAGGCTCCCTACTGAGTGAGGAGCCTGATGCGGAACTCGATCCCAGGGCCCTGGGATCATGACCTGAGCCGAAGGCAGGTGCTTAACCAACTGAGCCACCCAGGCACCCCTGGTTTTCTTACTTGTAGGAAAGACCCGAATCCTAGCAGCCAGTGTAGTGAACTGGAAAAGGTCTCGAAACAAGGTGTGAGAAAGGTAATGGGGCATCACCTTCCTATTGCCCCATCGTAGCCAGAAGCCACGGAGAGCCGGTTCTTCTGGAACCAGGGACCAGACGCATCATATAACCCACAACTCCTAGGAACCAACTGAGAAGTCAAAAGAAGCCCATCCCTGCTGGTGGCACAAAGCGGAGCCTCCCTGTGCTGCCCGAGTCCCTCTCTCCTCTCACCGACCCGTGCACCTCTACATGGTCTTTTCGCTCTGCTCTCCAGGAAAAGAAACCAGTGGCTTCCAAACCCACTCGTCAAACACTGCAGACGCTGTACTCGAGGTCTCTGGACCGGCAACATCACTACCACCCGGGCACTTGGGAATACAGATCCACGGGGCCCATGGAAGCAGCGTCTGTGTTCTGCAAGATCCCCAGCCACCCACATGCATGCCCAGACTTGAGGGGCCCTGGGATGGAGTCGATCTCCCGTGCCCTGGGTCCACCTGTGCCTTTTTGGATTTACTGGTGAAGTTCCCAGGTGATTCCAAGGTATTGGCTGCGCTGAGACATGCCACCGCGGAGTACGGGCTTCCTCTGTCCTCGGCTGGTTTGTCATCCTAAATAATACATTATCACAGGCCAATTAATTTCTGAAATTCCTCTCAGGAGAAATCATGCCAGCCAAAGTCTCTCCGGTCACGCAATCCAACCACAGGGAGCGCTGCCCATTTTGTGCCTCTTTCCCCTTCGGCCAACAGGAGGGGCTATGCTTACCAGCCAGCTGTGTTTCCGTGGCTGAGGGCTACGTCTATCTAAAAAGGGACTTGGCTGAAATTCGTATTAAAGGACTCCAACTATGACTGTGGCCTCCAGCAAGGGTGACCAACACATCCTGGCTTGCCTGGGGCTCTCCAATTTTAGCACTAAAAGTTCCATGTCCTGGGACAATCTCGTGCCAGACAGGCCGACGGCGGTCACCCTCCCAACAGAGCCCCACGGGGTCTGACCCTAATTCTTCCCTCTTCTCTCCCCGCTGGCTCTTGCTCAAGAGGACTGGCTGTCAGTTCCTCCCTGAGCGCCCACGCCGGCCTCCAGCCTGCCTTCTTCGCCTGAGCTCTTTCTGCGGCCTGTAACACCCTTCACTCTCCTCAGTCCCCAGCGTCAGCTCCAATGTCACTTCCTGGGGCAAAGCCTCTGACCCATTCCCACCACCCCCCAGGCTTGCTCAAGTCCCCGTTACTCGCTCGGCACACAGTGTCCCTTCCCTTCACAGCACTTAGCACAGTTTACACAACCGTGTTTGTGTTTGATCAGTGTCCGTCTTCCTGTGTAGGTAAACGTCTTAAGGACTGGGATTGTGTCTGTTTTCGCTCTGCTTTCTTGGTACCTAGGCACATAGTACACGGTTAATAAATATTTGTCGAATCAGTAAAATGAATCCATGTAATCAGGATCCAGGCCATGTGTCTCCATGACCGACACCGCCAGCTTCCCTCGGTATCCGTTCTCTCTTCTTCCAGAGAGAGAGTCCCGACTTTTAGCTGGATACAGGGCTACTTGAACAAAGGCTACGTCCCATCCTCCCTACGGGCTGGGTGTAGCTGCACGAGTGAATTCTGACTATGCAGCATTATGTGAAATGTTCAGAGGGCTCTGTTGAGAGGGGTGTCTTTCCTGTCCTTCTTCCTCCCTCCTAGCTGGAATGTGAATGTGCTAACTGATGTCCGGCAGCCATCGTGGACCACGAGGTAGCGAGTCATGCAAGCCATGCATGGTGGACGTGAAGTGGAAGCAGCTGGGCGCCTGACACCATGGAGCCCGTTCCCGCCCTGGAGAACCACCTTTGAGCTGGAACATGAGAGAAATAAACTTGATTCACTTATATGGGGTTGTTCTGGTATTCCGCCATACCGAATCCTAACTAAGAGCCTCTATCTTGGTGGTCCCTCCTGACTTGGAACACCACACCTATGCCAGAAACAGTGAGCCACCAGTGTTTTCTCTTCCCTTAATGACACTCATGTACATACAAAGCAGGACGTGAGAATGTGAAGTGGTCACCTAGTGGCATGGCTTCAAGGTAGAGGAATGAGCCAGCACCGGGGAATCAGGAACCCACAGTCTGGTCCTAGAGAGCTGAGCGACTCGGGACCTCAGCTTCCTCCCCCATGAACAGACATAAGGAGGCCAGGCCATCAACTGCCAGTTCCCTTCTTCCACCAAAGGCCTCTTTATGGTAACTGGTTTCTGAGCTGTGTTGGAGGAGTGGTCACACTGGGGCACAAGGCACAGGATTTTACATAGTTGTGAAACAACTGAAGTTCAACTATACTTAAAACGTTACCCACAACTTGCACCACAGGAAAGATGCCCTGAACACACACAGCAGTTACGTGAGACTGTGACAAGTGCCAGCAAGGACTCCTACCCTCAGAAGTCCACTCTCGCTCCTATAGATCTCTCACAGCAGGGCTTCCATGGAGGCGACCAGTTTCTAAAAACAGCAAGAATTTTTTTAAAAAAGGGACGGTGGAAGAGGAGCCTGGGAGGGAGGGAGAAGGAGAGGTTATAGGCTTCCACATTCAGAGGTTATAGGCTCCACATTTTGTTTATTTTATTTTTTTATTTTTTAAAAGATTTTCTTATTTATTTGACAGACAGAGAGAGAAAGCACAAGCAGGGGGGAGCAGCAGGCAGAGGCAGAGGGAGAAGCAGGCTCCCCGCTGAGCAAGGAGCCTGATGTGGGACTCGATCCCCGGACCCTGGGATCATGACCTGAGCCGAAGGCAGACGCTTCACCGACTGAGCCACCCAGGTGCCCCAGGCTCCACATTTTGATTGAATCAATCAATGAGGCGTAAATGGGAGAATACACTGGAATATTAACACACGAAGAACAAGACAGCACAGGTCAACAGTCTTGGCTGTACAAGTCCCCTATCCTAACAGTCAGCTGAGTTTAACAAAAGTGGGTTCAGCAAATATTTAGAGACCAAAACAGAGGGAAACACCATGGATAACACTGATTTCATAAACTGTCTCTCGGTTCAAGTGACTTCTCTCTACTTCAGACTGCGGCGGAAGGAATGGATATGCCCAAGTCTTATACTGATTCAGGTGCAAAGCTGAGGGACCCAGAAGTGCTACATTAATAATACCATTGGCTACAATTGCTTTTCAGGGTAAGTGCCCAACTTCATCCTTAGCTACAAACTGAACTCCAAGTTCATTTTTAAAATGCCACAGAGCTGATCTGTCTGCGGGCGTCAGTACATCCAGCCCTCTAGATCTAGATGGCAACTGATTATCCGCAGCCCACGCCAGCACGGGCTTGCCACCTCCTCCACTTCCCTTTCCTGTCAGCTGTCCTGCTTCCTCCAAGGCATTTCGACCTGTCCTAATGACCTGGGACACACAACTTGGGAGACACTGAGCACTCACTTTTCTGGTCACTCTAGAGACCTCACGGGAAAGGTGAGGTCTTCCTGTCACAGGTCCACAAATACGGCCACGATGTACCAGGTGTTATCTTAAGACCTAGAAAACAATTCTCTCTTTACCAGGCAAGAAGGAATTCAGTTCACTTCTAAATCTGGGGGACTAAAGGCTCCGAGAACTCTCAGCCCTGACTTAGAGGAGAGACACAAGTTGTTCAAAGACCACTGCCTGATGAGCTCCCACCACCGGCTCCCCCGCCCACCTCCGTGTACCCACTGTACCCACTGGGGCTATCCCAAGCCTGGAGAGAGCAGGGAGCTCATGTCGGCTGTATCAGGAACAAGAGAGGGCAGTGTGCTTCTCTCTTTTCGACGGTTAACCCTTGATGTGGAATCAGATCCCACTTCTTTCTGAACCGGAGGGAAGGAAGTCTTTCGAGGAACCAACTTCCAATTACATTACTTTTTCCTCTGCTAGAAGACTAACCCTAATATTCATAAAAGCCAACTACCAGGCAAGCTAATACGGTACTTTAAATTACTATATATCGGGGCGCCTGGGTGGCACAGCGGTTAGGCGTCTGCCTTCGGCTCAGGGCGTGATCCCGGCGTTATGGGATCGAGCCCCACATCAGGCTCCTCCGCTATGAGCCTGCTTCTTCCTCTCCCACTCCCCCTGCTTATGTTCCCTCTCTCGCTGGCTGTCTCTATCTCTGTCGAATAAATAAATAAAATCTTTAAAAAAAATAAATTACTATATATCTACCATCCAACAATCCCACATAGACTCAAAGTCATCGATACCTGGTTAAATCAACAACAAAAGGCTAACTATGAAATTCTTAATTCAGAGATCCATGGAGCATGGCGTTTTACATGCTATGGTTTCTGAGGTTTTTGTTTATTACTTGAGAATCCCAGCAACAGTACTACCAGACAACAGTCCTTAGTCTCCTAGAAAGGAACATAAGCATTTTATCATCCTCTCATTTTAAACATGATGCCACCTGTCTCTTCTGGCTCCAATGAAATAAGAAAGTAGTAAAATGGGGTATGACCGGAACAAAAGATTACTGGCAAAATGAGCGCATAAACAAAACCTTTCCTCTGTTGATTTATTGCGATCTGTTCTTCCATTAAGTTAATTACAAATCAATAAATGTGTAAGCAACCTCGATTCTGGGAGCAGACTGTTTTAAGTGACCGCACATTTACCAGAGATTTCAAGCGGACAGAAGAAAAAGGTCAAATACACAGCCCAGTAACTCACTCACTCCTCTCAAGCTGATGCAGGGGGCTGTCATAGCTACAAAGATGCCACCACGTATGTAGGACGCTTTAGCTCGATCATGAAGACTTTTTCATAATCTCACTTCTGTCCCCCAGACCTGTGAGTTCCGCAGAGCAACAACAGGGTATTAAAATGATAACCCAACTTTAATTGAGAAGAGCTGAGACGTGGGGAGGGAACCGGGAGACTCGAGTGCTCGCAGGTATAATCCTGAACCGTGTTTCAGGAGACAGAAGAGGTGGATGGTAAAGAATGGGTTTTGGGTGGAGCCACGCTGCCAGGTTTGAACCCTAGCCACCACTTACTAGCTGGAAACTTTGAGCAAATTCCGTAACCATTCAGAGAGTCGGAGTGGTGGTAAAGATTACCTAAGACTCTCCATGGGCTGTGTCTCCGTGGCCAACACCACGAAGAGAACTCGAATGCCCACCGTTTTCCATGGCAAGGACAACAGTGGTGTTACAGGCACCGGAGACAGCGCCCACCCATGCTAGAAAGTCAGGTGAAAGGTCATGTTCAAGTTCATAACTGCCAATCGAGGATTTCTACTCAGCTAGAGCACCTGCTACCAAACTTACATTTTATTTGGCATCGAATCCATCTCACAGAAATGCAGAAGTATCAAAGTGGGGCAAACAGGCTGGCGAAAAATACCAACTACGGACCATTTGGTTTTAAACATTCCGTTGTGTGTGTGTTTAATCGCAGCATTGGGGTTTTGCTTGTTTGTTTTTGTTCCTAAGCCCTCAAACTATCTTTTAAAGATGGAAAATAGTTCTCTTTAAGGTTACAACTAGCACACAAAGAACCTTGGCTACTCACTCCTCTCCTCCTTGGCACCCACTGACCACCGCCAGTAACCCCTCCGCCCATGGTTCAGGTCCTGGAGAGCAGAGTCTTTGAAGGCACTGGTTCTAGAATAAGATCACAGTTGGTAGCACCCCTTTGAAGTCCGTGCTGAGGAGGGAATGTATGAGCCCCACAATCCTCATCACTCTTCTTGCCATGGACCAGCTGCCTGATCCTTAGCTGTTCGGATTTGCCCGCTCTCCCTTTAAACACAGAAGTGCTCACCAGGTAAATTCACCTGTCCACCCAGTGTGGTACCTAGGATTGCCCAGGGGAATGGGGCAAAGGCCGCATTCGGTGGATAGAAACATCTGCTTGGTACATAAAGTTATCCTTGAACGGCTTTGGAATAATGTATTCCATGATACTGAGGAACGCATCTTTTAATTAGTAGGAAAGTCTACGTGGGAAGTGGGAAATCTTGTACCAGTTGTATGTGACTTGGTAGCAATAAAATAGGGATAAAAATAACCACGACCTCATGGTGTAAGGAAATGATGAAGATGATGACGATGAAGATGGTGATGATGATGATGAGTGCTTACTGTGGGCCAGGCACAGTTCTAAGCCATTTCCACGAAATAAAGACAACAGCAAAATTCAAAAACACTGGCCATGACCATGATTTCTAAACTTTGCGTTTAGCATTTGACTCTCTTTCCCCCAAACAAAATCTTACTCAGAACAGCATATAAAACAAGAACAGAAGCAGAGGGGGAAATAAATGGCAAAAGCAGAGCTGCTCTATGTGTAGCTGGGGGGAGGGGACCTGGCTGCTGGGTCCCCCGTTCCACACTGGGCATTCCTGCCACCCCTGGCTAGCCCCTGGGCACCACCCTGGGGTCCTGCCACTCCTGAGGACACGGCTGCAAACTTGCAGTCTTTCTGGTGAAGAACCACAACAATGTCTGAACTAATCTTGACAGTTAATGACCCAGGGGCTGGAAAGAGGCAAGACGGGCCCGGAAAAACGTGGGGTACACATCCCCTCCTCAAGCGCCCGGCTGCCAAAGGTATGCTGAAGATTTTGAGCTGCTCCTCCAGTGGGCGGGTCTCCTCTGCTTCCTCTTTCCTCCTCAGCCCTGGGGCCTCAGGGCATTGCACCAAATCAACTTGGGTGCCACTTCCCTGTCTGATATTCCAATTCTGACAGTGTCTTTCCCATCATATGGTGTGCAGATGTTTAGTTCATGATTCTCAATATCCAAACACTTCACAAAGAATAAAAATGGCTACCAGAAAATTCTTTCCATCCCTACCACTCTCTATGGGCTTCCTCTGACTGCTGTCCATTTGGTTTTTATTGTCCAGTGTGACTTCTTAGCACTTGCTATTATCTCAGAAGTGAACCTGGGTCTCTCCCTTTCCAAAAGAGGGGTAGGTAAAAATAACTTGCCCCCATCCTACCTTTGGCAACTGACTTAAAATTCACCCCTGCCCCCAAACACCACCCCTAAAGAAGGGAAACTATGCTCCTAAGTCCTCAGAGGTTATGGGTTATGTTTTGGAGGGAAAAAAAAAAAGTTTTCCATAACCCAATCCTTGAATTACATTTTTCCACTGCTGCACACCAACTGCAGTCCCCATAGGCTGGAGCTGAGGAAAGAATTCTCTGGGCTCACAGTGCTGGCACACCTTGAACTTGATGCATTGGAATGAAAAATTCCTGGCCGTGAGGGTAAGCCCAGAGTAGGCATCTTTCTGCCTCCCAAACCAGCTTTCTTCTGCTGAGGCCTACTCCATTTCCAGCTTTGCTTTCCCTCCCAAAATAAGGCAAGGAGAGAGGGGAAAAATCACATCATAAAAAGTTCAAACGAATACACCCACAGGAAATATTTGGCTAATTCTATAATAATTCAAGGTGCAGAAAGGTTGAAAATGAGTTCATTTTCCAAACTTTTGAGAGTAAGTCAATCATAGAATTCTAGACTGGGAGGGGCCTTATGGATCAGCTACCCCAACATCCTCATCCTCTGAGGACATGGAAGCCCAGAGTGGCTGTGGCTTCTAGGCACAGGGTTCTGGGCAGAATGAGGTCTAGAACTCATGTCCTGGCTCCCAGAGCGGCACTGTTTCCACCACACCCAACAGCTCAGGTGTGAATCAAAAGTTCCTGCTGGGACGGAGAACCCCAATTAATAAGCAGTCCTGGCACCTGCCAACTTCCCATAAATGCTGCAGTACCTCGAGCCCCAACTCTGTGTTTGTGAACAGGAAGAACGCTCCCCAACTTCACCAGTAGGCTCACACCCCTGCGGTGGTGGCCACCAGACAACACGCAACGGGAATGTGCTCAACACTGAGAAGCTGCTACGTTCATCTTCCTCTGTTCATCTTCCTGCTCGGAGCTGGGACTGCCGGCTGAAGACAGGGAAGGAAAAGGGCCTTCACCTCTACCCCAGCTACGAACGCAGAAAGCAGAGACGCCCCGACACGGGGGGGGGGGGGGGCGCCCCCACCTCAGCGCCCATACTTGAGGGCGCGACTGTACCATTCTGTGCTTGGTGACATTTTTGTTCAAAAGCCAGTTTTCTCTGTTGTTCAGCAAGTCTTGACTGCTGCGAAGGTGTGGGCCACATCCTCCACCAGCAAAGCGCGAAACCCATCAACTTCCCCCCCCCCTCCCGCAACTCCCCAGACAACAACCAAGTTCTCAGAGGGGACACTGAGAAGGGGACACTGCCGCTCCTCGGAGACAGGGCCCGACCCCCCCCCAGCGTCTGCCTGTGCCCCCCCACCCCGTACCAGTCCGCAAGACGGGCTCCCCCCTCCCAGGAGCCTGTCCTCCCCGCCTCGGCAGGTAGCTCACAGCCACGACCCAAACAGCTCTGCCTCCCGCGGGCATAGTTCCTATTCAGGTGCGATGCGACCCCTGTCCCCGACTGCAGCGCAAACCCTGCCGGGGGTGTTTGGGGGTGCAGCCCGTCCCCCCCTTGCCCTGGGGCTCTCCCGGACCTCCCCACCCTCAGCGCCGACGGCCAGCGGAGGAGAGAGAGCCCCAGGCTGACCGCCGGCCCCCGCCCGCTCCTGCCCGCCCCGCCCCGCCCCGCCCGTTCGCCTGCCCGGGGCCCACCTGCGGCGGGGGCGCGAGGACCCTCTCGTTCCCGCGCCCGCGCCCCCGGGGCGCTTCTCCGCGCCGCCATGCCGGCCGCGCTCTGCGGACGGGCGCGGAGCCTCCCCCGTCGGTCAGTCAGACGCCGTGGCCGCCCGCTGGCGCCGGGGATCCCTTCCCCGCGGCTGGCAGGCTCAGGAGGCTCGGGGTGGGGACGTCGGTCCGCGTTCCCGCCCCAGGAGCCCGGGGGCCGACTGACGCGCTGGGCCACCAATAGCAGGCCGCGGCGCAGGTGGGCGGGGACTGGGGCAGAGATGGGCGGGGCCTCCGCGCACAGACGGGGTCCGCCGCGGCTCCGCGTGCTGTGCGGGGCGTGGGAAGCTGCTACTCGGGAGACGTCTTGGGAATGCCGCCTGGACGGATCCGGCGATCTCCCTGGCACTTTACATCGAAAGTTCATTGAATGGGAAACAAAGAAACCTGGTGGGTGGGATGATGAGGGAGAGGGACTCGTGCCTTTTTCCGAGGGTACGGAAGGATTCCCATCTCTGGCCGGGACATTAAGCCGCTGGTGGGTCACGGCCATGGGAGGGCGAGACTGGATCCAGATGTAGCTCCCGGCCCAGGGCCTCTTCCACTAGACTGGGCAAATTTTTTGATCTTTATTTTCCCCTAGGTCAGCAGAATGGGGTTACGCTTACTCAGAAGTCACTCACACAGAAGTCACTCACAGTTTACTTTAGGAGCCGGAATCTGTGCGTTATTGACAAAATTAATCCTCTGATAAAATTGTTTATCAAAAGGAAAAAATAAACAGCTCAACAATAAAAAGGCGCTCACAACAAGGTTCTTTTGCCCCTGATTTTCTATTCAGAGGGATCCTTTTTCAGAAGAAAAAGGAAGAAAACAAAAGTCCTGGTGAACACTTCCTTTTTTTCCAATATACACAGTTCCAGAGAGAAATAGACTTGAATGTGGCAAGTTTGGACACCTTTTGAAACAAATCCCATAACTAAAGAAAGATGTAGAAAACATCGCAATTTTAGGTGGCCCCAGTATAGTTTGGGCAATGTCAAGGGATGGAATCACCTTCTCTTTTTCTGAATCTCAGAGCAGAGGATCATAGGTCTTTGGCAACTCCGTAAAATTCCAACAGCAACAGCAATTAATTTAATGCTGGGCATTTACTGACAGCTGACATCAGGCCAGGCACTCTGAGAATTCTTTTATGTTTTACTTTACATATTATTTCACTTAAACCTCACACCTGCCCATGATGTGGGCACTGCTACTATCTCCAGTGTACAGACAAGGAAACTGAGGCTCAGTAAATGCTAATGCAGAAGTTGAAACAAGATCTGATCTCTCCACCACCCCACTACTCTGCAACCCACGATTCAGAAAAGATAATAAAAATGTTCCCAAACTCTGCTGCATGTTTAGAAAAAAACCCTTTTATCCAAATCAAATGTGAACATAGAGGGATAGTTTTCTGCAGCCGTAAACCATGACTTGCGTGTATTGAGCCATGTTACTCATACAAAGTAAATGGCTTAAAATTGCTGTGCCTAATTAAACCTAAACAAGGTTATGAGCAGCGATGAGTAAAATTGTCTATTCTAGAAGCTGAAAAGACCAGGACTAATTTCTTGCGGTATGATAAAATAAAATGTACCAAAGTCCTTTAACCACAAAACAAATTAGCCAGTAGCCTTGTCCCCCTCCGACAAGATAATATTTATGAACACAGCAGTTTGGACTCAGCCTGAAATCCTTTCAAATAATTCACGGTCAGGGTTTTGTGGTTTGCTGTAATGTTCATTGTTACTCCAAAAGCTGAAGTGGGAGGCCTCTTAAAATGGTACTGTACTTACAGACCTAGACCTTGGAGCCAGACTGCCTGGCTTGGCTGCATACTAGCCACACGGTCTTATACAATTATTTAATCTTTCCATGCCTCAGTTTCCTTATCTGTAAAATGGAGCTCCTATGAGTACCTTCCCCATGGGATTGTTATGGGGATGAAGTGATTAAATATGTCCAAAACCCTTAGAGTAATGCATGGCACATTATAAACACTATATAAATATTAGTCAAAGGATGCGACTATGCTTAGAGATTTGGGCTTTCTGGTCTACCCATGTGTGATTTACTGCATGGCTTAGCAAAACAAACCAAAAATGCCCCATAAATATTAAATCATAACTCCCCATTCTTCCCCTTCCCTCATCCCCAGCTCCTAACAGCCATCATTCTACTTTCTGTCTTTGACTACTTTCTGAATTTGACTACACTTGCTACCTCATATAAGTGGGATTGTGCAGTATTCGTCTTTTTGTGACTGGCTTATTTCACTTAGCATAATACTGTCTTTACAGTTCATCCATGTTGTAGCCCATGTCAGAATTTCCTTTTTTTCAAGGCTAAATTCCACAGACATATGTATATCTCACACTTTGTTTTTCCATTCATTCATCAATGGACACTTGGGTTGCCCCCACATTTTAGCTATTGTAAATAATGCTGCTATGAACATAGGTGTACAAAGAACTATTTCCGAGTTTCTACTTTCAACTCTTTTGGGTATAAACCTAGAAGTAGAATTGCTGGGTCATATGGTAATTCTGTGTTTAACTTTTTGAAAGACAGTCACACTATTTTCCATAGCAGAAAACACTCCCACCAACAGTGCATAGGATTCCAATTTTTCCATATCCTTGCCAGCACGTCATTTTCTATTCTTTTAATAATAGCCATCCTAATGGGTGTGAGGTGATTAGGGACACTGAGTATCTTTTTATGTACTTATTAGGTATTTGTAGATCTTCTTTGGAGAAATGTCATTTAAGTTCTCTGACTATTCATTGTTGCAAACATTATGCCATCATTGTTGATATCCATAAAAATTAAAACCTGAGAAATCCTTATCTCTTTCTACTTCCCTTTTGCATTGTATCTGAGCATATGTTGCTTCTTATTTATATGAAGTCCCTGAAGTACTACAAAAATCTTTACTCCAAAATCAAGTAGGGTCAGTTTTTTTAACAGAGGAAATGTGAAGAGGTTACTAGGTGGTGGTGATGATGATGATGATGATGGCAGAGTTTAACTGAGCACTTATGAAGTGCTCTGTTAGTGCTCTTTATGTATTAATTAATTCAACCCCTCATTTGAGATATATACTAGTATTATTTCCAATGTGCAGACAAAGGCACTGCGTCACTAGCACTAGGTCATTCAGCTAGTAAATGGCAGCCTGGCATTTGAACCCAGCCTCCAGGGCCATATGGAAAGTATCCTCTAAAAAATAAAAATAAATAAATAAAAATTTTTTAAAAATCACTTCCCCTGAACTCAATGATTCCCTGAAAGCTATATCGGATCTTCTTCCTGAATGAGCTGAGCCTAGGAGAACCATGGTCTACCCTGCCACCTGCCAGTCTGGACCCCGTTGAGATGTCCCATGTCCCCCATCGCAGCATGAGGGTGAGTAAATGCTGTGAGGACAGACACTAGTGTGAGCCAAGGCCCAAGCTGTCATTGCACAATCATGCTAAGAAATCCAGAGGATCGAGGTAGGAATGGGGAAGCCAAGGTGTGACACTTAACCAGGCAGAGAAGCCAGGAGAGTCTTGAGGGATGGGCCAACATGGCAGGAGCAGAAGCAGGCTTGAAGAGCCTGGAAGCCGTCCAGGGGTCACTGGCATAGCTCCTGTGACTCCCCCCAGCTGGGGCCTTTAAGCTGTCCAAGCGGGGCCTCCTGCTGTTAGTTCGCAAACTGACGGGCTACACAGAAGGCAAGGAGAGACCTAAGGAAGAGGGAGGCCACTCCAGCTTGGTAGGTGGCACTTTTAATAGGTAAGGGAACTCACTTACGAGGCTTGTCTTGGGCAGCTGCAAGACGATTAGATCTCTGCACCACCTGCCAAATCTTAAAAATGTATAAAGAGGGCTTAATTGGGTTCAGTCACGCATATGATCCAGATGGTATCAACAACACCTTCCTCTCTCCAGGCTATGTCCTTGGAACAGCTCCCACTGTGGGACTGGTGGGCAGAACGCACATTCCAAGGACTGGGTGTGGGGTGGGAGCCTCCGACTGCCCAGGTCAACCAGCAGTTACATTCTCTTGATGATCTTCTCTAACAAATGGTACAATTCAAAATGTGTCCACTGTGAAAATAACATCAATCAACTAAATTACAACACAATCCTATCAGTCATTTATACCTTAGTATTGATAAACCTTGGATCTTTCTGACAGCAGATGTTGATAAGGAGAGTGCCAAGAGAGCCTAAGAGCTGGCTAATGGGATAAAGGAGGTCAGCTGAGAGCTGTAAAGGGAACTGAAAGATGAAGGGGTGGCGTGCGTGGAAAAGAACTTCATGATTTTGTGTAGGTCCAGAACAGAGCTTAGCATTTCCTTATTTTATTATTTTTAGCAAATTCGATGGCTTCACTCTTCCCCAAATCTGACACCTGTCCTGCTGCTGTTTGGGTAGAGCTGTGTTTGCTTACCACCTCTGGCCTTTTACCTAGGTGTTTGCACTACCTGGTGGGCTTTTCCTCTCCTTTCACCTGGCTAACTGGAGTGGTCTTTCCCGAGCCTGCTCCAGCCTGCTCTCCGTTGGGAAGCAATTCCGGACCACCCAGGAGCAGTTAGCAACCCAGCTCCACCCTCCTGTGCATTCCTGCTGTTCCCACAGCACCCAGTGTGCTGGAAGCTACTTGTCTGAGTTCTCATCTCTCTCCACACTTGACTGTGAGCAGTCAAGGCTGGGGACGTAGATCCGTGTCCTCTGGATCTTCTGCTCAATGTCTGGTGAACACTGAATGAGTGCTTGCAGAACGCAGCGTATGGGAATCCTGCCTTTCTTCAAGCGCTCACCAGCCACTTGCTGCTTCATCACTAGGCTGAGTCTGCAGACAGATTCCTTCTCTTTCTGTACACACGGGCTCTGAGCACTCAGATGTCTTTGCCAATGAATGTGCACTTCCTCCTTCATGCCTGCTAAGGTTTTTAAAATTGCAGGGACAACAGGAGCCTTGCCACATGAAAAGACAAATGAAAAAACAAAGTCTCTGTATAATTTGAAGACTAAGTAAAAATATATGGAGAGTCACAATCTCTAAAACTTTTGGGTCTTTTACTGGGCTTGCAGCTCTGATTAACCAACAAAGCATTTTTATATATATATATATATTTAGTTAAAGAGGAACAAACAAACTGTAGCCTTCGTGGCTTTGTCTACCCCACCCTATCCCCATTTTTAGAAGTAAATCAAGGAGTACAGAAAAAAATCAGAATGCTCTTTTTCTCTGACTCATTGATTTTTTAGGATACCTGGGCAGACTGACTCCATTAGTTAACTGCTTTTCTAGCCTCAAATTTTGCTTCAGGGGTGACATCTAAGAGAGAGCAGCTGGTGGAAGAGAGTGAATCTTAGAACCATCTAGGTCTGGCTCCCACTGTTGATTACTTGAATGATAATGGGAAATCACTTATCCTTTCTGCATCTCAGGTTTTTTTTACTGTAAAAGGAATAGAATGTACTGAATGATTTCTCAGACCCTATCTAACCCTATAATTATGATTCTGAGATGAGCGTTTGCTTGAACAGGTTGGTTTAAAAACGTGTGGTGTATCTCAGTGATTATGTATCAGGCAGCAAATAAAACTCATGATATCAAAAATATTGAATGACACTAGAAAGACTCATATTTGTTTTTGGGGAGAGGGAAAGAAATGTTCTTTCCTCCTGGAGGGAGTTGCTGTTATGTGGATTAGAATTACAATGGGAACTTCTGCAGCCTTTATGTCATTATGAGGAAAGCTCCTGATATGGACATGTATCTGGAGGAAGTGGAAATGAGAGCCCTATTACATTAAGCTCCGGATTTAGCCATACCCAAAGCAGTAATACTCCTGTGAGCCAAGTAACTCCTCTTCCTCCCCTCGACCAATTTTTTTAGCTTAAGCCTATTTAAGATAAATTTCCCATCAGTTCCAAGTGAAATAATACTAGGATAGTGTATGCAGCCAAGTTGTGTAGAAAAAAATACTTATTTACAGAGAAGTGTTGGAAGAATAAATCCCAAAATACTAATAGTTGTTATCATGGGTAATAAGATTAAAGACTATTTTTTATTTTCTTCTGGATAGTTTTCAGTATTTTCTAAATTTTCCAAAATTATATATGACTGGTATAATTGTTAAACCTTATTTTAACACATGATCCCTTAAGAAACCGCAGAGACTTTTCTGTGTTATAGAGAATCTTGCTCCTTGTTTTGACCCTTTTATCTGAGGTTCAGTTTTGATACACTATTGATGTTTCTTGTGGAACTGGTCACCTCTCAGGCCCTAAATTCTGTAATGGGGTGGGCAAACTTTCTGTAAAGGGCCAGGTAGTAAATATTTGAGGTTTGTGAGTTACAGACTCTTCATGGCAACCACTCGACTCTGCCATCGTGTCGTGGAAGAAGCCCTAGATAACTGGTAAATGAATGAGCATGGCTTTGTTCCAATAAAAGTTTATTTAGAAACACTGAAATTCACATTTTATGTAATGTTCACAGGCCACATGATATTATGCTTCTTTTTATTACTTTCCAACCTCTTTTTTTTTTTTTTTTTGAAAGAGAGAAAGTGTAGGCACGTGTGAGCGGGGAGAGGGTAAGGGCCGGGGAAGAGGGAGGGAGAATCTCAAGTAGACTCCCTGCTGAGCGGGGAGCCCCACGCGGGGCTCAATCATGGAACACTGAGATCATGACCTGAGCTGAAATCAAGAGTCAGAGGCTTAACAGACTAAGCCACCCAGGCACCCAGTTTTCAATCATTTATAAATGTAAAAACCACTATCAACTCACAGGCCGTACAAGGACATGTGCCAGGCCACCTTTGGTCTGTGGGATGTAGCTTGCTGACTCTGCTCTATAATATTGGGATCCCTGTCATCACACAAGCTTTTGCTGCAATTTGAGTTTCATTAGGAATGATAATCCTGCAACGTCTGGCATGGTTTGTCAGCAAGCCTTGTAGGTTTGGGAGTTGATAATGATGTCTGTGTGTCGGTGGGCATTGATGTTCTTCCCTTTTGCTGAGATGCTTAGTGGAATCTTCCTGCTTTCTCATCCTATGTTAGAGGCGGCACTCCCTCTCCTCTGCTCAAGAAGCAGCCAAGTGGGGGTTTTGGAGTAGTCAAGCCCTATTTTGGAATCTGAAGTTGAAGCTGACAGAACTTAAAAGGATTTTTTGCTGCCACATTAGCTTTCTACCCTATAAAAGCCCCTAAGTGGGATCAAAAATATTAAGTAATGACCAGCCAATGGCAATTTAAATGTTGAAAAGAATATTCCACTTGGGAACCTTTGTGAAGTTTCGTTTTAAGAAGGAAAGGAAAAGTAAAGGGGTTTATGTTGATTGCGATCTTGGTGTGTCAGTGAGGAATGTTTCCAGCTATGACTAACAACACACTTAAATTACAGTAGATAAAATGAATAAGAGTGTCAGGTCACAGGAAGTCCAGAGGCAGGCATTGTTGTGTTGGTTCCGCTTCTCAATCCTATGACTCTCGTGGTCCTTCCGACATGAAAGCTGTTGAAACTCTAGGCATTGTTCAAATTCAGGGAAGGAGGAAAGGGAAGAGGCAGCACCAGCTACATGTATCCTTCCCAGAAGCCCCTAGCAGACAACTGGGGCTTGTGACATTGTATAGAATGGTGTCGAGCAACTGCCCTGACTGCAGGGGAAGCTGGGAAAGTAAGATTGAGCTTTTTCAGCCTCTGTGCTATGGTGGGGTGGGGGGTGGGGGAAGGATGGCAATAGAGAAGGGAGTTAGGAAGAGCATAACATATATGTCATGTTGGCATATGTTAACATATGTTAAGATGGCAGGACATATGTTAAGATGGCGTAATGTATATATAGTGCTGAAAATAATCCCAATGGCGGACAAAGCTATTTTGCCCTACACCAGTGGAACAGTCTACTCAAGGAAGCATGGACTTCAAGTGTCCCCTGCACTCTGGTATCCTCAACTCCTAGCACACTGCAATCACTCAATGAATATTTGTAGAATGAGTGAACAAACCAGCCAATGACAAGAGCTCTTGGAAATTCATTGTTGGTATAATTTATCCTCTTTTGGACCACACACCAACAAAGAATCCTTCAGTTTACTCATGCCCTGCAATCCTCCACCAGGGTTTAAGGCTGCGCGGTCTGATAGAAGGCCCTTTCACATAGCTCCACCAGCTGCCTCTGCCCATAATTTAAACCCTGATGAAATTCTACCTGCTCACGAACACAGTGAGAGGAGGTACACTGCTTCTACCATCTTGCCCAGTTCAGAATGGAGCTTATGTCTGGCTACCCGGAGCCAGAAATCATGAGACGTATTAAGATAAAGAGGATACGATAAGGGCAGGCGCGGGGGTGGGGAGGGCGGCACCACAAATCTTCATTCAGCCCTTCTTCCTATGTCCCAGACACTATGCTGGGGATTTACATATGATTATCCACACTTTACTGATGAGTAAGAGAGAGCTCACACAATTAAGTGCAAGCTTTTGAGAAACATCATGGGTTGAATAAAACAAGATTTAAAAAAAAATTCAATTACCAAAAGCCAAAAACTTGCAGACAGTTAACAGCAGCAGGTTGCCCGAGTGCATTAACACTTTTACTGTGAAGTGACCAGAGGAATTTAAAAAGAAGGACACAGAAAATCAACGCAGAAATACCAGTAGGCAAAAAACTGCATCACAGTTTTGGACAAGAGAAGGTAGATGGAAAAGGGATAACTGAACAGAGAAAGCTTCCCCCTAAATACCCGCTATAGAGGAGACCAACAAGACTAGCTAATAAGAATCTTGATAATATGTATCAATTGATTATTATGTTTCTGCCACTTCTTAATGCTCTATGTGCAGCATCTCATTTAATCCTCACCAAACCCTCACAAAGTAGGTGAGATCGTGATCCCTCTTTCACAGATGAGGAACCTGATCACAGAGAGATAAGATGCTTTGCAATTGGATCCATCAGAGAATAAGAAAGAATTCTTGGAAATTAAAAATGTGATAACCCAGGGGCGCCTGGGTGGCACAGCAGTTAAGCGTCTGCCTTCGGCTCAGGGCGTGATCCCAGCGTTCTGGGATCGAGCCCCACATCAGGCTCCTCCGCTGGGAGCCTGCTTCTTCCTCTCCCACTCCCCCTGCTTGTGTTCCCTCTCTCGCTGGCTGTCTCTATCTCTGTCGAATAAATAAATAAAATCTTAAAAAAAAATGTGATAACCCAAAGGAAATATTCAACAATGCCTGGCCCATAGTAAAAATTCAATGAAGGTTAATTGTTTGGGACCATTTACTTTCTGGTTTCCATTCTTGGTTTGTGATCTACCCTTAGGTCCAAGCCAGAGCACCCTTTTTATATAAGATTTTATTGGACAGAGGGTAACATTTCAGAACCTTGGATTACTAAAACCCTAATTTAGATTAATCTAGATCTCTCCTTTAAAGAGAATGGACACTGAAATGAAGAGAGGCAAATCAGTTTTCCTTAGGTCATACAAACACTCAGTAGGTACAACCAAGAATGGAGCTCTGGTCTCTGGCTCCCAAGTTAATGGCCCTCTATCTGCTTTTTCTCCGTTTGGCACTACAGTGGACACTGGGGTGGGTAAGCTGAGCTCCTTCTTTCAGGAATGTCCACCTCTCCCCAGGTCCATGTTGTGTTAAACAGGACACAAGGCCATTAGAGCACACTCATCTCTTCGGGTCAAGAAAGGGCCAATGACCTGCACAAAACCAACTGAAGCCTTCCCTGGGTTTGGAATATGGACATTAGAATAAAGAAGTCACTTTTCATTAGGGCTGGTATAGGAAAGCAGGAAAAATCTTTTTCCTTCACTCATCTTATGTTCTCTAGCTGGGGTCCTGTAAATTAGACAGGCAAAAGGCAGATTAACATGAGAAAAAATGAACCCGTTTATTCACATACGCATTGCGAACACATATGGGAGCACCCAGCGATAAGTAACCAAAGGAGGTGGTTGGAATTTGGGCTTATACACCATCTGAGGCTAAACAAAGGGAAAGGGGCTTGGGGCTTCTGGGCAAAGGAGGCAAGTTATGGAAAGGTGACGAGGAAAAGTACAGCAGACAAGGGTGGTTTAGTAGGGTTTGTTATGCAGATTTAAGTTGGTGCCTTCTTCACTGTAAGAGAGCTAAGATCCACCTCCTCCTGGTATAGGAGAGGATACATCCTGACAAACAGAAATTTCCTTTATAGATGTAAGTTTCCTTTACAAAAGGATAACTTGTGTCCTGTTTTTAGAGCTTTTACTGCATCTGCTGACTGTCAAAGGTCTTTAGCTCAAAATAATCCATATGCCAAGGAGGCATATTTGGGGGTGGCATGTTCTGGTACCTTCACTTGTTAGGATCTGTGACAAGGGTGGCCTTATGTAGCCATCCTTCTGTTTGAAGTGTGACATCAGGCCAACCCAGGCGATGGAAAGAGAGACAGAGAGCCTTGATAACACCAAGGGAAGTCCCCAGATGACAGCTGTGCAGCTGGGCTCGAGATCGATCTGCTTAGCGGGGACAGGAAGCTAGAGGATTCCGGAAGGGAGGGCTGCAGGGAGAGAAAAGGGATTGGTTCTATATGAGCGCATTTGACCATCTGGAAAACAATATGGTAGGCACGTGACAGAGGTGATGGCACGCTTGAAAACAAGCAACATATGGTACGTAGTCCAGCGAACAAAGTAAGGCCGTGAGCTCCAGGAAGAACAACAGGTGTACAAGAAGGGAAGGATCTCTCCCGTCACACTTCTTGGCTCCGCAATGAACCAGACTGACATAGTCCTAATAAGGTTGAAAAAATCATGACATACCATACTGGTGGCATGGGAGGAGATAAAAATGTGGGAAAGAGTAACAGACAGAAATTTTTGTCTATGATAACAGGAAGTCAAAAGATAATGTCTAAAATGATAAACAGCAGAAAAGACATCTTATTTAGAAATGTGAAAAGAAATACCAGAAGCACTAGGATAAGAGTTGAAATTTTAGAGCAAGAAGCTAGGGAGTTTTGCTGTTGGTACAAGCTTTTAAAAACCATACGTGCTCACTGTTAAGATACATAGTATGTGACATAGTACAATATATACATGGTGGACACATATATAGTGTTAAACAGAAAGTCATAGACCCAAAGTAGAGTCACTTATGTTAGGCCATGTCATAAAGCTGGGGCTTAATATCTAAATACAGCTTTAACCTCCCCCAGAAATGTAGTTTTCACTGGTTAGTCAAGAATTTTCTGGTCAGCACCTTAATAAGCTAACCTGTCACATGGGCCCTCTCTAGCCCCCAAAGGAAGATGAGGTCATCCATGTAATAAGACCCTTTTGTCCCCAAAGGAAGGTGACCTCACCCAAAATAATCCTTTTTTCTGTTTACGACTTCCTTGTCCTCACTTTCCCTTTCTGTAGCCCTTCAGAGCTCCCTGCTACTTGCTAGGTAAGACGCTGCCTGATTCATGAAATGATAATAAAGTCATTAGATTTTCAAATTTACTCAGTTAAATTTTTTTTAACAGAAAAAAATGTATATTTATATAAACCATATATACTACTGTTTTATATATATAGGAAATACATATAAATGTATTTTTATTAAAAATGTAAGTTTCAGGGGCACCTGGCTGGCTCTGTTGATAGAGCACACAACTTTTGATCTCAGGGTCATGACTTCAAGCCCCAAGTTGGGCGTGGAGCCGACTTGAAAAAATATATATATATTTAATATAAGCCTACTTTAAAAATATGTATGTGTGTGTGTATTTGTGTATATACATATGCATATATATGTATACATTTCAAAGATGATATATTTTGGAAAAATATAATCAGTAATCCTTGCGAAACCAGTAGTGTGTGTTGTATCATGACCTTCAAAATAAATCAATTATCTTATTGCATTAAAATGAGTCAGCACATAAGCACGAGAACCAAAATACATATGCCTCCTTCAAACAGAAGTCTCTGTGAATACAGAGAAAGGTAACGCTATAGAAGGAAGAAAAGGCAAGAAAAAAGAATTTTTATTAAAAGCAACCTCTCTGCAACAGTACAATGCAAGGGCAGGTCTTTAACCTGACAGTGGGGCTAAAGGGGAGGCAGCCCATGAGCTGGCAGGACTCAGGCTCTGGCCCCAAGCCCTTTAGCACATCATGTTCAAGGGCAGGGCTGAGATCTCAGTACATAACATTTTAAACATCTTAAAAATAATAGCCATGAGTATGTGTGCATGAATTTGTGCCAGGGAAAAACAAAGAGTTTCCATTTTTCAGGAACTCGATATTCTCAGGCCTTCTTTTCTTGCTGCGTGCAGTCTTGGGACTGACTCCCTAACTCTTTCTCTTTTGTTCTCGGCCCTCCAAAGTCCTGCCAATGATGCGTGGGGTATCTGTGATGTTATCAGTTCCGCCTGAAGGCCAAGAGAAGATTCCCGAGTTGTGTGAACCATCAGAGTGGATTACTGCTTGCCTTTCTGCCCAGGCTGGACTTCAGAACCATGACGGGGATAATGTGGGAACCCTCTGGTCTAGATCACCATCTCTAACTACACCGGGAAGAGCTCAACACCCAGGAGACCATATGAGGAGGACAAAAGATCTGGACGAAAAAGGAGGGCCCACACCGTGCAGTGTTGCCCTCATCGTTGTAGGCGACAGAATCCCAATCAGAACTAGCATGTGTTAAAAACAGAATTTATTCCCTCTATTAACTGGGAGGCCCTAGAGGTAGCTCTGGATCCAAGCATAACTGTTTTCCAACATTCAGACAATGTCATGTCATTATTCTTTGTCTCTGTCTGTCTCTCCACATCCAGCCTCATGTGACCTTTAGCACACACAACCAAAAAAGAAGAGTCTCTCTTTCCCAGAAGCCATGGAAATCCTAGAGAATGGGTTGTGATCCCACAGAAGATATCACACACGCACGCACACGCACGCACACGCACGCGCACACACACTTTCCTGAGACAATCACTGCATCACTGCATGGGGCCATCCTAGACATGAGCCCAGGGGAGGGATGGTGGGGGCTCTGGAGTTATCAGCCCCACTAGGTAGGAGAACAACAGGCCCATCTGTTACCAGAGAAGGAGCAAGGAATCATGAACAGGCAAAAACTACAAAAATACCTGTTCCAAAAAAGGTATATAAATAACTGAAGCTTAACTGTGACTTAAGCGTAATCACATATTTAATAGAGTGTTATGCTTGCATAAGTAATTATCACTGCTTACCAGGGCATCCGTGAAATCCATTGCCAGGAACAAGCCTCTATCTTGAGCTCTTTAAATTTTCCCCTCTTGTCGTTCTATTCCTGCAGCCTTTGCTAATGTCCTGTTCATTCTCGTGAAAGCATATTCCAGGCCAGCCACTGGCTCTCCGCTACTAATGCTGTGAACTGAGACTTCTCAGTTCCTCTGCCTGCAGTTGCTTAAAGCACATAGTTGGGCTTCTTTAACTGCATTTCCCTAGCTCTTGCTCTGTCTATTCTTGTGAGCTTTCACGGAGAAACCAGCAAATGCTGGGATACAGGAAAGTCAGCTTTTCTTCAAAGATTTTATTTTTATTTATTGATTTATCTTGGGTAGTGAGGTCACTGGTTTTCTTCTAAGGCAAGGCGATCCTGTGATTTCCCCTTTCTGTTCTTGGACCCGTTATTGCAGATTTCCAGTGGAGGCCGCATAGCGCCCCCGCCTCCCCAACCGGCCGGGCCATTCCTCAATGCCACCCTTCCATGAAGAGGCGGCATCTTAGCCCTCTTCTTGAATCTGAGTGGCTTGTGACTTTGTTGACAACCCACCGCTCAGTGCTGTGGGAGTGATGCGGTGACTTGCTAGACTGTCATGAAAGGTGACGCGGCCTGCCCCTTGTTCGCTGGAATATTTGCACCTGGATGGCCGAGCCGCCCTGTTAGCAGTCGGAACAGCTGCACTGAGGCGCTGGGAGGAAGTCCTGTTACACGCAGAGCCCCCCGAGAGCACTCCCGCCCACAGGCCTCTGCTGTGCTGCTCCCAGCCCGAACCACGTGCCAGAATGAAAGTGCCTTGAGATGCCGTCAGCCCCCAGCCGCCAAGCCACCTCCGCCTGTGAGCCTTCTCAGCTGCGGCCTCAAATGTCACGGAGCAGAGAAAGGTCCCTGCTGCGCCTTTTCCAAATTCCTGGCTCACGATCCATGCACAGAATAAAATGGTGGCGCTTTCAATCACCAAGCTTGGGGTCGTAGGTTAGGCAGCGGTGGTAACCGTACCACCGGGCAATCCCTCTAAGGGCAGACTAAGGACTAACAGAGCCACAAAATTGTCCCATGGCTCTGCCACATCCACAAGGAATCCTTGCGAAGAGTTACCAGAGACACGGATTGTGAACGCTTGGGACGCCGGGGCGCGGGGCTCTGGAAGTCATCTCATTTCACACGCAAAGAAACTGAGGCTGTGAGCTTTGAAGTCAAAAGACAATAGTCCTTTTTGTTAGGGCGCGTGATGCAGCCTAGTGATCTAAATAAGATGTCGGTCCAGGTCGGCTGGAATAGTGTCAAGGAGAGGCAGGTACATTCCCCCAATGCCTTCATCAGAGGACAACTAGAAAGCTCGTGAACCATCTGTGTCCATGCTTCTGTTCTAGTATGTTCAAGAGCCACGCTGGGTAATGCTTTACACCTGGGGCAACCTGGGCCAGAGTCATGAGTTTGCTCTTTGTGCAGGCCGTTTGAATTCCTGGGGCCCGAGATGAGATAAAATGCATACACCACAGGCTGTCTCGGAAATACATTTATCAGTTCATAAAACAGGCTGATGGGGGAGGCCTTGATGACACATGGGCACCATACTAGCTTCATCAGTAGGTCCCGAGGCTCCGGGGGTCAGTCCCTGAGCGTGAACCCTGCTGTCACCCCTGACTCGCTCTGCCACCTGGGGCAAATCACTCAGCCTCCCTGAGTCCCGAGGTCTCCTGTGGAACAGCAGGATCACAATAGTACCTGTCTTGCTGGCATGTTAGCAGGATGGAACGAGGTGTGCAGGTGAAGGACTGAAAGGCAGTCGCATGGCAAGCACTCCGCAATGTGGCTGTAATCACAGGATATGACAACTGTACGGGCGATAGAACCCCGTTCTCACACAAATTGCAGGAATGTCATGGTGAAGAGAGGGAAGCTTTTGATCCAGAGTGCCTGGGTTCAAAGCCTGACTCTACCATGTAGCAGCTAGGAGACCATGGTTAGGTCACTTAACCCTCTTGATGGCCTCAGTGTCTAAGTCTGCAAAATGGGGATGACAGCAGTAGCTCCTCATAGTGTTGTTGGGGGGCTAACCCATGCCAGGCACGTGACCGTCACCCAGTGAATGTTAGCTGTTTTTACTATGACCAGTCCTATGTTTTATATTTTGAAGGCTTTCCTGACTGTTCATAGCTCAGCTATTGCTGTTAGAATCTGAAGGGCTTACATTTAAGACCACAGATGAGGGTAGGGAGGGTGTGGCTCTGGCTTCCATCCTACAGAGGTTTGAGGGTATGAGGCTCCAGAAATACCTTATGTCCTCCCAGATACTGTGTCTAAAATCTCTATGCACACGTTCCAGATTCCACAAGCAGCTAGTTCGCCTCTATCTGCTCCATAGTTCATGGAAGCTATGGCTCTGGCCCCAACCAGCTGCCCTTTGCCACCAAAGCAGCTTGGGCAAACATAAGAGGTGGGTGGGTGGGGCAGGAAAGAGCCCTGATTACCCCGCACTAAAAACAGGGCACAGATAAAGAGCCTGAGGCTGGGTTTATAGCCCAGTAGGAGTGCCCACTGCCGGAGTCTCACCCAGCAGGGCCCACAGGAAACCAGAGAGGAACTGAGTTCACCACACCAGGCACACCATTGGCTCTAACTGGTTCGCTCTGAAGCAAAGTCTTAGAAAACACTTCATCAGCCAAAAGAAGAAAAGCATGGAGCGTAACCGATGTCTGTCCTATTGCTGGCTATCCTTACAGTGAAGCATGGAGATTTTTCTTTCCTTTTCATCCTGAAAAAAATAATAGGCAGGCAGCCAGCCCTCAGTTGAATACTGTCTTTGGGGTTAATTCACTCTCCTTGGAGGTAAACACTAAGTTCATCTGAAGTGTTCTTTTCACCAGGCCTGTTTCTTCAAGGGGCTTCTTTTTCCTTTTTCTCTTTCAAGATGGCAGCTTCAGGGAAGCTGCAGGCACTAAGGGGTTTCCGGGCCATTCCTCCATGTTCTCCAGTATCTCCCCTGCTGAGTGGGTGCTAGCTCGATGCCTTCATGTCCACACCCGCCTGGTGTTTGGGGTGGTGCTGGTGTGCACTGTCCACAGTCCAGGTCCCTGCCTCTTGCCCCGCACTCTGCAGCCATCTGTCCTGCTTGCTGGCCGGCCCACTGCTCCTCCAGTCCGCCCCTGCGTCCTGCCACGTGACCAGCAGAAGGGCCTACGTTGACATAGAGTTTGAGGTACTACTGGAGACTCTATGTCTGGACACTTCCCTCCACCCTCCCAGCACTGCCCTTTCTGTGCCACGTTGACTGCGGCAGGAAGTGGGGCGCTGGCCCCTTCCCTCAGCTGACCTGCAGGAGTAGGGACCTGCATACACACCTCAGCCGGGTGAGGCACTGTGCTCAGCCGTGTCTAATTTGGCCGGATGGACACTGGCTGTGGCCTGAGGCCCCCTGAGGCTTCCGCTCTGAGTGGCATTCAGTCCTTTCCACAGGCTGCACCTGGGGAAGCTGGGCACATGCTCAAGCCTTCTGCTCAGGGATTTCCTGCTCCACTTTTTCTCCCCTGCCTTGATGTTTCTCCTTGTCCTCTGCCCGTGGGACTCTGATCCCAAAAAGCAGCAAAGTCTCTTTCCTTCCCCCACCTTCCCCTTCCCCAGTCTGTTGAGACTTCCCCATTTGGGCCTCATGGGATGCTCTTTTTTCTCCGGGAGGAAAGGCTGCCAGAAAGAGGGGGAGAAAGTGGAGGCGGGGCAGGAGGAGGAGAAGGAGAAACAACCCAGGGGACAGAGAGGAAAATTCTTCAGTAAGCATTTCATGAATAGCTTCTTCGTTACATCACAATGATGGAAACTTTTCTGGTTTTCCAGTTGCTGAGGGAGCCGTCAACAAGCAAGGAGTGACTGGAGCCCTGAGCCGCTTCTGTGTCTTTCTCTTGTGCACCCACGAAAGCTGGGTGGGCGGCTCAAGTGGGGAGATCAGGCCAGCAGCCATTCTGACCTCCCCCGGATAACTATGGGGGTACCTATGGCTCCCCACTCCCCACACCTGGAGGACTCAGCCACAGGGACCCCTCTGTAACCTGAGTCCCAGAAGGAGGAGAGGAATTCCAACCATACCATGGTGTGCTTAAAGGAGGAGAGGGAAGTCATTTAATCCAGATCTTTCCCTTTCAGCCAATGATCAAAAGTAGCTTTTGTGCGAAGCTTCAAAAACTGGATAGTAAAGCATCATCACTCTGTCCTTATCCTGCTCTGCCCCCTCCTCCCCGCAAGCTTCTCATTTATTCTTGTTGTCAGTACAAGCTGTCTCTCCGGAATTTCTAGGACATTCCCCACTCCCAGTCTTCTGGCAAGTGACCCACCAGAAGAAAATTGATAAATAATTGTGTAATGCCTGTTCAATTTCCTCTTTGAGGGGCTGCCTTTCGGTAAGCAGTTACAAGACCAGGAGGGGCTCCCTGGCATTGTTCAGAGCTTTTCAAGTGCCCCTACCTAACTAGAAAAGCTGAATGGAATTGCGTTGGTTGGGATTGTTCAAACTGGCATTGCTATTACGCCATAAAATGACCGCAACAGAGGGCAGGATGTAAGTTCCCGGCCATGAAAAAGCATCCCTAGGATGTTCATCTGTAGTTTCAATACAGCCTAATGATTCATTTCTGATGGGCAAAACACATCTGTAATTTTATATAATATCAGAGCCCATAAAATACTAGGCATGTGGCAATGAATGTTGACATCCTTGGCCACACCCTGTGCCCCCACTGAGAGGATGTTTATAGGTGTTACCTAGGCTGTGACACAGAACCACCCAATTTCCATGCAGGTGTTCACGGGGATGAGGTCCTGCGAACCCACGGAGTCTGGAGCATAGAGACGAAAGTACAGGTCGGACTACACTTTTTCTGGGCATCCTGGTTACCGTCAATCTCCAGTTTGATTTACAATGGAATCCCAATGAATAATTTGTGCAAGTTATTGTTTGTGTATGCAGGAAATATTCAGGACTCTTGCAGCTGTGAATGGGCAGAGCTGTAACTCTGACTGCCATAAACAAAAAAGGGAATTCGTGGCTCATGTTACTAACATTACTAACATCTCGGCGGGGGAGGGGGAGTTTCCAGCTTTAGATATGGCTGGATCTGGTGTTCCAACCACACCAACATCATCCTTTCTCTTTCTCCGTAAATCTCTCTTTCTTTCTCTCTTGTCTCTGTTTCTCATCTCCACATGTCTCTCTACTTGGCCTCAGATTTCAAACAGCTGGGAGTCCCCCACGTGAGTGCTCCAGACTTATTCTTCCTGGCTTGCAACCGCATAGAAAGACACACTTGACCCTGGTACAAAAGTCCCAGGAAGATACAGGCCTGGCTGACTTCACACGCTCATTCTGTGGTACAAGGATGGAGTACTCTTGTCGGCTTAGAATCGGTCACCTGCCCACCACTGTCATCCAGGTGGAGGAGAGGGAGGGCCAGGTCTATGGAATGGGTTTCCCAGGGGAGTGAAGAGTTCTGTTGCCAGGATAGGCAGGGAAAACGAGAGATGTCCACTGCAGATGTCTAAAGAAAAATGTGTCTATTTCTAATTTTAGGTTCTGGGTTCAGATGTTCTCAACCAACCCTTCTTATGTGTGTATGTGTGTGTTCTTCATAAAGAACCCATTGAAAAATGATTATAAAGAAAACACTGGACTCTGTCTGAACAACAGAGTCAGGATTCTAGAAGGCTGTTAGAGGATATTATCCTGGACGATCCAGCAGAGAAGCCCAGATAAATAAACATCAGATACCAAAGTGAATGCAATGATAGTGAGGGGCAGATTTTCTAAGGAAATCTCTGAGAACTAGCTCAGGATTCTTGGATCCCGTGGGATAATAGAAAATATGTATATTAGTCTCTGCCCCTGCTTCCTGGCACAGAGCTCCTAAATCCCTTGTAATTTCCTAAGTGATAAGAGCATTAGAAACATCTTTTGTTCTCATGTTTGGTCTTTGTACCTGGTTCTTGACACAGGGTACCAAATCCTTCAGAATTTCCTGGGTGGCAGGAGTGTCTTTTGTTCTCATGAAGTGACTCTGGTGAGCTCCTGGACAGCTCCTGGATGGGGGCTAGTCACCAGAAAGACCATGATCAGAAGCTTGGAATTTTCAGCCCTGTGCTCCATTCTCTAGAGAGAAGAGAGGGGCTGGAGATGGTGTTAATATTGATCATGGCTATGCGAGGAGGTTGCCATAAAAATCCCAATAGTTTGGGGTTCAGGGGGCTTCCACACTGGGAGCGTGATACACCCCAACTTCACAGGGACAGAAGCTGCTTGTGCTCAGGACCCTCCCAGACCGCACCCTCTATTTCTTCATCTGGCCATTCATCTGGCTGTTCATTTCTGCTCAGGTCATGATCTCAGGATCCTGGGATCAAGACCTAAGTCGGGCTCCATGCTCAGTGAGGAGTCTGCTTAAAAGGGTTCTTTTTCTCTCTCCCTCTGCCCCTCCCCCAGCCCATGTTATCTCTCTCTCTCTCAAATAAATACATTTTTTAAAAGGCTACCCCAAGCCTTAAAATATCATAATAATGAGGCTATCCATGAAACCACCCCCAAATCCAGAAACTGAACATCACTACACGTAAGAAGTGTCCCTCATGCTCTTTCCAAATCCCCACAACCATTCCCCCAAAGTACTTCTGTTCCGTCTTCTGACAACAGATTAGTTTGACTTGTTTTAAATCTCTCATAAATTCATACAGTAGACTCTTTTTTGAGTGTCTGGCTTCATTCCCTTGCATAACGTTGGGTTTTTTAAAGTCATTTCTATGCTCAGTGTGGGGCTCAAACTCATAACCCCGAGATCAAGAGTCACACGCTCTGTCGACTGAGCCAGCCAGGTGCCCTTGCCTGTTTTGAGATTGTCGTGCCATTGCGTATATCAGTGGTTCGTTCTTTTTTATTGCTGAGTAGTCCGTTGTAGAAATAAACCACAATTTGTTTATCCATTCTACTGTTACCTGGCACATGGATTGTTTCTACCTTTTGGTGATTATATATATGGTTTCTGTGGGCATTCTTTTTTTTTTTTTTTTTTAGAATTTCCTTATTTAAAAAAAAAATTAATACCAGGATAGTTAACATAGAGTGTTCTGTTAGTTTCCGGTGTACGATCGAGGGACTCTGTGCATATTCTTTTACATGTATGCACTTCTATTGGGTAAATTCCTAGAAATGACATTGTTGAGCCATATGGTATGAATTTATACAATTTCAGTAAATACTGACAGTTTTCCAAAATTGTTGTGTAGGATATAATAAAGAGAAGAAATCAATAACATTGAGGAAAAAAAATCACTAGCTAGAAGTCAATGAAACTAGTACCTAGATCTTTGTTCCTAAATATGATTCTTTAATAAAAGGCATCAGGATGCCTTGGAGGAATGGCTGATTCTAGGGCTGGGCTGGGGAAGGTACAGATGAGCCCGAAGAGCTAGAAAGTAAGATAGTATTAAAAAAAAAAAAAAAAAGCACTTGGCTGGCTCAGTCAGAGGAGTATGTGACTCTTGAGTTTGAGCCCCATGTTGGGTGTAGAGATTACTAAACAAAATAAAAAAAAGGGGCTTCTGTCAAAGGGATACGGGAGACACCCAGAAAGAGCTCCCAATGACCAATGACCACAGTCACTATGATCATAAATACCAAAATGTGAAAGCCCATGGAAACAGCTTACACAGAGTGGGGAAAAAACCAAAACATCAAACCACAAATCTATCTATATAAAAAAAACTCATATGATAAATAGTGAAAGGTCTTAAATATCCAAAATGTCAAGAGTGGTTATGCTGGTGATGGAATTCTTTCCTAGTTTCCATCATATTATATCACTTTGACATAATTTTTATAAAGATTAAATTCTTAATGCAGCTAATCACTGTCTAGCTTTTAGGAAGGGAAAGATTTTCCTGCCTGAGTTCGGCTTGAACACATGTTTATCTATAATCTTGCCATGCTGCAGACTCTGAAGTTTATTTTGTGTCTTAGGACACATCAGGGAACCCAGGAGTATTTAGTATCGCTCCTGAAAACAGACTGCGCTCTCTGTAACCTTGCAGATGGGCACCACTCAACCTGGAGGGCCTACATATCATCAGTAATCTTGGAAGTGAGAAACACGCAAGAAGAATGCAGTGAGCAGCAGAACAGAAGCAGGGTCCTGCAGCGCAGGGAGAGAGGATGGGAGTTGTGACTTGTCGCCTGTAGGAGACAAGCATGGTCAGGGGTTGCCAAGAACAGTAAGGGAGATTCCTTCCATGTTGTCCAGTGAGAAGTGTAACTGTGAGGGTTTCTCTTTTAAGTCAAATGCCAAGAAACAAAGACCACATAAAATATCTGGTTGACATTAGTACGTGAGGGGAATCAAGCTCAGTGCATTACGTTAATGGGAAATCACTGTGAACAGCACACAACCCATGAACTTTGGGGGTTGGCTAGCCTGAGCTTTTCCCTGCACTCTAATCGCTGGAGTCTGGCTTTTCAACCACCGACGCACCACAGGAAAACGCAAACAAATATTTTTAAAAATCCAGCGGGACAAGGGAGGTCCCTAGCCTACAAACTTGCCAACGTGGAATGTCCGACATCCGCACACATTTTTCCAGAGAAGTCATGTTGTGAACAGCAGGGGGGCCCAGGCTGCCCACGGAAGTCTACCCAGCCCACCCCGGCCGGGATGTCCTCGTGACGGAGGAGACCAAAAGTCTGGATAGTTCTCTTTGTTTCTCCTTCTAGAATTTACATGTTTGGTAACAGCTTTGAATCAATGCAGAATGAGGGAGTAGGTGATGTCTTTCCTTTACGCTCTGAAGACAACTTGCCGACCCCACAAGGACTTAGTAACTGAAGACGGATTCTTTGCAATGAAGGGGTGTGTGTAAGTGTGTGTGTGTCTATATGAGTGTGTGAGTGTGTGAATGTGAGTGGCTTGCTGTGCATATGTGTGAGAGTGTGTATGTGAGTATGTATATGAGTGTGTCTGTGTGAGTGGCTCGCTGCCTGTGTGTATGAGAATGTAAGTGTGTGTATATGAGTGTGTGAGCATATGTGTGTATGGCTTGCTGTGCATACGTGTGAGAGTATGTGCGTGTGGGGGGCTTGCTGTGCATACGTGTGAGAGCGTGTGGGAGTGTATGTGTGTGTGTGAGGGGTTTGCTGTGCGTACGTGTGGGAGTGTGTGTGTGTGTGTGTGAGGGGCTTGCTGTGCATACGTGTGAGAGTATGTGCGTGTGGGGGGCTTGCTGTGCGTACGTGTGGGAGCGTGTGGGAGTGTATGTGTGTGTGTGAGGGGCTTGCTGTGCATACGTGTGGGAGCGTGTGGGAGTGTATGTGTGTGTGAGGGGTTTGCTGTGCGTACGTGTGGGAGTGTGTGTGTGTGTGTGTGAGGGGCTTGCTGTGCATACGTGTAGGAGCGTGTGGGAGTGTGTGTGTGTGTGTGAGGGGCTTGCTGTGCATACGTGTGAGAGTATGTG
This sequence comes from Ursus arctos, assembly GCF_023065955.2. Lineage (NCBI taxonomy): Eukaryota > Metazoa > Chordata > Mammalia > Carnivora > Ursidae > Ursus > Ursus arctos. Next base: position 11,591,338 of record NW_026622819.1, on the reverse strand, counting down.
CGTGTGGGGGGCTTGCTGTGCGTACGTGTAGGAGCGTGTGGGAGTGTATGTGCGTGTGGGGGACTTGCTGTGCGTACGTGTGGGAGTGTGTGTGTGTGTGTGTGTGAGGGGCTTGCTGTGCGTACGTGTAGGAGCGTGTGTGTGTGTGTGTGTGTGTGAGGGGCTTGCTGTGCGTACGTGTGAGAGTATGTGCGTGTGGGGGACTTGCTGTGCGTACGTGTGGGAGCGTGTGGGAGTGTATGTGTGTGTGTGAGGGGCTTGCTGTGCGTACGTGTGGGAGTGAGTGTGTGTGTGTGTGTGTGTGTGTGTGTGAGGGGCTTGCTGTGCATACGTGTGGGAGCGTGTGGGAGTGTATGTGTGTGTGAGGGGCTTGCTGTGCGTACGTGTGGGAGTGTGTGTGTGTGTGTGTACGTGCGGGGGAGGGGCTTCCTGTGCGTACGCGCGTGCACATACATGAAATAGACACAGCTGTATATACACCCGGCGGTGACCAATGCTACCTTCCTCATCTTTTACATCTTTTACCTCAAACGACTCACCTGGTCCAGAGAAATGCCAAGTGAATCTACTCCAGTGACTGGGGGGAGGGCCCCCTCCCCTCCAGGGTGTTATGTAGAAACCCGTGGCTCTGATGCGAGGCATGATGGGGCTGAGCCTCTGCCGTTTCCTCAAATACTAGCAATCATGGCAGCATGAACGCTGTCTGACCCTGTTCTAGAATTTAACACGTGATGACGACTTCCACTCATACAGCCCTATCCGGTGAGCGCTACGGTGACCCCCATCTCCAAACGGGGAAACCGAGGCACAGGGCTTCTAACGACAGGCGGAGCTTGGGCACTTACCACCGCGCGTCAGCCTGCGGCCGCCTGGGACTGGCTCGTGCGCCTGCGCGTGCGCGGCCGGCCGGGCGGTGGGAGAGGCGCCGCGCTCCCCGCCCAGTGAGGAGTCCACTAAAGCCGCCGTAATGGCCGCCCCTGTGCTCGGGAGAGGCGCAGTCAGGGCACCCGGCCCCGCAAGCACACACCGGGCTAGCAGGAGCGCGCCCGGAGGGAGGGAACGGCCCTGCTCTCCGGCCCACGAGGCCGGCTCCGTGCGGAGAGTAAGGTGGCACAGACGGACTGCGGACGAGGCGCAGAGCAGAGGAAGAACTGGCCGCGGCCCGGAGCGGAGCCACAACTGCCGTGTGGGACGATGGCGACGGTGGGCCACGGATGCTTTATCATAAGCTCTCAGGACGCACAAAATCTTTATAACGCTTAATTTTATAAGATTTATAAAACACAGAAACTATAATAGATGAAGAAACAACATACAATAAAATGTGAATTGCTTAAATATACATTCTCCGTTCTCAAAACACATACAGGAGTAAACTTCGTTATTGTATATGAATAAGTCGGGACAGAGCAGGCGCTTCTCCCAGCCTCATTGCTATTAAACCCAACCAAACCAAAAGTGTCGGGACAATTATTTATCAATAATCTATAAGTAGTGACTCCATAAAAGCATGGGGGGGGAACATTTGGTTAGAGAGCCGAGCTCGAAATGTTCTGAGGTGTAGGCGTGTGAAAGGGGCGCCAGCCTGGCCCCTGCGGAGTGGAGGGGTCCTCCAGACTTGGATCCCCCTTCTCTGGCCCAAGTTCAACCCGTGCTGTGGCTGGAGGTGAGAAGATGTGGGGGGTGTGAAATGACGAACTAAAGCAGCTCAGTAACAAGGTTGATCTCCATTATTCAGGGAAAGCAATCCATGGATGGATTGTGCCTCCCAAGGAGGGGAGCACTGTTCCCAGAGGATTTGGGGCAAGAGCAAGTGTATAGAGCGTTAGAAGAGGAAATAGAGCATGACTGGCTAGGAGGTCGGTGATTTCCTCATAAGGTTGACAGGTCCTAGTTTCCAGGGTGAGGGGGCAGCCTCCACTTTGTGGGCCCCTACACAGGCATTAACTTTCTTAGGGGTCAACTACATTCTCTCTCCCTTGGGAACTTCACTGGGGGAAGATCAGGAGAGCGACGCAGTCAGAGGTGGGAATAGAAACTTCTAAATCCAGCCTGGAAGGTCGGGACAGCACTGACTTTATGTGTGCAGGCATCATGGGCTAGAGAAAAACACCGAAGAGAGGACAACTGTGGGTTCCAGGCCCCTCTAGGAGGCTGTCCCGCCTGGTGAGACCGTGGGAGAAGCCGGCTCCCCACAATCCAGGCTCATGACAGAAGAGGCAGATGTCACCGTGACCACTGGTCTTCCTGGAAAGCCTGGTGCCCTGGAAAGGCATGGACCCTTTCTGCTCGCCCCTCTGTGACACTGGGCTTAGGCCTGGCCGTGGTGGTTACAGCTGTCCTGAGTCTTGCCAGGAGGAGCCATGCTGCTTACCATCCTGTGATGGGCCCTGGGTCTCCTTCCGGATAAAAGCAGGAACAGAGGTGTGGGCCGCAGGCCGCTCTGATGGCCGAGCCCTAGGTAGAAGTTTCCAGGCTCTGGCTTTGAGTTCCAAGGAGCTCCCACTGCCGCCTCCATGCGGTGTGGTCTGTGATACTGTGGTTCCCAGTAAGAAGTATGTATTGGGTCTTCCTCCTGTTGCTGGCGCAGAGCTTCTGAAAGCCTTGGGATTTTCAAAGAGGAGAGCCATAAAGGCATCTTTTGTTCTGTTAGTGATGTGACTTTTGGAAAGCCCCTAGGGCAGCTAAGGAGGGGAACTGGTTGCCAGTAGAGACAACGTTCCTTGGGATTCGTGTTGGAACTTCCAGTCCCTTCCCTCCTTCCCTCTGGGGGTGGGGAGGGACTAGAGGTTGAGTTAGTCACCAACGCCCCAGGATTTAATCCCTGAACCTCCATGGCATGAAATCTCCATAGAGACCCTGAAGGACGGTTAGGATTGGGTTGGTGAACAACATGGAAATCCTGGGGCAGTGGTGATGGAAGCCCTGAGCCCTCCCCCTGTCCCCCCACTCCCACCCCCGACCTTGCCCCATGTGTCTCGTCCCTCTGGCTTTCCTGAGTTCTATCCTTTTATAATAAACCAGTGATCTAGTAAGTAAGATGTTTCTTTGCGTTTTGTGAGCCCCTCCAGCAAATTAATGGAACTCAAGGAGGGGGCTGCAGAAACTCCCAGCCTGTCGCTGGCCCTCAGAAGCACAGGGGACATCCCGGCCGGATGACTGGAGTCTGAAGGGGGGGGGGGGAGTTCTGAGGGACATAGGGGAGCAGTCCTGTAAGACTGAGCCCTCAACCTGTGGGGTCTGACATGATTTCCAGGGCGGTAGTGGAGTTGAACTGTAGGGCGTCCAGCTGGGGTCCAAGAATCGTTTGGTGGTGTGGGAAAACCCCCACACAGTGCAACGGGGTGCAGAAGTTTAGGTCCATCCCCCCGCTGCTGAGGTGCCCGAGTGCAGGTGGGTTAGATTCCTCAGGCAGGTGCACCCACACTTAGAGCCCCCATTCCTTGCATCCCAGAGAGGGCGGCTTGCACAACACTATGCGGTGCCTTTGCTCAGACGGGGAGGGACCACCAGTCGTGCCAAACTGGCAGCTGGCATGCAGCATGGCCGGGCCTGAACTTCCTCTGCGTCTCGGTGGTGGTCTCCCACTGGCCCCGGGAAGGGTACCTGCAGCACGGGGGCTGACGTCTTTGTCTTTGTTTCGGGTTTCAGACGGTGTGAGGAGGAAGAATGAAATCTGAACTAAAATAAGGCACAATGAGAGCCCGTGGAAATGTTCCAGGGATCTTCTTAATTAAAAACAGGAAGCATTTTCAAGGATTTTTCAAGAAGCCTGCTCCAACTAAAAGCCTGGTTTTAAAAATACTACCTTTGTTGGAAGAGCTTCCATCAGGGACTAGCGGGCCTGTGCTTGGAAATGACACCTCTGCTCTTTTCTCCTCCCCAGCAGGCGCCCCAGAGAGCAGGCGGCTCAGCCCTGCTGACTCACCGAGGCCTCCAGACCACTGCTGGGTGCCAGGCTCCCTGCCCCTGCTGTTCTGGGCGCGGCCCCACTGTCCCAGGTTCACGCATAGTTGGGGGACTAGACGTCCTGGTTTGTCCTGGACTGGGGTCTCCCAGAGTCTAAAACTGGGAAGCTCCCAGACAACTGGGACAAACTGGTCCCCCTCATTTGAAACTGAGACAGAAACGACTCTCCCTTATTTGCCCCGTCCATCCCAACCTCCGGATCTGCCCCTATGACTCCCTCTAGGGCACGGATGCCCCTTTTGACAGAGCCATCTCTCAATTCTTTGGCTGTCTCCACTCCAACCAGCTTCCAGTGAACTTCCTATGCCGTATTACACCTTGCTGCTCGGAGGACGTCTGGCCAAATAAGGACATAAAGTTCAAATTCTAATTTTACCTTCTTTACCATAATTTTTTTAAAATTACAACTCAAATGGAAGAATGGGATATTCAAGCGTTAAGTGTATAACTTATTAGGCACTGCACCTTCATTATCAGGCATTTAACTGCAATTTGATCACCAAGTCGACAGAGAAGGTATACGGAAAGCTGCCGGGACAGCCTTCGCTGCGTTTGGGGATGTGAATGCATCTTATTTATTGCTCCCAAGGCCCTGCTGTCTCTTGTATTCTGGAATGTGTCTCTTGAGAGTCTTGTCCTTGACCGAAGGCCTCGATTTCCTTCCAAGCTCTTGCTGTAATTTATGGATTAGAAGTTTTTCCTCTTGCAGGACATTGTTTGGCGTGCTGTGTACAAGGGCTCTGCTCGGTTTACCGTGCAAAGACTCACAAAGCCGGCGTGTTTACCTCCCTTGAAGACACATGGCTGCTGCCACAAACTCGGACTTTGTTCTCTCCCTAAGTCCTGCTTTGGAAAGCCCCAGCTATTCATCTCAGGGCAAACACACACCAGGGGCGCTTTGAGTCCTTCCCCCCCCCCCCCCCCCCCGACTTCCCACCCTTATCTTTGTCATTTTAAAGACTCTGTGTTGAGGTGTGAAAAGTGAGACTTCATCTCCGCCTGTGTGTTGTGGACGGTAATGTTCGGACTCTGGAGTCTTAAGCAGCAGAGCCCATCTAAGTGTCTTTCATCCAAACTGGGCCCTTCTCAGACTTTAATGAGCAGATGCAGCCCTGGGGAATCTTGCTAAAATGCAGATTTTAGGTATGGATGGGGGCTGACATTCTTTTTTTTTTCAGGCTGAAATATATTTTATTTAATTCCTTATTCATTATAGATATGCATGGACAGAACAGCAAGTCCAGGCCATGAATGAAGTAACGAGAAGTCAGGAGGTCATGAGAAGACTTAAGATCAGTCTTCTTTTTGTATCTAGGTCTCTCTGGTCACTTCTGTGTCCATAGGTGCACATGCTTTTGTGCAGCAATGCATCGCAGGTCTTGAGCACGATGCAGTCCTCAATTCTTTTTCACCACATGGATTTTTACATGTGCATTACACAGGTTAAAAGCAACATGGCGCCCGTTACTTGGTTGACAGAAGGAAAGAATGGCTGAGTTGATAATCCAGGTGGGAACTGACATTCTGCGTTTCTAATCAGCAGCCCGGTGATGCTGATTCTGCTCGCCCAGGGGCCACATCTTGAGCAGTGATGGAGTCCTGAGGCCAGATACCCAGGATTGAGGGGCCAGGAGGAAATCAACCACCACATTCCTCATAAGACGCCCGTAGAATGAAGCGCCCATAACCTACAGATTCCACACCTTGTCAACTTCTATGATAGGATTACTCATGTGTGGTTATGAATCTAGAGATTCATAACCTTCCCCACATTCAGGGGTCCACACACATAGTGCAAGACACTGTGTGTGTGTTTAATTATTTTAATTATTTTTTTCTGAATCCACACAGAGAGATGACCTTATTGATTTAAGAAATAGTATTTCCTTGTATGAAGGTACCTTAATTTATTCAACAGATCCTTTCATTTGGTTTAGCTTTATCTTTAGAGGTTTTCAGAATGCCTTGAATATAAGTCTTATTAATGCCCCAAAAAAGTGACAGCAAGGCCATTCGTCTGCATCTGGCAGCCTGTGGAACATTTGAGTGTTGGCCTAGTGACCAGTGGCCTGGCCACACAAATCAACGCTAATCTAGTCAGTTGGCCTAAACCATACATTTCCCAAGAGGAAGTTAATGAAAGGGGAATTTAGAAAAAATGTTCTTAAAGCAACAGTGGTATCGCTTTCTGAATAACCAACTTCACTCACCTACCATGTGGCTTCGTTTCTTCACGAGACTGTGTAAGTACCTCTGGCTTCACCATTCTGATGATGCTCTGACCTGGGGGTCCAGCCCAGGCCTTTCTCTTACGTACCAGCCATTTAACGCCAGGCTCTTCTCCCAGGCACTCACGGTCTCTAAACTCTGGCACAACCTAGAAACACCAGCGACAACTTGCGCTGCCCCATGGGTTGCCTGTCCTGGTGTCAACTCCACAGGGTCCTGATTGCTGGAAGTTTAGAATCCGCCTTTAATTTGGTCATAGAAGGGCTCCAGCTTTGTCGATCTTCCTCAGGATTGTGTTGGCTTTTCATGGTCTTTTGCATTTCTCTATGAATTTTAGAACCAGCTTGCCAATTTCCACATAACTGTGGAGACAAAACCCATTTGCAGAAGACAAAGCCAGGGTGGGAAGGTTACGACTAGGCGAATGGACACACACAATGGTCAGGCCACCCCAGTCCCCTCAGCTTCTCGAATCTCTTAGAAAGTATTCTAGAGAGACGTTCTTAGATTTACCTGCTATCCACACTTGGAAGCACTTTAGGATGTGAGGTGCCAGCGGGTAATCGGTGTAATCGGAAATTCTTGCCTAGGGTTAGGACTTCATTTTTTATTACATTTTAAAGATTTAATTTTTTTAAGTAATCTCTACACCCAACGTGGGGCTCGAACTCACAATCCCGAGATCAAGAGTCACATGCTCTACTCACTGAGGCAGCCAGGCGCGCCTGGAGCTAGGACTTTAATACCACTTTGCTCGACATCCAGCCCGGAACCCGGTCATTTCAATCACGAGGCGGAGCTGATGGTCATGTTTGCTGGGCGAAGTACGAAGGCGCGCTCCTGTAGTGAGAGCAGGTGAAGCGAAGAGCGGGCGCAGCCAGACTGCTCACAGATGGAACCTACCGCAGCTGTTCGGTTGAGTCCTTTTTCTTGTCATTGCTTATCTCCCAGCTATTTACATGAAAGGGAATGGCTGCTAAGCTCGCCGGCAGAAGACCAAATGCCATCGTACGCCAACACTTGGACAGATTATTTCTCCTTCGTGTCGTTTAAAAGTGAAGGGCGGTGTTTCATAGGAGATGGCTTACGGGACCCACTGCACGAGACGGTCTTTTCCACTTAGTGTTACAGATCTTATCTTTTTATTTGAAGTTAATAAACCTATGCTCTCGTTTTCCTGGCACCTGGGAAATGACATACAGCTCTAGGAAAAGTCTTCTTTCGAACGTGGCGGAATTGTAAGCAAAGGTCTCAGCACTGCAGGGTAGCCGTGGAGGCAAGGCGTCCCGTGAACACAAACACACGGTGTGAGGTTGGCGCCCTCGATAGGAACGGGTTGCGCAGCCGCCGTGCCCGCAGAGTCAACATGTCACACTCAGTGGAAGCCACCCTGACATTTGGCAAATAGTTTAAGGAGGTTTACTCATGGGGTTTGTGTTGGGATAAGGATGGCCTGGAATTTTCCACCTCAGCAGAACCCAGCAGGTTCCAGCTTCTTCGCTGGATTGTGGCCCAAAAGGAATCAGGGATTATGAATAAAATTTCCTACACAAGGAGCGGCATATCGACAGAGGTGAGCTTTCCAGGGCCGCCTGCAGCCGCAGAAACAATGCAGGACCTAGAATTCCCTTCCGACTAGCCAGAGGAAGGCCATACCCTTGCCAACCAGATGTTTGAACTCAGCCCAAGGGAGCTGGCTTCTCTTTCCATTGAGAAACTTTGTCCCGTTGCAGCTCTGGGTTTGGGCCTGGGCTTGGCACCGGCCGCCAGGGTGCGGGGCCTGGGGCTGAGGCTGGTGTGTGCTCAGCCGCGGGGAAGAGGGGCCCTGTCGGCCCTGAGGATGGACCCCCCACCCCGGGGTTCCGTGCTGGGATCGGCACTACTGACCCTGTTCTGGCCTCGTCCTGGCCTCGCACTGGCCTCGCAGGGGAGGAGGTAAGAGGCAGGCAAGAAGTGGGGCAAGAGTGGGGGCGGCCGGGGCTCTCCAGTGAACCCCCAGGGGCAAGGAGAGTACTTCTGGCTACTTGGAAATGACACCCCTGCTCTTTTCTCCTCCCCAGCAGGCGCCCCAGAGAGCAGGCGGCTCAGCCCTGCTGACTCACCGAGGCCTCCGGACCGCCGCTGGGTGCCAGGCCCCCTGGCAAGCGGAAGGGTATTTGGGGCCGTGAAGTTTGGACGTTCATCAGTCCAGGGAAGACTACCCCGTGGTGGTCTGGGGAGGCAGGGACTGGGCAGGCCGAAATAGGAGTCCTGGGCCTGCTGTGCGGCTGGCTGGCTGGCTGTGAGAAGGTCAAGGCTTTTTTTTTTTGGACTTTTAATTTGAAATAATTATAAATTCACAGAAGGTTGCAAAGATGGTACAGGGAAGTCCCATACGCCCTTCAGCCAGTTTGGTCCCATTTTAAATAAGTACAGTGTGACAGCAAGTCCAGCAAACTGACCTTGGGGCAGGACATGTGTTTAGCTCCGCGCTGTGAGTTTGGCTTTTCCTACCCTGCGTGATTGCCTGGAGATCCACCCAGACGGCTGAGTGTGTCGGTGGTTTGTGACTGTAGATCATGAAGCAGGATGCCACGGGGCGGGTTTGTTCAGCCTCTCACTTGCCGCAGGACCTGGCCGTTGTTTCCAGTTTGGGGTTGTTACAAACACCGGCGCTATGGACAACCGTGTTCAGGTCTATGTGTGGAGGTAAGTTTTCATTTCTCTGGAGTAGATGCCCAGGAGTATGATTGCTGACTTAAATGTAAATGTCTGTTCAATCTCTTGAAATGCCAAACTGTTTTCTGCGTAACTGTGTCACTTTATGTTCAAACAGCAACATATGAGTGGCCCGGCTTCTCCTCCGTCTCCCCCGGAATTGGTGTTGACGCTGTTTTTAGTTCTGGCTATTGTAATGGTGGGCAGGGACATCTCACCACGGTCGCAATTTTCCGTTTGCTTTTCTCCAACAGCTAGTGTGATCTGACACATCCTTTATGTGCTATTTGCCATCCCGTACCCTCTTCGGGTTTGGATTGCAGTCCTTTGCCCACCATTTCTGGGAGCCAATGCCCGCATGCTTGCATTAAAAAAACAAAACAAAACAAAAAACCAAAAAAAACCCCAAAACCAAAAAAACCAAAACAAAACCCACTCCCTCCCCCCCAAAACAGAAAGAAAATCCTTATCTTTTCAAAGCAGTCAGGTTCACAGCAAAATGGAGCCTGAAGTACAGAGGTTTCTCCTGAACCCTGCCCCCAAGCATGCACAGCCTCCTCACTATTAATATCCCCCCACCATGGTGCACTGTTACAATTAATGAACCCACACTGACACATCGTAATTATCCCAGGTCCGGAGTTCAGGGCTCGCCCTTAGTGCTGTACATTCTACGGGTTTGGGCAAACGTATGCTGACATGTACTCACCATTCAAGTATCATACAGGGTACAGTTGACCCTTGAACAGTATAGGGGTTGGGGTGCTGAGTCCCCATGCAGTTGAAAACCCACATATAACGTTTGATTCCTCCAAAACTTAACTACCAATAGCCCGTTAACTAGAAGCCTTATCAATAACATAGTAGACTAACACATATTGTGTATATTATATGAATTATATACTGTATTCTTACAATGAAGCTAAGGAAAGTGTTAAGGAAATTATAAGAGAAAATGTATTTGCTGTCCTGTACTGCATTTAGTGGGAAAAACCTCTGCATAGAAGTGGACCCACGCAGTTCAAACCTGTGTTCTTTAAGGGTCACGTGTACTTTCTCTGCCCTAGAAATCCTGTGCTCTGCCTATTCATCCCGCTCTCTCCTTTAGCCTCTGGCAAATAAATCACTGATCGTTTTACTGGCGCCATAGTTTTGCCCTTTCCAGAATGTCATAGAGTTAGAATCATGCAGTATGTGGTAAGCCTTTTCACATCGACACCTTTTACTTAGAAATACGCATTTAAATTTCCTTCACGTCTTTTCCTGGCTTGACAGTTCATTTCTTTTTAGCACTGAATAATATTCCGTTGTCTGGATGGACCACACTTTACGTATCCACTCACCTACTGAGGGACGTCTTGGCTGCTTCCAAGCTTTGGCGATTATGAATAAAGCTGCTATAAACATCCGTGCGCAGGTTTTTGTGTGGACATGTTTTCAGCTTTTGGGTAAATACTAAGGAACACGATTGCTGGATTTTATAGTGAGAATACATTTAGTTTTGTAAGAAACTGCCGGACTGTCTTCCAAAGCGGCTGCAGTTTTGCATGCCCACCGGCAGTGAATTCGAGTTCCCGCGGCTCCACATCCTCGCCAGGATTTGGTGGTGTGGTGGATTTGGGTCATTCTAAGAGGTGAGTCATCCTCGCCCGTTGCCTGCTCTTTCCTCGTTCCCTGGCGACCCTCAGGTGCCTGCGCTCCTCGCAACCCGCCCTGCCCCAGAGGCTGAAACCTACGCCCTCTGGCTTCTGGTGGGAATCAGCCTGCGGAGAGCACCAGCAGGAGGCAGAGGGAGGAAGGATGATGAAATGCACCCCCCCCCCTTGCTGTGGCATTGCCTCAGGCTGGCTGCTTCCATCCAAAAGAGGCTTCTGCTCCTGTGAAGGATGCCATCTCCATGTGAGGGAGCAATCCCGACTCTCCCCGCCTGCATCCTTTAATAACCCGTTGTTAAAACATCAATTTCTCAGAGCGCCTGGGTGGCTCAGTGGGTTAAGCATCTGCCTTCAGTTCAGGTCATGATCCCAGGGTCCTAGGATCCAGGCCCATGTTGGTTCCCTGCTCCTGCTTCTCTGCTTCTCCCTCTCCCTCTGCCCCTCCCTGCCCCACCCCCTTCTCTCTCTTACTCCCTCTTGAATAAATCTTTAAAAAACAAAACAAAAAATCAACTTCTCCAACTCGAGTGACCATCTGTTTCCAAAAGGATGTATCTCCCCATTCCTTAACCCCCAAGAAAGTTATTTTATGTTTCTTATTATTCACTTGCTTGGCCAGTTGGTACATTCCTGTACATGTGCATTTCTCTCTTTTTTATTTTTAAGATTTTATTTATTTATTTGACAGAGAGAGAGACAGCCGGTGAGAGAGGGAACACAAGCAGGGGGAGTGGGAGAGGAAGAAGCAGGCTCCCAGCGGGGGAGCCTGATGCGGGGCTCGATCCCAGAATGCCGGGATCATGCCCTGAGCCGAAGGCAGATGCCTAACAACTGAGCCACCCAGGCGCCCCTGTACATGCACATTTCTAACTGTGGAATTCATTCATTCAATCATCCAAAAAATATGGAATGAATGTAATTCCCTAAGGAACAGGAGTATTCCACTGTGTGTATGTGTTTGAGGAACTGGGTGTGCTGGGCAGAGCAGTAACTGCTATTTTGAGGGATGAGGAAGGGGTTTCTTCTGCCCCTGATCGTCGGCTCTGTTGGGTTCCCTAAGACCCCTCCAACCCCTGCCCCTCCTGAGCAATCCTGACCTCCAGAAAGTCTCTCTTTCCGGGTCCTCTGTCCCCTAGACCTGGTGCCATCTTCTGGGTGGCTGGCCTGAGTGTCTGCAGATTTCCTAGCAACTCTGTTTCTCCAATAGGACTGTCAGTCTCTGTCCTTCTGTCCCACCTAGGTCAGAACTTCTGCGTAGTCTACCTCTATGCAACTAAACTCTTGTTTGCTTGTGGGGAATCTCATGTACGTGGATCATGGCCAAGACCATGCCCCCGGTGGAGGACTGCCTCCTTTAAGCTTCTCAGTCACCACTGTTCTAGCACTTCATGAAGCCACCCCTGCTCACTGTGCCTCTGTAGGATCCTTCTGAGTTCACCTGGGACAGCTCCCTTAGGGTCCCCTCTCCCCATTGCAAGGTGTCTCTAGCTATGCTGTCCATTACAGGAACTATTTACATCTAAAATAACTAATATTAAACAAAAGTAAAAAACACTTCCTTAGTTGCATTAGCCACATTTCAAGTGCTCAATAGCCACGCATAGCTAGCGGCTACTGTATCAGACGGCACAGATAAAGAACACTTTCCATCACTGCAGAAAGCTCTTTTGGATGACCCTGATGCAGGTAAAACTTGGTTGGGGCCTGTAGAGCCTACCAGATTGTTGGAAAGAAACAAACACCTGACCATCTGCGCAGGCTTCCCGCATAGAGGCATTGAGCGGCTCAGAGTGCACAACACTGCAATTCATCAGGCTGCCAAACGAACATGCCCGTGCTTCACAATCAAAGTGCAGAAGCCTTCGCGTGGGCTTTGCTGACAACGAATTAAGGGAAAAAAAATCTTCCGAAAACTCACAAAGCTTGAACCCCGGACTTCTAAAGACTGTTCCTCGGTTTTTTCATCCCTCCAGTCTGTCAGGTACAAGCCCCCGGTGGAAGCAGAGGCTGTCCCAGAAGGGTTTGTAGGACATGTCTTGATGTTATAAGAGGAGATTACTTATTGTGCATAGACCAAGCGCTTAGAAACAGTGATGAAGACAGACAAGATCCCTGCCCTCACGGAGCTTACCATCTGGGGTGAACACAGAAACAAAGCACATCAGTTCATGCAGGGACGTGAAATGTGGGAAAGAACAGGGCTTGAGAGATTAGAAGAGGCCATCCCTCAGGTGTCAGGAAGGCTTATCTCCAAGGACACCTAACCTGAGTTAGAGAATGAAGAAGTAGTCACGTCAAGGCAGGGTGTCAGTGTGGGGGTGCAGAGTGCCCAGGGAGGGACAGGATGGTGTAAAGGGGGGATGGCAGCATGTTTGGGGCCTGAGCAAAGGCAAGTGGTTGGAGCAGAGGCAGCGAGCAGATCGGCATGAGGTGGGGCAGAGGCACTGCAGGGGCTGGATGTTTCCTCACAGCAATGGGAAGCCCCCTGAGGGCTTAGGCAGGGAAGACACAGGCATTTCCCCAGGCTGACTCTGCTCTAAGGGGGTCACCGACTGAAAGCGTGTAGAACTGGAAGTGGGAGTCTGATTAGGAGGCCTCTGTGGGATGAATGGGGGCCTGGCGTGAGGTGGTGGAGAGAGGAGGAGCTAAGGGCATGTATTTGGAGGTAGAGGAAATGCAAGGGGCAGGGGAGAGGCATGGCAAAGATCGGCTTCAAAATTTCTGGCCCAACATCTGGGTAAATGGCCATGGCTTGGTGGTTAGGTGAGAGGTGAATTTCAATGTCCAAGTGGAGGGTTGGTAAGGGGGAGAAAAACTAATCTTCCCTCTATCCTTCTGAGCTCTTGGCTCAGACCCCTGCAATAAAAGGCAAATTAACAAGAGAAAACAAACAGAAGTTTATTAACATGTAAATGTCATATGTACATGGGAGATACACAGGGGGAAATAACTAAAGAAGGTGGTTTAGAACTCTGGCTTAAATGGCACCTTCCACAAAGAAAAATAAATCTGTGCAGAAATGACCAAATGAAGGAAAGCAGTTTTAGGCTTCTGAGGGTGGAGATAAAGGCTAATTAGTAAAGCTTGTTATGTAGATTCCTCTGGTACCGATTCTAGGCTGACAGGGTCTAGAGTTGTGTCTGGTGATTAACTCTTGTCCTTCCTGGTAGAGAGGGGAGGGACTCCTTTGAAAATTTATGTCCTGCTTTTAGGCAAATGGGGAGGGAAGGAAGTGTTTCTTATATCTACTTCAGCTGCCTTCCTCAGAAGGTATGTTTTGGGGTGGTATTTTCTGATCCCCTTCATGAATATATGATGTGGAGCAAAGGGAACTTTGCTGGAGACACAAAGTTAGGGTTGTTGGCACAGAGATGACATGGTATATTGAAAATGGCCCTTTAGAAGATATCTATGTCCTAATCCCTGGAACCTAGTAATGTTACCTGATATGGGAAAGATGGGATTAAGTTACATATCTTGAGCTAGGGAGACATTCTGGATTATTCGTGTGGGCCTTAAATGCTATTGCAAGTGGCCCCGTAGGAGACTGGCACCAGGGCTTTTTGCACACACAGAGGAGAAGGAATGTGAGGCTGGAGCAGTGAGAGATTTCAAGATGCTGGCCTTCAAGACTGGTGAGATGTGGCCACCAGCCAAGGAATGCTGGAAGCTACCACACGCCAGAAAGGGAAAGGAACAGGTCCTTCGCTGGAGCCTGTGGAGGGAGTGCAGCCCTGCTGACACCTTGATTTCAGCCCAGGGATGCTGATGTTGGGCTATTCACCTCCAGAACCGTTACAGAATGAACCTCCTTTGTGTTAAGCCACCACGTTTGTGGCAATTTGTTAAAAAGCCACAGGCAACTAACAGATCATACAAAGGAATGAGATCAATTGAGGTCAGCTAGGGAGAGAGCCTGTGGGGTCATGGAGGACACCCCCAGCCGAGGCCGGAGAAAGTCCCACGGAGGGAGAGGTGGCTTCAAAGACGAATCGGAGGGTCCACAGGAGCACAGGAGAGTGAATTTAACATCTGCCCACTTGTCATGCCTGCTCTCATTCATCGTTCCTATATCACCCGGTCGGCCACAACACTGAAAAGGAAAATAAAAGAACAGTGACTTCGTCTCCCCTTAGGTGAGCCTCCTGTTCTAACTCCTGGCTTGGTGGAGCTTAGCGCTGGGAGGTCATTTTCATGTTTGCAAAAAATCGGTGCTTTGCATCTTTTCCCTTTCTGTGTAAAAATAAATATGGAAACCAGGTCATTACCATATCTTAACAATCCAGCAGTATGGGCCGTTCTCAAACTATCATTAGGGGGTGTCTTGAAAATCGGTTTTTATGTCATTAGTTTTCAAATATACTTTTCTTTGTAAGTACATTACCATGAGATCAATTTAGGAATATAGAAATGGATGGATAGGGTAAACTGAGTAGAAGAGGGTTTTAACCTTCACAAATGAAGCAGAGATATATGTTTTCTATAAGCAGCAATTATACATGAGGCGATTAGCTTTGAAGTCTCTGCTTTTCTTGGGCCTTCACAAGGACTCTGCCCGGCATGTGCTTTAACTGTCCTATTCTTGGGACGCAGAAAGCCGGGGACTGCTCGGATAGACTCAGTGGGCCCGCAAAGAGGCCCCTGAGCTGCGGCTTCAATAGGATGAGAGCCACAGAGTGAAAGATAAACCTCTAAAATTTTTTTGAATTGTAAATAAGAAATGGCCAATGGAAGCGGAGATATTGGAGGAGGCAGATGTTGGGTCATCTCAAATTCCATCCAAATCACATCCTCCTCTCGGAGAAGGAGGGTCGGAGGCCGCTGCCCCGAAACCCTGCACCCACTCCAAGGCCCAGCATGCGGCTCTTTCCTGTTCACTCACAATGTGGGGCAGTTCATTGCACTCCACCTTCTAGAAGTTACTTGAGCCAATTCTTGTCCCTTGTCTCCTCTGGATGGTTGAGAGATGAGTGGCCACACCCCTGCATGCCCTCCTGCCAGGGCCCCTGCACAGCTCTGCCCACCCTGGGCACTCCCTCCCTGCAGCCTGGCGGGTCCCCTGCACCTGGATCTTCTGGACCAGGAGCAGGAGACCCGTGCGGGTAGTTAAGTAAGACTTGACGGAGAAATGAGTGCACAGACGAGGCGCCAGACCGTGACGCGAGCCGACAATCAGTGGCTGTGCAGTTCTTCCTCTGAAAACTGATAACATCAGTCACTTTTGAAAATAAGATAAAGCAGTTGTTTTTGCTCAGGAGACCAGTGTCCCATAATCCCAACACTAACAAATAACGGGAGAAGCACGGACACGCCACTTCTGCTTCTGGGAGGCTGGTGTAGAGGTCCTTGTCCTCGTCCCCTAAGGGTAGCAGGGAACGCCGGAGGCCACGCACAACCGGAGCCGCAGAAGGCTGCGCGGTGAGGAGAAAGCAGACCAGCGGGGGCCTCGGGGCTGAGGAAGCACAGTGGTGAGCTCTCTGGGATTTCCTTTTGCCTCATAGATCCCAGTCTTAGCGCTGAAGCAGCCAGCAACCTGGAAATGTCAATGGATGCAGACAACAGAAGACCGAACAAAACCCTGCTCTCTCTAGACAAAGGGCCAGCTCTGCAAGATGGAAACCTTTCAGAGGGTAACCTCTCTCCTCTAGCCATATACTGTAGAAAACACTGTGGCCCCACCCCCTTCTGACCCCCCCCCAAGGCTGAGCGGGGAGCCTCAATTTCCACACTTGATAGGTTATAATGGGGCAACCCCAACCCCCGGGCTGAGGGGGTGTGAGAGAAGTCAGAGAGCAGAGGCTTTCATCACTGCTGGGTGGGAGCAAGAACCCCTGCTCCTTGGGCCATCAGCATGGATTACGTGGGGAGCCTGCACTTCCACCCCACTCCCAACAAGCAATAAGTTAGGTCCCTGCCCTTCCCCACTGGGGGTGTCTGAGGAAGCCTTGCAGAGTCAGAACTTTTATCATCCTTGGGGTATCTGGGGAGGCCAGTGCAACTCAGACCCCTGACCATCATCGAGGCAGCACCCAGCCCCCTTCCCTTGCTGGAGTGATGGCAGAGGAAGCCAGCTAGATCAGAAGGCTTAAGTGAGATCCAGAGTCTCAGAACCTAATAACTGAAATAACCCCATTTCACTGCTCAGAGGGGAGTCTGCTTCTCCCTCTGCTCATGCTCTCTCTCTCAGATAAATAAATAAAATGCCCCCATTTCAAATGAAAATCATTCATCATAGCAACCAGGAAAATCTCAACTTCCATGAGAAAAGAATAAGCAATAGAAATCAACAATAAGATAGATGACGGGAATGACAGAATTATCTGACAAAGTTGAAGGCAGCCATGATAAAAATCCTTCGAAGAATAATTGTGAACATCCTTGAAATCATTTAAATGAAAAGATCAAACATCTCAGCAAAGAAATAGAAGATATAAAGAAAAACCAAAAAAAATTTTAGAACACAGGAATACCACAACTGAAACAAACTCGGTGTATGGGTTCAATGGCAGACTAGAGTGGATGGAGGAAAGACTCCGTGTATGTGCAGACAGAGCCACAGAATTTACCCAATCTCAACATAAAGGAAGTAGCTGAGGGCTGGGGTCGGGGATTGGTGGGGTTACTTCCTCAAAAGCCTATGGCACCAAAACAAAACTGTCATTAATGCTTTTGAAGAAGGATAAAGAAGGCAGGCCTCTAAAAGTACTTGAAGAAATGGCTGAAAACAAATTTGGCAAGAGACCTAAACATATAGATTTAAGAATCTTAGTCTCAGACAGAATAAACACAAATAAATCCAATGCTAAGACACTCACAAACTTCTGAAAAGTAAAGACGAGGAAAAAAATCTCAAAAGTGAGAGAAAAACATCTACTTACAAGGAGGAAAAATTTTAAAATATGTATTTATTTGAGAGAGAGTGCATGTGTGAGCAGGAGGATGGGCAGAGGGAGAGGGAGAGAATTTCAAGCAGATTCCCCACTGGGCATGGAGCCTAACGCATGGCTCAATTCCATGACACTGAGATCATGACCTGAGCTGAAATCAAGAGCCAGAAGCTTAACCAACTGAGCCGCCCAGATTCCCCATAAGGGAAAAATCTGAGTGACTGTAGATTTCTCATCAGAAACCATGAAGGCCCAAAGAAAGTGGCACAATGTTTTTCAAGTGCTGAAAGAAAAGAACTGTCAGTTCAGAATTCTAACCCAGGGAAAATACCATCAAGAATGAAGGGGCAAATCAAGGCATCTAAATTATGTTTGATGGGGGCGCCTGGGTGCCTCAGTCAGTTAAGTGTCCCACTCTTGGTTTTGGCTCAGGTCATGACCTAAGGGTCATGATTGAGCCCTGTGTGGGGTTCCACACTCAACACGGAATCTGCTGGAGATTCTCTCCTTCTCCCTCTCCCTCCCGCTCTGTTCTTCCCCCCACTTATGCTCTCTCTCTCAAATATATAAAATTAAAAAAAAAAAGTTTGATGGTTGAAGGAAAAATCACAACATTGTGTGACTTGATTCTAAATTTAAGTAGAGGAAATACTTAAAACAATTATAAACTGGAGAAGGTAATGAGACATAAAGTCAGGTAGGGTTTCTGTATTTCACTCAAATTGGTAAAATGATGACACCAGCAGACTATGATGAGTTACACACACACACACACACACACACACACACACACACACACACACAGAGTAATACCTAAAGCAACCACTAAAGCCATACAAAGAGATACATTCAAAACCAGTATAGAGCAAAATCGGATTCTACAAGTGTTCAGGAACCCACAGGAAGGCAGGCAAAAGAAACACAGAAATGAAAACCAGAGAGAAGAACAGTAAACCAAAAAATAAAAGGGCAGGCTTAGGTCTTAACTTTATTAATAATTACATTAAATGTAAATGATCTAAGGACTCTAATAACTAAAGATAAAGATGGATGCAGTGGATTAAAAAACATGACCCAACTATATGCTGTCGGCAAGAAATCTACTTACATATAAGGTTGTAGGCATATTGACAGTTCAAGGATGGAAAAAGGTATATCATGTAAACGTTAATTTGAAAAAAAAAAAGAGTAGGAGTGACTACATTAATGTCAGATAAAGTAGATGTTGGAATAAAGAAAATTACTAGAGAGAAGAATGAGATAAAAAAATAAACTTTCAAGAATCAGTTTCAATTTCTATATAATAGCAATAAATTCTTGGACACCAAAATTAAAAAGTATGATATAATTTATGATTGCCTTAAAAAGAGAAATACTTGGGTTTAATTCTAGCCACCACATACAAGAATTTGTAAAACTATAAAATGCTGATAAAAAAACCAAAGGGCTCAATAAATGGAGAACCATATTGTATTCATGGGAGACGCAACATAGTGAAGACACCAATTCTCCCCAAATTGATTAACAGATTTAATGCAATGCCTATAAAAATCTGAGTAAGATATATTTAGATGTAGACAAGACTATTCTAAAATTTATATGGAAAGGCAAAGGAACTAGAATAGCTAAAACAATTTTGAGAAGGAAAAATAAGGTGGGAGGAACAGTGTAGTCTACCTGATTTCGAGACTTCGTGCACAGCTACGGAATCAAGACGGTGTGGTAACGGCGGAGAAAGAGAATTAGATCAACAGAATAGAGAACCCAGAAACAGACTCACATAAATAGGCCCAAGTGATTTTTGACAAAATCACAAAAGAGTAGCCTTTCCAACAAATGGTGCTGGAAAAAAAAATTGGTCTTCTATCTGCAAAATGTGAACAAAACCAAGAAAATAAGGCGGCAAAAAAATACCCCCAAAAGCCTTCAACTTAAATTTTACACCTTATACAAAAATTAACTCAAAATGGATCATGGACTTAAATGTAAAATATAAAACTTGAAAATGTTCAGAAAACAACAACTTAGGTTAAAAAAGCTTCACTCTGGGGGTAGTCAGAGTTCTCTGACTTGACACCAAAGAGCTTGTTCCACATAAGAAAGAAGTGATAAATAGGTATTCATCAACACTGAAATATTTTCTCTGTGAAAGATCCTGTTAAGAAGATGAAATGGGAGAAAATATTTGCAAGCCACACCTCTCTGACAAAGGACTAGTATCTAGAATGGATAAAGAACTCTTAAAACTTAACAATAAAAAAATGAGAAAATGGGCAAAAGACATGAAGGGACATTTCATAGAACAGGAGAAACAGATGGCCAATAAGCACATGGAAAGATGCACAAAATCATTAACCACGAGGGAAATAAAACTTAAAACCACAATAACTTATCACTATACACTTGTCAGAATGGCTAAATAAAAGAATAGTACCACCAAATGCTGGCAGAGTTGAAGAAACTAGATTACTTAGACGTTGCCAGTGGGAATGTAAAATGCTAGTCTGGAGAAGTTTGGCTAGCCTTAAAAAATGAAATTTGTAACAGCCATGTGATCTCCCAGTTGTCTGACATTTATTCCAGAGAAACAGGGACTTATGCTCATACAAAAATCTGCACACAAATGTTCTTAGAAGCTGTATTTGTAATAGCCAGAAGCCAGAAAAAATCCAGACGTCCTTCCACGGGTGAACAGCGAAGCTTGGTACATCCATACTATGGACCACTACTCAGTAATGAAAAGGAAAGCAATATGCCACAGCCTGGATACATTTCCAGAGAATTATGCTCAGCTAAAAAATCCATCTCAAAAGGTTACATACTGTATGATTCCATTTAGTTAACGTTCTCAAAATGACAAAATTATAGAAACGAACAGATGAGTGGTTGACAGAGACTACGGGAGGGTTGAGGAGGGAGGGGGTGGGCGCGGCTACAGGAGGGCTGCGGGGATCCCGGCAGCGATGGGATGCCTTGCATCTTGACTGTGTCAATGTCAATATCCTGGTTGTGATATACGGTATGTTTTCAAGACATGCTCACAGGGGAGAAAAGGGTGAAGGAGACATCTCACACCACTGCAGGCACATCTACAATGAAGTTTGGCTTGATTTCAAAAAGTACATTCTGTATGATTCTACTTCTATGAATTCAAAGGTAAACTAACCTAAGAATGATCGAAATCAGAACAGCGATCACCCCTGGCAGGCAAGGGGCATGAGGATTCTGGGGGATAATGGGAATGTTTTGTATTTTGTTTTGGGCCGCGATCACAAATTCATGTCTCAGAAACGCACATTTGAAAGGATCTCTCCTTCCAAAGGTTTAAGACGGTCAAATATCCTTGGTTTGAGATAATGCTCAACTTGTGTTCTGCTAAAACACTGATTTTTCTTCCCTTTACAGCTAAAAGGGATCCGAGTTTTAAGAATTTATACATGGTAACATGCGGAATACAAAGCATCGTGATTTTTGAGGAAAGAAAATCTAGGTAGTGATCACGATAGGCCGTTTTTCACTTGGGAGAGCGCTTTGCTAGTCCGACAGGCGTAACGACTTCATTCAGCAAGTGTCCAATGGCAAAAAACCCCACCCAGACAGACCCCTTGCCCCACTCTTGCTACTGAGGACTGCACTGTGGTGGGCAGGCCCCTCGTTCAGGGGCCCAGTGCTGGAGTAGAGCCTACCTTGTATCTGGCCCTCTGGAGCCTGCTGACCTGTGGGTGTCGCCGAGACTGAGGTGGCACCCATCTCTGGGAGGGTGAGCTTCTCATGCCCTCCCTGAGGGACTCAGTGCAAACCCTGTGCTTTCACACCTGTCCTACCTTCAGGATGTCAGCAAACAGGAATTATAATAAAGCCTGTTCTACAAGTGCCCCAGGACCCCATGGCTCCTGGGGTAGCTGCTGAGGGCCAGCCATCACTGGAAGGTCCCTGCAGGTGCACATCGTGGGTCTGCTCATAACACCACGCTTGAACCCAAGCGCTTCACGTTCCTCGATCCATCTGGACGTTAAACTTGGTTTCCTGTGGCCAGAAGGCAACAGCTCTTCCCTTTTCTCCGATTCTGTGTCCATCAAGAAGTGGGGTACCTTAGAGATTCTAACCAGGATGAGGTGCATCCCCACCGTAAGCAGCTGAAACCTGGTTTACGCACCAGTGTCTTCGGAGTCTGGGTTCTGGGAACCAATCTGCAGGCACCTGACCAACTCCCATTTCTGGCCACGTACTACGGATTCCCGATCCGGAACATTCTTCCCTCCAACTTCCCACCCGACCTAGGAGAGGCCAGTCTTTCAGTCTCCCTCAGTGATGTCTCTCTTTTCGATTCCACAGTGATCAATTTAAATAAAAGTCCTAACACAAAAATCAGGCAAATATGTTTAATTTTTTAAAATAACTGATGGCAAAATAAAATATTTACATCACATCATACTGTGTAAACATGTAAGGTCTCTGTACAAAGAAATATACATGCAAAATAATGTAAAAATTTAACTGAAATAATAAAAGAAACAATACACAAATAAACGTGAGGCTACGAATACACATCCAGTTTTGAATCCAATTTCTTTTAAAAAGTTTCTGTACAATTTTACAAGAAACAAACAAAAACCCAACAAAAGAATAAATAAAATACATCGGAAGGGGCAAAGCTTAACTACGCCAGTTTATGGCTCAAGACCCAGGTGTCTGTCTGGCTGGGGACGCGGGCTGGTCTCTCTTTTAGTGTATTTCACACAACGAAGGTAAAAAGACATCCAGAAAAATTCAAGCGTGCCCAGAAACCCCGCGGCTTGTTCCAAGGCCTCCCCATCCCAGCGTGACTTTTGCCACAGTGACACAGACATTGGATGCCAGCCTCAAAGCGGCTGGTGCTTAATTGGCTTTTATTTCTTACCAAAAGCTCAAAATCCAGCCAATTTTTGTACAGAAAGTTGAACGTCAAAAAGTCTAAAAAGTAGTAAATGTCCAGACTGATTTTGGGGAAAAAAATAATACTTTGGCATTCTGAATAATAGCATAATAAATTTTTAAAACATTACCCTATTATCCAGTTTTATATTCAGAGTATGAAATCACTTTTTACAGTCCTCAAAACCGACAAATTTCACGAAGAGTTAAATCTCCTTGAACTGATGGCACAGGGCTACAACCCCCTCCCCCCCACCCCCGACACACGCACAAAACCATAAAGCTCACTGTACGAAGTATGTGCTTTTTCTATATATTTATTACAGGTACAACAGAGGTCTTCATAAATAGTTGCATAAAATGTCAAAGCCACAACATTGCACATGATATGAAATAAAACCAAAAAAACCCCAATGAGTGCATTTACAGTATTTTCATCTGACTGTATACTGCTCAACAATCTGATTTGACGGCTTGGGGGGTGGGGAACACAGGGGGGCCACCACTGGGGCTCAGGGCGGGACCCAACCTCACGTCCTGGGTGGCTGGGCAGAGCCCTCTGACCTCCCCCAGAGGAAGCCCTGGGCGGAGGGGCGGGGGGAGCAGGAGGGAAGGCAGGAGGGGAGAGGACAGACCGAAGGCAGGACCAGTCTTATATACAAGTAAGGCCTACATTTCATCAGAGCAGAACGATTCATTCTATTTTTATGCAAAAGTCCGAGGTTGAACGCACATTTCAGGAGCCCAGTCTGGCGTCCCAGCGAGACGCACGCAGACCCGGCAGCTGGAAAAGCTCAGAGGCAGGGGGACCCTGAGCTCTGGATGAGGCCGCGGGGATGGCCACCGCGAGGGTGAGTCCTCCCCAGAGGGGTCCAGTATCTCTGTTTTGTTCGTGAACACCAGTGGTTGAACATAGGCATTTTGTTTCCTTGAATAAATCTTGGAAAATGTTAAATTTGCAAAATTCTATTCATGTTCGTTTAAAAAAGTTTCTTTTTATTTTTTGCAGAAACCTGAATAAAAGACTGTGATACAGCAATGCTGTCTCCGCTCATGAAGAGTGTACGAGAAGGTCCTCCACCCCAGCACAGCGTGCTCCCGAGTCCCAGGCACTGCCGAGCACAGCTCCCGCGGAGCCCAATGTCACACGATGAACATACGGCAGCTGATCAGTTCTGTTGGTGTGTGTTTGTCTTCAAAATTCAAATTAACAGCTGATTGGCAGGTGAAAGAGAATGAGAAAGAACTTCAAGATAGGTCAAACTCTAGGCAAAAGCCTGCTCTGTAAGAAGTTTTTAACGCTACGGATAGGTCGAACATCGTTCTGGTGTTTGCGCCGCTCAATGAAGGAGGTCAGTCTGGACGTGTCGAGGACGCCCGCCCCTTTGCCACTGCCATGGCCCGCCTGCAGCCACTGCTCCTGGAGGGCCAGCGCAGCCGAGGGACGCTTGGCAGGGTCCTCTTGCAGGAGGAAACACACGAACTCCTTGGCCTTCTGGCTCACTCCTTTAAAGCAGTCCTCTGGGAAACTAAAGTCTAGTCGGCAAATGTTCAGGCAGGTCTCCTCCACGCTGTCGTCGAGGAAGGGGGACACGCCGCTGAGAAGCACATATGTGAGCACTCCGACACTCCATGTATCCGAGGTCAGGGAGATGGGGTTCCCAAGGATGATTTCGGGGGCTGCAAACTCGGGGTTCCCCAGTAACTGGTGGATGTAGTAGGTCGTGTTGAGTTGGACAGCATCTCCAAAATCAGCCAGTTTAATCGTTGGCTTGGCCAAACTCTGATCCACCAGAATGTTTTCAGGCTAGAAGACAGGATAAGACAACGGTCATTTCCATCGATCCCCATCTCAAGCTTACGCGGGAGGCTCACCAGGAATCAACGGAGTCAACTGGAAGAAACCGTTCCCACGCAAGACGGGATGCAGTTCTGAGCGTGCGGGCCCATGGAGGAGGAGGCCCCGACACAGAGGAAGTGCTGCCCCTCCTCGCAGGCAGTCCTCCTGGCACGCGAGCATGAAGGCCCTGTGCTGAAGAACGCTGGCTTAGCGAGCTGGGTGTTCATTTTCACTCCCGACACGAATAGTAACATTCACCATCCTTTCTCAGCGACCACTGACCCAGTTCCACACCAGCCCTGCAAAGCTCGCAGGAACTTTCTGGAACCTCATGGAATGTGTGAAGATCTCAAAATGTTTATCTGATACTTTACTGATTGTTTATATCATTGAGAGCAAAATCTTAAAAACGGAGATGACAAATTGGGGTTCCCATGGCCCGCCTCCTCCTGTTTGTCCCTAGTTCCCGCAGGCCTCCTGACCTGGCTGCAGTGGATACGTTGGGAGGCGGCCCCTGCAGGCCAGGTGGCTGGGCCGCGGTCAGACATGCTGGCCGTGGCCCCACGAGCCCCACTAACCTTTAGGTCCAGGTGTGCTATCCTGCAGTTGTGAAGGTATCGGACGGCTTCCAGAACCTCCCCCAGATACGCCCTGATCTTCCCTTCGGTGAGGTTTCCCCAGCGCACCACACAGTCCAGGAGACGCCCCTGGTCAGCCCTGTGGAGGCAGGAACGTGTGTAACACTCGTCACGGTGCTGGGTCACTTCAGAGGAAACCAACAGCTTGTCTGTGCCCACTGTGGGTGTCCTACCAGCCCGGCGTTTCAGGAGCACACTTCCACCTACGCGCACGACTCTATCAAGAGGGTACTTTCTTTTCAACCTCGTTATGGATGCGAGTGGGGAACGAGGGCGCGGGGATGGGGAGAGGAACACGCGCTCCCGCCCAGCGGGCTCGCGCACGGGTGCTCTGCAGGCGTCTGCTGTAGGACGGAGTGAAGTGCTACGCCTCCCCAAGCCTTGGTTTTGTCATCTGTAAGATGGGCAACGGGAAGGCCACGTGAGATAATGTGAGGCAGACCTCAAGGTGTGGAGAAGACAGCCATCGGGAGCTGGCTGGGCGCCCCGCGGCAAGACAGGCCACTCCCCCCAGAATCTGGCCATTTACACAAGCCCCCGCTCTGCTTTTCCCGAAAATGATGACTCACAGGTGAGCCCTGACCCGTTAGTGACCTCTGCCCCAGCCACCTTACAAGTAACACGTGCTGCCCCTGCTCTCCACCTCCTGCTCACTCGTGACCTGGGATGCAGGACTGCCCTTCCCCCAGCTCACTGCCCCCAGCTCTGCAATCTGTAATCTGAAACTGTGCCTGCGCTCAAAGTGACCCCAGACTTCCCATTTCCCTGAAGTGCGAGCTGGGATGAGTCTCTGGTTTCATGCTGGACTCAAAAGGCTTCCTACTGTGAATTACTTTGATACTTAGAAACCACTGATACAGCACTGGCCATGGGCCAGGGACTAAATGCTTACTGTCAATTCACTAAATCCTCATGCCAACCTTCCCAAGGTGATACTGCTCGCCAGTGAAGGCCAGCACTGTGATGAGGTGGTCTGGCCCCATCTCAACACCTGCCTACATGCCCCGCTCTTGTCTGCAAAACAGAAACTTAGAGGAAAACCAGCCACTTGCCTGGTAACAAGGAGTAACTGAGGAGAATTTGGTAGTAATTTGTTACAAAAATAAATCCTAGTAACAGTATGGTGAGACCAAACTATTTAGCTTTCAACTAAAAAAAGAATGAGAGCTGAACACACTTAAATTTTCAGGCAGAAATCGAAGTCCTGTCAATTTTTGACGAGGACTTTAGGATAGTTCTTGTTAAGAAATCCCCAGATGAACAGTAGCTGTTAGACACCCAGCATTTCCAGCCAGAACAGAACAGAATGTAAACACAGCTAAAGGCCAAGATACTTCAGAGAGACCAGAATGTTCTAGGGCGGGCTTCCCAACCCTGGTTCTGCTAACGCTGGGGGATAGATGCTTCTCTGCTGTGGGGCCGTCCAGGTTCTGAAGGGTCCTGAGCAGCGTCCCTGGCCTTCACCATCTAGATGCCAGTGGCACCCCCAACCCAAGTGGTGACGACCAAAAGAGTCTCCGGACATGGCCAAATGTCCCCTGGGGGGGGGGCAACACTGCCCCCAACTGAGGACCACTGCTCTTGGGTCATAGCTTTCACCCTCTCTCCTTGGACGACTGCACCATTTACTGGGGCGGCACACAGGGCTCACTGAGCACCACGTGACCGGGGGTGCTGCGCTGGCCGGAGGCCCACCCTCTTTCCCAAGGACGGTCTCTAGGCGAGTGCATCTCACTCTCCATTTTGACCAGCCCACAGTGGGCCGGAGCTCTGAGGGGCAGGACTGCAGGCCCGAAGCATCGGGCATGAGCAAGATCTGAGGGAGCCCACTCTGAGCACCCACGAGGCTCCCCGGGCCCCGGCAGCCGTGTGGTGCCACTAGCAGGGGCAGGAGTCTTCAGAGGCCTGGCCCCTTGGGGATCCTGGGAACTAGGTGGCCCCTCCAGGTTGGCTGAGACCCAGAGGGAACCCGGGTGGAGGTGTTTGGACGCTAGGCCCGTTGCCCCCTCATTTGGACAGCATGTGCTAAAGACTATACTTCTTCTACCATTACTGGAAAGCTCTAGAACTGTGATCTCTGACAGTAGGCATACACACACACAGACACACAGACACACACACACACAGATACACACACATATTACAAGTTCTTTGGATCCTGAAATCCTGATTTTTGTCCTTCTTAGAGAACAAACAACAGTAAAATCACTTAAAGTTGAGGCTGAGGCTTACAAACTGGGGAGGGCAGTGGGTGCGTACGCACATTTCTAACACCAGGACGTAGCTGGTCGGGGTCTCGAAGGTATCAAGGAGGCCAACAAGCAGCGGGTGCTGGAGGTTCTGCAGGATTCCAAGCTCATGGGTGACCTGGTCACGCTTCATCAACTTCTTGTTCACAAACTTAGTGGCCACTGCTCGTTTGGTTCCTTTCTGATCACATTTCTTAACGACAGAGAATCTGCCCCTGGAGAACAGGTCGAGAAGGTCGTTTTCAGAGGACTCTGAGTATGTCACAGAGAAAAGACTCTGTTAACCTAAATGGCCTGGAGGCCTGTCCGCAGGCCCCACTCTCCTGGGCTCACTCGTGGAGGAGCGGTGGCCCACGATGACCCAGGGAAGCCTGCCAATCTCCGAGCCCCTCTGCCATGTGATGGCTCTTCTCCCTCCTAGGGGCAGGCTCCATGACCTCCTGACCTCTGAATGTGGCAGAGGGGACACCGTGGGACTTACCAGGCAGCCTCCACCTTTACTTTCATGGGGAAACTTCCTTACCACGGCAAGAAGCTTGAGCTGTACCCGGTGGCTCCAGTCACCCTGCGCCCCCTCCTTTTGGAAAGGGGTGTCTACTGCCGTCACTGTGCCTGCGGCAGACCACCTTGGGATGCATGTGTGGGGCTGGTCACCCATCGGTAGGTAGCCCATGGCCTCTGAAGCTATACCCAGTGAACCGCACCCAAGCAGCCTCAGCGGCACCTTGACCTGTCCTGGATAAGAGAGTCTTGGACCTCAAGTGTGAGCCTGCTACCATATGATGGGATGAGACCTGGTGAGCACCGGGGACCGTGAGGAATAGAGATCAATCTGCGGTGGGCTGAAACGGACACACCACCTTGCTGCTCCTCCCACAAAGAGGGCGGTCTACTTCTCTGGCCGTGGATCCGGCCTGGCTGGTGGGGTTCCTGACCCACACGACGCAGGGAAAACGTGGTTGTGGATTTCTGAGGTTGGGCCTTAAGGGGCCTCGCAGCTGCTTCTTTTGCTGTCTTGAAATGCTCTGCCATCATGTGTGAGGAAACCCAGGGTGGAAGTCTATGTGGAGAGAGGCCCAGCGTCCCAGCCAACTGAGCCCAGGAGATACCAGCAGAAGACCTGCCTGATCATTCACATGTTGTCAGAAGCGACAGCAAGTGGTGTGTCTCGTGCAGCAAGGGCTAAGTGAGGATACGTCAGCCTGACACATACCTGTGTGTGACCAGGTACCTGGAGCCACACGGCCCAGTATGGCCACTGGACTGCAAGAGGCTGCTGCTGGGGGAGTTTCTTGGAAAGCTTTTTAAAAGGGACAAGCTCAGCTGTTGTACGTTTGACCTCCTTCTTGCCACGTGGGTTCTTACCCCAGATGTGGAGGAGTGCTATGTGGACAGGGAGCAGAGCCGAGTCAGAAAGAGCCTGCCTGGGGGCCTGAGGGCACTGCTGAGCCACTGCCCCAGGCCTGGCTGCCCCTTCTGGAGAGAACCGGCTTCAATCTCTGTTTGGGCAGGAGGACCCTGCCACTCCAATCGACACCTCCAATCTGAAGAACACGTTCCACCTTTCTCTACTGGGACTCCACAGGAGAATTAAGTCCCACAAAGAAGGGTCTGAGCGACTCTCCTCTGACTCCTTGCATGGACAGGACACAGCTCGTACAGTCCCAGATGCACGGCACAGGAGTCAAGTCATGGCATCAGGCCTTAATCCTCTCTTGGAACCCAAGCTGAAAACATCCTCTTTACTCCCTCAATGTTTACTATCAAAAGGCAATTACAGATTATATTTCAAATATAATTTGCATAACTTCCAAATGATGGCAAATTACACCACTTAATTTTATCAGTCTACTCCTATGGAGAGTTCTGTCGTACACGCTGCTCTCTTGGCAGGGGCCCTGGGTTTTGTAACATACCTGCCAAGTTCAGCCACTTCGCTGTAGAAGGAGTCAAAGTTGTCCTTCCAGGTCACCATGATCCCATCACTCCCTGCACCTGCAAGAAGAGCATCTCCCCTGAGCTTGGTTTATGCGGCGCTTCTCGGGGAAGAAGTCTATAGGCCTGCGCCATCCAATATGGCGCCACACGTGACTACTGAGCATCTGAACTGTGGCTCATCGGACTGAAGATGCACTGGAAGTGTAAAATACACTCTGCAGGTTGGGACTTAGGATGAAAAGAGATGGATTCATGTGATAGAAATAAACACACACCTCCTTCCCCATTATTTCCCCACTCACATCTCCAAGGTGGAGTCTTCTATCTCCCTAAGCTCCTTTAGCTTCCGCTCATTCATTACAAAGCAAAAATCACCTGCATAGTCTCTGTGACATCTTTTACAACTTAGAACACTGGTGATTCTTCACTTTTAAATTCAAGATTCTCTTTCTTCCTTGTGTCAGGATCCAAGAATCAGATCATTTCCTTTCTCTTGTTTAATGAGGGTAAAATATCTGGGATGAAGATACATGGGATAAAAATGCTAAGACAATTCTGTTCATTGTCCACACACAGGGCGCTCCTGGACTCGATGCACCTTTTAGTTCAGATTCTTATTTTTGCTCTTAGAAACAGTCTCCTAGAGCCGGGGCAGCTGCAGGATGCATGGAAAACATCAGCAGCCCCTGTACTGCACAGCTGGCCTTCCGGGAAGCAGGAGCTGTAAGCCAACTGGTATGTGTTGCCTACCGAGTGACTATATAGATCGGCGCAACCAGAGGGGATATGAAAGGGCCTAAGATGCGGGTTCTGCCCCTAGGAGCTCACAGTCTGGCCGAGGAGAGAGAACAAGGCCTTGCTGGGCCATGGAGAGAGCAAGTGCTTCAGACCAGAGCAATGCGCGTCCCACCATGGTTGCGCTGCACTCATAGGAGAGATGCTGTCAGGGTCTCAGCGAGGCACAGAGCCTGCACAGGCTTCAACCACACTCCTTCCTCTCCTCCCACAGCCTATGCAAGACCAAGTTAGAGCAGATTCTCTCAGAGCCTCAGTGTCAACTGAGCAATTGAGTAAAGAGAAGTCAGGTGTAAGAATGTGTTTTGAGCACTACGAGGACGGATGTACCGTGTTCCAACCCAGGGGCTGGCACGAGCCACTTGACCGCGCAGGGGCTGCAGTCAGTGGTCTGCACCGTGCACCTTCCCGGGACGCCCTAGACCCTGTGGTCTGTCGCTTGCAGCTCTCCCACAAGTGACTTATTGCCAAATATTTCAGACCCTGCTGAGTGTGTATGTGTGGGAGTGCAGTCTGCGGACCTGAGCGTTCTGGAACATGTGTGTCCCAGCTCAGGAGTGCCACTTACCCAGCACCCTCAGACTGGCTGAAGACGAGGCTGAACCCATGTCGTTCACAGCGATGCACGTGTAGATGCCGTCATCTTCTGTGGTCACGCCGACGATCTTCAGAGTGGCCTCTCCCAAGTCACTGCCGCACAGATGACAACACACTATGGGTCACAAAGGTGCAGCTCCCACAGCGACCACCCCTACCCCCTCTCATTTGGGGTCACAAAAAATGACAGAGGAAGTACTGACAAGGAATTTCAAGTGGAATTTTTTTTTTTTTTTTTAAAGATTTTATTTATTTGTTTGACAGAGATAGAGACAGCCAGCGAGAGAGGGAACACAAGCAGGGGGAGTGGGAGAGGAAGAAGCAGGCTCATAGTGGAGGAGCCTGATGTGGGGCTCGATCCCGTAACGCCAGGATCACGCCCTGAGCCGAAGGCAGACGCTTAACCGCTGTGCCACCCAGGCGCCCCAGGAATTTCAAGTGGAATTTTAATTTTTATTGCACACCCTGGTATGAAATGCTTCCTTGTGGGGGGTGTCAGGGTGCCGAGGGTAACCGAGGGGACTACGTGTGTCTGTCACAGTGGATGGAGGTCACGCTCACTGCCAGCAAGACCCACCCTCACCTGTAGGAGATGCTGTAGTGACCGTCGTTGTTCAAGGTGTTGTGTTCAGGGCCCTTCCAGGTGATCGAGGCCTTGGGGCGGCCACAAACTCGACATCTAAGAACAACGGTCTCCCCTGTCTCACACGTGACCTCACTCAAGGGAATGACGAATTCTGGGGGAACTGTAGGAGAAAGGAGTCAGTGACACCTGTCACCCTTGGCTCCCTTCCCACACCCACCAATCTTCACAAGAATGAGACCTGTATTGCCGCCCATGCCCCAGAAAACCCACTGCCCAGGTTATGCCCCAGTGTTCTACGTGCCCTATAGACCCTACACTCTGCAAGACCAGAAGAACGAGATAACAGAACTCACCGTCATATATGTAGTTGGGATTGAGAAGCTGAAAGGGAAAAAGCACATAGATGTTAACCAGAAACATGAACTGTTTTGAGGTATATTACTTTTATTCCCTGGCTACAATGATCATTGAAGGATCAACAGGAATACAACTTGGCTTACATGGGTCTCAAAGCACATTTTCATTGCGTTTAAATGCACTCAAAAAGCCTCATGTCATACAAATTTTGGTGAATTTTTGTTTTCCTACCCACAAACACAGGAGAGCCTCTTGAACTCAGAAATGCCCATTTTTCTCATCCAATGGGCCGGGTTCGGCTGGTCCCTGGGCCCCTTCCTTCTAAAGAGTGGCCAGTGCCTTGACCCGGAGCCCTTGCGCTCCCTTTAGGGCATGGTTCCTTTCTCTGCAGGCACCCACCCCCAGCTAGGATGAAGGCAATCCGATCACGGGAATAAAGCTGACTGAAGCAATCGCCGGGGACGTGCGGAAGCCAGCGACCCCGTGTCTCAGGCCTCCAGTCACTTCCCGGGGGTGTGACGCGGGCACCGAAGCAGTCTGCACCACAGCTGCTTCACACCGTGTACTTGGAGAATCTGGGCTCCGCTTCACCAGGGCGGCTGGCTGCGCTCCTCGTGAGCTGCACGTGCGCCGGGGGCCCTGGAATGCGCATGCGCACCGGGCGGGGAGCACGGTCCCGCGGCAGCTGCGGGCAGGGCGGCGGGAGGTGGCTGGTCCGGGGCAGATGGCGGCAAGTGAGGCCACGCGCCAAGCCTGCGACTCCTCCCGGGCGGCCTCCCGCCCTGCTGCTGCCCCTGCGCCTGACGCAGGCTCCTGGAGACCCTCATACGCACCTTCACAGATACCTTGTTGCTGAGCCCCTCCCGCGACTTCCGATAACCGTTCTCTAACTTGCCTTCCCGCTTGCCGTCTTTATCTTTTTTCTCAGATTTTTTCCTTAAACGGAGTGCTGTGTGCCAAGATGTTGACTTCCTGGGGGAAAAATAACACGTTGGTAGTGCTATATCTTTCTAGTGTTCAGCAAGTGATTTCTGAAAGCCTTAGAGAAAAGCTGAGTAGCCCACTTAGGGGATTTGGGGTGACTGAGGCTGCCTAGCACCAGTGAGCTTTGCGGAGGGAAACCCGCCTGTGAGTCTCAACCACCAGAGAGGAAACCAAGGAGCTCTTCACTTTTGAGGATTAAAATACAAAAGTGCTAGTAATGGATAATTTTACCTATCAACTTTAACTGGATATGGGTGCCCAGAAATGTGATCAAACGTTGTTCTGGGTGTTTCTGGGTGAGATTAACATTTTAATCAGTAGAGTAAAACACACGGCCCTCTACAACATGGGAGGCCGCCTCCAGTCAACTGAATGTCTGAGTAGAACAAAAAGGCAGGCTTCCCTGAGCAAGAGGGAATTCACTGGCAGAATGGGTCCCCAGCCTGACGGCCCACCCTACAGATGCGGACTTCCTAGTCTCCCTAACTGTATAAGCTAATTCCTTATATTACCTGCTTCCTCCCTGGAATACACACAGACACACACACACACACTCACTCACTCACACACTCTCCTATTGGTTCTATTTCTCTGGAGAACCCTAATACAAGGCCTAAGAACACTCTTTGATAAAAAGTACAAAATGGAATTCATGAACAATGTACTAGAATAAAACATTTCTGCATATCAAGGACAAACAGGACAAGGGGATTATGATGGAAGAGAGGCTCTCTGTAGCCTGAACTCAAGCCTGGCTTCTCTGGGGGCTGCAAGCTCCAAGCCCAGAGGTGTCGAGTGGCGCTGGGATGCTGGCCAGCCTGTGCTGCGAACCCAGCCAAGGGTCCTCCATGCTTGGAGGGGAGCACGACCACTGTCACTGCCTTTGGGTCTGCTGGTTTGGGCTGAGGCCTTATGAGGCTTCAGAAATCACCAAGTCCTGCAATGCTTCCACTCCCAAAAACCACTGGGCTGATTTCTACCAGAGCCAAATAGATTCAGGGAAGGGCAGAGTTTTAAACCAGCACCTGAATCAGTTTTCTTAAAAAAAAAAAAAAAAAAAAAAAAGTTTAATACAGCAAAACCGGTCATTTTTTCACTGAATTAACTTCCTAGTATACATGAGGCATGGTGGTAATGGCATCACACAGATGTTCACCTGCAGCTCACAGAATGAGCATCTGCCCGGATTCACCCTCGGCATAGCCGGCTAAGGAGTTAGAGGTCCCTGGGGAGTCCTCACCCCTGACCCAAGACCTTTGGAGACTAGAATATTATTGTGAATAACCTAGTGGCTTAAAAAAGCTGTGTGTTTGCAAATGCAGGTTATTAAAAGAAACCTGTCAGAACAAGTCTGAGAGATGAAGGGCCACCCCATCTTCACTTCGGGGCTCCACACTGTGCTCAGAGATGAACTCGCACTGACAATGGCGCTGCTCTCTCTCGCTGGGCCTCCTCCTCCCTGGGCCTCCAGGCCTCACTCGCGCTCAGGTCCCTCTCCCCTTGGCTGGCCTGCCGGGCACTCACTTGAGAGTCCCATCGGGGTTCTCCATGATGACTGCACTGGTATGCCCCAGGACGAAGCCTGGAATCCAGCCCTCGGCTGCGGGGCACTGGTCAGTGGCGGCTCGGAACACCAGAAACATGTTCTGTTGATTGCTGGCCAGAATTTGAACGACCTCTCCTTGATAGACGTTTATCTCATCCTCCTTCACTGCCGTGTAATCGTGTGTCACCAACATGGTGGAGATGTTGCTACTGCTGCTACTTTCACTCTGGAGTGGGAAAGACGGGAAAAAAAGGCAGAGGGGAACTGAAACGAGATCTGATGTCATGAACTCGCTCATCAGTGTGCGCCGCAGTGTGACGACCCGGAGCAGGGCTCACCAGGCAGACACGGAGGCACCTGCCCTCCTCCGCCACTCTCTCTTTAGCTAACTTTGTGCCTCTTTTTGGATAACCGAAAATCAGGATTTCTCTAGAAAGCAGTGCAAGCAATAATCTAAATTCAATCACCGCAATGACGACACTTCGCTTTGGGGAGCTTGATTACTGTTTTAATCCCATCTTCGCTGGACCCTCAAAGAACAGCTCAGTCCTTCTGCTAATGCCATGCTGCACTGTATCTACGTCACAGCTATGTCACCGTGACTGTCATGATCATTTAAAAAGGTATTATTAAATTAAAAGGCCACAGAGAGTAGCTCTTCAGCTCACTGACACATTAGATCCTGGAGCAGCCCCAAATCTGCCAAAGAAACTGTTCACCAAGAACACATATCCAAGGATCATGACAAGCTGCTGACATGCCTGATCATTTTCACCTCTTTTTCTTTCTAAAAGAATGAGGAATACCTGAAAAGAAAAGCAACTACTGTTCTGCTGTCATGGATAGTTACTCTGCCTCCTTTATGTGGCCCTCAGTGAGTGGCCCTGAACTTGCATGATTCAACTGTCCCGAAGGTGCTGTTGCCAGGGGAACACATAGATTACACAGCTTTGCAGAGCAGCTGTGGACACCGCTGGCCCCACGATTCAAGCTCTGGGAACAGCCCGTGGCATAAGAAAGCCTATTTTCCTCTCACCCTGGAGTCCTAGTGGGACCCAGTCTCTTTGCTCACTGTGTGTCTCTAGTGTCTACCACAGTGACAGACACATAGCCGACACTCAGTGCATGTTCAATGACTCAGCGAGGCAAGATTGCAAGAGTAAAACAGAGATCGTTTCTTAAGGCCACCTACCTAGGGCCACAAGCTGAGTGGTGTCAGCTGCTGAGCAGAAGAAACACAAATGGCAGTATTTGTCCCCAGCTGTCAGTTACCAAGTGACCCTTTTGCTCCAGGGGAGGAGGAGGAAGCTGACACCACCGCCAAATTCTGAGCTACAGCTTGCTCAATCCCCTCTAGCAACAGGTGGGATATGGGAAAGGGCGTCAGGCACCCTGCTCCTGGTAGCGTGTTCTCAGAGGCTTCCACCACCGATGTTGTCTGGATGCTCACGGATCCCCCGGACTCCAATGACACTAGCCTCTGCTGGGCTCCCGGGTGCCTGGGCAGGTCCCAGGTGGTGTAGTGGCAACCGTCAGACAACCCTGCCACATGCCTGTCAGCCCTGGGCTACTGAGCTGCTGTCGGGAGACGCTGAAACAGACGGGCTGCTTGCTGTTAACAAGCCAGTGTGCCGAGAATTCCAGGGTGCAGGGCTAGGACTCTTGACCTGCAGTGGGTATTTAAATTAAGCACAGCAGAGCGCCCAGCTCTGGTCCTGTCTCAGCTGTTGCCTCTTTTGGATCCCCACGCTGTCCACGTCGGGCTACAGCCTGTGCGTATTCGTTTATGCCATTTTATTCTTGTAGCATGTGCTTTGTTCTGACTTATGTAGCAACACCCAATAGTTTGGAGATCACAAAGCCAAATTTGCTAGAAAATGCAAACAGAAAGCAACTTATGCGGCAGAGCTGCTTTTGGCCATAGAGCATCCCAAGCTCATCTCATAATTTTGCCACAATAAATGCTTAGTATTTTCTGAACACCCCCTATGCATCAGGCATTTAAAATCCATCTCATTTAGTGCTCGAAGCTGCCTTCCCAGCTGGCACAACCATTACCCCCTTACAGAATGGGGGCTTGGGCATGCGCACGGGCCACCTGGCCTCAGACTAAGGCAGGGTTGCACTTCTATTGCTGCCAGGTGGGCAGGTGCAGAAAGATTGTGCGTCCACATTTGGGCTCTGGCACAGTCACCGTCTGGGTTGGTCCACATCCACTCCACTCCTGCTCTCAGTAGAACTTTCCAGAAGGTGCCCATTCAAGGAGGAAGAAGGACCCAGGCCATGGGTTAGGCACAGCTGCTTGGCTGTGTCTGCAGACAGCTCCGTGGAAGTAGTCATAGAGGAAGGTGGCCATTGCTGACCCACCAGGAGGATAAGATGGCCCAAATGGGTAGAAATGGGGCAGGGCGATGGTTCCTTTTAACCAAAACACTTAAGAGTCCTAGAGGACATGTTCACATCCCCATTTAGGCCTCTAGTGGTCTTCCCAGCCTTCAAGGGCATTTCTGTAAGGCACTTTGACTCATCTAAAACACTGGCAATTTCCCTTTCCAGGTTACCTACCACCTAAGAAAAAGTGGGAGGCAACTTTTGCTGCCTAAAGCTGGAACATACGGCACATGCGACTGTGCCTCTGTCTCAGGCCATCCTGGGAGGGAGCCGGGTGGTGACCATTATTTGTGTGCACTCACGGGTGGCCCGGAGACCAGCACGGGCTCCTGCGTTGGAGCAGTTGAGACTCGTTCTGAAGCACAGACTCTGAGCGCTCCTCGTCTGCGTAAGGGGAGTGTCCACGTGAGGATGAGCTCAGGAGCTGCTCCTGGGCCCAATTCGTAAGGGTCTTGGCTGTAAGGCCACGCCCGCATCCTGAGTATTCAAGCAGATGTGGGCAGGCATGGCATCCCTGCGAGCTCTGCCTCTCTTGCTCTGGCTGAAGTTGCTCACCTGCATTCCTAGCATTTCAGACCGAACCGGGGGCCAGGCTACCCTGCAGGCCGCTGTAAGGCACCCACAAAGAGGACACTGCTCACAGCCATGGCAGAGGACGCCTGCCCTGACCACTTATTTTTGCAAATAAGAGTCAAGGGCAAATAAATGTACCAAGACCCATTTCCTAATTTCTTCCTCAATTAAATATAAAGATTGAGTTTAACAAAATACGTAACAAATAGGAAGAAAAGAGAAGGCCACGTCAACCCAAACAAGGCATTAACAGAAGTCCAGAAAAACGAAGAGAGACATGCAAAAGCCAGATTTGTTTTCATAAAGAGAGACACAGACCCTTTTAGGGAAATGTATTTAAAAATTTATAAAGCAATCAAACATACACTCGTTAGAACAGTTCTATTCCCTCACGCATGCCTTTAGGAAAAGTGTTAAAGGTCAGGCCATCTGCCGTGTAGGAAAACAGCTGGGTAGGATAGTGAGGAAGCCACAAAATGGGGGAGAAACCCACCACAGCAACCTTTCTGCTTGAGGACACAACATAGGTGACGGGCAAGAGGAGGGCGAGGAAGCCCAGCCCGGAGCGCCGGAGCGCGCCCCCTGCTGGGCAGAAGGCAGGACGCTCGCGGCCGCCGGCAGGGGCCCGAGCTCCGGAGGCCCTACGGCAGTCTCTTCCAGAGTGAAACTTGGGGGAAGCAAGTATTTCCACTGGAGAGATTCCTTTCCCCCCATTTTGTCTGCTTAGTTTGCTGTGAGTTGCTGTTGGAAGTTTTCTTGAGGGATTTTTTTTTTCAGCAAATGAGTCAAAAATGCTGCAAAGATAATTTAAGGCATAAAAGAGCACAACCAAGCGATGAGCAGGAAGCTTAAAGTGTACAGATTCCAATTTAAATAGGAGGTAAACAGCAGGGACACTGACCCCTCTAAAAAAACTGTGTGAGGAAGGCAGGGTAAAAAGGAAGTTCCAAGATATTCTGCTGGTCAGACAGTGAAAGACGCACGGGTGCTGCATTCGGAAGGTTAACCATCTGGCTTCCCGGATTAAGGAGACACACACAAAGCAAGGAGCGAGTTAGTAGAGACGAGAGCAGCGCTGTCCCCGCGGCAGGAGGGGTTAGAAGGCGCCCGGTCCGCGGGCTCCGGGCCGGAGAGCTGACCACTGCAGGCGGCGCCGGCCGGAGAGCCAGGAGTTAGTAGGAGGAGAGCGGCGGCCACGGGGAGGTTTAGAAGAGCTGGCGGGACAGAGGCAGTGGGGCGGGCGGGCGCAGGCTGCCGGGCGTTCTTACCCCGTTGCTCTGGGTGGACTGCACGGACTGCTCGCTGGCCGAGGAGCACGTGCTCATGCGGTCCGTGTCCTTGCCGGGGGCCGCGTGGCGCTGCGCCTGCCGCTGGAGGGAGTCACTGTCCCCCGGGAAGGTGAAGGAGCCCGGCCGGCTGGCGGGGGAGGCGGGAATGGAGCTCCAGAAGGAGCCCCCCTTTTGCAGGGGGCTGCTGGGGGGAAAGGGCTCCTTGCCGATCGGAGAAGGGAACGCGGTGGCCACAGGAGAGTTCAGAGGTGAGACGGCCCCGGGCCTGGGCTTTCCCAGGGGCAGCGAGCCCAGGCTGCTCCGCGAGCGGCTGTCCTCCGGGATGGCCCGCGCCTCCTTGGCGTCCGCATCGCGGCTGGCGCCTGCGGCACTCCCCGAGGACTTCCTGGGGCTCTCAATCACCTTCATCTTGGGGATGTGCTCCGCGTCTTGCTCGGGGCCTTCGAGCTCTCCCGGGGCGCGCCTGCCGGGCTGGCCGGGGCCGGCCTCCGGGGCGGGGCTGCTGCCGGGAAGGGGCGGTGCAGGGCCGGGAGTGGACATACCTGACATCTTGTCTGCCTCTGCCTGGCTCGAGGCTGCAGAGGAGACCAGCACGGGGGAGTGGTGTCTGACAGGCTGGGGGATCCGGGAGGGTCTGCTTCTGCTTGCGCTGGGGAGGCCGCTGCAGCTGCCGGGGCCGCCGCTGGGGTTGCCGCCTCCGCCGCTGGAGGCCCCGCCGCCGCCGCTGCCGCCGCCCCCGCTGCCACCCCCGCCGCCGCCGCCGCCCCCGCTGTGGTTCCTCTGATACTCGATTGGTGATGTCAAGGCTGTAAAGCAAGGGAGACACAGAGGAGAGATTGTCAAGGAACCAAAAAAAAATCTCACGGGGCAAAGGAGAAAGGCACAGGATCTAATCAAAAGGACAGCCTGGTCCCGAATAACCCCGCCCCGGTCAGTGGTGGCTCATCCACACGACTCCTAACCATCATGGCCTTTAAGCTCCCGCCATCCTGTTGGCAGCAGACTGGCACCATCCATAAGTAAAGGAAAAGGCAAAGGTCTTAAATGCTGCTCTCCTGGTGATGAACAGCTTACACAGGAGATGTGCCTGTGCGAGTGGCTGGGGGGCAGAGAAGGCCGAGGAAGTAGAGTGCGTGAGGACAAGAGTGGAGCCGACTTTAACAGCCTGGGAGCAGCAAGCAGAGCTTCTGCCAAGTGGAAGAGGCCAACTGCCCGTGTGGGAGAATCCCAGACAGCAGCTGGCTCCCACGGAGTGGGAAGGCTCAGTCCAGCTGCCACAAAGGTCTTCTTTAAACCCGAGAGCAGTCAGGCAAAGAAGAACCTGGCTGGGAGTTGAGGAATCCCTTGGTTACCCTGCAGGCTCTCAGGAAAGGTTAGG
Source organism: Ursus arctos (assembly GCF_023065955.2). NCBI lineage: Eukaryota > Metazoa > Chordata > Mammalia > Carnivora > Ursidae > Ursus > Ursus arctos. The sequence continues at coordinate 11,551,826 of NW_026622819.1, read as the reverse complement.
GACCACCTCTGCTTTGCAGATTTGGCACAAGAGACAAGGGAGGTAAAGAGCTGCACAAAGACCCCCATGGGTGGTGCAGCTGTCCCATCTCTCGACTTCGGCGATATAGTTTGTTACGTAATTGTCTGCAGGAAACCGAAGGAAACATGCCAAATAAGATATGGGGAAACATGAACACAAATTTTTAAAATGTTAAAACTTCTGAGAAATACAATTAAGCAAAACCCTTCTTGCCTGGGAGGTGTCAGGAATGACAAATGACATTTTACTAAGTCTGTCCTAGTCATGGCCTCTTACTGGAACGAGGGGCGAGAGGGAAGGGCGTCACATGCCCCGAGCTCCCACGCCATTCCCGATGGTGCTCAGTCCTCTGGGGTTGGTCCTTCATGTGAACCGAGGGGTCTAGCCAAGTCTCACAGCATGGCCTATCCCGACTTCCAGTTTGCCAGGCAGTTTGTTTGATTTTAAAGATGGCAAAAGCTGACGGAGATTTCTCAATGGTTGCATGCTACGAACGGACATTTAATGCATCACTTCAGACCAGGGACTGTCCCCTGAGCCCCACTAGCCCCACGTATCCAATTCCAACTACATATGTAACTACAGTCTTGCTTAACACCTGGGCAGCTGACCACCACCTGGCCCAAAATGCCCTGCCCTTGATTTTTCACTGAATGCCTGTGTTCCTGGCTCTTGAATGTCATGTGAGCAGTGAAGGTGGTTTTAGGGTGACGAAGAAATGACCGCATCCTGTTGGACTGGGGCACAGAGAACATGGAGAAAAGGACAAAGAGAAGGCATTAAATGACTTATCTAGCTTCTGGCTGAATTCTCAGAGCTCTTCAGTGATTGCCAAGTTAGAAGCAGAGTCAAAGTCGGCCATCACAAAGGGAAGCAAGAAGTTTTAGGTCACCCACATAATGAGTCAAAGGAGTTATCTAAAACGTAAGGTCAGTATGGTCACTCTCCTTGTGGAGAAGACACGGCCCCTAAGGTGCTTTGCAGCTCCCTGTTATCATTCATGTCACGGAAGTTGGGGAGGAAAAATACACGTCTTGTTTTCTAATGGAGGTCGGAGGTTTGGATGAGCAATGAAAGTGAATGCAAATTTCAAAGCTGCACTGGAGAATGTCCACAATATCTGTGGCCACTTCTGTCTGCTGCTTCGGTTTTTCTTAACCATTGCCTTCCCAGGACAGGGCTCCAGGGCACAAGTGGTGCGAGAGGCTGTGTGGGACATGTGCCCGGGGCCAGAGGCCCTGCTGGCGACCCTGAGTCTGCCATGAAGAATTTGTGGGACTTGAAGTAACTTACTGATGATCCACCCTGTGCCTCAGCTTCCTCATCTGTACAATGGGATAACAGTGGTACTTGCCACTGGGGGTTGTTTTGAAAAGGAATGAAGTAATACACAGCAAGGGCTTATTGGGACAGAGCCTAAAACACAGTCTGTGGAAATATGTCTCGTCATTATGAGCAGGAAGCAACAGGAGAGAGAAGAGAAACAGAAACGTGTACCTCAGGCAAAACACACGCCCAGTAACAGAACATACATTACCATTTAAAAAATTGCGCTGGTTTTCTAAAATTTGGTTGATTTCATGGATCCATGTTTGCCGGACACTTGGACTGGATGAATGCAAAATGAAGGTCTCCACCACACCACCCGTCCTCGATGTCAGAGCAAATTTACACGGATCATTTTCCACATTTTCCTCCAGGCAAAGGCAACTCACCTTAAAAAGATCACAGCATTATTCACAATGGCCAAAAAGTGAAAGTAACCCAAGTGTCCGTTGACTGATGGATGGATAAAGACAATGTGCTCCTGGACTGAGTAATGGAGTATTACTCAGCCTTAAAAAGGAAGGACAGGCCGACATGGGCCACAACACGGATGAACGTCATGCTCCGTGAAGTCAGCCAGTCCCAAGAAGACAAATACTGTTATGATTTCTTGTAGATGAAATGAGTACGCTGAGCGGTCATATTCACAGAGCCAGAGAGCGGACTGGTGGGTATCAGGGGCTGACAGGAGGGGGAATGGGGTGTGGTCATTTCAAGAGCACAGGATTTTGGTTTTACAAGGTAAGGAGAGTTCTGAAGTGGATGGGTGGTGATGGCTGCACCACACTGTCAATGTACTTAATGCCGCCTAGTTGCACACGGAAAAATGGTTAAGATGGTGAATTTATGTGTATTTTACTACAATAAAAATAATTACAGCACATTTAGTCCCACTGGTCAGGTGCAAAGTTCATCCTACATCAAAGTTGAAACAACCAGTTTTGGGTGGAGCTATCATTTTTACTGCCTCGGAAGTCATTATTGTGAAGCTTTTCAATGACTTTTTAAACTCAGGGACGAGAGGATTACCAGGAATTTAACTAGTAACATGAATATTAACTAGAAACATGGGCCTGGGAATTACTTGATTTCAAACTCCTTTATGATGAGGCAGTGTTCGTGTATCCCTCCCTTCCCTGCCCCAGGAATAAAATGACACTATTTTAAAAACTGTGACTCTTAATAGGACACGTGTTACGAAGTTATACGTGATATCACACATGGGATAGTTTTACAGAAGCAAGATAGGTGAAAGAACATAAAATTTCTAAGCTGCTGGAGTGGAGTGGGGAAGTCGGTCAGGAGACTTCTGGAAGAATGGGTAAGATGTCCAGAGGATGGTGGGTGCACAGTGACAACCCCGGGGCCTCCAACAGCCTGGGTAGGAGGGCTGGAGGATGGTGGGAGATAGGAGAGGCCTGAAGCTTCACGCAGCCCAGCCTGAGCACCTCCCTAGGTCCTGTTGGACAAAAGAGCCTCCCCCAGCCTGGAGTGAAAGGAAGGAGGAAGGCTGCTGCAGGTGACCAACAGAAACCTGGCGGGGAGCGGGAGGGTGCGGTGTCCCATCTGTGTGCTGAGACCTTAGGGCTCAGAGGGCCTAAGAGGGTCCCTGTCCCTGTCCCTGACAGGGAGCCTAGCAGCCAAGGATAGGAGGTCCTAACACAGGGAAGCACATCTCCCTTCAAAGCTCAGGGCCTGTAGAGCTGCAGAGGTGGGAAGAGCAAGGATGGAAGGGGGCGGTGGGCAGGCTGCATCTCCCAGAGACCGTCAGCTGGGACCTGAAGCCCCCTTCTCTGCTTTTTTTCTATCTGGTCCTTGGTTTGTCCCATTTACAGGACTCAAGGCCATTTGCAATTATTTTGTCCAGTTACTTACTTGTGTTTCTCTTCCATCAGAGAACAAACTATTCAAGGGCATGGACCGCCTATCTGGTCTACGTCCACAGCCCCGTGCCAAGCACTGAGCGTTCAGTGTGTCCGCATCGAGTGGAGGAGAATAAGACACTGGGAAAGCTTTCTCCTCTGGTCTTACAACAATACGCCAAATCCATGTCTCTTACCGTTGTACGTAGTCCTGGGAAAGGGGGTACACAAAAACTAACCAAGACAAAGTCTTCTCATCATAGTCACACAGAGATGTGTGCAAGCCATCAGCCACTTCAGAATGCAGACAGTACAGGGATGGAGTGAACTTTTAAAAGTTCTAAAATATCTTAGGAAATTTTCTAAATGTTTAATAAACAAAGGATCAAGACAGGTCATCTCTGAAAAGGAAACACTGTATCAGCATGATGGGTACGTACATCAGCACACACATTACCTTGATGCTGTTCTTAAACAGGAATCCTGGCATCGAGAAGCCCTTTTTTTTATCAAGTGGTTCACTGAAAATGACGATCTGCTCAAAGAGGAAAACCCGCCTCTCTTTACACCGAGGCAGAAGTCCCGAATCTTGGTCAGTGACCAAGAATGTGTCCTGCAAGAGCAGCTTGCCCTGGGCAACAATTTTACCCTAAAAGGGGGACAAAGGAAGAGGAGAGAACATTTCATCCTAGTCAAAATATCTGTTTTGTGCTGTTTTTTTCCCCCCTTGTTCCCACAGAATGTGTTTTTCTTCTATTAATTTATAGAGCTTAAAAATTTCTTTTGTTGGGGCGCCTGGGTGGCACAGCGGTTAAGTGTCTGCTTTCAGCTCAGGGCGTGATCCCGGCGTTATGGGATCGAGCCCCACATCAGGCTCCTTCGCTATGAGCCTGCTTCTTCCTCTCCCACTCCCCCTGCTTGTGTTCCCTCTCTCGCTGGCTGTCTCTATCTCTGTCAATAAATAAATAAAATCTTAAAAAAAAAATTTCTTTTGTTGTAATGAGTTTTTAGCCCCAAACGGAATAATCAAGTAGATAAAATTCTTGCCAAACTCTGTGTAAGTCTCTGGCCTCAGTTACAATCAAAGAAAAGTAGGTTGAAAGTGTGTAGTTCACACTGGAACAGGTTCTCGAGGTGCAGTCCCTGAGGCCCAGCTGCGTTGGCGTCCCAGCGGTACCGTTAGAAATGCACAGGGACCCGTGTTTTCGAAAGCCCTCCAGAAGAGTCTGTGTGTGCTTTCCTGAGAACCACAGCACCAGAACTCCACACCCTGATTCTCTAATAAAACAGCAGGCAAGAAAAGCAAAAACGTGGCTCCTTTCCTTACTCAGTAGGTGAATTTGTAAAAATTCTGAGTATCTTTAAGATACTAATAGGACAATATGTAAGTAATATCAATAGTCTGGCAACTCATAGAAACGTTTGTCAGACTAACAATGAACACAGCCAGCCTGAAGTCAAGCTCCCAGGGATGGCTGACAGGCAGGGGCCCCCTGCTTTCCACCACCTGCCAGGGAAGGCACCTCTGCCGCTCCAGCAGCAGAGGGCCCACGAGACAAAGCAGAGTCCTGCCTGCTTCCACCATCAGGCGCTGGGCTCTGAGCAGAGGAAGGTCCTCAAAAAGCAAATCAAATGCACCAAAAGAAGTTGAAAGAAAATATCAATCAGGTTTAAGTACAGTGAGAGGAGACAGAAAACCAGGCATAAAGGATCAGCTTTCTACATGTGGAGATAAATAATCGAAGATCAAAGAAAATGAGGGAAGCCAGAGGAGCAAGTTTAAAGAGCTGCCGCATTACGTCAAATCCTTGCAGCCGCCCCACGTTCATCATGTCGTTGCACCGCTTGGGGACTATGCACATGACTTCCACGGCTCTCTGCAGGTGGGAGAGAAAGCAGATCACCGGTCAGCTCCCTCCAGGGACAGCTGGCGTGCCCACCCTCAGCTCCACCCCTGAGTCCGGCTCCCTCCTTCCCACCCCCCAGGGTGTGGACGGTGCCTCCAGGTGGAGGACAGACCCCTCCCAGGGACGGGCTCCTCCAGGGCAGGCTGCTCTGGGAGACACTGGAGACAGGAGGGGGATTAAGCGAGGGGCCTGGGGAGCGCAGGGTGGGCCCGTGGCCGGGGGTGAGGGAGGTGGGGGGGGGGTGGGGGGGTGGATGAAAGTACCTCTAATTCTGACGTGTCCAGGCTAGCTTTTTTGGAATACTTGAGGAAATCCTGCAAGGAGCATGGAGAGATGGACAGGATAAGGGCAATGATCACAACAGCAGCTAACCTTTCTGCTCACTGCTGATAAGCTAGGCGCCAGGTTAGGTGTCTCCGTTGGATGTTCTCATTGCTTTCTCCTAGTAACATGATGCAAAGATACCCTTACGAGGATTTCGAGCCTACAGCAGAGCAAAGTCAACCAAATCTAAGCAGGTACCGGCTCTTCTTTTACTCCAAGACAGCTCTGTGGATACCCGACTTCGAGGATTTATATCCGAAGGACTCTCCATATATTTCAACACTCACTTCCGTTATGGAAAACCGTATGGCTTTGCCTTTGATTGTGCTTAGGAATTTAAACCAATCAAGGGCTTCTGAGCTCTGTCGGAGCCAACAGAAAGCAAGAGGCAGGGGCTGAAATTTTAATTCACCCAGGACCCCAGGAAGACGAGAAAACTTGCAAGGTCAATAGAGCAGAGGAAAAATCATGAGCATTCAAGGATCCGTGATGGGGAAAAAAGTTCACTTCAAGTGACATTTTGATTCAGAACTTGATGTAAATGAAAAATCAGAAGACCGCTTTAGATTTTTATAGGAAAGACTGCCCTGCCCTATCCAACCCGTCCTTTCCCTCATCCTCTCAGCAAACGAGCTGCTGACCCCAGAGTCTGCACCCCCCCCAAACCCCCACCTTCAGGAGCAGCTGGTACTTCATAATCCTCTGCACCGGTTTGATTAACAGATCTGTGAGCTGCAACCTGTGGCCCAGACGCTGCTTCAAGTCCTGGGGTTTTAAGAGAGAAAAGAAAGATCCGGTAAGTGCTGTCGTTCGGAGGACAATTGTTCAGTCCCCGTAACTGTCAGAAATGCTAACTACCGGACAGGAAAGGCGTTGGGTGGGGCAAGGGCCTCGTTGCACAAACACCAATCAGGGCTCCCCATTTCTCAGAATGGACTCTTCCAACCTTTCAGGGTGGTTTTTAAAATAGCCTTTTTTTTGCTTGTTTAAAGACCTTCTTTCACTTGCTTTCTTTTATTCATATAAACACACGCTTTATTTTTAGGCGGAGAGTTTAGATCATGAGTTGTTCTGAATCTTTGAAGAGTTAGCTTAAGTTCAAAACTGTTTAAAAAACCCCTTATTTTAACAATGACCCCAGTCTTCTGAAGGTTAATGGATACATGATCATAGACTGAATTCATACTCATTTCTCTGATTTATAGGAAAGGATGGCTTAGTTCCTGGGAAACGTGATATTTTAGGTTTTGGACATCAACTGTAACAAAAGATTCAGAAATTCTTTCTTGGGTCTTACCTCAAAAAAGGTATCAATGTATTCTGAGACAATGTGCTCAGACTTTGGTTTATTTTGACAATAAACTATGTACATGTGCAACCTTCTCTCCTAGGAATGAAAAAGGCAAACAGATGGGTTAAAACAATCAGAAGCTCAATTAGAATATAAGAGCACATACACATTTCATCACATTCATAAAGGAAATTTTCTTAGAACAAAACTGTGGTTTAGGCCTGTGGGAGCACATTCCAGATGCATGACTAGGTCAGCATTCTGCTTTGTGGCTCCAAAGGCAGTCTTTCCTGGTATTTCAAATCTCGCACTTCACCCGGCAAAAACAGGGGCAACAAGAGGACACGGTTCTTCATACTAAACGGAGAATTACTGCCACTCCTCCAAATGGCTTTAGCAGGGAAGAAAAAGTACCTCTAATTCTTTAACTTCAGATGCTGAAGGCAGGGGAAAAAGTATATAGTGAGTCATCCCTCAATCCGGGGATCCTCAAAGTGTGGTGTGCCCACCCTTGGGGGTCCCTGTGGCCTTTCCGGGAATCCAGCGGGTCAAAACTATTTTCAGACTAATATTAAGATACGATTTGCCCTTTTCTTTGTGCTACCATCTCAAGGATGTGCACAACCAGCTGGCATCTTGGCAAATATTCACCCTTGCACATTTGCAGAAGACTGCCAGTTTTGCCTCAGAATGTTCTGGATGCAGTCATAAAAATCCATTTTACTAAAACTCAACCGTGGAGGGTATGTCTTTTTAACATGCTTGTGACAAAAGAGATGTCCTCATAACACTTCTGTGGCATACGATGGTTGTCTTAAGCAGAAGCACTTGTGACACCGAGCTGTGGGCTAAATCGACTTCTGGGTTTTGTGGGCCGCCATTTTTACTTGAAAGAAGGATGGACACAAACTATATTTATACTTGGGTACCGGATAGAAAACTTCTTGAACGTGAACAAAAAAAGTCTGCTGTTTCAAGGCAAACTGGCAATATCTCTTGATAATGAAACTCTGAGCTTTCAGGTTAAAGATTAGAATTTTGGAAAACATGGTCTCTGTCACTGTGAACTTGGCAATACCTAAAGACTGGTCTAAAGAGAGGGGTGGTGATATTAACAAATCTGACTTTTTGATGCTGTGTAACAAAATGTCTCAGCATCTGGAAGATCTGCCTAAACTGGTGAACCAGTATTTTCCAACTGACCAGCCCCTGATTTCACAGGCTGGTACGTGACTGGAAACCTGTACGTGTGCGGTGCTTCAACGCTTCCAGTGACACAGTACGGCAGAAGTCCACCACAGAGCTTTCCAGATTCTACGTGGCAGTTAACCTTTCAGATATTAGCAAGTGGTCAAGTTCTGCCGTGGTATCTCAGGAAACTACCCACAATTACCTGAAAAGAGTATTAAAATACTTGCTCCTTCCCAACTCTACCTGTATGAGGATAGATTTTTTTTCATATATTTTAACCAAAAACCATTCCACAATAGAGTGTAGAAGCCAATATAAAAATCCATCTGTCTTCTATTAAGATAGACATTAAAGAGATTTGCAAAAATGCAAAAACTCTTATCACTAGTTTTTTTAAATGCAGAAATTTTTCCTAAAAATACCCCGTTAATTTTAACACACTTATTTCAGACGCACACGTGTATTTGGCTACTACGTTAAACATACTACATGTTTAGGTACGTCAACGTCTTCACTAAACATCTGTTTGCCCACAGACATCCCTGAATGTTCCTGCTTCAAGGCTGCCTCTGGCCCCCTGCTGTCCACGCTATTCCACGCTGAGCTCCTCAGTCATGTGCAAGAGCGGGGTGTAATTCCAATTCACTGACACTGCACGGTTTGGTTTGATTCTTAACATAAGCACTTTTATAAACAACCAGTGAGTTCTCCTTTAATCTGAAAAACCAGTCACTGAACATGACAATATCAGAACAGAATATAAATAAAGTTATTGTACTGACATGTTTAACAAAAAGGGATCCTAGTTTTTCTGGATCTTCAAGGCACTTCTCCAACTCTCCTAAAAAAAAGCTGAAATGAGAAGAGAAATATTAGAGCCGTTTCCAATTTGGCCTTCTGATTTTAGTCAAAAATAGTCTGTTGTGACATGAGCAATTGGAAAGTGTCAAGTATACTTAAGAAATACAATGTTCACAGAAAACATTTTGTTAGGACAGGAACCAAGAGAGATACACAGGTGAAAAAGGCAAGGCAGAATGAGACCATCCCTGGACTGGTGACCTTTCCTTCTCTTGGACAATCAACATTTTTGTCTTATTTTTCTTAAGGACAAAAGCAATAATATATCACGGCTGAATACAGAGAAAAAAAAGTTTCAACACAATTGGTCATTTTTATTTCTGAAAACTTGAGCTTCATATATTTTATGGTAATTTTTAAGAGGCTCGAACTGGATAATAATTGATATAAAATACTGAATATGTTACCTGTTCCAGTTTTATAACATTTTCCCAAATATTATCCAAAGTAACCTCTAGGTTATGTGTATCAGCTCCCCTCGAGATGGAAATCAGGTATGACCACAGCCACACAAGGGCTGCGGACAGACACTCTGTACCTCTCCCAGGCTGCAGTCTCGAAGATGCACGCCCACCTTAGTTACCACTTACCTACACTGATATTTACTGTCTGGTGTTTTACTGACCCACAAACCAGCATAACCATTAATGCTATATTGAATTTTCTAGCACTTGGGGTTTTATTACAGCTCTGCACACACTGCGGCTGGCCCCATCTCCAGATGCAACTTCTCTGTCTGGTCACCTCAGGAGCACTGTGCTGTTTTCTCTTTCCCATCACAGCTTCACAGCCAGACTCGGAGGTGGCAGACGACATAGGAGCACCAAATATCCCTTTCTAAAATTATGTTCACTGTAGATTCTTGGGAAGTCTATAGTCAATAGAGGTATCACCTATGCTGTGTCTGAAGTTGGCCATTCATTTATCTACGAGTCCGACTGAATTAGACATTAAAGGGGATATGAAAATGATGACCCTGTACCTGGTTCAAGGGTTTTACAGTCTATCAGGACAGATAAATTTAGAAATAATAGAACACTACTATATACACACCCTGATAACCTCTCATATCTGCACAGTATTTTATGGTTTCAAAAGCACATTTACGTATGCTATCTGCAAGGAGGACAGAGCATGTCTGATTGGAGTGATGAAGCCTAATGGACAGCGATCATTTGCCCTGGGCTTTGAAGGGGACAGGAGCATGCTCCAGGCCAAGGGGACAGCAGTGCATATAAACACAGTAAAGCAGGCGGCCTGTCCGGATCGTAGCAACAGAGCAGGCCAGCTGCAATACTCCACAATAGTATCAGTGGCTGGCAGGAAGCAATCCACGGAGAATTACGGACTTTTTAAGTTCAGAGTAAGGTGACCTGAAGGGGCCAGTGTGCTGTAGCAGCAGCCGCCACGTGGATCTCCTCCTAGTCATTGGGTGTGACAAGGTGCTGGGGTCAAATGTGATTTTCATGTGCAGTCATGTCTACTTTTTCCATTAAAATTGTTAGAAAAAACAGTATCTTCAAAACTCTCTAATAGTGATTTGTGTATATTCAAGAGGTGGCTGCAATTCTAATTAGGAACATTTACTGAGGCTTACTTTACATAGATGGTGTTCTAAGTGCTTTGCATGTATTAACGTAGTCTCTCTTCATGAAAAATCCCATGAGGGGGGTGGGTGAGACTCTGACCCACATTGCATAGACGGAGAATGGAGGCACACAGAAGGGCAGCAGATGGCTCAAGGCCAGGACTGGGCTCTGCACCCAGGCAGTGAGGCTTGGTGCCGGTGCTTCCAGCCACCCCCACAGTGCTCCCTGGATGCACCAGCAAGCAGAAGAGACTCTTCCCCCCACCATGACATGCTACCACAGAACTCCCTGGCACACCAGTATTTCCTTTTTTTTTTTTTTTTAAAGATTTATTTATTTATTTTAGAGAGAGTACACCAGCAGGGGGAGGGGCAGATGGAAAGAGAATTACAAGCGGACCGCGCTGAGCGCAAAGCCTGATGCGCAGCTCAGTCTCAGGAGCTTGAGATCCTGGCCTGAGCTAAAATCAAGAGTCGGACGCTTGACTGCCTGAGCCACACGGGCACCCTGATCAGTACCTCCTCTGCACCAGCTCCTCTGGGAGGCCACCCAGGTAATAAAAAGAGAAGAACCACTGCACATCCTCTCCCACTGGCCTGACACGAAGCAGTTTAGCAAGTGATCATGCTGTGCACGCCATCACGCACGCACGCCAGTGTCTTACGTACTCTCTGTGCCAGTCATAAATCTGATGGATGTTGCCAAATACAATCTTGTCCTTCCCTTTCATGTCGTCAGGAACGCCGTCTTCTTTCATAAGAGCCATGTAGCCCTGTAATTGAATATTCAAAGATAAGTTTGCGCCACTGAACATATCTGGATCAAGTAATGATTTATGGACTAACAGTCATAAAAAACAAAACAGACATATGCACTGTCTCATAACCCAGTATTTCTCTAAAAACAAATACAAGCCCTGTATGAAAGGAGTCCTGCACTGGCCCTTGAAATGTACTGCCACGCACACTGCCAGGCTTTTCTCCCCTTGAACTGTGTGGCATCACAGATCCAAATCCTAAGGAACCGAAGACATTTAAATGTAAATGGTTTCATAAAACAAATCATCTTATCAGCTAGTAAACATTAAATATTTGGCCAGAAATATATTTTCTCTGTTCTTAGCGTAATATAAACAGAATTCCTTTTTTTTTGGATTATTTGCATAATTTGTTAAATAAGAATTTAACAACATTCTTTCCATACACTAATTTTTAATAACGGTTAAGTATGTTGCTAAAACGTCATTTACAACTTCTTATCTTGAGTGGGATCAACCTATACACTTATCTCTTAAGTAATTCAAGTTACTTAATTGCAGACCCATTGAGCATGCTAAATCCTTTGTTACACAATTAACTGTGAAAGCTGTTACTTTTAATGGAACGAACACCCTAAAAGTATTGTCTTAGATAAATTTATGAAGCCGAAAAGGTGGTAAAACTGTATACTATAAAAATAGCTTTCTGATGAGCTGAGTTTATAAATATGATTATGCCCTGAACTTTAATGCCAGGGATAAGTCTGGAAAGAGCCCGTGACGCAGTATGAAAGACCATGGTTTTGTTATGGCTACACCGTGTGTAGCAACTTCTGGGCCATGAAAATGGTGATGTATTTGTTCTGTGGAAAGTATAAGCAAATGGCCTGCTGTAGCCACAGACCAGCTCTGAACTCAGGTGGAACCGAAGCCACAGCTGGCCACACTGACTTCTTCAACCAATGACGTTCTCATTTCTGCAATGATATCCATGTTTGTAAATAATCACAGATAAGATTTCCATGTCATAAATACAATGGCTGGGTACGGCAATTTAAAAACTTAATTGTAAAAACAAGTGATTATGTCAAAGATGCACTATGTGAAAAAGAAGTATTTAAAAGTGAATACAGATGAAGACAATTGGCTAAATTTCATTTTTTGAAACTCGGTTTTCTTTTGGGGAGGGCAGCATGTCAAAATGTTTTTAAAGCTTTTGAGACGGTATCAGTGTTAAACTGGCAAATATAATTTGACAACTCCCTTGACAACTCTTGGGGCTGATACAGGTTATTAAATCTCTGAAAACATACCTCAACCACACAGCCGAGGTCCCGCACATAGTCACGCTCCGTCTCCACTAGTTCTTGCAAAACATAGCTGCAAAGAGAGAGAAAAACGAGTGTTTACAATCCAAACTCTTTTCATTTTCTGAATGAACTCTTCAGCACTTTGCTTTTGTCAGGTCAGACTCCCACTGGGACTGTACTGTTGTACTGTAATATATCAAACTTACGCAACTGGGTCTTCAATTCCTGAGTGTCCCAAGTCACTTACAGGTATCATGTATGTAACTCGTAAGAGCTGTGGGCTCAGATCACATATATGGACAATCAAGAGAGGCTTAGACATAACTCTGCTATAAAGGCATGACATTAAAGGAAACAAGTTTGTTTTGTTCTGTTTTTAAATGATTAAGTCATTTTAGTCTTCGCAGACCTACAAGAAAAAATTTTAACTCAGATGTTTAAGGTTTCGGGTCTGATCACTCATCCAGAAGTGTTTCTGAAGGCTCATAACTGTTTGCAAGGCCTCTCTGATAAGAGGAGACAATTAGTTGATCAGAACAGCAAGCCACCTCAGCTGGCCTGAAAAGGTCTTTTGGTCTGTTCATCCATTCATTCAACCAGCACCGGCTGGGCCTCTCCCATGAGACCGCCATCATTCTGGGATCCAGAGTGCTGGGCTAGAGCGCTCAGTAAAACCGAGTTTCTGCCCTCACACAAGAATTTCCTCTTCTCTGAAGGCAAGGTTAAAACCTTTTGTAATATTTCTCAGGAGTCTCTTTTTCACTGTAAGTGGCTTTACTGGAACTGAGAAACACTATCACTAAGGTTATGTTAAAAAAATATTCAAGTTTTCGGGACTGTGTCTGATTTTATGTTGCCTTCTTTTCTTCATAAGTCTATACAACAGAAAGCACAGGAGTTTCTCACTAGAAGTGACAGAAGGTATTCTCCTGTCACTCTTATTTATAAATAAAGTATAACATACAAATAACAAAAACTGCAGCTATGAGGGGGGGCGCCTGGCCAGCTCAGTCAGTAGAGTAGGCACCTCTTGATCTCAGGGTCGTGAGTGTGAGCCCCACATTAGGCGTAGAGCTTACTCAAAAAAAATTAACAAAATAAACAATTTCCAAACTCTTAAAAAAGAAAAGCCTGCAGCTATGGCTTCTTGCACCCTTCTGAGGCTCTGAGAGATTCTCAAACACTTATACAACTACTCCAGGAGTGGCCCCAGAGCTCCTCGTTGCACTGATCCAGAGACGGATCCCTGTCACATCTGTGAAGGTGACAGAGACAGGAGGAAAGCTGACCAACGCTGACATAGAAACATCTCTTACTGCCGTCTCTTTAGAGAGCTGGATTTCCTTTCTTCCATCTCATCAATGGGCGAGGAGGAGGACAGGAGGGAGTTGTCTGAAGGGTTGAAGGAGGGGCTGCTACTGTCTCCCTGGTCAACAAGGAGTGAGCTGGGACGATCCTCCAGTGCCTGAAAGAAAACCAGACCACCAGTCACGTTTCCCGCCTACAGTCCAGGAGGCTGGAATTAGGATTAGAAAACCTCATAAGTCAGAAAAGACAGAAGGCCTGATTGTAAAATTAGAAGGTCTACGTACACAGTATTTCGTAACAAAAACCCCCACTATTAATACAAACATTGAGCAAGAGAAGCTGATAAACGAGGTACATTAGAACAAAAAGGACAGTGAATTTATACGCAGTAATAAATTCTATTCCTTGTCACCAGATAATTCGAAATAACCCAACTTGTTTCCATTACAGCACTGCCCACATTTCTGGGTGTATCAGGCATTCCACATACAGCCATTATTCCTGCCAAATGACAGCAGGACCATTTCGGAAGTGTGCGGAACCTCCTCCCTCTGGCCAGCCTACCCCGGGCACATCACCCGTGCCCCTTGCTGGTGGGCTACACAGCAATGTCGGCGATCTCTGTTTTGATTGAGACAGCGTGGGGATTGTTCTTGATTATCCTCAAAGACTAGACTCCCCCCTCAGCACACACAGATTGCCCAGCTGAATGGATCTCTCTCTCTGGATACTCGCGACGTCCTTCCTCTCTTCTGATGGAAGCAGCTGTCATGCTGCCTCGATGATGTATCCTAAACTCCCTTCCTCCACTGGAGTTTAGTTTCCACGAGTGACTGTGTTTAGTGTTGTAGAACCTGGAATGAAGCTTTGCAGTTGTTCAACACATCTGAGATGAATATCGACTTCTGTCCCTGGACTAAGGTGACAACGATTAGTGACTGCTTACTTTCTAGTTGGTACAGATTAATTGTGTTTCTTAACCTGAATTCCCAAAGCTCCAAGGGGTATGGGTTATAGTTCTTTCAAAATTTCCAAAGCACCCAGCTGGATATACAGCGATGATCAAGAAGTATTTATCTAGATGGGAACTGGGAAAACGTGATTAACTTATCTTCAAACAAAAAGCTCAATACAAATTGCAGGAACAATGAATATATCCCATCAAATCAAAACCTCTAATGCTTGTCCAGTTTTTTCTCCTTAAAAGTAATGGACTAATGCTGACCTTGTCACTACGCACAACTTTGAGGACATGAAGTCTGCGCACGTTAATTTTGTTCACCAAACCCACGGAGCTGTGGAAACACACCAACTGCTGCACTCATTGGTGAAAAATAGATGAGAAAACAGCACTCTTCTTTTGAAATAATTAGCTATTGGCCTTTCCTGGAAGCAAGCACTTTGTAGGAAGCTTGCGCGGCCTGCTTTGTGCTTGTCCATCATGGAGCTCTTCGATGGGAGACTGGGGTCCAAAGGAGGAGGGGAAGACGCTCTGCACTGTCTCCTGTCTAGATTTGCAGGGAAACAGCTGATGCTCATTAGATTCAGTCCTGTTCATTTCAATGGTGATAAAAAAAGAAAGAAAATAAAGAAGACGTCTCCAGATGTGCCTTCACACAGAGCAGTGAGCAAGGAGGTCAAGCAGTGGACTTCACTGGTGCCGGTGAAGTCCTGGTCTTCCGCTGGCGGGATGGCTGTCGGGACCACAAAGGGAAGAGACGGGAGGCGTGGCCCCAGCTGGGCAGCCGGAGGGGGTACAGGCAGTGTGAGTGTGGAAAGGCTTCCACCGGACAAGCCTCGCAGAACCGGAATTCCTGGGACTTCAGAGATTTGGGTGAATTACTTGTGAAGTCCTCTGGGTTTGGTGGCATTCTGTGGGCAGGTTCTTGTCAATGTTCTCTGTTCCCTGGTTGAGGACAGGTCTGCACAGATAATCCATCTCTTCCAAGGTTAGTTTTGGTAAATTATATTTTCTTAGGAAACTGCCTGCTTTATTCAGGGTCTCCAATTTACTTTCAAAGACCTCAACAAAAAGTGTTACGATTATTTTATTTCCTTAGTTTGCCCCTCCCATATAATGCCTTGTTTTCTGAATTTGTGCTTCCCGTTCTATTTTCTTGTGAAGGTTACCTGATGTTTATTACTTCATCAAAGAACAAATTTTTGGTTTTATTTGTTATTCTGTTTTTCTGTTTTCCAACTCATTATTTCTATTGTTTTTCTAGTATCTTGAGGTAGATGTTTATTCATTTTTTATTCTTTCTCATGTCTCCCTTTATATTTAGATCAACGAAGAACAGAAAACCCCAAAGTCAATGCAAGTAGTCACTATGGCTGTGGGCTGCCGGTGCTCGGGAGAGATGCACTATGTTTCCCACACGCTTGGACCTGGGATGTGGAGGTAAGGGAGAGGAGTGAACCCCAGGAAATAGTTTCCAGGCTGGTTTTATTTTTCAGATTGACTCTGCAGGTTTCAGGGGTAGGAGGTTCAGTTCCCCGAATATCATACCGTCTAACAGTTGAACAACTTCTTCCCAAGCCAGTAAGTTAGTATGTAGCTTTTGAAGGACAACCAACTCAGTGTTCGAATTCTATGACGAAGGCACTGTAGCCTGGGAGGTCACCCACAAGAAGACAAATGTGGATGACCAGGGACCTACAGCACGTGGTAAACGTGCAGGAGGAACTTGGGGTCACATGCGCAGGACAGGTGAAAGGATATTAAAATGATTCAGAGTTTTCACTGACAAAAAGCAGTTCTCCACTGACATCGGAGGATTAGTGACAGGAAGTCAACACAGACCCATGTTTCCCTCGAGCCAGAAAAAGAGGGCAGAATCTAGATTACATTCCACGGACAGTGAGGATGGGAAGAGTCCATCATGAAGAGCATAAACACGGTCGTCCAACGGGGAAGGCAAGCACTAGTGGCTGCCCACATGGATGGAACCTTGTTAGCAAACAGTCCTTATGCTGAGTTTACAGCTGAAAGACACAGGCTCGGAAAGCCCGAGTGTAAGCAGCAGCGTTTGAACACGAGTGTATCTGACTCCAAAACCTATGCCCTTTCCACGATGCCAAGAGCTTTATACCTGTTAACTGAAGGAGAAACCTGAGTGAGTAGAAAGAACTGAGTTTCCACTGGTAAAGTTTAATGCCGTGGAACTGAAAGGAAGGAATGAAGCAGAAAGAGCTGAAAGAAACCATGTCCTAGCACGCCTCTCTGTTTCAAGTCCATGTGAATCAATGACAAACGAATCTCAGCCCACTTCGAATGGAATGCAGTTCCAACACTGGCAGAACGATGACGAGCAGGCTGACAAAGTGCACCTCGTAACTTCCCTTGGGAAAACTATTTCAATTATTAGACAGAATGATTTTAATGATCATATAATGGAGGAGTATAAATGACTGTTTTTATAATGTTTAGGGGTGTTTGAAAGCTCACAGGGTAGAATTTAAGTACCCTTTGTTTAGACCATCAATCAAGTTGTCTCAAAGAGACAGCCAGGATGTGGTTTAGCTCAGTTCAAACTGAAATGATCCCAAACTCTCGACCAGTGGGGTCAAGTTCTTAGGTTTTCTACCAAGTACTAGCAACTTTCCTGTCTAACTTCCTAGCCCATCATGTCACTTTCAGAACATGACTACCTGGAAAGAAATCCAGTTATGGAAGAGTGAAACAGTCTGAATTTTTCATGACACAATTCCCATTTGACTGAATCAACCACAGTTTCATAGGAAATGTGGTCAATTCCAGTCTGTCTCGTGTGCCCAGGGTCAGTGGTCCTCACAGACAGACTGTCAGTTTCTCTTCCTGTCTCTGATGATTAGAATGATCAGATAGTTAAAAAAAAAAAAAGATCAGGTGATTGATTGGAACTTGTCTACGGGTAGAAGAAATGGGAATGATATCATATTACCCAGTTAATACCTAGTGGAAGGAAGATAAATTTCCAACTTTAAAAAGTATACTCTTTGATCTAGCAATTCCAGTGCTAGAAATTTACCCTACAGATCTAACTGCACACACATAACCAACACGGAGTTTACAACAGTGCAAAACTAAAAACAACTTTGTACACACACACACACACACACACACACACACACACATCATTAGGAATTTGTTTAAATAAATTATATAGTATAATCAGGTCTCTACTCCTTATTAGCTGGTTAAGTTTTTAAACTCTGTGGCTTTAAAATGAAATGGCAAAAACATGTACTTACCTCACTGGGCTCCTAATAAGTTAATACAGGCATAGAATAGTGCCTGGTTTAGAGCAGTCCCTCAGCAGATTATCACTACACCCACGCAATGGAATATTGTACAGCTGTTACGAGGAATGAGGCAAACCTTATGTACTGATGTGAGAAGCTCCTCAAGATTTATTAAGTCTTAGAATCTTAAAAACGGAATGAATCCATTTTGAAAAACAGAGCATGGACAGGCACCCTACCCCTCCCTCCCCATATATGTTTGCACCTACAAAGCAAATGTCTGGAGGGAAACATACCAAACCGATCACAGTGGTGAACTCTGGAAGATGGACTGGTGGGAGAGGCTGAGGGCTTTTACTTTTGGAGGGTGACTTTTAAAAGATGCTCAGTAACTTTATGGGAGTTGTAGGGTATACAAACGTAAAGGCTATTACTATTAACTGTTTTCCCACCTCACAGGAAAACTGAAGAAACACAGATATTAATTGATTTGAATCAGTTAGAAGCAATACACACCTATCTAACTTTAAATCAATATTTTGATTTTGGGGCTTTTATTAAATGAATCCACGTTGACCAACTGGAAATACAGAGGTCACTAAGAAAAGAAAGCCCTCACATAACAGTGCAAGCTCTTCTCTCCTACACATTATAAATTCAAATGAAATATCTCAGAGACAGTGAAAGGAGCTACCAAGCTCCTTGGTGCATGCCATTGACCGTGGGCACACCTGCGGACGTGAGTGGAACTGACCACACCTGCTAAGCAGTGCTAGCGCTGCAGTCAAGGTAGGGGCAAGAACGGATTAATCCTGGCTCCTGGAAGGTGCCTCTAATCCCCCAGGATGTCCTGCCTGACAGGCATGTCTATTTACCTAGGGGCCCTGGGCCAAGACAGACAGTGCACGACAACAGTGCAACTCTTGGGGGCTTTGGGCCACGTGGTATCTTGATTTCTGGAGGGGCAGGAGACAAAGGGGAGCCAGGCCAGCAGTCAATCTTGTGTATGTGACTGAGCTCAAATAAAAACTCTGAACACCAAGTCCCTGGCTGGCCAGACTCTACATGTGACGCACAATGAAGTCACACATCGTTGTCAGGAGAAGTCAGTGCTCTGCAAGACTCCACACGGAGAGGACTACTGGAAGCCTGACCCCGGCACCCTCCTGCACCCTGCCCCACGCACCTCTTCCCTGGCTGATTTTAATCTGTCCTTTCACAGTAGAAACCACGACTAGGGGTATCACAGCTTTTCTGAGTTCTGTGAGTCCTTCAAGCGAATTCTTGCACCTGAGGGTGATGTTGGGTACCCCCAGATGGGCAGCTGGTCAGAAGTGAGGGTGGTCTTGGGGACTCCGCCTGCGTAAGCTGCCACAGGCACATTCTGCAGATCAGAGCAGGACATGAACAGGGGCACACCCATCCACAAGCAGCCTTTACGGCAGCTTCCAAACCGCAGACTTTCTCTGGGAAGCCTTACCATCTTGCTTTTCACAAGTTCTTCAATCGCACTCACGAGCTCGGCTGCACTCGGAGTTTCGGAGCTGGTGGGGCGAACTAATAACCGAGAAGAGGCCTACAGAAGAAGTGAAGAGAAAGAGAAGGGGGAGGGGAAAGCCTCATGTTAGTCACTGGACAGACAGTACATTCTCCTGCAAGCTCAATCTCTTTTTCAAAGTAATTCCAGACAAAAAGACCACAAGTTTGTCTTTGTTTGCATTTATTTAAAGTCATCCTTTTAAATTTACAATATTCTGACATGAAATACTAAATAAAACCTGTCTGGGATACATGTGGAAAGCAGACAAAGTCTGTTTTTAATCCTCAGTCATGTAACATCATAATGTTTTCAAAGAGGTGACTGGGTGCGGGAGGCTGCGAACTGTAACTTTTGCAACTGCCAGCTAGGCGAGTGGCGAAGGAGGACAAAATACAGAATCTGATCAACGCAAGAATGAAAGGCTGAGGGTCTAATGAGTGAATCCTTAAATCATCAGGAAACCAAAAACAGGATACTAAAAATGGCTCTCCTGTGTTTATGGGGCTAAAAGAAAGAAACAAGAAAGAAAAGGAAAGGAACCGGGGGTGCACTGACCAGACAGGGAAGAGGGGGGACAAGCTCACCATTTTCTGTGCCATCCATTTCCCCAATGACTAGTGCAGAGGACAGAAGATCTGCGGCCTCACAAGCTATGAGATGCCGTTTACGGCTAGAGTCAGGGTGTACAGGGGTTGACAGGTAAGGAATTGGAGGGAGGGGCTGCTGAATTCAAGTTTCAGTAATTAGCAAACACGGTGTGTTTGCAGATTACTTGTGCCATCAATTAACTGGAAACTAGAAGAGGGGCATAATATGAACCTTGCTTCATATTAAGGACAGCCGAGATGCATGCGACACACGGCTCGCTGTCCTAATGATGCATTTCTCACAGGAGACAGATACGGAGTTATACGTTCACAACGAGGCTTTTACATGTGTGGATCCAGATATGTGATTTGCAAAACAAATGTTGGTTTGGTCTAATGAAATCTGGAGTATGGGGTGAAGAAAACGAAGAAACAAATTCAAATGGAGAGGTAAGGAAACTGAGCCAAAACAGACACAGAACACAAATCAACGTAATGCTGCAGTGAAAGTTTACAAAAAGAGAAAACAGAACAAAACAAAATATTAGTCACAAGGTAATATACTCTCGGGGAATATCACTACAGACTTTTGTAAATGAAGACCTGCTACTGCTAATACCCAATAAATGGTTTCAGCACACTCAAGTACAGAGCGCGGTCCACTCCTCAAACGGAGAAAAATACTCTTCCTGGGGGAATAAGTCAACCAGGCCCTGCACCTCACTTCGGCCAACCATCCAGATTTACCAAATTTCAGTTTCCTGCTTTCAAGGAAGCTACAGCTGGAATGCCACAAAACAGTTTAGGAATTGTCTGAGAAATGACATGTTCCCATTTCCTGGCAAGTCTGGTCTGTGCAGGGGGTGAGGCCCTCTGCCACCACACATCAGCTCCCACAACATCTGGCCTGCACCTCACATGCCCCCAAACTCCAGTCTCCAGCCCAAGCCACGTCCTTCAGCCGAGACCCGCAGTGGCCTGACTGTGCTCAGTGCTACAATGGGGGAGGAGGTGGGTTCTCAGGAGGTGGGAGGTGGCCGCCCATGTTAAGACTAACGCGTGGTTTGTCTTGGCCTCACAGCCGCCCAGCACTGGGCCAGGGCAGAGTCCAGGTCATAAAACACAGGTAATCCAGCAAATGACCGTGTTAACACTGAGCAGGGAGTCAGGGAAGGAAAAAGAGGAAGAATGGGCAAAAATGATGAAAACATCTGTTTTATTCAGAAAGCTTAGTTACTGCCAAAAAATAAAAAAATAAATAAAAAACCCCACACCCTCCAGTAATGATTTCACAGCACGGTTTTCAACACCTGCCAGTTTTGGGGAGCACACTGGGCCAGAATGCAAGAGGGTATGCAAGCTGGTCACCAGGTTTCTTGTGGATAGTTTAGGGCTCTACAACTGGGATGCACAAAATAGTTTTAGATCAGGTAAAAACTAAACAAAAACCCAAGCCTGGTTTGAAGCCTCCACATCCACCCAAAGAGGAGATTTATGGTTTTGAACTGATCCCTACACCTTGACACCTATCCCCGCACCCCAGTTGATCCTAAATGCTAACGTCAGGCATGCTGGACAGAGGGACTGGACAGCAGTACAACCCCATCTGAAAACAACGCCCGTGTGCAAAAACAGCTCGCAGGGAAAGCAAGATGGCCTAATGTTCGCACAGGGATGCAATCACCAAGACTGCGTGTGATACCTCGGACTCCTCTCTCAGGGACCCGGGGTGGTACAGTAAACAGAAAACAAGGTTACTTTAAAACTAACAGCTACTGAAGCATTATTAAAAAATGCGTTGAACATATTTATACAAGTGTACGATTATGAGGAACTACACATGTTGGCCTACTGCCTGGTCTAAATTGACTTTGTTATTTATACTTTTGGGGTGAAAACGGGCAGCACATTTTCCAGGTGCCTGTTCACAGCCCCGGAGCTGCAGGCCGCTGCAGTGAGGCTGGGGTGCACTGGCGGGGGCCTCTCACCTTGTCGTCCTGTGAATCCGGCTGGAGCAGGCTGTGCTGCTGGATGGCCATGGGTGGGGGGAGAGGCACGGCATCGGCCCCCTCCTCCCCTTCTTCTTCTCCGCAGCTCTGCATGCCCGACGATGAGGACTTCGAGAGCGTGCCACTGCTCAGGCCCTCATTCCGGCCTCTCTGAAATCAAACCAACGTTTGCTCATTATATTCTAGGCCCGACTGTCAAGGTCAGATCACAGAAAGGAGCCCTAAGGGGTTACTAGGAAAATATAGCTGGGACAGGATGGAGAGGACAGAAATCAGGAGCAAGCTCTTTCCACCCCCAATGGTAACTGCTCATTCCCTTCCTGCAACCCGGCTACCTTGCCGGCCGACTTGGATGACGGAAGGGCCGCTGCGCGTGTCTTCTGAAGGGGCCTCTGCCAACATTACCTGTTAGGCTTTGAACACCTCTTGTCTTCAATCCCCAGCCCCCCACCCTGGATCAGTTCAAAACTCTGACTCTCAGGTCAATTCAGTTGGTCTGGTCTACTTTCATTTTTGGTACCTTGCTAGAATAAAATTCAATGAAATTATAATGGCATAAAGGATAATATAACTTTAAATGCACTGGGAGAATCCGAATTTAGTCTCACCTCAATTTTACTCTGCTTTCCCTTTTAGAAAAATTGTCAGTTTTATTTCTACTAAGAGGACACAGATGTAGAAAACAGACGGATGAGGACATAATAAACCACATTCGCTAGTGAAAACCCAGGGCAAAACATGCCCAGGAAAAAAGCAGCAGAAAACCCATGTCTGCAAAATAAATTATACAAATCTTACCCACTCTGTCTGCCTTCTTCCTTTTGAGGGAGCTGGGGGGGGGGGGCTGGTCTCAGTTAAAAACTCTGAGGGCCCCTCACTGACACTGCCAGCCTGACAGAACCAGCCTGCGATCATGAAGGGGTTCTGCTCCTTTCAGTGTCATTTAGAGCTCCCCACCCCAAACAAAAGGAAACTTCAAAAAATTCCTGGCTGACCGTTATCTTTGCTAACATGGAAATAATCCAGTGTTTGTTGGTTAGTGTACTAAATTCACTGGGTGTTTTCTACTGAGGACAGACATAAGTAGGACCGTGGGGGCAGGACACACACACTCCTCCAGTCTGCCCATGTCTGAAGTCGTGCTTTGCCTGCACCGTGCTGCCCCCGTTGGTTTAGGGACTGCTTAACCAGGCTCAGGGACTGCCCAGACCTGCAGCACTGGACGGCGCCTCCTGGCTTGTCAGTGGCGTGCGAACAGAAGGGCTAAGGCAGCAGAGTGCCGGCTTCCTTCTGGAGCAGGCCTGGGGGTGCCCATACCTTGGTGGGGAAGGTGAGGGGATAGGCTCACTGTCCTCTGAGCTCTTTCTCACAAGCCACCGTGAGTCCTGACCGTGTTAACTCGGAGCTGCTGTGGGTACCGCTTGTCCCCACCAAATCCAACTGTCTGCTAACAAGGGATTTAAGGAGCAGACAGTCCCAGGGACCTACGGAAACGGAACCACAGTAGTGTATTTGCGAGACACAACTATTCCTACGATGGCAGGGGAAATGCCCACGGGCCCCGGTGGGTGGCCCTGCCCGGTAATCGGGCTCCTGCCGCGTGGGGCTCTGACCTCTTCCACGGTCTCATCCTGCGGGGTGGCCGCGCTGTCGTCCGAGTCCTTCTGCGAGCCGGCGTCGGCGCTCTTGCGGACCTCCCTGCTCTTCTTGTGCTTGTGCGCCAGCTTCTTCACGTGCCCGTCGGCCTTGCCGCTGCTCAGCCGCCGCACCGGGCTCGTCAGCCACTTGCGCAGCGTGTTTCCCGGCCGCTTGGGGCCTGGGGAGCTCTGGGCCCCCATCATGTGGGGCTGGAGGGAAGCCACGGAGGCCGGCGGGCTGGCATCGTTGCTGGAGACGGACAGAGAGTCTGCAGGACAAGAGAGACAGCGCAGGTTTGACCGAACGGCCTACAAGGAACTCCTCCCAATGTCCTGGTGGTGCCACGTGGCCGACACGCTGCCCGAGCAGAGCCCGCTGTGTGTGGCGTGCAGACGGGCGCCTCGCTGTGCCTGCCCACTTACCTGCAGGGTGGGCACGTCGGAGGGGAAGGTCCGATCTCTCACGCACACCCCCTTCAAACCTGTACCAAACCTGAGCTGTTCCCGGCGACACTCTTCTCAAGATTACCCTTCCCTCCAAAACCCCGGGTCACCAACGCGGAAAACTAGTGTCATTATCACACAGACTGAAAATGTCATCAACACTTACAATATCCCAGGGGTCAGAACACAGAATTTTAAAATTATTTTCATCCTTTTTCTTGATAAACAAAAGCTATGAAAGAAGATTTAAAAGGAAATTAAGAACTAATCCTGACAGACGAATGTATTAGTCTGACTCACTACTGGTGAACACAAGTACAACTCTGTAAGTCAATGTGCGCACACGTGTGTGTGTGTGTGTGTGTGTGTGTGTGTATACACACAAATCAGTACGAATTTGACCTGGTCAGACTCTGGGACAAATGACACCCATCTGGGAAGCTGTGTCAAGAGTAAAATCAGCGGCTGTGAAAGGGGTAAAGCCTGGCTGGTGTGGGGGAGATCCAGCCCGTGGCCGGACTCTGGAACTAGGCTGGCGTGGGGTGTCTTTGCTCTCAGCCTTGAAGTGACCTCACGTCGAAGTAAATACCAGCAGCAATTAATGAAAACAACAACACATTTTTAAAAGAAATGTGAGGGAAGGCCTTCCTCAAATAACCAAAATGCTTTACAGAAAATATATCCAAATGATTCTTCTCACTGGATCCCAAAAATATAGTCAACCCTGAAGTGATGATTTTTCAGGAGAAAAAAAGAGATACAAAAAAGCTTAGGAAACAGCGGTGCTCAGCAAATCCATGCAGTTACGAGGCATTACTTTACAAACGGAAACCCGGTGACCTTGGACACTGCTTGGCCCTCTCCTGAGCACCTGACTCGAGGGTGTCACCACAGTGGAATGGAATAAAATGCTTTACACTTTAAGAAATGGAATGAGGAAGATCATTCGCTTGTTATTTTCTTAAATCTTTTGAAGCCTCGAAAATATATTAAAATTAATCTTGGAGAAGATCCTATTACGCACACACCTGTGTTGGCTCTATTTACCTCTGTGGCACCGGAGACCGTCCTGTGCTGCAGCTACAAAGCAGAAGCACCAATCCCTCCCAATCCTGTGATTATACGCAAGAGAGTCCAGGGCCGTTTCCCACTCGTGCTCCAGACGCCGGGACGAGACCACGGAGCCCTGTCTAACTGCCGCCCCATTCCGGCCCTGGGCTAAGCCTTGAACGGGTAGAGGGTATAATCTTCCATAAACAGATGACACATTTCAAGCAGGCTCACTCATTCTTAAAAATCTAGATTTTCTCAAAGCCAGACTTTGGTTTCAAAACCAATCAATACAGACACAGTATTTTGTTGAAGAGTAAAAACCTTTTCGTCTGTGTGTATATACATACATCAACGTGTGTATATATAGTCATTCACTTCTTTCTTTCTTTTTAACTTTATTTTAAAATGAGTCACTACCTCGCTTCCACGTCATTCCCCTTTTCCTCACGTACTGTCTGGAGAGGAAGGAGAGCATGGAACCGTTGTATTGTCAACCAAGGTGACAACGTGCACACTAAGTTCTTCCTAGAAACCTCAGGTGCTGATTTCGGATAAAGGGCAGGGCGAACAGGGAAACAGTGCCTCGGGAACTCTTGCAGAGGGACAAGAAAGACAAAAAGAAGAGGAAGGTTTGGATAATCTACATGACAAATGATAATTTATTTAATTGAAGTGGGTTTTTTTTTGTTTTTTTTTTAAGCTCCAACTGTTAGCAAGAATCTATGCTAGCCACAGCAGGTGACATTTTTCATAGTCATTTACTGTGCTGGGAGTCGGAGCCAAGCCCTGTACCTGCCACTGAACAGAGAGGAATAAAACCTTCCCTCACCGATGGGATCCACCATGTATGACACATGTTGTAAGTGAGTACAAATCCTGTTGGAGGTTGAGAAGAAGGGGAATCGAGTGGAAGGATCATGGAGGGCTTCGTGAAGGAGGCAGCACCTAAGCTGGCCTTCGAATGAGCCAGCTTGAATAATCCATGTAACGTCAGCTCTAAGGAGGCAGGGGCCTCATCTGCTCTGTTACTTGAGGTACTCCCCGGGCCTGCCATGGTGCCTGGCATACAGTAGGCACCTATTATGTACCGGATGGAAACATCAGAAATCCCCAGCCTCAGGAAGCAGGGCAAGCTGAATCAGCGCCCATATCTGAAGGACAATCACATCTCCAATGTACGTGCGCCCAGCTGGAGGACGGCACCAGACGCAGGACTGTGGAGGGGGCACACAGCTGGGGTCCGGATACATCCTGGGTTGGTCAACCTCCGACGAGCTGTCACCGACACAGTCCACTGTGCCTTGTGTGAGCCGAGGGGGCAGGAAAGAGACTGAGGCCCACTTACTGTAATACAACCCAATCAGTGCCAGGTCTTCGTGCGTCTAAGCACAATACTCACACGTTACGTGTAATGGGGAACACCACCTGAGCCCACGCACGAACCTCACATGTGTTCCTGGGCCCTGAAGGGAGAATGTGAGGGAATGTGGCACGGGAGCATTGCAGCACATCACATGAATCCTAAGTGAGAAGGGGACGCCCACTGGAATTCTGACAGGCTCTGCCCACCAAAGCCGCAGGGCCACCGGGAAGCGGACCAGCTCTGGGACGGGCAGGGGCAGTGGTGGGCGGGATCGTGGGGCAGTCCCCGGAAGCATAAGGACCTCTCCTCCGCTCAGCGCACCCAGCGGGCCTCAGGGAGGCATCAATAACGCTTTGTGGGACCCAGCTGGCTTTACAAAGATCACTCCCAGGGCATTCTAGCCTTGCTTGGAGAGGAGCTGGTGGTTGTAAAAATGGCTCAGAAAGAACAACGGGAGACGTCATTTTCTAGCTTCCTCTGTGGGCCCAGCTGCACTGGGTTTGGTTCTTTGCACTTTGGGAAGTAGGTTCAAAAGAAGGGTTCCTCCTCAGCTGGCAGGTCAGGCATGATAAACATGGCCGTGGCCTGGACGTCCCTCCCAGACCCAGGAAGGAGGCAGAGCTGCCCAAGGCCAGACCTCACCTATGATGAACTGACATATACAGTGTTGCTGAATTTTAAATTTTACCTCGGAAAACAATGTCATTTCAGAAATCTGTAAAGATAGAGGGAAACTTTCTTCATCTGTCTCTAGGATTAGCAGATACTTTGTCTAGTGCAGGTTTGACACGTCAGTCAGATTTCTGGTGATTAGCAATAAAAAAACCCCAAACCAAAAGCAAAACAGATGAATTCCTTCTCTTTCCACTTTGTCTTTAATAGTAATGTTCAATTCTTCATCTGTTGGACACTCCTCAAGAAAAACAACAAATTGTTGTTTTTTTCTTAAAATACACAAACTTCTTTCCCAAACCAATGGATTCTAACAGCCCATTTTATGCCCTTCGCTGGACTGTGACGTAATACATAAATCAGAGATTTAAATATTAAAAATTATTTAAACTTAATATACTCATTAATAGAATGAAATAAAGGGCCTATTTTTTTAGTTAAGTGAAGAAGAGACTTTAACCACTAGACCAACTGCTCTGCTGCAAATCTGAAATTAAACGTGTCCTGACGATACCTAGTGGAGCTAAGGTCTCTAATGCTACTGGGCACGAGGTAAGCGTAAGTCACAAAACACAGAGCTTAGAAGGTCTCCTTGGGAAAACTTTAAATTACCGGTCTGCACACAGGTGCCTTTCCCAGAAGGGTTCCCGGTGGCTGTGATATGCGGAGTCGGAAATGTCCTGCCCAGATATAAACATGGCGTGGGCACGCCCCCTTCCTCTAAAACCTCACCTGTGTGCTCCGGATCGGACTGGGATGGTTCAGGCCAGTAACAAGAGTAATCCTCCGGTGGAGGGCCCTAGGGCCCCAGCTCTGTATAACCACTTCGTGCCGGTACTTTCCCATCTGGCTAATTGTCAAGACAGGAAGCCAACCGTGACCTTAGACTCCAGGCTTCACGTGGGCGGGCGCTGGGTCTGGCTTGTTGACAACTACATGCCCAGCTGCCAGCAGGACGTTTGGCACAT
The DNA here is from genome assembly GCF_023065955.2 of Ursus arctos. NCBI lineage: Eukaryota > Metazoa > Chordata > Mammalia > Carnivora > Ursidae > Ursus > Ursus arctos. Next base: position 11,523,582 of record NW_026622819.1, on the reverse strand, counting down.
CCTTGGAGCTTAATAAGTAAGTATATGCTGAATAAATGACAAATGGGTGAGTGAGCGAGTCGATGACCAGCTACGGGCTAGTTCCCAAGTAAGCACATTGTTGACCACAGTGAATGGTCATGTCCTGACTTGGTGGTGTATATCCTCATTAGTTGTAAGGGGAGCTCCAAGTAACATCTAATTTTAGCCAAGTTCATGAGTTTGTAAATCACTTACTTATAAGATGGTAATTCAGAGTGGACTGAGCTATTCTTGCAATGACCTGCCCTATGTGATGCTTTCTTGTAAGGTAGAGGCAGGCCCAGGAGCCTTTGGTGAGGGTGCTGTGCACGTGAACAGCAGCACTCATCACGCATGGTGGGGGGCAGGCGACAGAAAGAGGGTTCGGGACCGAACCGACCTGAGAAATATGATGGAAACTCATTTGTCACTCAGAGAAACTGTATTTGTTTCTGTCCCCACCTTCGCTTATTGTCTCTTGCCTTTCCCTCAACTCCTAACTTCTTGGAAGAGACAAAGACTCAACACTCAGTACCGCTACTTTCTCACCCCATCCCCAGCTTTCCTACCCCCAAGAATGGCTGCAGTCTGGTTTGGGGATGTGTGTTCCTCTTTTCAGCTTGGGGAAACCACCGATTCAAGGTCCAGATGGAGGACCAATTAGGCATGGCAGAAGGAATTCTGGACTCGTCAAAGGGTCGCAACCTGAGCCTGGTTCTCCCACTCAACAGCCAAGGCCCCAGGCTGACACTCTGGCGTCTGGATTTCCTCATCTCACAGGGCTGTCACAGGATCGCATGAAATAATGGGGTGAATGAGCTTTACCAACTGTAAAGTGCTATTTACAAAGGTAGGACGGTTGAGGCAACCTTCTCCAGGACTCCTCAGTAGTACACAACTTCGTGCTACACTGTATTTATGCAACTGTGAGCACCCAGAAAACGGGGACTCAGGGTAATCATCTTAGTAATCACAAGCCTCGCACGGTGACCAGGACATCCTCAAAATCATTTTGAGATGAAGGATGAATGAAGGAACCCAGATGGATTACTTCATTTTCTTCCCATTTGTTTAAAAACTTGTCCCATATGAAGAAGAAAAAGCAGCATAAGGAGATGCTATCAGCCCATCACAGTCTTTTAAAAAGGCACTCGAGTGTATACATGAGAAGGCCATTTGTGGCCTGCCTGAAGTCTAAGAGAGGAAATCAATTCAGGTTTATCTCTTCTTATTTTGAGGGGGGGAACCCAGCCCACATAGATGGCTTCTTGGCTAAAGTCAGAGTTCACACAGAGTCCACGCTAGGTTTCTTCTTAAAAAAAAGGGAAGCAGCTCAAGAAAGGAGGGAAGGCAGGAGTGCTGACCCTCTGCCCCTTGCAGGAAGGAGTCTCACTCTGCGAGCACACAGAACTCCGAGACCGGGGGGAAGATAAATCGCCTTCTTGTCCCAGTCACTAAATCTGAGACATCTGTGATTAATAAAGCACTTTTTTTTAATGTAAGAAAAAGAGGAGAAAGGACCATATCCTGCTAGTTGCAGACTAAGAAGGCTCACATTTCATCTCAGCCCTCTCCCCGTTCCGCAGGAAGTCTCAGGGTGTTTACCAGCGCTGGAGAGCACGCAAGCGCAGGGCTGAGCGCGCCCGGGTACACAACGAACTCCAGCCTCTGGAGTGGTAGACGTTTCACCGAGGGCCCTCAACTCCCCTGCAGCACTCCTGCTCCTTTCTACCTTTCCTGTCCCCACAGCACACGGCTCCAGGAGGGCAGAGAGGTCTCTGCTTTGTTCAGGCTGTCTCTGCAGGGTGTGAAGCCTGCTTTACCTTCAAGGGAGCCCTTCACAGATGAAGAGTCACTCAAAAGCAACGGGGCCGGGTTCTAGTCCCGTCCCGTCAGGTCCTGGGCTGGGCACTGTACAAGTCCTTCAGTTTTCTGATTGTGGAGTGACAGTGAGTCTCATCAGGCTGCTGGGAGGACAGGAACAATCACGGTCTTTGTAAAATTACAGTCTGACAAACAGGAGGCAATACTCCTATGTGTGCACAGAAACAGAAATCGCAGAGGCAGGCAAGCAGAGGGAAGGGAGGCCTCCCTGGGCCAGGCACAGGAAGAAGGGACCGCTAGGACAGTGAAGGCCTGATCTCTCCGGGTGCCGCAGCACCTCACCACACGCTGCCCATCTGCAGAGACGAGCACCCCTCACTCCACATAATGTCACCCAAACGCGCACACGGGACCAGTGCTGACAGCCGCGCCACATCTGATGAGGCATGACCGCCACACAGATGCGTATGCTCAACCCTGGGAGACTTTCCAATAAACCGCTAGCTCACATTTCAAATTCTCCTGCACAGAGTGTCCCAGAACAACTGTAGCTCGTTTTGAAGGAAGATATTCCCATCTTTCTGTCCATCGTACATGCTCAAAACTCCCTGTCAAATGAACAATGCAGTGGTGTCTTGATACATCCTCTAACCAGGATAAGCCTAACTCCGAGCTCAGCACGCTTCCAGGGCAAACCGCTAATTTATAATTCCAGTTAGTCAGGACATGAAACAATGTTTATTTAGTAGTTATTGCTAGAGAAAGATTATGTGCTAAAGAAAGATAATGCCAGGACACTTTGGGGCAGCTGCTTCTCATGTCCGAAAATAATTCCATTAGACTCTTTCAGGACAGACTGGGCAGGGTTTAAGCAGGCGCACCTGGACTTCAGCAGTTTCTCAAACCTCTTGTCAAGAATTCAACGCAGCAAATCACATTTTAACTTAGAAAAATTTCCTACCATACCAGGAAGGTCGCAATGTACAGAAAATCAGATCTAAAATTTACTTTATGGAGCAAAGAAGAAGTTTCTTGCTTATGGCTGCTGACCGGGTTGGTTCAAAGATTCCAGAGCAAAATTTTCTCAGTAAATGACTGTCATCTCTATACTTTTCAAAATGGCTTTTAATTCCCTGCTTTTGGAATCAAGGTAACACTTTTTGGAATGGGGGGGGGGAGACCACAATGCACAAGAAATCCTCTTGAAGATCACATAAAAAGTAAGCTAATCAGTAAATTATTCTCCCAGATGGGTTTCTAGGGATCCAATCTTCTCTTTGTGTCACACAGCGATTACAATGACCTCCACAGGCTAAGCGTGTTAATTCAAGATGATGATGAGGGAGACGAAGCTGGGGTGTTACTTGGGGGAACTTTACGTAATGAAGAGGAAACTGACCTGCCCAAGGATATGGTGATACTTTTGGCAGTTCTGAACACTGCAGCAAGTATTTTTATATTTCCAAACTTAAGTCTGCACTCTATTTGGGAGTAAGTATCTGAAAACTTTTCTTGGTTGACTTCTTTTTCGTTCCAGTTACCTCACTCTTATCTGTGCTCCACTCATCTCGTATGTGAATTGGCATTAGTAACGATGCATTAGGGGTTGAGACAGACTGGACGCGTACCCTCCGTCAGCTATCTGCTTCCCCACACGCATCTGTGTTCTGGTGTCCCGCATTTCCAGGGCTTCGCTCTGGCCTGAAACTGTCACACAGATTCACGTTAACACAGGAAATAATCTTTTTAAAAAGTGAGAAGCTGTACAGAGGTACTGAGTTTGCGGAATGGCAATGAGTGAAAAACACGGCAAGGACATTAGAAGCAAATTTGCAAGGGGAGTCCTTGATGCAAAAATGTGAGCTCCGTATTTGCTTTCAAAGATGAAGCAAACACAGAAAACATGAAGCGAAAGATTAAACTTCTGAGTTTTTTTTTTTTTAATAATCCCTAGATTCACTCAGAGGTCCAGCATAGCGCTGTAATGAAGAACACATGGTCTTTGCCGCCTGAGAAAATGCACATAAATGACCAGCACACTCACCGTTCCCCTGTGCAGCCCCCTTCCATGAATTCACACTAGTGTTCACTAGCGGCCCACCTCAGGGGACCCCTGAATGGAAGAACACAATGTAATCACTGGCATCAATTAACACAGACTCAACTAGAAACAACTGGACTTGAATAGAAACAATCTCTCTAACCTTTCTCTTGGTGGAGGCTGAAAGCAAGCTTGTGTGGGGACAGAAAGAGCGTGTCCCTGTTCTGTGCTTAGGGAGTCACGTCATGAAAAGAGAATGGCTTCTCACCACCACGTAGCACGTGGAGCATCAGAGACACGAGGGTCTTAACCTCTACCTAACCAGACAGACATGCAAACGGAAGTCACATGTGCAAATTTTGCTCTTTTGACTCTCAGAGAAATCTCTAAATGCTCTTTATTCTTAGTGTGGTTTCTGAAAACACTTAAAACATTACATAATCACTGGAAAATGTGGCTATGTCAACAAATGCAGAACTGCAAGCATCATTTTCCCTCTCGAATTCGTTCTTGGGAGGGGAATGCTAACCTGTCAGAATTTCTAGTCAGGAAAGCGTCTCATCTTAAAGCTCTTTCTCCACATGAATTTCAACACTTAAATTTCCAAGAAGGAAACCTGAAGAAATGAAATAAAAATGAAAGTAAATGGCATAATCCTTTGCTTGGCTAATCAGATGAACAGGATATCACATACTGCCAAGGTGGAAATTTGAAAACACCTCAGAAGTGAAATAACAGGAGAGTCATTTTTGACAGTGGAACACACAAAGGATGGATTAGCCTAGAACAATGTAAGGAATTTAATACAAATCTAGTGAATGGAGCTATCCATGACCTGAACAAAAAAGGCCCTGGCTCACTGGCTGGATCAGGAATGCTCTGGGGACAAGTAGATCTGTGGCTGGTGACAGTTCATCACCAGGCTGGTGGCTTTTAGGAAGAGGTGAGCTAGGCAGCCGTCATATCTTGAGACCTGGACCCTGGGGGAGGGCAGCGTAGTGATGGTCAAGGTGGAATGCTACAGTGTGCCTTGCTGATCCGACACCCCCTTCCAGGGTGGTGGGGGAGAACTGGGCACGTGTGGGTCGACTGCTGGCCTGAGGCAGACATCCACACATGGAAAACCACACCGTTATAAAACCCCACTGTGTTGTCAGAGAGTTCTTGTCTTCTTTTTAAACCCTGCTTTTAGGCTGGGCTCACTTCTTCATGTGGCCCTCCTCTGCCTGGGACAAACACTGGCTCTGTTGGATGAGAGCCTCTAGTCCATATTCCTGTTTTCTCCAGACACAGGGACATTTTCTTTGCCTTTTATGTGAGTTAGCCCTTGAAATATTTATTTTTGGGAGACGGACAACAGGCTTTTCTTCAACAAAAAGCCTAAGGTGTCACAAAGAGAAAAGAAATCCCCAAGGACCTATCTTGCCAGTGATGACAGGGAGGGGATTTGGGCTCATTCCTGACTTTTACACAAGGACAAAAGCAGATGTATAAAGAGATCCTTGCTGGATGGAAGAAAGACAGTTTTTGAAAAAACTGCATAAAGACGAGACCAGAAACACACACACAAATCCTGCAAGCTGCACACATTTATGTCTACCAGAGTTTTCTGACACCCTCCAGCCTGGCCCCCCCCACTCCTGATGTAGGAGCTACATGGCCCTCCAGCACACTGGCTGGGAAATCAGAATAAAAGGCGGTGTAGCATCAGCGCTCACATGGAAAGTTCTCCAGCCATCGAGTGCCCCACTGCTCACACAGAGCCCCACTGTGCCACCTCCATGTGAAGTCCTGGGCAGCAGAGGCCAACGGGGCAGAGGGGCCTTTGACACCTCACCTGCTTCTACTGCTCCCTCTACACGAGTGAACAGGAGCTGTAAGCCCCAGACCAGGCAGCTTCCGTGGAGGGTCTGCAGGACAGGGCCCTGCATGTGAGTGCACAGCCACCCGGGCACCACCACCCGGGCACCACCACGCGGGCGATCAGCGACGTCCTGGGGCGTGCTGCTCCCGGCCCTGGTCTGCTGACAGCTCAGAAGCACGACAACTTCTGAATGTTCCTCTATTTGTTTGATGTTTTCAGAAGCTGAGAACCTCTGTGTTCCCCAAAAGTCAAATGGCTGTTCTTTTCACAAGCTTACTTAAGATGAATACCACTTACACAAAGAAAGATTATTATAAAAACAAATATCATGTGTTCACTAGATTACTTAGAATTTAGTATACCGCTGACTTAGGGATAATGAGGTTTTTCTCTGTGATAAAATAATGGGTTCTTGATTCTTAATTTCTTCATTTGGGAAGCTAGTCCCAGGGCAATACAGCATTTATTATTGCCCTGAATAGATAATCATCATTTAAGGGAACAGAAAGCTAATTTTGGGGGAAATAAGCAATCCCGTGATGCTCATATAACATTCCCTTCATCTGATTCTGCCTTTCAGAGGTTCAAAGACTGCTAAGAAACATGAAGGTTTAACCCGTGGGCATAACTGTTCCTGATATTAAACACAAAGGGTTAGCAGTGAAAGATCTAACCTTACTTGAAGGAAGCTTACTTGTGAACTGTATTCTTCATGATGAATATTTATGCTTTTGGTTAATGTCTTATTACTTGTTGGAAAGAAATGAAATAAATCAGGCTACCTTCTCACAGAAGAAACCAAAGATTTTCTTAGGGGGCAATCTGTAGATTTCCTTAAAGTTGAGAATGTCTCTAAATGAAGCGGAAGGCACACAAAGACACTCCCATGCAAAACGGTTTAAAAGAACATTCTGTAGTTAGTGGTTTAAACTGCATGATTGATTTGTTTCAGGTGCTGACAGACTTCTCCTCATTCATACACAAATTTATTATTTTTAATTAAGACCGGGTTCAGAATGCCAACATGCAAAAGCCTTTCTCCTACACTCTAGAAAATACATGAATTGCCTAAGAACATACCTAACCAAAATATGCTATAAACCAGGCAAACTTATGTTTTCACAGAGCCACATAACTCCTTTCACAGAACCGTATACTAATTCTTACATAGCAATAAGAAGAAAAAAAAAAACAACGGCCCTGGAATGTTCTGCAGTGAGCTTGCCAAGCAGTATCACTCTTCACGTTCTCTACACAGCAGGTTAGCCGATGCTCGGGTCTCAAGGGGGTGGAATATTAGTTTGGAAAAGAGTTACAGCCGTGGAGAATGAGGAAATGGATGGTTTCCCCCCCACAAACCACAAAGCAAATATCTAGTACATTATATTTTAGGGTCCCTGGTTATTTGGATCAAAAATAAAGAAAACAAAAAGCCCTAACTGGTTAGGAATCTCTTTCACAATTATATTTTAGTAATACCTCTACCAAAGGCAAAATGCTGCTGTAACTTAGAGCTAAGCACTTGAAAACTGGGATTAAAATGTTAACTACAGTTGAGGATGTAAAAAGCCCACAAGGTGTGTGGGCACAGCAGTCCCCATTGTTACTGCCCACTTCCAAGCACACAAAGGGTTGAGCGGCTGCAATCCCAAACTTGAATTTGATTTTATGACACCCTCTCCCCGCCCCACAAGAACTGAATGGCACTGAATTTTAGTTTTCATATGATCCGTCTGTCATTTCTTGAAAAGTGCCCACTCCCGTCCTCGGATATTACATAGCAAAACAATGACAAAAGCCAAAAAACGCAAAATAAAAGAGGGTCAGGGCAACTGTATTTGGAGTTGTTCTCGTATCCAACACTGGAGGTGAAATCTCTCCGGGACGCGCCTCAGGAGGAGCCCCGAGCCCAGGACGGGCCGCTTTCTAAGAATGCCCGCGCCTGCTGCGTGAGCGCCCAGGGCCGGGGCGGAGCAGCCACAGGGGAAAGAAGGACGGGAGGGAGGGAGGCCTGGAGTTACTCCAGGAGGGAACAAAAGCTGGCTCGGGGACAAAGGGAATGAAAAGAACGCCTCTGCTACAAACGCAATTGGCACAAACCCTGTCCTTGGCGTTCCTTAGCGCCCCGTGTGACCGAGTGGCACAGCCACAGGCCGGAGGGAAGGATGACAGGAAGTGAGCAGACAGCCCCTGCGAGGGGCGTGCTGGCTTTCTCCTCAGCTGCGGGGAGACAAAGGGAGATCGCTCAGTGTTGAGATCTCCGTCACAACACGCACATTCCTTTCTTGTTATTAAGGCCTCCCTCCTTCCCGTGTGCTTCTGGGCCCTGGGGCCACTTCTAAGATGAAAGAGGGAAGGGGTGGCCTTGGGCTTCGGAATCCGTCCTGGCCGTTTCGGTGGCTGCGGTCCTGGACAGAACAACAACTCTGGTCCTACCACGCTGCCAGGTGTGGGTCCGTTTTCGGGAAGGGGTGACTTGCTCTTCACTTTAACAAGAGGTAACAAGAGAAACCTTCTTCAGCTATGCGTTTGAGAAAATGGACAATGGTATTAGACTGGGACGGTTTCTTAGAGTCGAATTTTCAAAGCAGGAGTAAAATATGCATCATTTTACATAGAAAAAGACTAGAAGAAAATGGAAATGTGTCCAAACATTATCTGCCAATGTGTTCTTTCTCTCTGCTGCTCCTTCTGTAAATTGTTTTTTTTTTTTTTTTTTTTAACTATTAGCATAGAGTTTCAGAGAAACTACATGTTTTGGGCGACACACTGTGCTCGCGTTTGTATGGTTTGATGTGAGGACTGTAAAAACAGACTGGGCGCATCTGGGCTGTGGCTCCTCCCCCCACGCCCCCAGCCAGTCCTCGGAGAGGGAAGAGGAAATGGGGGAGCCTCCATGGACTGATTCCCAGGCTCATTACCCCCGCACTCCCAGGCAGCCTACCCTGGGTTTATGGACTTGCTCGCTTGCCGCGAGGCCAACTTTCAGCACCTGGAGGAAATTCTTCAGAATAAAAAGCCATAAATTTGTGTTCATCCTGCAGTCTGGCTGAAGAAATATGCTTAGAAAGAGCACATACCAGAGAGAGATCACAGCTGAAGAGCAGGGGCCTGTTCCTTGTGTGGAGAGAAGGAAGGATTCCATAGCCAGGAAAGGTCGTTCTGACTGAAGGCTCCTAACCTGGGACTCTGAGGGAACTTTCCAGTCTATTTTTAATCTTAACTTCAAAATTTTAATACTTCAAAATTTCATGTTCACCCTAAATAAGGCCAAATAATTTTGTTTCTTTGCATTTTGGCTGGAAATATACATAAATCCAGTGTGTTCACGCTGTTTTGATTTTTGTTCCCTGAAGCTATCGCCAGCAGCTCAGAGTGACAATTAAATACATCTTTGATTAGTGAAAAGTGAGAAAACAAAATTATTTTTAAATTGCAGGGTTTTTTTTTAATCTCACAAGGAAAAAATAATCTTTAATGCTGTTTCTAGAGAACACAACCACAGCAGCAGCAAACAGATGTGTGTGTGTGTGCACACGTGTGCACAGGTGAAGAAACCGCAGCTGAGTGTGATTCACAAGGATTTAGCTGAGGTCATACCAGCAGGGGCTGGTGAGGACAGGAACACTGGTGGCTGGACTTCTACAGTAACACTATTCTTATTGTATTATCGTGCATATCCTGTCTTAAACTCTGACTCATTTAAAAATACTTAAAGAGCAAAAAAGATTTGAGATAGAATTTAGTTTGCACAGTAAGTGTGTGAAAGGGCTTTCACAGCTGAAACAATGCAGTGCTGTGCTAAGCACTCTGGTGGTTTTCCTTCACTCACAGGAAACGGAGTGTCCTGTGCACGGGCGTCCCTGCTGAGCAGTGGGCAGGGCTGTGAGCCCACATGCATACTTTAGAACAGGTGCACACTGTGTTTCTGCAAAGAGACGTCTTCCCTGCAATTAGTCTTTCAAATGTTTTCCTTTAATTTATAAAAACAAAAACTGCACTGGTGAGGATCCACATTCATCAAAAAAGAAACAAGATTTGAAGAGGGTTCAAGGAGAATGATAAGGCACAGTTCGCTTTGTGTGTGCATCTGTTTAACGTTAAGGAGGATCACTGCATTGTGCTTTTCCTTAGGAGAATATGTACAGCCCTGGAATAGATTCCATGTGTCCTATAAAAGGGTATACTCAGTTCAGAATGAGAACAAATTCAACAGTTCCTCTATCTTATCAGTGTAACTGGGCTCCCCCACTGGAACCGCCTTAAAAGATAATGTATAGTTCTTGACCTTACCTAAAACTTGAGTTCTTTTCCTAACAATGGCTTCGCAGTAAATCTCTCAGGGTTTATGGCTGTGTAAGTTATTGGTAGTGGCAAGGTCTGCACGTAAAACGGGCTTTCATGAAGATTATTCCAAGCAAGACTAATTCACATTTGAAGGAGAATGCCTCAGTGATTATGTTCAGAAAGCAGAAAAACAACCTTTCTCCAAGGTACTTCAATAAATGAACCCCCAAATTGCTTGGGGGTCTAAAGAACGGCTTTGCTATCACTCTCTTATGATTTGCTGGGTATTTTAAAGTTATTCTGGGATTTATTTCTTGGGTATTACTCAAAATTAATTTTCCTTTTTCAATCTGATGTACGTCTCTTTCCCCATAATCAATTTAATAAGTAGAATCAGAATGTATTAAAATATCACTCTGATAAAACATGGCATTCTGGAAATTGTCTTGAAAAAGGTTTGGGAAGAGATGGACAATCATATTTCTCCAGAAAAAAAGAATCAGAATTTTGCTTTCTCTCATTTACCCATTACTGTGAAGAGATTAGATTTTTTTTCCCATGAAAATTCCAGTGAACATCAATTTCTTTCCAAATTTGTGGTAGTTTAAAAATTTTGTGGTGACAGCTTGGATAACATCACTTGGACTTTCCATTAGTCTCAGAACTGCCAGAACAAAACTCTATCTAGGGCAAATGAAAGACAGAATAGTATAACTGTCCTCCAATATTTAAAAAGTTAAATCATGTCTCTTCAGAAGAATTTCTAAGTTATTAAAATAATGCTAAGATTCAAATTCTCTCTATAAAAAGAATGCTGTGTCTTAAAATCCATTATCTCTTGGCAAAACTGCTCATTAAAATATTTTGGTCTAAGCTTTGGGGATACTTATGCTACACTGGGGGGGGGGTGTGTTCTGCTACTCCCATTATGCAAAGAAACGAGGTTCAAGAGACATAAGGTAATTTTCTCAAGACCCAGAGCTATTGAGTGGCTCAGACTTTAAATCAGACTTTTGTTGTTACCAACTGTTCTTTTTCCCTCACAGACGTTATTCTTTTCACTGAAGAGATCTTCTGGATCATCTACTTTCATCCCCCCCCCACCCCAGTGCAGAACGCATAGTGTGTGCTGTCACTAATGGACCTGCCCGGCCTGGATACCGCCAGAGAGGAAGGCCATTCTCAAACAACTTAACGAACATAAATACGAAAAAAGTTAGGGTTGGTGACTTAGAAATGTCTTGATAGCTTCGTGAACAAAAAATATACAGAATATTTATAAAAAATAACAATTATACCCACGAATTTAATATTCACGCAGCCAACACTTATCTCTTCCAAGGCCCATTAACCAGATCATTTTCTTGTCTTCTCCTGGTATTTCATGAAAAAACACTTCCCCTCAGATGCTAAAAGCACATTTTTTTGCCTTTTTCTTCCAACCTCCCCTTCTTTGGTGGGTCCTTCCACCTCATCCCTCCTCTCTTGAGCTCACAACAAACTGGAAGTGCCCAGAAGGTCTCACCAGATCCCCTTGGGGGTCCCCCCTGCTGCCCCCTTCTGAAGCACTGATGTGAGTTAACGGCTGGTCCGACAGTGGGGGCAAACCTCAGAAGTGCACCAGGCCAGGCCCGAAATCCTGGCAGAAGTCATCCCTGCCTATACGCCAGAGACAGCCTGGTGAGCAGCTCATTTTAACGGCTGTACAGTGTGGACAGATGTTGAAAGGGCTGCTGGACAGCCAGCCTCCTCCAGAGCATGGCAGGGCAGTTCTATGGAGACCCACAGACCTCGTTCCTCCCCTCACTTCATTCTTTTGTATTTTATTGCCTGTTCCTTAACATGGAACTGATCGACTTCTCAAATGACCTTTACAGGAATCACATTTTCTTGTCTTAAGTCTAGCTGTGTGTGTAAAGCCGGAGCCTGGCACACGCACTCCCTTAAACGTACTTGAGTGGTTGCAGGAATATAACTTTACATTATCTTATCATATGGCCACAGTTCCTAAGAGAAGGAACCAGAGAAGCTAAACATCCATGCAGGACACTGCCATTTTCTGGAACAGTCTGAACTGCCTCCCCCCAATTAAACCTGAAACAGACATAAGACCAACTAAAATCATAAGAAGACAATTTGTGGCACAGATTACTTTAGACTGTTTACATGCCATTTACAAGAAAGGAACGATAATCAAAAGCAGTCCCCAGATATTAAGAATGCCTTACAGCCACGCAATCAATCAACAAGGCTGCTTCTCGTCCCATTCCGATAGCCCCCAACGGAACAGCCCCCCACAGCCCCCTCTCTCAGGCGGGCAGCACATAACACATTGCAGCGTGAAAGCACAAACCACTTCTGTTTCAGAGCATGCAGCGGCCATGCCAGCAGCCCCCTGCGAGGAAGCAGCCAGAGCGAGAGCAGGCTGGAGGGAGCATGTGCAGGAAGCGTGGGTACCTAGGTCGAGGATCCAGTACTTGCAGGTGCCGGGCGGCCCGCCGCTGCGGTAGGCTGAGCTGACGGCCGAGAGCGAGTCCAGTGCATCGACTGGCTTAATTCCGTTTGGCATGGTGGGTGCTGAGCTGACCTGCGGTTACAGGCTTGGAACTCTCACCCTATCTGTCCCCACAAGCAGCCAGAGTCACCCACTGTCCAGCAAAGTCAGGCACTCAGAAGCAGGCAAGCAGGCGACACAGGCAGGCGGGGACTGTGCGGCCCGAGGGCCCAGCCAGGCTTGGCCGCGCAGCTCCGCTCCCGCTCCCGTGGACGGCCGCTCCCTCTGCCTTGCTTCTGAGCACTGCTTTCCAGTTGGGTTTCACATGTGGGAATATCCAGACGCTGTGGATTACATTCTACCACAGTGACTCTAATTGGAGCTCAAGAAAATTCTGAGGGCGCGCTGTGAGCCAGATGTTTCTCCTCCCCTGCTCTAGCCAAAGCTGCGATTTCCTGACGCACTGAAATGTCAAGTGACGGATGCCCTCCCCGCGCCAGGTCTGCTGACTTGGGCTTTGTGTACGTTTGGATGGAGGTCTTCTCTGAGACATACAACAAACAGTGCCTCCTGATGCGACTTGATAACAAAAAGAAACGCAATGCAATTCGGTCTATAGCCAACTGGTTACATCACTGTGCTAAAATGCCCCTCCTCGCTTATTAGAAACATATCTTCCTTCTTCCTTACAAGCAGCAGCCATACAAGTGAAAACAAATATCTTTACTTGTGATTTGTAAAGGCGTTTTTAGTAAAGCATCTTAAAAGCTCATTTTTGTCCTTTTCGGAAATTGGATATTTTCTTTAGCCTACATCAATTCTTACTCTTTCCTTGAAAGTTTCCATGTGTTCTCTTCCTTGCCTCACACAGCACAACGGCTTCGTAGGCGATACTGCGCTGTTTAACAATCATGAGGTCTGACTTTTCAACTTCCATGGAAGTGTACGCACTCTCCTGTTTCCCATTAATTCAAGGAGCACACACAGTGCTCTCCAAACTGTACTGTGATGGCCCTGTGATCTCCTGCTTTGAGGCAGGCACCTGAATATTCCCCACACATCTAAAACTGTAATGCGGCCCTCAGTTACTTAAACATTTCCTGAAGGGGTGTTATTTGTTGAAGCCTGTACTTAACAAAATCGTACACTACTTTCCTGAGTTTTTACTAATAATTCTTCTATCTCTGTTTTATTTAACCTAATAGCATAAATGATTTAGTGTTGTTTTATTGTATGCTAAGAAAAAATGTTGTCTTTTTAGTTCCTTAAAAGTTAAACTTGTGTTCTCCCTCCCCCACCGCCCACATTAGTTGTGAAGTAAATTTTTAAAATTCTCAAAGTAAAAAATGCGAAAATAGCATAGACTTCTAGTTTCTTTCTCAGTTTAATACAATTCACAACTACAAAAAAAGAATAAATCCAAGGTACCCAAAGAAAGCTGTCTTGAGCTCTTGTTAACACCTCCCTAAAACAAACTGCTACAAAGTAGGATTTGTCTCATATTCTTCTCAAAAGACCAAAAGCAAAGCCCAAGGTTGTTTTTCCCCGTGATATATCCAAATGGCATACTCATGCCAGGACCAAGCAATAGGCAGAATTCTGCACAGAGCACTTTTTATGCAAGAAAACTTTATTACTGAATAAATAACCACCTTCCTTGTTGGCAAAAAAAAAAAAAAAAAAAAAGCAGTAAAAATTATGTCCTAAAGGAAATCAAGTTAATTGATATTCTAAGGTTTCATTTACTACAATCTTTATTAAATATTTTACTTTGTTCCTTTCCAAAAATATAGACTGCTAAGCTAGGGCTATTAATTAAAAAAAAAAAAAAAAAGAACTGTCAGGGAAATTAATTATTTTATGGGTAATATATGTTCTCTACTACAGAGAAAGAAAACAAATACAACAATTTTGGCTAAGAGACATGTGAAATTTCCCCAGTAACTGCCTTCTTCACGTATCGAGTTCACATCTGCGAGAGAAATACAACATAGAAGGAGTAAGGGAGTAAAGGAAGGAAGACTTCTCATCCCCTCCGTCCTTCTACTGGTGGAAGCGTGAGATTATTATAGAGTGTTTAGTAGGTAACACGGCCCTTTATAAAGTATGTAAAGATAAATTATATTAAAGGCACCGCATGACTCCTAGCTGTAAGGAGTGCTAATCTAATCCACTGGAGCGACGGGCACGGAACCAACTGAAGAGTCGATGTCAGTAAGTGTAAGGCGCTGAGGCAAAGGGGGAGAAAACCCAGACCGTGGGGCAAAAGCTTCCCAGAGGTAGGTTCTGAACTCGAAGGCTAACTTCTACCTTGGTGGTATGATCGGAATTTGCTCTAAGTCTGCACCAAGTTCAGGCAAGAAAGACCCAGTGTGGCCTCAGCAGCCTGCGAACGGAAAAGCTTTGTGGGCACCGTGGCCACGGGTGGGGAAGGGGAAGACAGGGAGGACAGAGGCCGGGGACCTCAGTTTCCTAGGAGCAGCTGGGAAGAGGTGAGGATGTGCTGCAACCAGCAAGGAAATCGGAAGCGACTGAGAAGTTTGAGAATGGGTACAATGGGGTCAAAGCTCTGGGCACAGAATGAGCCGACCTGCAGCGTGAGAATTCTATCAAGTAGGAAAAGAAAGGAACGGTGAGCTCGGTCTAGCACAGATGGAGATGAGCTTTGCAAACAAAGGAGACAGACATGTAACTAATCACAAGGGGTGGGTTCAAGACAACCATTTAAGGCATCTGGTATTTTTGATATGTTTTTGATATTTATTTGATGTCTGGACATATAATTACAAGTGTCACAAAGAAAAGACACTCTAACGCCGAAGACAGTGCTTTTAAAAATGTTACCCAAGGTTGATCTCTGAGGACCAAAAGCAAGGGGTACTGGGAAGAAGAGAAGAGAGATACTTGTGTGTCAGAAGGTTGGGTGCTTACTCTTGGAGCCATGGTTTTGGTTTATAACCTTCTACTCTCAGATAAATCATCAAGACCAACTAGGACTTACCATGCATACAAACGTGCGCTCAAATGTGGGTAAACACGGTCACGAAGGACTGGCCACCTTACAAAGGAAAACAGTCACACTAAAGGAAAGAGTTTACCTAAGTGACTTTTGAAAAACAGTATTTTGAGTCTATATTGTAAAACCAAAGACAAAAGACTTGTAAGTTTGTGTCTCATAGGGGTACGGGTCAGCAGTAAGAATAGGTAGAGTTGAGTCTTTTAAAGTCAAGTCATTCTAGGTCAAGAAAATATTCCCTTTCCAAAGAGGAAAAATACAGGCTTCTAGATGAAGATTAAAAATTCATTTTTAATGATGAGATGCAGGTGTCTGGCTGCCAGAGCGTTACAGGTGAGGACAGGGGAATGAACCCTGTGTTGCTGACCAGGAGTTGGGAGGTTGCAGTATGATTTGAAGTCCTGTTTCTTTACATATGTGCAAACATTCAGACACAGAGAATATGAATGCAGGCATGTGTGTGCACAGGGGCAGGCACACATACATGTCTACTGAGAAGACCTAAAGGTCATGATACCATATGGTTATGAGCAAACCTAGCACCCAGATCTTAGTTTCTAATATCATTCTCCAATAAGAAGGAACCAGGGCTTTTTGGAGAAATGGCTGATCCAGGACTGGAGCAAGGGAAACACAAGATGAGCTGGGAAAATCCTGTGGTGTCAGAAAGCAAGGAAGCGTGCACAGAACGACGGGGTGTGTCCAACCTGAAGGAGCTCCTCATGGCCAAAGCTGGAATAATCTGAATAACAAAATAAATAACAATAGTACTGGAGGATGATCCAGAGAATAAAATAAATACCCATGACTCCACACTGATGTACATAACTGAATACGTAAGTGAGGCAGAGGGGCAGCTCTTCCTTCCAGAATTCTAATTAATACATTTAAAAGAAACGAGGAAGACGGGAATCACCAGTAGGCAGACAGCACAGAGCAGGCGAGAACCACTGATGTTAAAATGAGTGGGTAAAGGCAGGATGGGAAACAATATTTGTATAGTCTCAAAAGACCTCCCACGAGGTATTTGTAAATTACAAAGAGAAAAACAGTAACTTTACAGTGGAGAAACACTGCAGTCAGTACCCTAACCAGGCAATCAAGGTCACCGCCACCAGCAACAGGGTTTGTCAGGATCCTCCCGAGCCTCTGATAGGCACAGAGGTGGACACAACGTTATCTTCGTGGTATTCTTGCCAAAAATGCACGAGCTCCAGTTAGTCATGAGAAAACATCAGGGAAGCCCGATCTGGGGACCACTTAAAAACAAAGGACTGGTAATACCTTCAAAGTGTCAAGATCATTAAAAAAAGGTGTCAAGATCATGAAAGAAAAAAAAAAAAGGGCAGAGGAACTACCATAGATTGGAAAAGACTAAATATGACATGGGTCCTGGATTGGATCCTGAGCCAGGAAAAAAGAAAACTCGAGAAGGGGCCGTGGTGTAGCTAACAGAACTGCATCAAGGCTCCGGGTTGTGACCACTGAACCAGGGTCAGGTGCCATATGACACGGGGGGGGGGGTGGGGGTGCCTAGGTAAAGGGGTCCAGGGATTCCTTGTACTATTTCTACAGCTTTTCTGCAAGTCTAAAATTACTTCAAAATAAGAAGTTTCTAAAAATAGAGTGTAATGGGTACATAAATACAAATAGCTCAAGAACTTGAGAGCGTGAAAAAAATTACTAGAGAAAAGTCGGCAAATTCAGAGAAGAAATTTTGTGAGAAAGAAACATATTAGGCAAATTAATGACTTCTGAATAAAGGGATCTATGGTTTATTGAAAATGATAGACTGAAGGAATATAAAGTCATTGTCTGCATATTTGTGGGGCAATATACAACAATCTCATTCTCATGACAATAAAGTTACGTTTATTTAAACTGGTTGAAAAGAAAAATTGTTTTGGTCAAAACACCCCAAGAATCACTTTTCCTGTAACTCTCTCCCATGATAACTGTTCCTCAAATACGTAAAATTAGAACTTCAATGAATGTTCAAGTGCCTGTTATTAACCTATCCAAAAAAAAAAAAAAATGAAGCAAGGTTATTTTTGCCAAAGGAGGTCTTCAAAAACAAAAAACCAGGGGGAATAAAAGGTCCCTATACAAATGGTGCTTTTAAAATCAGGACTAAAAATACACGTAACAGAAAGCTATTTGTAAAACTAGAATTCAAGAAAGCTAAAGGGCCTAAAGTCTTTCTCTCCTGAAGAGGAAACCACCATTAATAACCAGGCAGGTAATACAGGATGAAAAGGTCCCCCAAACCTTAGATACAACAGGTGGGATATATAAAAGAGCATCAGCTACATTTTGGTATTGAAACTCTAATGACGTAACTCTGAGGAATATCACCTGTAATTTCCTCTAAAAATTACTAGTGTCTTCCTGAGACTTGAAACACCCTTCATGACCCTGCTGGGTTTTGTGTAGCCTCTCTTCCAGCCGGCCCTGAACCCCCAATTAGTAAGAGCCCCAGGCGGTCCTGCAGTTGCGGATGGGACTCCAGGCTGCTCTCCGGCCAGCCCCAGCCCTGCGTTCCTCCTACCAGCGTTTCCCCCCTGCGCTGCGTGTCCACGGCGCTGGCTGGGGTACAGCTGCACCACCAGGGTCGGGCCTCTCAGGTTCCACGCACAAAGATAGTCCTGTTTCCAGGGCGTTTTGTCTAGTTTCTTAGCCCACAGATAGCACCGCCCGCTCTGGAGGGAGCGGGTGGATGACTAAATCCTGCCTCTTAGGCTCCATTCAGCACATTATTTCCTGCTGCTTTCGAGCACAGTTGCCAATCCACAAAAGCACCTTTATTGAGGCATTCAAACACTCCGTTTGGGTGCCAAAAATTCGATAGGCTCCTTTTCATTGCTTTCCTTACTATCTTTTCACAAACGATGTGAGTTTTTCTCTTACGTTAACAAAACACACATTCAAGTACTCCTTTTTCACATTTCACTTTAACTCACTGTGTGACATTCTCTGTTTGCACCAGCTCTGGCGGTTATGTGCAGAATGGCAACATGAGACGGGAACCTCACAAATGTGTTCCCTAAAAATAACAAAAACAGCAGTGTTCAAAAAATTAGAGCGATGTCACCAACCTCTGATGGCCAATCCATGCTTTGATGTCCCAATTCTGGTAAACTTGAGAGAGCGGGAGGCAGGCCACAAAATCACTGAGGGAGGGCGGATGGGAAGACCCAACAGGAAGCTTACTTCCTCAGATTTTTTAAGAAACAAGTGGCAGATTTTGATTGTTTTGTTTTGTTTTGTTTTGTGGGGGGGAGGGAGAAATGGGAATGGTTTTTCCATTCATTTGCTCACAAAAAGCTCATGGAAGATAAAGCTCTTCTTAAGTAGGGGAGGAGGAAGAGGAGAGAAGTGGCCCAAAGGAAAGAAAAAAAGACAGATTCCCAGGAAGATGACTTCTTTGGGTGAGGGAAGGCTGGAGGGGCCGTGGCCTCTCAGGAATGTACACTATAGCTCCAGGAAGGCAAACAGTCCCGGTTGTAGTGGGCTTTAGAGACCAGCTTCTGGAATCAGCTCTTCCACAAATGATGGCTGGTCTTGAGCAACTGAGTTTGTCTCTAGAGGCTACAGCTTCTCCACTGGACCAAATGCTCCTTCCAGCTTGTGTGGAAACAGGATGCACAGTGGTTAAGAACCTGAAGACTGACTGCTATTCTTGAAATCCCATTCTCCAATACCTACTAAGCTTGGTCAAGTTAATTTCTCTGTGCCTCTATTTTCTCTTCAAACAATGGGGATGACAATGATATCTACTGCCCTTGGGAGTACCTTGAAGATTAAATGTAGAGACAAGAAGCACAGTGCCTGGCATACTATAAGCCCTCAACACATCCTATCTGCTATTACTGTGGGGTTATTTTTTGGAGAGAGAGGGAAAAAGAGAGCGAGCATGCACATGCAAATGCATGGGGGAGGGGCAGAGGGAGAGCAGAGGGAGAGAGAGAATCTCAAGCAGACTCCATGTTCAGCACAGAGCCCGATGTGGGGCTCAATCCCATGACCTGAGATCAGGACCTGCTGAAGTCAAGTCAGATGCTCGCCTGACTGAGCCCCCCAGGTGCCCCTACTGTTAGTTGTTAACACTCCAACAGTACCCTTTGCTATGGGCTGACTGTGCCTCCTACCTCCAAATTTGTATGTTGAAGTCCTAAGCCACAGTACCTTGGACCATAACCACAGCTGGAGACAGGGTCTTTAAAGAGGTCCTTAGGTTAAAACGAAGCTGTTAGGGTGGGTACTAATCTGAATGGTGCCCTTATAAGAACAGGAAATTTGGACACACACACAGAGGCCCAGGGGTGTGCACACAGGCGGCCATGTGAGGACATGGCGAGAAGTGGGGCGTCTGTAAGCCAGTCAGAGGCCTGAGAAGAAACCAACCCTGCTGATGCCTTGATCTTGGACTTGTAGCTTCCAGAACTCTGAAAAAAATAAATTGCTGTTGTTGAAGCCATGTAGTCTGTGTTATTTTGGTAGCCAGAGCTGACTAATACGCCCCTCCTCCCTTGTCTGGTAACAATCTGCTCCATAACCCAGGACTGAAATGGTCTAATTATTTTTGAGACAGGAGGAAACGAATCTCTAAGAACAGCACTTCAGTGTTTTCCTTCTAGTAAATTCAAAGCTCTACAAACTCGGGAACAGAGGTGGGGAAGGGAAAAGATGCAACTGAACACACAGGGCTACATCACAGTTAGAAATAATACAGGATTCCAGAGCTGCCTTGCAACGCAGCCAAGGCCAAATGAGCCTATTTACGGTCCTCTTAAATGTATGAAAGGGCCCTCCAAAGAATAAACATGTTGGGTACCCTGTCCTGAGCTTGGCTAGAAAAGTTTTGGGAAAATGATGACCCCCTTGAATTGCGAGCCTTGTGCAATGACCAAGCTGTCCAAAGCATCCCTGTCATGCTGGTCAGACCACACTAAAACGCCCCTTGATGGCTCAGACACTACAGCAGCTCGGAAGATTCCAGGGTGGCCCCGCTCTGGTCCACCCAGAATGCCAAGAAGAGGAACCAGGATCCTCCTCCTGGACAGAGCTGGCTGTGGGGGTGATAGTTCAAAGGTCAGCCTCCTTAACCTTCTGACTATGTCCGGCCCCACAACACACCCCTCTCTCATCCCCTCCAAAACCCTTCCATACTGTCTGTAAAGAAGGAAGGAGATTAGACCAGGGAGGTATTTAAAAACAGTATTTTTCAAAATTCATTGTGAAATTTCAGTGATGAACTGAATCCTCCAGGAAGTACAGATTGTTCGGAGGCTTTAGAGCCCGTTAGAAAACCCATGGACGCTACCTCATGGATGTGTTTCTCAGACGGGATGGTGTGATGTGGATTCATAAGCGGCTCTGTATGCATGGGAGGCAAAACAGTGGTGCCGCAAAAAGCTGTTTACTCTTTGGAAACTACCACCCTTGACATTTAGCGGCAAACTCCTAACTTGCACCCTTTTGACTGAATCTGGAATAAAAACACAGAAATTGGTGAAATGTTATTTACATGAATATTCCACTGTATGCTCCTGTACAGAGTTCTGTGGGAAAACGTCCATCAAAATCTCACCCCCGCCCCCGGAATCAGACAGAAACTTGTGATTTAATTTATATGAATGATTTTAAAGAATGACTGTATTCAAAGGGCACAGTTTTAGGTTTTGTTTTGTTTTGTTTTTTCTAAGTAGGTTAAATGATCTTAGAGAACTCAAGGGGTTTGGTACAGATTGCATGATCATGACTCCTACTAAAATTTAAAAATAAATAAAAACAAATGTCATTATATAGCATATTTACGAACTTTTTCTGCTGTGTTTATTTAGGATTCGGGCGACTCTTCTTCAAAAGTTTGCTTTCCATAAATGCACTCACTCTTCAGCCATCACCCGGACTGTGAGCATTCCGTGTCACGGCTAACCCCGCGTGCAGGGACAGCCAGAGACCGCCAACCCCGGGGGGCGGCTCAGGCGTGTACCACTGGGGGGCAGGCTATGTGCACACACGAAGTTCGGCATGCCCGCCACAGAGAACGACACGTGCCTCTACGTACTGGCCTGGAGTCATTTTTACAAGGCTTGACCAGGTGAAAAAAGCCAAAATGTGCTACCTTTTATGTAAGTGTGTGTTTGTATCTGCCTAACAAAATCCCCGAAGTGGAGTTTAGAAACGAATAGAGATGGTTATTTATACATGGTAAATGGGATCGTAGGACTAAGATGTCTCAGCTTACACCTTTTCATGATTTCATTTTTGATGTGAAATGTCTAAAAGGGAGTTTTTAAAATCTGCTTTTTCTTCTCTTCTTTAGACAACATTCTGTATGTGGGGCTGCTGGAATTGTGTGCAAACGGTTTGCAGCCACGTTCATGGTTCTGGGAACCGGTTCCAAAGCTTTCGTTGTGCATTTGTGCCCCTGCTGCTGCTTCAGAATCAGCTGGGACCTCTGCAGGCACTTTCCCTTCTCCCTGTAGTGGCAGCCCGGCTATCAGGATCTACAGTCCAAGCTATGAAAATCCTCACCGTTTATGGGAAAGTTAGCGCTGGGCACATAATGGCAAAATCATCCCATGCGTCTCTGAACGCAGGACGGGATGCAGAGGCAAAAGCCAAAACACACTTTGGTCTGTCTGGCCCCCACTTCTTAGGTGCTGTTTTATCAGGTGTTCTCAGAGCCATGGTCTGCTACATAAATCAGGGAGACAAGTGCCAACTCAGTGTGACTGGGATACACTGTCGTTTCCCACCGTGGACAGCACTTATGCATGGTCAAAACAATGGAAACCAGCACACAATTTTTAAAGTTTTTCACCAAACATATCATCTCTGTAATTTTTCCCGGCTTCTGCAGACCCTAATTAGAGAGAAGACATTGAAGAGAGAAACCTCAGCTTGTCTAATAAATGGCAAAGTCTGATACGGACCAGCGTCAGAGAGGAGGCAGTTGGAAAAGCAGGATGCGGAGGCCTGCGTCCTGTACCTGCGGCCACTCCCTGCCCCGCCCGTGAGTCACGAGGAGGAGAGCGTGCTCCTATTTTCCCTGGTGAACCTTCTCCCCTGATTATATTTCTCTCCCTGAACACTGTCTCATGGCCATTTAAAGCAAGTGTGGGAAGACGGTTTTCTCATTCGTTGTTTATGATTTTGCTCTGTATATAATTTTGTGATCATTTAATATGGACAATGTTAATACCTCTTCATAGTTTTTTCCTGTTTTCATAAACACTTTAATGTAAAGTTGGAACATGAAAATACCTCCAACATGAAGCATTCACAGAGTAATGGCCCACTTGTGCGGCTCCGTAATTACATGCTGCACAGCAAACGATCCTTAATCATAGGTCTTGAATTGATCACCTCGTCTTGGCTACATGGTGTTCAGGAGAAGGACCACGTCTTTGTTCCTGGTGGGGCTCTGTGTTCCTTAGCTTGTCTTCCCACAGGGATTTACATTAGCAGCTGTTCTCACAGACTAAAAACTGCTCTTTTCCAAGCTAATTTTTTCAAAAAGTATACACGTTTTCCATTACATATATTTTTAAAGACTATGTGGGCAGATACAGGTTTGAAACGTCTTTGCCTGGGGTGTGTTTTCTGATTAATTGTGGCAATCTGGCATTAAGTAAATGTCTAATACACCAGAATCACAATATAGTCGACTAAATTTTTTCATATCACTAAAGCCTTTTAAGTGCTTTAGATTTTTTTGAGAACTTTCTAGGTCATTTAAAAGTCATAAGCAGTTACAAGAGGTAGGAGACTTTGATTCACCTTTGGGGCAGTGTTTCATGATTTGGGAAAGGGGATTTGTGAGTTGAACCAATTTAAACCCAGTCATCCCCAAGATTCTTGAGGAAATGCAAGAGGCCTCAGATAGGGGAGCTGTGTTTCTGGTCACAGAGATTTCTAAAGAGGCACCTTAGTCTCTGCAGAGCTGCTGTTTTTCTGGGTGGCAGTTGTGGGGGGGATGGAGAGCACAGGATGAGGCCATGACTCCTGTCAGGAGAGGATAAGACGTCCCTCTGTGGGCTGCACTGTGCTAGGCTGATGCTGCTCTGAGAGGTGGGGGAATGGTTTGGATGGGGTTGAGGAATCTTCATACCTGCTGTATTCTGAGGAGGAAAACAGCTTTGACCTGCCTTCTCAGCCGGGGGACCAGCTGACGGTGGGCACAAGCTGGGAATGCAGGTGGCAGGGTCTCGGGTCCCTGGAAGAGGACACACCCGGTGGCCTGTGGAGTCCTTCCTTTCCACGACCGCAAACCTGAGAAGGTCCTGTCACCTGGTCTTTCTTCCACAAAATGGAGACCAAGGGACATGGAAGCTGAGACCATGGGAGAGACCTGGCCTCCTTCCAAAGTCGGGGAGTGGGTGGTGGTAGGGTGGCCACCCACAAGCAGGCGGGGCCACCAGCTCATTGAGCCCAGACGCTGAGGCAGGGAGGCTGAAGACAGAGGCTCAGATGCACTGCATTTTGGCCCTTCAGGGAAACACAGGCTATTTCTGCACCCAGCGGTTGTGGTCAGTGGTTCCCTCAGAATCAGACGTGGAGCTCTGACCTCCAGGCATGGGCTCTGGGCACATTCACTCATTCATTTTAAGAAATTACTAGTAATTCTCAGAAGCAACCTCTGGTATACAAAGTATGTTCATTTCTCTGAACTTTGACGAATGGCCCTATGAACATATCCAGATAAAGTGCGCATCTTTGAAGTGAGAGATGTAAGGTGGACCCGGACAGAGGGGATCCCAGTGAACTGTGCTGTCTGCCCAGGCAGACCCCTGCTGAGAGAGCACCCCAGGGGAGCCCACTGCCCTCCCAGGCCTCCAGGTACCGCTCCCCTCTGTGCCCACGACTCCAGGGCCCTCTCTCTGTTCTCATTTCCTCTCAGTGTGATGAAAAGCTTCTCTTCCTCCCTCATCAGTCCTGCTGTTGAGAACCTGTGTTGCCTGTACTTCCTTGATCATGTTTGTAAGTTTAGCAGCATAGCTGCACCCACTGCACGTGCTGAAATCTGTTTTAAAGTACTTGCAGTGAGTTCCTGTGGGTTTCCTTGTGGGTCTTCTGTCCCTGAGTACATCTCATTGGGACTGTGTTACCCTCAGCTTAGCCTTTGTGCTGAAACACTGGTAACTGCACCAAGATTTATTCTGTTCTCCCCTCACCTCCATGGACTCACTGGATACATTTATTTTCTTCCTTTAGGGCTTTTCATTTATTTGGTAAGCAGGGTCAGAGAATGTCAGGTAGGGGCGAGGCAGTAAGACAAACCCCTCCTGTTACCTGACACGGCACACGAGGGAGGGTGTGTGCACACCTGGGGTATGTGCACATGTGTGTGAAGCGCAGGGCCCTGTAGGACATGTCAGGAGACCGGGATTTTGCCCTCTAAGCGACAGCAAGTCACTGAAGGAAGAGGAGGCATGCAGCGCGACGGGATCTGTGCTTGAGCTACAGTAAGAGAGGACGGCACGGTGGGGCTGGGAGGTCTCCAGCGGCGACGGCGGCGCTGGACAAGAGAGTCTGTCTCAATACATTATTCAGATGAAGGTACCCAAATGTGGTGGGCATGCTCAGAGTTATCACATGACAATTCCACTTCTGGGTATACTTGCCAAAGCAGTAAAAGCAGGGACTCGAGGCACTGGAAGTGTCCTGGTCGGAGGAGCATTATTAACGATGACCGAAAGCTGGAAGCAACCCCAGTGTCCATCAGTGGACGAACAGATCAACAGACAGCAGACTCTTACTCAGCTTCAGACGGGAGGGGCATTCGGACACGTGCTACCACATGGAGGAGCCGGAGGGCATCGTGTTGGGTGAAATAAGCCAATCACAAAAGGAGAAATACTGCATGAGGACCCTCGAGGAGTCAAACTCCTAGACACAGAAAGCAGAATGGTGGCTGCCGGGGGCCAGGGGAGGGTATTGGGGATTAGTGCTCACTGGGCACAGAACTTCGGTGCATGGATGGTGGTGAAGGGACACCATGTGAAGGAACTTAATGCCCCTGAAGAGAACACTGGTTGAGATGGTAAGTTTTATGTAATGTGTATTTTACCACATAGAAAACTAATGTGGTGTCACCACCAGCTCTGCCTTCTGGCCTCGGTCGTGTGCGCCCTGCGGCAGGTGTACGAGCTGGGCTGTCACGGGACGGCAGGGAGAAACTCTCCAGCACTACCACGTATGGTCACCTGGGTTGTGAAGAGAAAAGCTGAATCACTTAGCTAGAGTAGCATAAGAAAGGGGACGTTATGAACTGGCCTCGTCAGAAAAATAAACACTGCTGATATTCCTGTTTACTTTCTGTGACCAAGACTAAGTGAATGAACAGAGAAAGGTGACAAGTTTTACAAGTTGAGACAGCAGGAAAGAAAAATCCCTTGGATTTACTAAGAGATTAAAGATAATTATGTGGTATGGATCTCAGCAGTAAATCCATACGTGATCCCCAGGGCAGCTCGGGAGACCCGTGTCTGTCAGTCCCGGCTGCGAGTCAGACTCCCCGGGCGTGGACACAGTCCCAGAGTCTAGAGCCCGGCCCAGATTCTGATGTAACACAGATGGTATGAGCCGCAAACACAAAGAAGACTGGATGAGCCGGAGGATTTGCTGAACCCTTACTCTACCTTCATGTGCTCGGTGCCCATGTTAACTTCTGTTGGAGATGCTGTGAAGAAGCTGGAATGGCAGCCAGTGCAAGACAGGAATGGAACCTCAAACATCCACGCCGCCGCTCTGTGAAGATTGCTCCCCCAGCAACCTGCCTTTGTGGGCCTTTCCCACAAGATGGAAAGCATTTTTCAACAGAATAATGTTCACACTGGAAACTAGTTTCACACATAAAACGATCTCCTTGGAAAACAAATCGAGCAATTACATGTCTTGTTCATTTTACCTTCTACTCACACCACTCAGGTTGAACAGAAAGTGAGAGACCTATTGCTCACCAATTCCAAGTATTCTCACTGTCCAACAGATTTCCCATGCTAGCAGCGCTGAAAAACCACCACATGAACCTGCGCAGCGCTCACGGTGAGGACTGGGCCCTTCTTGGATGATGTATTGATATTCACGGCACAATTTTTAAAATATCATTCACAACCAAATAGACATCTGACCTTAATAGGCATGATTTTTACGTTTGAAATTTATGGAAATTTAAGTTCTTTGGACTTGGGAATTATGAAAAAATTATTGAGGCAATAAAACTGAGGAAATTTTGGCATCAGTAAATGTGCCTCCTGCCTGGGAGGTCAGAGCAGTAAAGATCCAACACATTAAAGAAACTACCTAGAGACAGACACATAATGACAACTCCCCAACCTGCATGAGTCTGGAAGTACATGAAAGGCAAGACAACGAGCGTTCTGGGACAGTCAAGAGGAGATGCACCAGGGATGGACAGCAAGTTCTTGGAGAGAAGGGGTCACACGTAACTCCTCACTGCAGGATCCTTCAAGCCCAGCCCAGGGCCCAAAATGAGATGTCGGGTAAGCAGATGCATGTGCCTAACAGGTGTCAACAGCCCCGCACGCACCAATATGTGAGCAACGTGGTGGCATACACTCCTTTCCAAGTAAGAGCAAGAAGAAGGGCTGTGCACTGAGCTGAAGCAAATCCAGATCTCCTGCTTCCCAAGGTGGCAGTGGCCTCTGGCTCCCCAAGACTCTGTGTCTTTTTCTTGGACGTCATTCCCAGATCCTCATCCTATTTGACGAAGGTCTCTTCTCTTCTCTTCTCCTAGGTGGAGACCCTGGTCACTGCTGCCTGATTTCCTGGACCTGAACATGGACAGGACACTCTGGCAGAGGCCTGTCACAGAGCCCAAAGGAAGATTTTCCCTCCCTAATCTACGGCCCAGGTCCTAACACTGCAAGCAAACAGACAATCTTAAGAGTTTCTCTGCATTATAGAAATAATAAAAATGCAGGAAAGAAGTTAAAAATGGAGGTTTCTGAGCCCCCATCTACTGACTAGCTGTTAGTTCACAACAGGCTTTACTGAATGAAGACACACCCTCTAGTTAAAGAAAGGGCGTGACGGGGTTTCTGAGGGGCAAGGAGTACCTTCTCAGGCACTAGAGTGTCACAGAATAAGAGACAAAAGGCCCAGGCCACGAACTGGTACTTAAGCAAAAACCCAACCTCCGTAAGAACTTTTCAGGACAAAGTCAAGTGTGATAAATACATGGTTCTTGGCTAGCCTGCAACTGTGAACACCAGGCAGCAAAGAACACACCATGGGGAAGGCACATATAAAAAGAAATCTTTCAGAACAAGTGTTATTTGTAGCATGCTTAAGTTCACCAGGGCTCCTCTGTGTGAGAGAGTCGAGGGGGAAAGTTGTACTTTATTTTCAACTCCAACTCTAGGACTTAAATATATTATGCAACTTTGGAAGTACTCTGGCAATGGGTTGGCCCAACGCAGACCCCTACTGGGGCTGAAGGGCCACAGCAGGGGGCTGGGGGTGTCCAATGCTCTGAACTCACAGACAGCTTCTCCAGGATCGAAAGCCCACACCTCAGCTTTTGGCCAAAATCGGAAAATTCTCTTTCTGTTTGGATCCCTGGAGAAATGATAGCCGAATTCCTCTAGTTTCTTACTGGGGTGACATTCAGGTCACATTTAGGCCCTGAGGGATCTGGACCAGGGTTGTGCCCATAATTAATGAGGTGAGCTAATGAGTAACCGTATCCTGTGCAGCCTCACTGAGCTCAATGCAATGAGCTCAGCACTGAGCTCAGTGCGCCTCCGCAGCCAATGGATGGGCTCCGAGACAGGTCATGAAGAATGCAAAGAGCGCACAGATGACGGACGGAGGGAGTGGCCAGAATATTCCAAAATTAATAGAAAAGAACTGGAATATGGCAGAGTAGAGTGATCTTTTCTCAGGAAAACAAAGTGCATATCCCCAGATCTGGAAGAGTCTGCCATCAGCCAGAGAAACGAAGACTGTGACCGGTATGGTTCAAAGCAGATAAACTCTACACATTCTGCACTTTTCTAGAAGCTATAAATAAAAGGGCTTAAAGTCTCAACTTTGCTTTTCACTGAAATGAAACCAGCAGTCTAATAGAAATCTAGAGCAAGCTGAATATGCAATTTAAAATTTTCTAGTAGCCACAGTTTTAAAAAGTAAAAGGAAACAGGAAATTAAGACATGAATTAATTATAACAATACATTTTATTTAACTCTATAAAATATATTATCATTTCAAGCTATCATGGCTCTAAAACAGTTACACACGGCTTTTTCTGGGTCGGTCTTGAAACCTAGCATGTGTTCTACACCTGCAGAACCTCTCAGTTCAGACTGGCCACATCTGCAGTGCTCAGCAGCCACATTGGTCCGGCGGCTTGCCCGCTGGACACTGTGGACACACACGCCCTCAGACTCTTGCCAGGAGCCCATTACTGACCCACACAGACATGCATGGAAAAGCAGTCTTGCCACAGTTACCTCTAAATAAAAGAACCACCATGGGACACCAAATGCTCCTTGGTTCAAATGCCCTGTCATGTCAGGGGAAAAGTGCTTCTTTCTGGGGCCCCTGCCGTCAGAGCCATAGCGCAGCTGTCCCCAGATCCCGCCCCAACCTGCCACCGTCTCCCTCGGGGACAGCTCCATCCTGACGCTCTGTGGGGAGCCTGGGCACTTTGGTGAGTTCTGAGATACTTTATAGGGGAGAAAGGAGGCATGGCTAAACTCAGGGCTCGCATGCTCGATTTCCTGGGATTTAACGCTAACCAAATAAAGAATCCACAATGTGAAAATCTGATTAAGGAGAAGCTGAATATGACCCCACCTCCCCTACCTGCTTTCATTCCCTGGAGGAGAATGGTACCTTCTTTGTGTTCTCAATTTATGAACGACACTGGCCCAAAAAGAACAGAGCCCTTCTTGTTCTCCAAACGGATACCATTTTGGGAAACGAGGCAATCATTATTTCTGAGCAACATGTGAAATCCTCATTTCCACTCCAGCTCTTGATGGATGAGAAAGGCCCAGAGCCACAGTGATAATGACCTGAGGCATGAGTGACAAGGCTGCGAAGAAACAGGGACAGAAGCACCAGGGTCATTCCAGTGGGCACTAGCCGGCCGTGCCTCAGGATTCCTACCTTTGTGGTTGAAGATGCCCTCCATTTCCATGCTACTTCTCGAGTGGGCGATGCACAGAGATCCGCAGGGAACCAGGCCTTCTGCAGCGGGGGACCGGTCGGTGGTCCGCACCAGACACCAGTCAGGCTTGTCGTGGGGCCGCTCCAAAACCTCCACGGTCTGGCCACGGCGGATGGTCAGCTCCGTGCTGTTGCAGGCGGTGAAGTCGTGGATCACCACTGTCAGCTCGCAGCCGCCGGAAAGCTGGGGAGGGAGAGGGACACGTCAGCGAGCCCCAGCCACTGTACCTGCCGGGGTGGGGGGGCGGCGGCGCTAAGCAGGGCCAGCAACATCCTGGGGTCAGGGCAGTAACTTGCCACCGCCCAAGTGAGGGCTCTCCAGTTTCACCACCCCTTCGTCTCCCTTTGGAATTACATGGGCAATTACTGACTGTTCTTGTGTTTTAATATATGGTTATGATTTTTGAGGGTTTCACGGTCAGAATCTGATACAATTTTTCATACGAGCGTCCACATCATTTTGTGTCTGAGACATTATCATCTCCCTGCTCAGAATGTGCTATAATAATCATTTTTGAACACAGGGCAAACTAGTAAAACCTCTGTTTCAAGGCCACTTGGGGGATAACTGCACCGCAGGGTGATAACATGATAGTTCCATTTGAAATTTCACTTCCGACTTGGCGTTGGAGCACCCCATGCTGTTAGCAAGAGGGTCTTCGGCACCACTTGGGTCCAACACCGAGCAGCCGCATAGCAGGGAGACCAAAGAGGCCACGAAATCCCTACATAAGGGCAGAACATGCCTTATTCTCTCTTCGAAACCCTCCAAGAGCACCTCCCCATCCCTCCAGGACACCTCTTAGTGGGTGCTCCCATCCCCAGTCCTTTGAGCCCCCCTGCCCACACCGTGCTCCAGCACGCCGGTCCATACACTCTATGGACACTGGCTTCTTTCCTATACGCTATGTACTTTCTGGCCTGAAACTCCGTTCCTTTCTTCTCTCCTCTCACTAAGCTCACTCCCATTTTCTGCCCATTAAAACTCAACTAATGCTTAGGCCCTTTGAAGCGCATCCACGAACTTCAGAAAATACATCCACGCCATGATCTCTGCTTATAAAACAGGTGTGTGGACTTCTCGTGGCCACTTGGTTACTGTGGCCTATGCCCCATATGTCTGCCCCTCAGACTGTTCACACCATGGGGACAGCTTACACACACACACACACACACACACTCTTGCTAACACCCATCCTACACAAGAATGTTGTGAACCAGCTCCCCAACTTTGGATCGTGCCCTCGGGCTCTGCTGCCTGTTCACCATGCCCGGATGTGTCTCTGTAACCACACCTCTGCCGTCTCCCCAAGCAGACATCCCAGATAACAGCTAGACACTGTTTCCCTCATCGTTTTGGACATTTTCCTCCAAACCAGTCAGTCCAGGAGATGACTCATTACCCGCCTCCCCAATTTGTTTCTCTTCCAATGGTGCCTTTTGGATAATGGTATCACATTTAAGTCATTCAAGTTAAGAGCTCTTGCTCTCTAAACGCTCACAAATAGACCTAAGGCAGTCCCTCGGATTACTTCCTTCCTCTGCCACACATCATGTGGATTTTGTGGTGGCCTCCTGGTGGCCTCCCTACCACACTCCAGGCTCACTTTCCAAGCCATATGAGCATTAGTGGCAGTTGCCTTTTTGAAATGTGAAGCCTCCCATTCAAGCACCTTAGACCCAAACTGCAGAGCATGGGATTCAAAGCTCCCACAGCAAGGTCCCACCTGCCCTGCCAGGCACGTTTGCTGGATTCTCCTCATGTGATTCACAGCCTGGAGCGTGTCTTCCCCGACATGAGTCCATGCACTGTGTGCATGAGATCTTGTCTGCTCAGAGCTCCCACGTCCCCACTTTGTCTATTTCAAGCTCTCTCCCCATCAAAGCCCTCTAAGAAGTTGTTCCTCCATCTACCTTAGCGCCCAGTTTTTAAATAAATTGCATCTCGATTCTGAAATGAGCCATGTCTTGGGTTATGTATGTGTGTGCCCTTAGCACCAGCAAGTGGGCTTGTGGTTTTTCCATGAACTTTCCATGCCTGGTCCGTGAGGGGAGACATGGGGCCTGTCTTGGTCACCACTAAGCCCCAGTGCCAACAAGGGCAGGGAAGGGGTTCGTATAAGGCAGCGTGGATAGCCTGAACGCCCAGCTCGCCCAGTGCTCTGCATCCAGCAGCACTCCAACATTTGCAGAAGTGAAAAAGGCAAATAGGCTTGCTCTAAAAAGGAAGCCCCTGTATTTGAAAAACTGAACTAAAACGTGACTTCCCGAGCTGGCTCTGCCTGCGTTCAATGTGCCCCATGCCTGGGATCCTGCCCCTGCAGGGCAGTAGCACGGAGAACACACAGGGCGGGAGAGCAGGCGGGCTGGGCTGTGGCCGGTTGTGGGGGGGGGTGGTGGTGGTGGAAGGACCGGCTGGGCCCCACTCTGGGAAGCTCCCCCACGCCCAAAGAGACCTGGGGACCCGTGCCTCCCGCACAGGCTCACGGCCCCCGGCCCCCAGTCATGCCCCCTGCTATTCATTATCCTCCTGTTTTAACAGCCTCTCTTTTGAGAGAAAGTTTAGATATTTACAATAAGAAACACATGTCCACAAGACAACCACAGAAAGCAAAACACAACAAAACCCTTCCATAATAAAGCACAAATATCAACAAGATGAACTGTCTTTGCTAGGCCACAAAGGAAATTTCTCACGAATGTTTAATCCCCTTCTAAATTGTACAAATTCCTCTGTGGGAAACCCATGCTAAATCTTACACGGGTCTCTGTGAACAATCAAAGATGCTAATGTTAAAAAGTTAAAGGTAGAGGCCCAGGCTGGAGAATTTTCCTTGTGAAACCCCACATTATGGAAGTGGTTAATCCCTGTAACAAAAAGGAGGAATGTTTCCTGTCCCCGGGAAGGCGTGACCAGTGAAGGAGCCCCAGTAAGGAGTCCAGCATGCTGAGGCCCCGCAGGGTTCGTACGTCCTACGGCCCCCTTCGGGCCTGTTGGAGCTCTCCCACGGCCACCAGCGCCCTGCCTGGGCGTGCGTGTGCACAGCGAGGAGCCCCCTGCCCGGAGCCCTACGCCGCCAGCCCATCATCACGCTGCCTGGACATTCCTCCACCCCCCGCCCTGGGAAGCACAACTTCAAGACACATTATCTCATCACCAGCCCTTTGCTGGCTTCATTCTTGAGCGTTTTATTAATTTTTCAGACTGCTCAAAGCCACGTGGTGCATTCTGTGGGTGGGGGAAGGGTGGGAAGGAGAGAAAGGGGCTGCCCAAGGAGCGTTAAGCTCGACTTTATTTCTGGCACTGAATCCTTAGCCCCTTACAGAGTAATCAAAAACTATTGGAAACATCTGTGGACTTGACCAAGCCTAAGAAATAAAAATCAAGCCCGTTCTCACAAAGACTCTCACACTGAGTTAAAATTCTCTTTCTTAAAGACTTCAGAAAATTTACTAACAGAATCTAGCACAAGAATCTGTTTTCAAACGGAGCTAAAATTATCGTTAAAAAACACTGTATCTGCTTGGCTTTACCATAGGAATCTCCTCCACAAATCTCTGAGGGGAGGACTAATAGGATGTTTTCTAGGGCACAGAAGGCCTGCAGATTTGTCTCAATGTTCACATCTGAATATTTTAAATTTACTACAAAACCTG
Organism: Ursus arctos; assembly: GCF_023065955.2. Lineage (NCBI taxonomy): Eukaryota > Metazoa > Chordata > Mammalia > Carnivora > Ursidae > Ursus > Ursus arctos. The sequence continues at coordinate 11,490,193 of NW_026622819.1, read as the reverse complement.
CCTTTAAAGCCAGTTTGCTAACTTAAAAAAACAAACTTTAAAAAATAAAAGACTTAAAATACTATTTTGAGGAAGCAATGCAAATCATTACTGCCTTTTAAGAATTAAATTCCTAAGCAGAAAAAGTTCAGATAACGAAGTGTGACTGAGATCGTACCTGCCTTCAAAGCTACCTCCAACACCAGGGACCCAATTTCATTTCTGTGCTGAGTTACCATTCCACTGATCTAGTTTAAAACTCACTTTTCCCTTCCAAGCGTACCTTGAGAATGTTTTCACAGGACCATGTTCACTTCTGTGTGTTTTATGTACTCCTATCAGGGGCTCCTTACCACATAAATGTAGTTTAGGATTGCAATTGATGAAAATCTCAGTTTCCATGACTCACATTAACTCTTGTGAAATTCACATCAGAGGACAGTCTCCCCCACCCCCCAATCTTTCTGCTTTTCTCCTTTAAAAAACAACTGTGGTGACTAAAAACCATGGCCGTGGATGGGCCTTAGTTAGCACACAGACCATGAAAACCAGCCATGAAATGCCTCCTGCAGGACCAGATCACCTCGTGTCCCTTGAAGAGGGCTCCCAGGGGAATTCCAATGACCTGGACCAACAGACAATCAGCGGAATCAAATCAGGGTCCCTCTGCCTGAATTCTCTCCAGAAAGACTGAACGTGAACAAGCTGTGGGCTTTCACCCAAAAGAATGAAACACTCATCTCTGGTCACTTGCATGTTGAATCTTCAACGATCACCACACAGAACAGATTTTTACTTTTTATGTTTTTTGGAGAAACCACGTTATATTGGTGCTTTGCCTGAACCCAGTTAAAGGCAGTAACTAAGCTGTTTCAGTCCCCACGGCTCCTCAGAGCATGCTCTCCGTGGTGCACGACAACGGGGCAGTTTGATGTTGCAGGAACACAGAGTTCTGGAGAGACAGCGGCACACACGGGGTTTGAACGACAGCTCCCAGGTGAGTTCTGGGGCAGGCTCTGCTAGAGGAAGAGGAACAGCTGCCACGGTGGACGACGCAGCCCTTGCTGCAAACGATTCGACTTCAAGAACTGAAGATCAACTGCAGGTGGGTGTCTGGCCAATTTTCTGAGAGCAATTCAAAAGGAAAGCGGCATTGTGGTCTAATAAAAGCCATTTTCTCCCAAAGAACAAAGTGTATCGACTCTGTGAACAGTCACATCCTACAGCCCAGTACGGTTCAGTCATTCAGAAACCTCACAAAAGAGTCTTGCGGTTTTGTGGAGGTTTCACACAGAGCGGACCAAAGACTGGCTGCTTGGTTCAAGGGGATTAGAGAGTACAGCTCCAGTACTGGCAACACTTACATGAGGGAGGCCACCATGGGCAGCCAGAGAGTTCCCCAAGGAAGTGCATCCTGCCCCAGGCTCCCACCCACCCAGGCTTCGCACTGAGCAACTTCGCGGAGGCTTGGGCAGCAGAGCCCACGCTCACCCCGACCCCAACGCCAAGTCCGCAGGAGAAGCCTTCACCAAAATCTGCAGCTGAGAGTCAGAGGACCACTGTCATGGGCTCTCACACACCCAGGGTACAGAAAGAAATCTCCGAGAACTGAACAAATGGTCAATAGGGTAGATTTTATATGGCTTTTAACACACACACACAAGAAATCTGTGACAGAATTTTTTTTTTTTTTCAAAAGCAGCAGCTTACCATACCTAACATTTTATCCAGAAAAGAAATACTGAGTGTGGTATTCAGGGATGTTAATTCTTTACTCTTTACTGATGTGATCACACACTGGGTTTTCTAACACGAAAATAATTCTTGGAACCAAGGCTTCCTTGGCTGTGTGATCTACATGAGGTGGAATGGAAAATTAGATGTAAAAAAAAAAAAAAAAAGACAGTTTAAAAGCCACAACTAAAAAGGGAAACTTTAAATGTAAAAAATCAGGCTACCTAGAGATAGGACAGAGATTATGTATCAGGCTTCAAGGCTTCACAGATACTGCCCTGCACCAACACCCCATTTCCCCTGGCTCACATACTAGAACGAGAGATGCCAACACCTGATCAGGCACGGGGCGGGGGGGTGGCCAGTGAACAAGAAGCTTGGCTGGTTCACGCAGAAAAAGGCACAAGAGCTGGAAAGTAGACAGCTGACCACCACCATTACCTTAAGTCATCTGGCCCTGGAAAACAGGAAACTTTGTAAGACACTTTAACCCAAAGAAACCCGTTTGCTGAGTTTCCTGAGTGAGCAAGACTATCCTTCATCCAGAAAAGTTAATGTGAAATGACTCTTTGTCTTTGATGGAGGGGCACCAATGGGAAGAGCTAAGGAGAGACAGCCAGCTAACCAGCTGACTGGGCATCTCACCAGAAGGAAGAGCAACGAGAATAAACCTCCGGCCTCAAGTCTGAATCAAAACTATGTCATCACCTTCAACAGCAACTTTGATCGGTACTGTAAAATTTACATTAAAAAGCACTTTCTAGTGCACCATTATTTTTATAAACACTGTTGTTATATTTCTACCCAAACTTTGTGTTTTAAAAAAATCTGCCTTTTCTTAGAACTGAGGCTTTCTGGGTGGGGCTCTTGATCACAGCTCAGGGTCTTGATCTCAGGGTCCTGAGTTCAGACCCCGCATTGGGCTCTATGCCAGGCATGGAGCCTACTGAAAGAAAAAATGAAAAGAGAAGAAAAAGAATTGAGGTTTTCTACTTTAGCGTGGGCAATTTTGTTTTTCTGATTAACTAAAATTATCAAAGACTACATTCCACTTTGTGGTTTTATGAAAGCACTTAAAAAACTTGTCAAAAATTACAAAAAACCACCGCCACTTAGGAAAGTAGAAAACAAAGATTAGCAAAAGGAAGACACAAACACCAGGTGTGCTCCATCACCCAGGCTGCCGGTGGGGGCAGGGGCCTTGTCTCCCTGTTTGTTCCTGTGCTGAAACCTGTCCTGGGCTGGCACACAGCAGGTGATCCACGGACATCTGTGAATGAATGAACCTACCCTGTGAACAGCGTGCAGTCATTTTATATGCCTGTGGCCAAAATGCAGCTAATTCCGTAGGGTTAGAGATGAGTGTATGGGGGGACGGGGTGGGAGACATGTTTTCGGCAAGAATCCCCTCTCTTCTTCAATGACTGCCCATTCAGTATGGGGGTATTTTACTGTTGAGCCACTGCAGTGCTTACGTCCAGGCACTAACACTGAGCAGTTTATTCTTGGGGCAGCTTCTAGCTCCTAATAAACACAGCTCCAAATCCACTGCTATCAACAGTGGGCAAATACAAGGACAGAGAGGCCGACACAGATGGTAATCTACAGCAGCTGGCAATGAACAGCAACAGTCCAGGAATGAGGGAGAAGGCAGCACTTTGAATGATGAAGACATAGCAATAGCTAATATTCGTTAAGCGCTCTGTACATGCTAGGCACTGCTCTCAGCACATTACACATTTTCAATATTCACAGCCCCATGAGCTGAGTAGTTAAGTACTGTCCCCCATTACAGGTGAGCTAACTGCCCAAGGCTGCTGAGGAGCAGAGCCCAGAGGTCTGGCTGGCAAGCACTTCCTTGCTCCTAACCGTCTGCTATGTGATGTAACTGCTCTGTCACACTCCAAGCAGAGTCTGGGGTATTCTGTCTGGGGAGGCTTATACTCTGTCCTGGAGAAAGGCTTCCGAATTAAAGCACTCGCTGTCGCGCTCACATGGGGGCACACCTACATGAGGGCCCAGGAGACTCGGAGCTCTGGCAAGGCCAGCAGCCTGAGTTCCTCCTCTTGCTTCCAGCACCTTCAGCCAGGGGAAGAGTGCAGAGGGAAAGCTGCGGGAGCTCAGAACCAGGCGGGGTTCCTGGCAGGGCTGTTCTGTGCCAGGTATGCCAAGGAGGCAGGCTGGAAGGAATCAGGTGGCATTTCCTAAGCAGGTTCAACACAAGTTTCCTTTCTCAGAAACGTGAATTCGGCCCCATTTTAAAATGTACACTGTAATTTACATAAATCCAAGTTCGTATTGTTAGAATGTCACTTCACAGAGAAAGTTGGTTGACTTTTTAAACAACATATAGTCTCCCAACCCCAACATAGTGCTATATAGACTTCATTAAGAGTAACTGAAACCATTTACTCTTTTAAATATGTGGATTCGTGTATTCACATCATAAGCTAAGGGCAGTTCATGCCAAGTATCAGTCTCAATTGAATTTCTCATTCATTAAAGTAAGAACTGCATTACCTTCAATGTAAAAGCAAGCTCACACTGGCCCTTGAAGGCCTGGGTCAGCTTGTCCACAGGCTCCCTCGTCTTGCTTTGGTGATTCACCTTGACCTCAAGATGCTTTGTTCTAGAGTAGCCTGTATTTGATTTCCGTATTTTCTATTTCCTTTATAATATAAATTTTTGTTATATAAAATAAACCACAGACTAATAAGGCAAATAGAAGGGAAAAGGGTTAAAAATGCTTCTTGATACACTAAAAATATTTCGCTCCACATCCAGTGCTAATGTGAATAATAAGGCCTAGACTCTAGCAGGTAATTAAATCCACATTTTATCCCTGGCTTTAACTTTCCGCTGCTGGGTGGCCCTGTGAGGGTCATCCGACCTCCCTCATCTCCTCAGTGTCCTGAAGGCTGGCTCAGCATTCTCCTCCCTACCTCAGGGAGACAAGCTCGGGACAAGTGAGATAAGAATCTGGCAACCATTTGATTTCTTTGGAATCCAAATTATATTTTCATAAGATCATTTTATCAGCGTAAGTACCATGAATATGGGCAAGAATTGCTGCTAAACTTACTTTTGGAACAAGGAGATGGCATATTTTCAAACTGATGTTTTCAAAGAAAGAAATGTGCTCATGAGGCGTGTGGTGTGTATCTATGACCTGCCGACTCAAGCTCTGTGAACAGTGTTCCCTGGAAAGAGGGCGTCTCCAGGAACCCATCCTCTGCAGACTCTTCCAGAAACATGCTGTGCGCCTCATCGAGAATTACTACAGCACTGGGCAGATAACTTTTCCTTACGAATTCTCCAAGAGGCCGAGTCAAAAACATCCCCCCACCCACTTTCTGAAATGGAACCGAAGTCCATGATAACAGCTACCTCACAACAGGCACCGTAAATTAAGTCCAACAGGCAGAATATGGTTAAATAATTTCCCTCGCCAGATCTGTCTGCCTGGTCATCAGAGGCTGCTTAAGTCTGAAATATGCAGGGTGGAAAGAACCCCGAGACAAGAAAAGTTACTGCCATCGGAGAGAAGTGGGTTTTCTGGCTAAGCCTCATTCGGTCAAACAGTGCATTTTAAAGCTGACTCAAAAAAGGATGCGGTTTCCTAATTTTCAAAATGTATTTTCCTGACTCATCTACTGACCCTGAAATATCTACTAGAAGTATAAAACGGGGAGAGCACAACAAGAAAACCCTCCGGAAGCAGAACACACAAATGCCCGCATTCATGTGATAGCAAACACATCCCTTCTTTCTCATGAGGCCGAATGGCGATGTCCTCTCCAAACTCCAGGTGTTGAGTTATCATCATGAAATCTCACATGCTCTTTATTCTCATGCCAAATACAGACCCCAAGAACTGAGGAAGGTAACTGGCTGCAGTTCTATGGTCTTAGGAAGACAGTTCATCCCTTTTTGGTATTCTGAACCTATTAAGGACCTACGAGCTCAGTGAGGGGCCTTCAGGGAAATACATGCCAGGTCCACTTAAAAGACGAGTTCTGGAGTGTCATTACTTGCAGACGGCCAGGAATCACGGAACGTCAGGCTGGGAGCCACCGGGCGGGACAGCCTCTACATAGCTCAGGTGCAGAGGCAATGTGTGTGCAGAAGTGGTCCTCAGGGAGTTCTGAACTACATAGTGAAGTCTGGAGACAATGCATCAGGATGAGGAAAGCAGAAAATGGTGAATTCCCTCCACAGGCAGAAGATTCAATAGACGGTTCTTTAAAAAGCCTCACATCCTGGTAGACTCCCAGGGTAATAAAATGGTTAATTCCTGCAAACCTATACTATTCTGGTGGTGATTTATTCCTCCTCTCTCATCGGGTACAAACAGAATTTGCTATCTTACTAGCAATAGCTTTAGGATAATGCCTCATTTTTCTATAGGACTTGTGCAGGCCTGAGTCCAAGTTCACATACGCCTATCATACTACAACAGATCCCAAGCACAACTAGTTACACTGTCCTAACGCTAGGATAGAGCCTTATTTCTGTGAACTGCAGGCAGCCACACATCAGGGGACCAGAGCTACGATGGAGGACGGAGCACAGGAACATTGCACAGGCCAGAAAGCACAGCATGCAGTGGACCAACTCCATCTGAGTGGGAATGGTTGTCAGAGCCCCTTACCAGACACGGGGGACATTTCCAAACCACCACTGCCACCCACTCATTTACACATAACACCAACTGAGAAAACAGCCCCCTTTCTTTTTGGACCAACCTCCAGAAAAGTCTTAACATAACTTTTCAAAAGGCAAAACTTTTTACATTTATTTATCTCTTTGGCAATTTCATTCAAATACCTTATTTCTACAAAGTAAACTTTAAAACTCATCTCTAGAGTAAACCCAGACCGGATCTATGAGAGTGTATTTGGGAAGAACGTGAACTTGTTAGCCCGACGGGCCAATCGATGGTCACAGTGGTGATGCTTGCCACAGCGAGTCTGTGAGGGGTCTGAAGCAAGGTGGCCGCTCCCCTCAACCTGACCTACTGTTCCTTCCTTCAGGTGGAAGTCTTGCATAAACGGACTATTTAGAGAGCTCAGTCACCTCAATTTTTTTTTAAAAGAAAATAATCAGAATTACTCTAACAAAATGTTTTCAAGTTCAAACTTTATTTTCTGAACTAAATGGCTATGGGATGGGGCCACAGGAAACATTGCTATAACACACCAGATGCCTGACGTATCATTTCTCTTCTTCCTCATTACTACCACTGGCAAGACATATTTGCCACTGGGCTCTGAGCAAAATAAAATGAGGCACTGTTTTTCTTCTCCATCCTACTACTCCAACCATTCTAAGTTCTAGGGCTTACAATTTGGTGAACTCAAAAAATTGAATAGGAAATACAAATTCAAACCAGAAGGATCTTGAAAAAGAAATCATTGTAGGAGAGCAATACTTTTAAACCCACTTACTTCTCTCCTGGAAACTGCATTACACGCCAGAATCCTCTGCAAAACTGAGTGAGAAAAGACCCCCATCTGGGCCTCTGGGACTTGCCATCGGAAACAGTCCCTGATACCAGACCCTCTCCTGGGTCAGTAGTCGCTTCCAAAGGATGGTGAAGTCAGGACACTTCCTGGCTACAAACAAGGGGCTGTGCAAACAGCGGGCAAAGAACAGACTCCCGTGTCCCCCGCCCCCCACCCCGGAGGGACGAATGTCTCACGTGAGAAAGTACAGCTTGCATCACACAGTGGGAAACGCAGGAATTCTGAACTGGTGGCCCATGAAATAAAACCCCTATTTACCGTCAAATAACCTTTTCGGAGAATTTGGTCTAGCAGTTAGAAACAGAACACCTGCTCATCTCAGTGGGAACAGAAGACTTACTTAGCTGACACGAACGTCCCCCCACTGGCTTTTACAGAGGACTCTGGTTATCTGTGCCTCACGTCAGCCTGGATTCCAAACTCTCCTGTTGATTTCTTTTGTTGGTTTTGAGATTCTATCAGGACAGATCACGGGATACTCTGCACCCCTTCTGCAGAAGGGAGAGCTACACAGATGTTTTCGGATAGCGGCCGGATCGGCTTCCTCGCGGTCGGCATGGGTGCCTTTCCCGCATCCTGCTTACCCGTGTTCTGAGGAGCCGCCACAGGGCCCACCTGAGGATGCCGGCGCCCCTGCTTCAATCACAGCGGCTCCACTTTGATCATCGGGCCTTTGTGTAACATTTAACTAAAAATAACAGGTTCTTCTGCTTCATGTAAAATTACAAAGCTTAAACACCTGCCCTAGAGCACCCCAACAGAAAACCACGTAATGACACTGGGAAGGGCAGGCAATTTTTCCGGAGTCCTCAGACTTTACCCCTGACACCCCCAACTTTTTGTCCCTGCTCCTACTCCTAGCACCACTTAGCACATAGTGACTGTTTGGAAATGTTGGTGACAAACTGTCATTTATAGACAGAAACAGGGTGCTTCCTATCAGATCAAGACGAGCTACACCCCCAGCCTGCCAAAGAAAGTGCTGGTGACGGCTCACCTTATCACTGTCCAGTGTGTTCTGAGACGTCCGTGAGGCGATGGAAATTGTGTCTGGCTGGCTGCTCCCATCGCCCTGGCTATCCAGATCCTCTCCATCCCTGAAGAAGCAAACAAACTTTTCATTCCTGACACTGCTGGATTTCTCAAGACTGGTGGAGAGCGTCTATCAGCCGCTGCAGAGACAGATTTGTTCAAAGAGGCGCAAACTCATCTGCGTGAACGATGACAGGCCACTCTCGGCTGCGTGTCCAACATGTGTCCTCCGTGTAACGCGCACAACGGTAAGACACAGTTGTGGTAATTTCCAACGCAGAAACGAGAAACACAAACATCTAAGATATGCGATAGCTTGTCCCCGTCCCACACATGACCTATATATGAGTCCAGACTCACACTTGCAGTGGGAAAGGGCAACAGAAAGGGATGTGCATACAGCCCTTCGTTTACTTTATTTATTTATTTATTTATTTATTTATTTATTTATTTATGCCCTTTGTTTACTTTAAGCTAAAGGAGGTTCTTGTCTTGACAAAGCAATTTCATTGCTAAGAATGATGTTAATACGTAAACTATTAAAAAAATATTCCTCAAAATATTTAAGAAAAATGATCTTTGAAAAACAGTTAACACTGCCTTGTTCCCTCCCTACTAAGTAAACAAACCTACCCCCAAATCCCCAGCACTAACCTCCTTCCCTTCTGTCTCGTGGCCGGCGCCGTTTTAGGGATGTGAATGGGCTCCTTCAGGGCTCCTTTCAGGTGGATAGTCCTTTCCTGGATTACTTCGCGGATGTGCTTTATCCAGTCCTGCTTGTTTTCTATACTGGAAGCCTTAACAAGGCGTGAGAGTCAGTCAGGATACAGAAGCAGCCCTTTCCAGAGCCTGCACTAACCACACTCAGGTCTCCCCCATTCCGTTTCCCATTTTCAAAATAATTTCACAGCAGAACAGCAACCGCATTGCATGTTTAATTTGCCATTTTGAATATTTTTCAGTCAAAACCATTTTTATTTTAGAGCCTATATGTTACTCCACATTTCTATTTTAATAATTAATCATTCCCCAGCCCCCAAACCTTTTAAGCAGCTCTGGGTGAATATGAAAGTGCAGCCGATCCCAAGCCCAAGTGTCTCTGAAGCTATTTACGCAAAGACTAGAGGTTGGCGGTCCCTGGGCAGCTGCCCTGGTGCCCACATCTTGCTGCCTCAGGCACTGCACTCCAGGAACAACATTTGCAGAAGCCCCCATGCCCCCACTTGTACCGGTGTCCACCCCCACAGCACTCTGTGGGGTCAGGACCCCTTATCCTTGTGTCAGAAATGTGCCCAAGGCCACACGGCTGGCACAGGAAGCAGCCGGAATTCTCAGGCTGGCACTGGACGGACGGCATCCCTGTGGACGACAGAGCCCGTCCTCCCAAGCTCCGCCTTCACCTACCTCTGGCTACACCAGTAGCATAAACCAGCTAACCCACAGCCAATCACAGACCATGGGTTTACCTCAACTCCATTATAACTTTCGAGAAATATTTTCTGAAAATGACACATAGTAGATATTCAATAAGCATTTGTTGAATGAACACATAGGGCAGCACTCTTTCCAGATTTCTTCCTTTCACTTGGCCTCAAAGGAGTTTTTTTTTTTTTCTTTTGCATGTTCTGGGCCTAAGTAACAGTTTTTAATTTCCTTGTGGAAAATATCAACCTCCTATGACATAAGCATAATTCCCTTTGCAAATGACTGAAACAGTCGTCAGAGGGATTACAGCTGAGATCCTGACCAAGAGGAAGCACTTCCTCATGGTGCACCTTGTCTTCAAAAACAGAAAGTCAAGGCCCATGTTGGGAAAGGAAATTAAAATTGAGACTCGTTTTCCTATGTAAAATGTTTTAACTGGAAGATGTGTCCTTCAAGTCACTGAGAGCTAGGAACAGGGAACTAAATGAAGGATAAAAGGAGCTTCTTGCCCCCATTCCCAGATCTGAGACTGGGAAGCCGTAACCCAAATTATTCTGGGGCCGGAGGCAGGGTGATTAGGGACTGGGGGAGTCCATGCAGGAAACAGAGGTGTCTCACAGTGCAAAACTCTGAAAACTACAGATCTACTGACATTTAAATGCCTGACACAAACGTACAGGTTAAACCAAAAGAAGTGTCTCAGAAAGAACATTTGGCAGAGTTTAGAGACAACTGAGGGAAACTGTTACTATGGTTCAGAAATAAATGAAATTCTCATGATTTAATAGAGTGAAGTGATCATTACACCATGGAGAAGAATTTTCCTGACCTTAAAGAAATTAAACACGGAAAACAGGTGCCAATTTTTCAGAAATAGTAAGAGAAAGGTAAGCCAGCCAAATACTAAATAAAAGGTCCCACTTGTCTAAGAAATGGGAATAGTTTGTTTCAGACTCTTGGTAGTCTCTGTCCGTTTAAGGAAGGATTTGGAAATAGGGTTCTCCCTTCCAGAGGACAACATAAAAAGAGACCGCGGTTTTATTTTATAACTACTAGGCCATCAGTGTCATTGTCATTACCACCAGTACCTCGTCCACCTCCCTAATCAGCTCCACCAGCACTGCTCTCTACTCCGCCACCAACACCTCCACCATTATTTCCACCACCGCCTCCACCATCATCTCCACCACCTCCCCCATCATCTCCACCACCATCACCTCCACTGTCACCTCCATCTCAACCACCTCCACCATCATCTCAACCACCTCTACCACCACCTCCACCATCATCTCCATCTCAATCACCTTTACCACCACTTCTACCACCACCTCCATGTCTATCAGCAGTGCTCTGTCCACCACCACCACCTCCACCATCATCCCCACCATCGTCTCCATCACCACCACCTCAGTCACCGCCTCCACTAACCTCTCCATCTTAGCTGGCATCTCCACCTCCACCTCCATTTCCATCACCACCACCAGCTCCATCACCGCCTCCTCCTCCACCACCATCACCACCTCTATCACCATCTCCACCTCCATTTCCTCCACCTCCTCCACCTCCATCTCCACCACCACCTCCTCTGTCTCTATCTCCACCACCACAAAGCAATCTCTAAAATGAATGAGGACATCATTTCCTTTAGTTTCTCCTTGGAAGGCAGAAAAATATTACCCAAAATCCCCCTAGAAAGCTTTCATCTGATAAAGCCTGTAGGAAGTCTTATTCATCAATTGCATCATGAGTATTTTATTATATCCTAAATGAAAGTAGTCCAAATCTGGCTAAAATATCTGGCACTATTTCTTAGATGCACCCTTTGACATCTGTCACTGTAGTAATCTGGATAAATACTTACTATGAGTTGGAAGTTTTATGGTTTTGAGTATACTTTAAAATTTTATGGCTTAGGAAAGTTCAGTTATCTAATATTTAGCTATCAGTGCAATTTATATTTTATAGGGCTTTATGCCAATACTAACAACACACTGGGTTGGTAATCATATATTCATTACAAAACAATCCATCATTTCCATGGGAATAAAGATCTTAGAAACACAATGGCTTTCACTAAAGTGCAAATTCTTTAAGAGCGAGGTACCGATGAGGAACTCATAGTTGCTGGAAATGCTGGTGAGAGATTAAAAGGAATGTACAAGACAGAATCACTGGCATGCAAGTTCATACACCAGAGTCCCATTAAGCTTTTGGCTCATCTCCCAATATTCTACAAATCTTCAGCAACATCTTCCACAAATCATCTTTAAATCACTTATGGCCTTTCCAGGCAGCTAAAAAAGACAGTTCCATCTGTATTTTCTCAAACACAGAAGGAGGGAGGACACAGGACACCCTGCGAGCCCTGTGTCTTTCATAGGAGAGGCTGGTATGATGAAAGCAGAGTTCAAATCAAATATTCAAACATATTTGGCCTCCCCCCCCCCAACAAAAAAAAGCACCCTTAGTGTTTTTGAACACTTTAAATCCTCACATTATCAGCCCCTGTAACTGATCATTATCTCCTTTTTTTCTCTGCCTCCTAACCAGAAAGCCAAAGAGCCTGGGACCCCATGAAGACTCGTGGCATGTTCAGCTCTGAAATGGCCCAAGGCCTTCACAAGTTCATCAGGTGCCTATTTCCCTTTAAAAACGAGGTGAAGTGTGCGGTGAGAACTTCTGATCCACATCTCCTTCCTCCTGTACCTCAACTCCCTGCATCTCTGATGGACTCGACTAATTCTTCTTCAGACGGCAAGAATGGGAGAAGTTTAAAGAGATTTCTCTCCATTTGACCTTTAGAGTAGACGAGCAAAGGTTTACCTCAAGGCATTTTACCACTAGAGTACCAAACTGAATTTATTCTCTGTTCTTTTTGTGGTAATCACCAATCCCAAGAGAACACAAAAAGAGCAAATAAAATGACATCAAAACCAGTATGTTTCAACAACCGGAAAAAAAAAAAAAAAGCATACACAGCCATGATAAACTTGCCCCTCTGCACATTCCCAAGCTTCAAATGAACGTACCTTAAGGACAATTTTATTATCTGAGGTTGGCGTCCTCCCCACCCACAGTGCAAATTTGCAAGGATCTCCTTCAACGTGTTCTGTGACACCCAACTCTGAGGTCTGGATAAAAAGGTAATTACATAATTAGATGACAATAATATTCCAGCGGGATACGGAACAAAGACCAAGAAAACGATTTTTGGTGACTTGCGGTCATGCCGGGTTATAACAACATAGTTTGTTTACACTGATGGGTAATCCTCAGCTCTGATTTCAGTTAAAATGAGAAAGTTTTGTTCTTAGGCCACCATGATTGGTTGCATCCCTTTTACTTCCTCTATGTACCTCTACTGGAGATCCTGATGAGGGTCAACCAGCAATCCAGAGGAAGGAAACCAAAATATCTAAAAATCCTGTTATCTGGAAAATCAAGAGTTGACCATTTTCAACTGATGAACAACAAAACGAATCTGTCTTAGTTGCAAAGGAGCTGCCGCCATGCATTTTTAGCACGAGCAAGTGGCTTCGCAGAACACACATAATGTCTTCACAGTTCAGTTATTTTCCAACTTGTTCATCAAGAGCACTACCTTTTAGTATTTCACCGATAATTTTAAGGGCTAAGAGTCAAAATTTCTCTCTGTGACATGTGCAGCTGTGATGGGAATACGTGGAAGAGTGTAGGTGATGGTCCACATCCTCAGTCCCTCCCCCACAGTCAAGCTGACCCCTAGTGCGATCTCCCCCCTCCAGCAAAGGAAGTGATTCATAATCATGGCCTCTGAGGGGACCTTAACTTTTAAAAGATAAATTAAATGAAGATGTATCAGCTTCTAAAACAGACTAGCTCAGTCTCTGAGGATAGATTAAAGCCAGCTAGTGAAATTACTAGCCAGCAATGCTGCATTTTTTCTTTCCAGTTACAATATGATCTAAAATGATGTAAGGTGGGCCGTGAGCCAAAAGACAATCTCAAACAGGATATAAGCCAAAGAAAATGGTATGAAAATCATTAGTTTGAACTTGCAAATTCCAGATTATTATTAAAGATGATTTCTATATTGCTAGTATTTTATTACTTTGGGAACTTAATATATGGATACCATAAAAATACACGATGTAGATGTTGTCCAAATTGCAAATATCTACCAAAATTTATAAGCGATCCATCATATATAAAGAAGAAACCAAATGCTATTACATTTTCTATTCTTTCTCTGATGGTGATTTTTCATTAGTTTTGCCCAATCCTCCCCCCGCATGACCCTGCCCAGCAGCTCTGTGCTGACAGCCCCTGAGGTATTCCCATGAGGGAAACACAGAAATACAGTGGACCTTGAGGAGGACACGTGCCTGAGACTTCTCTGAGAGTCAACATGTGGTTTTATAAAGAGACTCCTTGGACTTGCGTCTCGTGGGAAAAAGGCATCAGGTATGTTCTTTTGCCAGAAAGTACACTCACAAGTTAAATAAGAATTCAAATGCAACACAGTATCCACCCAGCACTCAAGGGTAGTGAGTGCTCTCTGTACAGATGGGACTGTGGACCTTTGAAACTATTTTTGCTTATATATATTTTCTCTAATAACCATATTTTGTTATTGTAAAGGACCATAAATTAACTTATTTATTTTTCACACATTTATCTTTATTGAAAGAAAAATTCACACCTCATCATTAAGAGCCCACAGGGAGCCACCCAGGAAGGCTGCTTAATGTATGTTCCAATGTTGGTGAAAGAAAAATTAATTAGAATGATTTGAGAACTTAATTGTAGAATTCATATGATCAATTTATTTGTAAAGTTGGTTAAAGCACACAAGAGATAAATTTAAATTCACTTAAAAACTGTTTTCTCATCCTCAGGAGTCTATGGAATTTAGAAAAAGCAGGTCTATGAAGTCTAGCGAAGCTAAAACCCAGGAGCTCCCTCTAGTGGACTGGAGACCGTCAAGAGAGTTTCACTGCGAAAGATGAAAACCTTACAATTCCAGAGCTCCACATTTTAGGAGTTTGGGAGGTTAAACTGAAAGCAATGGTCATTTTTTTCTACCCGCAAGAAGACTGCAAGTGTGTTACCTTTAAATTTACAATTCTGAACGTCTATACTTACAAACAATTTGCTTTTATAAAGGTACTTGCTTCTGCCACTGGAATCTTTCACTTCTTTACTAAATACTAAGGACATTTCAAAAAGGAAGAGATGCCGTTCTCGACCCTTTCGAATTAAGGTTTTTGGGTCCCACACTTGGAAGGATTCCTGCAGAATGAGTTCTCCCTGAGACTCAATATTTTCATCAAACCCTACAACATAAAAACAAGGAGGCACAATCAATTTGAAAGAAAATAAAAAATGATGCACAGCATAGCACTGTGATGATTTAAACATTTGTTCAATGCCCATCAATTAAATCTCAGATTAGAGTTTCCTGTCGGGGCCCCCACTCCATCTTCTCTGCACTGATCCCACCTGACAAAGGATAATTCTTCCTAAAACGTGACTTTGCATTTATTTTCCCTTGTTCCAAAAAAAAAAAAAAGAAATAAAAAAAATAAATCTCACAGATTTATTCTTTGAACTCTATCTCCTTCGGGTGGCATTCACACCATTTGAGATTACACTGAACTCCCTACTTCTCCTCGGTCTGCACTCATGACATTCCATCACACAGACCTCCTCCACCATCCAGAATGGTCCACGGACCTTCCCCCAGGCCACTGCCTACTCCCAGCCTGTGTAATGATCCTCTGTCTCTTCAGCCCAGAACACCCTTCCTGGACAGTCCACAACCGCCCCAGCCTTTCCTCTAAGGCTCTGGTCTGGCCTTCCTTGGTGAGTTCTCCCGTCTTTGCAAAATTCTCATGTGAATCAATTGCACTCCAGCCATGGGGGGGCTTTCGCTCTGCTCAACTCTTCCCAGAAGTGGTCCACTGCATGGACTTTCAGCAAGCAGGCTGGATATCTGGGGCAGGGGCTGCTAGTTCCCTCTCGACTACCGCTCTCCCCTTATTCTCCACAGACAGAAGCTGCCCCTGTGGCCACTCAATTAAGTGCTGCATTTCCCAGCCCCTGCTCTGCAGTTAGGACAGCCACGCACCCAAGCTCAGGCCATGTGGGGGAGTCTTGCGTACAACTCCTTGTTTCTGCCCTTCCAGTAGCTGTTCCTTCCCCGCCCTCTTTCCCCATTATCTTTCCGCTCGATGGAACGTTACCATGGTCTTGACATCCTGAACCCAGCCAAGCAGACAACATGTAAGCAGTGGAGAGAAAGTACAGAGAACAGAGCCTGAATCCTTGATGATGCTATGAAGGGCTGCCACACCAGCTCAGGGTCTCACATCAGAGAAAGCAAAAGCTATCTCCCCTGGCCTCTGATTTTTGGGTCTCTACGGCAAATGGTGGACCTCTGCCCCAACTAGTTACACTGCTCAATACTACTGATGATAGACACAGGATAGAAAAAGCATTTGGGGCAGGATTATTTCTTGTACATAATTGTGTACCTTGATAATAAGAGTTAAGCTCTCTAACACAGAAAGAGCCCTTTTAAACACAAGCATCCATGGAAATGTCACTTGCAAGAGTAATTTTTAGGGGCACCTGGGTGGCACAGCGGTTAAGCATCTGCCTTCGGCTCAGGGCGTGATCCCGGCATTATGGGATCGAGCCCCACATCAGGCTCCTCTGCTATGAGCCTGCTTCTTCCTCTCCTACTCCCTCTGCTGTGTTCCCTCTCTCGCTGGCTGTCTCTATGTCTGTCGAATAAATAAATAAAATATTTAAAAAAAAAAAAGTAATTTTTAAATTCATTTTTCTGACTCTCTCTTCACCACATTATACACCACCATGTTCCAGGCTCTTGCAAGTGATACAATGGATACAGACATGGGGAAACAACAAGCTTTTTAAAGGATTTTATAATCACAGGGGCTGATCTTGCCTGCCTTCCTTCCATCCATCTATCTACCGCGGACACCAGACAGCCTAAAGCAAGTGACACAAGGTGCTACTGGGGTTCTGAGTGTGGACAGCCTGTTCTCCAGTTAATGGACGAGGGCATGCTCTTAATGAGGCTGAAGCACTTGTGATCCTAGGGAAAGCAATGAAACCAATTCTTTCAAGAAAGAAGGTACTTGGGGTGCTTGTGTGGTGCAGTTGGTTAAGCATCTGACTCCTGATTTCAGCTCAGGTCATGACCTTGGGATCATAAGACCAAGCCCTGCATCAGACTCCACACTCGGCTGGGTATCTGCTTGAGGACGCTCTCTCTTCCTCTCCCTTCACCCCTCGCCCACCACGTGCCGGCACACTCACTCTCTTTCTCTCTAAAATAAATAATAAATCTTAAAAAAAATAAAAAAGAAGGTATTCACATCTAAACTCTTTAACTCCTAATAAAACAGAGGCATGAAAGCAAGAGTTTCAGGGCATGGGAAATCCACTTATGAACAGTGCCAACGGAAAACGTAAAGATGTTCGTTAGGGACGCGAAGAGCCCGTTACCTTCCAGCATGCTGAGGTGCATGGCGTCGTTGGCTCGCTTAGGCACACTGAGCATCACCTCGAGGCCATCTTTTATCTCCCCTTTTCCTTCCTCACAGCAAGTGAGTAGCTCCTGCAAGAGACCAATACCATGAACCAGCCAAAGACCAAAAGCTCTACCAACAAGATCTTTGCAAAAAAGAAGTCTATGAAGAATCCGTGATTTTCAAGAGAACAGACTGCGGTCAACTGGGCACACATTCTCATAGAAAATGAATTACTATCCAATGGATGGAAGGATTTGTCCTGCTCAAGTCAGGATGCCTCTTCAGATCAGAGGAAACCATACGCAGTCACAGTTTAAGACGAAATCAGTGCACACATTAATTACCGAAGCTCAAAAATGACAAATAAAAATACTTAATCAGCACAGCAAAGCATAATCAGCTATTGGTTTTATTTGAAGGTCATGGCAGAGTCCAGCTAGCACCCCCGTGTGATCGTGAACTCTCCGGTGCTGTTAATGCCACACCTCACCTAACCTGGAACTCCCAGGTCAGGGGCGGGAGCAGCACCGTGCACCAGGATCCACAGTTACATGCTGTACCTTTGTGCGCAGGATGGTTACCAAAGCGCTAATGATCTAATCACACCTCCCCGAGTGTGATTATATCTCAGATCTACTCGGAGGAACATTTGCTACTAAATGAAGGATAACAAGGACCATAAATGCACGTTCTGGCAGGGTCCAAGATATTTTCTTACCAAGCGTATGAACAGTTATATTCAGTCAGTAATAGTAACCACAGCTTTCTGTGTCCTGGCAGCCCCCCAGAGGGACAGACAGGGCACTGCAGTCAGCTCTGGTCTCATACTGGATAGTTTTAGAGCAACTTGGCACCGGACAAGCACTTTCACTCATGACCAGATGGTTTTTACCTATTATTCTAAGCAGCTTGGCAAAAAAGTACTTAAATATGCTAGGTACAGAAATTAAACCTCACTGGCAGAAAACCTTCCTCACTGGGGATCTCAACAGAGTTTATTACTAAACTGCTTAAGAACCCGTGGGCAGAATAACATGAGGTTTATAAATTAGAGCCCCACTTTAATGGTGATTAACTAGATGTGAGGTCACTGAGAAAGAGATCTTCAGTGGAAACACATGCTACAGACAAAATCTTTAAATCTTGAGGACACTGAGAGGTACAATGCCTTTGCAGAAGTACAAAGCAGAAAGCTAATGCGAATATAAACAACTTAACCTCCTGACTTGTATTTCATGTTCGTGGCAAACTCATATTCCTGCAGTGAGGGTCATAAAAGCACTTAATAGGATTTTGATACAAAAGTGCAGGAGAGCTTTCCCAACAGAAATGTCCCATAACAGTATCACTTTAACAAAAGAATATAGCCACTTCTGTTTCTGGAGTTTTCTCATTAACAGAAAGATAAAAAAGAGTTTCAGGATTTCGTAACCCCATCTCTGAACTTCTTTTCTATCTGAGAAAATTACATCATCACTTCTTACTGCTGTGCTAGGGCAGCAGTGGGGACAGAGTCAGATTCACAAAATACTGTTCCCAGGATGAGTGGGCAGTTGGTTCATTCTCATGCTCTATAACATTCTCCAGCCAAGGAAATAACAGGGTAAACATTATTAGGTAGAGGCTGTAGATTCTTATTCTTGTAGTCAAGAAAATATGCGTCAATTTATATGATGCATTCTGCGGCAACGATCACAAATTCTAAGTTTCCTTTACCATTCTACTGTTAAATCCTTAGATTACTACAAATGTGAGATTTTTTTGATGTATAATTGACACACACCATTATGTTAGTTTCAAGAGTATGACATAAGGATGCGCTATTTGTATATATTGCAAAATGATCACAGCAAGTCTAGTTAACACCCGTCACCATACCTAGTCATAGGATGACTTTAACTGTAATCATCCATAACCAAGAGAAAGTGGAGGTCAGTTTGACTCAAGTACTTGGGATGTGTGTGAACAACATGTTCCATAAAGATGTGTGTGACACGTGACTAGACGTCACAGGGAGGACACTGCCTAAGGTTGTGTCCCACCTGGGTTCAGAGTAGAGCCCAGATACCAGGGACCCAGCAGTGACTGTGGGCATAGCCCTCACCCTCACAGGCTCATTTCCAGACCTGCAGACCAGCACTGTGAGGAGGTGAACTTAACGCACACAGAGCATAAAGCACAGTGCCTGGACCATGGTCAGCAAGCCATCCTGGGACACAGGGACTAAGTGATCCAGGGTTGACAGTCTCCTTTCCTTTCTCAGTCTATGTTGGGGACCAGGGCCAGTCAGTAAAGTTCAGGCGCATAATCAAGGAATAGTCCCTTATCTACCTGCTGCACGGAGAAACTGATCAGGGTACAAATGGCAATGAATTAAAAAAAGTTAATTGGCTAGGTGTTATTTCAAAAATTCAGGGTACTTTACATAAAGTGAGAGAAAAATGACAAAATAATAATGCACAGTTCACAGAATTTTGCAGGCAGAAGATGCTTCATACATACTTTTAAAAGAAGTTGATACTTTGTTATTCGCTGAACTGGCTTAATAAGGTAAGAAGAGATGGAATTGGCTAATCCATGCCGCTGCTGTATTTCCTGAATTAAGAAAGAAAAATTTATATACTGATGAACGTTACTGGGTAAATTAGATAGCATGAATTAAAGCTTTACATTTTTTACCTCCACAATGAATACACACCTATCATTCTAGAAATAAAAAGTAGAAATCACTATTTATTCTTTTAATGTGCTGAACATAAGAATAAGTTAATCACTTTGAACCAGAAGAGAGCAGTGCTCAGTCTGGATTCCTGGCTTTCACGTGCAGACGTCAAACAGGCCAAGCCCACGACTCCCAGCTACAGGGCCCGTGCTGGCCTGGCAAACCCCCAACCCCCGGGGCCAGCCCTAGCGCCATTCAGCCACGGGACACTGAGCCACGGACTGGACGCGCCCTCGTTTTGGAGATTAATCTTTTGCTATTTATGTATCAAGAGTTTATCCCTTTATACAGCTGAAAAGTATTCCATTTCATGCATACCCCACAAAACATTTGATATTGTAATGTCTTTTGAATACCTTGTTTTAATAACATTCAGAAATGCATCTCTAATATTCCTAAACACCAATCTCACTATTTTTGTTGACATTTTTAATATCTTATCATCATCACATTCATATCATACCTCACTATTCGAAAATGACAAGACAGAAATGAATATCCAATGGGAAAAATTATCTTCAACAAATGGTGTTGGGAAAACTAGACAGCAACATGCAGAAGAATGAAACTGGACCACTTTCTTTCACCACACACAAAAGTAAACTCAAAATGGAATAAAGGCACAGATGTGAGACCTGAAACCATAAAAATCCCTAAAGAGAGCACAGCCAGTAATTTCTATGACATTGGTTACAGAGACATTTTTCTAGATATGCCTCCTGAGACAAGGAAAATAAACACAAAAATAAACTACTGGGACAACATCAAAATAAAAAGCTCCTGCACAGCGAAGAAAATAATCAACAAAACCAAAGACAACCTACTGAATGGAAGAAGGTATTTGCAAATGACGCATCTGATACAGGATCAGCATCCAAAATATAAAAAGAACTGATACAACTCAACACACACACACACACACACACACACACACACACACACAATCCAATTAAAAAGTAGGCAGAAGATATGAATGGGCATTTCTCCAAAGACATACAGATGACCAACAGAAATATGAAAAGATGCACACCACCACCCATCACCAGAGACATGCAAATCAAAACTATAATAAGATATCATCTCGCACCTGTCAGAATGGCTAAAATAAAAAATACAAGAAGGTGTTGGCGAGGATGTGGAGAAAAAGGAACCCTCTTGCACTGTAGGTGGGAATGCAGACTAGTGCAGCCACTCTGGAAAATAGTATGGAGGTTCCTCAAAAAGTTAAAAATAGAACTAACTACCTACAATCCAGGAATCACAAGACTTGGGTATTTACCCAAAAAATAAAGACACTAATTCAAAGGGATACATGCACCCCTACGTTTATAGCAGCATTATCTATAATAGCCAAATTATGGAAACAGGCCAAGTGTCCACTGACTGATGAATGGATAAAGAAGATGTGGTTTACACACACACACACACACACACACACACACACACACACACAGAGGAATATTACTCATCCATCAAAAAGAATGAAATCTTGCCATTTGCAATGACGTGGATAGAGCTAGAGAGTATTACACTAAGTGAAATAAGTCAGAGGAAGACAAATACCATATGATTTCACTCAGATGTGGAATTTAAGAAACAAAACAGATGAACAAAGATTAAAAAAAGAGAGAGAGAGACACACACACACACACAAACCAAGAAACAGACTCTTAACTATAGAGAACACACTGATGGTTACCAGAGGGGAGAGAGTTGGGGAGGGTGGGGGAAAACGGGGATGCAGATTAAAGAATATACTTATCATGATTAAAATATAAAATGATTAAAGAAAATAAAGACAAAAACGGCTATAAGAGCAGAGTATTTTTCCAAAACACCTGACAAAGGTTTAATCCTGCTGAAATAATAAAGCCTCCTTTTCCTAAAAAGCTGTTAAAAAAACCCCAAAACTTCTGTGCTTCTAAAATTTTACTTTGGAAGGTAGGGGCAAAGAACAGAGGGGTAAGAGGATGACCTCGCTCACAGGTCAGCAGCACACCTAACACCACAAACACCACGAAGCTCACTGAGCCCCAGTCAATGTGCGATCATCTGTACCATGGAGACTGAAGGCAGACGTCTGCAAGATCCCTAAATCAGATAAGCATAATTTCCTTTATCTTTAAAGGTGTTTTAGGGCAAAGGGTATTTTTAAATGGCTTGATTCCAAAGCCATTTGATTTGATTCAATTTGCCACATGATCTGCGTACTCAGGCCTTACCGAATTCTAACTCCACATACAGCCGTGATGTTGAGTTTCATCTGATGGTAAAAAGCGAGGGAGGTGTGAAAAACTGACAAAAAAGGGGGCACTGGGCTGGGTGAACTGACTTGATATTTACAAAGGCAGTGATGTAGAATTACTGGTCACGAGAATGACAACTAAAATAGGGCCATCTACAGGCCTTCATGGCAAAGACAGAAGCTAAAATGTATTCTCATTTCCCAGATGTCCAGAGAAGAGTATCACGCATGGCCACGCACAAGCATAAGGACAGAAACTAATCTAGTACTCTTGCAATCTTGTACACCAAATTACACATGACACTGAAAAGTACTCTTTTAATCATGATATATTTGACGTCTGACTATATTCTGGAGACCCAAGAAGCTTTCTGTATATTATTTCTATAAGGCTCCAACCCCCTCTGTACAAAATAACCTCCCTGCAATATCTTTCAAAAAAACCTACATGTAGGACCTACATGTATGCTTACACCAGTGGGAATATAATTAATGAGCCTCCCAATGGTCCTAGTTGTTACAGCGCTATCTGTAAAAATTTTACTGATAAGCTACTTTTGGAAATTGATCACATGATAAAAATGGGAAAAATGAATAAAAAAGATTCAAAGGTTCAAAGATTCTTTTTGCTTAAGAAAAAGCAGCTTAATAGTTTACACCTTCTGGACATGATATTACATATAAGAATTAATGATTATATGTAAATAGTAAGTCATGTTACATACACATGTACCTGTTAAAATCTTAGAAGGATCTTTTGAAAACAGAAGAAAACAGAAGAATATCCCATCATAAATGTGACAGATAAAAATGAAAATACTGTACCATCCGTTAGGTGAAAGCTATGAGTAGCGTTGCATGTTATGTTTACCAAACACGATGAAGATTTCACTGCTTCACCAGGAATCTCTTACTTACATCAAAGTAGGATCCCGCATGCTCTAATATCAGCTGAGTAGAATCAGGCTTATTTTTGCAATATGTGACATACATCTGAAACTTGTCTGCCTATAAACAACAAAAAATTAGAAGGTCTCTCTCAAGTGGCAATAAGTCAATATATGATACCTTTGTGTAGAAAAGTAGCAATGGGGATAAAGGAAATTGAAGCTCTACATAAAAGAAACCCTATTTTATACAGAAAGCTGTTAAAAATAAGAAACACATCCTACTGCTACCACACTCCTCCAGAAGCCTCCCCTGGCCCGGTAAGTTGGGGCTGGGCACACCCTCCCTGTCTCCACAGCGGCCGGTGCAAACCTGGGCATCATGCGAAGAGGGCAGGGCACTGACACCAGGCTACTGTCTGCCTCTCCTCTGCACACGTAAGCCCTCCCCCCGCACACCCTGGCCCCCCAGGCATGGCTGGGCACTCACGTTCACCTGTGAATCCCCAAGGCCATGCACAGGCCCAGCACATTAAATGTTCCATTTCAAACCATCACTACTACCAATAAAAAGCTCACTCCACATTACTATCTAGTTGGAGAATGTAATTCTTAGATGCAAAGTCCACTTCTCCATAAGCGGACACCATAGAAGATGGTGACATAAAAGAAATGAACCATATTCCTTCTAACTTCCTGCAAAGCCACCAAACAATTGTGAGAACAAGTAGCTGAGGTGTCATTACCCAAGTAACAAAGCAATGTCCAACGTCCTCTGGCAACTGCTCATATTTTTCCAGCTCTTTAAGGAATATGCTGCAGAGAGTAAAAATGGTATCATATTATTAAGACGTTTTAAAGCACTTTACTAGTGAGATAAGCCAGAAATCAGAGCATGCCAAGCATACCGTTTCAATCAAGTGCAGTGAAAAATCTGTGCCCTCTAGATTTTAAAGATTTAACAAAACGTGAAGCTCTTAACTAGACTAAATTATTGTGACTTTCAAATAGCTAACATGTTTGGCCTTCAAACACTTTCTAATACAGACTTTAACCTAGCAGCTTACTTCTGGGTGAGTGCTTTGTTCAGTAGCTACGGATGTTATTCCGCATACAAACAAACACTCAGAAGAAGCCATTTAGATTTCAGCGTGTTTTGCAGGGGTGGGGGCTGGGGAGTGAGGAAGAGTCTGGCAGCTTTGGCCCCAGCATGATCTTTCCACAGGCTACTGGGCTGCACAGATTTCTTCAAAACAAACAAACAAAACACCTTAAAAATAAAACCATGTGCCTCCTATGGCCAATGGACAGCACATTTTATTTTGGTCAGACTACACATCTGCTCTGTCCTCAGTTCCCTCTTCCCTCTTGCTGGAAAAGACCAAACATGGGCCAGCAGCCTCAGAGAACTCTCCTTTAATTCTAAGAAGTAACTGACGTAGCAGCTGGTGACCCAGCTTCAGGGAAGTCAGGGTTCCTCCAAAAACAGTGTTCACACTTTCTCTAATGTTATTGGCAGGAGAGTACACAGAAAAAGCTGGGTCTCCATTAAAACAGTCTCTACAATGTCGGTCTTTTTGACGAAAGCCTGGCAGGCGTTATCCGAGTTTCAACAGAATCATGAAATGGATGCTTAATTTAGTCGGAAGCTTTCATTTCTTGTTATGAAACTTCAGCACAGTGTCTAGATTTCAAGAGTAACCAGCTCTCCAAAGATAAAGCCACTCACTTATTATGAAACTCATAGATTTCCTGCATGTTCCCGAAGATAACAAGCTCTCTGTTTACGATGCCGGCTGGGATCTCCTCCACCCCGCTGGTCATTTCCCACAGGTACGTCTGGCCGGGAGGGAAGCAGAGGAATTACACAAAAACCCGCAGCACACGTCCAAGAAACAGCTACTCCTGACATCTCTGATACATACCCAGGGTTCATGATCACTGAAAAATACATCTGAAGAATGCAACCTCTGACAAAACAACATGAAAAACTTTTTCCCGAAAAAGCCCCCCCCCGGCCCCCCACCGTTGCTATGAGCACTTGAGAGTCATTCCTACGCGCTCCAGTTCAAAACTTTCTATCCCCGCTTCGAGTTTTGGAGTTAACCTACTCTACGAGGTATGACAAGTATTCTTTAAACTACTGAGAGTATGAGTTGCCAGTCATAATTAGTAGGCACATTTCTCTGAAGCTGCTGTAAAATTCTATACAAAGAGAATGTCAGCCAGGCCGTCATGTGATGAACGGAATGAGAGGATTAATGCTGTATCATCTCTGTGATGAGCAAAACACAAGCCTGGAACCTCACAGAAGGGCGGAAACAAGAAAAACAGGCTGCTTAAGCGCACTTAAAATCTCAAAAACAACAAAAAGTGTGATTAAGAATTACCAACAGGTAGGGATAACTAGTACGCTTAGGCAGAATCTAAATAAACAAGCAAAAAAACTTACTTACATCCATACACTCGCGGAGGTCTCTTACGTAGGCCTTTTCAGTTTGAATTAGCTCAGCCATGATGAACCTTCAACAGAGGAAGACAGCGAGGGGCTCAGTTTACAGGCAGGACGCACGCTGATTTTAACTACCTACTTTGGTGGTTTATAAAATAATAAGGCGGTTTTAAAAGCATCAGTCAGTAAGGTGTTCTGGGGAATTAAATCAAGAACAGACAGAACAGTAATAATATGCAGCCACCGATTCAAAGGAAAAACCATTCTGGAAAACAGTCTGTTGAGGTCCCTGCAGGTCAGGGTTCCTCACTCAACACCACCGACATGTGGGGGCAGATAAGGCTCTGCTGGGGGGCTGTCCTGTGCAGTGGAGGACGTCAGCAGCATCCCCGCTCTCCACACACCAGATGCCGTAGCATGCCCCCCTCCCATGGTGTCTCCACACGTGGTGGAATGTCCACCAGCTGAGAACCCCAGGTTTAGGACAATCACGTCTTCAGGAATGTCGAGTATAGTTTACTAACTGGCAACTCTGAAACAGAGCCACCTGTGTTATTTCTCTCATTAGCATAACTTACTGATGACCAATGACACTAAAACAATTTGTCAACCCCGTAGGAAATGGAGGCACAGGGACGAAAACAAGACACGGTTTCTGAAGCAGGTGACAAGGGGACAGTGGAGTCTGGGTTGCAAAAACGACGCATGTTCAGAGCATCACAACGGATTAGTGCCATTTGGTTTCAAAGCACACACAGAAGCGTGTTTGTCCAAGTGACGTTTTCTTCACTTTTTCAACGAATCCCAGCAGATTCTGAGAGACTGGCTTACTCTTTCCTGCGGGCCGACTTCCGTTTCTCTTCGTTAAGCTCGTGAGCAGCATCCCGAAGCTTCACCTCCGACCCAGGGACACTGGCAGGGATTATGTCTAGCTGAAGACTTTTGCTCTGTGGAGGAAGAGAGCCAAGGAACTTCAGTTAATTAAATCCGGGAGGACACGAGGAAGAACACCATGATTTACCCTGTGTGCACAAAGCAATTTACCGATTTGTTGGAATCTGAAGAAATCCCCAGGGCTTTCTCCAAAGAGGTCCTGTACTTCTCCATCCGCAGAGAGAAATCTCTGTACCTCTTATCCACGGCAGTCACACATTTTTTTATCTCTGCTGCATGGGCATGCCCTTTTTCACAAAAGCCATCAGCCAGCTGTATCAATAGCTTCACTCTCTCTTTGGTTTGCTGCAAAAAAACAACAGGAAAGTATTGTGAGGCAAATGAACTCAACTGCCAGAAACCAGAAACATAGTGGCAACTTGCCTACCACTCTGAGCTCGGAACCGGGAAAAACTGCTGGGGACAGAAACTTCCACCAAAGCTCCAAGTCCACCAATTCTTTTCCCTGATCCTAGCTGAGCTACCTTTCCTCAGCTTTCCACAAAGAATGGCAGGTTTATGACCTCGAAAACAACCAGACAAAAATCTAGACTTTCTTTCGACAAGGTCTTCTTCGGGTGGATGCCCAGGAGGTACCCGCTGAAGGAACAAAGGAACAAAGGGACAAAGGAATGCTCACTCAGGCTGTTCCCTCTACGGCCCCTCGAGTCTCCACCACCGAAGGGCTGCACGCATTGGCTACCAAGACACTTCCCTGCTTCCTGCAGGTTTATTCCCTGCGCCCGTCTAGGGCAGCCGTGGTCTGAGATGCTGGCTTTCCTGCCGCGTAGGTAGCAAAGGATCTCCCCAGGGCAGACACTCAACAAAATGCTTGAAGCAACTCCATGTAGCAGATTCATTTCTTCTTCAACTCTCAGTAGAGGTGGAGGAAAATCACTAGTCAGGAAATTATCTTCGTAGAGGTGTTCTAAATGCTCTTCCCTGTTTTAGAACTCCCTCTCAAAAAAAATTGTTTTGTTTGTACATGTACTTAGAGAAGATATTTTAATTAAGTTAAACAGAACTTTCTTACTTTTCTTAAAGTTAAGGATAAGCCTAAAAAACTCATTTAGGATTTATGGCAGTGACTTCACTCAGCTCTGATTTTTCACTACATCCTTTCCCTGTGTTCCGACGACGAGGCTTCCTTCAATGTTCCCACTGGTGCTTCCAATGAGCACAGTTACTTCTCTTGCAGGCAACCTGATTTTCTCCATTAACCTTTATCTAGAGAATCTCTATGCCTAACATTCAGGAAGCTGACTTTAAAAATCCCCAACAGGTGTACGTGAGAGCAGAGGCCTCAAAAAAGAAAAAAAAAAAATCCCCAAAAGGGTAAAGGTCGGAGCTCAAAACCTGGATAAATTATCTTAGTTTATACAGTAAGTCTGAGGCAGAATTCACTAGGGAACCTAGTGAAGCCAGCTGTAAAAATCCTCAGGCTCTGCACAAACACCCCGGACGACTGAGCTACGGCCGAGTGCCTGACTGGCAACAGCGTCCCGCATGCAGGCCCCACACGTGTTCCCTGCCCCGGGGCCCCTCCTGCCTGGAATGCTATTCCCCCAGATGTCTCTGTGGCTCCTTTATGTCTTTGCTTGAGTAAAGGCCACCTTCTCCACAGGCCCTCCCTGACTCCCTTAAAATTGCAACTCCCCCTTCCTGACCAGCTACCCTTACCCTGTCAGCTCTACTCTTTCCCAAGGATCACCTTCCAACAAGGACCCGGTTTACTTATTACCGTTACTGGCTGCCTGTCTCTTGTTTGAATTTAACCACCACAGGCCAGGGATGTTTGTCTGTTTTGCTTACTATCTCACTCACTTCCATGTGCCTGGCATGTAATGGACATTTACCAAATATTTTCTGAGACAATAAGTTAACATTAGATTCTTTGTGCAAGTATGTATATGCCTATAACTTTAATGGGCATGGTAGTTACTCTTAACAGGCATTCATATAATACTTTTCAAAAAACGAGTGAAAACAGAACTCAGATATAATCATGTCTCTGTGAAAAAAATTAACTATTGCAGATTCTATTCAAGCTGTTCATTGGAAAAAATCAGCAGAACTTAAACCATCCTGAAGTTTATAGGGCTTTCATCTGGTATGGAAATGAACTCAAGTAGAGTGAGCTAAAGGGAAAAGATATGTCAACCAAAAAAAATTTCTTTAAAAATTTTATTTATTTATTCGACAGAGATAGAGACAGCCAGGGAGAGAGGGAACACAAGCACGGGGAGTGGGAGAGGAAGAAGCAGGCTCATAGCGGAAGAGCCTGATGTGGGGCTCGATCCCATAATGCTGGGATCACGCCCTGAGCCGAAGGCAGACGCTTAACCGCTGTGCCACCCAGGCGCCCCCCAATTTTTTTTTTTTAAAGAGAAGTAGAGGCAGAGGGGAGGTACAGAGGAAGAAGAGGGAGAGAATCTTAGGCAGACTCCTTGCCCAGCACGAGCCCAATGCGGGGCTTGATCTCAGGACCCTGAGATCATAACCTGAGCCAAAATCAAGCATCAGACGCATAACCGACTGAGCCACCCAGACGCCCCTCAACCAAATCTTTTCACTTATCAACATGACACCTTTCTGGATATGTTAAGACTAATTATAAACCAAATAAAGAAGTCGAAGTTTCAGACTTGGAAGCATAAATTCCAAAAGGGACTTAACTTAGAACCATTATTAAGTTTTAATATCAAAGAGAATTAACAGGAGTATGGCGAGACTGTTAACAAACTGGGTTGCCTAGATAAGGTTACACTGCTGTGTACCCAGACACTAATGTGCTGAGAAGCACAAAGAAGGTTCTGTTGTGACACCCTGGGAGCACTTCTCTTGCCCTGTCACAGCGCCATCCGTGAAGGGTGCTCTGAGTTATGTGTATCCTTAACGAGGCAAGAAAACTTGTTTCATATTGTAAGCACTGGGGTCACAGAGATGAAGATAAAAAAGACAATTCAAAGAGAAAACAAAAACACCAAGAACTGCTAGGAGGATTTCTGCATGATACACATCACAAAACAGACCAGTTGCTACCGTGTAACACCAACAGGCTGATACTGAATAGGACCAGCAGGAAGATGGCCTAGAGAGAGAGCCTGGTGGCCTGCAACTTTATTTAAACAAGAGACGCCAATCAGATAGTCAAGACTTCACCAAGAGGTGTGCCCGGCAAGCCTCTCCCTCAGTCGTGGCCGGCCTCCCTCCCTCCCCGGTGGCTGTCTGCTTTCTCTTATTACTTCGCATGCACCTGCATGTATATTTACCCATTCGTCTTGTTACTGCCTGTTTCTCTAACTGGAAACTGCAGTCCGTGAGCCCAGCATCCAGAGTAGTTCCTGGTATGTGGCAGGGGCTCCATGAATAATGACTGAATGAATAGTGTGATAAAAATTAGGTATGCTGAATCTACTACTCATTCATGAACCTTTTATATCTTGATATATAGTTTTATTTTAATTGGTATTTTTTAAATCCATGCATAGAATTCAAAATTCAAAAGGTAAAAAAGGATACAAAGTGGGAAGTCTCCTTGCCCTGCCTTCCCATGACCTGTCTCAGTGATCAGCTCCCTGTGTTATCATTGCAGAGACGTTTTCAGTACAGAGGGGCGTGCCTGTGTGTGTGTGTTTTTCTCTCTCATTTTGTACCTAAATGCTTGCACACAATAAACCCTGCTCTACACCTAGTACTTTCCACTTACCAGCTCAGTTATCCTTCACCATCAGAACACAAGCAGCATCCTTGTTTTATGTTGAGAGCTAAATAATGTTTCTATAAGCTAATGAGGTTCCACTGATGGGCCCCTCATGTTGCTCCCCCGCTTTTCCCACGACCGGCACAAAACAGGAGAAAATGCACGTGTCTGCGCATGTGCAGAGTCCGCATTTCGGGATGCAGGACTGCGGGGGCGGGCAGTGAGTGCGTCTGTGACGCTGGGAGGTATTACAGTGACACCCGCAGAGGTCACCTCCATTCACCACCCCCTACGACGCAGCTGCAAGCTTTTTGATCTCTACCAATCTCTTGGGTGAAAGCAGAACACGCTGTAGTTCTGATGTATAATTTTATTTTAGGTAAATTTGATAATTTCATATATTTAAAAGCCATTTGTAATTCATTTCCTGTGAGCCCTCTTTAATATCTTTTGTCTATTTTCTTGTTTTGTCTTATTGATTTATAAAAGCTCTTTACAACTGAGAAATGAGCCCCTGGTGATATGAACTGCTTATTTATCTTCTCAGCTTTTTGTCTTTTAGTTACGGTGGACTGCTCTTTAGAAATTTTCACTTTTTTTGTATGTACGTGATTTTTATCGTTCTGTTATGGGCTTGGGTTTTGCGTCGTGTTATTTCTTCTAGTCGGTCAGGTTTTCATTGCTGATACTTGAATCAGGTGGGAAACTGAAACCAACTCAATTTTTCTCCAGAAGGCTACTCAACACTATGAAGAAAACTTTCTACATCTTTAAAAATGAAGTATTATACAGGTTTTCATTATTATTATTTCTAGAGACTGTTACAAAAGATTTTTATTTTAAAAGAATATAAATGTTACAATTTGAACAACCTCATCAGTAGGCATAATCAGGGGCTAGTAGAATAATAAAAGCAAGCAGAATTCCCGAGTCCACATGCTCAGTAAAGGATCTTTACTCACCACCTTCTTAGGTAAGTGGGAACCTAGGAAGGATGCACATTCAATGGTCTTAGGCACTGTCTGGCAAATTAAGGCGTCTGGCACTGGGGACACGGGCGATCAGGAAATGTGCGGTAAGGAGATGGCAGAGTTCTGCAAGTCCCCGGCAGTGGATTTCTGACTCACAGTGTGCTTACATAAAAATCACCTGGGACCTTGTTTAAATTTGCTCATCTTCAGGTCTCACTCCTAAACAGCTTAAGTCACTAAGTCTCAAATAAGGACAGAAATGGGCTTTTAAATAAACACTTATGACCTGGATGATGCCTGCAAAGCACTCTGAGAAATTACTACATTAAGAGTTGCAAAGGAATGCAATGGAGTCACAGGTCAGATAGTAACCAAAAGGCTTTATTTCCATTACAATAAAGATGTTACAGTAGTAACCTCTGTAACAACTGAACTGGAAGACTGTCATGTCAAAACAAAAAATTCTCTGCATAACAAAAGAAAAATGGTTTCTTAGAAGAAACTATGATGGGGACAGAAGGCAAGCAACATCTCCAAGCCCCAGAGCAGGCACTATCTAGTTAAAACAAAGGCAGCCAGAAACCAAAGGGGAAAAATGGTAAGAAAAAAAGGGAGGTGTTCTTTTCAAAATTTACCAGTTCCTCTTGGCAAAACTGACTCGATATATTCAGTGAAAGAGAGCTCTGTATATCTGGGAAACAGCAAGGTCAGATATTACCTGTGATTTTAGATGCTTATTATATGCCCGTCACTGTCCATTCTTTAATAACCACACCCCAAATTTGAGAAGGGAAACTCAGGAATAAAAAATCCCTTTGTATACACCCCACTGGTGGAACACAGCTGCCATGCTAGCGCACTGTAGACAGTGACATTCACATCATATTCTGTGTGCATGGCGCCCCCTGGGGTTGTGCAGTGACAGGGCTGTTTGCTGTGCATAATGACCTGCAGAGGGCAGCATTAATGGAGATGTAAGTTAGTGAAAAGGAACAAATCTTAAATCTACCTCAGAATGGTACCTTAGGCATTTTCTTAATACCTCTATAATCAAAGGCTATTCAAAGAAACAAAGATCATATAATGCACACAACTGTAATTTATTATCCAACTATTAAGAAAAACAAGAATTATACAGCCAAAGGGGTGCTGTATCTAGGAAGCAAAAGGCACAATGCTTACCTGCAGAGGCAGGCAGGTCAGCTCTCCTCAGATGAGTGGGCGGGTGTCCTCCTCTGGGTGCTCATGGCCCCTCTGGGTATGGCTGTCATTGCCTGACTGCCTGACCCCAGCCCCCAAATGCTCACAGTGCCCCCCACCGCCAGTGCCAGCTCTCACCGAGCCCCGCAGGGGTCAGTCTGTCTGTAGCCGCACTTGACTGTGTGCTCTTTCAGAGCAAAGACCAGGGGCTCCCAGAGCCCAGCACCCCGAGGGTGAAGGGAAGGAAATAAACTTACATCTTGTGGGCAGGCAGGAGGAGAGAGCAATGAAGAATAGCAGGAGGAGTCAGAAACAGTTACAGAAAACATAAAGTACAAATAAACATAATACAAAGTAAATGTTGCCACTCTAGAGGATTTTAAAATTTCTCATTGACAGTTTTCAAAGCCACCTTAAGGCCCACACAAGAAAATCAATTTTTTTCTTTACTTTGTGGGAATACTTTTTAACTAAAAATACTATCCAGTTGATCATTTATTTCTATTAAATTTGAATTTCCAGCTTTAAAAAAAAAAAACCCCAAATCTATCCTCAAAAACAGAGGCCCTTCTGAAAATATTACAAAGAATGTATATTCAAGAACTTTGAAAAACCACAGGTTGAAAAGGAAACTCTAAAAATCTTAAAATTGTTTTGAGGTAAAAGAATTAGCCTCTGTGAGTATACACTTTAAGTGGGAAAACATTCGTGGCAGTGTGTGGAATCTTACAGATTTGCTTAAAAATTCATATTTACTCACATATATTACATATGTCAAGTATTTAATTCTACTTTGCTTTTCAGGAGGAAACTGAAGATGTCTCCACTTGCATAAGCCTATGAACAACCACTACAAGAGAGCGCTGAGGGGAACTCTGCCAGCCGTACCCCAGACCGCTTTCCAACAGGACTGGGTGGGGTGTGAGCAGGGCTGCGGTAGCAAGTGTCACCGGCCAGCGACCAGGCAAGGAAGCATCCTCAGAACACACCCAAGCCAAGTCAG
Organism: Ursus arctos; assembly: GCF_023065955.2. Taxonomy (NCBI): domain Eukaryota; kingdom Metazoa; phylum Chordata; class Mammalia; order Carnivora; family Ursidae; genus Ursus; species Ursus arctos. The sequence continues at coordinate 11,456,841 of NW_026622819.1, read as the reverse complement.
TAACACCAAACAGTGTTTCCTACAAATAACAAGTACTCAGAAAAGACCTCGAAAAAGAAAACAAACAAAAAATGATGAAAAGGACAAAAGGTATTTGCTGAAATCAGAGGACCCAAAGGAAACAGCACATAAAAGGAGGGTCAGCTGAGGGGAAGTGTGAAAGGCAGAATGAAGTATCACCTAGACTAATGTGTGACGAGCCACTGGGGTCCCTCTGTTTCTCCAATTCTGGATAAGGTGTTTAACTGACTTTTTTTTTTTTTTTTTTGAGAATTACCTTATGTGCATGATTTTTTTTGAGAATTACCTTATGTGCTAGATTATTCTGGAAAACCCTGCCGTATGTATAGGCAACTGAACAGACGTCTGCTCCCAGCGTGAACCCACCTTTGCAGTGATCTGAAACTCCTCGTGCTCTTTCAGTAGCTCTTGTGTGTGCTGTATACTTGAGCCCGTGGAGGTATGAGTGGAAAGGTAGAACTCCCCGTTGTCATGGATCCATTCTAAAGCCTGGAGAGGGAAGGAATGGAGACGTTCACGGCTGAGCCCTGGTAAAGGAAGCCCCACTCCCTGCGTAGTGCACGCAGATGTGAAGTCACAAGCCACAGCTGGCACACATCTAGAACTGCTTCCTCAAGGACAGAGGAGCTTCTGAAGGAAGTATCGTAATTCTAAAAGTAAAAGGAAAAAAACCTGACATTCTAGAAAGTTGTAACCACATCACTTATATCACAATGATTAAATAGTTCAAGAGGTTCATACAGCCATGAAATACAATCCCAATAGAAGAAGCTACAACTAAGATCCTTTTTCAAGGATACTGAGAAGGTGTGGATGAAGGGATGATCTGAGACCCCTACACACTGCTAAATGTTCAGGCCTTTCTTCCTGTTCCTGCCTTCAGTGAGTACCCGTGTGATCCACCACACCTGCTTTTTGGGGGCTCCCGTCCCATGATGCACAAATGCGCCACTGGGGAGACGCTGGCAGAGGACGTGCCTTAATGCCTGTGGCTGCAGGGGAGAGGTGAGCGCACCTGAGAGGAACGGGGCCAGCGAGGTTCAGACTGCAGTGACCCGGTTCTAATGCGTATGCTGTTTCATGCCCTTAGATGAAAGCTGTTTCCTGACTTCTGTTTCCATATAACTAAGTGAAATCAGACTTACTCAACTATATGCATCTAAACACTGTGGGAAAGAAGCATAAACATGTAGAGGCTTTTATATTTGTCGTTTGTAATCTCTGGGTCATCCACTGTGCTTTGCTAGTCTTAAAGCAGAAACGTCGCTGTGTCTATTAGATACGTGACAGCATTTACAGCATTTCAGAAGGAAATGTGACAAGGAAACCACGACCCGGACAGATTACTGACCATGCAGCTGCCTGCATGGGAATTACAGCTGTTATGCCTGAGCACGGCTCTCCCACCCCCGGGACCATGTTAGCATGCTGCTGATTTGAGGTAGAAATCGACGCTTGTCAGTTCAAATGTCCCAGGCTTTTCCATGCTTACAGCACACTGTCCCTGTGGGGAGTCAGGTGCTACCTGCGGCACTGGGGATCCAGCAGAGCTTTGGCCCTGCCCCTCTAGACTGGGCAGGAGGAGGGAGATGAAGAAAGATGCACAAAGACAAGCGTGGGCAGGGACACCATGCTTAGAACGGGAGGTCAGCAGAGGCAGCATCTAAGCTGGGAGAGGCTGGCTGGGAAGCAAAGGGCTCGGAAGAATGGGCACAAGCTCAGCAGGCAGAGGGGAACGCACCATGGCCACAGGCTGCCGAGCGGGTCCCACTGCGGAGGCTTGAGGTGAGGCTGGGGAGAGGCTGGGGAGGGCAGGAGGGCCCAGGAGCTCACAAGCACAGCCTGGACTTTTCTGTGAAAGCTAATGGGGCTGCCGTGTGGAAAAGGAATTGCCGTATACAGCGAGTGGAAGAAGTAACATTGGTCAGCAAACTGGGTCAAAGATTTAGGCAGGACACGGCTGGAGTTTCTACAGCATGATGGCTCTGGATGTGAAGGGGAAGGCAGCTCTGACACGTGTGGGAGGTCTGCCCCTATAGGACACACAAGGAAGTGTAGGTGGGGAAACTGAGGACAGAAAGGAAGCAGGAGCTATACACCCTGCAAAATGAGGGGCCCTGGTGGACACACCCATATAAGATGAGGAGGTCTGGGGGATACCCACATAAGAGGAGGAGGGGGGGACAGAGCTTCATGAGTCCAGTTCTGCTCTCAGTAAAGCCAAAGTGGAGACACCAAGGAGGCAGCTGGGATTCCTGAGTCTGCAGACCCCAAGTGGAGGTCAGAGCTGGGAGGTACCAGCAGAGGAGGTAAGAAGATAGGAAAGAGAAACAAGAGCCAGCCCCAGACTGAGCCTGGGAGGATGCCAGCATTCAGCTGCGGAGAGCCTGGGAAGAGCGCCGAGGAGGCCGGAGGCACCCACGGAAGCCTGAGGGCCGGAACCCACCCAGGGCTGGGGCTGAAATCACCTCACCGCGTTCCCACCAGTTAAGCTCAGGGTGCCGTCCTGCAGACCACATATCAGGAGGGGCCTCAAGGACTGGGGTTATAAACAATCCACTTCCCTACAAGACTGTGAGCACAGAACAGAACATTTTTGGCAAATGAGCTGACTTTAGGAAAAAGCAACAACACATTCCACTATTTTTCTCCATTAAAATAATTATTTACAATTGTGTCTTCTGTAGCTGAATGACCGCCTGTCTTTCAAGAGAGAAACAATAAAGAAAGATATATGAGAAAAGATTATGAGACAATCTCTAATTAGAAACAAAACCAGGTCCCCATGAATCTGAAATATGGTTGAACTACCATTAAATAAAATGTAATTTAAACACTAAAAACACCGCTTGCCACTTCTGTTGGGAATATAACTACCTCTGGTAACATGAGCCAAGATGAGGGAAGGGCCGAGTCAGGCCACCAGGTCTACTGACCAGGAAGTCCAGCTTACCAACCTCTGGGGAACTGAGCCGTTCTGAGCACCTAGCTGCCCACTTGAAACCAACATTGACCAAATCAAAAGAAAAATATGCTCCCTAAGTTGGAAACTGTGTGGAGGAAAATACAATCTTTCTTAAGCTAAAAGATTGAACTGAATGCCTACTCTGTGGCAGGCACAGGTGAAGTTAGAAGACCGTCCATGTCTGATGTGGTCACCAGGGACCCACAGCACTGGAGAGGCCCCAGTGACTCTAAGCTCCCTGACATGCAGGACACAAGATGGCTCACACAGGCGTTCTGAGAACGAGCCTTCTGTCCTCCATGCCCTTCAGGCTCCAAATTCTGGACCCACAACTTATGGATTCCTATGCTACCGTTAAAGCCAAAGAGAAGTGACAGGAATCTTAGTTCAAGTTAGGGGTCAGCCAGACTTTGCCCTAAAACAACCTTCCATGACTAACCATACCGGCAGAAGCACTTATACCAAAATGACATCGGAAGATAGAAACTCTATACATATCTTTTTATTTAATTTTTTTAAGTAGGCTCCACACCCAACATGGGGCTTGAACTCATGACTGTGAGATCAGGAGTACCATGCGCTACTAAGTGAGCCAGCCCAGTGCCCCCTAAACATATCCTCTTGATGTCTCTGCATTAGTCAACTGCACGAACATTTTTTTATCATATTAAATTCTTAGAAATTTTGTCACACTTCTTACGTAATTTTAGCTTAATTTATCTGAAGAACAAAATTTTATCTTGAAAATATAATTATAGCAAAAAAAAAAAAAACCAAAAAACAAAAAAAAACACCCACTGCAGTATTTATACAAGTACAGAACCTAGATTCCGCACTGGCTTTTGAATCATCCTCACAATCAGGACTTGTACCTGGTGGTCTTAAATACAAGGTAACAGCAGCAGAGGCGGGCTGTGTGGCATACTTGCTGAGCTTGCTGAGGATCCAAATTACACTTTTATGGGGTGTGGGTTTTCTTTTCACAACAAATTTATTTAAAAGGCGTGACTGTTTTGATCATTTGAAAGTGGTTTTCAAAATGGCTGCCATGTCAAGAGCTGCAGAGGCTGGAGGTCTAAATAGAGGGTGGAGACCACCAGGGGAGAGGGGGTGATTTAATGACTGACCTGCTTGGCACTTCGTTCAAAGACCACATACTGCTGGCATTGGTCTAGCCGTCTCTTTCTCATGGTCCAATAGTGCAATACCCTGTTTTCCCGTTGGAAGAGTTCGTTCAAGATATCTAAGAGGATAAAGACAAAGACATTTGTTGGTGCTTGCAACCAGTGAAAACACTGCAAAATCCCATTCAGTGTTATTTAAAAACTATGTAAATGTCAATGCAAGATAGAGAATTAAATTAAGAGCTACAGGGCTTGCTTGCCCAATATTCTCAGTGAGCATGTCCACAGACCTCTCCTTCTGCTCTTATTTCAATTTGTTATCTTATGATTGAGGTCACTGGAAACTGAAGACCGGCCTCCAATATCTTGGGTTAGGTGGATGAGTGGGATAAGCTATTGCATCCCCTACTGGGGCAATCTGACAATGGCTGAAAAACTTCAGTATTAGGTACTTTGTTCAACAACATTAAAACCTTCCTGCAGAAGGAATTTAGTTTAAAGGATATATGTCAAAATGGTGAAGTACTAGAAGAAAACAGTTTTGTTTTCTTTTTTTTCCTTTTCTTTTCTTTCTCTCTCTCTCTCTCTCCCCCTCCCTCCCTCTCTTTCTTTTTTCAAAGATAAAAACAAAAACATAAACCAGTAGGAAAAGCAGGGACATGAAGTAGAGAAGCATGGAGCCAGAAAGGCCAAAAAACCCTGATTACATAAAGATTGTAAATGTCATAACCAAACAAAAGCCACCATGAAAATACAGCATCAATAAAAAGCTAGTTAAAATTATTGGGAAAATATAAGACACAGACCAAATGTACTTACTATTCAATAGAAAAAAGATGAACAGTCCATTATAAAAATGAGCAAAGCATATAAAGATTTTATTTATTTGAGAGAGAGAGAGAGAGAGAGAGAGAGTGCGCGCACACGTGCACGCTCGCACAAGCTTGGGGGAGGGGTAGAGGGAGAAGCAGACTCCCCAGCTGAGCAGAGAGCCTGTTGCAGGGCTTGATCCCAGGACCCTGAGATCATGATCTGAGCCGAAGGCAGATGCTTCATCGACTGAGCCAGCCAGGTGCCCCAAAAGAGGACTAAGATGAATTATTAAGTGAAAGAAGCAAATTGCAGCAAAAAAACAGTCCCATTTTGGTAAAAAAATAAAAATGCGGGATGAGTAAGTGAAGTGGGAATCCACGTGTGTTTTTCTCTATATATTTATGTTCATGTTCATTGACAGATACACAAAAAAAGTCTTGACAGTGGTGACCGCTGGCAAAGGAATTAGGTAATTTATATACATTTGTACACTTAAAATCTTTTGTACACTAAGTCTGTTTTACTCTAGAAGTTTATAAAATACACGAGAAACTTTGGAAGAAGATTCTAGAGACTGAAACTGCAAAATAAATAAATGGTATCTAGATTATAACTTCATTAATACTGGGAAACCTTAAAAATATTAAGTCTTCCACAAATATTTACCGGGGTCCTGACAGGCTGAGAAACGTGAACCTGTGAGCAGGATTTACGCAATAGCTCAGTTGTCATGCTCCATTATCTCTACTGAGAAAGTAAACTCATGTAGTGATACAAACTAAGACTTTGAAATTTGAAGCCAGTCAAAAAATTAAGCTACCGTTTAAATGAAAATACCACACGTGAAAATTAACATGAGCCAATGGGTCTTTTCCAGTCTCTTCTTTCTATAGTCCCTGCCTGAAGCCTGACCGCTTTGGGGCAAGTAAGCCCCCCCACCCCGGAATGGGATGGGAGGCCACGTGGGGCTTCCTCATGCCCCTAAAGGACTGTCTGGGGTCCTGGGGTGCTGTCTCTTCCGGCACCATCACCTGACATGGATTTATTGCACTGTCCCACACATCAATCTTCCGTCCCCAAGTACTCGAAGACAGAAACAGGACCCTTTGTTTTCAACTCTCTGTAGCATCCAGAATGATGATAAACAGCAGCAAATGCACAGTGACTATCTAGTAAGTGTGCCCGTGGAACACACTCCTCTCACACACACACACACCCATCGAACTGGTACAACCTAGTAAGGATCATAACATCTTTGATCAGAGAAAGCAGAGTACGACCAACGATCAAAGGCAACATTGAAGGATGAGAGAAAGGCAATGATTTGTATATGAAATGAGCCAAACGAATGGATTACCAATGCAAGTAACTTGCTGGCAATGAAGACTTGCTCCTGCTGAAAAATGGTTGTGTTAGTCATTCACTTTCCCAAGACAGAAGCCCACCAATAATAAATATGCATCTCATCTGTGGAGCGTCGAGGACTCTACATGTGGTAGACCATGTTTCTGTGACTCCTCTAACAGATGAATCCAGATGAACAGGAGAATATAACGTACAAAGTTTCTGCCAATCATATGGGTTTAAAGAGTGAGACGAATCATTTGTTAACAGATTATGGCAACTTTTTCCCTATGAAACCCAACTGTGAGCGTGGGCTGTGGGGCCCCAGGTTCCTCATCTGTTTACTGCCGGCCTCTGAAGCTCACGGTGAGGACAGCACGTGGCTCAATGTCAAGACTGTTTCAAACTCTTAATCATTTTCTGAGGCTCTATTTCCATGTCATTTTAATTGAATTTGTAAAAATAACTATGGTTAAATCTAAGTTTTAAGTTAGAGAACACCTGAATGTATTCTCATTGTAAAGTATTCAATCAGAATTTTAGAGTAAAAACCATCAGTCCCCCTCACTTCTATCCATACCAAACCTATTAACAGTGTAGTATCAAATTTTCTCAGATCAGTTTCTATGCATTTACATTATATATATGCATATATAAAAACATGACTTTACAGATTTTTACACTCAAATGATACCAAAATGTATGATATTTGGCAATCTGATTTTATTAATGCTTTAAGTACATAAAATCGATAATACCTTCCAGCAATGATTTTGGTATATAATTTCTTGATTTGAACTTTTAAAAATATTTTGACTCTAGATAAATTCTGGTTTTCCTTTTTCTCCAATTTACAATATTTTCACTTGCTTGAACAAAATAGTCTATGCTAATAAATATCATGCTGCATTTTCTGCCTGCTTATATCTTCAACTTTATTCAACAAAGTATCAATCTATATCATTTGCTTCATATTTTATTATTAAACAAAGATAATTGGCGAGAACCTTAATAATATGAAACGGACATTTAAAATGAAGTCCTGGGTCTCAAGATCTTAGAACACATCTTGCCAAACTCCTTGAACTGCTTGCCAGTAAAATGACTCATAGCTGTACTCACTTTTTACTTGTTGTTCAGGGGCTTTGATATGTGTCACCATTCCTGGCATGTTCACACTGTTCCTGTGCAGGTATTTCAGGAAGACATCTGCGTTCCTTCTAGCAAGTGTGCAAGCCTGAGATACACGGAGGGCAACACGTTGTTAATGTGACTTAGATAAACATGTATTTTGAGTACATATGGATGACAACATCATACAGCTCTAACACTTCTTTACCTAAAACATTCGTCAGGCCAACCTGTGGTTTGGAGAATACATAGATTACATCCTATTTCAATAAAAAAAAAAATCTGTCTTGGAGCTCTTGCTCTGAGGAAGCCAGCCGCTGCGTTGAGCGCCGCCCTACGGAGAGGCGTATGGGGCAGGGGACTGAGAGTGGCCGCTGGCCTGCAGCGAGAGGAGGTGGAGGCCTTCTCCTGCCGACCCTCGAAATGACCATATCTCCCAGCCAACACCCTAACTGCAGCCTTGGGAGAAACCTTGAGTCAGAGCACCCAGCTAAGCTGTGCCCAGATTTCTGAAAAGGGCAGACAGTATTTTCAGCTTTCTAAGTCATACATTCTCTAGCTCCCTACTGAAAGCATTGAACCCAGCCACTGTGGAGGAAAGCAGCCACAGGCAACACGGAGGTTAGTGAGAGTGGACGGACTTAGCTCTTGGATGCTTAGACTGCCAAGCCCTTGTTTGAACCATCGAGTTTTGGGATGGTTTGTTTTGTGGTGTTACTGTGGTAATAGATGACTGATGGATTCCACATTTACAAACAAAGTAAATACTTTCATTAATATATTAAAAAAAAACAAGAGGAAAAATACCCTTAATTATATTTGAGTTGGAAATATCTTATCCATTTCCTGTCTCAGCTCTGGAATTACTCTTTCTTCCAGAAGCTCTGTCTCCTTCTTCTGATACATGGTATTTAGACCACAATCTGGACAAGACACAGGGAGCTCATTATTACTGGCTGGTTAGTTTCTGGGCCTTTGCAGTAGTAGATGGAGCTAGGACACTTTTTAATTAAGAGAAGAACGTATCATGAGTCTCCACAGATCAGCCTGAAGTCGGCTGCATTCCAAATAGCGAGGAAGTGGCTGCAGATGACCGGGGTTATGGTAGGAGGATGTAGAGCCAACCTGATGGAAGGAGGTTCCACGAATGGCACGAGTATAAAAAGATAAATGACTGTAATTGATCAAAACACACCAAGTATCTTAAAACCCATGAAGATAGTACAAAAACTAATCCTATGTCGAGGTTGCTAGGGCAACAGCTCATTATTCTGAAAATGATTAAGCAAATGGAAAGATTCAAGCACTTAGCCTGCCTTTTCTGGACAAACTCTATTTGAGAGTCACCAAATAGCTAAGGAGGGAATAATTGTAGCGAATCAAGGCAGAAGGAATGATGGAATCTCACCACTGTATAACTCCTGATGAAGCATTATCACCACAGGGCACTAACCCATCAGGTAAAAGGCAGACAGAGAAGCACATCAGGGGTGAAGTGGACTCACACGTCTGAAGCACTGGTCAGCCCTCCCAACACACAGACACAGAGAGAAGCAGACCTGATGTGCCTCCTGATGGAATGCCAGGTATGCTGAGTGCACACACACACACTCACATTCAAACCTGAATCTAATGAGGCTCTCAACATAACACACTCAGGGAATCCAGGATGGTGCAAAATGACTCCACAGAATGCAATATGGAAATCCAGAGCGAGAGAAATCCCACGGTGTGAGTAACTTACTTCTTCAGCTAATAAATAGTAATAAAAGGGAGGGATGGTGTTAGATTGAAAGAGATTTAAGAGACATGCCAACAAAGCCAATGTGTGGACTTGTTCGAATCCTAATTAAAACCACATATAAAAGGCAATATATGTCAATCAGAGAAATTTGAACACTGTTGCATTTTGTATAAAATAAGAGATACTGTTAATTTTCAGGATCTGATCATGGTATTGCAGTTACATTTTAGAAAGGCAGAATTTAATGTTTAGATATGTATTGAAGAATTTACAAATAAAATGGTATAATATCCAGAATTTAAAGTAACCCAGGGAAGGTGGGCATAGGCCCATGTGCTGATAATTACTGACGCTGGGTGAGAAGTACATAGGAGTTTGTTACCTGTTCTATTTTTGTATCTATCTTTAAACTTCCATAATGAAAAGTTTAAAGATAAACAATACACACACTACTGAAGCTACTTGGGTGAGGGAATCTGAATAGGCCAGTGATTATTTTTGTTTTATAATTTTACCTAAGTATCTATCTTAATTATACTAAGTAGTATTTAATTCTGCTTTATTCTAAATGGAGTGCAGAGAAAGAGAGGCAAATTATGAGGATTCCAATGGAAACATCCTCACAGTGGCGGGCATTTAATAAATGTAACGAGCAAGGACAGGAAAGGCCAGGGCTTTCAAGCCCCGTTTGAAATGGTTCAGCTGGAGGCTGAGGGAGTCACCACTGTTTTCCCACCCTGATCTGCTAAAAACAAAGTCATGTGATAGAAGCTCAAAATAAATGACCAGATAGAATTTTCAAAGAGTTACAATCTGTTCTCCCAGACTAAACAGTAACTCTGTTGGGACAGACATCACCTTCAGAATGGAAACAGAAATTATTAAATGGGGTCAGAGGGGTCAGGATGGCAAAGCAAAACTCAATAAAGTGACAATGAAAAGCACACACCACACCTATTTTTAACAGGTCTGAGCGGCAACAGGCAGAGTCTCAGAAGATCTTCCTCGAGAGTGAAAGAATGCATCACAGAAACATGGAAATGCTGCCAAATGTTGGAAGAACTTTTTAGAACATTTGAGTGATTTAGGCATGAATATGTGCGCGTGCGCGCGCGCGCACACACACACACACACACACACACACACACACAGAGGCCGCTAGAGAAATTCCTCATTTAAAGCTTCTCAGAGGTCAAACATCCAGCCTGGCCTAAATGGGATTAAATTTCTTTTGCAGGAAACACTTGCTGAACGAGTATTAGTAACTAATCCTGTGAACCACAAGGGTGTTCCTGCTTTGTGTCTACTCTGCACTGGGTTTGGTCTTTATTCCTAAATAGGCTAAATTTCCAAAGGAAGATTATTTTAAGCTATAAGCATTTCTTTCTCATCGAATCAACCAGTCTCTCTGCTCAGAATCATCTGGTGTTCTGACTTCCACCCATGCTTTACTCACAGGTTTCCAGGTTTTTGGAAAACCAGAGAGTGTGAATCAAAAATAAAGATTTTAGGACTTTCTCTGACCAACTAGCCCTGTGCTGATGCAATGTCACACAGGGGAGAGCTGCAGGTGTGGGAGGCCCCCCGGGACGTGGAGGTGGCCACACGCACCTGGTGCATGGGAACATCTGTGGTTCTCTGACAGGGACCCTGCCATCTTCAGGCGGACCCCCTTGCATTTGTGTCCCCTGTTCAGGGAGGCACCAGCACCCCAAAGGGCCAGCTCTGTACCTTCAGGAAGGCTTCCTTTTGCTCCAGATGCTTGCTGATCATTGGGGTGACGTGGTCCGTCTCCGAGTTGGGGCCCAGCTTGTCGGCTCCTCCGCACCAGTCCTCTTCTCTCTTGTACTCTTGCTCCAGGCTCTCAAGGACACTGCAGACCTGTGAGCAGAAGAGTGGCAGGCTCAGAGCAGCCAGTCGGCGTCGGATGGCACAGAGCCGCATCTCTGGCAAGTGTGGTCGGTCAGGCTCTAGGGGTAAAGGTGCAAGCCTGGGGACCAAGCCCATCAGAAGGAACCATGGGCTCCGTCTTATGTGAGGACAAATGCAGGGGTCCAAGTCAGCAGGCCTTTCAGAACAAGGACCAAATAAAAATGGAATTTCTGGTCTGTCTCTGGTGTGTTTCAGGCTATTCATTTAAATGAGAGGAAAACGGAGGTCTTCTCAGCACCTTTCCAACTTAGGACTCTTTGATTCCTAAGGTACATGATAATCCTTCTACTTCTAGAATGCTTTTCTCTGCCTGCAGTTGAACTGACTGGCTCAGTAATGACTAAGGAGTTAATGACAGAGCTGTCCAATAAAACTGAGCTCAACATGAAAGGCTGGTCAGGGGCCCAAGGCCTAGAACCTGCCTCCTCACCTGCTCTGAGGTTTTGTAGAAGGCGACAGATGCGTTCACCAGCTTGAGGCGGTCCTCCATCTTGAGCATGAGCTGCTGCCAGTGGGAGGCCACTTTCTCGGCACAGTCCCGGATCATGTCCATGTCATAGTGATTGGCCTGCAGCATGGCTTCTGCCTTCTGCTGCACCTGCAGGGCGCTCTGATGCGTTTTCTAAGGAAAGAGAAAGGGGAGGGGAAGCTTGTGTAACTGGGCTGCCACGCGTTTACTGGAAAGGAACCGGGAAGGCTGCCGTGGTGCTGCTCCGCCTGCTTTCATAGAAACAACGTCACTTAATGCTCATTAGGACACTTCCACAAACACAGCGGACCGTTCAGTTAAAAAAAAAAAAAAAGTTTTCATGCCTAGCAACTAGTGTGTTTATATTTAAATTACCTAATGAAGGATGAAATGCATTAAGACATTCCAGAATGGGTCCCAGTTGCGGGGTTCTCAGCTTGAGAAATAGCAGGGAAAAACCTTAATAGCCAATATTCTAAAAAAACAGTTGAAATGTTGCAAGTTTATTCTTCCTATTGATCCTCCTTATAATAGAAGCTAGAGGCACATGAACTCATGGAGAAAAAGGTGACCACACTGAATGCCTTTTTCATTTTTACCTTAAACTTTAGACTTGAGTAAAAAGTTTTCAAAAACTATTGACTTTAAAAAAGAGAGAGAAACATAATTCAAAGGTAGAAATGAGCCAAGTGTATTATCTGGAGGCTCATGCCATATTAAAGTATCAAAATAACACCAGAAATCCAGTAGGAATTCCTGCTCGTGTATGTTCGCTAGAAGATGCCATAAGGGGCTGACAGGTCGGGTTCACCCAACGAAGAATCAGAACACAGGACAGCATAGCAGTTAGGGGGACGTGGCTCTCTGCGGACAAGGATTTTTTTTTTTCTTTTTTTAAACCACAGCAAAAGTCTGTATTTCACTGAAAAGGCACTAAAGGACCCCATAAAAGACTATACGCAATATAGCCAACCCTACCCTTCACTGAGACACACTAACATGTATTAGCAATTTAATTATTAGAAATCATTAGGTACCACGTACAATTTTCAAAAGATGCCCAGAGTCTGGGCTTCAGGAAGAAGGGTTCATATGTGTCTGTTGGTGCTGAGTAGTTGAAAATATGTCAATCTCGAGAATAAATTAACAGTATTTTTCTGTGGCTTTCTTCTCTATGTAACTAGAGCAGGAAACGAGTTTTCTCTTCTTCCCATGAGTGTACCTCGAGACTACCTACCATAATTAACTCCCCTTTACCCCCAAAACCTCCATGAATAATTAACTCATATGCTGTGAAAGTGAATCTGAGTGGGCTCAGAACTGGCCTGGCACTGACCCCACGAAGGTGAGGAACGCTGCTTTTAACCAGTGTCAGAGGAGTTCTGTGGATAGTGCTGGTTACTGGTGATTTGCACGTGGTCTGCGTGAGCCGCCCATGGTGCTCTGCTCTGCCCAGGAGTGTGTGTACAAGATCAGCAAAATATAAAGCCTGTTAGCCCAGACTCCGACTCGGGTTCTCATGTGCAGGCGCTCCTGACCGTGGGGGGTGCGTGCTGCCAGGGCCCTCACGGCAGGAGGACAGCAGGAGCCTCCTGGCCTCTGGGGCAGTGCTGCGAGGTCCGCAGGCTGGCACACGCCTCCTCCCCTCACTGCAGTCACCAGCCCTTTTCCTTCCCCTGAGATACACTGTAGATGTATCAGCATCATCACTCTGGGTCCTGCTGAACCCCACTGGGCTTGGGCTCAGTCCCCGTGAGGGGGCTCAGCAGACGTGTCCCGAGGTGGGAAGCGGGCTGGTGTCCCTACCTCGATGGCGTGCTGGAACTGTTCATGCTCCCTCTGCAGCTGCTCTGCCTCTTGTAACGAGCTGGCCGTGATGAGGCCAGCGTTCAGCATCGACTCTCCATTGCGGATCCAGCCCAGCACCTGAAACAGGAAACAGGGACCTCCAAGCATTGGCTCTCCACAGGGGATCCACCTGTGGGCCGGCAGGGACACAAGTCAAGTGGGCAAGGCAGTCAAGCCGCTCGCACCAGCTGTGAGGCACTTATGATCCCACTGCCAACAGCCTAATGTCCTACCACGGTATCTGATCCTAAGTGCTGCATTTTAAAAATTAATTCAGTTATTTTATACCTTCAAATGGGTGCTGAAAGGTGGGGAGTCCAGCGGATTGTTATTACTACTCCACGGATCAAAACAGATTAAGAATCACCTATTAGAACATCTAATGCCACAAATAATTCCCTGATAATGGGGCGCCTGGGTGGCTCAGTCAGTGAAGCATCTGCCTTCAACTCTGGTCATGATCCTGGGGTCCTGGGATTGAGCCCCACATCGGGCTCCCACTCAGCGGGGAGTCTGCTTCTCCCTCTCCCTCTGCCCCCCCAATCTCTCTCTCAAGTAAATAAATAAAATCTTTAACAAGAAACAAATAATTCCCTGATAAGTATTTTTCATTCCTTTTTTCTTAATAAACATGTAAAATTAGCAAACTGCTTGGTAAGGAACTATTTTATTTCACCAACATATTTTCCCATTTAATGCCAGTGTTAAACGGCCACTAACCGAAGAGCGGATTCAGCGGTGCTACAAGGCTCGGGGTCGCCCCCCGAGGTTCTCAGCAACACACACAAATAAGAGCATTCCTACTGTGGAAGCCCCAGGACTGTGGAAGGTCACTGTGGGGGGTTATTTACGGCACAGACCGCTGGTTACCTACCCAATACCTACTTCTCCTCATTTCCTTTACTCAGAAAACCTCGACTTGTGTGTGGGGGGAGCTTAAAATAAAACCACTTCCCCGCCCCTACGTCACAGCTTCGTTACAGTTGGACACTCTGTCTGGCTACTGAGTCAACGCAGTCACCTCCAGGTGGTTGTGGGAACATATTTCTTCTCTGATACAAGTATTGCTTCTTCCCTGTTATGTTTTTCCCTTCATGCTGCCTGGGAAGTGGAGGGGGAGCTGGGATTACAACAGCCACCAGACAACTCATCACCCGCGTATCTGCCGGACCTGTCACATGGCTGCTGAACGAACACCAGAAGCAATCTTCCACATCCTGCCACGTTATGTAGAGAAAGTAATTTCTGAGCACCATTTTTGGACTCTTATAGGCAAATGCAATTCCTCATGGATAGTTTATTTCTTTATTTCTCAGACACATTGTTTTGTTTTTAGAAAGAAGGAACATTTGATTAACTGGTCTTTTAAAAGGCAGGTCACAATACTTCATATCATGACACAGGAAACCAACAGGTGCTCTTGAAAGCTTTCCAGTCGGACGGTGTATCTGCTTTAACGTGAGTGCCACCCACTTAGGCACCACACCTAGCTCACACTCCAGAGGCACCTTACCCCCTCTGCCCAACCTAACACACGCCTTTCTGTGCCTCCACCAGAATCCCAGAAAGCCATACTTTCCTTGTATCAGGGCAGGATCACAAGTGGTTTCTCTCTCATGAGACAAAATGTCACGTACACGCTGAGTATATGTATGCGTGGAATCACTGGCTATGAGCCGGAAGCAATCCCTTCCAAATGTTCCATTTTTATTTTGCCATCCTCTCTGAGATAGGGCAGTAGAGCAGGCTGGTCACAGAAGAAAACCCCAGCCTTCTATGGCCTGTGACCTCATCCAGATTGATAACAGCCTACTTGGCAGAATAATCATATAGTTATTTAGCCTGAGAAGCACCGTGCTCAGTTTCAAGCAATGACAAAACAAGCCAAGTGAATGTTACTATCAAGGGCTACACCTGCTGGGCGGGGAAGCCTCTTCCACTACACAGTGAACACACAGCTGTCTGGCCGCTGGCTCCATCCTTACACACGAAGTCTGGCTGTACCGGGGTGTGCGTGTCACGTCACGCCTCACAACGGCTGCGTTCTCGACAGGGACGATCGTCCCCGGCACCTGTGTCCCAGATGACCAGGAGGCCCCTCCTCGAGGGCTTGTCAAGGGGGTCGCTCCGGTCTGGCCCCACGTGTAGCAACGGGCTTACCTGCTTCACCTCCGCCTGCAGATGGCGGAGCTGCACACATTGCTCCAGGTGCTTCCGATGCTGCTCGGCTGCCAAATCCAGCTCCTGCTGCTTTTCATGAAGGAACTCCAACAGGTCCTGGACCCGAGTTGCCATGTCGACATCTCTATCGCAAAGCAGCTCCACGCCTGCAGACAGTGAAGGGAGAGCCCAGAGTTCGACTGGCACGTCCGCCTGCTCCTCAGCCGCGCACGACACACACCGCGCTTTGGTGAAGAGCCTGTCTGGCTGGGCCGAGGCCATTACCTTGAAGGCCAAGTTCAAGGCAGGCATAGCCGGCAGAGGAGGGTTTACGTGTGCTTCCGAGCACGCAAGGGGGTCTGCAAGAATGCATCTGATGTGTTCCAAAGAAAACACACCGAATAGCAAATCAAACCAAACCCACTTCCTGTCAATCTATTTCTGCAGTGATAACTGGGGACACGAGCCCCTTGGCTTTATCAATGAGTGAACTCTGGCTTGTTTTTGCTGTACATCCACTTGTACCCAGCTTACCCTTCAGGAAGCATTTAATTTGATTTGTGTAAAATGAGTAACGGAGTATAGCAGGTTGCTGCTAAGTTTCAAACACTACAGCTGTCTCTCTCTACATTTTTAAGCCTATAGTGACATCTGCTGGTAAGATATAAACTAAGAAAAAAAATTAAGACTGTGAAAAATTTTTTGGGATTCATATCTCATTCATGGATGTACAACTGGAGCTCATGCTCCCTGAGATGATGTGCAAGAGGATTAAGGGTACGCGCACTAACGAATGTTACATGTGATCACGGCATGTGAAAATAAAACAGTGAAACGTTCCTCCTGAAGAGCAGGTGCCCAGAACATCTATGTCACAGGGGCTGACTATACTTTGCGGCCAGCACACAAATAAACAGGATGAATTCCCGTATGACGTGAAACCCCCACAACTGACAGAATGAAATGCACTCCTTACCAGAGGCCTGCACTTCGTTGACGTACTGCAAAAGGTCCTGCCCTTGGTGGATGACATCGAAGGTCAAGTTGTTCATGGTCAGAGCTTTGTCTGCATGGTGCTGGAGGCGCTGTTCTGCTATCGTGAGATCTTCCGTGTCAAAGTCGTTCATTTGCTGAGAAAGCTCATCGTTCCAAGACTCCAGGTCTGAGATGATCTGAGGGAGGAGAGAATCTTCTCAGGACCAAGACTTACAAAATAAATACCTGCTGCGACATCTCACTGCGCCAAGTGAGGAAGGAACCAACAGGACCATGTCCGAAGGGCATGGAAGCGCTGCAGGGCTCCCGCAGGCCAAAGATGGGACAGTTAGATACAAAAAATCCATCACAATTGAATAAAATTTATAAAATATATAAAAACACATTAATTCTTAATGATTTTTTTAAAAGAAGAGCTAAAAAGCCTAAAATTAAATGAAAAATTCCTCTGATTAGAAGTAGACAGGAAACCAACCTTTATCCTGAAACTGATAAAAGAGACAATTATTTAAGCCTATAACAATGAAGGAATGTTCCCCTTTATAGATAAATCTAGTTATAAAATGTAGAAATAATAAAATTAGAAAGCATTTTTTCTAATTTTGGTTTGAAATTCTAGTGAAATAACTCTTCAGGCAATGATCATCAATGTGCAATAAACTATAATGGAAAGGATGGGGGGCCTTCATGGGAGGGGTCAGAGTGCCACCTTCTAATCCCACAGACCAACCTTAGCTCCTTAAAGGAGTGGGGCCAGATAGGACCAGCCTTGTGACAGGAGAAGCCGTGGCCCCTGGGGAGCATCTGGCACGGAAACGGAACCTGAATCTTAACTAGGTCTTTACATCAAACTCCCAAGTTTATAGGAAATGCCAGGGAAAGAAAAACAGAAGAGAATCACTAAGCGAAAGCAGAATGTGGGACCTGGATTCTTCCGCTGATGCAGACATTCCAACAAGTCACGGCAGGAAAAAAAGAAGGGTGGATGAAGAGATGATTCTGGATGGAAAGACTAACTATCAACCGCATAAGCAGCACCCACGCGTCTCCCTGACCCCGGGCAGCCGCAGAGGTCTGAGCAAAGGCTGGGTGTTAGTTAGAGAACAAGGACTCAGGTTGATGAGGGGTAGTAGATGGTGGTTATGCGGGAAAAGGCCTTAATTTGTAGAGATACTTAAGAAAGTCTTTAGGAGGGAAATGGTAAGCTGGCAAAGCTTCGCTCTAATATACTACAGCACAATAATAAAAGAAAGGATATTTGCAGCAAGGAAGACACAATCCTTTTACATTTGGGAGACAGGCATGTGGCTATTCACTGTACCATCCTTGCTACTTTGGAGCTGGTTTGAAAATTTTTGTAATCTGCTTTTTAAAAATTAAGGCTAAAAATTACGAAATCCAGAAAGAAGGAAAAAACTTCTTGTGAAAGAACACTGTATTATCTCTACTTCTGTGGAATAACTTTTCCCATGAGTCCTGATTTCCTTTATCCAGATGAGGAATAACCATCTGAGTCTGAAAATCGGACAGCATGAGAGTTTACATAGAGCGCAGCTAGGACATGTGAAGAAATAAAAACTGAAGGCTTCCCCCAAACTCCTACGGCACAAATCTTCTGGATTTATTCTTTTGTTAGTGGGGTCTGCATACAGTATGTGTATTTACATTAATTTATTCAATTGGGCTAATTTATAAAATTAATAAATTTAAATAATGCTAAATTACACATAAGCCAAAAAGCCTCTGAGGGAAAATATTTTTTAAAAGGAAAGAGCTTACCATACATTTAATCTCTTTTTTTTTGAAGATTTTATTTATTTATTTGACAGAGAGAAAGACAGCCAGCGAGAGAGGGAACACAAGCAGGGGGAGTGGGAGAGGAAGAAGCAGGCTCCCAGCGGAGGAGCCTGATGTGGGGCTCGATCCCAGAACGCTGGGATCACACCCTGAGCCGAAGGCAGACACTTAATGACTGAGCCACCCAGGTGCCCCACCATACCTTTAATCTTTATCTCTACTCTAAGGGGACTTTTCTTTCTTAACATTCCTTTTCTGAACCGAGGCAGGAAAGGGTTAGGTGTGGTGGGGAGAGACAGACTCAGCAATCATGTCTCACGGAAACAGCATCAGGCTCAGACAACACCCAAGAGCGGATAACAAACAACGATGAATGTGCCAGAACCAGAAGGATTCAAAAATACTCACCAAGCTTACAGAAACCCCGGCAATGGCCGTGATCAAAGGATCATCAGGAGAGATCCTGCCCAAAGTTTATCATCACAGCTTGTTAACCACACAAGTGAAGACAAGAAATCAGTGGCAAAAACAAAGCTCCAGAAAGTGGAAGTCATTTTTGAACACGAAGTCTTTGGAGAAGTAACTTTGTTTTTAACTGGATCCCAGGAGGTTCAGAAATTCTAAACGTTCCTCTTCCTAAATGTACATGTAACTGCGTCCCCTAAATAACCATCACAGGATGCTACAGTAATGACTTTGTTGTTTTTAGATCCATAGAGCAGATTTTACCTGGAATATCAAGAGGCTGAGAATGCAATATTTCTAAGCCATAGAAAACCTAGATCCACTTTGAGAGATGGAAAGGCTATGAAATACAAGAGATACGAGGGATTTTTAAAAATTGGCCAAGGAACAGAGAAGTTTCTCCCAAAGATAAGTCCATGCCTCCTACAGGCAGTCAGATGGAGCATTTTCCCAGGTAAGAGACGAAATCCCAGCCGAAGCCTCAACTGCTCAGGTTTTCATGTTTCAGGATTATTCCAGAGAAAAGAGGTTCTTAGGCTATGACATTCTAACAGCTTTTAAACTACATTTTAACTGGCCTGTGACTGAACTGCAGGTTTAATTTCCTCAGTTCAGGAAAGCAATGACCCCTGGCCTGGCACACCGGCTTTATTAAGGCCACTTGGAATCTTGTGGCTTTGGTGTGGGGAAAATTATGTTTCTGGTTCCTGAGCTACATTTTAAAACACTAGTTTGTTGAAAATGGAAATACAATTAGAATTTTTTTTCCCTTTAAGTAGCAGCAATACAAATGAAGCCAAGAGATTTTCTTTAAATATCAAAATATCTTGGGGCGCCTGGGTGGCGCAGTCGTTAAGCGTCTGCCTTCGGCTCAGGGAGTGATCCTGGCGTGCCGGGATCGAGCCCCACATCAGGCTCCTCCACTGGGAGCCTGCTTCTTCCTCTCCCACTCCCCCTGCTTGTGTTCCCTCTCTTGCTGGCTCTATCTCTGTCAAATAACTAAAATCTTTTTTAAAAAGTATCAAAATATCATGATGAAAAACTTTAAATAATGCGATTGTTTGCTCTGTGTTTCCTAATTGGAACTACTCAATAGCAGCTACGTTTATTAAAGCAATTCATATGAAGTAGGGGTCAGAGAGGAAAACAGACATGCTGGGTCTTTGGTTCATACAGTCTGCAACCTGGAACCGGCACAAAATGCCCAGGCCATGCACAGGTCCTTAATGAGCTGAGCACAGCATGCCCTTTCTCTACATGGCTTCACATGTGGCTTTAAAGGTCAAGACACTGACAGCAGATTTTACCAGACAATGCACATGGCATTTAACTCTTTTCTTATCATGAACCAATGATGACAATGAAAACGGCCAAGAAGGCTTTTCTTTAATGAAAACGTTGATGGAAGTTTAGACAGATGGCCGACCAGAGACCCCCATGAGAGGCCCTGCACAGGGCCTGACCTGGTCCCTGTACCAAATACCAAGACCACCCTTAGAGCTGGGCCTACAGACAGGCCTGAGAGAAGCAGGCAAGGCCCACTTCAGGCAGAGGGTCCTCCCCTGAGCAGACAGAAGTGAAGCAGTGTACACAAACCCTGGCCGTCGGTGTCTGCCTTCGGTGACATTGAGGGTCTGGGTGTGCAAACCCTCAAGGCACTAGCATGAGGAGGGTACGCCCTACAGACACCACTCCGCAGTCACAGGACCACCTGGTGGGCTGCAGGTACCCGGACAGGCGCTGGTCACTCTGCCAGCTGTATGAAGCTGACAGGCACCAGGAAGCTGGCCTCCCCCAGGCTGAAGTGACTTCTGGTTCCTTTCACCATGTTCCACAGACAGATTCAGCGCCATCCAATTACACTTACTTCTGCTTGCACTTCATCAAGTTCAAAATGAGATCTTCCCTGACACAGAATTAAGAACCACCCTTTTGTTGAAAAAGAAACCTCACATATAAGGTGTAATTTTTAAGTAGTAAGAATGAAATCTTATTTCATCTGAGCACACTTGTATGGAGAAAAACAACTGCACTTCACACCAACAAAACTGCTCTCAGCACAGGCTCACTGTCTGGGGGAGGAGGATGGGAGGGGGAAAGGCAGGCAGCGGGCGAGAGGGGTGAGACAGAAGGGAAAAGGGAGCATCACGGCCTCAGGTGTGAGCCTCGGCTGTGTAGACAGGGGGTGCCGCGCGGCGCGGGCTTAAACAAGCTACTTATTCTTCGTGGCAGCTGGGCTTGGGCTCCACTAGCACCGGCTTCGCTCTCCCCTGATGTGCGGTGTGGTGGCCAGCACAACGCCCTGCAGGCGAGGCGCAGTCCTCCCTCCCTCCGTCCTCCCCCCTTACACCCAGCAAGCCAGATGATGCGGGAACCCGCAGGAGACAGAGGATGGACGGACACACGGACACTCACATCGATGGCATCCCTCTCGAATATGCGCAGCTGCAGGAAGAGCTCCAGCTTGATCTTGCGCTCCTGGAAGAGCTCCTCCATCTGGGCCTGGGCCTCATCCAGCTGCTGCAGCACCGTCTCGATGTGGCTGATGGAGCTGTTGTGTGGGGTCTTGTTGCTGGAGATGGCCGAGTCCCTGCGGAGGGGCAGAAGGGGACGGGATGGGCATGAGAAAGTCTCCCATTGTCAGACACCAGATCCGGCCGGCTGCACGGACTTCAGGGGGAAGAAGGCTGGCAGGAAGCGGGGCCGCTGGTCTCAGAAAACGGAATCAGCAGCCCCTCCCGCTGCACAACGCTGGGCTTCCTCCCCCGAGCAAGCTGCCAGGTTTGAGGCCACACTGAAGACTCTCCTCTCAAAGGAAGTCTATCAGGGAAAGCAGCTTCAGCAGAGCTCAACTTGAGCCACTCCTCTCCCTAAGCAGAGAGAACAGAACAGACAATACCTGTTTGCTACACATGGCAGTCAGGGCGGCAGCAAGGGGTTCAACCCTAATGCAAGCAAGTCAGCCTGTAACAGTCACTTTTGCCTGGCTCTTGGCAAAGTGAGCAGCACATGAAGCTTTCAGTCATGATTCAGTAACTGTCCCCTGAGTGATCCAGTAACATGCATCTGCTTCCAGGCCCAGCAGGGCCACCTGCCTTCCTGCATGGAGGAGCACCTGAGGGACAGGTAACTTCCCACCCCTCCCCAGGCCCGGCCTCCCAGAGCCTCAGTTCTGAGGACAAGACGCCTACCACCGCCTACAGAGGCAGGTCACTCAGGGTCTGGTGGACACAGTCCTCGGAGGTTTAAATCAGTCTGGTTTGTAAAGAAATTTCAATAATTATTAGGTAAGTGTTAAGAGGAAATATTAATAAAAGCTGAGTTCTGGCTAAGTTTATTAGTCAATGCTGTCATGAGAGAAACCCTTGAGCCAAAAAGACTACCCTAGAGAAAAGCAGAGAAGAGGAAGAAAGGGATGGTATTCTCCTTTGTAGGCAGAGTTGTTATTTGTTCTCTACCTAGGTAGGCAGAGAACTACTGCTAATTGTTCAAAAGTGGGAGCTCAGGGAAGGGGAAATGACTGGCAGGATTTCAGAGCGTCTGTGCCCCGGCGGGAGGCCAGGGACACGGCCCACCTCAGCTGCTGGATGAGGTCCTCCCCTTCCTTGATCACGTTGACCGTCACTTGCAGGGTCGTCTGCTGCTGCTGGCCAAAGCGCTTGATGAGGTCCTGCACGGCCTCCACCGACTCGGCGTACACGTCATCCAGCAGCTCCTTCTGCAGCTCCTCCAGCCATGTCCACAGCTGGGGAAGCAGAGAGTGCAGTGAGGCCAGGCCCCCGGGCCCCCTCCCCAGGAAGTCCCCCTTCCCAGGAAGTCCCCCTCCCCAGGAAGTCCTGGTGCAGACACCAAGTGACCACACCGGGAGGGAGCTGGGGGCAGCCTGTTCCCAGGGCGGGGAGGGCGGGAAGGGGGAGCACCCCGAGCAGGACCAGCGGGCGGAACACACGCACAAAAAAAGCAGTATGCAACCACTGCATGGTGAAAAATAAACAGGCAGAGAGCCCAAGGGGACTGTCACAAAAGAGAAAAGAGGAAAGGGAAGTCACTCTTTCCGATTCTTCCTAGGCTCCATCCTAGTGTAAGAGAAAGAAGAAAGACCCCCTCCACCAACCGAAACATCTGCTAAGCATAACGCATTCCTTTATACATCCTTGGACTCCTGTTTAGCAGATGGATGGTTTTATTTTATTTTTAGCAAGGGCACTACAACCCATTATTAATTATTAAACCACTGCTCAGATGTGGCTGCTTTACAGGGCTCAGAAAAGGAGGCGGCGCATGATGTGGTGGAATAAATACATCACCGTGCCTGGCGGGAGATTTGGATGTGGCACCGCTCAGTAACGTGGCCCACCCCAGGCCATGGCCGACCCGGCCACAGCACACTCCTCCAGTGGAAAGAGTGTGCATCTGGAAAACACCTCAAACCTCCGTTGTACAACCACTCAAGATGTGTCTGGGGACGTTGACGAGTAAAGACAACTTGGAACGACAGTGGCAAGAATGACCTCAGGCCCGGCAGGAGCAGAGCACTTCACCCACTTCCGGCAAGTCCCCCCTCCCACATCCCTGCGGAGCCATTCGGCAAACTGGGAAAGATGGCTCATTACACCGAGCAGGGCTCTGGTGGCTTGGAAGTGGTTTATGTGAGGAGAAAGGCTCCTGCTGCTTCAGGGATGTAAGAATCACCCCCTCCCCCATATCTTCCAAGCTTCTGTTACCCACAGAAGCCTCTACCCCCAATGCCAACAAGCCTCTGTGGCCCATACGGCAAACTATGCTTGCCAAAATAAATGTTGTATTGGGTCTTTTGTTTCTGAGCTCATGCTTTTTTGAAAACTGCCTTACTGAGGCATAGTTGACATACAATAAACTGCATGAATTTCCAGGATATACTTTGCAAAGTTTTTAAACATATGGACGCACCCATGAAAACACCCCTGCTGTCCACAGTGAACAGCTCCATCACCCCAAAAGTCTTCTTGTGCCCTCTGTAATCTTCTGTCTCCCTCTGACCTCCCTCCCCAGGCAATCTCCCATCTGCTTTCTCACTAATATATCAGCTTGCATTTTCCTGAAAAAGTATATAGATGGAATCAGACCCTATGAACTCTGTTTTTGGTCTGATTTCTTTCCTTCAACAGAATTGAGATTCATCCATACTATTGTGTGTATCAACAGCCCATACTTTTTTTTTTTACCGTGGGACAGTATTCCAGTCTCTGTATGGCACAGTTTAGCCACTCATCTGGTAAGGACATCGGACTTGTTTCCACTTTTTGGCCATTACAAATACAGTTCCTAAGAACACCTGTGCACGGTCTCTGTACGTACCTCTGTTTTCCCTTTTTTAATGGTGAATAGGTGTAGAGGGGCTGGATCATATGATAGGTGTATGTTTAAATTTTTAACAAACTGCCAAACTGTTTTTCCCATGTGGCTGTACCATGGCACATTTCTGCCAGCAGCCTTTGAGAATTCCAATTCCTCCGCATCCTCACCATTATCTGAGAAGGTCAGTCTTTTTAATTTTAGTCAGTCTAGATGAGTGCCATCTCATTATGGTTTTAATTAGCAATTTCCTCCTTGCTCACGATGGCAAACCCAAGCTAACCTTCTAAGAATTCTTTTGTTGTTAAATGTAGCTTTAGTTATGTCAGTATTTTAAATATGGCAGGTCAATTTAAAAATAAGGAAAGTGATGGCAAAAGAGTTACTTTTCAGTCAAGGTACCTGGGACCCTAGGAGTTCACTTTACTCAAAATGTTAAATAAAACATCTGTTAACTTGTTTTTTTCTATGCACCCAATTTTGTCTATAAGTTATCAAATTCCACACAATTCCAGAATTTTAATTTAAAGGGGTTTTAGAGGTAGGCTGGTTCACCTCTTTGATCTTATAGGTTAAGGAAAAGAAGCCCAGGTGATGAAGTTACCTGCACCATGTGGGCAAAACCAACTGCTGGGGCCAAGCTCCTGGGAAAGAGCCCTCTAGATCCGGTCACACTTTGCATTGATATTGTCAGTCAACACCAACAGTACCATTCTTTGATTCGCCATATAAATATGGACTAATGCTCGCACCATCTATAAAGGGCCCATAATCAAGAACATACTCTTTTGGGTTTGTTGTTGTTGTTTGCTTTCCTCTAAATCCTGGTGAACATGGTTGCAGCCTTGGTAAATAACAGGAAGGATGACAGCATCATGACCATGAGGAATCTCCAAATTTGCTCTGATATTTCCTATGAAAAATCTTCCAAGTTCTACAGGTCATCTTGTATAGCAGGGTATTGTGGATTTAGGAGACACTTTAACAAAGCATTGGCTCTGTGATCTAAGAGAGAACTGAATTTCTCTGAGACTCAGTTCGCTACGACAGGGACCCTCAGACCAACACTGGCCTTGAGAAGTCACTCTGAGGGCCGGAAGACAGAGGCTGCAGGAGAGCGCTGGGGCATCAGCAGTGCTCTGTACAAATTTAATTCCCAAAGCATAATGACCCACTCAAATTAACTCAAGAGGCAAGATTCGCTAAGAAACCAAGAATGTGCCAGTGAGCAATAACAACAATTTTACCAGCACATTTTATTGAGTCAAAATATTTATCCCAAAACATCCAGGGTATGTTGTCTAATAGGAAGGCTTTTCCAGCTCAAATGGTTTCATCAACTTCCTGGTAACCTGTTTCCCACTTACTCCCCACAGAGAAAAATCCCCCTCAGCCACGCTGCAGCTCTCCCCACCCTCGGATTCCTGTCCAAAGACAAACACTCTGAAAAGGCGGACCTGTTCAATTACATTGATACCAGTGTAAAAGAAAATGGGAAAAAAAAAAAAGAAGAAGAATGCCTTAATTCCTTCCTTTTAAAATCTCAACTCTCATCTCCGCCTTCCTACGCGCACTGCACTGAAGCTGCTCCTGCCTCGTCGCTTGTGAGAACCCAGAAAAAGGAGGGTCCCCAGAGCACGTGCGCCTGTGAATCGGCCAGGCTCACGGACTAACCAGGGAGCACACGTGACGGATGGACAGAGAGGCACCGCACATCATATGGCGGGGTCTTTAGAAAGAGGGCCGCTCACTCAGTGGAGTTGAATGCAAAAGCAAATGTACAGCCAGAAAGGACTGCTCTCTTTCACCGTCAGCTGAACAGCAGCAGTGCTGATGAGAAGAAGGGTAAAGGAGCCAAGTCCACCCCAAATGTTGACTCTGCATCACAGAAAGGGGTGTGGGACTTATCGGAGAACAAGCTGGTCCACGGGGGGCTGGAGCCAATGGGGGCCTCTGGTTTGAGTTACACTACGCTAGTAAGAGCTAGGTTCTCATAACACCAATAGAGACTAGTATCTCTTCTTCCAAATTTGTGGAAAAATAGAAACACAATTTTTTTTAAGACCACTAGAAAAACACTACAATATCAGCAAAATATAACAAAGTGAATTAAGACAGCTGGTAGAGAATCTGCAGGTGCTGGATAAGACACACCTAGCATACAGGTGGCCTAACCCGCCTCCCCAACCCCTGTTCACACAGCTGGGTCAGGCCTCCCCAGGGTCATCAGCCTGCTAGGCCCCTCCAGGAGCCCTGGCCCAGCACCTGTCTTGCACCAGTAGCCTAGATGATGCCACAGTGGACCCAAGGGGTGTCTGTGTCCCTGTCTGGTGCTTGACTCAGTTGTGAGGCCTAACTCACAACCCAGTTTGTGGGACAGGATGGGGGATGGGGTATAAAATTCCTCTTCGCTAGCAAATACTAACAGAAATACATACATAATTCAGATTATGAAACCATGTTAACGAGCCTTGCTTCTATACACTGTGAGGAGGAAATCAAAACCAATGCCTGGAAGTGCCCGGAGGCACAACGCTTAAGCTTCTACATAACTCCACCTCAACAGCCTAAGAGTTAACAGTTCATCCACAAATGATAATTAAAACAGCTCTCTTAAGAAGTAATACGGACTAACAATTAAGAGTGTTTGAGCTCTGAAGCCAGACTGCCTGACACCCTATCCTGACTTAACATCCTAGGCCATGGTCCTGGGCAAGCTACTTGGCTGGTCCACGTCTCGGGCTCCTCATCTGTAAGATGGGCCTGGTAACAGCTCCTCCCTCAGGGAGCTGCTGCGAAGAGTCAGTGGGATGGTACGTGCAGAGTGCAGAAACAAGTAAATGTGAGCCACCAGTACTAGCTTTGTTCTTTGAAAAAACATGTCTAATAAGAAAAACCACAACGTTTTAAGTTCTCTTTCTCTAGATACTTTTCAAAACATATCCAGGTTCCTACCTATTGTTCAAAATATGTCACTGAGTCTGGTGGACTTAAAACCAACCCATGTTTAAATCTTTTTACACCTAAAAATAGTATGAGGAAAAAGTGCTAGAATTAGTGCATTGGAGTCCATAGTGCTCACTTCCCCTTGGTTGTAGGGGAAATGCCATGAGGATCTGTGGCTCAAACCTTTTCCCTTCCTCAACATCCTGGACACATGGACACGCATCCACGGTGGAACAGGCTCACCGGGCCCAGCCAGCTGTGGAACCGGTGAACGGCCACGGCCATGGAGGAAACCACAGAAATGGATCTCGGGCTCCGGCAGTTGAAAAGGGAACAGTATAAATGAGGTAAAAGGAGCAAGGTTATATTTAAATCCATAATGTCAAATGCCCGCAAATCATTTGCCCCTTTAAAAAATTTTTTCCCTGCTTCTACAGAAAACATTCTCAATTTGGAGAAAAAAGGATTCTCAGATAAAGGTCATTTCTAATATCGGTGATGAACTGATACATATCATAGTGCAGCGTGATTCACGTAAAATCTATTTTTAAGCTTTTAAATTAGTATATGCTGCCTAAAATAACCTCTGAATAAAAGAACGAGAAAAAGTCTCTAGGATACCTGTGAAATTTTTACCATAAATTTCCTAAGCGTGAAAAACCCCTGCACTTCTGTGCGTGCTGTTAATTTCCAATAAAGAGATACATCTTTGCGACAGCACAGCAGGAGAGGAGCTGCATTCTCTCCAGGTTCTCAGCTGCCTGGATTTTACTGTGGGAACTGTGGCCCACAGCCAGAGTTAGGCAACGCTGCCCCCTAGAGGCCCTCTGAGCAGTCGCCAGCAGCATTCCTATAGACCTAGTTCATGGACCAGGATCCACCCACAGAGAAGGCTGGGCTAGGGAGACACAAGAGGTTCTGGAGAGAGAATTCCTGTGACAAAGATGTGAGAGCCCTGGTCCTGCACCCAGTGGCATCTGGCCGGGTCTGACCCAGGCGCACCTCCACTCTGGGCCCCTCCCCCTCACCTCTGGGCTGGGTGGAGCCTAAAAGAGGAAACTGCAACTCTGCTGGGAGAAATGTCCTGGAAAAGCCCCTTCCTCACTAATCGGATGGGAAACTTTACCAGAGGGAGCTCCCAGAGGAACCTGCTGGCCTGGGGGAAGCCCAGGAAGGACTGAGCTTCCAGCCCTATTCTGCAGGTGGTCGGATCGGAGGCCTGAGATTTGGGGATTGCTTTAGCTGCAGCCTCTTTCAGACGCAAGATCTGAATGCAGCCTACTAAGCCCACTCCATCCTGAGGTGGAGCCCAAGACGTCAGATGTGGGCCCTTATCTGCACGTGGCCTTGGGAAAATCCGTGAGACTCTCTACCCTCAGATTTCTCATCCATGAAATGGATCATCTTACCATATGCCTTCCATAACTGGCAGAGCCCAGTATGAAAATCAGATGAAGTGAACACAGACCTGTGAAAGCGCTCAGTCACTCCAAGTACTTTATAAACAAACTACCACCACTGCCATCCGCTTCCCTACGGCTGTTTATGACAAAGACAATCATCTGGGTATCAATGGGGAGGGGTGAGCTGTAAGGCCAGCATGGGAAGCATAAAAGCCGCATTCCCCCAGCAGAAGCTGCAAGCCAGGAGCAGGAGTAGGTAGTTTCGGGATTTCTGAGGGCACCCACTGTGCAGGTAAATCGTGATTCAGTTTCAGGTACAAGCAGCGGGGCTCAAAGGGGAGCCGTTCCTGCATGTGTGGCACCTTCTTCAGCCTGAAATGGTGCACACACCTGGTGCCCTGATCAAGGAGGAGTGAAGGCTTGATTCTGGGGTGGGTGATAAAAGATGCCCTAACATGACGAAAGGAAATTTGTGAAGGATGTACTTGGTGCGGGGGGGGGGGGGGGGGGGAGGGGAGAGGCACACAAATCAGAGTCAGTATCATGAAATAATACCCATGCAAGTACGTGTAAGAGAGGGGACAGAAGGAGAAGAAAGCAGGAGCATGTCAGGGCAGCCCTCGGCAAAGAGGGGATGCCATGTGGGCGCCGTGGACACGTGATCAAGGACAAGGTGACGCACACATGATATGGCTGGATAGAGGGACCCACACAGAGACCAAGGTCAGAGCGGGAACCTCAATGATCTAGATATTTACATGAAGTCAACTTGGTAAAAAACAGAGATTCTGAGATGAGGGATTTTCTTTTTTCTTTTTATTCCCCAACATCACCAAAGCATAAAACACTCTTTCTGAGGTTTCAAATTTGGGAAGAGGTCCTCCCCACTGCCACGTCATTTTGACAGCAAGCACCTTCCCCCCGAAACAGTCTGCAGTTAGTCAAAGCATAATTCCTCCTTCACTCTTCAAGTCTCTGAAGATAGTGAGCACTGGTATAGTCTGTCCTCCCTATCCCAAGGGTAACACTTCAGTCGTTGGACTCTACCAGTGTGGCAGGATCTGAGATCTGAAACTCCTTCCACACCAGCTCACTCTCCTCTGAACACCTTGCAAAGTGGGGATGGGAGAGCAAAGGCAACATCACATGTGATCCAACCAGCAGTGCACAGCGAGATGACTGCCCCCCAACCGGGATTTTTTTCAATGCTTTTGCTCATTACAGCCATGGGGCACGACACTATTGTGCACTCTGTTCATAAACACGTGTAAGGTTGTTGTTTTAGCAAGTGCTGTGGCCACGCCTGTGACCCTTACTCTATAACCTGTCTAGATGTGTGTTTATGATTCAAAAGGCTCATATGAAAACCCATGAATGAAATTTCTAGGGAGGCTGGGTGGCTCAGTCAGTTGGGTGTTTGCCTTCGGCTCAGGTCTTACTCCCTGCTCAGTGGGGATCCTGCTACTCCCTCTGCCTGCTGCTCTGCTTGTGCGCTCTCTCTCTCTCTCTGACAAATAAAATCTTAAAAACAAAAGAAAACAAAACAGAAAAAAATTTCTATGATGGATTCTGGCTTATTCCTGCTGACATGTTTTGGGATCCTACATAATTTACAGACCCTGGCCTAGACTTTGATAAGCATGCCTTTCATGCCAATCCACCCACTCACAGGCTTTCTGCATGGGGACAGAGACATACAGGGGAGACATCGTTCTCCAGCCTCGCTGAGGTCACCCACTAACAAGCCCCGTGATGATGGTCTCACTGACAAGGCTTTTAAGGTAGCCACAATTATTTCTGCTGCACCAAGTCTGCCCTTGCTTTGTGGCCATTTGGCCATTTTCAAGACAGACAGCTCTCCATACAACAACGACTAGTTTTCAGGGTGCCTGAGTTCCGATGGGCAATCTTTCCAGATGTCAAACTGGGACATAAAAGTTCTTTTTTTTTTTTTTTTTTTTATGTTAGTCACCATACAGTACATCCCTGGTTTTTGATGTAAAGTTCGATGATTCATTAGTTGCGTATAACACCCAGTGCACCATGCAATACGTACCCTCCTTACTACCCATCACCAGCCTATCAATTCCCCCACCCCTCCCCTCTGAAGCCCTCAGTTTGTTTCTCAGAGTTCATAGTCTCTCATGCTTCATTCCCCCTTCTGATTACCCCCCTTCTTTATCCCTTTCTTCCCCTACCGATCTTCCTAGTTCTTATAAGATAAGAGAAATCATATGATAATTGTCTTTCTCTGCTTGACTTATTTCACTTAGCATTATTTCCTCCAGTGCCGTGAGACATAAAAGTTCTGAATACATTAGTGGAGTCAGTTCAAAGACAGGACAACTGCACAGGCTGCTCCCCTACAGAAGGTGACACCAGGGATGACACCCACCCATCTGCTAGGCCTCAGGTACAACTGAGGTGACTGGTCTACCATTTCTCATGGTCACCACTATCAGCAAGTCTGATCCAACCACGGGTCTGGACTGGAAGTTACTTCCTTACTCACAACCAGGTATCATGAGTAATACCTTACTATCGAACACTTTCTTCTTGGCACCTTCCACTTGGGGAGCAGCATGGGAGGATAAAGACAGGGCTGGTCTTGTGATAACAGACTCCTTCAGCTGACATTTTTTCCCAGCCATTCAGCAGTCTGATTCTAGTGACTGTACTAACAGATTAGATTGTCCATATTTTCCTATTTTGTCTACAAATTAAATGTCAAATGCCTGGTCAAATGCTCACTAATTCCACTGCATGCCCTTCATTAAACCAGAAACCCAGTAAAAAATGAAATTAAGATAACATGTTGTAACCTGTTTGTTCATTTCTTCCTCCACTGGCGGTTTATAAACTCTGCTTAGGACTGAGCTTGCCCGAGTGCTGTGTGAACTCTGCCTCCTGCATCTCCAGCCCCCTGGCATGTCTCTCTGGCACTTCTTTAAAGATCGACAGACTCAACCATCAAGTTCTTTCACTACCCAAGGTCTAATTTGTCTTGCGATAGAGACTTGAACTCACTTAGAAGAGATAAGTCCTTCCTTATAAAACCTTCACTCATTTGGTCTTCCACTTCTTCTAAGTCTGAAAAGCGGCCTCCCTGAGGAGACCAAGAAAGCAAAGCGAAAGTACATGAAGTCTACTTTCTACTCGTGTCCACAGACTTCACCAGCGTCAGGCAGAAAGCCCAGCCCTTCCTTGATCTTGGGGTTCTGAATTCTGGGCTTCACAGAGAGGAAAACATCAACAAAACCAAAAAGCCCTTTCTTATCTAGAGCTTTCAAGCTTTCCTGACAAAACCCTTATATGTTGTTGGCGATCAACCTTTCTACCACTTATTCAGTAAGAACAATAATCAGAAACAAACGATACATGCCAGAAATGGACATGGATGATGTACTTCTCACAATTAACCAAAGACCTATCCCATTTGGTTTATGGAGCCAAGTATCAAAATAAAAAACTAAGAATATTAAAAATGCTCTATTAAATAAAAGTCTAATGAGTAAACCAGATTATGTATACATCCATTTTCAGCTGGGCATTTTAAGACCTAGAATATTGCACTGGCTTGACATTCTGTTCAAGTGCTTCCCCTTTCTATGACATTAATTGAGGCCAATGCCCAAACAACGACTTAAAGCAGACATCTGCTCCTCCACTGCGGGCTGACCCTTCAACAAGAAATTGTAAAATTTGGAGTCAGTGCCGTTATAGATTTTTAATCCCTGTTGTAATACTGAGTTACAAATAATGATAATACAGAACATTATTAATTTATTCACTTAATAATCATCTACTAAGTGACCAATACATGTCAGGTATGTTAGCGTCCACTGTAATTTTCTGCACTAACATCTAATTACTCTGTTGACATAAAAATTTTCTCTACCTGAAAATACTGGGCCAATATTAAGAAACAGAAAACTCATGAATTTAAACCAGTTTTAAAGTACTCTACAGAAAATATGTGTTTTACATGAAACTATTTGGATAAAAGGAACTTCTTTTTCAGATAGTAACATCTCTCTTTCCCCACGGGCCAACAAAAATGTTTTATGCATATTTATTTGGTTGGAAAAATAAAATCACTCATTTTGTAGCTTTGGCTGGTAACAAAAGTACTGAGTGGTGTGCACAAAGGAACACATGTCCATGAGTACAGATTCCTTGTAAGAGCTGACTCTGTCCTGACAGAGTGGGCCTGGGGACAGAGCAGAGCCAGGGACAGAGCAGGGCCAGGGACAGAGTGGGGCTGGGGATGAAACATGGCCAGGGACGGAGTGAGGCTGGGGACAGAGTGTGGCCGGGGACAGAGTGGGGCTGGGGACAGAGTGGGGCCGGGACAGAGCGGGCCTGGGGACAGAGCAGAACCAGGGATAGAGCGGGGCCAGGGACAGAGTGGGGCCGGGGACAGAGTGGGGCTGGGGACAGAGCAGAGCGGGGACAGAGAGGGGCCGGGGACAGAAGGTGGCCAGGGACAGAGGGTGGCCGGGGACAGAGCGGGGCCGGGGACAGAGGGTGGCCGGGGACAGAGCGTGGCTGGGGACAGAGGGTGGCTGGGGACAGAGCGGGGCCGGGACAGAGCGGGCCTGGGGACAGAGCGGGGCCGGGGACAGAGGGTGGCCGGGGACAGAGCGGGGCTGGGGACAGAGGGTGGCCGGGGACAGAGCGTGGCCGGGGACAGAGTGTGGCCGGGGACAGAGCGGGGCCGGGGACAGAGTGGGGCCGCGACAGAGCAGGCCTTGGGACAGAGTGGGGCCGGGGACAGAGCGGGCCTGGGGACAGAACATATTCTAGGAAGGCTTCATTCAACCTCTGATCCTAAACAATGGGGTCAGAGCAAGGTGCTTCTCAGAGCGAGGGCACCCCAAGTAGATGAGTGAAGAAGGATGAGTAAACAAAGATGAGTGAAGAAAAGATCAGATTACACCTGGGTACTTATACCTTTGCATAGCACATTTAAATTGGCCTCATTCTGTGTCCAAAAAGCTACAGATGGCGTGAGGAGGCGAGAAAGGCACATGTCCTGGCTGCTCCTACAAGACGGGTGCTATGGTTCGTTACTACACCTGGAGCTTTGCTCAGCTGAGCCACACGCCCTAGAACCTTAGTGTTCCTGTCCCATAGTTAGAAGCCAAGGTTCTCCAGAACAGTCTGCCCCAGGTCACTCAGCCAGTTCAGGGGACATGTTACACTTTGATATTCTTAATTATTTTAATAAAGATTATATTTTTACAGAAAGCTTGAATGACTAGATCTATTTAATATATATTTTTTTTTTCACCTATGGGAAGACTGCCTATTCTTTTTTTTTTAATACCAGACACCACAGACTATATGAAGACAAAGTGCTAAACCTGCTGACAGCAACCGAATGCCCAAAGCCAAACGTCACGTTCAGTCATGCAAGGGCTGACGACACCGTAGATGGTTCTAAGCCCTTAGCTTCCTCTTGTTTTCTCTGGCTTGGGGCCGTTTAATTGCTCATTTGTACCTACATCAGATTAATCAGAAGAATCGAATGTTTAATAGTGGAAGGAGAGAGTTCAGCTAGGGCACTGAATATTGAACATAAATTACTGAGATGAGATCATCTGAAGTAAACATCCTAAGATATGATGCACTGGGCCCTAACCTCTCCCGTTGACAAATGTATCACAGCGATCCCGGACTCTTGAGTAGTTACACAGCTAGAGCCCACTCCTCCACTGTTGATGGGAGTGTACATGATACACCATTCTGGAAAACAGCTTGGCAGTTTCTCTTAGAACATGAGCTTACCAGAGGACCCAGCAATTGCACTCTTGGGCATTTACCCCAGAGAAATGAAAACTTCCATCCACGTGTAAACCTGTGTGCGATGGTCCAGTGTCTCCCTTTGTAACAGCCAAAACCTGAAAATAACCCCACTGTCCTTTACTGGGTAAACAGCTAGCACACTAGGACATATGCATACCATGAAACACTACTCAGTAATGAAGAGGAAAGAACTACTGATGGATCTCAAGGAATTACTGTGGCGTAAAAAGGTTATAGAGCATGTGATCCCATTATGTAACATCTTTGAATAACAAATTACAGAGATGGAGAACAACAGATAAGTGGTTGCCAGGGGTTAGAGATGCAGTCGGGGTTGGGTGTGAACAGGAGGTGTATCAGGAGGGTGATGGCAACAAATCTGTAGGACTCTGTATGTTGAAAGTGGTGGTGGTAACGTGAATATACAGACGATAACAGTGCACAGAGCTGACCACACGCGTGCTCGCACACACGAGTGCATGCACACCTGTGACGCTGCTATAAGCTCTGTGGGGCACAGCAAAGTCACTTCCCGGCTTTCACAGTGCACTGTGGTTACACAAGACGTGACACTGGGGGAGGCTGGGAGAAGGGGCACGTACCTCCTTGTCCATTTCTTTTTTGCCAACTTCCTGTGAACTGATAATTATTTTGAACTGAAAGCCAGAAAAGAATAAGATGGGAATATGCTTGCAGGTATCACATACGTATATATGTGGAGGTAGAAATGGGAAAGGAGGAATGTGTAAATCATTTTAGACGATACAGACACATGAGTCATCAGCAAAAGCACAGCTGAGAAGGCCAAATTGAAAGTGGGGGATCACCTTGTAGAGAACATAGCACAGGACGGTGGGATGGGGGGAGCTGGAGGGCTCTGAAGCTCCAGAGGCTGGGGGCACTCAAAGAGCTAACGTGTCCCATCCCCTGGACAGGCATGCGGGGGGGGGGGGGGGCGCAGAGACAGGCCCTCTCTGAGAGGTCAGGAGGAGGGAGTGGGATCTGCGCGGTGACTGCCAGTGAGAACGAGAGTCCAGTTAGAGGGCAGCTGGTCGACGCAAGGAACAGCACACACCGTCAGACAATCTTCCTGAATGAGGTTAACCAGCAGATGCCCAATTCACTCTCCAGCTCCACCAGGAAAAGGAGAGAAAGGAAATCTGGGTCCTTTAAGCAGGGGGCTGACTGAGAAAGCACTGGGTCCACTTTCAACATAGTCCTGGAGCAAACTAGGTGAGGGCCAAAGGAGGGGTGGCCCCAAGAGCTCCATCCCCCAAGGAGCTACTGAGCGCCCGCTTCCTTGGAAACCCTCCCTGACCATGGTGACCACAGCACAGAGTCCGCGAGGGCTCTGGCCCTGCTCCCCCGGGGAGAGGGAGCACTAGCCCGAGCATAAAGAAAGAAGTCTGCTTGCTTAACTGTAGGCATAAAAATGAAGCCAGGCGGGTATGCTGTGACCCACAAAAAAAAAAAAAAAAAAAAAAAAAAAAAAGTCACCAGGTGGCTGGGAGGCCTTTATTTTTGACTTCCGAATAAAATGAAAGGTTCCTCTTTTCCCAAGCATTACCCCAAACAAAAACTTGTCCCAGTTCAGTGTGGAAGTTTGCAGAAACAGAACCAAAAGGCTTCTTTACTTAAACCCAACGAGAGTCACAGCCCGATTCAAATGCGAATGGTCCTCCCTGGGAAACCAAGGCTTTCAGGAATCCAGCAAACAAAACCAACTCAAGGCCACTGAATCAAATCCAGAAATTAACTCTGGCCAAGAACACCGTACCACCACCTGGTTGCCTCAAATAACCCACAAACTTCAAAGGTAATTATCAATTAACTCAGGACCTAATTTTGAGAACAAAGGATGAAAGGATGAAAATAACGATGCTTGTGCTAGATTTGGAAACGGAAATATGTCCCTCTATCACTGAATCTCAGAAAGGTGAGCTAAAAATAGACATCATTTATTCCCCACGCTGACAGAGGCTATGCTGAGTCTGGAAGGCAGGCTAACTAGTGAGATACAAAGATAAGTGAGACAGTTCTAGTCTGCAAGGAACTTCACATCCACCACGAAAAACAAATGACTGAAACACAGAACACACATGAAAGCTGAAGTATGTTTCTCCACCAGCTATTTGGCCTTGTCTGGGCATGTGACGGCTGCCGGGGAGACACTGGGAAGGGGTGAAGGAGTGAATAAGTGATTCAACAGTGGGAAAAAGCCTCGAAAGGAAAGGAAGGCAGGTAACACAGGACTAATAACAGGCGAGGTACGGTCAGAGTTGGTGTGAATAAAATGCTGAGAGATTGAGAGGTAGAAGACAAAATGCAGGAGGAGAAAACTTCTCTTAAAATGAAATCCAAATTCATGTTAGGCTAATCAACATTCTTTTCAAATACTACTTCAAAGACATGGTCATATGCAAATAATGAATCATGGAACACTACATCAAAAACTAATGAAGTACTACATGGTGACTAATAAAAAAATAAAATAAAAATAAAAACACTGTCAAAAGGAAAAAGGAGACTATCAGTCTTCCAGCCTTCTGAGGTAAAGCATCTCATGAATTGCTTCAGAGGGAAAAAAAAACAAAACAAAACAGAACTTGGAAGGGTCCCAGAATGCTTCCAAATCTGGGTTTAGGGATGAAACTGAAGCTAACACCTCTATCAACCATCTTCTGCATCTGACCTCAAGGTAGAAAATACTTCCTCTCTGCTCTCGTCACAGGAATGGGAATTCTATAGTCCATCCTCTGGGGTCAGGAGAGCAAGGAGTCCAGAGGTCTCGCTCAGAATCTAAGTGCTTGGTCGGACATAGCGTGTAACCACCAACCCCCTCCCAGGTGGGATTCTTAAGAAGCATTTCCAAGCTAGCCCTGAACCAACATCACCTTTAAAGTTGGTTGTTAATGAGATCACCTTTGATTATGTGCTCATCAGTGGGCCAGAAATTTACCGCGAAAAGGGGAGGGCCATTGCTGTGCTCTGGACCAAGTGAGAAACCAGCACGGCTGGGCACCCGGGGCTGAGGAAGTTAGCCTGCACGCCGCCAGGAGAGCCTGTGACAGTTAACTTCCAAAAAGCTTCGTGTATGTGCCTAACTGAAAAAGACAACCTGCTTTTTCTCTCTTCTTCTATGTAATTTTAAATTCTATGATCTGCTTGAGAAAGATTAATTCAGATAGCAGAGATCTTTTAGCAACTTTTCATCCCTCTGATGTTAAACTGTTTAGTAACTTCATGCAAACAGGTATTTCATTAGTAGGACTACCTCTCCTTGGCCCTTCTGTCACTTTTCATCTTGTTTTCAACTAAATTTGTTCTAAACGGATCTAAGTTTTCATTCAATAACCAGTTTCAAAACACGATGACTGAAGAAATCATTCCTCCCCACATAAAACCTACCAAATACCCCTGTGGGTCTTGGGGCATGATGAATGCAACACAGAGAAAGGAGACGGGGGAGAATTCTGGAGCTGGGCAGTAAAAAATGAATGTACTCAGACAGTGGCTGGGGCTAAAAATGAAATCCAAGCACAAGGCAGGGAAGAACCGGCAGCATTCCATGCCTGTGGGCGGCCCGCCTCCAGGGGCTGCGCTCCCAGCCACCCTGGCTGCAGGCACCCCCCAGCTGGCCACCGGGGCACCCTTCCTCGGCCTCCCGTCACTGAAGAACCAAGTCAGGGTCAACATGCCAGTTTCTCTGCCACTGGGACAGTTTCTCCTATAAAAACGAAAGAATGAATGTACTGAAAATTCTCGAATTGTAACAGGGAACCACTTCACCTTTAAACCAGATTTGAGGTCTCCTTAGTCTACCAACTTCATAACTTCTGGAGGTTCCCATGGTCTAAGTCAATGAAAACAAAATATGTTTTCGCTATTTCATAAACTGCCAGGTCTAGTGACAAGACAGACAGACTCTACTGCTTGAAAACTGGAATGTTCTTATTCTAAGATTTTTTTTTTTTTCTTAAAAATGCTACTGATGTTGTAAAAAACCAATGAACACAAACTGAGTCTCTGGGGGACAGCTTTTGTAAAATGCTTTCCTTCTAGCTTCCTTTAGTGTCTGCTTTTTGAAAACTGTAACCAAGTTGAAAAGGTGATGTAAATCATAACAACTGCTTCATGTAAAACGTCTTCTCTGTCCTGAAGGCAAGCTGAATCTTTACAAATCCTGCTAAAGAATATCACTAGGCATGTCACAGAGACAGATGTCAGATTGCCAACACGTGGCGGCAGTTCCTCTCTCTCCAGCAGCACAGGCCACCCGGCGCCCTGGCAGCCCCTACGGCCCTCGCCGGCCCCTGCGGCCCCCACCGGCGGTGCCTCCCTCGGAGGCAGCTGCTCAGAGCTCCTCGCTGCTGTCTGTCTGCCGCAGCTTAATGGGCAAAGGCACAATCTGCTTTGTCACACCATCACCTTCTCCCTCTCAGCTTGGGGGTTCAAATGCATAAGATAAAGAGAAGTTAACATATCCATACTGAGGAGAAAGAGGGAGAAACAACTACACCGCATGAGGACAAGTACTACAGCTGGTACATGTAAAGAAAGTTCCAGAAAGTGCGAGGGAAACCACTAACTCTGCCTGGGGAAGTGAAGGGAAGCAGTAAGTCCAAGTTTTGGGGCTGGCAGAGTGCCACAGGTTTGGGGACACTCTCCTGAGTATGAGGGGCTGCAGAAAAAGTGGAAGCTGGCCACGAGGATGAGGAGAGGTTTCAGGACGGTGCCCCATATACACAGAGTCCCTGACGGTTCAAAGACAAGGCTACGGCCTGGTCGGATTCGTATTTCTGGTGGCAGCGCTGCGGGAGACTGGGGAAGAGCTGCCAGGGGCAGGAAGGCTAGCTGGTGGTTCCGGCTTGAGTGGAGCAGAGTGAAGAACTTACAGCCTGCCACATCTGTAACCAGAAATTCTTATGGACAAATGTAGCATTTGTACGTCTCCTCAGAAAAAACCCAGTTTCTCTATAGACGCTGTGGACTTTTGTAGCTAGGGCACTATTAAGCACAGGCAAAGCAGCCAGCGGTGCTGGTTTTCTATTCTGACGGCCGCCCAGGCTCACAAAGTGCCCGCTTTTGCTGCAAGGGCTGCTCAGCAGAGGATGGCCGAGCTCACCAGCAGCCTGGCTGGAGCTGAAGCACAAGGTCTCGGGGCCTCCAGTTTGCCACACGGGCTCAGACAGTTTCAGAGTTAAGAGGGAAGTGTGCTCTTCTGGGAACCAAGCTTTCAAAAGTTACAAATGGCCTGGTTGAAGACTGACTGCCCAAAATCCCAGAACTGGCAGTGAAGTTCTTTCCTTCTGAACACGTCTATTGGTTCCTGATCTCTGATGCCCATCCCATGTTTCTCCGGCAGCCTTACTCTTTCTAGATCCTTCTTCCCAGCCTATGTCTATAAGCTTTCATATGTTCAATTCCAAATTACCTGGAGGGGCTCCTCAATTCCAACTTATAAAAAGCTGTGAAGTAGAGAATTTTTTCTTCCTTAGAAATAAGATGCAGTAAAAGTTGACATCCTTATTAGATTTGTAAGTCCTTTTTTTTTTTCTCAAGAGCTACAGGAGTTTCTTGAATTGTATTTTTATGTGATTTCTACTAAGAATAACACACACGAGAGCATAATTAGTACTTCCCCATTTTTCAGATATCGATTTACATTATCTCTTAGAATGAGGTAAGTGGATTAACAAGAGCATATCTATGACATTAGCATTAATATTATTATGGCCATGTTGGCTTTGGTAATTTAAATTTAATATTGCATAAACTTCACTTTTATCAGAATCTGAGAGTAGTCACACAGTCTGATAAAATCAGAACTCAACCATGACGTTGGCCACATGACAGACTAACACACAGAAAGGAAACCCAGCTCTGACCACAACATGCAGGTCATTTACTGACGCTAAATGGACATGCTCTGTTCTCTCTCCAAGTTAAAGGCAGCTCCTTCAGCCCGACATTTCCCTGCTCACCAGCTACTCCACACGTCTCGTCTGCCAGCCCAGCCCTCAGGGGTCCGCTCCTGCAGACACACAGGCTTCCAGCTCCCCTGGCAGAGGCATGGCTATGCTTGTGGGGCTAGAGGCTAGGAAGACCAGTGAGAAGCCTAGTGCACCCCCCTGTCCACGCCAGCCTGCTCAGTGCAAACGGGCTACACCTCATCGCTGGCCACCTCTGGTCCACTTTCTCATATCACAACCAGTCCACACTCTTCCCAAGGGGTCCACAGAGCCTTTCAGACCCACGCTCTGTTGTGTCTCCTGACGGCTTACCTCCTTGACGTGGCTATGAAAGGACACGGACATGTCCAACAGGATCTTGCGCTGCTCCACACGCCGAACAAAGTCTTGTATCCGGTCTTCAAGCTGATGGGCAGCCTGATAAATCTCTTCTGGGTCACATTCCCCGGTCTGAGCCAGCTGTTCTGCTGCTTCTAGTAATTTATCTGCGTTGGTATATGTGTTCTGTACAAGAGAAAATCCAGAAAAACAGAGGGTGAATTAAAAAACAAAACAAAAAAAACCCCGGCTGGGCACCTTAACAGACTGCAATGGAATCAGTTTGGGATATTCCTGATCATTTCTATAAATCCAACAGAAAAAAAGTGATGGGAAGAGATGACTCTAGCAGTTCAATATACCTCTATCAGCAGCTTTTCCCATTACTGTTCTAGATCATTCAACTCTGCACCTTGTGGCAAAGCCCTTCTGACTACAGCAGTGGTGGGGTATCTGTAGGCAGCTTCTGGCTGTCCCATGACTCACAGAGGACCTTCAGCTTCTTGCTGCTGCACGACCAGCACAAATGCCCACTTCACTTTCCCTTCTAGTCTTGTGACAGAATGCAGAGTTCCAGTTTTGTTTTTCAGTATGATGTATGATTTTATAATTCCCCAAGTGCAAGTGGAAAGATGAGGTTGCAAATACAAGCTGCTGTCTTCTTAACATGTTTCTGCTTATCGGTAATCCATGCTTATCTTTTTTCTACATAAGGGGACATATTTTTTGAGAAAAAGGAAATAACCATAAGCCTTTAAAGAGCTGAAAGTTATGTGTAAATAGGTATCAAAAATACTTTGAAAATTACTCCATTTTAATTCATGATAAATGAAAGGCTGCAAATGGTTCCACAGATAAAAGAGGTGTGTTAGAGACCTGACTCTGTTTGTGGAATTGCTGGAGAGAGGGCTGGCTGGTGGGGCCAGGAGCAGCAGAGACGGGAGGGAGGGCTTCAGCATAGTGCGAGAACAGAGGGAAGGCCTGCTGGGGAGGCCCACAGAGCAGGCTGCCGTCCCTCTGAGATACAGGTGGAGTCCTTCATCCTTCTCCAACATGTGAGTCCCAAAGCTGAGCACACAGTGGGTGTCTCATCAGTGGCCCAGACTGTGGGGTGGTGCCCCGCAGAGAGCCTGAGCCTGAGGAAGGACGAGGGTGCTCCTGCAAGGGCAGCCTCCCACTGGGGAGACTGGTCACATCCAGGGACATCCATTTACTAAGCCAACAGGTAAAGGATAATGAGAGGCAGGGTCCTCACTTCAGAGAAGGGACTTACAAATATGGAAAAGGAGAAAAGTTGAGTTAACCCTGTGGCACTGGACTATAATTAGAGGTATGAGTGTGAACACATGGTTTTCACAGGTGTGTGAACATGCACGTTCGTACATACACACACACGTCCTCTCTCCCTCTGTCCCCTGAGAAAGCCCAGGAGCAGCTATGGCCCAACAGCAGTAAGCATGCTTAGCACCCAGATTTCTACCTGTAATCATCATTCTCCGCTACAAGGAACCAGGGCTCCTGGAGATACGGCTGACTCAAGGGGTGGGGGGACAAAGTACAAGATGAGGCTGAAACATCTTACTGTATCCAAAAGTAAGGAAATGCTCAAGGACAATGTGGGTAGGTCAGGACACAGAAAGCAGCTTGAGAAGGCTCCCACTGGCCAAATCAGGGACAATCTGAGAGTAAACAAAGATAGTAACAGAGTATAATCCACCAAATACAACAGGAAACCATGAGTACATACAGACATAAATAAATAAATAAAATTGGATGAGGAACAGGATATTTATAGAATTTCAAAGTAGCTCCCCACTAAGTGCTTAACAATTACAAAGTGGGGGGAGACTCATCTTACAATGGAGAAATGTGGCAGACACCACTTTAACCTAGAAATCAAAGGGAATACCATACATAGCGGGACGAATTAAAGTCAGGTGCCGATTGGTGGGAGGGCACACACATAACCGGAACCTACTCCTGACCAAACGTCAGACAGACCCGGAGCGAGGAGCATGCTCCAAAACAACAGGCTTGGAACCTTCCAAAGCGTCAGGTCACCAGAGCTTAGGAACCACCAAGGACGTGCTAAAAACTCAAGGACCTCCGAGGCGTGACAACAACGCCACGGGGGCTTCTGCACGGGGTGCTTTCGCCGTGAAGGACATCGCGCGGTCCGGGGGCTGGAAGGTAAGCCCGCAGCAGCGCTCACTTCCTGATTTTGACAGGGGCACTGTGGGCGTGCAGCACAATGTCCCTTCCTGCTAGGAAATACAGACTAAAGTCAAGGGCTCAAGGGAGAGTTAAGTTCTTTGTGCTGTACTTCCAACTTCCCTGTAAGTTAAAAAAAAAAAAAAAGTACAGCAAGTGTAAATACGGCATGATAGGTATGAGATGGTCTCAGGAAGGATGGTCGTGATGCACGCGAACAGAGCGCCGGGCGCCCCAGGCGTCAGCGTGGGGGCAGAAGCCGTCCACCCCTGGGCACGCCGTAAGCGGAGGTGCACTGTCCGCAGAGAATTTAAAAGTGTCCATAAAAACCAACAAAAAGTCAGTCTATTCCTTCATCATCGCCACAGGCTGCACCCCGACCTCGAGCACTGACCGGCCCTGGTCTGATCCTCAGCACAGCCCCTCCCACAGCTAAGGAAACTGAGGCCTGCAGGGCAGTCGCTGGGCTGGAGGACAAGGTTGTCGGGAGGTGGGAGCAGGGCTCGGCCCGGGTCTGAGTGTGGAGCCTGTGCCTATGCCCCACCCCCGCCCCACACTGTCCTGTTCAGCTCGTGGGACTCCCGCACACGGGGTTTCAGGCAGCACAGCTCACGCGCGACTGCGAGGCACACTCTCCGCCGTCTTGCCCTGCCAATCTGAACAACCGTTTTCAGGGGACTTTTCTTTTTGGTATTCTGCACTATTAACTGAGGATCTTTCAGAACTCTTTTCAGAAATAAGTGAAGACATGTCAAAGAATCCAATCCCTTAAAATACACTAATTACGGCCAAAGTTGGAAAATGCATCTATGTATGTTTTACATGGTCTTTGGAAACAATTACCTAGAATAATCTGAAAGTGCTGTCCATTTCCAATCTGACAGCAGAACTAACAGCGCAGGTCTGTATACTCGATGGGACGTACCTGGAAGCTAAATTAGAACAGTCTCTGCGCGTAGCAGAGACAGTGAAATGGCCCACTTCCAAAGGGCTTTGTGACAACAGAAGCACGTTTTCTAAACGTCCGCTCTCCATCCTGGGCACCTCTGGACCTCCATATCCCCCAGGCGCAGTCTGGCACCCTGCCAAGGAGGATGGCGACAAGAAGCCCTCCACACACAGATATGGAACCTCTCGGAGATCCCGGGTGCCGAGGAGGGAAGACTCTCACAGCAGAGGCCTCAGTTCCAAAACCAGTCACATCACTGACTTGGTGCCCCTGAACCGCAGGCTGGAGAGCATCTCGGCCTTATGGATGGATGAGGGGGGGAGCTAAACTAAGAATGAGAATTCGAATACTGTCCTGCCAAGGGAAAGGACTGGGGTGCTATTAACAACAATAAAAAGTAATGACAGAAACTCTTGGAACAGGAGCCTCAGGAGACATGACAGCTAAATGCAATGTGGCATCCTGGACGGGGTCCTGGAATGGGGGAAACTCAGGAAATCTGAACGAAGTAGGGCTTCAGTTTATAGTAATCCATCAGTGTCCGTTAACTCTAACAAATGTACCCTACTAAGAGTAATCGTAGGGGAAGCTGGGGGCGGGGTATGGGAACTCCCTGTATCATCTTCACAACTTTTCTGTAAATCTAAAACTGGTCTAAAAAATAAAGTTTCAAAGTATATGTGTTTATACAATTGACCCTTAAACAATACATTTGAACTGCACAGTCCATATATACGTGGATTTTTCTTTGATGAATACAGTATTGCAAATATACTTTATGATTTTATTAACATTTTTTCCCTCTAGCTCACTTTATTGTAAAAATACAATACATATGACATATAAAATATGATAATTGGCTGTTTA
This sequence comes from Ursus arctos, assembly GCF_023065955.2. Classification (NCBI taxonomy): domain Eukaryota; kingdom Metazoa; phylum Chordata; class Mammalia; order Carnivora; family Ursidae; genus Ursus; species Ursus arctos. Next base: position 11,412,224 of record NW_026622819.1, on the reverse strand, counting down.
TGTAATCAGTAAGGCTTTCGGTCAACAGTAGGCTAATAGATAAGCTTTTGCGGGAGTCCAAAATTATACCCAGATGTTTGAGGCCTGGCTGGCTCAATTGGTAGAGCGTGCAACCCTTGATCTTGGGATTGTTAAGGTGTGGGCCCCATGCTGGGTGTAGTAATCACACAGAAATAAAATCTTAAAAAAAGTTATATGTGGACTTTCAACTGTGGTGGGGGTGGTGTCAGTGTCCCTAATTCCCATGTTGTTCAAGGGTCAGCTACCTGTGTGTGTATGTGTATGCAATACACACACACACACACACACACACACACATACACCTTTGGAATAATCCTTGAGTACTTTCCACAATTATCTCAGTTAGACTTTCCCTCCTGAGAGGCTGGTTCCTGGGCCCCCCGGTGCAGCGCCTGGGCACAGAGAGAGCTCTCCTTGGGAAGCTCAGCTATCAGCATCGAGGGCTCTTGCCACAGAGGCTCTGCATACATGGCCGACAAAGGGTCTCTGACCATCAGGGGCTCAGGCTGAGGTGACTCTTCTGGGGATGATGGCTTTATGGAGGAGACCCAGGCTTCCCCTCGCGGAGCCTCACCCAGGAAGCACGTTCTGCCTCTCTGGGCAGAGGCACGAAAGAAGCTAAGAGAGCATCATGCTTTATGTAGCACACACACGTTTTTTTAAGAGCTAAATCCTATTTTCTTATTGTCACCACAGCCATGAAGTCGCTTACCTCTCATGTTTGCTAAGTAGATCGGCAGGTCATATTGCCTCCCAGCACTGAACATTTTGTTTCCAAAAGCTTTTCTACCTCTTTGCCAGCAGGGAAGGATATTTGAGGCATATGTGAGTTCGTTCCAAACGAACAAGTGCATTTTTTTAATTTTTGGAGACACTACACAATATTTACTTAGTCCTACCTCTCATTTTATACTTGGGAGAAAATGAGCCTGCACAACGGATTCCATGGCTTTCCCTGGGCCCTGAGGAGGGGCTGGTGGAGCCAGGGGCAGCATGTGGGGGTCTCTGAAACCGACGGCCTTCCTGTGAGCAGAGCCCACCCTGGATCCTTCTGCCACAGAAGATGATAGATTTCCACGTGCTGAGGAGCATACTGGTTATAAATGGTGACTCTGGAGCCCCTGGCCTGTGCCCCGCAACAGCCTTACCACAAGGATGGTGAGGAAACAAGGCACAAAGGGGAAGTGACTTGTCCTAGTCAGTCAGGAGAGCTAGGATTGTTCAAACAACAAATGCCCAGGCCAGGGTTCCTCTTGCAAGGGAAAATTCAGTACTTATCTCTACTTAAGAGGAGGTGGTGTCAGGAGGCTGTTTTAGAGCCTGAAGATACCAGACTTCTCCTGCCTTTGGCCTGCCATCCCGTCCCCAAGGGCATCTCTCTGTGGGCCCAGTTCCTCATCTGAGAGGTGGGCCCACATTCCCTGTGAGGAAGATTAAAGGAGATACAAGAAAAGCCAGGCCCGGGTGGAGGCGGAACAGTTTCCTCTTCCTGGAGAAGTAAATTAAAATTGCCTAAGTGCTAGGACTCAGGAAACCGTGCAGGGCAGATCAGACCTTCCTTTCTCTACGGATCCTGAGCTGCTCTGGTCTGGGACCAACAGAAGATGGCCAGAGGCTACATTTAGACAGAATCTAGTGAAAAAGATAGGTTTTCTTGATCTTAGAAAACATAGGAGAGGAGGAGAACATAAGTATTTCAAGGAATGATTACTTCTGTTCCATTTGTTTTGTTTAAAAAAACAACAGGCCGAAGTCTGCATATAGAAAGCTTTCAAGGTATTTTATACTAATGTAACATTAAAGAATGATGGGCCAGTACATCTGCAATCTGTATTAAAAACCCCAGTGTCCTGAGGCGCCTGGGTGGCTCAGTCAGTTAAGTGTCTGCCTTTGGCACAGATCATGATCCCAGGGTCCCCCACATCGGGCTCCCGGCTCAGTGGGGAGTCTGCTTCTCCCTTTCCCCCACCCCTTGTTTGTGCTATCTCAAATAAATAAAATCTTAAAAAAAAAAACCAAAACCACACCCAGTATTTTGAATCATTTAAAAGGCCCATAAATTGCCAGGGATCATCTTTTCATCCACAAAGGGAAAGCACAGGACACAAGCCAGCCCCCCCCACACACACACACAGGTGATACAGAGCTGAAACACGCTACAGCATGATAAAACTTGTGACACAAAGAGCAGACGTGACAAAATCTGTATGGTGCATACTTAGGTACAGCAAAATAGTGACTACTGACTGTCATCCGTAGGTGTTAGCATTTTACCGGAGAAATAATTTTTTGGGGGGAGGGAGTGGGGAAGGTTCCAGGCGGAGAATCAGCACTATGAGCACCCGCTGAGTGCCAGGCATAGTGTCTACGTAGTCTCGTCTCAGCTACCTGGCAAAGGTAGGAATTAGGTATCATTTTACAGCTAGGGAAACTGAGGCTTGGGGAGACGGAGGAACTTGCCCATGGTCATAAAAGCAGTGAAGGCATTAGGACATTTAAGAAGTGTCTGTGATAAGGGAAATTTGATATCTTGTAAGCACATGCCAACCCAAAGGAAATCCTTGATAGTAAACATTGGGCCAAAATTCTCCACTACTAATTTATTTAAAAAGACAAAACGCCACACCTTATATCAAAAAATGAACTTATTGCGAAATGGCAGCCTGTGCTAGAGAAGCAAGGATCTATTAACTGTGGCAAATCAGAAATTTAGGACATGCTGCGCACAAAGCCTCCACAAAGGAGGACAATGAGCTCAGGAGCGACCAGAGAACTGGAGAATAGGCCTGATTATCTTCTGCAAATCTTGCCCAAATGGAATGTCTCCTACTTTCCTAAATGCCACACTTCTTTATCCTGGAAGACAAGATAATTACATGGCACATATAAAAAGTTGTTGACAGAAACGGCTTCATGGAGAAGGCTGTCACAATACATTACATCTTGGGAAGGTGACGTGAATCTCAGGGGACAGGCAGACGGGAGAGAAGGCAGTGTAAGCACTCGCAGGATCCACGCCCGTGGGAAGATGCCACGCCAGAGATTTACTAATCGTATTCAAGAAATCTGTGCTCTCGAAACCAGCTTCTTCCTTGAACCAGAGTTTTGTGGGCTCTATTCTACTGGCTATTGTAATCATAGCTTTTTAAATCTAAAAAGGAATGTTAACTTGAATATTTACTTAGAAGGTAAAAGAGAAAATGCCTGCAAGGAGCATCTCCCCTGCCAACAGTCAGGTGCAGAAAGCTTCTGTGGGGAAGCCCATATTTCTTCCTTAAAGCTCATGCATGGAAATGGGACATGGTTGCACAGCCACGCCCTGTAATTCATCAGCCTGGATCCGTGCAACGAGAAACAGCTACTCACAATCACTGTACAGAATAAAGAAGGGATGGATGTGCAGGTTAGTAGAGAGGACGTTCTTGGCTCTGTGACACTGCATGCCACATGGATCCGAGTGCGTCCTGACGTGGCGACCGTGGCGCTTGAAACAAAGCCCCAGGCCGGCGGCTCCTACAAGAAGTCTCGCGCCCTGAAGAAGTTTCGCCAGGCTGCGCAACTCACTCCCACCAACTTAATCTGACGTCTCCTCAGGTTCCTCCTTCCCAGAACACCAGCACTCTTCTACACAATTAACCTATATTTAGTACATGTTAAATGAATCCAGCCGTAAGACTTTCACCACTTCCTTCTTGTATCTGTTACTTCATCATACGCCACAACTCGCTGTTTTGAAGAAGCTGATTGTAAGTGTATTAAATAAATAACTAATTCTAGATCTCTAAAGACAATTTTGAATTGATTTTACAAAGGACCCTTCAACATGCAACCCTAAGAAACAAACAACCTTAAGCAACGGCGAAAGGAATTTTCTTCTCCCTAAACCCCAAAATTTGTTTTACTTTTGTGAATATGTTTCAGAAAATGAAATACGGTTTCTGATTAAGCACTAACACTACCTCTGCTCCCATATTTAAGGGATCCTGTCCAAAAGATAACATCAATCTAAAATAGAAACTTGGTTCTCTGCCATGAGCACTTCTCCTGCGATTTGCTTTGCCAGAGAGCAGTCAAGGATGGGGGCGGGCAGCGGGAAAGGGTGGTGAAGGTCACTGCGCTGGGCCTCACTCGCTTGCGCTGCAGCAACACTGACGCTGTGTCCCTTGGGAAGAGCCAGAGAACTTCAGTGAAGGAGGCTACAAACAAGATGTAATCTTGCCTCGATACCAAGGCCGCTGTTTGTCCGGACCAAAGCTGCTGCACAAGGTTTTCAAAAGCCAGACTCCTTATGGAGCCGTCTTATAGTTAAGACCTCTTCTGGCTTAAAATACTATAAAAACAGTCTTGACGAAACAAGGCAGAGGGGCCAGAAGGAGAAGTCCACCCTATGTCTTCAGGTCTAATGCACCCTCCCTTCATTTTATCTGTGGCTGGTTCTCCTCACACAGGGCGGTCCTTCTACCTCCATGGCCTGGTGGTGCACTCCGAGGCAGAGCGAACTTTTAGAACTAGACTGAAATGGTTCACGGGCGTTCTGTGCGATCTGAAATGTCCCTACACACATGGCCGACCATGCGCTAAACTCTAGACCTCCATTACCAACTACTTGGAGCCCAGCACATAACAGTTGTCGCCACATATTTGTGGACAGGAAAGATCAGAGATTTTCACTCTACAGCGAGGGGAACGATGGAAGCGGCCGGGGCTCAGTTCACGGTCAACGACGACGGACAGCTGAATGCCTACTCTGAGCCACGGCAACCGCAGCACACCTGCTGGCAGAATGCGCTTCCAAAGCCAACTGGTGGCTCAAAAATATAGAAGAATCAAGCGGCATTCTTCAAGAGAGGGGAGGGCCCATAAATATTGAGGGCCCGAAAGAAAAGAACAAAGGTATCCTGAAGATGCCAGGAACAGAGGTCATAATTGGAAGGCCCAGGTCATGCCAGTGGATGGAGGACAGCAGGAGCGATGGCTGGGGGACACGTGGGGCTGTGGTCATGTTCAGGGTGGAGCTTGGAGCCCACACCCATGGCGGGTGGCAATGGAGAGAGGACCCCAGAGAGGAGAGGCAGGCAGTGTGCACACAGCTCCCCAGCCTCCAGCCTTGCAGGCCACCTGGTGGTGTTGCTCAACAGTCCAACCTACCTGATGCCCCCATGATGGCTTCTAGTATTTTCTTCCTTCTGTCACCAAGCTGAATTTCACTAACTGCAGGTCTTTGCTTAGACATCAACTACTGCCAGGGAAAACCCTCTAACAGGTGGCCATGCTGACTCATAGGACTTGGTCTGGCTTACTGCCTACCCCCCACCCCCCGCCCAGTGCCCGTCAGAATGCCTGACGCATGGCCAGTATCTGAAAACCAGAGGGAGGGAAAGTGGATACAGAAGTCTGCAAAGTGAACGAAGTGTTTGTATTCAAGGCTTCTTTTGATGCACAGCTCAGATTGGGGGTTGAAGCACTTTTGGTGTAAGGGGAAGAGGGTTGGGCACCCCTTAGAATCCCAGGGACAAAGAGCAGAGATAAGAAAGGACTGGGACTCAGCTGAGTAGGTAGACGTGGGAGCAAACAAGTGCCTGCCTCTCTCCGAACCAGGGGTGAAGAGCAGACCACAGCTCAGGGTGCTACTTTGACCCCTGGCTTACCTTAGAAACCTGCGAGCAGAAATGTTTCCTACAGAGAAAGTCTTCTCAGTCTTGCTGCCCTCTGGGAACCTGTGTTGATGGCTTTGACGGTTGGCTTAGACCAGAGGAAATGAGTTTACCATGAAAAGATAGGGCATTAGTCATAGCAGAGATTTCCTTAATTTGGAATGCAAGGAACCACAGGAACTGGAGGGAGAAGGGTCGACGGGGTGCTGGACACATGAGGACATTCAGTAGACCATCATCCTCCCTACTGCAGGGAGCTCAGGAGGATGTGGGAAGAGGCGAGGGCAGCCCAGCCTACCGTCACGGGGGACCATGCTACTTGAGAGGGTAGCCTCCATCTCCAGAGCCTAGCTGTTTGCAGTTCTGCCTCTTACTTTCTTCAGTGCCTCAAGTCTTGGCTCATATAACACAAATTTCATGTCCATCCCCAAACTGCATTGGCCACAGCAGTAGCTTATCACATGGAAAAAATGAAGGGGGAGATAAGAGCACATTTTCCACATTTCTTCTACAAGAGGAAGACAGAATATTTTCCAACAGGCATGAAGTAGGGACACCACACATAAAACAGACAAGAAAAATACTCCAAAGATAGCATCCTGCTTGTGTCAAGGCTGCTGAACACACCATCTTTTCCTGCTCTTTTCTTGAGATCAGGAAAGCAGAAAGGCTGGGATTGTCTTTTTTACTTTGTATGTGAAGGCATGTAGACATCTACTCTGCATGTGAGGACGTGTAGAGAAGGCATGTAGACATCTACTCTGTACGTCAGGACGTGTAGAGAAGGCATTTTCACTGAACAAGACTTAAGTGTAGACTGTTTTGTTATCCCATAAGTCTGTCCCAGATTCAGTTCCCCACACTAGTGTGTACCTGAACCCTCTGTCATGTAGAATCCACGGACACACGGCCACGGTTTACTCCTCTCTCTCTTGACTTACAGATGAGGCCACATTGTTGGATGTCTACTGATACTCTTCCTTTTATAAGGGAAGAGCCTCTTTCTTTTTTTTTTTTTTTTTAAAGATTTTTATTTATTTATTTGACACAGAGAGAGAGAGACAGCCAGCAAGGGAGGGAACACAAGCAGGGGGAGTGGGAGAGGAAGAAGCAGGCTCCCAGCAGAGAAGCCTGATGCGGGACTCGATCCCAGGACCCTGGGATCACGCCCTGAGCCTAAGGCAAACGCTTAACGACTGAGCCACCCAGGCGCCCCAGAACCTCTTCATTTCTAATAATGTTTTTATACTCTCCAACCTATTTGCTTAATATTAATATTCCTAATATTCGGTTTTCTTTTCATTAATATTTGCCTGGTGGATCTTTCTCTACTAGTTTACATATTTTCAAACTTCTTAGGTATTTATGTTTTAGGTGTGTTCCTGAAAATAATACATAGCATGATTTTTAAGAGATAGAGAATCTTTTGCCTCTTTACAAGTAAAATCTATTTTGCCTTTATTGTAATTACTGATACTTATGAACAAATTACCACATCTTATTCTGTGATTTCTGTCATGATTTTTGTCTTTGTTTCTTTTGCTTCCACCTTACCCATTTCCATGAATTTTTATTCACCCAGTTTTCTGTGTTTCTTTTCCTGCTATGCTTGACACTTCCTATCCCTAGACTTTAAGTGGTCACTCCAAAGTGCTAATGTGCCCCTGAGTCTACGAGAGTCAGGTAAGCAGTACCTCCTCCAGCCTCAGAACTCACTTTCTCCCCCACGTTGAGTGCTCTGGTACTTCCGTGCTGTGCTCTTTTTAACTAACTCCAAATCTACCATCTGTGGTTTAAATGGTCAGTCCTTGGATTTACAAATATATTTACCAATTTCTATGCTCATTCTTGATCCCAGTCCTTTCTTTTCATACTTTCCTTTTTATTAACTAATTCATTTGATAAATATCTGCTGATCACTTAAATATGCCAGGCATTGTTCTAGGCGTCAGTGATAGAGAAGCAAAGAAAACAAAGTCCCTCTTCTTGCAGCATTCACATTATAGTGGCTGCTTCCATTATTCTGACTAAACCGTATGCCTTGGGGCACGTGGGTGGCACAGTCGGTTGAGCGTCTGACTCCTGGTTTTGGCTCAGGTCATGATCTCAGGGCCATGAGATCGAGCCCCATGTCTGGCATGATCATGGATCATGGAGCCTGATTAAGATTCTTTTCCCTCCCCCTCTGCTCCTCCCCCCCACTCATGCATGTGCACTCTCTCTCTCTCTGAAATAAATAAATCTTTAAAAAAAATAAATGACATGCTTTCGTTCTTCTGGTAAGTATCTCGCTCAGTCTTGGTCTACATTTTATCCTCATCATTGAACAACAGTCCTGCTAGATCTGGAATTCCAGGTTCAGGGTTCATTTCCCTTAAGACTATTCTACCAACTTCCAGAATCCATGGTTCCTGGTGAGAAGTGGGCTAACTTTTCTTTTCTTTTTTTTTTTTTTTTTAAAGATTTATTTTTTTTAGAGATAGAAAGTGAGTGGAGGGTAGGGGCAGAGGAAGAAGGAGAACCCCAAGCAGGCTCCCCACTGAGCTCGGAGCCCGACACGGGGCTCGATCTCATGACCCCGAGATCATGACCTGATCTGAAACCATGAGTCGGACGCTCAACCAAGGGTGCCAGCAAGGCGCCCCGAGAAGTCAACTGTCTAATAGTGCTTCTCACAGGGGCTGTTGGGTCATTTCTCTCCTTGTTTTTAAGACTTTGACTTTGATGTTCCTCGGTTTTACAATAATGTGTTTCAGTTTGGATGTATCCTACTGGACAACTTCTTTTTAAAATAACTTTTCCCCTTCACCTCCTTATAACTTCCATATAATACGGAACGGACACACACACAGCGCCACGTTATTGTAATTTTCCCTTTGTTCACTCCACTTTCTTTCAAAACACAAAACAAAAAGCACATTTACCAAATAATAAGTTGTAGGAAGGCCTTGGCCTGAGTGCTTTCCAAGTGCTGCAGCCACACGCACACCTGACTTCCTCTCTAGAAGCCTTTCCTCTGCCTACTTTCCAGATAAGACAGTTAATCTTAGAAATGTGAAGAGACTTTTCCAAATGACACAGCTAGTGAGCATTATAGCCAATGCTTCAACTCCACACAGCCTGTGTCCTAAACACACTACACACCCTGCGTCCTGTTTCTAAGCACATGTATTTGAAAGAACTGGAAGAGGACAAGAAATGCTGGCCCATCATTACAGAAATGCAAGAAGAACCACTACTCTCTGATTATCCGTTGAAATCTCACAAATGAGGCAACAGGCATTGGTACAATAAATACGGCGAAAACATTCAGGGCATTTTTCTGGGTCAAGAACACCTTATTTTATGGTCCAGCCAAGAGACGAAATCATCTTTCTGTGCAGGCAAGGACAGCCTCACTCTCCAATCTGAGCTTTACCTCCTCTGAATCACCTTTGAACATAGCTAGCCAAGAATCACCCATCTCAGATGTGGTTAAAACGAATTCAAAACCAACCACATAGGTATTTATGGGAAAAAATAGCGAAAGCCATGGTTTTACCTGTGCGACTTCTTCAAAATCTTCATGACGTTTCTGCAAAGCTCTGGCCCGATGCAGAGATTTCCCCACACCCGTATGTTTGCTCAGAAATGCTTCTCCATGGTTCTCAATCCAGTCCAGCACCTACAATAAAGTACAGGTATATATGCCATAAAAACAATGTTCTGCCTTGTTTGATGGCGAGGGCTACCCACTGATAGGGGCTGTGGTCAAAACTGTAACAAACAAGAAGCAAAGAAAGGAAAAAAACTGGAAGCAGCTGGACACTAATCTACCACATCTGATCAGCTTCCCTAACGTGATTTTCAACAGCTCTTACCATAAAAGCATAAGTCTGTCTCTGTATAATCATTACGTGCAATAATGATTAAGTCTCATCTCATTTTATACACAATGGAGCATCTAAAACTGAGTAGGTTTTGGGTAAGACAGTGGTTATCAAGCAGTTTAACTTAACATCTTTATAAAGCTCAAAGCTTCACAACTCAGGCAATTCAAGCTTAACCACAAAAGTTAATGTTTTTCTGTCTCTTCTTTAGAACACTGAAAACATATAAATAAAACCTAAGAAAACAAAGCACTTAAATGCCTCCGTCCTGGTCTTTGAGGTAATTTATTCTGTAAACTACTAAGCTGTTGTGAAAGCTAAACATTCCATGAATTTAATTACTTAAAAGTTCTTGCAAGTTGACACCCACCACCTACAGAAAGGGAGCAGAAGTTAAGCACTGCGATCTGATGTTTCTAGGTTCAGAGTCGGTGCTGAGGAGTTCACTGGCTCTCGTACTTGAGAAACCACAGAAAACTGGCATTATCTAACAAAATATTTACACTACCATCAAATGTACACTTGGCTTCTTTCTGATGGGGAAAAGAGAACTAGCAAAAAATAAGTCAGTGACATCTTTTGCTATAAACTAAAACTTTACATACAAGGTATTTAAATATTCAAATACATTTGTTAACACACTGCTGAAGGCCACCTCTCATACTTCGCATTTAGTAACTAAGGTAACGATGCATATGGATCAAAACTATCTCAGACTGAAGAACCAACTGGGGCAGGAACAGCCAGGACAGTGGTCGAGGGGACAATCTGGAAGCAGACCAGGCATGGCACCCCACTAATGGCAAAATAAAAGGGGTCTTAACTTGGGATTCAGTGCTATGAAAAGGATCCCTTGCCCTTTGTTGCCTGCACTAGAGAGAGATCAGCTGTGCTGACAGAACTCTTAAAGAAAAAAAAAGAAAAGAAAAGACAGCTGGTAAGGGCCCGACGTCCAGGGTCTTGTTATCCATCGCTCCAAACCAGCGACCTTCAGAAGCCAAGGGTCTGACCTAGGGCCCTTTCTGCATAGGGTTTAGCAAAGTTAGTAGTACGTGTAACTAAAATAGTTTGCAAACCTGAATAAATCGCTGGTGGTCCTCTTAAAGACCCTGTAGAATTAGCAGAGGTGTGATGCCTTGCGGGGGTGGGGGGGGGGGGACGACAGAGGAGCCAAGCCTTGCGGCAGAGGCTCAGCTAAAGCCACACAGCTACCTTATTGCGAGAGCTCATTTCTGAACCTCTTTTGTCAACACCACCGATCTGCTGGTCCCTCAGGGTCACGCTATCAGAGTGCTTCTTAGTGGATCTACATGTATTCTGTCACCTCACTCCCAGGCCTCCTGAAAGCTCTCTCGTTTCCACCCTCCGTTTCTAGCCCCTGCTGCACACCCAGGGTCTAGCTCTGTGTTCTGGGTGAGTTCTTTATCCCTCCCGGCCTGTAGCTTCCTTGGTTCTCAGTGATCGTAACGGGGAGCTGTGAGGTCTACGACAAGCACGTCACCCCAGCGTGCCGGATATACAGTACGCGCACCATCCCCACCCCTAAACCACAGCCTGTGGCAGAGTTCCATCCGATTTTAAGCTCTTGGGTGGCACAGCTATAATTATCTGTTGCTTTTCAGTTTAATTTTTTTTAAGTAATCTCTACACCCAACATGGGGCTCAAACTCATGACCCCAAGATCAAGAGTCACACGCTCCTCCCACTGTGCCAGCCAGGCGCCCCATCCATTGCTTTTTAGTGTACATTATTGTCCTTTCCTGAGATAAGAGAGAGAGGGCGAGAGGGACTGTGCTTTAGTATTACCATTAGTAAGTAGTACTACATTCACACTTGACTTCAAGGCAGACATAAAGCTGCTGGGTTGTTTACATGAGTCTCTTAATTCCTATTATAAAACACAGATCCTGTTCCATTCCTACAAAATGTCCATTGACAACTTCAAGACGACTCAACCTCAAGGATGGATAGAGTTAAATGGAATGTGCCTCTGGGCATGGGGCCAATAACACACAGGAGACAAGGATCAAATATTTTAAGCTTGAAAAGATCATAAAGATACATAAGTATACCTAGGCTACAGTCTCCCTGCCTACCAGATCTATATGAAGAGCTAAGAGATCTTTCTTTTTAACTACAGTATTTTCTGTATATTCCGCAACTTTACTGTTAATAGAAATTTTAGCCACTGGTAAACAGCAAACCTGATAATTACAAGTCAATATAGACTTGAAATAAGGACACAATTTCAAAAAGTAAAATGTAAACATTATTTGGTAGAAAGGGCTGAGGAAGCAAAATACAGTATTTTTAAAATAATAAAAATTTGGTGTTGAAGCCTAAGAAAAGTCTTTCAGGAAGTGTAAGTTGGAAATTAAAGCTATTACGAACCAACTGTTCAGAGTTACAATTTTTCTTTTATTAGTGGTTCCTTTAGACAGAATTGTAAATACCAGGTGAAATTATATTTCCAACAAACAGGAAAGTAATTCAAAGAAGGTGTACAAACTCTAAGCACTTAAAAAAAAATAGTGGCAGACAATTATGAAATCCAGCTCATACTCAAAACCAAATTCTCCATGAGGCTTTTGCTCTTTTATAAGTCTGAGAACATTTCCCAGATCGCCCAGGAATCCTGAATCGATATAGCAGTCCACAGAGCATTTCAAAGACATGCTTGTGGAATCGTTTCCACTGAAAACATAAAAATACTTGCGGATCAGGGGCTTCATCCACCTAATCCAGCCAGCCACCTCTCTGACCTCGGCTGCAGCCAGCAGCTGTCATTCGTCCTGTGACCCCAACCCCAGAAACAAGGCTGGCACAGGATTCGCCGCTCTGCTGCTAGATTAAAGGAGAAGGACAACAGCGATCCCTTCCCACCGGCTACCTGGCTCCTGGGCAGGACAGCAAAGCCGGGAGGCCAAGGCTACCTCCCTCTCTGCGCAGAGGAAGTAGTGCGAGCTCATTCTTCTGTCCATCAGTGCCCTCTAATGGACACAGTGAGAGCCCCCGGGTCCAGGTCACTCCAAAGTGAGCCACCAACACAACACAGATACCATCTCAGCATCTAAGGCAAAATGCCAGATGGGCAGGAAACCGTCATATTGTTTAGCTTAACTCCCTGCTTGTGATTACAAGACAGATCATGATGATGGCAAGTACGATTATGCTCATTTCTTACCTAATAATTATATCGCTGTCTGGGAACCTGCTGTTGCAGCAAGTGCTGACCCGGGCTGGGTGTACACTAAGCCATCATTCCTCACGGTGAGCTGGGGTAGGGGAGGCACATCATATCCCCATTTCACAGATGAAGACACAGGACCAAGGACCCTCTACTACCGTGTGGAAGAGACAGTCTGGGAACTAAGACCCAGAGGGTCCATTCTCTTAATCTCTGGTCTATACGTCTCTTGAGTCGGCTCAAGTGCCATACAGCTGGCACGATGGGGTCTGGAAGGAAAGAGCTGTTCTTGTTTGCAAACAGCTGGGGGGCTCCTGGGCAAATGACCTCTGCTGAAGCGAGTAGGGTATAATGGACAGCAAACACTACCAACTCTCAGTTCAAGGCTGTGGGAACCAGCTGCTGGTGCCTTCCCACCAACTCACGTAGCAGAGTTCTGGCCGTCTTGTACAAGCTATGTGATTTTCTGTGACCAGCCCCCACGGCCTAATGCTCACTGTTTCCTGGATTACTATTTCTGGTGATTGCTTCTTTAAGAATTTGTGACTAAATACTACACCCCCATCAGAGGAAACTAATTCTCACAAACCTGTATCTCAACAACAGACAGTATAAGGCCAAAGTAAAGACATTTTCCCTTTAAAATGCAACGGTAGGGATGGCTGGGTGGCTCCCTCGGTTAAGTGTCTGCCTTCAGCTCGGGTCATGATCCCAGGGTCCTGGGATTGAGTCCCACATCGGGCTCCTCACTCAGAGGGGAGCCTGCTTCTCCCTCTGCCTACCAATCTCCTTGCTTGTACTCTCTTCTCTCTCTGGCAAATAAATAAAATCTTTAAAAATAATAATAAAGTAAAATGCAGAGGTGTTTATTTCAAATACTGACTGGAGCAGCTTCCTGATATCGTCCCGCATCACATCACTGCCGCCAGCATTATTTACTGAAAGATTATTCCATGTATGTTTGGGAGGGCAACACAAGCAGGTCCATAATCCCTTATCCACAAAAAAGCTGAAATAACTCTGAAATTCTCAGTATTTTTTCAAAACTTGGTCCCAAAAATCCCTTTGGCACCAAGATCCGGTAGTGCAGTCTCTAGTCCTGTACATTTGGCTACAGAAATCTCCATGCTTTCCTTTAGATTATGGGGGGCGGCCCAGACCCCACTACAGTGTCCTCTATCACACACCGTATGAACTCTGTTATCTTCCTAAAGTTTGAAAAACTCTTTTTTTTTTTTAAAGATTTTATTTATTTATTTGACAGAGATAGAGACAGCCAGCGAGAGAGGGAACACAAGCAGGGGGAGTGGGAGAGGAAGAAGCAGGCTCATAGCGGAGGAGCCTGATGTGGGGCTCGATCCCATAACGCTGGGATCACGCCCTGAGCCAAAGGCAGACGCTTAATTGCTGTGCCACCCAGGCGCCCCTGAAAAACTCTTAACCCCAAACACCTCTATCCCCAAGGGCTACAAATGAGAGAGTGGACTTTGATTATTGTCCCTAGTCAACAAGAAATGGGGCTCAGAGAAGTGAAACGACTTGCCCAAGAAAGAAGACTGAGAAAAGAGATTCACATGAAGGTCTTCACAGCCCCAAACTCAGGCTCTAACCCATCATTACATCACATCATGGCTTGTAGATCCTACATGAACACTGTAAAAATATTCTAAAATTAGAGTTCTAGCTCTAGAATAGCTGTTTATAAAAACTAGATAAGACCTTGGACATAATCAAGAACACATGAAGCCAGTCTGGTTTTACTGGGAATTCCGGATCCAAAGAGTATCCAGGGAAAGTATCCAAATATCTCTGAAATCCAGATACCATTTTAAAAAGACATAATCACTGAATTTTTTGTTTTCTGTCATAATAATGAGAACTCCTTCAAAGTCATGTTTATTCAGTTTACAACACACAAACACATGAATCAAGTGAAAAACCAAGATAATTCTAAAATACCCTAAACATGTTCTTTTTTAATATAAAATCAGATTTTTCCAGTGGCAAAATATTAATTTCCTCCCTGCACATCCCCTATAAAGCGAGAATTAACTGAGTTTCATTTAGTTACTTCCTTGTTCGACCGCTGTTGGTTTTCATTTAAATCACCGGGGATGCCAATCTTGAAACAGACTGTGTTTCCGGGGCTATCTATTTATTTTTTTTCCCATTGCCATTTTTAAGTAAGTGCTCCTGAAACAATCATTTAGATCAGAGCTTTCTTGATTATCAAATCAACAGTATTTTAACGATTATAACAAAGAATGAGTGATTAAGTAACATCACTGCAAATCTACTAAAGGGAAGCAGAAGACCAAAAAGGAGGCCTTCGCTTAGAGAATGTTTTTATGAAAGCCTGGTGTTTAGCACTGCCCTGAGGCTATCCAATATTATGCTATTAATGAAATTTGCCCACAAAGTTAAAATCACAAAAGAAGGATACTCTGAGTTTATATTATTGAATTCCGCATACACATCCTCTCTCAGGATGCCTGGTACCTTTTTCCGGAAGCAAAGAGCATATTTTACCCGAAACCAGCATCCTCGTTCATGTTCTTCCCTTTCTGGTAGAGGCCAGGCTCGCTGACCACCTGCATGGAGAAGAGCAGGAGGAGGACACAGCCCGGGGCAACTGTGAGGGGCTGGACTCAAGCCGCTAGAAGCCACAAGTGAGTGCAGAGGGGTTCTCTCCCCTGCCTTCTCCGCCCCCACTTACCCACTCCCGAGGGGATTAACTGAACCTCTCACAGTGGTGAGCAACTGCAGCTTCTAGACGCCCTTCCCCAGCATGAAAAGCCCCACTTCAATATTCCTTCCTAAGCAACATATCAATTTAATTTTGCTCTTTGGCTCAGAAGCGAACCACCCTCCTCAGGTGGAGAGCAGTGAAGCAGTTAGAAAACCACCAGGCTTCCTGGAGCTTCGGTCAAGTCACTGGACTTTTTCCAGGCTCAGTTCTGTTAACTGGAAAACAAGGAGCTTAGCTTGAGAGGATCACGAGGGCCTTGGCTCTAAATTCTATGATCTGCACAGCACAACTTCCACAGTGAAACGAGAGACGCAGGTCAACACACATCTGTGGGCTTTTGGGGCCTGAGGGAAGAAGTGGGAACTTTTCAGGTCCGGCATGTACAGTTGCCTGACAATAATAACAGTCCTCCATTTCTTTATTTCTCTCCACTGGAGCCAAGAGCTGTTTCTTCATTCATTGTATTCCAAACCCAGAATTAAGTTAGCCCTAAAAATCTATAGAATTATTCTTAATATGGAAAGATCTTCTGTAAAAAATATGGTTTCTAGAACATTCTGAAGTATACTAAGCCTAATGCTCACTTGGAAAAATAACCTATTTAAACAAACAAAAAACCTCAGCAAGTTACACAAATGTATAGCAAATATTACAGCAAATGTGTGCTACAGAACCACATTGTCCTGTGTTGCAAGAGTTACTTTTTTAAAAAAAAGATTTACTTATTTTGAAAGAGAGAGATGGAGGGAGAGAAGGAGAGGGAGAGTTTGAGCACAGGGATGAGGAGAAGAGGGAGAGAGAGAATCTCAAGCAGACTCTCTGCTGAGTGGGGAGCCTGACTCAGGGCTCAATCTCACAACTCTGAGATCATGACCTGAGCTGAAATCAGAAATCAGATGCTTAACTGACTGAGCCACCCAAGCACCTCAAGAGCTACTTTTGCTTAACTAATCTAAGTGCATTTGCAATGTCAGAACATGTGCTCCATGTACACTTTCTTAGCTAGAAGGGAACGTAGGTGAAATCAATGAAGAAGGGCTCACAAAGGGCTTGGTGGGGATTAAAGACCTAAATGTGAGACCTGAAACCATAAAAATCCTAGAAGAGAGCATAGGCAATAATTTCCCTGACACCAGCCATAGCAACATTTTTCTAGATGTATCTCCTGAGGCAAAGGAAACAGAAACAAAAATAAACTATTGGGACTTCATCAAAATAAAGAACTTCTGCATAGTGAAGGAAACAATCAACAAAACTAAAAGGCAACTTACTGAATGGGAGAAGATATTTGCAAATGACATATCTGAGAAAGGGTTAGTATCCAAAACACTTAAAGAACTTAGACAATTTAACACCCAAAAAACAAATAAGCCAATTAAAAATGGGCAGAAGATATAAACAGACATTTCTCCAAAGAAGACATCCAGATGACTGACACATGAAAAGACGCTCAACAACACTCATCACCAAGAAAATACAAATCAAGATTACAATGAGATATCACCTCACACCTGTCAGAATGGCTAAAATCAAAAAACACAGGAGACAACAGATGTTGGCGAGGATGTAGACAAAGGAGAACCCTCTGCACTGTTGGTGGGAATGCAAACTGGTGCAGCCACGGTGGAAAACAGTACAGAATTTCCTCAAAAAGTTAAAAATAGAACTACCCTACCATCCAGTAATCACACTACTTGGGTATTTACCCAAAGAATACAAGAACACTAATTCAAAGGGATACAAGCACCCTGATGTTTATAGCAGCATTACTTATAATAGTCAAATTATGGAAGCAGCCCAAGTGTCCACTGATAGATTAGTAAAGAGGTGTAATGTGTGTGTGTATATATATAATGGAATATTATCCAGCCATAAAAAGGAATGAAATCTTGCCATTTGCAATGACATGGATGGAGCCAGAAAGTATAATGCTAAGTGAAATAAGTCAGTCAGAGAAAGACAAATACCGTATGTTTTACTCATGTGGAATTTAAGAAACAAATGAGCAAAGAAAAAAAAAGAGAGAGAGAGAGAGAGAGACAAAGCAGAAAGAGACTCTGAACTACAGAGAACAGACTGATGGTTACCAGATGGGAGGTGGGTGGGGGGATGGGTGAAAAAGGTGATGGAGATTGAAGAGCACACTTATCGTGATGAGCTCTGAATAATGTATAGAACTGCAGAATCACTCTATTGTACACCTGAAACTAACAGAACACTGTAAGGTAACTATACTGGAATTAAAATTAAAAACTTAATAAAAAAAAGAGGAGTTGGCGGAATTTTAAAATTTTATATGATCTACCTACCCATCTATCATCTAAAAATATTTAAATCACCAGTTCTCATGGTTATTACCCTAGTTTTAATTACGTAAGTACATGAAATTTCTTAAGGAAAACAAAGAAGCTAAGGAAGGAAAAGAAGGAGGAAGGTGGTAGGTAGGTTATTATTCATATAAATAGTCTCCCCTTGGATATTCCCATGAAACTCCAACCAAACCATCATTCTATCAATACCAGCTCATCTATTTACCTTTCCCATTCTTGGTTTGGAAATGAATATAAAGAGTCCAAAGTTGTCCATCCCCCCCAAATCTTCCTATGTCCAGATCTTAATCGGGGATACTGAAGTTATCATGTATAAGGTAAGTCTAGTTACTGAACTGTGTAAAGGCACATGCATGCAATATCCCCTGTCCAGCTAATCCCTGGGCATTTTCCACTTTGGGGCCCCAGGCAATGTGGCTGGCACTCAATAAAAGGGGGCTGGGGTTTGCTGGGCTCTGCCGCTCCTTAGTGCAGGAGTCCTCAAGGGCTTGATGACCTTTGCTCCCTACTCACTTCTGATTTACCCCAGTCCCCTGGGCTCCAGCTCCCCGTCCTGACGGCTCACAGTGCCAGCTCATGTATCCTGCAGTCCTGTACTCTATCTGCTTTGGGGGAAGAAATTCATCCATTTCCCACCCTTTGAACTCCCACTGTTGACTTTCAGCTCCTTCTGAGCCTGGTTACTAAGATCACCCTCACAGTCAAGTCTCTCCCGTGTTCATTACCACAAAAGGTAATTAAACCTGGCTCTAAAGCCACCAGGAAGAGCAGCATCAGCCTCCATCAGTCCCCAGCAGCTTCCCGATTCCTCCCCAAACACTTACCCTCCAGTACTCCCTAATTCCAATGGAGAAGCTCTCAGAAAAGATGGCAATCCTCTAACCATTCTTATCACCAGCCACAATCAAAACTGTGAGCGTGGGAATGTAAACAGAAGAAAGTGTTAAGTAGCTAGGGCTATATAATGATTCTGGTGAGTGGGACGAGAAAAACCCAACCTCTTGACTTAAATTAATGAGCAAAGACAATGAGGTTCAGAAACCTTGAGTTAAAAGCTAGGTCCCTGTAGGTGACACCAACCAAGAACTCCTAAGTCAAGCATCAACGAGATGGCTTTTAGCAGCGTAAGGATAACAGCCTCGGACCCAAGACAAACCTGTAAACTAGCTTCTCTGTGCACTGGAAACCTCCTCCTTTGCCTTTATGGCATATCCTGACTTCCCTCCCCCTGCTGCATTTAAGATCCTCATTTTGCATTCAAGTGGCCAAAATCTGTACCAGGAACCTTGCCACATTTGTACAATTCCCGTGCACTGAAACGATCCCTTCCTTCCTCCGTCACTCCTGATTCCCCAATATCAAGCAAAACTCCTATTCCTTCAAGCAGATCTCCTAGTTAGATCACTTGTTTCCAATATAAGGCCAACCCACCCCCATTCCAGAATAAATGAAGAAACTTTTAGCCCAAAACAATCTTTAATTAGCAAAGTTGGATAATTCCTTAAATGTCTTCATCTATCCATTCATTCACTCATTAGACAAATATTGAACTGAATCCCAGGCACTTGGGAAACACCAGTGAATAAAATACAGATCACTGCCCCATGGACCTCACACTTCTGCTCTCCAAGACTTCTCCATGACAAGCACGGATGTCCACAATAGGACTCAGCCTGTCTCCTCAATTGGAGTCTCGCTCCCTCCAACTCTCCACACGGCCACCAGGGCAAGCTTTCTAACACGTGCAGGACCCTGTCCTGCACCCCCACCGCCCAGAGTATTGAGTCGAAATGCACATGGCACAGGCCCCGCCTGGTGTGAACTCCACGTAGTGCAGTGGGGGAAAACAGTAGCTCAACAGGTTGGCTGTGAGAGTAGGAGAGGAGAGAAACATACACGTTAGTAAGCACGTGAAGCACCCAGATGCCATCTACGTGTTTCACAGCCACTCGCAAGTCTCTCCAGGCCCTGGCACCCATTTACAGGACTCAGGCGAGGCCCACCATGTCCCTTCAATGGCAAACCCACGCTTACAGAAACAAGTCGCAAGCTTTCATCATGAGGTCACCTTTCACCACCTGCCCCATCTCACACCTCCATCCCTCTCCATTCTGCCCACGCCAGGCTGCCTGCTGCTCTTTGGACAGGCCCTGCCCGTCTGGGTCTTGAATCTCACCGCAGTTCCCGTTGCCCAATCCTCAACCTGCTGACTTTCTACCCACCCTTCAAAGAGCAGCTCAAACCCTACCTCTCCCATGAAGATTTTCATGGCACCCAGGCAGCTGGGACTTGCACCTCTACTACGGCACTCTTATTTTCCCTGTATACCACACCTTGACACTTGAGATGGATACAGGCAAAGCTTTCTGGAGCCCCCACATTTGCACAAATCATTAAAGCATCAATATTCACCCTTAAAATGCATGTGCAGGGTAGGCAGATAACACGGAGGAGGGCGGCTATTTGTACTCACTCCCTCACTCCAGCTAACACCTTTCAGAGGCATGACTCACGTTCACGCCTTAACGAAATTACACCTGACAATAACCAAAGACATTCAACACTAAATCTGAACATGGTATGGTATAATTTATTAGACTATCAAATGATCTACTTTTACTAGATTACAATTCCTCGAGAAAAGGAGCTTTGACGTCTGCAATACAGTTACCTCTGTATCTGAGTGTCACACGTGAGAGAGATTTTGGAAAAAAAGAAATGAAATGTGGATGAGACGAATCTAGAGGATACTGGATTTGTTTCGCTGTTTTCTCAGAATATTAGTTAATGGCCCCACATCAACTGGAAGGCATTCTTGCAAGAAACAGCTCTAAGGGGGTGACGCTCATACATACGAGGGGCGACCAGGGTGGGGCCAGGAGGCTTTTTTAGGAGATCTCCCTGCCTAAGGGGCTTCTTTGGGGAGGGCAGAAAGGGAATCCTGGGGCCCTTCCACCTCACCCAACACGCTGGAGTAACTAAATGGCCCCCGATGTGAGAGGCAGGCAGACTGAACGGGCGAGCACACCACTGTGGGCTCCTTCCACACGTATCACCCCACCTGAACGGGTTCAGCCACAATGATGCTGTTAGAGCAAACCTCAGCGTACCCTAAACTGAAGATCGCCGCTCAGCGGTAACACAACCAAACACCCACGGAGGGCTGCTCTAACAGTGAACATAAGGCAGTGGGAATACATCTATTACTTGATCATCGAGAAAGAGTATTCATTTTAAGGGAACAATGACAAAGGTTTCTACTTGTCAGCAGGGAGCGTGTGCGTTTGAGTCAGTCATTCCAGCCCCCTCCTCCAGCCTTTGATTTGGACAAGCGGTAAGGGACCATGCACCGGTGGCCTCACCCACCCTAGCGTCTGGGTATCTGAAACACCTTCCATATAGAAATCATAAAATTCCCTTTGCTTGTGAAAGAAAAAAAAAAACTAGACACTAAACCAAAATTATTCATAAGTCGAAGACCAAACTCCTCATGCCATTCTCCCACTGCCCCCCGCCCTCCTGGAGAACATGCTGCTGACACTCTGGCTTCTGTCCTTTCAAAGAGTTTTCCACAGACAAGCATGTACTCTGTGGGAGGGCTGTTTCCATAAAAACGTCATCATTCCATACCCATTATGTGGTTGGTTGCTTTTCTTTTTTCTCAGCAGTATTTACAGATGCTTTCTCATCACTCAAAACAACCAAGCAAAAACCACCTGTGGTATCTAGTTGACTTACATTTCTTGTGGATTTTGTGTTCATCTTTACAAATTTACCTTCTGCTGACAATGTCTTTCTAAAGGACTACTATTTTTTCCCATTTATTCTCAGCTTACCTCTCCTAGTCTAAGCTCAATATAGCAAAAATTTCCACATGTTATAATTGCTTGCGTTTCAGAAACACATTTTTGGTTCTGACATCCTATGGACTCCTTCGAGGTAAAGTGCTTGCTTTGCGTAATCTTATCAACTTCAGTTCTTGCCCCACAAGTCAAGCCTACACAGCAATTTCCTGTTTGCATAACAAGTCCAGACCATTCCAGATCATTTAATCAAAAGAACGTTTCCCTTAAAGAGCAATTATCTATTTTCTATGGAATGCTAATAGGACCATGTATGCATGATGTGTATTGCAAAACACTTTCTCCTGCTGACATCCAACCCAACCTACTGATGTTTGAGGGAAAAAAATGTAGCTTAAAGAACTGGTCTCACAATTATCATAATTACCTTTCCACATATAAAACGTAATGTTTGCTGTTTTCAAATTCAAGGGCATGAAGTACTTGGTGCCAAATTAGATGGCTAGACTCCTCAGCCTATTCCCAAAGGTGCCTCTCCCCGCCATAAACTGTCCAGTGGCTTATTCTCATGTGCCTGGTGCCCCGTGGAGCCCTCAGAGTTGGGGTGACAGGGGAGGGAGAACCCCTGCTGCTGCTTCAGACACAAGTCCAGAAGGCGTGCTGGTCCATGGGTTTGTAATGAACACCTGATCCAAGGGACAGAGAGATGAATGGGGAAATCCTTTAATACTGAAACTATTAACATTTCGTGGTTTGTGGAAGTTTTTAGACAATTAGGAGAAGCTAATATTCACGCTTTCAACCACAGCACCTCTTTTCTCACAAATATCTTCCTGACATTGACTCCCCCTCTATATTCTTTCCCTGGCAATTATTCTCTTTGATTAAAATAGCATTGGAAAGAGACATGAAAAACATCAAAATGATCGTTTCTGAGGCACTTGGTATATGCAACCTTCAGAAAATTCAAAACCTATAAGTAGAATCAAAGCACTGTATGGGAATATTAAAAATTATAGAGCAATTTAAAGTATTCCGAACTCACCAGACTCACATTACATGAAGAATGAGGGTCAATAAAATACAGAGAATCTACGTGTTCGTCGGAACACAGTGTGACTCTCCACAGTCCCAGCCCACTGAGCGGGAAAGCCTACTGGCCTTCAGATGACACGCGGGGAGAGTGAAATCTGAATCCGTAGGTGTCTGAGCAACGCTCCTGGTCTCTTGGGTGCTCAGGCAAGAGAGAGGTTTTGTTCCAGACCTAACTCCGGGACAGCACGCCAACTCCCAGAATCCCCTCAGCCGCAGCATTCACACCTCATCCACACCCTTGTTGCCCTCTCTTTTAGGGCAAGGACACAACTATTATCTTGTTTATCACTAAAGCTGTACCATATTTTATACGCTACTGCAGCTTTAATCCTCAAAACCCTGGCAGCAGGCCAATCTTCTTTACTCCTTAATAGGGGCATGAATGTATGGGGACTGGACTTACTCTTATTTTTGCTGACAATAACAAACAAGAGGAAAACTGCTTAGAAAATGATAGTTATAAAATTCCACTTTTTGTGAACTAGACTAATATCTGTTAAGCACCTACTGTGCACCACGGACTGCACTATCGACCAAGTGGGAAGAGAAGCAAGGTTGGCTTACTGCTTCAGTAACCAGAGAACAGACAAATGCTAAATTGTAACCGAACCAGGTAAAGCACCTCTGGCGTTATACTCACCAATAAATGTAAGTGGGGACGACCTGTCTCAAGAACACACCTCAGAGCCTCCAGCGGAGGCCCTGCACCGCCTCACGTGTTCTGCCGATGTGAGCTAGCGGCCAGCAGAAACCTGTGCGTGCATTCTCAAAACCATGGTCGCTCACGGAAAGCAAAGCAGCCGCACGTGTGTGTGTGTGTGTGTGTGTGTGTGTGTGTGTGCGTGCGCGCGTGTGGGCGTACACCACCCACATGTGATCCTTCCATTCCCCCTGGCTTTATCAGCTACTCAGTCTCTCAGCACAGATCCACCAGGGGTGACACGTGCTCACTGAAACTCCCAACTCCATCCCCATGCAGCAAAGCAGGCCTGGGACTGACCTGCTGCACGTCTTGCTGGAACACACACAGCTGCAGCCGCTGGTGGAGCCGGACCTTGCGGTGCTGCCAGATGTTTTCCAGCTGCCGCTGGTGGTGCAGCACCTCGTGGATGACATCCAGGACATGGTGCACAGCCTTGGAGTAGTTGGCGGAGGCCGTCAGGGAATCGGAGCTGCCGGGAGTCAGAGGCCGCTGGAGCTTGTCAAGGAGCGACTTCCCATCCTGGCTCACCTTCCGACAAAACAGACGGGCGATTAGCCACGGTTCGCGGCTTGACCCAGGCCGTGATCCCTGTGCTCGGAGGGGTGCGTGTGCATGCGTGTGTACACACTCACACCCCACACACATACACACTCTCACACAAATATGAACAGTTTTACTCAAAGGCATATTTTATAAAGAACAAAATTTAAAACAAACCCCTCAGTTCTCCAGCGATGCCACAGGACCAAATGTGGTAAAACACTGAGTTAAAAAAAAGGAATGTTCATTCTCATACAGGATAGTAGGTGCCATTCTTAATGAATAAACATAGTATCTCGCTATATCTGGCATATGACAGTTGATATAATTAAAATTTAGATGTAATAATTTTCCCTTAAGATATTGTTAGAATTAAACAATCACAGTGGAGCAAAATTTTAACACTGAATCTCAAAACCTCAGTTCAAAAAATACTATCTAACCTTTGGTAAAGAATACATACTTAAACTTTCTGATTTAGTTGGATAGCAATTTTACTTCACAGGATAAAAATTTTAAAGTGCCATTTTACTTGATTCACAAACTTAAAGAAATTTTAATTGAAATGCCATCATTTTTTAAAAGAGATTTCAATATTATTTCTATCTTATGGCACCTAACTACCAAATTACAATGAAATGAAAGCACTCGGACTAGCCAACAAAATAAGCAAAGGTAAAAGTGGAATATGGAAAGAAAAGCACTATGTATTTTTCATATTTAAGTGATTCTTGAGATTTATAAAGGACTATGCCAGATGTGGTAGAAAAAAATATGGCATCAGACAATACAAAAGACACATGGCCCATAACATAGCAAGGCTGTGATTCAGGGGGCTTCTCGAGTCAGCCCCACCACCATGATCCCTGTGCTCAGACACTTCTGAGTCTGAAAACCTCACTGGGTTTCTACAGAAAGGAAGAGCAAATGGGAGCCTTGTGAACAGACACAAGCAGGGTTCAGAGGCAAACCCACAGAAGAGGGAGGAGGATGAGAGCTGGACAGACCAACACGGGAAGCCCATAGCAACCAGAAGGCCATGGAATTTCCTTCCAGGGTCTTACAACTTTCAGTCATGTTGGAATGGAACATGTTTGATTTCCCAGACCTGATTCTGAGACCTCTGTGGGAAGTGCTGACTAGTCCTCATGAAGGCTGATTGTCAGCCTTCATAGATTAAGACAGATTGAACATGTCAAGAAAGCAAAATGTCAGAAACAGCCAAGGTGACATAACCAAAGAAAACAGGTGAAAAAGAAACCAACTAAACGATGTAGTATCAGGCCTGTATAAAAACAAAAATAGTGAGAATTTAAGTCTTCTAAAACAGATACTTGCTCCCAGGAGTTGCTGAATTTTCGATACAATGGGCATTTTTGATACAATGACTTTGGAGAGTGAAGCACCCATGACACATTTGGGAAGGGACTCATTGTGAAGGATCCAGAGAAGCAGGATATTTCCTCAAAATGAAGACCTGTCCTGCTCAATTATCTGAGCTAGGCTCTATTTAACATAGACACATGAAGGTTCTTCCTCCTCCTCACCTTTTTTTTTTTCCTACTTTAACATACACTGATTTTTCCAGGAATGCAATTACCATGTTAATCAAAGTAAAGTAGTGCCTGGTTTTCTTTGGAACTTTGTAAGAGTGGCTTACCATCTCAAAGTAGCAGCATGATAATACCATTCTCTGTATTGGAGTCACCAATATAACACACATCTGACCTGCATTTGCTATATTCGTAACAATTTTTTATCTATGGCCAACATTGATAAAAAATCTGAATATCTAATTTTTTCTTATATTGTGCGTGTCCTTAGGCATTTATAGGAACACATTTTATTAT
This sequence comes from Ursus arctos, assembly GCF_023065955.2. NCBI lineage: Eukaryota > Metazoa > Chordata > Mammalia > Carnivora > Ursidae > Ursus > Ursus arctos. The sequence continues at coordinate 11,386,423 of NW_026622819.1, read as the reverse complement.
AAATCACTTTTGTCTCTAATTTACATTGTAACATGTATGTGATTTACCTATATATATACATATAAATTTTATGTGACGACAGATTACTCATACATTTTATTCTAGTAGGCATCAGAAAATGTTTTGTTGAGAGATAAGGAGAAGATGGTGGAGGAGTAGGGGACCCTTTTTCAGCCGGTCCCCTGAGTCGAGCTGGATAGGTACCAGACCAGCCTAAATAACCACGGAATCAGCCTGAGACGTAGGAAGATACATCTGGATCTCTACAAATGAACATCTCCAGCACTGAGTATTGAGATAAATAAATAAATAAAATCTTTAAAGAAGAAGCCCACATCCCTAAGATCCCTATAAAACAAGGGGCACGGCCTGGGACCCAGTCAATAATTTGGGCTCTGGACAACCCCGCAACCTCTCCTCATCAGAATGACAAGTAGGAGAAGCCCCCCACCAGCAAAGAAAAGACAGTGAGTCTGTGGCCTCTGCCACAGAAATAATGGATATGGATGTAACCAAATTATCAGAAATGGACTTCAGAGTAACAATGCTCAAAATGATGAGTCGAATTGAAAAAAGTATTAACGAAAAGGTTACTGAGAATACAGAATCCCTAAGGACAGAAATGAGAGCGAATCTGACAGATATTAAAAATTCTATGAGCCAAATGCAGGCAAAACTAGAGGCTCTGACGGCCAGGGTCACCGAAGCAGAGGAACGTATTAGTGAATTGGAGGATGGGTTACTAGAGGAAAAAATGAAAATAGAAGCTGGTCTTAAAAAAATCCACGCCCACGAATGTAGGTTACGGGAGATTACTGACTCAATGAAACGATCCAATGTCAGAATCATCGGCATCCCCGAGGGGTGGAGAAAAACAGAGGTCTAGAAGAGATATTTGAACAAACTGTAGCTGAAAACTTCCCTAATCTAGTGAGGGAAACAAACATTCGTGTCCAAGAGGCAGAGAGGACCCCCTCCCAAGCTCAACTACGACAAACCTACGCCACGTCACGTCATGGTGCATATTCGCAAATATTAGATCCAAGGATACAGTATTGAAAGCGTCCAGGGCAAAGAAATTTCTCATGTACCAAGGCAAAGGCATCAGAATTACGTCAGACCTGTCTACACAGACCTGGAATGAGAGAAAGGGTTGGGGGAGCATATTTAAAGCTCTTTCAGAGAAGAACATGCAGCCAAGGATCCTCTATCCAGCAAGGCTGTCATTCAGAATTGATGGAGAAATAAAGACATTTCAGAATCGCCAGTCATTAACCAACTTCGTAACCACGAAACCAGCCCTACAGGAGATATTAAGGGGGGTTCTATAAAGGTAAAAAGGCCCCAAGAGTGATACAGAACAGAAAGTCACAGCCAATACAAACAAAGACTTTACTGGCAACATGGCATCATTAAAATCATATCTCTCAGTACTCAGTCTTAATGTGAATGGCTTAAACGCTCCCATAAAACACCACAGGGTTGCAGACTGGATAAAAAGAAATGACCCATCCATTTGCTGTCTACAAGAGACTCATTTCGAACCCAAAGATGCATTCAGACTGAGAGTAAGGGGATGGAGTACCATCTTTCACGCAAATGGACCTCAAAAGAAAGCTGGGGTAGCAATTCTCATATCAGATAAATTGGATTTTAAACTATAGACTATAGTTAGAGAAGCAGAAGGGCACTATGTTATTCTTAAAGGAAGTATTCAACAAGTGGATATGACAATTATAAATATATATGCCCCCAACAGGGGAGCAGCAAGATACACAAGCCAACTCTTAACCAGAATAAAGAGACATATACGTAAAAATACATAAATAGTAGGGGACCTCAAAACTCCACTATCAGAAATAGACAGAACACCCTGGCAAAAACTAAGCAAAGAATCAAAGGCTTTGAATGCCATACTCAACGAGTTGGACCTCATAGATATATATAGAACACTACACCCCAGAACCAAAGAATACTCATTCTATTCTAATGCCCATGGAACATTCTCAAGAATAGACCATGTTCTGGGACACAAAACAGGTCTCAGCCAGTACCAAAAGGTTGAAATTATCCCCTACATAATCTCAGACCACAACACTCTGAAATTGGAACTCAACCACAAGGAAAAATTTGGAAGAAACTCAAACACTTGGAGACTAAGAACCATCCTGCTCAGGAATGACTCGATAAACCAGGAAATCAAAAATCAAATTAAACAATTTATGGAGACCAATGAGAATGAAAATACAACAGTCCAAAACCTATGGGATACTGCAAAGGCAGTCCTAAGGGGGAAATACATAGCCATCCAAGCCTCACTCAAAAGAATAGAAAAATCTAAAATGCAGTTTTTATATTCTCACCTCAAGAAGCTGGAAGAGCAACAGAGGGACAGGCCTAACCCATGCACGAGGAAGCAGTTGACCAAAATTAGAGCTGAAATCAATCAAGCAGAAACCAGAAGTACAGTAGAGCAGATCAACAGGACTAGAAGCTGGTTCTTTGAGAGAATCAATAAAATTGACAGACCACTGGCAAGACTTATCCAAAAGAAAAGAGAAAGTACCCAGATTATTAAAATTATGAATGAAAAAGGAGAGGTCACCATGAACACCATTGAAATTGGAAGGATTATTAGAAATTTTTATCAACAGCTATATGCCAATAAACTAAGCAATCTGGAAGAGATGGAATCCTTCCTGGAAACTTATAAACTACCAAGATAGAAACAGGAAGAAATTGATTTCTTAAACAGGCCAATTAATTATGAAGAAATTGAGTCAGTGATAAACAACCTTCCAAATAACAAAACTCCAGGCCCGGATGGTTTTCCTGGGGAATTCTATTAAACATTCAAAGAAATAATAATACCTATTCTCCTAAAGCTATTTCAAAAAATAGAAACAGAAGGAAAGCTACCAAACTCATTCTATGAGGCCAATATTACCTTGATCCCCAAACCAGGCAAAGACCCCCTCAAAAAGGAGAATTACAGACCGATTTCCCTAATGAATATGGACGCCAAAATCCTCAACAAGATACTTGCTAATAGAATCCAACAGTACATTAAAAGGATTATCCATCACGATCAAGTGGGATTCATACCTGGGATGCAAGCGTGGTTCAATATTCGCAAATCAATCAGCGTGATACATCATATCAACAAGAAAAGACTCAGGAACCATATGATCCTCTCGATTGATGCCGAAAAAGCATTTGACAAAATACAGCATCCTTTCCTGATTAAAACCCTTCAGAGTGTAGGAATAGAGGGTACATTTCTCAATCTCATAAAAGCCATCTATGAAAAGCCTACTGCAAATATTATTCTCAATGGGGAAAAGCTGGAAGCCTTTCCCTTAAGATCAGGAACTCGACAAGGATGCCCACTCTCGCCACTATTATTCAACATAGTACTAGAAGTCCTTGCAACAATCAGACGACAAAAAGGGATCAAAGGTATTCAAATCGGCAAAGAAGAAGTCAAAATGTCTCTCTTCGCAGATGACATGATACTCTATATGGAAAACCCAAAAGAAGCCACTCCCAAATTATTAGAAGTTATAGAGCAATTCAGTAACGTGGCGGGATACAAAATCAATGCTCAGAAATCAGTTGCATTTCTATACACAAATAACGAGACCGAAGAAAGAGAAATTAGGGAATCCATCCCATTTACAATAGCACCAAAAACCATATGTTACCTTGGAATTAACTTAACCAGAGACGTAAAGGACCTATATTCTAGAAACTATAAATCACTCTTGAAAGACATTGAGGAAGACATAAAAAGATGGAAAGATATTCCATGCTCATGGATTGGAAGAATTAACATAGTTAAAATGTCCATGCTACCCAGAGCAATCTAGACTTTCAATGCTATCCCGATCAAAATACCAAGGACATTTTTCAAAGAACTAGAACAAATAGTCCTTAAATTTGTATGGAACCAGAAAAGGCCCCGAATCTCCAAGGAACTGTTGAAAAGGAAAAACAAAGCTGGGGGCATCACAATGCCAGATTTCGAGCTGTACTACAAAGCTGTGATCACAAAGACAGCATGGTACTGGCACAAAAACAGACACATAGACCAATGGAACAGAATAGAGAGCCCAGAAATGGACCCTCGGCTCTTTGGGCAACTAATATTTGATAAAGCAGGAAAAAACATCCGGTGGGAAAAAGACAGTCTCTTCAATAAATGGTGCTGGGAAAATTGGACAGCTACATGCAAAAGAATGAAACTTGACCACTATCTCACACCATACACAAAAATAAACTCCAAATGGATGAAAGACCTCGATGTGAGACAGGAATCCATCAAAATTCTAGAGGAGAACATAGGCAGCAACCTCTACGACATCGGCCAAAGCAACCTTTTTCATGATACATCCCCAAAGGCAGGAGAAACAAAAGATAAAATGAATTTATGGGACTTCATCAAGATTAAAAGTTTCTGCACAGCCAAGGAAACAGTCAGAAAAACTAAGAGGCAGCCCACGGAATGGGAGAATATATTTGCAAATGACACTACAGATAAAGGACTGGTATCCAAGATCTACAAAGAACTTCTCAAACTCAATACACGAGAAACAAATAAACAAAAAAATGGGCAGAAGATATGAACAGACACTTTTCCAATGAAGACATACAAATGGCTAACAGACACATGAAAAAATGTTCAAAATCATTAGCCATCAAGGAAATTCAAATCAAAACCACACTGAGATACCACTTTACGCCAGTTAGAATGGCAAAAATAGACAAGGCAAGAGACAACAATTGTTGGAGAGGATGTGGAGAAAGGGGAACCCTCTTACATTGTTGGTGGGAATGCAAGTTGGTACAGCCACTCTGGAAAACAGTGTGGAGGTCCCTTAAAAAGTTAAAAATTGAGCTACCCTATGATCCAGCCATTGCACTACTGGGTGTTTACCCCCAAGATACAGACGTAGTAAAGAGAAGGGCCATATGCACCCCAATGTTCATAGCAGCAATGTCCACAATAGCTAAATCGTGGAAGGAGCCAAGATGCCCTTCAACAGATGACTGGATTAAGAAGTTTTGGTCCATATATACAATGGAATATTACTCAGGTATCAGAAAGAACGAGTTCTCAACATTTGCTGCAACATGGACGGCACTGGAGGAGATAATGCTAAGTGAAATAAGTCAAGCAGAGAAAGACAACTATCATATGATTTCTCTCATCTACGGAACATAAGAACTAGGAAGATCGGTAGGAGAAGAAAGGGATAAAGAAAGGGGGGGTAATCAGAAGGGAGAATGAAACATGAGAGACTATGGACTATGAGAAAAAAACTGAGGGCCTCAGAGGGGAGGGGGGTGGGGGAATGGGATAGTCCGGTGATGGGTAGTAAGGAGGGCACGTATTGCATGGTGCACTGGGTGTTATACGCAACTAATGAATCATCGAGCTTTACATCGGAAACCGGGGATGTACTCTATGGTGACTAACATAATATAATAAAAAAATCATTAAAAAAAAAAAAAAGAAAAGAAAATGTTTTGTTAATCACTGGGGGTGTAGCTTCTCTTAGGACTAAAAATCAGTGCCCCAAGTCACACATTTCACATTCTATAGAGCCTAGCAAAGCTTCCTCTAAGTAGTTCCTCAAAGTTTTATTCCTTATAAAAAACATAAGTGAAGAAACGTACAGAGCATATGATCAGGTGAATATGTTTTAGAAGGATATGGATCAGAAGTATGGGAGAAATGGATAGTTAACTCCTCTAAGTCCACTGGCCCCTCCTTGACAGCCAAACCCTGATAGTCAGGGATGGCAATTCCCCAGCTATAAAACTGCATTTCCCAACCTCACTTACAAAATAAGAGTAGCCAATATACAGAAGTAAAAAATATTGAGGGGGCTTCCAGGAAAGACATTTAGGAGGTGCTCACCCCGCCCTTGTCTCTTCCCCTCCCTGCTGCCAAGAACTTGGTGGAGATGGCTGGAGCTTTGGCAGCTAATAATAACCTTGAGGCAGCCTTAGGGATGGCAGCCTACCTGCTAAACAGACAAAAGACAAAAGGATCCAGAGATCTCTTACTAACAGAGCTACTGTACCAGTCCTGAAATGCCAGCCTTGGGACTTCTACAGTGGCAGAAAGCAAACTTCTTATCTTAAGCCATTGTTTTATACCATATACTAGAAATACAAAATTCTCTAGGCCTCACCAGGGGTTCACAGGCATTCGTGTGACACCACTAATATTCTACTACTATGAATAAATAAATAATATGAGCAAGAATATTCCAATGAATCTGTCTTCCCTCAGGGGTCTCTGCAATATTTAGCAGAGCTCCGGAGCAGATATCATTATTGGGTTTAGAAGAACACGCTGGCTCATGACAGATGGCTGGTGGGAAATGGCTGAGTTCTTACACAGAACGTGAACACACAGATACCTCAACATAAGACAACTTATTAAGTAGAACCCTGCCTTCTGGGAATTCCTAAGCAGGGACTGAAGTGTCCGTGTCACCCCGCTGGTGCGGTCTGTGGCAGACACCGTGGCGGCCGAAGTGGCAGACAGATTCCAGGCAAGAGAACATCTCTCACGCCCACTGAGACCAGACATAGCGCACGACTCTAGCACACGCTCATGCACAGCATTTCTCCACCAGACCTTTCAGAAACAATTCTAATTCTGTGCTTTTTTTTTTCATTTCTGTTTAAAGATTTTATTTATTTGAGAGAGAGCATGAGCATGTGAGACGGAACATGAGCAGTGGGGGCAGCACAGGGAAAGGGAGAAACAGGATCCCTGCTGAGCAGGGAGCCCAAGATGGTTCTCAATGTGGGGCTCAATCCCAGGACGCCGAGATCACGACCTGAGGCAAAGGCAGACACTTATCTGGCTGAGCCACTCAGGCCTCCCCTCAGTGCAGCTTTTATGGATACTCGATTGAAAAGAAGCTATTCAAGCACATAAAGGATATCATTTCTGTTTCAGTGACTTCCAGCAAAATGCTGTCTTCATTAGTAGAGCAGTATTATGTAAGGAAACAATATGCTACAAATTTATGAAGGCTACTGTTCTACCGCATAGAAATAAAGATTCTCTGGTACTGAATCACCAGAAAAGAAATAATGAAAGACACTGAAAAGTATACAGCAGCCTAAATACTAGTATATAGTTTAAGTACTGAAACAAATAGCCTACGTTTACAGTATGTGAGGTAGTTCTAAATTTCTTAACCATAGAACCAGGTGAATTAATTTATTGAAGTTATATGTTTTGTCTAAAAATATTTTTCTAGCTTTCAGGCAGTCAAACCCTGTCTCTCACAAAGGGACAATAGCTGCAAAAAAGAACATCAACCTTTACTATCTAAAAGCAGGAATTTCGTAATTTTTGAAAGAATCAAACTTTTTTTTTCTTTTTTTTCTTTTTCTTTTCAGGTTCTGCCCTCTGTTTTTCTTGGAATACAGAGCTTGAGGACTTCACACATAGTGCAAATTACATTTTACAAAGACTAATGTTCTATAAATGCATGACTAATATGTTCTAATAACTAAATCAGGACAAATGAAAATTCTTAACTGTTAAAAATCTAAAATAACGGTCTGGTTCTTGAATATTTACTTTTTTTTTAAGATTGTATTTATTTGAGAGCGAGGGAAAGAAAGCGAGCATGCAGGGGGACAGGCAGAGCAAGAGGGAGAAGCAGGCTCCCCGCTGAGCAGGGAGCCCAACACAGGGCTCGATCCCAGGACCCTGAGATCATGACCTGAGCCAAAGGCAGACGCTTAACCGAATGAGCCACCCAGCTGTCCCTTGAATATTTACTTTTAATCAAACTCCACGTAAGATTTGTAAGATTGGTAAGATCTGGATTCCTGGTGTGTTCCACCACACCTCACGGAGATTTGCCTATTCTTATTTCTGGTACTTGGTGCTCTACATTTCCCATAAATCAGATTAGAGTTAAGAGACTCCACCAGGAATCTTCCTCACGTGCACAAAGTAAGAAGGTTGCTCTGATCAAAGGAAAGGGATAGTACCTGGAGATTTTTGCTACAGTTTCAGAAACCATCAGCCACCACCCAAAGATCACATATGAGCTACAATATGTCCATTAGATCTAAATGTGCTGGTGTATATCTAAAAATGATAGGACATGTTATTCCCCAGATATAACCCAAATAAGCAAAATACACAAAATATATAAAGGCATGATCAGAAATGACTACACTTAGCATGCAGGGTCCTTCTTCAAAACTTTCATGAAACAAGTTGCACCACTTGCAGCAACTCAAACCAACACAATTTGTTTTGACTTTTTTTGCAGGGCTTAGGGCTTGCCACGGCCTGCAGAGCACACAACTCCACGCTAAGCCTGGGAATGGCTTCATGGCCACCACTATCCTTTCCGACTCATGCTGAAATGATTCTGAAATCAAAGTTCTAATAAAGCAGGAAAGAGTGACGATGGGTCCGCATGTCCCGTAGCTGTGGTCGATGGTCCTCGGCCAAACAGGAACACTTCCTCCCTGGATCAGGAGATTAAACCTATCGTAAGACGCCTACGCTAAGAAGCTTCTACCAATCACAGAGGCCAATGACCCTTCTGAAATGTCCATACTGGTAGTGGCATTTTCCCACGCATCAGGGAGGCCTCCTGAGAAAGAACAGGCAACATTCTTGCCTTCAGATTTTTTGGCTCCCCTCTGATGATGGTTCTTGCTCCCGGCCAAGTTCTTAGGATGGTCCTCTAATGGCAGTTTTCTAGATCTTTCAGCTATTAGGTTTCTTACTCAAAACCAGATCAATCTAGCCATGTTTGACTCTCATACTTCCACATGGGATTATCAGAAAGGAAAAACCAAGATACGATGAAAACTGGAAACTGCTGGAGCAGCCCAATTGGTTAAGTCAGGTCTGTGCGGAGAACATGGCTGTTCCGTAGATTGCACTTGGGCCTGCCATTTTTTACTCCTTCATACTTCAAGCCCTTGCAAGACTTCAAGATTAGGGATATGCAGAGACTGCCGTGTGGTCTGTCACCTCTGACGCTGCGCCAAACACTGACTCCACCACCCTGCTAGCAACAGCGATGCTGCAATACTTAATGAGGCTTTGAACAACCGCTATTAGAAGAAGTTCCTCTATAGCAAGGTCGCCGAGCTTCCACATACACCAAAGACGTATGCTTTTATTAAGTTGACTATCAAGGTGACTCATTTTGCTGTCTGTTTTTCTCACATGCTGTTAACACTAATCATGCCATCACCCACGTATATAGTGCCTTACAAAAGGAGGCCGACCGGCTTCCCAGGCAGCAAACCAGTCACTTCCATGAGGCCCTACTGAAGTGTGCAATATGTCAGCACATTTGCTAAACTGAGAAACTAAAACAAATGAAACCCTGACATCACAGCAAATAAGAGCAGCCAAAGCCGACCTGCCGTCTCTCTTCCTCCTGCTCCACTCACAGCCGCAGTGGTCAGCAGGTGCACACTCACTGCACAATTCAAACATTCAGTGCTTAGGTTTGCATGACCACACAAGCGTGCTGAGACAAAAGTCATCTGTACAAATTTAGTTCTGGGGGAAAGTAGTCAATGAGTTTGCTTGCTTAAAAATAAAATGTTAAAAATGAGTACTCTCCATGCTGTTTCTAAAAGTACAGCTTACCCCACCCGTGTGTGTTGCTTCCCTGTCCTGTGATCAACTACACCAGACGACGTTAGCCCCAAAGCTGGCGAGCAGAAGCAAGCGCACGTTTACGAGGCACATGTGTGCTCCTGCTGCTAAATCACACACAGAAACACCACGGGACGGGGCTCATTAAAACACTGAAAAGCAGGTGTTTGTGTTTTGGGGGGGAAAAAACGCTGGGAAGATTTCCCACAGCAAACCGGTGTCATCAGAGACTAGAAACTGCAGACGCTGTTTAAAGAAAAAAGGGAGAAGGGAAAGTGAGAGGAAAAGAGAAAGGACGAGCAAAGGCCCGCTCTCACATGTCCCTGCTCCTCAAGGACCCCGCGCCCCGGCGGGGGCTGGCTCACCGTTAGCCCTGGGGGGAGCGCCTCCTGCGTGGATCGCGACCCCTGACACAGGGTAAGGACCAGCTGCCGGCGTGCGGTCGCGCAAGCCTCCGCCGGGCAGGCGCCGGATCCGCCAGGACAGCCATTAAACACGGACGGAGACTCTCCACGTCCCGGGCGGCGACGAGGAGCTGCTTTAAAGCAGCACCTGCCGCTAGAAAACCACTGATTCGGGGGAGGAAAAACCACCTGAAGATCAAGAGCGGCTCTTCCCTTCCCATCTTCCCTCCGCTCCCCTCCTGGCACGGAGGCAATGGTGCCCAGGTCCGAGGCAGGGAGGGTGGCGGCGCCAACGCAGGCGTCCCTGCAGGCTTTCTGAGGATCCCGGGGGCTGGGGGAGAGACGCCCACAGAGAAGCCGGACGAAGCGGTGAGGAGACGGGCGGACGGAGAAAATACTCTCACTGAGCCAACAGCTAATAGAGCTGAGGGTAAAGGGAGCCAGGCTTCCCGTGGTCCCAGAAGGAATTTATAAGCACAGAAAGGGAAAGGCTGGAAAGAGCCCTGACGCACTGGGTTAGGAACGGAAGCGCCGGTACGGACACGTGGATCTTTCCCACTGACAGACGCTGCGAGACACAGCAGCAGTCCCAGGTGGAGAGCACACGGCTGCACACGTACACGGCCGCGTACAAAGGTGTCCTGACTGTCTGCCCCCAGCGCCTGGAAGCCCTGACGCCCCACAAGCAAACGAGCGCTCCAGAGCGCCCCATCTTTGTCTCTAAATCCCACACAATGCAATGACTGCAAGTCCTCCTGGGCGAGACGGTGGATCCCAAAGATGAGGCAGGGAAAGCACACGAGCCTGGGAACATTTTACCAGAAAGTAAGGACATGCCCAAATAATGATAAGGACGTTAAAAAAACCAAAAGCCAACCAAAAAACCACACACAAAAAGGGAGTCCCGCTGCCTAAATGTGGACAGTTTAAGCACCAAAATAGAGTATCAGACTACAACCATTGAATATACCATAAATTCATACTGAAACAATGAATAAGTAGGAAATAAAATAAAGTTCTTCCTCACAGTAGTAGACCCCCTAATAAGTAGAGAAGGAATACTGGCCGCCAGACAGCCATCCCAGTGGTAGCTGAGAAGGGCAAGAAGCACCAGGGGTGCCAAGGCCATGGGAAGTCTGATGAGAAACACTTATCAGTGTATCTCCCACAACATGCTCCTCAAAACCCAATTTTTTTAATGATGACTTTTCACAAATCTTTTTAATGATGATTTTGCACTGGAGAAACCTTGCGGACACCAACCTCACCAAGGGGTCAAGGTTAACATCACCAGCGATGGGAGGGGTCAGCATCCTATGACCCTGCTGTGACACTCGGCTTTCATCTGCACAGGAGGAAAACTGGATGGATGGGCTGGAGGTTGAGGGTCACCCTAGAGAACGAAGGAACCTGATTCTCTGACACTGTCACAAAGACTAAAGAATGTTCCACCATGAAGGAAACCGACGACATGTGTCCACTAAGTGTAATGCATGCTGCTGGACAGCGCCCTGGACCAGGCGTAGTGAGAACCGTGGGAAACACCAACGGGTCTGGGGGAGGGATGGGTGTGTTGCAGCACAGCTGACCTGCTGACAGCAGAGAGCGGTGCGGGGAGGGGGCGACAGAGCGAATGCAGAAAAATGTGAAAAACTGGGAAATCTGGGTAAGGGAATGTGGGAGCTCTCTGTTCTATTCTAATACTTTTCTATAGCCTGAAACTATTTCAAACTTAAAAAGGGGGGGGGGAGTTTGTTCTGTTTTACTGAAAGACTTTTCTGTTCATTTTCACTGTGAAGTTACTGCTTCCTTGAATTTATAGCTCTGTGGCAAACATGTTTTTAGGCTAAAAATTGTGGTTTAATCCTTCAGCCTGAAAAGCAGTTTACTTGCCATCAAATTATTTAAAACTTTTACTTTTTAAATTATATTATGTCACCATACAGTAAGTACATCCTTAGTTTTTGATGCAAGGTTCCATGATTCATTGCATATAACACCCAGTGCACCATGCAATACATGTCCTTAATACCCATCACCGGCCTATCCCAATCTCCCACCCCCTCCCCTCTGAAGCCCTCAGTTTGTTTCCCAGAGTCCATAGTCTCTCGTGGTTCATTCCCCCTTCTGTTTATCCCCCCTTCATTCTTCTCTTCCTTCTCCTACTGATCTCCCTGCTATTTCTTATGTTCCATAAATGAGTGAAACCATATGATAACTGTCTTTCTCTGCTTGACTTATTTCACTTAGCATTATCTCCTCCAGTCCCGTCCATGTTGCTGCAAATGTTGGGTATTCATTCTTTCTGATGGCTGAGTAATATTCCATTGTATATATGGACCACATCTTCTTAATCCAGTCATCTATTGAAGGGCATCTCGGCTCCTTCCACAATTTAGCTATTGTGGACAATGCTGCTATGAACATTGGGGTGCATATGGCCCTTCTCTTCACTACATCTGTATCTTTGGGGTAAATACCCAGTACTGCAATTGCTGGGTCATAGGGTAGCTCAATTTTTAACTTTTTGAGTGACCTCCACACTGTTTTCCAAAGTGGCTGTACCAACTTGCATTCCCACCAACAATGTAAGAGGGTTCCCCTTTCTCCACATCCTCTCCAACATTTGTTGTTTCTTGCCTTGTCCATTTTTGCCATTCTAACTGGTTTTGATTTGAATTTCCCTGATGGCTAATGATTTTTTCATGTGTCTGTTAGCCATTTGTATGTCTTCATTGGAAAAGTGTCTGTTCATATCTTCTGCCCATTTTTTGATTTGATTATTTGTTTCTTGTGTATTAGTTTGAGAAGTTCTTTATAGATCTTGGATACCAGCCTTTTATCTGTAGTGTTATTTGCAAATATCTTCTCCCATTCTGTGGGCTGCCTCTTTGTTCTGATGACTGTTTCCTTTGCTGTGCAGAAATTTTATATCTTGATGAAGTCCCATAAGTTCATTTTTTCTTTTGTTTCTCTTGCCTTTGGAGATGTGTCATGAAAGAAGTTGCTGTGGCTGATGTCAAAGAGGTTGCAGCCTATGTTCTCCTCTAGGATTTTGATGGATCTCACATCAAGGTCTTTCATCCATTTGGAGTTTATCTTTGTGTATGGTGTGAGAGAGTGGTCAAGTTTCATTCTTTTGCATATAGCTGTCCAATTTTCCCAGCACCATTTATTGAAGAGACTGTCTTTTTTCCACTGGATGTTTTTTCCTGCTTTGTCAAAGATTAGTTGACCATAGAGCCAAGGGTCCATTTCTGGAGTCTCTATTCTGTTCCACTGATTTATGTGTCTGTTTTTGTGCCAGTACCATGCTGTCTTGGTGATCAAAGCTTTGTAGTATAGCTTGAAATCAGGCAACGTGATGTCCCCAGCTTTGTTTTTCCTTTTCAATAATTCCTCGGCTATTCGGGGCCTTTTCTGGTTCCACACAAATTTAAGGGCTGTTTGTTCCAGCTCTTTGAAAAATGTCATTGGTACTTCGGTACCAATATAAAAGCTAATGAAACAGCACTGTAAATAAATGTAAGTTCCCAAGTCAAGATGCCCCATTCCTATAGAAGGTAGTGGTGACGGAATTATGTACTTTGCTACAAGTGCAAGGGCAACAGGCAGACTGAACTGGCCAGCGTAGCCAGAGGATGACACTGGTCAGGTCAGGCTGACTCTGACGTAAGTCGTGTTAGCAACGACTGTAGCTTGGCTGCTGCCGAGCACCTTATGAGCGAGCTGTTCAACCCCACAGGGGTCTGGAACCTACCACAGGAATCTAAACGCAGTTACCGAGAAAACCATTAGTAAGTAGATGAGTGAAGGCCCAGTTACACAGTGGACAACAGTCACTCACTTTATTACAGGTCAAAATCAGACAATACCTAGAGATGGTACACTAGGGAGAAAGAAATTAATGTTTTTTTCGGAACTCACAATAATCCTCAAGAACTAATGGGACGAAAAATTACAGATCTGTTCAACTTTCACTTCTACTGTTAAAAAAGCTATCACTAGACACCTGGGTGGCTCAGTTGGTTGAGCATCCAACTCTTGATTTCAGCTCAGGTCACAATCTCAGGGTCGTGAGATCAAGCCCCACATCCAGCTCCGCACTGGGCATGAAGCCTGCTTAAGATTCTCTCTCTCCCTTTCCCTCTGCCCTCCTTCCCATGCTAAAAATTAAATAGATAAGCAAACTAACAAAAGTAAAAAGGCTATCACTAATATTTATATAGTTCCTAATAAATCAGATAATCAAATTAACTAAAATACATTGGGTGCAAAATAAAGAAGCATAACACAGAGTGGACTTCTTTTAAATTCCATGGACAAAATAAAACAGTGCTTAAAAAGGCGGGGGAATCTTTTGGATAAAAAGGTAGCTAGAGGGGCGCCTGGGTGGCTCAGTCGTTAAGCGTCTGCCTTCGGCTCAGGGCGTGATCCCGGAGTTCTGGGATAGAGCCCCACGTCGGGCTCCTCTGCTGGGAGTCTGCTCCTTCCTCTCCTACTCCCCCTGCCTGTGTTCCCTCTCTCGCTGGCTGTCTCTGTGTCAAATAAATAAAATCTTTAAAAAAAAAAAAAAAAAAGGTAGCTAGAAAAACAAACACGTAGATTTCAACCTTCAGGGCAGGAGGTGCGACCACATTCTGAAGCCAATATCACAGGCATTGCGTACATCGTTCAACTCACCCAAGGACACTAAGGGATCAGGAGACCCAGCTCCAAGGACAGGAGAGGGGCCACTGCTTGGTGAAGCAGGAAGTGCCAGACTGAAATGCAAATGGCCTATGATTTCTTCCCTATGACTTTGACAAGGTGTTTGTAGTTCCAATCAAGGAAGACATGGGTAAACTGAGCATCCACTCTGTACCCTGCCCTCTGCCAGGGGTTTTGCAGTATTTCGTACTCAAGTCTCCAGTGATCTTTCATCTTAGCATACATGGCTGTAGACACCCACGATGAAGGCAGAGTGGGGGACACCTTGCTGAAGACAGGCATGCACGCCCGCTCCCCTCTGGGAATTTAACCCGTTCCCAAAGGTAGACTGGTCTGACGACCACGCCACGGGTGAGGAGGCAGAGGTCAGGCTCTCTGCACGTCTCTGCTCCACCTCTTCCAGGAGCTGACCTGGCACAAGTCACTTCATCTCTGAGCCTCGGTCTCCTCATTTGTAACAGCATGGCCAACAAGGACACGTGTCCCAGAGTTGTGAACATGAAATAAGTGATCCCATAAAGTCCTCACAAAAAAGCCAGGCCCAGGGGCGCCTAGGTGGCTCAGTCAGTTAAGCGTCCAACTCTTGATTTCAATTCAGGTCATGATCTCAGGGTAGTGAGATCAAGTCCTGCATCAGGCTCTGCGCTGGGCACAAAGCCTGCTTAAGATTTTCTCCCTCCCTCTCCCTCTGTCCCGCTCCTGTTGTGTGTGCATGAGTGCTCTCTCTCTAAAAGAAAAAAAAAATTAATAAAATAAAATAGAAAAAAAAAAAACCAACCAAACAGGCCCAGAGAAAGGGGGCAGAAAATAAGACAGGGATATGGTAAAGAAATAATTTACCTTAAAATAATAAAGAAAATGCTATACTTAGATTTCTGTAACAGCTAGTAGCTTCAAACAGTGTGTCTTTTTTTGGGGCACCTGGGTGGCTCAGTCGGTTGAGCATCTGACTCTTGGTTTTGGCTCAGGTCATGATCTCAGGGTTGTGAGTTCGAGTCCCATATTGGGCTCCACACTCAGCATCGAGTGTGCCTGAGATTCTCTCTCCCTCTCCCTCTGTCCCTCCCCCAGCTCGTGCATACTCTGTCTCAAATAAATAAATCTTTAAAACAACAACAACAACAACAACAACAAAACAGTGTGTGCTTTTGATCTAGAACATGAGGCAGTATCAGGTTTCCCTCCTTTGTAGAAAGTTTCATTCAGGAAAATTAAATTGAGTTCAACTAGACTGAATAGCACCCAAAACATGTATTTCCTAAGTGCATGCAGGCCAGAAAGTTGGAATCTCACTTACTCTAGCAGATGAAAATACAAGCACTCTAGAGGAAATGCACAAACATCACAGGGCCAGGAGAAGTCTGCTCACTGCCGACCACCCTCTTTGACAGGAGCCCCACCCCCCACCCTCGCACACACACCATTCAAAAGTCACAACCAAACTGCACTTCACCACAGAATCTACAAGCTGTCTCTGGGCTAGACAAAACTGCACTCTTTCTCCCCAGGTTCTGGTAGGATACAAAACTGCTGCTTTCCATCTCAAGTGGGACTGCCGGCTCACCTCAGAATAAGCGAGAGTGATGTGCTCATATATTCCCTGATGGTGATGAATGGCGTCCTCCAGATCCTGCAGCTCTGAGGGAAGGTCTACCTCACCACAGGCTTTACACCACGAATCCACGTTGCTCATATACTTGGAAGATTAAACAAACAAACAAAAAAAGATTATTTCTATCAATGGCAGTTTATATTGAGAAGTAGATCTTCTTTTAACATGGTTTTGAAATTAGGGTGGTTGAGAGACAGTCTAAGAACGCAGTATGGTGGAATCTCCCTCGCAGACGGCACTGATGCGAGCCCTCAAACCATTCCTGACTCCACCCCTAAGCGCAGGTTCCAGCAGGAGTGGGGCTGAAATCATGGCCCACAGCCAGCAGCGAATCGGAGCAACTGCGCCCTGCGTTCTGTTTTGGGCCTCCTGGTTAATTCCTCAGCCCTCCTCTGAACCAGGGATGCCAACCGCCCTGCGCCGCTAGCCGTGGGAGGCATAGCGGCCTGGCGGCCCTGCACCTCGGCCTCGGCCAGGAGCTGCGGTCCCGCCTTCCCGCTTTCCTCTAACACCCAGATGCTACCAGAAGCCCGAGTACCTGAACAGAGGAAAAGCAGGAGGCCCATTTTTCTACCTTTTCAAAAGCAAATATGCACAGAAATGGAAAAGACTGAATGAAGGCCACCCAAATGCCTCAGCCGTACCCACTGAGCCCACGGGAAAGCTGAGGGAGGTGGTGGACTCACTCAGAGGTCTTCTCCACTTTGCATGTAAACAAGAAGAGAAGAGTCTCAGCTGCAGTTCTGCTGAGGACCGCCATTCCAACCTCTCCTCAACTTTCTCCCCTGCCATCCCCACAGCCCCAGGATTCATCAATAGTGGAGAAATCACTGCCAGACTTCCCAGGGAGAGCCTATCAGCACCCATCACAGGTTTAAGTGTCAAAGGCAAGCAGCAGAAGGCCCGAGTCAAGATGCTAACTCACTCATGCCAAAGAGACATGGACACATTTCCCTGGGCTTCACCTTTTACTCTCATCCCTGGCATCTTTCTATGTTAACCAGGGAATGCAGAGGGTGACTATTTAAAATTGGGTGACTGACCTACCAGACAGGAAATGTGCTAGGATTCTCTTAAAATACACAGGAGAGTGACCTCGCAATTATGATATTTTTAGAAACTTAAAATGGGCAAGTAATAGCTTGTTTATTATTAACATACTGGCTTAGAAAAATATCTGTATGCAAACCTTAGGGCTTGAAAGCAATTCATAGGGCACTGTGCATCATATGATAGCATCTGATGGCTTCAACCAACCCCAACGCAGGGAAATATCCTTTATTATGGCGCCTTCCGAACACCATCAGGGTAAGAGAAGTAGGAGTAAAGTTACTTTACATCTCTCCCCCTCCGCATGCGTACATGTGTGACTACATACACATATTTCTGGGGATTTTTTGTGTGGAGCATTCTATAAATGCCAAATGGGTCAAGCTGAATGATTCGAAGTATTCTTGATCTCAATTTCACCCCTCTTCCATGACTGCATTTAACATGAATCATTGTAAACCTTTCTCAGGTTAACCACCATCATTAATAAATCATCAGGTCAAGTCAGCAATTAATTGCTCCTGCACGAGGCCACGGCAGCACACCCAAGGCAGAGTTACCACATATTCTTTAGAAGAAGTGAAAATGCTTCTGATATAACAAGGTGGAAACAAGTTTCAATTATATAATATCACAAGATAAGCAGAAGTGTCAGGCTCATGTATCACTATCAAAATGACTATTAAAATATATTCAAATTCAATTTCTGAAGCAACCAGTAAAGAGAACGAGAAGTTTTATATATACCTGTAATAAAAGTAACTTACAATTTCTTCAAGTATCTGGAAAGGGTATTGATTACACTTACCTGAAAAAAAATATGGCCAATTCCTAAATACACAGAGAAGGACGGCTTGCCATGAGGAAATCTTGTGGAGAAAGGATTCTGCACATCTCAATTCACAGGGTTCAAGTATCCCAATGACAGAAATAAACCTGGGCATGGTTTCTCAGGACTTTTGTGCAGCATAATTTGTCTTCTCGTTACGAGATGGCAACTCTAGACTCCAGAGGGCAAGCTCTAAGCCCTGAATGCTTTCTAAAAGGCTAAATACCCAGAGTCTGAACCCACTTCCACAGGGCAGCAATCTCCAACCAGAGAGCCGAAAAAGAGGGTGCTAATAGGTTTTCCCCAAGGAAATGGCATCCTGGTGGCAAAGTTCAACAGGTACCTATATGGAACACAACCTCCCAGAGCCTTTTAATATGATGACGTGGATTGTGGATGGGCAAGGGGGGCAGCCTGGTGTGTTCATTCCTCAAACTTCTCTAACCACTCTACTGCATTTCACCGTCTCCACCCGCAGCCCCTGCACGTTATCACCATCTTGAGAAATACGGTTTGGGATTACACCACCAGGGGAATATGCACTCCGTAAAGGACAGAGCATAAGGTGGCTACCATACTCCAGCAAAATCAGAGCAGCCAATTTAGTCTCTGATGCTTTATATGCCCAAAACATGTGAATACACAGTATCCAGCGAGGCTGAGGGTAAAGACGGGAGAGGGCAAGAGAATTCAATGCTTCTCCATGAATTCAAATCAGGAGCTGGCTACAGAACTGGGAATTCTGATGCTCAGCAGAGTGGTGACTTTTTTAAAGTGTAGCTGAATACAGGATGAAGAGTCTGGCTCGGCCAGTTTGCAAAACTGAGGCAAGCAGTTGAGGGCAGAGTAACTAATACATACAGCTTTAACAGGAGAGCTTGAATAAGCAATTAGATTTGTTTTCATAATCATTTATTCCACTACTTTCCATACGCTGAAAGAATGGAGGCTTCCAATTTGGAAGCGGCTCAGCTCTCTGGCCTGCTCCGCCTCCTACCACCCGCCTCCCTCCCCCACCAGGGCTCCAGACGGGGCACAGCTGACCATGGGTGGTTAGCTGATTTAGGAGACAAAGAGACAGAAACTGCCTAGAGAATGCAAATTTTTCAAATAGTTAGAGGGATTTTCTCTTCTTTGACAAAAATATAAATTTAAAATTATAGCTGCACACACCTACATGTTTAATATACATATGAACTCAAATGTCAGAGTTCTTTTATTTCAGTTTCATTTTTTTTTTCATTTCTAGAAAGTATTACCCTAGAAGTTTTATATTTGCCTATAGTAAAGTAACTTATACTTTACTACTTGTCCTTTTTATTTCTTCTCATTTCTGCTCCATGAGTAGTCATCAGCACGCTGTCTTTCCTGGATCCTCCGAGGGAGATGGGCTCCCTTCTCTGCCCGAGGAGGTCACAGGAGGGAGGAGCCTGTCCTATCCCAAGCTCTGACAGCACCACCACAGTACCATGGAGGAGACAGGCTCAATTTGAACCAGAATATGCCAGGGATCACATGCCTTAAACCTGTTCTCATTAATAACATTTTCTTTTATTTTTATACGTATTTATTCCAGTTCCTTTCTATTCCATGAGAATCTTGTTTCTGTCCACAAGCCAAGAGTTAGGCCTATGCTTTTAATAAACTAAAACACCATTAAAATGGGAACAATTACATGTTCATTATTTGCCTTAAAAATTCAGAAAGGAATACTGAAGTACTATTTTCCTCTGAGTTTCAACCCAGACTTAGGACAAAATTATCCGGATAACTAGGATAGGTCACGTTTACCATAAATGTTATTTCTATAAAATTTTTTATGGGAAGTGAAGTTTTATCAGGATGTTAACCTAAGTGCTTTGCTTGTGAAAGTGCTCTATTATATCAGGAACTAGAACACTGTCACACACCTCGACAGAAGTCCCAACATAAGCAAATCACTCCCCAAGTACAATGTAAGGACAATAATACCACCAGCCCCATCTACTTCACTGGGCTGATTTAAAGATGAAATGACATTTTGTGGAAGAGAGCTTTGAAAATTCTAGAGCACTATACAGATAGATACTGGCTCTTACTTGATTTTTGGCTATTACCAAACTGTAGAGGCTCTCAAACTCATGGACCAAATGAGGTAATCAGATTTAAGGCTCACTGTAAAGGTATACCTTCGACAGCACTTACAGAACTTTCTGCAGTGATGGAAATGTCTCTCTGTGTTGTCTGGTACAGCAGCCAGCAGCCACAATGTGGACACTGTATGGAATGTTAATTTGCTTTTATATCATCTTATTAACAAACTTTAAGTAACTGCAATAGCCGCATGTGGGTGACTGGCTACCATAACGGACAGCGCGGCTCGAGAGCTTTGTTTTGTTTTGTTTTTAGAAAGGCAGACTGCCACACACACCACCTCGTTTGGATGTGCTGGAAGTCTCGAAGTTTGACTACCCTCCTTCCCGCAAATGGCCCTTGAGGGTCAGTGCAGGGGTTTCTAGCAGGAAAGCATAGGTACTGATGTGCTCCTGACCGAACACTATCCTCCTCTTCCGGGAACGGTCATCCTCCTGGGCGCAGTGTGCGGCTCCGGGAGGGACACACGTGGGGCGGCGACGGGGGAGGGGGAAACCCGCCTCGCCAGCCAGGTCGGCTGAATCAACCCTGACAATTGGTGGGGTGACAGATGTCGCAGCCAGATCACCCTCACACCACAGGTCATTTTTTTTTTTTAACAGTAAAAACTGGAGATGCAAAGGTATAGTAAAATCACTTTCTCTTGTTTTATAAAAATGTAACTCTAATAACATTAGCTATGAAAGCTTCTTCGTATGAAGAGACCATCCAATGGACATGTCACATGATGAAAAGAAGTGAAGGCTGGAGCCCCTGTACATCATGTCCCAGTGAGACCGCCAGACCAGTGGTCCTGTCTCCAAGCTTGCAAACGGAGATTCTGATCGCATACATAACGTCCCTGGAGGGAAGGGCCTGAGAGCGAATGAACGGCCAAGACGTCTGCGGAAGGCATGCTGTCTATGCAGTGTTCTCATCTGGTCTGCACCTCAAGATTGATGTTTGTAAAACCACAAGTGAACAGCAACCCCAGAACACCCGCTGAGGCCGCAGAGGAGCGTGGCTGGGCAGTTCAGGGCACACATCTCCCCAGCTGGGAGCTCGAATCCTTACAGGAAGGCTGCTTCCTTGGGTTAAACCATGAACCATGGGGTCCCATAGTGGAGTTCCATACCTTCCTAATCAGATTTCATTTCTTACTGATACGTCTGGATGGGGTTCAAAGAGGTGGCTAAGAGGGCAACCTAACTTACGACGTCCAAGTTTCTGGTCCTCTCCTCATTGAGCTTATGAAAACAGCTTAAGCATAACTGAAAAGCAAAGCACTTTAACAAAAGCCCAAAGCTGAGCTATTTGTCCCCCCGGGAAGAGGAAAAGTACTGAGTAGATGTGATCTTCCTTCATGCATCAGAATTTCAAGGATCTTACTTTTGTTCAGTGAAGGGTAAGATTCCCAATACATTTTCACCTGAGACTAAAGACACTCTGAACACATTCTAACGTCCCATCTGCATATTTCAGTTGCCTGGGCAGGCTGCGGTCGAGGTCCATCAGAGATGCTGGGCCCTTTCTTCACCAGGCCCCTCTGTCCCTACGCTTGTGTCTGGCTTCTCTGGCTACTAGATACACGCAGAGACCTCAAGCACTGTTACGGTTTACCAAGGATCCCACAAAATTGTGTTCAATAATGTATTCATCTAGTTTAGTTTCCTTCAAATCCATAAATTATAGTCACTCATCTTATCCAAACGAAAACATCCCAGGCTCTTTTGATGCTGCATGTTTGAAATTTTTGAAATCATTTTGGAGGAAAAGAATGTCCCATGCCACTCACATTTCTAGATTATTTTCAAGCAGGTCAGAATAGCATTTAACTTCGGGGTTTATTTACAATTCTGAATCCTACCATGTTTATGAAAGAGATTTTCCCTGTGTGTTACAGTGCTTCACTCTCTGTCATTCACCGATGTAGCTTGTCCTGTCTCAGATTTATTTATATCATCTTCACGGAACTTTCTGAGAGCCCACTACCAATTTGCACCCTTGTACTTCCAGGGGTTGCTGCACCCCATAATATGTTACCATTCCAGATGACCTCTATACAGGGACAGACGGCTCATCCTCCCACCCGCAGTGATGTCCAGGGAGCAGTACACCACTACTCTGGACAACGATAGGGAGCAGAGGTGAGCAGGGTGCTGTTTTCTGCTGAAGGGGGTTCCTATTACTTTTTTTAAAAACCTGTTTTTGTGTGTGAGCTTTTTTTTATTCTTTATCATAAAGCCAATTAAATGCGTAAGTTTAGGAAGGTGAAAATCTAACTATGGAACCTGGAAGTCCCTCTTCACAGCTTTCACGTGAGGCTACTAAGACTTTTTTCTCTTTATACTCCATTTAGTTTCTTCTCTTGCTTCACACTTGAAAGGTTTCTAGAGTCGAGATCACTGCTAATTACGGTCTTATGCAATGTTCTCGTTGCCTTGCCAAAACCCTGGGCAAGCTGGGACCTTCATCTTACCTTTACTGACTTCACTCCTCAACAGGGGCTGTTTCTAGATTACAGAGAGATACTATTTCCTTCTTAGCGGCATCAGTACAGATCCATAGGAATGTAGTCTCCCCCCAACACCAAAAAATTCTCCCTATCAATATTTCTCCCTTAAAATAAGGCAACCACTCGCTTCTTCCCCATACGTCTTCCTAGCAGCTAAAAGTCCCTGTGTTGTTTCTCCACAACTGGAAAAGCTATGTGCCTGCCCAGCACACTCTCTACTACTAAAGTCTGAGTCATGAGCAAGCCCTTCCCTTGTGCTACTTTAGAGTGTTTGCTCAAGCAAGCTTGCTGGAGGACTGCAGAGGTGTGGGGAGTGCTATGGGCATACACTGTATGTTACCTCTTCCAGTATTGTGACCAGCACATCAGCAAATGAAGCCAATGCGAAGTCTGAATCCATACAAAGAATTTCATGAATATGAAAGACACTGTAAGCTGCCCACCCAAAAGCCACTTTTCAACCCTAGCCCCTGCTGGTAGCGCCTGTCTACCACTGTGGAGAATAAGAAGCCACATCCACCTTTTCCCACCCTCCCGGGGAGCTAGAACATGGGCCTGCACCCCACTCCTGGTCAGTGGGAATGGAGGCGAGGTGTCCTGGGATGGAGGGACCTCCTCAAAAGAATGATTCCCTGATAAAAGTGACAGGCACCACCATCCCTGACTACAGTGGACACTGTGGTTGAGGTGCAGGGGCTGTGGCAGCATCTCTGTGGCCGTGACAGGAAGGCCAAGGCAACCCCAGAGGAGCAGACCCCAGCCCTGACATCGCTGGATGGCTAGAACTCCCTAGACTTTGCCACTTCTTATTCTGTGAGCAAAGCAAACCCCTGATATTTACACCTAATACTCAGGCATTGTTACTTGCTGCCAAAGCACCCACCAGAATACTAAAGTGACAGTACCGAGGAGGAAGAGAGAGGAGGGAGGGGAAGGAGAGTGGGGAGAAGGGAGAAGAGGGAAAAAGAACAGTGGCTACCACTGATTAGTACCTACTGTATACCAGGTACTACACAGACTACCTAATATGAATTATCTCATTTACATGAGAAAACATTCCTCTCCAGTAGATACTTTTATTTCCACTTTACAGCGGAGAAAACCAAGGAACAGAGAGGTCAAGTAACTTGCCAAAGATCACACAGCACAAGGTCAGAGAGCTGGGGTTTTAGCTCACAGCTGCCTGACGTCAGAGCTCACGTTCTTAAGCATTGTTAGGTGTCGCACACAAAAGTCCCCCTGGGATCTGGCTGCGGGCTGGGAGGGTACTGGGGAAGAACACGTTCTGGTCACCATCTCGCGGGCCGCAGGTCCCAGGCACTGACCTTTTCAGCCTTCTGGTGGAAAATGGAGGACATGTCCAGCAAGGTACTCCGCTCATCCAGGGCTGCCGCAAATGCCTTCCACTCCTGCTCCAGCTGATTCGCAATCTGCTTGATCTGCTGAGAGGCGTAGTGGCCAGACTCTACCAAGCGATTTGCCACCGACATGATGCGGTTTATATTTACATACACATTCTGCGATAGGGGGAGAGAAAGAAGGTTGTCAGGGGAAGGCAAACAAGAGGCTTCCTTGTAGGAACCACGGATGACAGCACTTTCTGAAACACAGCCCACTAACTTCAGTTCTATTTTTAACAGAATCACCTGGTATAGAACAGTGTACATATTTGCTGTCTGATTTCCATAAACTCTAAATATTGGTTTCAATTTCTATTTTTACAACTGCAAAATTACAAATCAACGCGCTGAGAGGCAGACTGGTGGGCACAAAGCAATCAAGTACACAAGTGGGCACACAAATATACTCTTACTCACTCGCTGGCTCCGAATCCTGGAAAGGGTCCAGATGGCGAGCCTACCGAGAAGCACTCACCCAGAACTGAGAAAACCCAACACTGCCGGTTTTAACTAGAACCCAGGAACCGCATGCTACACACTGAGCAACCACAGGCCGTTCTGTGTGGAAACAAGCTCTCCCGTCTACACGAGCCCAAGCTGTCTGTGTGGGGCCGAGAGAGAATCCTCTGCAGACAGATCTACTTTCTCCATGGAAGAGGAACTGAGGCACAAAGGGGAACATGGCTGTGTGCAAACTTTTAGTCAAGTTTTCTACTCTGTGGAAATGCCCATCTTCAAGGCCACTAGTTTACTGCAAAACTAACAGTGTGAGGCTGAAAAAAAGTACACATTCATCCCTCAACTAGTTCTCGTTGTTATGCTCCCTTCCGCCTAGTCACCTTTGAGGCTGTGAGTCCAGTAGAGGCAGCGGTGGGGAACGCACGCCTTCAGCACACCCCAGTTTTGTCCTTCTTCATCACAACATTGCTCCCCTTGATGGGTCCCCCCAAATCATAGACACCTCGTTGTCTCCTCCCAATTGTGCCGCTAAATTTAATTACCCAACCTGTCCAAACCTCTCTCCCTTTCTCCTGCCTCCTCTCCCCTCTCCCCGTGGTCCTCTAGGCCCCTCTCCCACCGCACATACCCCACACGGCCTCCTCACGGTCACCTCGTCTGCAGCCCACCCAGGGAGCCCCCTGAAGAACACACTTGTCCATTCTTTCTTTATACCATCTCCTACTCATTTTTGTCTTTCCACTTTGACCCAAATCAAAACTAGATGGAGTCACTCCAGGATTAGAGAGCCACAGACTCCAGCTTCTGAGCTCCTTTTCTGGGTGCACCTGCAGGCTAGAATCAGCTAACAGATGACCAGTGTCTAAAGTGGCAGGGAGAGAGGGCACCTGCGAAGCTGTGACAGTAAGCCAAGGACACGGTCAGTGGGAAACTGGCCTCCCTGGCTCTCAGGGCAATGCTCTAGCTAATATCCTTTAGTCAAAACTAATGCCTCTCCTTCCCATATGTGTTCTCTCCCTCTGGTTGCCAGTGACTAGAATCACTCATCTTTGTTTTGTTTGTATCATTAAAGAGGAAGACCAACCCCAAAGGTGCTGGGAAGGGCATATGCAATGCCCTCTGTTAGAATCCAGAGCAGAGCTCTCCATTCAGACGGCCCCGCTGTGGGAACCACTGAGGGGACTCGTTCCCACCAAGACTCTGTCACCGTGTCCTGCAGCACTCTCAGATCCTCAAACTGTACTGTGCGTGGAGGGTGTGTGGATTATACGCTTCCCATGATTCCATCACTGACTACACAGATAAGGGAACGTGGCGGCACGCACCCGATCAACACCCTAAATGCAAACGTGGTGATAGAGAATTCCCTCTGTTAACGTACCTGCCTCTAGTGATCACAGCTTTTTTTTTTTTTTTTAAGATTTTATTTATTTATTTGAGACAGAGAGAGAGAGGAAGCACAAGCAGGGTGAGGGGCAGAGGGAGACACAGGCTCCCTGCCGGAGCAGGGAGACCACCATGGGGCTCCATCGCAGGACCCTGGGGTCATGACCTGAGCCGAAGGCAGATGCTTAACCCAAAGAGCCACCCATGCGCCCTCATCACAGCTTTTTAAAAGTACCTGTGATAGTACAATGAGCAGAATCATTGGCATCCCTCAACGTGCTTTAGGGACTGTCAACTTTGCCTATCGATAGTTAGCATTTTCATTTTGTCAAAAAATGTTTAAAACACTCTGGGAAGCACAAGAAAGGGCTGACAGTTAACAGGCCCTTGGTCGGCATAAAGAAATGTCCTCGCTGGGTACCAAGCACTCATGGAAGGGTGGAGGACAAGGGGCCGGACAGGCCTGGAAACTCTCCTGGCAGCTGCCACCCACCGTGGCACAAGGTTACCATGCTCTTCCAATTAAAACTTTAACTTAGAGGGGCGCCTGGGTGGCTCAGTGGGTTGAGTGTCTGCCTTCGGCTCAGGTCATGATCCCAGTGTCCTGGGATGGAGCCCCATGTCGGTCTCCCTGCTCGGCAGGGAGCCTGCTTCTCCCTCTCCCCCAACTTCTGCTCTCTCTCAAATAAATAAATAAAATCTTAAAAAAAAAAAAAACCAAAAACAAACTTTAACTTAGAAAAGTAACAGAAGTTTATTGTAAGGAACCAGAAAACAGATTTAAACCAAAAAAAAAAAAGGACATCACCCATATTTTTAAGTTTATTTTAACAATGTTTTCAATTGGTGATAACATGACTGTTAATAATTACCATTTATCAAGTACTTAGTATGCATTTAGCACTATCTTAGTGTTTTACATATGCAGAGGAAATAAAATTATGGAACTCCATGAAAGGAGATATAATCCCCACTTTACAGATTAGGAAACTGAGGCTCGCAGAGAGTGAACAGACTGCCCAAAGTCACATGGTAACTGGAAGGCTCAGATTAGAAACTTCTGCATTCCTAACCCACCCAGTGCTCCTGTCTTCTACACCATACTTCCCATTTTCTCAATCCTACGTGTCCCACTAATAATGCTGGGGGGTGGGGGGGATGTTTTCTGTTCTCGTTTTTCTAAAATATATTTTAGTATTTCTTGTTTTTATAGTATGTGATACAATGGACTAAACGCCTTCCACCATTAGCTGCAGTTTCATAATAGCTTGAAGAATTGGTAAAAATTTCTTAGGAAGAAATTCTAAGACGGTTCCTCCAAAAGTAACATTTTGGCTCTCTTTAACCTATGCCCAGGTTTGAAATTTTAAACCAGAAATTCTCTTACCTCAAACTCTAGAACAGATACCAAACTTTTTTGATGGAGTCTATTACAAAAATTTCATTGCTAGATGTTACCTTTGAAACTACCTAAACTGGAGCACTCGGTTGTCCAAACTTTAATTAAATGGCATCTTACTGACTTAATTTAAACAAAGACCCTGCCTTCGTACTGCTTCAATGCTCTGTAACAAGTGTTGTTAAGGCCCAAGACTGTTTAATTCTCATAAGACCAGCTCAAAGTCCAAACCAAACTCCTGGTCCCTGAAAAGGAAATTTCTAGAAGGTTAACTATCTACAGAAATAAAATATATCCTGTAGAACACAGTGTTTTATTTTATATTAACAACTCCCAAAAATGTAACAGAAGTACTATTTAGAATTGTTTTTTTGTTCTTTTATTTAATGGTCCTACAACAACCCAACACTGGTCACAACAGGCCAAGGGAGTCAAGTGCATCAACCTCAAGCAGAGCCAGGGTATTCCAGGCATGGCCCATGTCCAGACCCTAGTACTTCAGTTCAACTTGAAGGGAAATCTCATGTTTTAAGAGAACTGGAGTATGTCCTTGAGGTAGAAAGCAGGCAGGCTGGCTTATTTCTTCCTCATGAAGGGCAGCCAGCAAATTGACGGCAGCTCTTCTCAGAACATCCATGTGGCCACTGAGCAGCTTTTCTGGAGCCCCTACAGCCTCCTAAGAGGTACAGCACAGGAACCGGTCTCAAAATGATCCATGTTGAACTGGCCAAGAAACTGGTTCAAGTTTCACTGGTGTGTTTGCTTGTTTTCACATTTTCGTTTGTTTAAAACTTAAAAGAAGCTCTAGATACTGCTAACACGAGGAACTTTGCATGCTCGGAGGTCAGCTGCTACCACCACCAGTTACTCTAAAGGCCCCACATGGCCTCCTGGCAGACGGCTGGGACGCCATCTGCATAAATCCCTCCCATCTGCTAGAATCCTCTCACATACAAGACACATCTGTTCGGACGGTGTCTTACCATACAGTTCATGGCGAAGTGGTTGTGCTGTGTCTGGAGCTCCATCGCATGAGGATGGCTGGTCCCAATTTCAGTGTAGCTGTTCAGAAACAGGCCCTTGTTGTGTGTGATCCAGTCAAACATCTACCAGAATGAAAAGAGACAACTTGAAATCACCCCAGAAAGACAGATGACTGGCACAGGCCCAGGAGCAGGGCCAAGCCAATCAAGGGCAGTGTCTTTGCTCTGACAACGTCTCAGGCATTTGGGTCCAAAAGATCCTTGACTTCTGAGTTAGCTGTTCCGAACTTGCACAATCTACAAGAAAGTGTTATCTCATGGGTTCTCTTTGACTGATGAGGAATTAAGAAGAAGATAGGGAACGAGGGGTATTCAAATCCCCCAGGCTAATTAAAACTAATCTTTGACTCTCAACCCAGCCTCCCTGCTATAATGAACTGCTTGACTGGCCACACTGCTGCTCAATAAAAGACCTGTCAGGTGAAATGAGGGACTTACAGGTATCTCAATGGGTTCTGCTACGCCCACAGATTACTTACTGACAGCAATTCCACGGGCTACTACAGGATCTTATATGCTTTATTGCAAACAGTATTTTAAAAACTGTGCAAATGCAAATAAAATTTACCATAAAAAGAGAAAGGGCTGGGGAAAAAATTTAATGATGACACCTCTCTCAAGGATCAATACAGATGCTACCTGGAAAAGGATGTCAATTATGTTGCTCACAAGGAAAACATGGAAGCAAAAAAGAAACAACTATCATTATTTGGACTGATATCGTGACTTGAACCAGAATCCCAGAGACAGTCACCTGTTTATTCTAGTCATTGAAAGGAAGATTTTTCCATTGTCTTTGACAAGGCATTTCTTTAAACATAAGTACACTGACAGGTTACAAGCTTGCCAAACAGCAGTGGTGGACTGTCACTGTTTGAAAGGTCCTTTTGTATCAAAGATTTGTGATGTAGTTTTTTTTTTAACTTTAGAAAATATTCTCCTGTCTGTGAAAAAAATTCAATGAGCTCAAATTAAGAGTGATCAATTCACCCGTGTTCATGGCTTGCAACACAGCCCTCTAACTAAGTGTCCTGTTTCCGTACTGCTAAGGCAGAGTCAGCTGGTAACACGAGCATCCACTTGAACCAGCTGTTTTGTCTGGAGCACGAGAATAAAATGAGGCCATACGTAATCAATGCCAGTATTTCCCAGAAGCTATTCTTTTTAACACCTTATTCATCTTTTATTTTAAAAGCATGGTCAATAATAGATCAGGATGGTCTTGTGTCACTGGCTTTATAAGAGTGGAGCAGTAGCTAGGGGCAAAACACATACCTGCATAATTATTGCTTCCCATGATATCAGTTCTACAAAGCTTTCACTCCTTTAACTCAAGATACCCTTCTCCGTCTATCTCATAGGCATGCTAAACCAAACTGTCAGTAATTAAGAACTCAAAGCTCCTAAAATAGCCCTGGCCTGCACCACGAGGGAAGCTGGAAGGCAAAGTGAGGGCAGATCGCTGGAGTGAACCAATGCCATGAGCGTGCCTTACTCTTCCTCCGCCCTCTCTCCCGACCAAAGCAGCCCCTCTGGCTGCTGGGACCCAACGGTCCAGGAAGCCCTCCCTGTCTCATTTTAACTTCCCTCCCTCTGCTCCTTTACCTTTTCAGCGTCCTGCTCAAACAGCCTCAGCTGAAAGCACTGATCCAGCTTCAGTTTTCGTACGTGCCACATCTGGTGCAGATGCTGCCGTGTGGAGTGCAGCCTGTCCAACATGGCAGACACCTTGGGTAGGAGGCTCTGCAGGTCCGCATTGCCTGACCCGGAGTTCTTTTTGGGAAAGCTGTCACTGCTCTGAATCCTCTGGAGCAGCTTTTGTCCCTCTAAATCCAAGTCTTCTATGGGGGCCTTAATCACCTTCTTCTTCAGCTGGGAATGTTCCTCGATCATATTCCGAGCCCCCTCCAAATCCTGAGGCAATTCTTTCTTGGCTAGGATGTCCTGAAGTTCTTCCAGCCGAGAGAGCATGTGGGTTGCGTTGCTAATGTAGTCTTCAAAAGCAACTCTGATTTCAATCCATTCCTCATGGTTGTATTCCAAGCAGCCATCAAACTCGGGAGTTAGCTGAGAAGGATCAACTACTTTGGTAAGGCCTTCTAAAGAGACCATATTTGTCTTAAGGGGAAAAAAAATCATGTATGAGAAGATGAACCAATTTTCTGTGGCCTTATCATAATGCAATGTGCAATACTTACTTACAGATTTTCAAACATAAAGCAAGTAATCTCTTTACAGAAAACATACCTTGTTCTGGCCCCATAAAAACAAATGTAGATGAAAGAAACATTACCAGTATAGCAGTGAAAGAGAAGTCCACTGGAACAACACGCTAGTTAGAATACCTAAAATTATAGGACATGTATCTCATGAGAGCTAAAGAAATGAGATTTCTTTCCAAGAATGTGGAAATTAACCTGCTATTGTAGGCACATTAACCGGGAAATGTCTTAAATCGCAATACATAGCAGATGATTTCGAAATCTTACTTTCACCAATGCATTCTCTCTCATCCGCCCACTCTACCATCTCACTCCCAACAGAGAACTCTGTAGAGGCCTCCTGCTCTCTGCAATCAAGCCAATGTCTTGCTCACAGGCTTCCAAAACCCTGAGAAGTGCCACCTCCCTCTGAGGACACGTATTTGTGAGCTCTTCAGTCAGTGACAAACATGCTCCAACCAGACCACAACCACGGCTCGTCTTGTCCTACCTCCACCTCTCATCAAGCAGCAGATGACGGGATATGAATGACTTTTTGAAACTTTCTAAAATATACAAAGGTTAGCCGGACAGGGCATAGAAGCTCTTGCCATAAAGCTAAAAACAGAGGGAATGTTTCATTCATTGCAATTATCTGCCACAATTCCTAGTAGAAGGTTGTACATTCCAATTCGCGCTACATTCCAATCTAACAGTGACCAAGTTTTAGTCCTTTACAATCTAGGCAAAAATCTTAACCTCACCCTACCTACACCATGTGCTGCAGGATTACTATCAACATTGTGCCTCAAGGAAAACACGGGAGTGGGAGAGGGTCATTAAATGCAAAGACAAAGTTAAAGGAAAAAGATCTGTAGCCTGAGAACCAAAAAATAAAACACAGGAAGGCTGATTTAGCCCCCCCCACCGCCCCCGTCACCTCCAGCCTTAGAGAAACCTGGAACTGCATCAGCTCCACGCTGGCTGGCATGAGAACCTGCAAAAAGCGACAGAGCTAGGAAGAAGGGCTGCTCCTAGTCCAGCACTTTCGCTTGCAATGTGACTGCAGGTTCATTCCTGTCTCATCTGTCCAGACTTTTAAAATAATGTCCACGGAACTAATCACTTCACAGAGAGAGGCTGGTAACAATGCAGAGACAATAAGTTCAACAGAAAAGCTGGTATAGGTAACTTTAAAGGCCCAGAGGAAGATATGAAAATTAGACTAGCAAACACCTACGTGCATCATATCACTAAACCATTGTTTCTGCTTAATGCATGTATAATTAAAAGCAACACACTTTAAATTCTGCATCAAGAAAATATTAAGACCCAATAAACTGTCATCCAAAATCACTTCTTAGCTATGTGAAGATAAAGGCTTACTGGTTTCATCTTTTACCTAAATCTCTTGAATGCAGTTTCAAATTCAAATTCAAACTAAATTCAGATTTCAGACTGAAAATCAGTACCACGGCACGAGATTTAAAAACGCAAGTAATGCACACGTGAGAACACTTTGAAAAGTTAACATGGAACACAGAGCTTAAGAATTAACAGTGTGCGATGTGCTTGATACGACTGTTGTTTTTTACCTTGACACACGTGAATACATTCACTGAAACCCACTGTTGGGGCAAACTTGCTAGAAGCAGCACAAGCTACTCAATTATGAGATCTTATTAGAAAACATTCTGTTACAGAATATGGCATGAATCAAGTCTGAAGCTGGCCAGAACACTTTCTTCCCATGATCATCTCCTTACACTAACTGCATCAAAGCCCGGGCAGCGCCTTGGTAGCTGAAGGAGAGCTGAAGGAGAGGTGAAGGAGAGGTGAAGGAGAGGTGAAGGAGAGGTGAAGGAGAGGTGAAGGAGAGGTGAGGGTGGAAAGGAACAGAAGTCAGCAGGTTGAGGCTTCTTTCACACGCCGTCTGAGAGACGGCGACCTCATGCACTGCTGAATTCAGAACTCTGCATAGTTTTTAAAGGAGTACCTCCCTTTTCATAAATGAGAGAACTGATGCATGAAATACAGAACAGATCATTCTCTCCATTATCAAAGACAAGGCGAAAACTCAGTTTCTTCCAGACACGTGGAGTTGGGTTTCTCTCCCTAACATTGCCTTATTTCCAAGGCTAAGGCAATGATGATGAATCTGAGGCCACATAAAGCCGCCTGGACAGAAGCTGTTTTATCAAGAGAAGTAAGAGGGAACCTCTTTCTATGGTACACGCCTTACACCTTAGCAGACCCACCACCCAAAACCAAGAGAACTAAAACCTAAATCACTCTTGGGTGAAATAATCTAGTAGGATAATGTGATAAATGAACTGAATTTTGTTGTTTTATGCAATAACTAATTTTACATGCCATATGTATGTAAGATGTGCAATTCCCATCAATATGTGGTTTTAAAAATCTATTATCTAAAATAATTAGGAAAAAGTCAACTTTTAATAAACCACACCTATCGGTTTAACTGGTCTGGCTACCCATGGAAGTTACCTCAAATTCAAATTTAGAACTGCCAAAATTAGTCCTCTGTTTCTGCCAAAAGTTGTCTGGCTTGATTATCAGTGCAACATGAATGCAGCAGGGGAAGGACTCTTGCAGGATCTTCAGCAGAGGTTTAATGGAGTCCCACTTGGACCCACGCATGTCCACGATCACTGTGAATCCCCGCTTGCAGACCTCTTCACTAGAGAAAAAGAAAAAAACAGGTTTAAATCACGCCAGTCCTTCTCTGGTCAGAGTCCCACCAGGTGAGGCTGACTTTGCGTCCTTCTTCCTGATGTCTCCGGGGCTCTGTCTGTCAAGTGGGGGGGGGGGGGGGGGTTGGGGGAGGGGAGGGGATTTCTCATCTTTTGTGTATTAAATGATCACATACATTGTCTAGGAACTATTACAGCAAAGGTCCTTGATGAGCACTAATGGGGACAGACCCCTAACAGTGTGTACAGAGTCCAGGTGGAGAGGGTGACAGACCAATAAATAGCAGTCACAGGAACCTCCGAGGATCACAATTGCTGAAACCACCCGTACCAGTGCAACTGGTGATGGTGGGAGATTTCAACGTTCCATTTTGTCCCTTTTAACTGGTTCAGGCTCTTGAACTATCTCAGAGGTTCTCCATATATGGTCCACTGATCCCTAGGGGTCCTTGGCACCCTCCTGGCAGGGTCTTTGGGGTAAAAGATTTTCCCAGTAATACTGAGACTTGTTTGTCTTTTTCACCCCATTGTACTGGTGATGCAAAGGCCATGGTGGTGACGAGGCTGACCCTCTGCACCAGCCAAGGCAGTGCTAGAGCCTTTGTGCTCTTCCCCTCCACGTTCTGGCCAATTTAAGCAAACGAAAAAGCCAACTTCTCTTAACAATGACCCTGATAAAGCAAAAAAGATTATTAGTTGTATTAAATCTCAACCCGAGTACATGGGAAATACATGCAATGCACTTCTGCAATAAAGAAAATCAAGAGCCAAAATGTCCTTAAACACAGGTTAAAATACTTAGTTGCACTTGGTTGTAACTTCAGTGTTCACGTGGAAGCTTCTAGGAAGGCTTCAGCACAGTCTTACGCTTAAGGAACAACCATAACCCTGCGCAGTCCGTGCAGGCTGCTGATCCTGGTGCCAGACGTGAGCCAGATAACGACTGTGCGCGAGGTATACGGAAACACGCCGAAGAGAAACACGCCGAAGACCCCGAGCGCGTAATGACAGCTTCAGGTTTTCACCCAGCGTGAAAGTAAAGTCACTGGACATTTTTCTGCCTCAGGTAATCACTAGAGAAACTAAAAACTGTTTATAGTTATAAATTCATATAGTTTATAAACTAAAAACTCAGAAAACTAATTGCTATCATTAAGCAATGTAAAAAAGGCAAAATAAATTAAGTCAAAATTAAAACCAATTTCATGCTCTCTTGCATAAGCCTCCTCCTTTACCCTTCCCCTCCCCATCCCCACAGGAACGCCATTCTTTCCCTTATCTCGATACCCGCCATCGCAGTAACTGTCGCTCCAAATTTCACAGACGTAAAGTTCCTGTCACAGCTACATCCATGTAAGAGGCATGTCACAAAAAAAATTCTAAAACACCAGTCTGTGGGGCTAGAACCTGAGTAGATGGCAGCGCAGGGGCTGGAAACACGGTGTGGAAGGCCATCACGAGAACACAGGCTGACAGCAGCCCAGCTTCTCGCTCAAGGGTGGAAACTGCCGAGAGTGGTTTGGTGAACTCCTGCCTGCAACTCCTATATGAAGACGAACTCTAAATGAGTTAACACCTGGCTCAGACACCCCTCATGATATCACCTCTCTGTGTCTCCCGTAGGTCCTGGGCCACAAACCAGGGAACAGCATGGCACGGACCTCCTTCACAGATCCTAGAAGCAAACAGGCTTCCAGAAATGTCTCCTCAAATCTCCCAAGTCACTGAAATGAAGCATTCTGGGCCTCTCTGGGCTCTGATGGGGTCTGCAATCTGGCAAGACCAGCCAGAGCAAAGGGAGCCTGTCCCCGGGGAGACATTCTTCCCCGGATGCTCCATCTGCTGCCGCACACCGAAGGCAGGAGACCGTACGCCAGGCCCCTGATGGCCTCAGTGGGTGCTGTCTGCCAGACGGCACTTCGGGCATCGGCCTTCACCAGATCAGGGCACCTTCTGGGCAGCCTGTGTCTCTCCTCACAGAGTGCTACATGGTGTGTACAGAAAACAGCACAGCCCCTCCACTTGGAAGTAACTCCAGGCTGAACAACAGGAACACGTTAGAGAGCACCACAACCAGAAGGTACCTGAGCTTGCACAGTTTACAAAAGGACTCACTATCCACCTTCCTCCACAATCGAACTGACCACCCAGTGACTTCTAAGTAATGAAAATTGCACGTGAACTGGGCTGGGAGGGCACGTCCTTTCAATCCGTCTCTTTATCCAGTTAAAAGCCAGTCTTCTTAAGAAAGCGGTGACTTGCAGATTCCCAAAGCCAATTCTATTCAGGAGCAGTTAATGAACGTGGGCAGCTGTCTCCAGGAGAAGGCATCCATACCACTCCTCCCCCCAGAAGACACTGCTCGTTGGGACGTGTGACTATCAACCAGGTATTCAGCAGTTTCATCTAAGAACCTCATTTTACCTGTGAGATAATGAAATGTTAGATAAAATTAAGAACCCTTCTCAATGCTGGTCTCTGAAAAAGAGAAACGATCTTTAGTTTCCAGATGAAGAAAGTACCTTTTAATATGAATGTTCATGAACGAATCAACTTAAATCTCACATTATTTCGCTAGTGACAAAAGAGAGTTTATCCGTGTAGCTACTACCAATCATTCTAAAGAAGGCAAAATGCTCTAAAACATAATTAATATAAGGGTAATTCAAACAATAAGAGCAATAAACACCTGGAGATGCACCAAGACTGATGTTATTTTCATCACTGTGTGGGAATCCCAATTAGACCAGCAAGAAGTTCTACTGTCACTTGCTACTCCTACACACAGTTAAAGGAAAGTTTCCTTGCAAATTCATTCTATGAAAGTCACTCTATTATTCCAATTGCATTTTTTTTTAAGAGGGAGGAAGGAAAGGGAAGGTGACCCAAGTAATAATACTCAAACTACTCACCACTGCTCAGATCACACTTATGATTACCTCTGAGGGTAATTTTAAGAGAAACGCAGACAGACTAGAGGCCATGCATAAGAAAAACAAGATAACCAGGCTCTGCAGCACATGTCACAGGGAAAAATATAAGAAGCGAAGCAGGAAAGATGGAAATTATCGTACTTTTTCTGAGGGAGCTACTGTGCATCAGGCACTGTACTGGGCATGTACGTAAGTAATCTTACTCCACACTCAACAATGATCCCAAGAAGTACACATTACTATCACATTTCGTAGATCAGAAAAAGAAAAGTAAAAGTAACAGCTGGTCTGATTGTGCCGCCCATGTTTTCTGTATGCCGCGCTTCTCCACATCTGGGAACGCGAGGCCCTGCAACTATCCAGCTGAGGGGCGGGGCGTGGTGGAAGACCACCTTCACAGCGCAGAAACTGTCAGGAGCAATGGACAGGAAAAGAAGTCTCACGGCCCCCAGGATGATTTATACCACTCTGGAACTATGGCAACAAATAACCAGACTTAAGTGCGAGCAAACCCACAAGTCAAAAAAAAAATTCACACACCATCATATTTTGCTAACGATTTTCTTGGCCCTATTGCTCGGCTCTAACAAAATAATGTTCCCGCCACCAAGCGCGCAGTGGGGCGGAATAGCTCCTGGATGGCCAGGGTAGACCCATGGGTTTTGCTGCCACTTTTCTCCGTTTGGACCACAGTGAAATTTCCCCAATATCCCTTGAGGAATCTATCATTTACGTCTTAATCCTACTTCTCTTATCATTAACCCAGGACAGGCGAAGTGACATTTCTTGCCACCTGGAATTGTAAATACAAAAGCAAATCTAGGCAATGAAGGGGCTGTGCTCCACCGTGGAGGGGTCACCCTGCACGCTAAGCATAAATACTTACAGAGAAATGATAGGAGGCTTGGGACTTTTTTATTCCAGGGGGAAACTCAGAGAAAAACAAGACTGGCAAAATCTGGTCATCGGTGAAGCTGGATGGCAGGTATGTGGATGTCTGCTACGCTGTTCTCACTACTTTTGTGTTTGCTCACCATAATGAAGTTTTGTGGGCTTAAGTGGGTCATCCAGATGATCCAAAATATACCTGAATCAACTTTTTTTATGATATCAATGAAATAAAGAAAATTTTAATAGTTACAATCAACACATTTTTAAACCAGAAAGCCAACTGCCAAAATTATATACAGTCATTCCATAATTACACTGTATGACAAGTATCACTTTAATTGGCAGAGATTTTTACAATGTCCTCTGTATTTGTTTCTTTTTCCATCATTAGCATACTACCTAGCACACAGTCAGAACTCCGTAAGTGGTCATTATCAACTCTACTGTTATTTATATAAATGATAGTGAGTAGTACAGAACCTCTAAAGCCCTTTTCAATTCCATGGTTTCAACAGTTCAACACCAGAGTAAGAGGAAAGGGTAAACTTTTCCATATATGAACACAGGGCTCTATCGCGTTGCGACTGATGATGCAAAGTGATGGTTTTCTTGTAAAGGATGCCCAAACAGGAAAACCCAACAACTTCATTGGCAGGTCAGATATCAACAGCAAAAGCGGACTTGCCTCAGCCACAGCAAGGAGGGCTTACAAACGGGCACTACTGTCCTCCATGCTTGGTGTCCACCAAAGTGGGTCAGCAGTGCCCCAACCCATGTACCATGGCAGATGCATTACACTCCCCTCAACCTTCGAGAAGCCATTAATCCTGCTACTGACCACCTTTTATTATTCTCTTGCATCACGTGTTCATGAACGTTACTGTCTACTCTAGCCCATGTATAATGACCGAGTTTTCTTCCACACGCCCTCGTTTCGTCTCTGAGGAGACGCCTCCTGCCTCTAGCACATCGATTATGACCCCTTTAGTATGCGCCTTTCCTTCTCCTTACAGGGAAGCACCCCTCCAACCCCAGCACACCCAGTTGCTTATTGCAGGCATGTCTAAATCCTTGGGTTGCATCACAGCGGTAGTCTCTTTTCCAAAAAGTATCTGGAAAATAAAGCTTTGTCTGGTCTTGGCGTTCTTCAGCACCCATGCTAACGACCACCCTATCCTTAGGGGGTCTCGGATTGAATGGGCGTACCCAAACTTGGCATATTAGCCGGGAAAGAGTCTGAATGCCTCACAAACCTCATGCCACAAATCAAGAGAATGCTTTTCAGAAACCGAAGCTCTGCATGAAGACAGAAACTATTATCAGAGACAGCATTCCCTCTCCGGTCTTGTCGGGCTCTGCGTCCTGGCGTCACATTCACCAAGGACAGTCCGCCTGAGGCACCGCATCCTAATCCCAGCCCCACCGTCCCCCCACAAAGCTCTCCAAGCAAGACGCGGACCTTCTCGTCCCCACACCGGAAGTGCAGCAAACATGACAGAATGCTCATAAAACGGAACGAAAGACAGAGAGGACGATTTTTGTTCTGTTTGATCAGCTTGGAATTCAAGCCACCGCGCAGCTGCTTCTGGAGAACACAGCGCCGCATTTCTTGGACCGCTAGAGACAGTGACAAACCACAAACCACACAGAACTCACCTAGGGATACAGGCCAGATAGGAAATGAGTCTCCTGAGGTCCTCCTGTCGTATTCTATCGTGATTGCTGCGGGCCGGAAACGTTAGAATGGGACCTCCACGTTTATCTCTGCCACCTGAAAAACAAGCATTTGGAGCACAACTTAGACGAAAGC
This sequence comes from Ursus arctos, assembly GCF_023065955.2. Taxonomy (NCBI): domain Eukaryota; kingdom Metazoa; phylum Chordata; class Mammalia; order Carnivora; family Ursidae; genus Ursus; species Ursus arctos. Next base: position 11,347,282 of record NW_026622819.1, on the reverse strand, counting down.
CAGAGAGGACAGGACCCCGCATGCCCCTGGAGGTCCACCGTCGGCACCCAACCACTCGTGCAACCCTGCACCTCCACCAGCTGCACGGCCAGGAAGGAGCGTGCAAACAGCAAGGGTCCTTGTTTGGGGGGACACATGGCTGGGCTACTTTGTCCCCTCCCGGGACTCTGCAGAACAAGTCCGAGTGGAAGCCATCAGAGAAGGCCTCGTCTTTATCTATGTGTCCTCTCTGACTTCAGTTTTATGTGTGGAGAACATTTCCATGTATATGGGTGTCATTTCCCTTAAACCACGGCCTCCTCACACCTTACCAGGCCCTCCTGTCATCCGCCACACTGCGCCCTCCTTCCTGCCCCAGAATTTTAAGCTCTCTCTTTGCTATCAACCAAATCGGGTTTTAAGTCTTAAAGGAAAGAGACAGGAATGGACTTCAAACTTTATGCTAATGATGACTTTCTCTCATCTGGGATCTAGGACATCTTCCTCTCTTGAGGGCCGCACGTGACCCCAGCAGTCAAGCCTCACCAATCTCTCATACAAAGCCACACATACGAATAAAGACACTGACATTAAAGAATTTTAAAACAGAACTAAATTAGCTTGAGTTTAGAAAAATCACATCACATACTAAGTACAAATGTCGGGGACTATCTTGTCACAGACAGGCAGATGTAGCCCTCGTGAACATACATAAAATCCTAATGAGGACTGCTGGTGTCACTGAATACTTTCGATGAAATTTCCAGAAATATTTTATTACTCCACCAATGTTTTCAGAAAATAAAACAGAGAAGGAAAATCTAGCCTTCTCAAGCGGATCCTTCCTTAGTTACACAGCTCTGGTCATCTGTCTTCAGAAGTAGAGCGGTAAGATCTCAAAATTCAAGTCACAACATGAAACTCTTCATTATTTTCTCATCTCATTTACTTCATTAGCAGAGGTAAAACTAAAAAGCAAGCAAACATTAACAGAAAACCAGATTCTTTCCTTTTAGAAAAGCCAAAAAAGGATTCAGCACAAGACTTTGGTATTTTAAAAACACATTTCACCAATACGGATTTTTACAATTTCCTAGAATGATTAATAGTCCCTCTGAACAACAATGAAACTGAGTTTTGATTCTGAGCAGTTAAAATGATCCACATGTACTGTTAGGTCACGCAATCTAGAAAAGTGTTCAATTATTTATAAGTGCAGTAATTCATGTGTTAAATGGGAACAGCAGGAAACCACAGCCACTGATACATCCTAGGTATGGTATCAAGTCCTTTACACGTGCTTTGATTTCAACATCACAATGACCCGTTGAGAGGTTTTATCCTTCCAGCTTTATAACTAAAGATACTAAAGCTCAAAGAGCTTAAATAAAGACATGGTGGTGGGGGGAGGTCTGGCTGCCTAGTCAGAAGAGCATGCGACGCTTGATCTCAGGGTTGTGAGTTCGAGTCCCATGTTGGGTATAGAGATTACTTAAAATAAATAAATGAAATTACAAAAAAAAAAGGACAAGGGGACCATGTCACATGGTCATAGCTGGGTCTTTTGCCCTGACACAAACTTAGAAAAATTTTCAAACTAGTGGCTTTAAATCTCTCTAAAGTAGTAAAAATGCCAGAAGGGCAACTGAATGATGGTTCCTAAGCATTTTAATGAATGAAAGGTACTATTAAAAGTAAGCAGCAGTTCTGTTATACACGCCAGAATGTCATCACCAAGTAATCTTCTGAAATATTATAGTATTTTCAGGATAAAATCAATGGCCCTAGTTTTGGGAATACCTCCTATCCCTAAGATAAGAGAGGCAAGAATTCAGTATATTTTTAAATCTCCCAACATCTTTGATACTTTCCAAAAAGAGAACCAGTCTGTTTGATCAAAAATATTGTGGATCAGGGCGTCTGAGTGGTTCAGTCGGTTAAGCATCTGCCTTCAGCTCAGGTCATGATGCCAGGGTCCTGGGATCGAGCCCTGCATTGGGCTCCCTGCTCAGCGGGAGTCTGCTTCTCTCTCTGCCCCTCCCCCAGCTTGTGTGCATGCACTCGCTCTCTCTCTCTCTCTCTCTCTCCAATAAATAAAATCTTTAAAAAAATTTTGTGGAACAACGTATTTTATAGAAATTTGAGTTCTTAAAAATACAGCATGACATTTGGGTTAAAACATTCACCCCACTTTTGGTAAACAGAATAGCATCTAACATTTTCCTGGACCACCATTCTAAATTGTTTAAATGCAACGTAACATCTGATTCAGTAGGGAGACAAGATGACAATGACCTGTGTTTGACTCTCCACCCTCTGGGGTCATCAAATCTCACTAAGCAAGCAAGGCATGCTCCACCATGAGTGCGAAGAGTAGACTCCAAAGCCTGACCATCAAAGACGCTCACGTGGGCAATCAACAGGTGTGCACAGTGCACACAGCGACCTGTTCACAGAGAAGTGAGAAGGAAACGCAAGTGTGTGCACAGGTCCTGACTGCCTATCGTACCCTTCACCTTTTAACTAGAGATCTTCCCCAAGCTGGGAGCGCTAATAAAGAGTCCGGAGAGCTGCCAGCAAGCTCATCCACCAAAAAGCTCTCACTTATGTCCTAAAGAAAAGCTTACTTAAACCCAAATTTGACCTTTAAGAGGAAAAAAAATTCACTTTATCTTTTTCCTTTTCCCAGAACAGAGCTTCAGAAAACTCACTAAAATAGTTTCAAAACTTCATCAAAAATCACTTATGAAGCAAAAACTGCCTATTCTCTATTTAAATGATTTAATAATAGGCTTTCACTTGCTAACCTCCCCGCATCAGCGTGCATCTTCCGATCTGTGGTGTGTCATACTCAGTGACAGGCAGGTGCCAATCACCCATCTGTTGACCCCTCCCAGTGAAGTTGAAAAAAGAAATCTGAGAACCGATGAGGCATAGTATTAGTTCAAAGACACATGGTCTCTGAACCTCAAGGAGCCTAAAGTCAATGCCACAGATGTGTGTTTGGATGGTGTTCTCCAGGATTTAACATGGTGTCAACGTCACAAACGCAGAAGGTACACAAACGAGAAGCAGAAAAGTGACAACTTTAAAGTTCTTCTTCCTGAACTAGTAACAATGATGCTCCAGCCCATCAAATATACTTGGATGGATGTGATGTCGACCTGCAGCCTCAGGGTGAGGCAGGTGGGACACATGTCAGTCCCATTTCATAAACGGGAAACCCAGTGCCTTTGTTTCTACAATGAAAAGGGCAAGAAATCCATTCCCTGCATCTCCCAATGTCCAGTACGTCCAAGTCTGAGAGCATCAGTGTCTGGACTGCTCCTCATCAAAACCTAGAGGCTCGTTACGGATTACCTGCCGACCCAAATGTTGTTTTAGTCAAACAAAACAAAACAGAAAGTGTAGTTTTTGTTCAAAATGACACTGTTTTATTTTTAATTCTTACAATTCTCCTCATACTCTATTGTATTTCTGTAAGGCCCCTCTCACCTTCTAGTAAATTATATGATTTACACAGTCTTGTCCTCTGTCTGTCCCGCCCGCTAAATGGAAGCTCTGTGGAGGCAGGCATGTCTCATTCACGGACAACAATGTATACCTTCAAGGCCCAGTAAGAGCCTGGAACGAAAAGCATGCTCAATAAATATTTGCTGAATGAATGGATTCCTCATCTATATTCCACACAAAGTTAGTTAAAAATACCTACTATCAGTGTCAGGAAGTTAAAAACAGACATGCCTAATGAACTTTCTTATAGAAACACAGATGTGGGGGCACCTGTGTGGTGCCGTTGGCCACATGGCTGACTGTTGACTTCGGCTCTGGTCGTGATCTCAGGGTCCTGGGATCCAGCCCCGGGTCAGGCTCTGAGCTCAGCATCAGGTCTGCTTGAGGTTCTCTCTCCCTCTCCCTCTACCCTCCCACTTCACTTGTGTTCTCTCTCTTTCACAAATACATAGATAAATCTTAAACACACACACACACACACACACACACACACACACACACAGATGCTAAACAGACTGAGGTTCTTGTCAACATGAGAAAGAAAGAGGAGAAATTCCTGTATTATGGCTAAGGCCGTCTGTGTGACCCTTCCTTAAACCCAGTGATGCTTACTTTCTCTTCTAAAAGGTCAAAGTCCGGGGGACTTGGGCTCTGGGGCAACATGGCCCAGAATGACCACAGAAGCAGCAAGATTCAGAGTTGCCCCTTTTTCTTTAAATCAATTAAGAACTCACCTTACCTTTCATCCTTATAAGGAAGGCATACCTGCTTTGAGGAGTATGATGTAAATCTCAGTGAACCAACTGTATTCTTTTTGTATGGCCTTTATTTGAATTTCTGGGTCATAATACCATGAAAATGATTCTTTATGTCCCCTTCCCCCAAGGAGCAGTCTAACTCACTGATCATGAAAAGCAGACTTTTACAAAGGAAGCTCTGAAAAGGCACGGTTTGTGAAGGAGAAATTATGGCTATAATCTATTAAGTCTGCTATCAACTAAGGAAACACAGGTGATCACTGGGCCCCTGCTCTAGTAGCCAAGGCCAGCAGCTCCACAGGCCCGTCCCCTCCCATGCTCACCTTCTGCAGCCCAGTCCTGAGAACTAGAAACCGGCTTACAGAGTATTTCAAATGAAGACTCTAAGGGGACTCTTGATAGGGCGCGTGGAGAGCCTCTGGCAATACCTGGCCTTCCAGTCTGTTACTATACTATGGCCTCAGACTGTGCCAGAGGCTAATGACAATATCCAAGATGGATGGGAGGTACCCCCTTCCCTTTCCAGAAAGTGTAGGACTCTGCAAAACTGGAACAAGAAGAACTATGGTCAGTAGTCCTAATACTAACAGCAAACCTCTGGGCAATCAAATCCTACATTCCTGTCAATACCCCCACTTGCAAAGGTGAATGATGTTCACCTTGCCCCACCCCAAAAATTCCTTCTAAAAAAAGCAACCCAAATGTCTATCGATAGACAACTGACTGAACCAAGTATGCTATATACACACAGTCCAGTTTAAACAACTGTAAAAGGAATGTGGAATCTCTGTATATACTAATAATCTGTTGTCCAGAATATGGTTAAAATGAAATAACAAGCAGAGAAAATGGTCCATAAATACATGACTATTTATCTCAGGGAGGGAGGAGAGGAGAATACATGGAGAGAGAGAGAGAGTAAGAGAGAGAGTGTTCCTGTTTTACAAGTATAAGAAAAAAAAAAAACAAACTAAAGAGAACAAAAACAAAACAAAAAGGTTTCCTTTGATGGAGGAAAGGTACAGGGTTGAAGAGGCAGGGGGGAAAAAAAACCTACATTTCTTTGTACTTTAATTTTTTTTGTTTTTAACCGTGGAATGATGTACACATTTTACTTAATACTGAAACAAGATTAGGTGGTTGTGTTTTTAAGCTTTAGAACTGTAAAACGAAATGAAACATATGATCTGGAGTTTCAAGTTGGCAGGAACTTGGCCCACCCAGAGATAAGCTAGTCTATGTGATTTTAAAACAGAGTAACAGGACTGTATGTTCCTAGGGGCATATACCCTGAGGACAACAGAAATATTAGATTACATTTGGTAGTCACAGTGTAGCAATAACAACAGTATTACAATGTAAATAAGCAATTATGTTGATGAGAGTAGGAACTCAGATTTTTAGTATAAGGAAAAGGAGACACAAATATAAAATCAAAGAAAAATACCTGCAATCCTAAATCTGAATTAGAAACCTGCATATGAAGTCATGACATCTTACTTAAAAAAAAAAAAAGATCTACACATGTATTTCCTAGATGTGTCCACTGAAGAGGCACAGAAACAGTGACCCCGCCAGGACCAGCAAGCTTCTCCAGCACCCCGCACCTTTCCCCCACGCAAAGGAGCCAGCACACTTTGGAGAAACGGCTGGCTCCAGATGGGGAACAGGGACAGGCGAGCAGGTCCTGAAACATCCTGTCTCCCCAGCAAACAGAGAACTTGGAGGCCAGCAGCACAGAGATTCAGGAGCCCATCTGAAGACACTGCTGTTTGGTCAAAGATGAGAAAATTTTAACTTCTAAGAGATTTTTTTTTTAATTTTGCAATTAATTGAAACACATCAAACATTAAAAAGCAAAGGTTCTTTTAATCAGTCTAAAATGACTAATGGTCATTTTTTCATTAGTCTGAAAACTGGTAAAGGACAAGAATCAATCATTTATCCTTTTCCTGTATTAACTGTGTTCTCAGGATAACCAAGAAACTGATGATGGGACACTTCTTTTTATAGAATATCTAAGTTGATAAAGAAGAAAGGATGTAATTAGAATGTCACCATTTTGCAACTGTGACAAAATATTAGATCTAAACCATGATCATCAATGAATGCTTGACATCATAAAAAAAAGAGACAGCCAGACTCCCCTAGTAAAACTCGCAGAACTACCTACCACCACCCATTAAGGATTTTTTGCCTTCTTCCTGCAAAATCTGAGCTAGGTCTGATCAAGCCTCAAGATCCAGCTCCTAGTTTACAGGAAACACAGGGGAAGGAGAACATAGTAAATGGCCACGCACAGGTGCAATCAGCAAAAGCTAAAATGTAGGGAAATCTGCAGGAAAACACATAGTTTCCTCACCTAATAATTAACATAAGGGGATAAAACAAAAAGAAGGAGGAGTAAAAACCTATAGATTGAGAAACACAAAGAGATCAACCAATTGCCATGTATATCCTGTGAAACAAAATATGAGACAAGCAGGAAAATTTGAATATCGATAGGCCTTTTTTATATTAAAGAATACCACTCATTTTTTAGGTCTGTTAATGGTATTAAGGTTTTTCTGAAGCTTTTATAGGAATACAGATGACAAGATTATTGAAGTGAACCATGGTTCATGGAAATTCATTGTACTGTTCTCTATCCGTTTGGATGCTGAAATGTTTCATGATAAAAGGTTAAGAGGAAAAAGTGTTCTTAATTCTGATGGTAGTCTGTGAGCTCTTTTGAGGCCCAAACCCTAGCCCCTAGTGGCACAGGGCTGACATTCTATAGATGATAACCACACTAGGACAATATATATAACACATTAACATACATATTAAATAAAATGTTAAATATAAACTATAAAACCCTTCTCTTACTGCCCCTACTTCTGACCTGAGGCAGGAAGTCAGGTCTGCCACCTCATTTACTTCACCCTCTGCAGGAGTTAGTGAGGATTTTGCTGTCTTACCTATATGCGGTGAGGACTGCTTTCTACAGTACCAGCAGATGAGACTGAGGATCAGAAATATTCAAGTTCAAAGAATCCCCACTGGGTTTTCAGATTTTGGCCTAATAAGTATCTCATGGAATCACTGGTCTTTGGCCTGCTTTTTCAAAGCCCTAGTTATTCCACTTAGATTTAATTTACTAAAAGCTACTCACATAGAGAGCTTTTACAAATGTACCACAATAAATATCCCCTAATATTTTAAAAAATGGGGTCAGAGCAGAAAGTAGATTAGCAGCTGCCGAGCCAGGCAGTAGAGGAAATGGGGACTGGGCCCGGGGTTCTTTTGAAGGTAATCAAAGTGTTCTGGGATTAGACCATGGTGATAGTTTCACAACCTTGTGAATACCCTAAAATCCACTGAACCATATACTTTTAAAGGGTAGATTTTATGGTTTGGGACTGTATCTCAATAAAAGAGATTTTAAAAAACAGGAACAGAAGTATAAATTTCTGAAAAATTTATTCCTTCACTGTAAAATCTTTTATACACATAAAGAAATCACCATGCAAGTAACGAATTTGTTTTTTATTTAGTGGGGTTTTTTTTTTCCCTTTTCCCTTCCTAAACGAAATAACAACAAGCCTAAGAAAATCAGAAAATGACATCATGCTAATATAACTTGCCAATTCTGGTCATAAAGTAGGAAATACTATAAAATTGTGGTGGCACCTACCAACTTCATTTAACCAACCTAGCTGGCAAAAGTCCTACCGTCTCTAATATAGAAAAACAGTTCCAGACTAGTTTGCTGCAGAGCACAACTTCCCTCCCCACTAAAGACACCTATATTAACCCTGCAGAGTTTAAGGTTTGAGTAAAGAGTCATGATAAACTCCAAAAGACTGATGATTTTATTTCTTCAATTAGTTAAAAGGGAAATAGTTTTAGTTCTGACAGACAAAACTTAGACAAAAATAACATCAAACGAGACATTCTGTATTAAATGCCTAATAAAGAATGAGTACAAATAAAAATCATCAGCCTTAACCTTCCCCTGCTCTTGATACGCCTGTCTCCGGGAGCTTAACCAAAGAAGCAAGTGCTCTCACCACAGATCCAAACTTCAAACATAAAAAAACCGAGGAACATGTGGAATTGGCTTTAGGCCCTCCTACAGCCGCCTCTGCTATTTATAAGCCGAGTCTTTTCATTATATTAACTTTAAAATTCATCTGTAAACTACAAAATCAGGAGTTGATAAACCACGGCCTGAGTCCACATTATGCAGTTTGTCACTACGTGATTAGGAAAGAGCAAAGACTGCTTTTAAAACTCGGTGTGCTGCAAGCCAGGAGGGGCATTCTTTTAAGCATGTATTCCTGATTACCTAAAGCGTCTTCTTTTCATGAACTTCTATTAACATTCCAAATGCATTCTGAATTAGACTCACTTGAGCCAAATCTTCAAATAGTATTTACGAGGGTCGCCAGGAAACCCCACTGGCCATCAAGGTGAGGTTAGCAAAAGCATACAGGGAGCTGTGCCCTAAATATAGCCCGTTCCACACGCCAAAAGGACACACCCAGCATATAAAAGCACCTGGCAGTGTTATACATTTAAAGTAAAATGTGTTCAAAAGGAGACATCAGATCAGCATATTATGCCTGTTTGAGAAAGATAAAAAATTATCAGGGGAAACACATCCAGGAAGACTGTCTAAAACCACATGACAATCCACACATTTACTTCCTGCTACAACAGAGCAGAAAAATCTGCAAACCTTTGTTTTGTAACAAGTGAACTGGTGCCAAAAAGGTAAAATACCCAATGGCTCTTCTGTTCATCTAGGAGGGAGCCCCCAAAGAAACAGCCCAAAAGCTGACCCTCCAGTGCCCCAAAGCCTGACAGACTGGTGTAGACTGTCCCCACCCTACAGGAGGGTACAGGTTGTACAGGTTAAGTGGAGGACCCAGTTGGTAGAGATCACTGGGGCTTTCACAATCCGTAATATGGGTTTTAGGAACTCCAGGGTGAGGAAACAAGAAACCAAGGCAAGGAATTCAGGATACATCCAGTAAGATCACATTTCCATCACTTTCAGGAAGAGGATGGACTTTTTTTTTTTTAAGATTTTATTTATTTATTTGACACAGAGAGAGGGAGAGAGCACAAGCAGGGGGAGCAGCAGGCAAAGGGGGAGGGAAAAGCAGACTCCCTCCTGCTGAGCAGGGAGCCCGATTCGGGGCTCCATCCCAGGACCCTGAGATCATGACCCGAGCCAAAGGTAGATAGATGTTCAACCACCTGAGCCACCCAGGCTTCACAGATGATGGACTTTTAAACTTTTAAACGATGAGTCGTTTCACATAATTGAATGGGGAAAAGCATCAAATGTTTGTTGAGTGACAGACACAAACATATCTTACTCAGCGCTGTCTGACTTACAATGTGCCTACCCACTAGGAGAAAATGCTTTGGGCACTAATTTCTCAGGAAAATGCTACAAGAACAAAGCAATTAAAAATCCACTGAAACACCAGTGCTTTTATGTGTGTGGCAGGTGAGTTAGTGTGGTATTTCAGACTCTGACACTGCATCAGAAGCAGTCAGAAGAAACAGTAACGCATATTAGAAAGTTCAACTTTACCTGAAAGGTACGCAACTTTTTCCTTTAAAATTGGCAAAACATCCATAGCTTTCATTTCATCGTTTTTTCGAAACCCTGAAATACATAAGGAGAAATTCAAGTTACTAGGTTGCTTGAGTGACATTTAACTTCTTACCCAGTCTAGCCAATGCAAACACAGCAGCTTTGCTCACACCCATTAAGTCAGCTTTAGAAATATCATTTCAAAGCATTTGAATTCTATGAAGGAAAGACTGTGATCACAGAATTATCTTCTATTTTAATGTCAAACAATGATTTGCACACAGACCCAAAGGCCCTGGTACCAAGCAGGCTTCAGGCCACTTGTAGCAATAAAGATCTGGTCCCCCAAAATACAGGATATGAAACCAGTCCATATCATTTCAAAAATCTTCATCTGAATCCTGTAGATGAATGTAACTAAAGAAGCAATATCATGTTTTAAACACACAGACTGGTGGCACACTGAAGCCTCTAGAGGGAGCTCAAAGCCGCCGCCGCCGCCGCCGCCGCCGCCTCCTCCTCCTCCTCCTCCTCCTCCTCCTCCTCCTCCTCCTCCTCCTCCTCCCAGAGTCCAGAGTGGTTAAAAATAAACAGTGGCAGTGAGGAGAGCAGGGATTATAAATAGCCAGGGACCGGCCACAGCTTCCTTTAGGCTCTTTCCTTCCAGGCTTTCTGGGTCATGCCCCCCTGGAGGATGTCACTGGTTACTGGGGTAGGATGGCCCATTGCCACCTGCGTCGGAAGATGTCTGAGACCCTCTTCTCACTGTGAAACTAACTCTCCCAGGGCCCAATATCGTCAAAGGCAAGTGGAGACATCATGGAAAAGCAGCATGCAGCAAGCAATTTAGGCCAAGTCAACATCCATCTAAGATAAGAAATTCTTGCAGCCCAAACGTGTCTGGCTCAGCTTACCAGGGCAAAGGCCCCCATGGGAGTCTGGGGTCAAAAATGTTCAATGCTCATAATAATGCCTTGGGATATTTCTCCTGGAGGTCTCCAACAGAGGAAATCTAGGTTCAGGATGCTGGCCATCCTCATCAAAATGAGAAACTGTCATTACTGGCTGAGCAATCTCTAGGAAAAATAAAAGACCACTGCCCCATCGCTATTTTCCTGTTTGTTTTTGCCAAAATAGTACAACGAACACTCCAGAATGGTAGCTTGGTAACACAACAATCAAGATGCACACCTGGATTGAGAGAGCAAGGAAAGCTCTCTCTCAGTGAACTGGGGCTTCCACCTGCGACGTGTCTGAGTAGCCCTGGGGGACCAGCCCCACCACAGAGGAAACCTATTAAAAAAATCAACCGTCTGCAGGCTGCAAAATAACCCAAAGCAGGGAGACACACTTGGGGAAAAGGGAATGGCCCTGGGAACACTGCACTGGGGCTTTTAGCCTGAGGACAGGGTGCAGGCTGAGCCTCATAGAGCTGCCAACACAAGAACCAGGCACAGCTCGGGGCAACCTCAGGAGCTGAGGAGAAATTGGGGAAAGAAGCAGGGGAGCCCCAAGTTCTGGGGATAATCCTGGCCCAAATCTCTGGCTCTCCCCTGAGCCTCACTTGTAGGAGGCAAGCTCGAAGCTAAAGACAAAGCATCTGACCGAGATTCGCGTTGGGGCCCAGTACAGAGGAGGTGGGGTTCGCGGCTTCAGTCCAGCCAAATTAGCAGCCTGCCAAAGCAAGCAAGCAACAACAAAATCAGCACTTCGAGGAAGAATATAACAGAATCCAGCCTCTGCACCCTATCGTTCACAGAAGCAAAGAAAGACTAAATTAATCGTGTGATTTGATTAAGTAGATCTCTCCTGCCCACGGAATACTTATATGTATACTAAGAACCCAGTTTAACAGGATTAACGACGATGCTGACAATCACCAGAGACGCTGCACAAAGTCAGCAGCAACCACGTCCTCGGGAGGACCCCGAGGTCCAGGAGATAAGCTGCATGACCTCTCTGGTGGTGAAAGGGCTCAACACAGAACCCACACCTCTACATCATCAGGCCATTTTGCTTTCCAATGTACTAATAAGCTTTGTGCTGGCAACCCACCAAGCTTTTAAAAACAGTGGCTATTTATAAAAGGCAAAACAGGAGCCAAGAGTTCTGCAATTTCATCCTTAAGGTTCCTTCAAAACTCTTGAATGGATGCAATCTAGTCTCAGCAATTCATTGCCAGTCGTTGGGTAATTCACAGGACACGTCTACAAAGACAGATTACGTCTCAATTTCATCTGGGGTGGACAGAGGTGTCAGCAGGGCAAACACAAAGAGGAGTTAGGCAGCACGGCGGCCCTCATGAAGACACGTTTATAAATACCATGGCAAGGCACGGTATGAAAAGTGCCACAAGCAGCACAGAGTGCTGGGGGCCTGGACAAATGAGGAGGCCAATGAGATGACAGAACAGTAGGAAGTAAGAACAACGCATTGGACTGAAAACAAGGTGAAGTAAACAAAAATTCACAATGAAAATCTCAATTTCCTATGACCCACTAGAAACCACAGATTCGCTCCCATGTTTTAGTTTCTAGAAACTGTAGTTATTTTAAGCCTGTCAGTTCCTGAATTTCTCCCCTAAATTAAGGAAGACTACTCACAGTCTTGTTAGAGGAAGAAAGGCACATGTCTCCAGGGTTAAACTGGTGTTGAAGTGTGTTATACTTCTGTTGTGATATACATACATGTCCAAATACAGAGTACAAATTCTTCACAGTTTTACCATAATATGTTTGTTGAATATGTCCCAGAAAAAGAGATGGGAATTTCATTAAAATAGTCCACTAAAACTTTTAAAAAAGAAGTTTTTTAAAAGCAGAAATATGAAACTAACCACAAAGAAACTGAGTTTGTGACTATTATGTATTATCTTTAATCTCATTTCCATTTTAAAAAACACACCCCATATGCAAAAGGCTAAGGAAGCATGGATGCATACCATAAAGTTAAATTAAAGAATCATTTAACTTTTAATAAAAAGCATGAAGAACTCAGCCATGAAACATCCTCAGATCAAAAAGGCAGATTCTGTTCTATGCCCTGAAGAGCTGCTTATGAAAACAGTGTGCAACTATTTAAAAAAAAAATCTAAATACATGGCTTCTGGGCTATTCCAGTGATTCTAGATTACACTGCAGATAAGACAACTCCTACTGTGTTCCTTCCTTGTGCCTTAAAGGATCAAAAGAATTACGCTCCAGGACTAACCCTATAAGCACACAGCCCCGCCCTCCCCATGCGCATGGGGAGAGAGAGGGATGGCAAATGCCACCTTGGAGCGATGCTTCTGAGGTCTCAGACCACATCTTTGTGTCACAGACCACGAGTCAGCAGCAGTTTCACTTCTAAGTGCCACCGAGAGAGTTTGAAAATGCTACTAATAGGTGAAAAGGGATGCCAGAGAAAGACTTTTGGTAAAATTAGAAGTAAAAGAAAAGCAGCTTGAAAAGTGATAACAAGGGGGTCAAAGTCAGAGGACATTTAGTTATACCAATTTCTTAAATTAGGTACTTTTTAAATTACCCAGAGCCTAACTAAAGAGTGCAAAAAGACAGACCAGATTCTTGTTAGAATTTAAAGTAAGTTTCAGAATCTGAGACAAAGAAGCCAATGTGAACGAAATCACATGCTAGCTTCAGGAGACAGTGAGCACAGCATAAGGATGCAGTCAGCCCAGGCTCATTTGTAAGTGCAGAGGGTGTTTCCCAGGGGGCCCTACAACGCATGCAACAACCACTCTTTTGAGCCAAGTCTACAAGAAACCTGATTGGAACATTCACATGGTAACGTCTGCCATTACTCTAAGATCTTGATATCAATATTTGTTGAATGATATTGAGGAGAAAGGAGTGTGGGTTAAAAATCAGATGTTACCATTGTTAAAATAAACATGCAGTTAGAGTTGATAATTTTCTTTGCTCTTTCCTGGTTCAACATAAATAATGCCTAAAACAATAAAATTCGAATATTTAGAGGGTTTAATATATTCATTTAAAAAAATCTCAACTCGAAGGTTCACATATTACTTGCCAAAATTGATTCTGTTATCACCTTTTATTTATTTATTTTTAAAGATTTTCTTTATTTGGGAGAGAGAGAGAGACAGCATGAGCAGAAGGGGCAGGAGGACACAGAGAGATAATCTCACGCAGACTCCATGCTGAGCATGGAGCCCAACACAGGGCTTGATTCCACCACCCTGAGCTCATGAATGACCTGCGCTGAAACCAAGAGTCGGACACTTACCCAACTGCACCACACATGCGCCCCTCTCTCACCACCTTTTAAATTGCTATTTGGTTCAGAAGTATGTCAATCTGGAGTACATTTTACACCCCTGCTTCTAAATTGCTCATATTTCTTAAAACGATAAGCAGTATGTTCCCCACCAAGAGGATGGTTTTTTTCTCTCTTCCTCTAAATTATCCTGCTGACTAGAGGATGGGTTTCCTTTGTTCCCTGCCATATACCAGACATCTAGGACAGGACAAGCCACAGGGTGGTCAACAAACATAGGATGGTTGAATGGATGAATGAATGAGTGAATGAATGAATGAATGAATGAACGAACATACTTCTCCAGCTTCTTGCCCCTGAGCCCCTACTCAAGCACTCCAATGTTCCTTAGCACTTTGTATTTTAGGTTTATGAAATACAAGCTCAGTGTTTTCAAACGGCCACTCCTAAAGTATATATTATATTCATAACAAGGAAATTAACCTCTCTGCCCTGAGAAGAAATATTCCACAAGTGAGCGTTCAACAATGGAAAATCTTTTAGTTGAATCAATGGTATGAAACTTCAACTATCTAATACCCCACTGGTCAAATCAATTTCTCATTTTTCACCCCGAGACTCTGTGAGTGGGTGCTGTACTGTTACTGCTATCAAATGCCTTTTGGAGTGAGTCATTGCTGACCACAACGCTCGTTCATTTGGCACCTTTTCCATATTAGATTTAAAACAACAACAACAACAAACAAACAGAGAAGGAACAACCCCCGAGTCCTTACTTAAGAAGAAGGAGGGGGGAAAAAAGCACCACGGGAATATTTTTACAATGAGCAAAAAGCCTTTATACAGCACATCATTCCGACAGTACTTTTTATATAAGGGTCAAAAAAACTAAGATGAAAAAAGTCAGATGAAGTCAAAATGAATCAAATTTAAACTTTTTAAACTAAGACACAGGGTCATTTTTTTTTAACCTCTTACTTCTCCCAGGACTACTGGCAGATACTAGTAATTTGAAATTTTATGTAATCTTCAAATCAAACTAGCCAAATGGTTTGGTTTTTCGTTTGTCTTTCTTTCTTCTTTCTTTTTTTTAAAGTAAAAACAGTGTTAGAAAAAGCCATAGTTATCTCTTGATCATTTGGGCTGAACGAAATGAACTGACACCTTGTTCTGAACCGTCTGCCTCACCTCCTGCACTGGGATTTGTCTTTAAAGGACAATCCACGAGACAAACTGTGCTCTTCACCCATTTTCAAAGGTCTCATTTGCCTGTCAGCTATACTACTTTAGTTCTGGATAGGAAGATCGAAAGTGGGAGTGACTGAAAAATAAAATTCTATACCTTTAGAAACACAGGTTGTAGCAGTAATATAAACGTGTTAATAAGTAAAGCAGCATTCTGAAACAACAACAAAAAAGAAGACTCCAGTAAGCTGGAGGGTTACTATTAGTACTAAGTCTTGGTGGTAATTACCTAATTTTACTCATTAGTTTATTTAGGGGAAACGCGCGCGCGCGCGCACACGCACCCCTGAACACAAAGAGCAGGATGATAAATCTCTGCATCAGTGGCGTCGCGCATGCGCAAATGGAGGTGACGTCACCCTTTCCAGGCAGGCCGGCCGCAGTTCCGACTCCCTCACCTTTCTCTGCAGTGCCTGCAGGATTAGTCACAGATCACAGGGAGCGGTGGTGCGTGGCATACAGTGTTTGTGCTATCAAAGGTTTTAACTAGGCAAGCAGTTAGACTAGTGTTGTGTAGGAAGGAAGCATTTTTAACTAGCCTGGATCCTCTATAAAAATGTTTAGGGGGAAAGAAGGTTATAAATCAAATGATATTAATGTCATTTTTACTAAGGCATAAAAACATCAAAATATAATGTAATGATTATATTTTTATGTAAATATATAACTACAATCCTCACATATAAAATGTTTATAAAATGCATATGAAGTGAGTTAAATACTTATACCAAGAATATGGGCATGCTCACCACACAGGAATACAGATGGGGTTTCATAGTGCAGTATTATAATTTTCACTTAAACCTTTATGGTTATAGTAACTGTCAGCCTCGTTAATTTATTCCTTCACGTAATTTTAGAAGCAATAGCCTGTAATGCAACATCATACCTTTAAGGAAGAAAAAGCAGCATAAGTTTGATTGATCTAAGGAAGTTAAGGGCATTTCAACTTAAAATAACTCTGGCTATTTAATGTCTTGAGCATGAAATACAGAGGACAAACCAAAATAGCCAAAGACCATAACAAAAAATATTTTTTAACTATTACATATAGTTTAATGTAAATGAAATAATGAATTTTTAATGTTTGATGATTTAATTATGTATTAGCTACACATTAGAATTTAATTAAAAACCATAACTAACAGACCAACAGAAGGGAATATTTTAATAGTCAAAAAAGTTGTAGCATTACGAAAGGGGATTCTACCTTCCTACAATCTTATACACCAAAAAAGAACCATGTGCCCAGATGTGCTGTTCATCTTTGTATCCCCGAGGACCAGTCAGGGCTAAGCACAGGGAAACTTTATTCTCATGTTTGCCGAAAGCCAAAAGAAAGAACACCTATATCTCTCTGAACCTCTAAGAGTATCAGGAGATGCCTTTAGGGAAAGCTCCCACACTGTGCTCTGAGCCTCTAGTCACCCATCCCAAGCCACACGTATATAGACACATATACATACATACGTGCCTGCTTATGGTCCTGTGATACCTACTCCAAGGAGGCTTGCTTTACATCAAGAAGCAGCCTCTCAGGAAAGCTAGTTAGAAACGTAGTTTCTATCAAATGAACCACAGAGATACAACTGATACAATTTAATCACTGTCAAATGATTTGATTTAGATCATCCAAGATTGACTGCTAAAAGAAAACACGGTTAATCGTTACAACAAATATTTCATACATGTTAGCACTCTTGCCCTCTACCAAAATAGAAAAGAAAAAGATCCTTATGCCTTCATATTTTTTAATGTAGATCAAAATCATTCTTGTAAAAGGCTTTGAAAAATAAAGCTATGTTGTAATTCTCCTTTTCCTTTGTGTACAGTTTTGATTATTGTAAGGAACGAAGGTGCAACTACAGAGACACAGTATAAATTAGCGATACTGAAACTCTGTTCAGTGTACACTGATTTGCCCTGTTTTGGGGGGACGGGGAGGGACTTGTACACCAACTACTACAGCGCCCTTGTTGCAGTCTGTTTGGGAAAGCAAAACCTGAGTGTTCAGACTTGGTATGGAAAAACGAGGGCCAGAGGGATCACCATAGGAGAAGACACCTGTAAGATGTAGGATGTGTGGAGTGGAGATGATTATGGTGGATCTCACTGGCCAAGCAGAAGACTCCCATCACTGGCATAAAAAGGTGTCAAGAAAAAGGGGGCACCTGCAAGCCTATGATATAGCCATCTCCACCTGTACTCATCATGGTCCCCACAAACCTGCTCCCCACAAACCTGCTCCCCATTGTGTGGGTCCCAGCACTGTACCTGGCCCCACAAACCACCTATCCAACAGCCAACCCAGAAGAAACCCGGCCTTCCCCCTGCCCTGCATTCTCTCATGTAATCCTGCAGGTGCCATCCTTAACTGGAGCACCGTGTCTCCCTGCCCCACTGGCCAGCACCTCTCTCGTATGGATTACTCCAGCAGTCTCCTAAAGGAGGTGCAGGACTCTTTGATTCCATACTGCCACTCTCCCCTAAACCACATCTCATCATTTTACTCCCCTAAAATTTGTCAGTGGCGCCTCAGAGCCCTCAAATAAAATTCAAACTCCCTGACATGGCACAAAGTCCTTCATGGTCCGAGCCTGCTGACCTCTGCACCCTCGTGAGTTCCCCATTCATCATCCTCTCCCTCATCTACTCCCGCAGGCTCCACAGGCCCTTGCTCCCACACTGCCTCAAGCATCCCCTCCCCTGCCCATGCACAAGCCCACACATTCTTCACCTTCCTGAAGACTCAGACCAGACCCACTCCTTAAGTGACGTCTTGCCGTGTCCCCACTGCTGGATCTGATCCCCCACCTAGCACTCCCACCACACCCGAAATCTCATCACGCTGCATGGTAATTACCTAAGAAATACCTGTCGGGGCCCTGCCCCCACCCCCATCAGAAGGCAAGCTCGTGGCTCTCAACTTCCAGCCCAGTTTCGCTGCGGCAGAGTGCACAGCTCACGGGAAGAGCCTCACACCTAGCTAGCTAGTTCAGCCCTGGGGTTCATCAGGCTCCAAGTAGTGACACGTTTTAAGAGGCAGTCTACAAGTTCTAAGCAAAGTATCCACCTTATCACATAATGCAACAAGTCCGAAGCAGTCAACCTGCTACACATGGCCATTTCGAGGAGCCTAACGTGACTGCATTACCTCTCTGTCTAGTATATTCGGTGACTAGTACATAAAATAGCATTTATATATTCTTGGGATTTTTACAATGTAATTAAAAAGGTATTTTCTGCCCTAGCCACCAAAATTTTAATGAATTATAAAAAGCTTCTCTGCAGGGAAGAGCAGGCTGTGATTTGTGAAGAGCATTCAGTGGCTTTGCATTTACCTCCTCAACAACCAAAAGAATGCAGGCCTTCAGGGAAGTGGTTTCTAAGTAGGAAACACAGGCCTGGGAGCCCTGCCTCTTGGCAGCGGGTGGGGTCATGGTCATGTCTTCATCCAAGAATGCCAAGTTACCCGGAAGTGCTTTCATCATGAGGTTTTGTAAACAGAAGAAGCGCAAGGGAACCAGCAAACCAAATAAATGCTGAGCAACTAAAAACGGAACACCTTTCTTTCTGTATTGTTGTCTTAAGCCCAAGTTCAGCCTGAGGCAGCCTAACTGAATACTCACATGGCAATGTCTTTTGCCACATTAATTAAACATAAGTTAAGCCTCTGTAAGTGTCATATATCACAAATAGTAACAATCCCAGAACACCTGCATTATGTCACTGACATCTTTCCTTGTTACTGAAGGGAACCAAAAACACATCAAGCAAATACACAGAGCCAAACCGTCCTGGCTGGTCTATAAATTTAAGATAAAGGGATATAATTCCTATCAATGAATCAAGATTTGGATTCAAAATTTGGTTTGTTTCAGCTGGCACATTAATAGTCCCCAAGCCGGCCCTCCTTCCGTCCACCCTATGGTGCTAAGGCTCTGCTTTGGAATATTTCCTCCTGCCCAGATAGATAAGAAAGCGTGTAAGCATGGGGTAGGCACGGGAGACAAAATCCTCACCCGGAGGTCTTCCTCCAGGCTCATCAGCAAACGCCTATCAATCCTGTCTACCTTCAAGACACTTGATTAGTTTTCCATTCATGGAGAAAAAATAAACCAAGGTTGAGTGACTTAATAAGCTATCAATTAACTTGACTGAGAGTGATTATATTCAAATGGAAATACTGTATTTAGGGACACTAAATTACACACACATATATACAAAATATCAAAATGTCTCCAAAAGTAAGTAGTCAGCATATGTCCAATTCCTCTTCAAAACTTCAGTTAACTCATTCACCCTTATATTAACGTATCATCCAAGCCAAATGCCACAAAGAGACAATTTTTAACCCAAGGACTGAAAAGTTATTCCCATTTGGATTTAATTCCAACATAAACTCACTAGAAAGATATATCTTTAATAACATCAAGGAATCTGGCAGAACTTTCTACCAGCCAGTCCTTTGATGAAGCTTAGCATTGTGTTTTTAATCCCTTGGCATTCACAGAGGACATATTTACACACACTGCTTTCTTAAGTCCTGGAGATTTTCTCCTGAAATGGTATGTTCTGATTTTAAGCAGCTTATAATTTAAAACAAAATAAAACACAGATTTAGACCAACAGTGGCCTTAACAATGTATACGCAACAGGAAAAGCCAGATGGAGATGGACAAATGTCTTGCAAATACACGTACTATTATTTTTAAAAGAGATGTAGACACTGCCGCGATTAGACAAACCCACCTAAAAGTGTTACTTCTGTCCCTGAAATTTTGTATCAATCACGGCCACTAGAACTAAGTCCGTGACATAAAAAAGGGTGTTTCAGACCATTCTGAAGGAGTTAGAAGCCCTTGCTCCAGGGATTAAGACCACAAAGCATAGGAGTGAATAACATGTTCAAAGACGAACACTGTGATGTTTTAATCATTAGAAACCCACTTGATAGTTTGCTTACACGCAGCTGCTTTGCCTAAGTTATTCCATTCTCCTACTCTGCTTTGACGACTGTTTTCATCTTCTTCTGAACATGTCAGAAATACGTCTGAAATACACTGTGATACATCTGGTGCTTGAGGACACAAACCGGACAAGGTAAGCTCTGACCTTCAGATGTCTACGGGCCAACAACGGACAAGAGCCTCGAACAGTACAAGAACCCTAGGAGAAGCAATTCCGTCACCATGATGTAAGGACAACCGAAAAAACCAAAACAACAACAACAACAACAAAACCTGGTGCTTTGTAACTTGTTTTCAGGCTGAATTTGGAGTACAACCTAAAGTCTGAATTTTTCTTCCCGATCCCTGTATTTGCCATAACAAAATTTGACCGCTGAGGACATGCTGAGAGAAGGGCCAGGCCAACTCTGGGCACAGACATTGTGACCTGTTTTACAATTAGACCACTGAGGGCAAGCTCAGCCTTTAGGACTCACCGGCTTTTCAGGTTAAAGTGCCTTCTGATTCAGGTGCTGGTGTCCTGACTTACCCTCATTTCCAAGCAGAGGAAAAAAACCATTCTAGTGAAAAGGTCCCTACCATTTACCTTCCTATTGGATTCCTAATAAGAAACTGAAGAAATTACCAGAGTTGAGAAAAGGAACGCCATCTGCTATTGTAAAAAAAAAAAAAACAAAAAGCAAAGTGAAAGTCATTGCCACTCTCTAACTAACTGCCTCTCCTCCCACCTCCTCCAGCTCAAATCCCCTCTGCATATACATACAAAAGTAGATTTTTAAAAATTCTGGTTTAAATGTGTTTATTAAATCAAATAATTTAGATACTCTGAGGAGAAGCAAATTTTGACATAAAAATGGATTTAATGTGGATTGACTCATCTCCACTTATATTTTTATGCATATTCACTGAGGAAGAGACAAAGGTGCAAATTCACAAGGTAGAGGACACAAGGGTCTGAGGGCTGAACCCTCAGGAAGGAGGGCTGGGCAGCTTGCTGGAAGAAGTCGCTGTCCGGCACTCGGTACCTCTGAGGCCATTACGAGCTCATCCTTGGTGGCGGCTCCTCCGAGTCACTAGAAGGTGAGGTGGGAAGTCAGTGCAGAAGCCAGCACAGGCGCGGGGGAATGAACCACAATCGCTCCACTAGGACAGCGACCCACACAGAAGGTGGAGAAGCTCCACCTGTGTGACCGGAACTCATCATCCCACCTGGGACGCTGCTGCAGCGCTAAGGGCAGAACGGACAGGGCCGTCCCACCTGGGCCTGGGCCGCACGCGGGGCCTCCTCCTCCCTGCCACGGGGTCCCGCGGTACATAACCTGGGGGAGGGGGGCAGCCTCCCCTGCAAGGTGTACTTCTTCACGCCTGTCCTGCGGTACCCAGCTTGAGTGGGGTAAAGCCCAGAGGCGTGTGCCTTGTAGGCGGGGGAATCCGCTTTTCTTTTTCCAATTCCCTGACTGCTACATTCCTGACAGAGAAACAATACATGTCTACCAAGGAACATTTTTTTCCAAGTTAACTCAGTATAGAAATGTCAACAGTAATGCAATAAGGACATTTCAAGTAAGATGAGTAGTACTCCTTCTCCAACCCCCGCACCTGCAGGCCCTTTGCAGTACTCTGCACAGACCCTAGCACACCTGCTGCCCGGACAGCCGGCATGGGGTTACAACCTCCTTCCAACGGAGACCGGAGACACACAGAGGGTGCGGAGGGGACTCCACCTCTCACTTCCGTTAGCATCGCATTTTGACCTCACCTGAAAGCAACAGTGTCACAACTCAAGAAAACTGTCAAGGTACCAACACATCCAGTAAGGAGCCAGAGCCAGAACCGGCTGCCTGGTCTGCTGACTCCCAGCAGGGACGCAGTGGACGCACGCTCAGTCCCTCTGCACCTTTGTTTCCTCGTCTGCAAAAGGGGATCCCAGTGACACCACCTCAGAGAACCAATGAACAGCACCTAGACCACTCACTATGATTGCCACTGACATCTGAGAAAGCCACTTATTCTCAGATGTACACATTTGATAAGTGCTTTAAATAAATGGATTTGAGGAAATTTTGCTCATTTACCTGCCATTTCTGCATTCTATAAGGAGATGCATCTTACTCAAAAATAAAAGAGTAGGAATGAGATGTCCAGTTACTGTCAAAAGTCACCAAAAAAGAAACCACTTATTTTTAAAAATCAACAGTCACGACAGTTTAACCTTGGCAATTTCCTCCTCCCAGACTGACTGTAAATAACTGTAAGGCGATTCAAAAGTCAGAACACTCTCCTGTCTAAGAGCTTTCAGCAGTTCATCCCGACCCTTTCATCACCGCCCCCCCACACTCACACAGCGACACCCCACCGGCACCCGAGCATTTTCAGGATCCTGCTTCTTAGCCTGTGCTCGTCTGTGGGGAGGGGCATATCAGAATGCAAATCGAAATGAAAGCGGATGAGCAGAAAGTCACCTGAAGGGAAAACAGTTTTGTAAGAGATCACCTCCTCTCACTAAAATGGTGGCAACAAAAACTTTAATAACCCCAAAAGGGCTCCCCCTTTCTGACACCCCCTCGTTCACGCCCCTCTACAGTTGAGACCTGTCCGTTGGTGCAAGAATTCCTCTTCTTCTGTTTTGAAAGTGGGAAGGTCAGGGATTACAGGAAGAGCGATTATGGGGGCTTTCCCAGCTGGGGCCTTGAGCTTGCTAGTGGCTGCCAGAGCTGGCGGGGATGCCAGGCGGTGCTGATTTGGCTCCCACATGCAGGCTGTTCACCTGCACCTGCCCTGTCCTGCCTCTGGGACATCTGTAACCAAGAGGAGGTCACTCTCCACCCCTACAAGGCTACTTGAGGCCAGAAAGCACAGAAAGACCATACTCTTTCCCCTCCATCCTCATCCTCCACCTTCCTGCTGTTTTTAATAGATGATCAAGAACAAACAGGAATTTCCCATTCTGCCTAGAATCATGGCAAACAGTGCGATGAACAGCCAGCTGTGCACACACAAAAGCGCTGGCCTCTGTACCCATACTGTCCGTGGCTGCCATACCCTCAGCCCACGCTGGGCAAGACAGAGCCATGCAAAACTCAGGTTAAAGTGACAAGAAACCACTCTAAGTTTTCCTTCTTTGTTCCTTGCAGAAGCCAGCCCAGGTGGATGCTGCCAGCATGACATCAGCCAACTCTGCAACAGTACCGCCTCAAAACCTCAAAACAAGAGAAGGACGGTGGGTGCTTTTACAGTAAATAACATCGAAGAGCTCTGATGGTTTTAAATATTCAATTATTCACTTTATAGTAAAGCAAAAGGCTTTCAAATCAATTTTTCCAATTCTTTCGGCTACTAAAATGAAAGCCCAGGCAACATGGGCCCCACTTAGAGGAGAGTACACCAGTCTGGTTGGCACAAAGGTCTGTGCATTCCACATGCATGTTTGAAAGCACCATCCTGTTTAAGAACCGGGACATGCCAGCACCTTAGAAGCCTCCCCGCCTCTGCCTGATGACACGCACCTCCTGACATAACCACGGTGCGTGCGGACACCTACGGTAACCATTCCCTTGCTTTTCTTTATAGCTTTGCATAATATATTGCTTCGTTTCCATGTTTCTGAGCTTCATATGAATGCAGTCATACTGTATGTATCCTCTTGTGACTTGCCATCGATGTGTATGGTTAATCTACATTGATGGGCACGCTAGCTTTATTTAATGCTTCATTCCGTGACTACACCACAAACTTACTTAGGCAATCTTATTAATGGACATTTGCTTTGTCTCCCACGTGTGCCATTATAAATGATACTGCCATGAATGGCCTTGTCCATATATCCCAGAACACACTTCTGGAGTGTCTCTAGGCCTAAGGGGAAAACTGCTGGGTCAGAATTGACGTCCCTATTCAAGTTTACGAGGTGATGCCTAATTGTTTTCCCAAATGGCTGTGCTCCACATCCTCTCCAAAGCCTGCATTGTCTGTCCAATGAATCTATGTATTTTTTTTTAAGGATGCAACCATTTGGTACTTTCTACCAAAATGAGTTGAAGAAAAAAACAAAAACGAGCATATTAATGGACAAGAAATCAGTTTGAAATTAATTTTGGGTTCTAATCTCTCTGCACCAATAGAACAATAAAGTAGATTTTCACATTTCGTCCTCTAAGTTTAAGACTGAAAGAACAGGATACCCCAGATGTTTCCCTTTCTATTTCTATCTCAACTGAATTCCTCTAACAGTTCCTCCTATTTAAGAGTCCTTCAGAGTAACTGCCAGAAAGGAACTGCTGTGGAGACCTGCACAGAAACTCAGTCTCTAACCTCCCAATGGCCTATGTTCCAAAACTTCGTCAAATCCACAGTTACTCGATTACAGGAATGGATTTTCCCACAGAAATAATGCTGCGGATTGGTCTTAGGGCCTCGGGGGTTCCCACAAAAGCCTATTTCATACACAATAACCCCTCTAAGCTGCTGGCATGGATTAGAGCAGACACGGGGTGTGTGGGGAAGATGGAGGCCAGGCAAAAGGAGAAAGATGGCCCTGGCATTCCCCAGCCCCTCACCTGCTGAGTGGCCCTTCCCCAGGCTCCTCACGCTGCACTGCACTACCTGGACCAGTCTACCAGACCTCGACCACAACGAGCAGTCCTCAAAGGCTTTGGTCTCAAGCCCTCTTCTCGTGCTTAAAAATTACTGCGGGTGTCCAAGAGCTTTGTTTATGTGGGTTCTTCCTGTCATCCATCCCGTCCATAGAATATCTAGCTATCTAGCATGGATACTTACCATATTAAAAATTAAAACTGAGAAAAACTTAAAAAGATGTCTTTAAAAAGCCATCACATATTAGCATAAATAATACTTTCTATTAAACTATCTGTATTTTCCAAAACATTAGAAGGCTGGCATTATTTTATATTTTTGAGACCAGCTTTAAAGCCTGGCTTAAAAGAACACATCCAGATTCTCACATCTGCTTCTGCCTTCAATTTGTTGTGACATTATATGCCGTACAGACCCTAGAAAACATCGCTATACACTTTGGAAAGAAGGAGTGTGAAAAAAATCTAAGACTATAATTTGCCTATTGTGGAAATACCTTTTACTCACAGATCCCCTGAAAAGTTCGTGGGAAGCCCAAGGGATCCTGAAACCACACTTTGAGAACCACTGCCCTATAGCAATGCTCTTCAAATGCTTTTGCTTAAGGGTCCTATCACCAGAGAATTTTACTACATGCCCTCAATTATGAGTTATAAATGTACTATTGTACTAGAATATTACATACCCACAAATAGATGTTTGAAGATAAGCTTTAAATAAATATCTAAAAGGCTTTTGATATTTTCTCCCCTCACTCAGGAGATCCCAGGGCACATCCCCTTTCGGCAAACACAGAGCTCTGGTGCTCCTTGGAGTCAGCATCTCCTTTTCTTCAGCAAAGTTCCTCTGAATTATCGCTGGATGTGCCAGGTTAATGTACATCTGTGACTAAACACAGTGCTGATAAAGAGGGTGTTTCCTTGATCCAACGAATGGCTACTCATCATCTCGGCACCAGGCTCCCCTAGGGAGAGAATATGGTAGCAGCGTGCACAGTTAAACCCCAAGTCCAGGAGCCCTGAGGGCAGCCAGTTCTTGCTGGGGGTCTGTCCATGGCCCAGTCGCCTATGCTGTGCCTGTTTCCCAACCACTCCCATCCCCCATGAGCTTGGCCGAAGTGGGGAAGGCTGCACAGCTGTCTAGGAGGCAGGACCTTGTCCCTCTGCTCCCCTGGCAATGAACGGCAGGGACCACACCTTCTAGTTTGCAAATAAAGCAAAAACCTACACTGGTTCATACACAGGCAACCTAAACTAAGGGGAGTAATTTAGACATGGAAAGGGCAATTTTAAAGAAATGTTTAAGGAATGGTTTAACAGTGTCTCGGGCTCTCCTGCCATCTTTTGTTCTTTCTACAGGAGGCGGCAAGAGAAACCACAGGGCGCTCCCTCGGAAGCTGCACCTTACAACAGGCCCCCCACATCAAGAACAGACGGGAGTCCCCCAGTGACACAGATGAGGCCACCTGAAGAATCCAAGTTCAGCTCCGCAGAGGATAACTGACACCCTGTGCGGGCTAATGATGGGCCCGGGTCCTCAGCAGGTACAAAACAACAAATACATTTCAGTCAACGAGGAGACGGTGCACCCGGGGCAGGCAGTGTGGGTGAGGTGGCCAGGAGCTGGGTTAGGCTGCAGCAGGACAGCATGTAACAAAGGACTAGATGCACAACGATTATGGATGAAAAAGGAATTAAATCTGCCAACGCACATGATGGGAAAGCAATAGCCCTAACATACTAAAAATGTCCCCAAAGGGTCTTACACAAAAGATGCTTAATTCTTTTTTTTTTTGAAATTTAAAAATAATTTTGTATTTATTTTCAAAAATGAACTTGAAATACAAAATTAATTTGGAGGAAATATTTATTACCAAAACTAACTCTAGAAATTATTTAAAAAGAAAATCAAGCAGACCAGTTATACCAGGAAAAAACATAAGCAAACTGATTCTCAAATAAGCACAGTTCTTCTCCAAGGTCAAGACATTTCTAAAGTGTGGGAAGATTATCAATCCAACAGTGAAACAGTGTGATTCCTTCATATGGGGACTAGATAAAGTCTGGAAAAGTGTTATGAAAAAGATAGATACAGTGTCTTTATTTCTGTCTTCTTTGGTAATTCACGTTCTTGTCTTTCAAAGTTTACAGCTAGATTATTAGCAATCTTTCCCTCATGCTTCTACTTCATTACTACATAGCCACTTAGAACGCTGTTCCCACTCTGCTTTGGAGTCCATTCAAACATGTTATGTTTTATAGGAATTTTTGATATTAATGTCTTACTTCCCTGGTTTCCCAATTTACCAGGCTTAGTTCTTAGAAAAAATTCTTAAAATAATTCCATAATATACATGGTATGATTCCTTCTGTATCTAAAAAAGGGATATAGTGTGTATGCATAGAAAACTTTTCAAGAGATGCAAAAGAACATTGTCAACAGTGATTACTTCTGGGAACCTGGGGAAGGACAGGGGAATTTAACATTCTTTCACACTTTTTGAAATTCTTTTACCATATATGTGTTCATATTGAATAAGCTAAACAGATATTTAAAAATATTTTAAAGTAGGGGCGCCCAGGTGGCTCAGTTGGTTAAGCATCTGACTCTTGATTTTGGCTTAGGTATGATCTCAGTGAAAAGATGCTTAATTCTTAATGAGACAAAAATCTCAAGACAAAAAAAGCACAACTAAGTCTACAGTAACAAAGTGACCTTTTCCTTTTGTAAACAAATATAACAAAAGCAACTGATATTTAATTTCAACATCTTATTTTACGGGATCTGGTTAAACATACCAGAAGCTAGGGAAGGACATCTTTTAAAGGCTGTCATCTCACAGGTTGGCCAAATGCGGTCAGCTGCCTGGATCCCCCATCCGCATGAATAAAACCATACACCTGGTGAACAGTCACAACGGACAGTCGCCCCCTAGGGCGCTGGGACTACTGTGCTGTTCTCACCCCCGGTCTCGAGTCCTTGACCTCAGCTCACCCATTCCCCTGATATCGCCCCTTATTTCACCAAGAAAAGCAAGGTTTTAAGATACTAACTCACTTGATATTCTTCCCTTCCGACTTTTTAGAATAGATTCCGTCTTTCATGAACCACCTCCTCCTATCCCATGGCTTCTGTCAGCACTTGCCTGGTCTATTCATGAGGCCACTGCCACCCCTCCCATCGCCCCCCTGGCCGACAGATCCAGGGCCTCAGCCATCCTTTGCAGGGAGCTGCCACCTCCCTGGGTACTGCGAGGATTCAATGAGCCGATACAAGTGAAGCACTGAAAACTGCTCGGCACTGGTGGTCTGTACCTGTCGGCTCAAGAAACAGACACCACACCTCTGTCTGCCACCACCCAGGCCGGAGTCTGCACCATCAAGAGGAAGAATGCGAGGCCTTTTCCGATGGCCATCTCAGCCTGAGGTGCAGCCAACGGAAGGGCCACAGACAGGGAGAAAACGAGTGTGCACAGCAGGCGGGAGCACGGACACATGCTCCTGTCTCCCATCCACCCCACCTCCAAATTCTCCAAATAACAAGGCACTTTCAGAATCTGGGATTAAGGTGCGATGATTTTTAATTATACAGGAGTTATGTTCTATCATCTTATGTGTGGGCCGTAAATGCTGATCACAATTAGTGCTCACGCAGTTAACAATAAGGTCCTCAAAGGCATCAGGCGCCCAAGTCAAGGAAATTCTGTATTCCTTAAACGTTATGGGTATCACTGCACTCACGTCACCCAGAAAACCAAGCCCAAGAGTGCAAAGCTGGCCTGATGTAATTAAGCCTCAGTGGCCAGGGGCTCACACACCCAGGGGCTCTTAATAACTGGCAAGAGAACACCAAGGTCGTTTGAGGAGAAGGTAGGTTCCAAACCTAATCTTTCATTTAAAGAAAAAAAAAGTCAGCAGGATTAAATGCAAAATGCTCCCCTGGCCTGACTCAGTCCGCGCAGCAAAGCACCCCATCTCCCCTGGCTGCAGTTCCCTCCTCTGCAGTCGTGGGTTTCAGAAGCTGGTGGCAGAATCTAATGAGCAAATATGCAGGGAAGTGTTTAACCCAGAGCTGAACAAATAAGGGCACAGTCCACAGAGGCGATTACGTAGCTGTGACTGCCCTAAATCAGCAGGACAATGTGATGACCATGGAGGAAGGACAACTAAAAGGCAGAACATGCGTCAGGATTGAGTCCACTGAAAAGGATGTGCTTCTGTGTCTACGCAGCTGAACGCAGTCGTCTTCCTGGTCACCTAGCTCAAGGGTACAGGTGCGGGTGAGCTACTGTTGGAACTCACAAAAAAGCAGTGGAAGAAAGGGGAAAGCCTAAGCTCTGAGCATTTCCCCCTCTAATAAATAGGCAAGTGGTTGCTAATGGCAACAGAGCATCTCTTCCAATGTTACATCTGTGCACACACATGGCCTCTGTGGCTCCCTACAACATGCCACTCTGGTCAGCTTTCTGCAGAAAGTCACCCCACTCTCCAAAAGCACAAAGGCATGCGCATGTACACACAGGTGAAGGACGGCCTTGGCAGGAGGGCAAGGCACTACTACGAGAGGAATGCAATTTAATTCCAAATGCACAGTCCTTCTGAGCTGA
Organism: Ursus arctos; assembly: GCF_023065955.2. Classification (NCBI taxonomy): domain Eukaryota; kingdom Metazoa; phylum Chordata; class Mammalia; order Carnivora; family Ursidae; genus Ursus; species Ursus arctos. The sequence goes on along the minus strand of NW_026622819.1, from coordinate 11,317,786 downwards.
TAAAGCGTTGGCAGCGCAGAGGTAACCGTGTGAAGACAGTGGCGGCATGCTGGCCACGTGGCCGACAGTGAAAAAGATTACATCATCTCCTTTGTGCAAAGCTGAGCTGCGGGAGAAGCAACTGCTCACTAGTTTAAGCACCACGCGGAGCTATGCTACAGACGGCTGCAGATTTTTTAAGGTGAAAATCATCCTTATTTCTCCTCTATGTCAAAAAGAAAACATGCCCCCAAAGACAATAAAATCAAGCAGCGTAGATTCCCTAACAAATTCATATTCATCATTTCCCTGTGCCTTCTCAAGCATACTGTTTAACAGGTTAATTCCTAAAACTGGGGAGGAAAAAAAATATATTGGTCTTTTTCTGAACTAGGTTAGAAAATTCCCACAATATTCATTTTTCCTCCAGATCTACTTCAGCTCTCCATTCCAAGCAAGGTGGCGCGTGTACCGATTTACACCTGCGGTCCGTGTTCTCTCCCACCAGAAGATGGAGCTGCTCTGGGCAGCACGCGGAGCCAAGCCCAGAAAGTCCTTAACCAAGCCCTAGGGCGGGGCTGTCCCCGGGTCCAGAATTTTCAAATGATTCTATTAAACAGGCAAGTCAGGAGTCAGCTCAGAATGACGTTATTACCAAGAACCCTGCTCACAAAATGCGTCCTGCAAGCTAGCATGCCCGCCCCTTGCATTGCCACTAAACCTCGCCCTCCAGCCTTGGCAACAAAGTAGCTGTGCTGAGGGTCTGTCCAGCTGCTTGACCAGGACACATGCAAATTACACTTACACAAAGGAACAAATGAAGCCTGAACCACATGGACACATTCTCCATCGGTAACTCCCTCCTCTAAAGCCGGGAAAGTTCAGCTGTTTTTCAAGCCGAAGTAATGATGAGGGTATCTGTCTCAGCCTAAGTGACGGGTAGCCAGCAAATGGGTAAGCCTAGCCCAGAGCTAATTGTCATCAGCTTCAAAATGACAACATCTCTGCCCCAATTTCAGGATGGCTCTAGAACCCAGAACTCAACTAAATCAGAAACTGTCAACTTTTCCAAGTCAGCTGCACCAACAAGGTTCCATTTATACTTCTCTTGTACATTTCCACTGCTTTCTTCAACAGAGAAAACACACGTCCACCGCTGAGAAATAACAAGTCAAGTCTGCTCTCTGTGGCCCTGAGGTTAGCAGTTCCAAGACCTGTCTATTCCCAGTCTGGGAGCACTTCAGACCAGGAACTAGGTCTCACTCTCCTTGGCCCACCTGTGTTGAACCAGAGGTTCGGCAGTTCTTTGAGGGGGTTCAGAATAGTGGGAAAGATCATCACCTTCAGGCAGTCAGTCAGGCTTGGAATCAAACTTCAGAAGTACCATCTCCACGTTAGTCAGCTCCTTAGAGCATCAGGGTTGTCTCTCAAATGGGAGTAAGAATTTATGTGCAGACTTGCTCTGAGGATTTAAAGGAAAAGTCTGCAAGCACTGAGCACAGTGCCTGGGACCCCAATAGCGTCCAACAAATGTCAGCTCTGATGAGGCTTATTTGTTCCAGATCAGAGCCCAATAGAGCAGTTCCTGATAGTGAGGGAAGATGGACAAGAGAGGTTCCCACTGGCCCGGGCAACCATTCTGGACAGGGGCAGTGCTAACTAGGGGCTTACCCCTCAGGGTAGCTGACCTTAGGCACAGAGTGGCCCTCTTATTCCAGGCAAGACTTAGGGCTCCTCTGTCCTCCTCACCTAAGGCGAGGTGTGGTGAGGTCCTCCTCACCTAAGCATGCAAGGATGCAAGGATGCTGCCTGGGGCCCTGGCCCCAGCATTTCTCTGTGTATCTCATCTACCCGGTTAACATAAAATTACCATTCAAGTAATTAACAGTTCAAATCAATGTATTTTACTTTCCTAATCTACTCAATGTCACTTTGAATTGGCAGTGGATATTAGTTACTAAAATGCATTCGACACGTTTTTCAACAGTAACTTTTAACAAAAGGGTATAACATAGGCTTTGTTACCTATACCTAAGGTTTGACATTCTATTTCTTTCCAATTTTTTTTTAAATGTTAGAAGGCTGTAACAAAGGGGTGCATGAGTGGCTCACTCAGTTAAGTGTCTGACTTCGGCTAAAGTCATGATCTCGGGGGTCCTGGGATCAAGCCCTGCAGAAGCAGGCTCCCCACTCCGCAGGAAGTCTCCTTGTCCCTCTGCCCCGTTCCCCCACCCCGTACTCTTCCTCTCTCTCTCTCAAATAAATAAAATCTTTTTTAAAAAGGCTATAACATAAATTCATGATTCCTTCAAAAACTATTTTGGTCATTTTAACTTGGTATATTACCAGTTTCTAACTCAATGATTTCCTAATACATCATGAAGTACAAGATCTATTTAGATTTCCCACGCTCGAGCTAAATAAAAACAAAAGCAAAAAAGCAGCAGTCTTTTTTATTAACATGTCACAGATTCTAACTTGTGAACTTCATTGTCAAAATGGTGTGCTGTCTTAGCATGAACTGTAAAGTCTTGAAACAAAATTCAGATGCATTTTAATTTCCATAATGGAAACTTTTTTACAAATCTAGGCTGAATATGTATGTGCGTGTACTACAAGAAACCTATAAAATTCAGTGAATTTTCCAAAATAAGGTTGAAATGATCAAGAATTCCTTTGATATATAACTTCAATTTCTGAATTAACATAAGAATAGATTCCTTAAAAGACTTATTTTTTCTAAGATGCAAGAACAAAATTGTTCATGTAAAGATATGTATAGCTACATTTGAAAATATGCAAGTCACATTAAAAATTTTCATAATTCAGGGGCGCCTGGGTGGCAGAGCGGTTAAGTGTCTGCCTTCGGCTCAGGGCGTGATCCCAGCGTTATGGGATCGAGCCCCACGTCAGGCTCCTCCGCTATGAGCCTGCTTCTTCCTCTCCCACTCCCCCTGCTTGTGTTCCCTCTCTCGCTAGCTGTCTCTCTCTCTCTGTCAAATAAATAAATAAAATCTTTAAAAAAAAATGTTCATAATTCAGACTGATCATCCCTATAATTCTGAGGTTTATATCCATACATCAAAACAACAGATTACAACAGCAAAGTCCAAATCCCCAATTGTGACAGGAACAGTCCCGTCGTCCTGAACTTGGCTCAGCCCGATGCCAAGGGAAGAAGAGCGAAGTGCCCACACACTCTAACGACAGACCTCAGGCCCATCTTTCCAGGGCTCCCTTGGAGGCACTCAGCCCAGTGCACCCTGGAGCCAGCCCCTGGCTCTGCAGGCTGAGGGGCGGGGGGGGGGGGGGGGGAGTGGAGGGCAACAACGCTCCCTCCAGCTTGGGCCAGCTGTACTTCCAGGGAGAGGCTCTGGAGGGCAGCTGTACAAGGTCACCTAGAGCTTCACCAGGTCCTAGGAACATTCCAAGTGATAATGTCTCTGAAGAGCTTGAGAGACAGACAAATGCAGAGACAGGGAAACAAAAAGCATAAGAGAATGGCAGACAACAACCCAGGTCAAAAGAGGTGTAACCCTTACCCTTTCCTCTGTGTCCGCCCCCCCCCCAGGGAGGGGCCAAGAGAAATGGGGGGGGTGAATGTGTAGAGAGGAGAGAGCTGAAAAATAAACAGACATGGCCCCCTCCCTGCCCTGTGGCTGACCCACAGAAGGGGCGGGAGCACAGACCTGAACTGGGGAAGAAAAGGGCTTTGAGTTGGATAAGAGAGGAATGTTTGGGTTTAGTGTGGTCTGGCCCCTTAACACATAGAGCAAGACCTTTCTAACAAACTGACGGCTCTAGGGACTGCATGAGAAGCTTCCAAGAGGTGGAGGCAGGTGGGGGCAAAGCCAGCCCGTTCCTAGTTGTGCCTTCCCACAGTCTGACAGTTCAGTAAAGCAGTGAAGTGACTTCATAGACAGACTTGTTATTATAAAATACTGGCAAAGATATTAAGTTCTGGGAGAACATGAAACTCCCAGCCCTGAATGAAACTGCACCTGAGAATTCCCACCTAGTTTAACGCCTAGTAAATCAAGTTTCAAATTTAAGAGAAATGAGGAGCTGAAACTTTAATACCACTGATCCTGTAATTAAGTTACATTTTATTTTTCTATCCTTAAAAAGGGATTCTGTTTATTTTGAACTTTCACCTTCTGATTTAAATTGTTTCAAAGGGTACACTGAAACAGTGTTTGTAACTGCTTATCAGATAAAAGAAATGGTTTGAGAAGGGAAGTAAAATTTACAAGGGATTTAAGAAAATTAAGGGGCCAGAGAAGGGGGTGTTTTCTCATCGTATCATCGAGAGTTACTCTGCAGAACAATCAAGTGGTATTTAATACACACTCTATCCCTAAGTGCCTACAATCTTTTCCTGCTTGAAACATACCAAATACATTTAGTACTCAAAATAAATAGCTAATTTCATAGCATGCATCATTTAACTGGAATGGGAATCATTTGGTGAACGGGGCTTTAGCAGGGTCAACCCTAACCTAGAGGGCTGACAACAAAACCACAGGCCACCAGTTATCCTGGATTCTGAAGCACTGGGCCAAAATATCAACCCCCTGGCACACCCTTCACCCACTTGTTCTTTCCAGACCTCTGCAGGCACGGGTGGACACAGTCCTACAACCGGCTCTGGGTGCAGAAAGGGTCTGTTGCAAAGGCTATTGATCTGCACAGAGAAGCACTTGCATGCCGAGGCATCACCCATTCATGGCAGTACAATTGTCACCAGCTTGGTCAGACATATACTAACATTAAGCAATGACAAGCACTGCCCTTAAGAAAACAAGATTTTTGTTAGCAGCTGCCTCAAAAATAATCTAAGCCTTTCTGTTCTTAACTCCACCCATGGAGGAGGGGAGCGAAAGCACTGAGGCACCCCCTGAATAAGAAACTTTGTTGTTGCAGAGAAAGACTGAACCATTTGAAAGCTGTATACTGATCCTATCACACACATTCACCAAGAATGTTCTAGTTGAAATAAGAAACTTCAGTGAAAGAAGGGCTCAGATTTCTGGGGTTTACTAATGTAGAAATTATGCCAGCATTTTCAACAGGTGCAAATGAGCTCTCACAATAACCTAATTTAAATACCACAGACAAATGGATACACCGCACAAGGGCAAGTGGGTGTTAAAAGCTGAGAAGGGTTACAGCTACAGAGCACGGGAACAGCGTTCAAGAACAAAAGCTATGTCTTCGCTGACCCAAAAGGTTCACTTTTTTTTTTCTCCAAACTTCACGTCCTAATATCTTAGTGCTGGCTGGAGGGGATTTTGTACATGTAAGCTCTCAACATGCACACCAAAATCCCAAACCTCATTCTCCCTGTGCTCCAGGGACCACAACCTCCGTAGGAGAGCCAGACCCCTAACTGATGCACCCCACCTGAATCCACCAGGACCGCCGCTCCCTAACCAATGACGAGCAGCAGGGCGCAGAGTGCCCCAGGCCACTGCTGACGGTGCTGCTTCCGGGACTTCACTCGGACACAAATGTGGTCCCACTGGCCCATCAGAACTTCAGATCTATTTTGATGATTACTGCTTATCGTCTCTCATATTCTTCATACTATAATTCAGCAACATGACAGAGTAGGCCAACTTCTAGGGCCTGGCCTGAGAGCTTAGCCACTAATAACAATTCTACAAAACATATTCAAGAGTGTGGATAACTAATTCAGAAAAGTTGGCAGTAAGTTACCTGTAAGTATTTATACAGTACTGTGAAAACCCAACGTCACTGATGCCTTCAGAGAAGCATCGATTTTTACCTTCTCTACAACTTCGGGGAGGTAGTTCAGCTCCATTTACGCACACGCGTCCAAGCAATCAATCAGAAAGCCTATGCATTTTTACACCGAATGCTGTAAATTAAAAAGGAAATCGCAATTTCAAAGTGCCTTCCCAAAAATGGCAACTTCGGATAGAAAACAGCCATCTTCGTGAAAAATGGGTTAAATTTTCCTAATGCATCAAGATCTCTCACATGAAAAGAAAATCAACCCCTATGTTAAAATATTCTATCCAAAGACCTTAAAATTCTCCCATGTTTTATTCTCCCAGCTTTAACTAATGAAAGGAAAGTACAGAATGCTAAATGGCCGTCCCTCTGTTAGGCAGTGGCTGACGTGTAGTCCGGCAGGCCCGCAGGCAAGAGCTGAGTGGCCCCTCCCTAAGAGGACCCTTGCCCTCAGAGGCCCTGCAGCACACACAGTGTCCGCATACAAGCTGCTTCGTTGGACAGCATGTGGAAAGCTCAGACCAGGCCTTTGCTATCTTCCTAGAAAATGTTCTCTATTTGATGAATCAGGAAGCTCTAGGCTACTGGCATGCCGATACTGAAAACTGATCATACAAGACAAAAACTAATAAAAAATGTACACAATTAAGGGGGAAAAAAACTATCAGCATACAAAAATCATACGGTCTTTTAATGCACCCAATTACTTTCACGACAGGTTTTCCTTACAAATGAGAAAAGCAAATGCTGGGGAAAGCACTAGTCTGTGTTAGCTCCTCCTGCTGAAGACCTTTTTTTTTTTAAACCCAAGATACTACATCTGTTATAAGACATATTATTTGACATGATCATCCCTATTTGAAGTATGTCTTTCTAAAAATCATTTTCTAATTCAAGACACACATAATAAAAGTGGTCATTATAGCAGGTACATGGAAACTTTAATCAAGCCCTACAAACATAAAACAAAAGGGGTGGGGAGAAAGTTTACTACATTAAGGAATAGAACCTTGAAACAAACCTAAATTTAACTTAAAAAAAAAAAAAAACCACCCCATATCTAAGGTATGGGCTGAACATTAAGGGAAGAGGGGTAAGTGCAAATGAAGAGGGAGAGAGCCCAGGCTGAGGTGGGCTGAGGTGGGCTGTCTCGGCCCAACACCTACCCACCTGCCGCCGTGGCCGAGGGGCTCACCACCGCCCCCGTCCGTTCTGTAAGTCCCCTCTGCTAGAACTCACTTACTGACAAGGCGTTTGGAGGCTCGTCTGTCATCTACCGTCCCAACTACAGACGGAGTTTATAGACGGTGGGGACTGTGTTCCTAGTTCATTCTCCGACAATGCAGACTACAGTGGGAATTTAAGGATTGGCTGACTTCAAGCAAGCAAAGGGCAGATTTAAAAGCCTCCACGTTATTATCTTTTCCTTATAACAGTCACTTGTGAAAGAGTGTGAAGAAGAAACTTCTCGATGCCTGGCAGACACCACTTTATTTTCTTCTCATGAGAACTCAAGGGAAAAACTGCATTAACTTCAATAATATTTTTAATCAGAAAAATGGACCAGACTTAGACTTGCATTGGTTTGGTCTCCTCTGTTAACAACCTTTACTCTGTGTACAGACGAGCAGGCTGAGAAAATATAAAGATTTAGCATATCTTCATTATAAACAGAGATACATATATTCCGATTCTAAGGCCATGTTAATACAATAGAAAGAAGAACTTTCTATCAGTCAGCTGAAAACATGAAGGAGAAGTGTAGCATGCGGTTAAGAGCACAGCAGTAGGATCACTGCTTGGGTTCCAAGTGTGGCTTTGCCACTTAGCTGTGTGGCATTGATAAATCACTTCACTTCTCTGTTTCTCAATTTCCACACCTGTAAAACAGTACGCCCACCTTGCAGTGCCATAGTAAACACAGTTAAGTCAAGAGTTGACACCAATGCCTGGCACAGGGAAGTATCATAAGTGACTCTGGTTATCCTCGTCACCGTCATCATCAAGATGCTGTTCAATATAACTTACTTGTAATTTTAGTAAAAATTATAGCACTCAAATGCCATGAACTGCTACAAAAAGTATTCCAAGCTTCACATGGAATATAATTTATCCCACATTTGGCACTGAGAGGTTCCGCTACTAATATAAATGGCACACCCTAACGAGCACAACTAGAAGGAAATACAGTCATAGACAGTGTCTGGGGGAGGAAAAAGTAAACAAGAATATAAAATGAGCAATACATGTTTTAGTTGTTACTGCTTTGCCTTCTCCAAATTATGCTATTTAAAATGATGAAATAAAATGCGAAGAATGCTAAAATCAGAGTTTTAGAGCTGAAAACTTCTCTGGATCCACAATATAAAAATCAGCCTCTAATACGAATCAAGTTTCAAAGAAAACCTTAATGAAAAACGTAATTTTAAAGGTACATAGTCTGAAGTAGGGACCAACATTCTGTCCGCTTCCTCTCAGCTTGCTCCCATGGCATCAGAAAATCCTGAATATTTGTTCTACTATGTACAGATTTTTATGATCATACTAAATGATTACTAAAAGATTACAAAATCATCTACCAACTCCGTAATTTCTACCTGGTTTCCCTAAGTCAATATCATTTAATTTCCAATTATGATACAAAAGCAAATTTATAACATTCAAAGAATAACTATACACTATGAATCTGAATACATGAGACAGGCCCAAAACAAGGCCTGTACTTCTAAGTTAATACGAAAGAAAGGTATTTAGAAAATATTCTTTGAATAAACCCTCAAACTGTTTTACCAGTCTTCACCAAAAAGAAGCTGGGGGGCTTCATTCTAACACTGATAACAAAGAAAGAGAGTCCAAGTGGCATTTTTGTTTCTTTCAACCTACTGAAATGCACTGCTATTTTCCTAAAAACAAAACAAAACAAAACAAAACAAACTAAAAAACAAAACAAAAAACTATCACCAATACTTTAATCAGACACTCTAGGGGTCTGAGAAATACTCTTAAAAACTTGATTCACAATTTGTAAGAACATAATGTAAATTTCACTTTTTATCATGTTATATTCCAAAATGGGTTTTGCCAATCACTTTTTAAAGAAGAAATCCCATCTTGACTGTAAAAAGAAAAAAGCAGGGAGAAAAATTAACATTTAATACCCTTTCAAATTCAAACCAATTAGTAGATATTGATAACGGGGGGAGGGGGGGGCTTGTTTTCCACAACTCTGGTGAAAAGTTAGTATTCCCTCTTGTCTGAAAGTCTTAACAGGAAAGGCCACCCCTCCACACACACCCCGGAACGGGTGCATCAGAAGCACACAGCGTGCAGAGCCACTGTTTGCAGCTGAAAGGGTTTTGGAAAATGTCTGGCTCGTTAACAGATGCTTGGCTTGGATTTCCTCCCAAATATGTTTTTAATGCTGATAATGCTTAAATGCAACTGTTGAGAGCAAGGGAAGGAGTGAGGAGGATGGAAATCTGCTGTCGCGTAAAAAAGGGGAAGGGGGATAGCCTCACACTAACAGCTTTGCTATAATTTTACAGTGATTTTTGCATAAATACATCAGCTGTTCTCAATCTTCTTGCCACCAAGAACCCCTTTTTCTTCATTTACCCCCACTGCGAAGCTCATGATTGGAAAGAGTCTCCCTACTGAACTGCATTTAGTAGGTAATAACTGATCCCATCTTTAGAAATCATTTATCTGTTAGAATAAGCCAGTGTAACCACACTGCATTCATAAAAGCAAACAAACTTCAAGCTTCACTTAGTTTCTAAAGCCTTATTCCAGAAATCTGTATGATTCCTATTAACTGCTTTATTATTTTAAAATTTATTACAGACCAAAGACAAAATCCTGAAAAATACCAAAATTTAGGTTGCAAAAAAAGGCAAAGAGTTTAGGAAGGAACCACTGGAGAGGGGGAAACCTTGGTAACATTCTAGCTGGAATTATGGGATACTCTCAAACAATTTAAAATTACACGTGAATTACTTCAAAATTGAGAAAATATTTCTTCTGCTCCTATCACCCCCCCCCCCCCCGCCGCCAAAAGCATCCTTCTTTTAAGGCCAGTCTCAAACTTCATGAAGCCTTTCCTAATAACTGGGGGGAAACACTCTCTTTGTAGACCGAATGCAGTACTCTACCAGTTGTTCAGTATCAGTTGAACTGAATCTGGTACTCCTGTTACCAATTTCAGAGTCATTTATGTTCCTGTATAACCCCCTTCACAAAACACGAAGGCAGACAATGGTGGAAAGAAGGTGGATTTTTTTAGTTTGCTCAACCTGATCAGAATTCAGTTCTGCAGCTGGGTGGCCTTGGGTCTTAGAGTCCCATTTGTGGAATAGGATGAGGCATCTGATAAGCTCAGTGAGGATTAAATAGGGAAGTTAGTTCCCAATCAAACACCTACAGAATACAAGTCAGTTACGAGCGGATTCACTGCAGGAAGGTCACCTCCGCGTATCTCCAGGTATTTGGGGGGATCGGGTGGGAATGAACGCTGCAGCTCCCACGCTGCTGTGCTTGCGTAGATTTTTTCAGGAAAGAGACCAACAACCCAAACTTATGGATGCATAAAAGCTTTCACTGCAGACTGAATTACTACATAAAATTCTTATTCTGTACATTTCAACTAAGTATAGAAGGAGGCATAACCAGTTGCATATTGAAGAACACTCACAAGCACCCAGAAAGGCCTGGGGGAGAGAGGGATACAGATGGGAAGAAAGGTCTGTATCACTAACCCAGAATAGAACATTACAAAATAACTGCTAGACTTTCTGTCAAAAACAAGCATAGAGACATAATATGTCAGAATGCCATTTACATACAGGTGACCCTTAAACAACACGGGGTCAGGGGCACTGACTCATACACAGTCAAAAGTTCACGTATAATAACTTTTGGCTCTCCAAAAACTTAACTACTAATAGCCTACTGTTGACTGGAAACTGAGAAGACAAACAGGTGACTAAAACATATTTTGTATATGTATCGTATACCGTATTCTTACAATAAAGTACGTTATAGGAAAAAAAATTAAGAAAAATCATAAGGAACAGAAAATACATTTATAGTACTGTATTGTATTTATTGAAAAAAAGTCTGCATATAAGTGGACCCGTACAGTTCAAAGCCATGTTGTTCAAGAGTTAACTGTATACTGGAATTATTCCTGGCAGTTTAATATTTGAATTTTCAATATTTTTTACTCTATTGACTATACAAAACATCCTGGGCATTACATACTCTATCTCCTCTATGGCCAACAATTTCAGATGATGCATAACCTACCACCATCCTATATGAAAATACGGCCAACCAGAAAACGTCATTATCAGCACCGTGAGCCGGCAACTCCACTGATCCCACAAAGCGCTTGTTTTTACACCTGCCTTCCACTTGGAGATGGAAATTTATGGGGTTAATTCACTTGCACAGGTGCCCGAGAGCTAGGACCTGAAACCAGGGACTTCTCAACTCTACAGTAGACAACACCATTCAATCAAGACCAAGCAGAAAACACTGCAGTTGCTCTCCTGGGCACTTTAAAAACTACACTGTGAGAATCTAACTTAAAGGACCACTCTATGAATTAAAGAAAAAAGGAGCAGAAAAAGTTACATTAAATAAACAGGATGAACACTGAATTTTCTTTCCTATAGGTCTGAATTCTATGCACCTGGGACATAAAGGAGAAAGATTCTCAAGCAGAGCACGAGACGGTGCGCCTACACACCTCTTCCTCCGGCACCACGAAGGGGTGTGGGAGGCGACACGCCCACACTCGAGCCCACGTGGGGTGACAGAGCGCTGATGCTGGGAATCAGGGGCGCAAACATGGTACAACAGATACCTGGCTTCAACTTTACCTATCACTGCATCGTGCAATAGGGACAAGACTGTGTCACTGAGATTATTATGAATGTTTTAAAGTAAAGAGCAAATCAATGAAAAATTTCAAATCAGCATTTTTCACCAACTAATTGCCTTCTTACAGAAAGACCTTCCCAGGATGCAGGTAATCAGTTCACCTCCAACACTGGCCGTAGTCCTCCAAAAACAACATCGCTATATATTTTTCTAACTTCTACTCCTATTAAAATCTACTACATGCCCACTATTGAAAGAAATCTGACCCAAACTCGACTTTCGCACATGCAGATATCATTCTGTATCTGACTTCACCTGAACATTATGAACAACTTTAAAGTTCACCACAGATAAAAAAGAAAACATACCCTGTGTAGCTCTTCCCGAATGTTGTTGGTCATAGGCAGGACAGGGTTAGTAGCTATATTAACTACCTACAGTAACGTTTTTAAAGGTAATTTTGTCCAATAAATAATAATAGCACTAGTGCTAAGAAAGAATAAATATCACTGGGCCACAAATTCTACTTCAAATAGTAGCCACCTCCAAGTTAAAACTAGGCAAGCAGGTTTTGGTTTGGCTTGTAACCAGTCTCCCTTTTTAATACCTAGCTATCAAGACCCAACCAGTACTATTGGCGGAATAAGTATCTCTCAATCAACAGGTGTACTGAGAGGAGATGAAGCTGCTAAGTTGACACATCAGGCATTTTAAGCACTGTGCTGGTCAATGAATTCAGTGCAGAGGGTTTTATGTCTCATACTTGAATGTGTCGCGTTCACGCCCATCTGTGTCAAGACTACAACTGCCGATTTCCACCCAACAACTGCTGGTAGCAGCAGGTGTGTGTGCCATGTGTGCATACACGTCTCCAGCGGACCACGTCAGCCTGCCTCCACTAATTCTGAGTCTCTGTTGTTGCAAGCAACATGCAAGCCTTTCCCTCTCAAGCCCACCTCACACCACACTACAACAGCACCACGGTATCACTGAACCTAGTCCTTCTTAATCTACTGTGTCAACAACCACATTAGTACCAAAGGAAAGGGAAGTTTTTAAAGCATTTTCCAAACCTAATTAGGTCACCCAATGACTAAACCCAGCCTGTAAGATAGATACATTTATTTTTTATACGTTTATGGTATACACTTTAGAAACCAGGGACTCAAGGGTCAAAGATACGAAATCACCATTTACTAAAGATAATACAGCCAGGAAGCCATAATCAAATCCAGGTCTTCTGTGGTTTTGGAGCATTTTTTGCTTCTTTTTGCTGTACTCAACCCAGAGCCTGAATTTTTTTTTTTTAGGTCTAATCTATTTCTAGAATGTGTTAGTTTGTACAAATGAATTAGATTGTATTGTAAGATGCTTGAAATATACTTTTAAAGTATCAAAAAATTATCTGAAATGTTTTACTAGTAGCAAAATACACATCCTGGGTCTCCCTTACATTCTGAACATATTACGTAAGAATGGATAATATTTTGTTCTGGTTTTTCAGAGATACCATTTTCCCCTTCATTCTTTAATAGATCAGAGTTTCCTCAAAAAGAAGATATGTTCTTAAAATCTTCATTAATATGTTACTTAGAGCAAATCTTCCAAATTATTGGAACGTAATTTAGAGCAAGGTAAAATCCCTTTTATACTTTTTATTAAAATCATTTAAAAAGAAAAACAGTACATTTTAACCTAAAACAAAAATGATCTTTTCTTATCAACACTTGGTATCACATTCCTTGAAAATCATCTAGTTTTGTAGATTAGATCAAAAAAAATTTTAAATAGTCATTTCTGATCTTTTTACAAACCAAGCACTTTTTTAAATGCCCCACATCTCTGTTGAATGACCACATGTGGCAAATTCACACATTCCTCTTAATAGACTGACAAATCTGCTTCTGTGAAATAGGCTAAAATACTTTCTGCATCATCATAATCTGCAATCATTACAGTGCGTCCCCTTTTACTTATAGATACCTGTCACAGTTACGAACAGAAACAATTCTATTTCACTCCCTATGGTACAACAAACATGGTTTTTACATATCAATTCTCTAAATACAGGTCTCAGAACATTTTCCCTCCACTCACTTGCGGTGTAAACCTTCCTCCAGACAGACAGACACTGAGATTACAGAACTGGCTCCTGGGGGCCATCTGCCCCCAACGAGCATTAGGCCGTTCACCGGCATCGCTGGCGTCTTCAGAGTACAGAAGGTTAAACAAACCAAGGCAGCTAGCACCCTACCCCCAGATTGGCAAAGGAATAAGCATCTCCGCATCCACTGGTGTGGCCACCAGCTTCTAAGGTCACAACTGCCTGGTCCCCTACCCATCACCCAGCTCATCCACAGAAATGGATTTTTTTTTTTAATCCTCTGCCATTCATTCCATCTCTGAAACTACCAGTATTTCTCTATGGGCTTCAAGTAGTCCATGGCATCATGCTGTCCACACATTCTTCATACAGAAACCTCGCCAACATTTTCAATGATAATGACAGAGAGTAAATCTTTAGGTGGATGTGGTATAGAGGGGGAAAACATTAACCAGGAGCTTAAGGGATAGAATCAATGGAACATTACGTCTACTACATTCAGAGATAGGAGAGGGAAGGAAAATTATTTACTCAAGGTTGAGAGGGGTCAGTTACCTGTTTCCGAAAGAACTCAATAAGCTGTCATTTCCAGAGGGTGATGTCTTACACGCTGAATGCCATCAGACCACAGTCCTAGCCCAGCCCCAGCCTTCTGGAAGAATTTTATTTTCCATGCTCTCCCATAGTCCCGGAGCATCACACTTCATGCTCAACTGCTTGCCATTCCCCTCCTGAGCCCAGCAGATCCCGCACGAGACCACACTCTGATCAGCCCACGAGACAATCCCACCAGCTGTTGAGGCTTATTTAGTAGCTGTCTGCAACCACGAAGTGCCCCCAGTGCCCCCAGGTGTAAGTGGGGTAGGTCCCCTACACCAGGTGATCCTTTGACATACAGAAAAAAATACTAGAAACTCCATGTTTTTAAAACTTTTTCATCCTTTTTAAAGTTCCAATTTTATGGCATTTGTAATACACAGCATTAAGTAAACAAACACACATGTTAAAGACTTTACTGATACATTTAACAGAGAGAGAGAGCACAAGCAAGGGTAGCAGCAGACAGAGAGAGAGGGAGAAGCGGGCTCCCTGCTAAGCAGGACCCTGGGATCATGACCTGAGCCGAAGGCAGACGCTTCTCCGACTGAGCCACCCAGGTGCCCCTATACTCAATTTTTTTGAACTGATTTAGTATGCTGTTTTTTAAAAGTGTGTTGCCCACAGCTCAAAAAATGCAGTCTCTCAAAGCATCTGTCACTTTCTATCCTGTGTGGTACATAGCAAACAAAAGTTTGTACGCCCATTTAAGAAATATTTCTTGTGTATCCACCATGTCCCATGCCATGCTAGGCAATGATGACGGACAGCTCCTCCTGCCTTCATGGAGCTAAGAATGGACCTGTTCATGGAGCTAAGTATATTGCAAGAGTCCATAAAACTAAAACCATAAATGCAACCAAGGAAATGAAGGGAACATACCACAGAAGGTGGGGGGGGGGGTACAAAGGTGGTATGGCAGAGCAGGAAGTGCCTACCTGTATGGGGTATGGGGGTGGGGATGAAGAAGCATGTTCACTGAAGCCAGGAACAAGCAGGCAGGTCTCATTCTAGGAACTGAGAGCAGCCTCGTATGGCAAAAACATGCAGTCGGAACAACAGTGGCAGATACACACTCTGCCCCTACCAGCCATGTGACCCTGACAACCACTTAGCATCTGTCATCTTTAGCCTCCAGCACTAGCAAAATGTGAATAACGAGATCTACCTCAGCAGGACTGTCAGAAGGATTGGATGAGATAACTCACGTAGTGCTTATCACAGGAGCTGAGAGCTGCTGCTCCCATTGCTGTTATAATTAAGCCCTTATGTTCGCAACTAGACGGGAACACCCGTAAGACCAGAATCTTTACCTGAATGAACTTGTACACGTAGATTCTCAACAAAAATTTGCCTCCTCCTGACTCCTTCAATGACCTATGATAGCATGAGAAAATACAGCAGGCCCCCCTTATCCGCGGTGTCAGTTACCCACAGTCGACCGCGGTCTGGAATCCAAGGATCCTCCTCTGCACGTTGCCAGAAGGTCAACAGTAGCCAAGGCTACGTCACAGTGCCTGCGTCACTCACCTCGCGTCATCTCATAGTGCAGGCATTACACCATCTCACAGCAGGAAAACGGTACAGCACAGTGAGATATTTTGAGAGACACCACGTATTACAGAGAGACTTATATTACACTGTATTGTTATAACTGTTCTACTCTATTATTACTCTTTTACTGCGCCTAATTTATAAATTAAACTTTATCATAGGTATGTATGTACAGGAAAAAATATAGTACATATACAGTTCAGTCCTATCCGTGGTTTCAGAGACCAAAGGTCCTGGATCATATTCCTCACAGATTAAGGGGGACTACTGGCACAAAAAAAATTTCGGGGGTGTCTGGGTGACTCAGTTGGTAAAGTGTCTGACTGTTGATTTCAGCTCAGGTCATGATCTGAGGGTTTTGAGATAGAGCTCCACGGTGGGGGCATGGAGCCTGCCTGGGAGTCTCCCTCTGTCTCTCACTCTCTCCTCCTCCCCATCTCTAAAAATCGGTCACTGTTTTATGCCTATATAAGACTGTCCAAAGGAATTCAAGTCCCCAAGATCAGAAAGGATCCTATTATGACTCTACAATATATAACTTTTTATAACTTTGCATAATGCAAGTTTTAAATAACTGATCATAACACATTTTGTTCTTGCATATTTTATGTTCTAACCACATTATTAAATTAAACTCATAACAGCAGAGAATGAAGCTGATAAATAGCTCTCTCTCCCTGCAGAGAGGACAGCAAGAAAGAGGCCCGCTCAGGAGAACAAGGCAGGCCCAGGAATAGGCATTAACAGACTTTCGACTTAACCCCAAGGAAAAGCTTTCTCCCCTTCATTTATAGCCTGGAGGGTCTAAGAACAAAATGCATCTATTCTCTGGCTTGAGAAAAATTAAACAGTGATCATGACTCACTAATGCCCCACTGTCAGACTTATAAAAGTCAACTGAAAACAGCCAAAGTTCGTTCATAAAATACAACCTTAACTCTTTCATGGTTCAGATACAACACTAATAACAGCACTCCTTCCAATATACACTTTCTGGCACCACAGGTCATCCAAGGGTTCCCTCGCCCACAGATGGGGGGCTGGAAAGGACAGGGGCCATTACTGAAAAATGGGCCCGTTCAGCATGTTCAGTCTGAATGTAATGGGATCACAAAGTGAGAAGAGAACTACTGAAGCAGAGCAGATGTCTGCACCTTCGGACTGTTGAAATTCCAAACAGTAAACATGACAAACTATTGTTTGTTTTTCCCTTCTTTGTAACAGCGACCACTAAACACATTTGGGGGGCATTACAATGCAAGTAATTTGAAAGTACAGTCTTGCAAATTTAATCCTCAAGCAACCTCATGTGAAAGGTCCAGATGTAGCCCATGTGTAGAATTGATACGCATGAGCCTTGATTTTACCACTTTCTCTCCAGCGCCGGGAAAACACAAAAACAAAAAACAGTCAAGTGATACTGGAAAACGTATATTGCAAGTTTCAGTGCTTTAATTATTATGGTAATAGATGATTCTCACCACACATTACAAATGATTAGGACTCTTGATGTTGGAACATCAAGATAAGAAACTTTACCCTAGAGAATCATACCCAGAGAAATGACCAAGTAAAATGGGGGTGAGGGGGGTAAGGAAAAGGCAGAAAAGGAGAACATAAGAAATAGGGACGAGATTCCAGAAAAAGCGCTCAGAAGTTCTGAGAAAGCTTGGGTGGACAGCGAGCTTCGATCACACCCTGCAGCCCATCTGCAAGATCAGAGCACAGATAAGTGTCCATCTGCACGCTTAACCATGTGTCTAACACCCTCCGTGGATCCTCACCTGATACTCCTTTCTTCTATTTTATATTCAGAAATCTGTGCGGGCATTTGTAATTGTCACAATGATTGGGAGGGTGGGGGGACATGATTGGCCTCCGGGGGATGAGGGCCAGGAGTGCCGGACAGACCTCGCATATGACAGCCCCCAGCACTCACACGCCTCATGAAACAGCTTGCCTGACTTTCCAGTGCTTTGCCAGATATTCAAAGAATTCAAAATTCTGAGCTTAGAACCAAACTCCATTTTATGCATAAACAGAAACAAATTTTTGGCACAGTTTTTATACACTACATTTTTCAGGAGAGAAACTATCTTGTAAATGGAGGAAACCTCTACTTTGGCTTGGAAATGTACCAAGAACTGTTCACTGCAGAAAATCCCGTCACCAGCAGCGATTTGGCTCACGGCATCTGAGTCACCAACACAACACGGTGGTAGCAGTCGGCCTCTGCGGACAACCCGTCCGTGGAGATGCTACGTAGGGGTGCTACACTTCTAGAGTGGGCCTACCACAGCATGATCCCAGGACTGGCCGCAAGTCCACAAGTTCATGAGCACCTCTCTCTGCTTAGAAAAGAGTTCATACGTCTTCTGCAGACCTTTCTTTTCCACAGCGAGACTGTCAATGAAGGAAGCTACCAGGTGATTTACAGATTTACATTCTCGAAGCGGATCAGCACTTCCCAGTACCACGTTCCAGTACACAGTCATACTTCAGCATTACATACTTAAACAAATGTTTGTAAATTAGGTTTCTCTCATTTCTTCTTTGTTAAAGTATTGTTTTGATTTAATTAGGTGCTAATTACATTTTAGGATAGTACACAGAGCATTACACAACATTTTACCGGCAGAGGAGCTGTGGCTGATGGAGTTTTAAAAACCACTGCTGTAAAGAAAGAACCACCTGAATCCAGCTTTGAATGCTGTCTTCCATTAAATGTACAGGGAAAGATCAAAAGGGGCATGATTATTTGGACCATTCCAAGGTGGTCAAAATTACATCACCCCCAAAACCTAAATTAAACTCCTGGAACAGGTTCTGGAGATTGTCTGCTAACATTTTACAGTTTCACTTTACTCAAAAGTAGTAGAAAGGGAGACCTCTCCTCCCAAGCCTTGAAACAATACTGCAGGAAGGGCCTGACCAACAAAGGCCTACAGGCCAAGTCCAGCCCTCTGCCACCGTCTGCAAATAAAGTCTCGCTGGAATGCAGCCAAGCCCGTTCTCTGCAAATACTGCTTATATGTTCCAACTGCAGAGCTGAGTAGCTGCCTAGGAGGCCCACCATGGGGGGCCACAAAGCCTAAAATATTTACTATCTGGCCATTCATTTTTTAAAAAGTGCCAATTCGTGTGTAATTATCAAGCATACCTTGATATGTTTTATTTTTATCTTACATCTATTTGAAATGTATAAAAATCTATATATCATAATCGATATTACAAATTTCAATATTATAGAGGATGTCTGAGATAAACAGGGTACTCTCAACTTCCTTCAATATGTTTCAATTTTATGCTTTCATTTTATGAACATATATCTAAAATTTCCTATTCAGATTTTGGGTACTCACAGCCTACAATCAGAATGGTTTGAACCATCTATTATAATTTGGTATGTTCAAACACCTTAATAAAACTTTTCTTATCAAGTAAATTCCTCTGAAGTCAAACAGTTCTAGGAGTACCAGTGGTGATAAAGTTGATACAAATTTCATTCTAAAGCTTATTCCAAATGATGTGATTTGTGCCCACGCAGACTACCTGTACTCAAAATCCACATGCAACCAACCTCCTGAAAGCTCACATGATTGCAAGAAACAAGATGGGCTACACTGAGGTTCTTCTCTGTCTCCACCAGCGTTTGAGGCTGGCTGTCTACGCTGCTGGAGTTTACGGTGCACTCGCGGATGTTCCTGGGCCATGCGTCTGGCTCCCAGACACACACTGATACTCCTGACACACTGTCAATCACAGGCTCCCACATTCACGGCAGCAGATCATGCGTCCACTTCAAAAACAGCTTCAGCTCACCAATGCCGCGTGGACCGCAGGAAGACCGAGCAGGAAATGGAAGACTCAAGTTGTGGGCAGTGCTCTCCTCATGGCAGCCATCAAGAGGGGATTTCTGTCCCTGACATGCCCACATGAAACACCTCAGCATTCAAGCTCGGGGTACAGAAAACTGCATTAAAACACACAAACATGATTTCCCCCACACCTAACCAGGAAATAAATAAAGCAAACCTGTTTTTCCTTCGTCCTTCATTGGGGGTGGACGCGGAAGTTGGGATTTCGTCCATTCCGAAACTGGCCATCAGGAACCCTGATAGTGCCAGCTCTCTCCCCCCTCGCCCCCCCACAGGCCCTGACACCTTCCCTCTGAACTCAGAGAGAGCTCAGAGATCAACCGTCAGGGGCCTCTGTTACGGAACACTTTGCTAAATGTTAATGATGACCTGTACTCAGCGTTGAGTTTAAACACAACAAACATATTAGCAAAACTGGATTCTAACTTTATTCATAAGAGACTTTTCCAGCACACAGAAAACAAACTTTACTCTTATACCATAACCTCTCAATTGAGATCGAAGAACAAAGCTAAAGGTGTATCTCCAAATTTCACCCCAGAAGTAAACAGGTTAAGTGTTGGAATCCTTATTGCACGACTTAAAACAAGCCCTCCCAGTACGACTTCATCACATTCAGGGCAGCATCACTTGCTGACTTGTACGTGGTGGGAAACCACATGGAGCTCTCGGCATCGCTCACACACAGCTCAGCCTTCCCCACCCAATTCCTCAGAGGCTGCCACCTTCCACCTGCCATTTCCTCCGGCGCTTGGAGGGACACAGTCCTGAGGACACAGCGGATACTGACAAAGTGCTCCCCGGCGGGGCTGCGTGGAACACCAAAGCCCAAGCAGGCCGCTTAGTAAAATAAATCTTCCACGCAGAAACCACACACGGGAAAGCCCGCTCTGTAACAGACGACCCACTTGAGGATTTTGTTTCGCACGGCACACGAGGATGGATGCCCCTGCCCTTTAGCACAAAGGTCACAAGTGTGCTGTTCCTTGGCTTTGTCCTCGCGCTATCATTTATAGAAAACATCCTCATTTTAACTCTCCAAGTGGCCATCTCTGTGGGCTCCCTTCACTTTTACGACACAGTCTGAGCTGCTGACAGCAACACGCTTCCTGAAGGCCCTCAAGGGGGACGACCAAAATGCCTGAAATTCCTCAAGAACAAAACAAACCGGGCCTGCAAAGTGAGAGCTTACAATACTGTATTTATTTCTACCTGTTTTCCCCAGAGCGCTCTCCTGTGCCTCAGCTCCTGACATCACAGAGCTGTGGGTTTCCTGCAGGTCCCCTTCTGAAGACACTTAGCCTCGCTACTGCTCCTCCGGACTCACAGCCTTAAGCACTAGGCTAAGGGAATGCCAGGGAGGAGCTTAAAGGACCACTGTCTCCCCCACCCTCCTGACTTCCAGCCACTTGCTCACTCGGCCAGCTCCTGGAGAAGATCAGGAAACACTCCCCCACGGAGCCTCTACTTCGAGTGAAGGCCTTTCAAAATACTGGATTACCCAGGCAACTGACTAAACAGGTTATTTAAATGAAGACAAAGACGTTAGCTTTCGCTAAGCTTTACGGACAACGTGAAAACTATAATGTCTATGATTACCAGAAATTCCGCACACTATAGACGTAGCCTCTTGTAAATACATAATCTGGAATAAAACAATATTGCAAAAAAGAAACCTACTTCTGTAGACCTTTCCATCTGGATACGCTCAGCCTCAAAAATAACGTGCAGATTCCTGGTTTACTAAAGTTGAGGCTCCACCAGTAAAATTCTGCTCACCCCTGAGGCAGCCAGGTGAATCTTATCGTGACCAGAAAGCGGCATGCACCTGGCACTGGCCTCATTCTCAAACTGCACAAGGTCTTCTTAAAACATAACTGTAGGGGCACCTGGGTGCCTCAGTTGGTTGAGCGTCTGACTCTTGATCTCAGCTCAGTTCCTGATCTTGGGGTTGTGAGTTCAGGCCCTGCATTGGGCTCTACACTGGGTATGAAGCCTACTTAAAAAAACAGCCTGTAATAGCATGCTGGAAAGTTTGGGATTTTACAGGAGAAAGGACCAATAACATCCTTGCTGTCATCAAATAACCCGATAGGCTATAAGGACTGGCACTCTGGAACTTTCCATGCTGGTCCCACTGAAGACCCTCCCGCTAGGAGGAGTCCTCTCCAGTCTGCACCACCTCTGCCTGAAGCCCAGCCTCAATCCACTCCTCCAGGCCTCCTGAGTTGCTCCTGGACTGCCTCACCTTTCCTCTGATGGCTCCCCTCCCATTCACTCACACATACACACCGTACCCTGATGAGGGGGCATGAGCACGGGCCCAGCCATGCAGGAATTCAAAGTTGACTTTTCCCTTATTTAACCTCTTCTTTGTTTCCTTCCTTCCACCCATTAGTCCAGCCACGATTTTATTAAGCACTGTGGTAGGCACAACTTGAGGATGCCCCAAGACATCACCTGGCATGTGCGCCTCACAGAATCCCCTTCTGAGTGTCATGGGAGCAGATGCACATGACAAGACAGGAGCCCTGTGAGTCGTCTACAAAAGAGCTGGCTCTCAGCTAACCAATCAGGGGAGGCCCTTAGAAGAAGGCAAAGCGTCAGAGAAGTTGTCCTGCTGGCCTCAACAGAGCAAACTGCCACTAGGTTCAGCAGGCCACGGGGCAGCGACCTGAGAGCAACCGTCTTCAGCCAACAACCCCTGAGGAACCTGGGGCCTCGATCCTTCCACCAGCATGAAGTGCATTCTGCCGGCAGTCTGCGTGCACGTGGAAGAGGACCCTGAGCTTCAGGTGAGATGACATCCCAGACCTGAGCTCAGCCCGCAAGACACTGAGCAGAGAAGCCAGCCGTGCTGCGGCCAGACGCCTGACCTATTCAGAATGTGTGTGGTTCTAAGTACTGAGTTTGTGGGGACCTGTTAACAGAGCAACAGAAATACAGACACCTAAGTTCATTTTGGGTTCCAAAGACTTCATTCCACCTGCTTTTTCTTCTTTTCTCAGAGAAGTGTACCCAATCTCTTCCCTCCTGTCTGCCCCACCAACCTCACCCCCATCCACAAAATAGTCAATTAATGTTTCTGATGAGCCAACAACTCCACCCTGATTCTCTATAATTCAAGCAAAACTTTAGGAAACACTCCATGCTTTCAGTAAACTGTGGCTTTTAAAAGTAACGAGAACTGCTCAGGACTTCTAGGTTGGATATGATGATAGAGCACAAGCCCTTCATTCTTAGAAATGACGACGAAGGCCCAAAGAGTTTAAACATTCAAAGGCCAATTTTTTATTTTTAATTCACAGACTTTAATTTTCACACAATATCAAAAATACACATTTATGTACTTAACGTAACGTTATAGATCTTAACCTATATACGTGTTTAAGATTCCGGTATTCTATTTTCTCTTTCATTTAAAAATTGGTGGCAAGTCCTATTTCCTGGGTCTTTATTATTATTCCATATTTATAATTTCCACCTCCATGTCTGGATGCATTAGGGTCAAGCCCCAGAAAATAACTCAAAGGCAATCATTTTTGTCTGCTGAAATACATCTTACTTACGGGACTCCTTCCACTCTGCTTTTTCTGTAAACCTCACTTATTATTTGTTTGCTTCTGCCTGCTAGCAACTTGCAGCTCCATCCATAAAAGCAAGCAGCCAGCCATCCTTCCAAGTTACTCTCTACCCTTTAAACACAGTATAAAAGCAAATGTTTAAGATGGTGCTAACATTATAGATATGTCATCTCAGTTTAACTTTTAGCATATCCTTCACTTTATCCTGTCTTCACCAAAAGACCATAGGTTAACTTAGCTATATCTCCTGTTACTCCAGGAGCAACCTGAGTTCTAAAATAGCTTAAAGGGGAACCTGGGTGGCTCAGTCGCTAAGGGTCTGCTCAGCGGGAGCCTGCTTCTCCCTCTCCCACTCCCCCTGTTTGTGTTCCCTCTCACGCGGTCTCTCTTTGTCACATAAATAAAATCTTTAAAAAATAAAATAAAATAAAATAGCTTATATCTCATCATCCCTGCCCCATTTTAAATTCTATAAAAAAAAACAAATGCTGGAATTTCTACTTAAAACAAGCAACACAGATAAGGTTAACCTGAAGATGATATGGGATATTGGCCTCACATACTTTCTGAAAATCAATATATAATAATTATTATTGTTTCTTCTTGCATAAAAAATTCAAGAAATGGACAAACATATTAACATTAAACAAAATTAAACATGTAAATTTTCAAAGTAAAAATGTGATTTAGTGGAAAATCAAAGAAAATGGCGGCAATTTATGCCTAAAAAACATTTACCTCTGTAAATATTATTTTCAGGCCAAATGTGGGTTCTGCCTCTCTGTACTCTCCAGGAGATCAAGCAGAAAGATAGCAAATGTAATCACTTGCAGATCCAAGTCAAGGGTTTGGGTATATTAGGCACTGAATGATTGTAAAATTGTATTTTGAGAGGATATGTATCTGTATAATCCAACTTAGATTAAGACTAAAATTAGATGAGAATTTGAGCATAAAATGTCACACATTTAAAAAGAGAAGGAAGTCCATATGCCAGAGGCAGGGAGGGAAACGATAACCTTCAAGTTAAAAATAAAGTGTCTTTTTAGGGCCACAAAATGCACAGCTACACAGCACCAGCCCAGCTTCCCGGAAACGTGACCATTTCCTCTGGTTCTCACAAATCCCACTGGAGAGAACTTCCCACTTACACCCTATCAGAAGCAGATGCCTAGTCTTGAAAGATAATCATCCTCCCTTTCTTCACATAATGAGATTAAGCTGCGGCTGTGCAGTGGCGGGGAGGGGGGGCTGGCCCAGCTGTGCCCGCACCCCGTTCCCCAGTTGGCCTGATGGATAGGAGACTGAGAAGCGCCTCCCACTGCAAAGCAGCGCTGTTCCCAGGAGGGGCTCCCAGAGCGTGTGGCCAGGACTGGGGAGTCTGACAGCCTGAACGGCCGCACCCCAGTACGTGACTCTCCCTGCGGAGCTCAGAACACTTCCTTACATTTTGTTTAGCCATGCAGTATCTCTGGCAGGGTAGGAGACAGGAAATACTACCTTTTCAAAAGATAAAATCACAGGATTTGCGATCTGGAAGCACTCTCAGGCACACAGACTGTCCTACAACCCTCCGGTTTTACAAAGGAAGCAGCGAGAGCCCAGCAGCTGCAGCCATCCCCTAAGACCCCAAGGCCAGGGGCAGGGCTGGGCCAGAGGTCTCGGGCACGCACGTCCAGCGCCACGTGGAACGGCCCACCCACAGCCGGTGCACAGGGGTCTGAAAGCGGCCGAGAAGCAGCAGTGACGCTATCTGCTTCCGAGGCAGAACGCTTCGTGCCCAGTCTTCTAAAACTGTCATTCTTTAAACAATCTTATTTTCTGCCCATGAGGGCAATCCCCCAATCAGGAGTGTTTATCCTTCCCATCTCATCCCCCCCCCCCCATTCCCTCCAAGGAGGGAGGGCTGCCCTGGGCCTTAGCATCTCCGAGACAACATGTAAGTCACCAAATCAAATCAATGTGGGCTTCAGTGTCCTTATCTGTAAAATCGGGAGGGGGGCGGTGTCACCTCACAGACTTGTTACGAGGTTTAAAATATAACATGTAAAGTGCCTGCACAGGCCCATCCATATTTCCTCAACGGTGGTCCCACAAACACCCGCCTCGGAATCATATGGGATGCTTACTTAAAATGCAGGCTCCTACGCCCTGCCTCGCAGATTCTGAGACAGACGGTCTGGAGCGGGGCTGCATTTCACTCATTTCCCTGGGATATTCAAATGTGCACTGAAATTTGAGACCCGCTGCCAAGGACGGATTAAAAGCTTCTTCCCTGCATCTTTTATTTTGGATGTTGATCACAAAGTAGATAACTTCCTGGCTGTGACATGGGCGAAGGGTTGCAAACCATGCAGGAGGGTGCTGTGAGGAGCAGGAACTCTGAGACATCTTTGCTACTGGCTTTCAAACTTCACCGACCTTGACCCACAGTAAGAAACACATTCTACGATGTAACCAAACCGGAACACATGTTATACACACGGATTTTTCAGTCTCACCAAATAACCCTCGGTATGTGCAATGAACTCTGATACTTCCTGTACTACTTTATTTTAGTCTACTCTTATTTTTTTAGAAATGTTGGTAACAACCTACTGCTTGAAAAATACCAATGTATTTTATTTCCTCCAGAAACGGTTCATCAACATTAGTTTAGTTCTCACATAGAGATCCCGGCATAATGCACAGTCCTGAGCCCTATCCCAGAATCTGGTGCGTCATTGCAGGGCGGTGGGGTCCGGGTAATGCTGATGCATGTGGTCCATCACCGCAGGCCCACATCCGCACCCGAGTACTCTGTGGGCCAGTACAACCCAAGGATGGTGAGGTGACCTGCGGAGCCAGAATCCTCAAACCTCCAGGGTCTGTCTCCTACAGCCTAAAGCAGCCTCGAGCTCTGCCAGAAGCATCCAAACTTGAGGGGACAGCATTCCCATGGGGCTGGTAGGACAGGTGGGGATGTGGCGGAAAGAAGCAAATCTCTCCCTGGCCCTGAAAAGGACCGAAGACAGACAGACAGACAGACAGACAGACACACACACACACACACACACAGAGGCACAAGCCACCCCCCCCACACACACACACACAGGCTTAGCACACTGAATAACAAAGCCACTGCTCACAGAGGCCAAAACTAGGCTCTAGAAGGAGCTTCCCTACTCCGAGGGGGAAGGGGATAAGGATCAAAGCAAACCCCATTTAAAAAAAAAAAAAAAAAAACCCGAAAACTCTTTATCTCTCCCCATCCCACATATATACCCAAAGCTGCCGGCCCTAAACTTTGTTCTCATTAGCCACAGACTCTGCTAAAATCCTAGAAGTACGTTTCCATGTAACATTCACCAATTTCAGTACACCACATTGGCCATGACCTATTTCTGCAAATTCTGGGCCACCTGCTGTCACCTTGGAGCAAGTCTCTCTTCACCTCTGACAGCATTAGAAACTGAGGCACTCATCTTAAACCTTGCAAACTCAACAGGCAAGAGCAAAGCAACAGCCTCCCTGGGGAAGCAGCTACGGACCACAGCAACGGGCTTTTGGCGTCCAGCGCCACCACAGACAACTGCACCGCACTGCTGGCACGTAGATCCCACTTCAACAGTTCCAGTCCCTTTTGTAGGATTCTACTCAACTTGGAAGGTTCATCAGTTTTTGAAATAACAATCTCCCATGTTTCACCAGCAGCCATGGTTTGGTTTGATGCACAACGCCTGGTGCGGGGCCCAGGACAAGGACAGCGGCTCTGGTTGGGGCTCTGGTGGGAGCGCTGGCTCTAGCAGTTGTGCAATCTTGATGTGCCCTCCACTTGGGCTGCTGTGAGGACTACTGGGGCCAGTGGGCCGGCAGGGGCAGTCCGGCGCCACTGCAGCCACAGCAAGCACCTGCAGCAGAGCCCCGCCCAGAGCACACTCCCCCACTGCCCTTTCCAAGGGGCCAGAGATGTTATTTTCCCTACAAACCACTCTGTTCAGTTTTTTTATTTGGGTATCACTTCCGTGGTACACCTGACTCTCAGAGAGTCAGTCAGCTCAGGTCTTTAGGTGCCAATTACTGAAAAGGTTTCTCCCCCCTCCAAATTAAATGATGCCATAGCATTGGAACAACATTTCTTTTGGGGTCTTAATATCAGCCTTCTTATGTGTGTCATTGTGGTTTTATAATAAAATAATAAATATTACTTTCACAATAATTAGACACTTATTCTGTACTGGGCACCATGCTAAGCTCTTTACAGGACAACTTCACTGAATCACCCCAACAACCTATGATGGTGCAGGGAGGGCAAGTGCTCCCCAAAGATCACAGAGCAGGAGGCCGAGAGCCAGGTCCATACCAGTGCTCTGCACACGGAGCACAAGCAGGGGGTCCTGCACATCTTCCCTTACATCATCTAGGAAGAAGATACCAAGTACTCTTTATTAAAACCCCATGCTCATGTTCCATGTCATCTCTTCCTGCAGCTGGTGACTGAGTGATGACTGAAAACATGTCCCCATGGATGGGTCTTATTTACTTTTCAAAAGTTACATTTAAAAATCCAACCTGGGGGTGCCTGGGTGGCTCAGTTGGTGAAGGATCTGCCTTCGGCTCAGGTCATGATCCACGGGTCCTGGGATCGAGTCCTGCATGGGGCTCCCTGCTCAGCAGAGAGCCTGCTTCTCCCTCTCCCTCTGCTGCTCCCCCTGCTTGTGCTCTCTCTAAATAAATAAATAAATAAAATCTTAAAAAAATAAAAATCTCACCCGTTTGAGGAAGGTAAAGGAGAATCTTCTTCCTCCCCAAGAGACACAGATGATAGTTACATTAAAAATTAACTGACCAAAAACACCTTTGTTTAAGGAATGCAGAGTCTTGCTCCTAAAAGTTACTGAATGTTTTAGGAATGTTTCATTTCAAACTCATAAATATCTTTCATTTAATATTTTCTCAAACCTCAGACTATCTCATAAAATTAGCACTGGTAACACAGAAAAAAGAAGCTATTTTCAGATTGCCTTTCACAATATAATTCTCAATGAGAAAGGGAACTGTTGTGACAGTGGACACGCCCTGCTGGCCCCACTGGTGCTGTGGCCCCAGAACTTCTGAAATGTTACCCATATTTGAAATAGCTGCACGTGGCTTACCTCTACCATTTTCTAATGAATGCGGTCAAGTGTGCCCTTGTCCTCTTTGAGAAAAGACAATTTTCCTATAAATCAGAAATCTAATTTGAACAACTGAGCACATCTGTGACAGCACAGTGCAGCTGAGGTCGGGTGGCTGGGGAGAGCAATGCACTGGAATCCTAATTCCCCACCTCTACACACTGTGTGGCTGGGGTTGCCTGTGTGTGCTGGGGGGAGACGACAGTGATGCTGTGTGGACACGTAACCAAAACACTCTCACCCCTGAGAAGGAGAGAGAGAAGGGCGATGGGAAGGGTCATGACTAGTGGTAAGAAAGGGACCCAAAGAGATTACAGACAAGAGATGACCTTTCCTTTCTGCGAACTCTTCTGGCAGTCATGTGACAAGACGGAGTTAGGATGCCTGAAAGAGTGGACACTGAATGGCCAGGGTTTAACCATCACATAGTCTATGGTGGCAGGCATCTGGGGTTCTGTTTGTGCTTTTGGTTCTTTTTAATTCCTGGGAATCTTAATAATGAACATCCTTATGTCAAAAGTAGGAGGAATGAAGTCTGTAAAATACATCAAAACAGATGCACCATCAAGACCTTACATATCCATCCCATTTAACGCCCTGGTGCACAATGCTGGAAAAAGGGTGTGTGATCTGGTCCTCTAGCCACACATCTGGGGCAGTTCACCCCACTGGCTCCATGAAGCTGGGTAACCCCAACAGTCCTCCGCATCCCACAGGGGATTTCTGGTTGCTTCCGCCATCTCAAGGGAGGTAGCCCAACAGGGAAGAGCCTGGCTCCAGGTCACGATACTTGATTGGAATGCTGCTTCCCCTCTCCAGCCACGGGACCTGGGGCAGACTACCTACCACACAAAGTGACTATAAGGATTTGCCTAAAGCAAAACAAATGGGCCCAAGATAAGAAGAGAGGAGAAACAAATGTACTGACCCATTCAGGGAATGTTCAGGTGGTTTTCCCCGAATCACTGAATCATGTTAAAAGATAAACATGCTGGGGGTGCCTGGTTGGCTCTGGTAGTAGAGCATGCAATTCTCGATCTTGGGGTTGTGAGTTCGAGCCTCACACTGGATGTAGAGATTACTTAAAAAATAAAATCTTAAGGGGAAAAAAAACCAAAGCATGTGTTTATACTGCTCCTGTACTAGCACATGCCAAATGGGATTACACAATTATCCGTCTGCCGTATGATAGACAGGGCCTTTAAATCCAATCATATGGCTGAAACCCACCTTATACAAGTTTATGCAATGCACTGGAAGAAAAGCCCATTCGTGATCAAGCTACCTCAGTGTTGACAACATGATAACCTGGACCACAGGTTATCTCTAAGAGACCATCAATACTCCAATGACCATTCAGTTCTCTCTCAACAGTCAGAGTACGGGACACCAACCCCAGCAGTCCAAAAAAAGGTGCAGCAAATACAAGAAAGAAAATGAACATCATCTTATTGTTTGAAATATCACTTCTTCTCAAATAATCATATAAATAAGTGGGCAGGCAACACTAACAACAACGATTAGACAAGTGTAAATCTACAGATGGCACTGGACAAACCAAATCTAGGGGTGCCAAGGTCATGGGGCAAGTGCTGAGGGCAGACTCAGAGAACTCTGACAAACCCGCGGAAGGAAAGACGGCAGGCTGGCTCCAACCACGACCCTGAGAAAGTCACCGTCACAATCCAAACAGCCAACCTCTGGGAAGCTGTGGCTACAAGCCAACCTCTGCACAGCTTCGCTCACTGAATCCTCATTAACACCAAGAAGCAGATTCAATGGCCGCTCCTAGTTCACAGAGGAGAAAACCGAAGACGAGGAAAGTTACATGCCCCAAATCAAACAGCTGTTGAGTGAGAGGGGATGGGATTCAAAGCTCACCCCAGAACACAAGTTCTTAATCACTGAAGCGCAAATTAAAAAAATAATCAAGTCAACATAAATCAATGACGTGTTCTCACAACCAGCTTCTATTCTCAAAACTCAGTTGCCTATGTAGAAGGAACAAAACTTGTGATTTTGTTGCTCAATTTCTACACACTTTGCAGTTGTAGAAAGGTCACTGGTAAAATTGCAAACAAGGATTTGGCACACAAGCGGGATCACACGCCTCACAGGAGCACTGGGCCTCAGAGCTAGAGAGACCTTACGAGTCATGTAGCACCAAGCCTCCACTTCGTGGATGAAAAATCAAGGTTCAGACAAGTTGAGTCACGTTCTAAAGGTCACATATGAAGAATCCAGGTCTAAATGAAGAAAGCAGTGGTGGAGGAGAGGGGGATCAAATTTTTATCACTAGCGCACTCACTAAAAATATAAAAGCATAATAAAGTGTGATATGCTTCAGATCATAATCAAATTTGTCACTGCCACAAATAATCACTAAGTGTATGGTAGCAAACACTAGTAACAAACCCACTATAGAAGAATGCACCTAAAGAAAATGTGATAAATATCACAGTTTGGTACTCTCTTACTTAGCATCATATAAAAAAGATGCATGCTTCCAGGTGAATTTGTGGCAATATTTTTTTAAGCTTAAAAATACTTATAAGATTTGGGATCCCCAAATTAAAAGCCAGTAAGACAAACTCCAAGTCATCTTTCTTAATGAATATATGCAGAAAATCAATGCTATTCTGTAAATGCATTTCTCCATTCTCACCATTGTAGCTTCCTTTTTAAACTACACGTGGTAAAAGCCAAATATGTAAAAAGATTAATTCTCATCAAAAATAAATGTCTCATCATTTTATTTTCTTCCAAGTCGGGTTTTTAAAATCATATTAAGTAATATATGAATTTTTTTTAATGTAAAAGGAAAAAAAATCACATACTTGCTGACTTGAAATCAGTGAGTAAAGCATAATGATCTAACATAGGATGTGTCTCATTAGCCACGGTACCTCCTTCACCTTGGTCAGAGACAAACAGAAAACACCCTTGTCTATACATGTGCACTGGCTGATGATGCAGACTAATCAAGGAGGCCCTCAATCAAACTGAAACATACTTCTCAGTTTAATCCATCCACTAAAAAATAAATAGATGAAATACAGGGACAAGACTGATACCTGGTTTTTAGCACAGCCAAACACCCGTAAGACTGGGACAAACAGCCTCAGTTTCCCTGCTCATGAAAGGACCACACAATCTCCAGTCATTCTTCCTAGGTGACCAGTGGAACTTTCTTCACTGAGGCCTGGAAGTTCATGTGATCATGAACACTTGAGGCTTACTGGTCTGCCCTGTTAGCCAGAGGACAAGTGACACTAACACACCATTTTCAGCCTTCATGATGGCCAAACCCCCCAGACCCCCTCTAGTTTTCTCCATGGGTGTGATTCAAATAGGGAAACGGACCACCCTCCAGTCGAAGTGCACTGCTGGTGCTCCCCACCCCATAAGAGTCTCCGTCAGGGGCAGAAGCCCTCTTTCTCAATGTGATCACTGGTCTCTGGTCAGTTCATTTTAAACCAAGTCAGTTAAACCAGAAAGCCTTTAAAAAGACCCAAGTTAAGTACTCTGCTTCTTTCCTCCTCCTGCTCAATATGGACACTTCACCCACGACACAGAGTCCCCTCTAAGAGCCCGCCTCTTGCTGTCATCTTCAGACCTGGGCTGAGGTCTTTCCTTGGAGTATGAATCTCAAAGGGATGGACGTTTTCACCATCTTACCAGCATACACCTTCATATGCCAATGCTAGTGTTCACCCTTCGATGCAGCTAGAATATAGAGATCCCCTGAGTAAATGTAAGGGCGGGATGCTTGTATTTACAATGGTCTCTTCCACACTGACCTTGACAGTTATTTTAAATGGATAGCCTTTATCAAATCTTCCCAAATCATTCAATTTAGCGTTTACAGCAATATTTTCTTTTCCCATTCATGTCTGAAACACTATATACATGCATTATGCATCTGCATTATATACAGATAGTATATACACTATATACATGCATTATATACAGATAGTAAAAGCACACCCGGCATAACCCAGTTTGAAAGAAACACAGCTAACTTTTGTATAAGCGAATGATTCAAGTGGGGAGAGCACAGCGCCTAGGCCTGCTAGGGTAGCATGCTCTCTTCTGCTAGCAGCTGGAGTTCGTCACAAGGTTAATATTTATTTTTAAAAGGGAGAAAGGAGGAGGAAGATGGATGAAAAAGGAGGAAAGAAGGAACCGGAGGAGGGAGAAAGAGGAGGGAAGGAAGGAAGGAAGAGGAAAAGGGCAGGAGGGAAGAGGAAGAAAAGAAGGAAAAAGTGCATTTTCCTTCCCCTTCATTCCACTCACAGGAATCCTGCCTCAATTTAAAGTATGATATTCATAAGAACAAAGCAGACTTGTCTCCCTCTCATCCGTATCGGTGCCGGTTGGGTTATTTGTACAAAACATACAACCTCCAGGAGGAAGAACCTCTCCCCTGCTCTGAACTCCTCTTAACACATACTGTTAGCACTGTCCAATGGCACACACAGGTTCTAAGTGAGAAGATCAGGCTACTACTCTCAACTCTGTCACTAGACTAACTGTACACTGAAAATACAGCTTGCCCTATTGGGTGTTTTTGATTGCTAGGAAATAGATGAACTAGTATGCGTATGCACAAATAAAAGTCATGAGAATCACTTTCTCAAAATGTCTGACCCAAATCAAAGTCAAATACAATAATTAAAAAATAAACCAAACCCCATCTTCCCGGCTACAATCAGCAGGCTCAGTGGACCTTGCTCAGGAGTCACCTGCTTTGTCTCTCAGCAGTTCAAGAAAAAATGAGCTCTTTCTTTTTTCCTCAGTAGTGCCAACAATTCGTACCGACCTGCTCCAGCCCTTCCCCTGGCCCTCCTGCTATGTGGCTAGCACTGAAACTTCGGACAGGCTTGGTAATACGCCCTGCACGCCTGAGACGAAGATTCAAGGACAGCAGCACACGCGCGTGTCTGAGCGTGTGCGTGCGTCTGGATGGGGAAGGAAATCGCCAGGCCAGGGCCTCCTGTGAGTCAGTGCTGAATGACTGTCTTCAGAGACTCTAACAACTGTGACACAAGCTCTCACAAAGAGCAGTCGCTTTCCTTTCAAGATGAAGGGAGGAGGCGGCCAAACCAAGAAACAAGATTAACAATGTTTTTTATAATAATTTTAAGAACAGATGTCACCTTTTAGATTTATATTTAAAGTGGTATTACAAGCACACTAAACTATATGCAGCAAGCAAAACATCATTTAAAACAAGCAATTCAAAACTGTTTCAAATATTTAAAATGTTAGTATCGATCTTTTATCTAAAAAATCAGTTCCCCCCCCCACAAACTGATTTCTGTGCATTCCATATGCAAATACTAGATTATGTTAGACAGAATACATTCAGAGGAATAAAGGCAGTAGCCAATCAGGGGAAAAGTTGGGGTTTGGCTTTTCCTTTTGTTTTCCTTTTTTCCTGGTCACAGATTAAGGGCTATATTGATAATATCAAGCTGCTTCTTTGGTACATTAATAATCCTTTTGATAGTAGAAAATAAGATATCAAAAGCACCTTCACATGTTTCATGCTAATTCTATCTTATTTCCAGGAATCACAAAGTAGGCTTCTCTGCACACACCACTCCCTCACCGCCCCCCCCCCCCCCCGAGCATCCAACAAATAAGTGTACTGACTGAGAGCCTTTTAAGTGAAAAAGACATCTAAGGATATAGCCAGTCCTCCTGCCCTGCTAGAATTCAGACAGTCAGGCATGGAGAGGCTGGTCCAATGTGCTGGCTGGGACTCATGAGGGAACCACAGCTCACGCCCCACTCAACAGGGGCCCTGGGCCCACCTGGCTAGGCAGGGGTCTTCCTCGCCCCCAGAACCCTGCCTGTGGGTCTTTGAAGGGATAGAGCTGGTCCATGTTAACTACTTCTGATTCTTTATTTTTTTTTTAAAGATTTATTTGAGAGAGAGAGAGAACGTACAAGCAGGAGGGACAGGGAGAGGGAGAGAGGATATCAAACAGACTCTGTGCTGAGCTTAGAGCCCAAAGCAGGGCTCAATCTCATGACCCTGAGATCACCACCTGAGCCAAAACCAAGAGTCAGACACTTAACCAACTGTGCCATCCAGGCGCCCCAACTATTTCTGATTCTTTCCATTCCGAGCACTCTACATGAGCATAACTAATACACTTAAACCACTATTTTACTTTTATCTGTTACATTTCTCTTTATACCTTTTATTCCACTGGAAAAAATTTGCCTTCATAGTACTGATTTGATCAAAATACTAAAAAAAATATATATATGTCCATATTCTTTCTTAAACACCTATCTATTCAAGAAATCTGTTTAAAATCACATCTACATTCTGATCCAGCCAAGAGCAGACACATGTGACAAAAAGACTTCTTACCAGTTGCTAAAGAGATCTTAAATTTGCATAATAAAAAGGAATGTAACAGGGTTTTGCACAGTTAAGTCTTATATATGCTTCAGGTGGAAAATGTTGGTTCTAATATTATAAACCTTCAGTCACACAGGGCAAAATATTCCATTGTTTTAAAAAGATTTTTATTTTTAAGTAACCTCTACACCCAACGTGGGGCTCGAATTTACAAACCCAAGATCAAGAGTCACGTGCTCTAGGGACTGAGGCAGCCAGGCGCCCCTGTTTCACATTTTCAATGAGCGTATGAGTGACTATGTTCTACCAGAGGTTAATTCACAGCAGGGGCAAGTTTACAATAATAATAACTGCTTATGTTGTTGGTACATTTAAAGGTAGTAATTGTAAGCCATTTCAGATGATGGGCTTCATGCCAGGTGCGTTTATAGACAGATCTATAGGACTCATTACTCACATCAAGCATTTTGTAGGCCATTAAGTATTACCTGTTAATCCTTACACGCAGCAAATCTTTGAGATGATGTTTCTTTTTGAGACAGTAAACACGCATCTCTTGGACTCCTTCCCTCTTGAGGAAATGATTTTGGTAGCTGTTACAACTGTCAGTCACTGGTCTGACCACATCTATAGTCCTCACTGGAAAGTCCAGGGAAGATGAAGTCAAAAAATCAGAAAACTATGTTAATGAGAATTTTTTTTCCCAGTCATAAGGAATCCTCAAAAGCTCTAATTTCCTACAAGTGGCCACCATTCCCAAGATGTCAAGGGAACAGATTCAAGCTTTGGCCTAAGAGCTCATGACAGACTCCCAGGTGGGAGTGGGGAGAGAGGGCCAGAAAGCAAAGAGCTAATGAGCAGCAGGAAAGGGTTAAGGAATGGAGGGTTGTTAATGCAAAGGCCAAAGGACAGACAGATAAGTATGGATCATTCTTGGATATCCCCTTCATTTTTGTTGACTTCAGGTTTTAATTCTAATCTAATTCAGAACTACCAGACAACAAACAAGGCTGAACAGAATCAGCCAGTGCTTTAAAATTACACTGTTATAACCGATGAAAAAAATGAGGGTGATATTATCTATAATTCGTGTTGAAATAAAAATTTGACTATTTCCTTTCTTCTTCCATGGTTTTCCCCTCAAATAATTACAAAACCTTTCAAGAAAGCACTGTTTCCGAAAGTGCTTGGAAGGAATTTAGAAGAAACGAATACTGCAAAATGACCTCTCGGCAGTCTCTGTAGGTCTGGGAAAATGTGACCACGCAGTGGCTCTGATAAATGTGTGCCTACGTTAAAGGAGTCTAGACAGCAGTGTCAGAGGCTAAATATACACCCTCAAACAACTAGCTCCAAACGGGGTCAACAAGGAGTCCCGAAGCAAGGGGTGGGGGGCTGTGGGAACACCGGGACACACATATCACCAACTGGTAGTTCACTCAACAATTACCTATGTGGCCTCAGACAAGCCACAGCTTCTCTAGACTCAGTTTCTCCCTAAGTAAACAAGGAAGTGAGACAAAATATCATACTCAGAATGGATATGTGGTTTCTGTAAACGATCATGCCATTTCATGCTTCCAACCTTCTATGCAGAGCCTGTCCGTCATCTAACTCGTAATCTTCCTGCAACACTCAACTGAAGGTCCGCCAGCAACTTCTCGGTGCCCATAGCCCACGCGCCCTGTCCTAGTCTGTGACCATCTGCCCCCTCACCCCGCCAGGCTCCTCCACCACCCTGGGGTTCCGCAGGCCTGATGCCTCCCCCCGCCCCCCACTCAGGGTGTTCTGTCAAGGGGAAGAAAGGAAAAGCGGCACCCTGGGGATCCTGTCTGCTGGGGGCACTGCAATGCTCTTCCCCGCCCAGGTCCCTCTCACCGAAGAATGGAGACTGATCAAACTTCCTGACAACTGAAGGACTAACAACTTGAAAATACTGCCAGGTATTCTTTTTTTAAAGACTTTCCATACAAATCTCTGCTCCTAAGACAATCACAAATGTGAGCAAAAAAGGTGGGGGAGGGGATGTGGAGCATGAATACCAATAATGTCTTCGTTTCCAAGGAACCAACTACAAACAAAAGAAAGTGAAGCAGTTGGGCTATTCATTGTGCACATGTTCTGAGACAAGCAAAATTACCTAAGGGCTACTTTTATTGTGAATCTTGTTCAACTTTTTTTTAAGTCAGAGTACACTTTTAAGCGCTGAAAATAAAAAGGGTTCTTCCATAGGATACCTCCAACAGCAGCCATGGCGCTCAACAGAAAGATGGCTGCTCTGAGAACCGACACAAAGATTTACCTGACAGGGTGTCTGCTGCAGCAACATTTACCAAAGCAATACACAGCAATCACCCCAAATGACCAACGATCAATGACGGGTTTAACGCCTTACTCCACAAGCAATGGAACGGTAGCCGATCACTTACAAATAAGAATACTAAAGTGTTTACAGGAGAAAAGATGATGACTGGGACCTGCTTCCACGTAATCCAGGCAGTAAGAAACAGAGAAGCACCAAGACAGGCCAGGGGATGATCGCGGAAGCCAAGTGCTGAGTGCTGGGTGGTCACGACCAATTCTATTTTTATGAATGTCTCGATGTTCCAATTTTAAGAAATGATGGCAAATATAGTTCCAGGCACAGAAAGATATTCATGATATGTTCTTTAAAATGTGTCAGGAGGTATTTTCATGAAGTGAAATTTACATATTGTAATAAAATTCACTCATTTGATCAGATGGGGTGCTATGGTCAGAACGCCTGGAGGTGGCCACCTGGTCTGCCAGTTCCTGGCTCTGAGACCCAAAAATCATTTACTATCATTGGTCCTCAGAGTTCTCTTCTGAAAAAATGCGTACATCATCTACCTCTTAGAATTAAATGAAACAACTGGTAGAGGGTTTCTATACACTGCAATTTGTTAGATAATTTCTGATTTCACTATTCTTTAAAATATTCACCCATTTTAAGTGAACTGTTCAGTGAATCTTAGTAAACTGATAGTTGTGCAGTCACCACCGTAATCGGTTCTGGAATACTTGCATCACTCCACTGCTCCCTTGTGCCTCTGCAGGCAATTCTCTTCCACCCATAGGCCAAGGCAACCACTGAACGATCTGCGTTCTGTCTTTACAGTTGCCTTTTCTAGAAATTTCATATAAATGGAATCAGACCACATGTGGTACTTTGCGTTTGGCTTCCTTGACTTAGCATAACGTTGTTGAGATTCATCCTTTTCATGGTAAGCGTCAGAAGTTTTTTCCGTATTGCTGCATCCTACTGTATGGACAGGATCTATCACATCCCGATGGACATTGAGACTTTCATTTTTGGTGATCAGGAGTAATATGGCTGGATATTTGCATGAAAGCCTGTGCAGGACCATATGTTTTTATTTCTCTTGAGGCAGATACCTAGGAGTGGAATTGCTAGTTCATACAGTAAGCATAAGTTAAACTTTCTAAGAAACTACAAACCATTTTCCAAAGTGACTGCACAATTTTATATTCCAGCCAGCAATTTATGGGGGCTCTAGTTCCTCCACGGCCTCACCACACTTGCTGTACCTATCTTTCTCATTATAGCTTTCTAGTAGGTGGGCAGTGGTCACTGTGGTTCAAATTTGCACTTTCCTAGTGATTAATGATACTGAGCATCTTCCTATGTGTTTATTCGCCCCCCCCCCATATATCTTCTTTGTTGAAGTATCTACTGAAATCTTGTGCTAATTTTTTTTTTTTTAATTTGGTTGTTTATCTTCTTGAGTTATAAAAGTTCTTCCTATAATCAGGTCCTTTATGGGATATATGATTTACGTGTATTTTGTCCTG
The DNA here is from genome assembly GCF_023065955.2 of Ursus arctos. Taxonomy (NCBI): domain Eukaryota; kingdom Metazoa; phylum Chordata; class Mammalia; order Carnivora; family Ursidae; genus Ursus; species Ursus arctos. Next base: position 11,279,081 of record NW_026622819.1, on the reverse strand, counting down.
GTCTGTGGCTTGGATTTTCATTTTGTTAATGGTATACTTTAAAAAGCAAAATTTTTAATTTAATATTCATCAAATTTTTCTTGTTGTTCATGCCTTTTGGATATTATCTAAGAAAGCTTTTATTAACCCCAAATCATAAAGATGGTCTCTCATACTTCCTTCTAGAAGTTTTAGTTTTACGTTTAGTTTTGTGATCTATTTCCATAATTTGTTCCTTGCTGGAGAAAACCAGTGATAAAACTGTATTGCAAAATGACCCCTTTAAAACATGTTAAATGTGATTATATATGCTTCCATGTAGTTATGCACAAACATACAAACATAAATAGAAAGAGAAAAGCCTAAACGGATATACACCAAAACAGCAGATAGGTACTTATATTTCAGAGAGCTGTATTTTCTTCTTTTTTGGTGGTACTCAGGAGTAACATATAATAAAGTGGTTTCACAACGCTACATTCCAAACTGTAGGCTCCAGAATAGAAGCAGCACCCGAGCTCCTGGAGGTTAGCCGGACAGGAGGGAAAAGGGGCTACTAAGACCTTGCAGAGTCTCAGTCAGTGTCACATTCCAAGGATGCGGAACATCTGGAGAGCCTGGCCACAAGCTGAGCGCGCAGAATGCAAAGTACTCACGACTGCAGCAAGAATCTGGATGAAGTGAAAAACATGTTTAATTTTTTGGAAAGCTCCTTTTTCTGAAAAGTACACTTTAAAAGGAAAAACTGGTATGTTCTAGAACACCCATAATTCTCATACGCTGTGTTTTTAACAATACAGTGGCCAGATAATAAAAATTAATGAGTTACAGAGTGTGGTATGCAGTTCTTTGTGAATTAAATTTACTACCACTGGAAGAGTCCTATTTTTGCCAGAAGCTTTTATCCTTCTATCCTTGGCCAATGAACTTCAGAAACAAGACAGAGCTTCGTTCTGAATCAACTATAACAAAGAGCATACTTCATTGTAAGGTTACTTCAAATGCTGGGGAACCGGTGTCCACTGCTGTGAGCACCTCCAAATGAAGCAGTTAGTGGCTTCATTATGCTGGAGAATTTTCAATTCCTGTTTCTCTGGATTTCATGTTCTATTTTCCAAAGAATTTCCAATCCACAAAAGAAACAGTGAAGAAGGCACGTGATGGATGTGTTCAGTCCACTCCACCTACTCAGAACTCAGACCCCCAAGCAGACACTTCCTGCAGCTGCAGCTTACAAGGATGCTCTTTGGATTTTTCTGGCAATAGCTGGTAGTTTAGGACAACAAAATCCTGTACCCTCCTTAATCCATGGGCACTTCCCTTTTCACCACAAATATTGCCATTTGTCTCTCCTGAAGTCATGGAATTATACAGAGAGCAGGGAAAAAAGTTGGAAGTGAACATTTCGAAGAGGGACAACACCACATCCACTAGGCTTCTAAGAAGTCTGAGGACTACCCCTGACGAATGTCACTAATAAGATGTACACAGTGCTCGTGTGGCACCAGGGCCTGTCCCAGGCACCACACGATAGATGTGAGTTAAATCATCACAAGAAACCTGAGCGGGTAGTATGATTATCCCTGCTTTGGGGTGGGGAAACTGAGGCAGGGTGAGGTGCAGTAAGTTGCCAGGTCAGGGTCACTACGGTAACACCATGCCCCCTGAGGATAACTCTCAGGCTGAACCGCACCCGTTGGCTGACCTCTGCTCCCACACATCTGAACGGCATTCTGATGGAACACAAGGCTCCTCACAAGAATCTTCTTTCAGACAACCTTTTCCTCAAATCTTGTTTGAAAGGACGCTCGATCATTCATCTCTCCAAACCTCTACTTCACTAGCCATGTCTCACCGCACTTAGAGCACGTCCCCATACGACACGCCACCCCACACTGACCATAAAATGGCCGTCTACCTCCAGTAGCCCAGAGGTACCAGGACTTTGCTTATGGCTAGGGTGTCAGCGATCATAAAGACCGGAGAAGAGGTCACACTGCTCTGTGCCCTCTAGCAGAGAGGAGAAGCAGCTCCTCTTCCTCTCGGGCTCCCCACACACTAGCACCCAGAACCCCATCCCCTCCCTCCTCTGCACTTGGCTCCAAACCACCCAGTGCAGTAAAAAATCAGGCCGGTGCCTTCAAAACCAGTATTTTATTATGCGAGGTCAAGACGAAATCTAGTGGTAGCACAACCACAGATGACACTTTCTTGACTCCAAACAAGACATACAATTCCAAACAGGCATTTCCCAAGAAATAAAAAGCAAAGTCCATAGCTATTGGCAGGCTCTGGTACTTTCACCAAGGTCTAAAAACATTCAAGGCATCCATCAAGACCCTAGAAAGAGGACTGCAGTTCTCTTACTTAAAGCATCAGACTGATTTCTGGTATAACATATAATGTAACCACAACGAAATGACGAAAAGGAAAAAATTTCCAGTTTTACTGTACAATCAACTAGAATGCACTTTCCTCCGTGAACTGTGTGCTCCACTCCTTCTGTTTCCCCAACAGCCATCAGCCTGCAGCCTCCCCACCACCTCCAGTGCCACCAGCTGCAGCCCAGCACAGAGCAGGCGCCTTTGGCCAGAGGCACCCAGGCTCCCCGGCCCCGAGCCCCTCACACAGAGGACAGGGCCATGCCGCTCCTGCGCCACACTCTCCTGGAGCGGGTGGGTCACAACATCCCGCCATGACTCATCCACATTCTTGAGGAGACGGAGAGTCATACCGGATGGTTAACAAAATGTTTAAAAAGACCTTCTTAGAATTTATTACTTTTTTATACTAAGAATATAAAAAAGGTAATCTGAATATAAGATCTTATCTTCATATCCTTCCATTATTAAGTACAAAGCCAGAAATATCTGACCAGGAAACATGTTCTGAAAAATCCCACCTCCCTAAACTGATTCTGAAGAATCCTGTCAGAATTAAGATAATGTCTGCAAGGCTTTTATAGTTCTTGGGGGGAAAATGTTTCTGGAAACAAGGAGCAAAGCTTATTATTTTCCTCTTATTTCTATGTATTTTTAACAAAGATGCCAAAATGAAGATTCTAGCATGGTTGCCTTCTAAGTAATCACCTCGGGAAGCTACAGACTTATTCCCACACACTCTCCAGAAACGCTGCCAGCGCGCGAAGCCATCTGGAAGCTCTCATTTCAAACTGCCTATTATAGCCTGTGGCACATTCTCTAACATAGTAAACTGTTATTCTTTCAGAACCTATTAGAATTTGGGAAATAAGTAAATTATTCCATGCCACATATAGGTGAACAGAATAAGGAAACTTGGTTACTCTGTTAAGAAAAAAAAAGTCATGAATGTACTTGGTATATCAGGTATCTAATTATTGAATAGACCACCCCAAAACATAGAGACTCAAATCAATGACTTATTATTTCTTATGACCCGGTGAGTTGATTAGGTTATTCTTGAAAATTATAACATAATTATAACGTAAATCATTTAAAAAATCCCCAACTCCCTGTCTGGGCAACTGTACCAGTACTACATCTAACTTAAGAACCCAAAATTTAGCAAGGCAAATGATCAGACCAGAGGTAAAATACACTTCAAGATGCCAAATGCAAAGCAGCCCTACTCGAGGCCAGCACAGCTCTGAGAGTGAATAGGCCCTCGATCCACAAATCCCCAGGTCTGGAATACAGGGAAGGGGGGGAGTGGCAGAAAAAAAGAGATGGTAATGAGAATACATAACTCCACAGCCCCGGTGAGCTTCTCGAATATCCTCTCCATAAAGTCCAGCCAATAGAATGACATCAAGAGTAGAAATAATCCTCAGTAACAACAGTCTCTTCTTAGTGAAAGAAGCTGGAACTTGTTTTACTGTTTGAAGGCAGCACATCATTATAATTTTCCAAGAACTAATAGGCTTAAGTCATTCAACAAAGAATAATATTTTCTTGAAAGAAGATAAGATGGCTTTGTGCCTTTCGAAAGAAAGACACCATTCAAAGAATATTTAGCAATTCTGCCTCAATAATCTAAAATCTAATAGTACTGAATTTTTTAAATCAAGGTAAATTCTATTTATTTAAGTAACTCACAACTGTTTTTAATGGAACCTAGAAATAATGAATATTTAATACCTCGAGTTCAGTTTTGGAGGGTACTTTTCAAGAAAACATTTTTCCATAGTTTTTAGTAAATCAAAAGAAGTACATGTCTAGAAATGAACTATCTTGCCACTATTCACAAAGACTTGAGTTTAATTGGAAGAACGGTTTTCAAAACTAACCCCTGTTTGGGCAAGCACATCCAAGGCTCTGTGCCAGTTAGTCCCATGATGACCCATCTGATTCTAGAGGAGTTCTGAGGTTACAGGCATTAGCAAAAGTGGTTCTTGGAGTTCAGGCCATGGTAGTCAGCTCTGGGCTTGACTGAGCAAGATCAAGAGGGCCAGGAGGTTCTAAGTACACAACCTAGTTAGAGAGCCTAATGCAAAGGTGTTCTTACTTGTGGCACAATGTCAAGAATAGAATCACCCAAGCAGTGCAGCTAATCCATGCTTCTTACAATGACCCAAACTCCCACCATTACAATTCCGTATTAAGGTTGTGTTTGTGGCTTCCAGAAGGTCTCAGTGAAATGATAAATGAGGGAGTTAACACCTTAAATGAAAGGGCTGGACCAAATGATCTGAAATCTCTTGAATTTCTAAAACTCTGATTTCATACTTACAATTAATTGTTAGGCAGACAGTAGGGTCTGAAGGACCAGCAGACTGGGCAAAGATGACTTAGGCAGGAGAAGGAAACACGAATAATATAGTGTTAGCTGAAAAATCATATTAGAATGTACTTTTATGAAATACATGCTATATACAAACATCTATATTTATGGAGATAAAACACTAAAAGTACATTTTTCAAAACTTTAACCATGATTATCTTAGAATGGCAGAACTACAGGGACTTTTTTTCATTTGTTTTCTAAATTTCCACAATGCATATTGCTGGTAGACCCCTAGTAGAGACCTGGCAGAGGTCTCTTGCAATTCTATATATCATGTAAGCAGAGGCACTATCTTTGCTCCAGACTATCATTACAAGGATATTTTTACAGCAAATATACTTGGAAGAGAAAGACAGTGTCTCCCTCCAGGGCAAAGGGCAGGTTTGCTTATGATCCTGGTAGGCAGTGAGTGTCTCTCTTCAGAGCCAAGAACAGCCAAGCTTAAAATCCAGTACAAAAGATTCAGACACCCTAAATTCAGGGTTCCTCTCCTGTAACATAACCACTGTGTATACAAATGTCAGTTGGCCTTCTGTGTATCACCCTGTAGGAATCAGGTCTTAGAGTACTGGTGCAAAAAAATGATAGTATCATGACAACTAGTACTACCATGAATAATAAAAGTCCTTTGTCTCTGACCCAGGAGTTTCACATCTTCTGCCAGCATTTGTCGGAACTGTGGCAGGCCAATCTTTTAGCTTTTTTAGGTAAAAAAGCTCAGACTCTTCATAGCTCTTGACAAATATGTACTATTGTTACCATCTGAGATGCTCAGAATTAGTGAGAGACAGTTTCTACTGCTTGTAACCAAAAACCACACCTAATGATAGAACTGCTTTAAGAATCAGGTATTTAAATGTTCTGGAAGGAAGGAAGGGAGGGAGGAAAGACGGGAAGGAGGGAGAGAAAAGGAAAAAAAAAGAAAGCGGAAGGATCCAGAAGACCCTCACCTCTACAGTACAGCACTGGACGGGGCAAAGGACATTCTCATTTTTACTGCACCCCTGCTATGTGAAAGGGGCTATGCCTGGAGCTAAGGACAGAGCTGAGGACAAGATAAGAAGCATCTCAATACATCCATGTATGTGCCTAACACCACAGTAACTGAATGAACCAGGAAAAGGTGCTTTGACAGCGTAGGAGAGGGGAGTCAGAGCCAAGTCTGACGGGGGTTAGTTAGGGAAGGCATTCTTGACATTCTACAGATGTCACTTAACAGTGTACAAGGAGACTTTTCTCCTGGTAGGCCCATCTTCATCCCAGAGAAAGTTTATAAATTTAAATAATCAGCACAAATATATCAGCCCTCCATTCTTTCAATCCAACTATGTTTTTATAATTATAGAGTAACAGTGTAATTACAAGATTAGTGCCAAGCAGTAGACTGATAAGCATTTCATGACTGTGATCTTACACAAAGCCAATTCAGACTCACTTAAAGCTGTTAATCATTAACCACAGCCGAATGGACTTTGATAACCTTTGCATATAAAGTGTTTAGATTATCCAATGAATGACACATGCAAATTTAAGCTTAAGGCTCTTTAACACTTCATATGTTACCTTGCAGCCAGAGGTGGTTAACAAATGAAAACAATAATCAGGATTATCTAAGAATACTGGACTCAGCAAGAACATTACATTTGCTCTCAATTCACTCTCTGTGACTTTGGGCAAGTCACTTAACCTCCCAGGCACCAAATGCCTCATCTATCATAAGAAGGGATTATGGCAAGGTTATCACGACTTCTTCTAAAGGTAGAAGAATTATTTCAACTCATTAAACCAGCATTTAGAGGCAGTGCTCATTTCACATATAATGTATCCTGAAAAACATGAACGTTCTAAATGACAGGCATAAAATGCATGATAATTTCAGCTAGGTTCAGAAGTGTGTGATTTTTGAGAAACAAACTGAGGGCTTCAGAGGGGAGGGGGTAGGGGAATGGGATAGGCTGGTGATCGGTAGTAAGGAGGGCACGTATTGCATGGTGCACTGGGTGTTATACGCAACTAATGAATCATCGAACTTTACATCAAAAACCAGGGAGGTACTGTATGGTGACTAACATAATATAATAAAAAAACATTAATAAAAAAAAAGAAGTGTGTGATTTCCAATCACGACTAATCTTTGCTATGAAACAAAAGCCTCTTTTCCCCAGTGAAAGTAATATTACATGCAAAATGGCCACTTTTGCTGAGGAGGAAGAAAATACAGATAACCAGTAATGCCATAACCCAAACGCAACCATCACTAACATTTAAATAAGGCTCACTTAGAGTTTTTAAAATTTATATATAAACAAATACATACATAAATTTAGATAAAACCCGGGAAATCTCACACACACACACACACACACACACACACACACACTCACGCACACCACCAACTGAAAGGAATAAACAAAAAAGGAGTGCTCAGAAAAAGCCAGGAAGTGCTCAAAAAGTGCTCAGGATGAGTCAAAACTTGAACGGGCTCTCACTGACTAACCTGGAACAATCTGAACAAAAATAGTAATGATAATAATCAATGGATTAAATGAGAATCTATGTGCCTATTCTGATATAAATAAGTAAATAAGAAAGGAAGGCTCTTTCTTACAGTAGGATTCTAACTAATAAGAGTAAAATAGTGAAGGAATTAGAAAATTACCATTTAGCAAATACCAGAGCAATAATTATTTTATCCAAAAACCATCAATGGGTATAAAATTAATGAGCGAAAGTACAACGAGAAATGAGACTGAGATATTTATAGTTTCAAAGAACTTTCGCATAAGATACTCATTAGTTACAAAAAGAAACATTGTTAATTCTACAAAAGAGATCAGTAGGAACCATTTAAGTGATGATGGGACAGATACTAAGTATCCAGATAAAATGCACAGAGAAGAACAAAACTTCACTTCTGCAGCATTTCTAACAAAAATGAATAATCTGCATCTAGTTATGAGGAAAGAGCACACAAATCCAAGCTGAGGAACATTCAACCAATACGCTATAATTTACTAGCTTGGACTCTTCAAAACTGTCAAGGTGCCAACAGATAAGGAAAAACTAAGCAACTCTTCCAGATTAAAGACTAAAGAGCCGTGAGATGAAACTCTTGTGTGACTTGGGAACGAACCCTGCACCAGGTAAAGGACCTCACGGAGACAATGGACAAGATGTGCATAAGGTTTGTAAATTAGGTAATATATGAATCAATGTAATTGTCCTGATTTTGATCATTTTACTGTGGATGTAAGAGAATGTCCTTGGTTTTAGGAAATACACGCAGAGGTATCTGGAGGTAAGAGAGGCATCGTGTACAACTTTATCACATGTTTCAGGGGAAAAAAAAATTAGATGATAATAGATATAAAATATGGAAGGAAGGGGACACGAATAACAAGTGTAGTAAAATATTAACTAAATAAGTAAAATAAGTAAACCAAATAAGTAACATAAGTGTAGTAAAAATAAGTGTAGTAAATTCGTATCAACATTTGGGAAATCTGGGTGAAAGGTATATGGGATTTTTTGTACAATTTTTCCAACAGTTTTGGATATCTAATATTATTTAATATATTTTACATACATATGCATATATTCATGTACTGGTGAAAAACTTTCTGTAAAAAACAGATACATCTCTAAATCATTATCTGTAGAGGCTATACAGGAGTCCGCTGTTGAATATACCGAGTTAAATATGAGTCATTTAACACTGCCAACTCTGCCACCCGCAACGCCTAAATATTTGAGCATATGCCTGTGCATACTGTTTATTACAGCAGAATTCCCAGAATAAAATACCTCTCTTGAAACAGGGATTTTACTTGAATTTGAATCAAGTTTCTATCAAGATATCTAGAGACAGCAGACAACCTAACACGTAACTTAAAAATAAATCAAGTCTTTAAATGCCTCAACCTTACCCACCTGTCTGGCTAGTGGGGCACCTGTAGAGCAACGAAAAAGAAAATGATGATTACAAACCTTTATATTGTCACTAAGAGATCGAATTTGTGCCTTATTTACTTTACTTCCATTGACAGACTTTAAACAGAAAATGAGGAGCACCTGGCTGTCTCAGTAGGCAGAGTACATGACTCTTGATCTCGCGGTTGTAACTTCAAGCCCCACATTGGGCGCAGAGATTACTTTAAAAAAAGATATTAAAAAAAAAAAAGAAAGAAAATGAAAGTGAGAGCAGAAATACAAAGAGAAAACAAACTACCCCCGCCTGCTTCTACAGAGACAGCAAACTGGATGACAGAAACAACAGGAGTCATACTTATTTATAACATGACACACACGCCAGCAAGTAAAAAGGCAACTAATATTTTAAGGAACTTCGGGGAGAAGGGTGGAAAGGATAATGCATGCGACAATGCAGGGATCTCCACACTTGAGTGGACAGAGCCATGCTTCTGGCCTGAACGTGCAGATGGCCTGCTGGGCCTGGGCCTGCGGTTGGGCGTGGGGCTGGGCCCGGGGCTGGCGTCAGCTAGAACCACCGCTGGAGCAAACGTTCCCGTTGGTACAGCTCTGAAAGCACAGGGGAAGCTAAGCCAGGCCCTTCAGAGCCACTGAGGCTCTGGGCTCAGAGTCTGTACAAGTGCATCAAAGAACACACAGGCCGGGGCACGTGGGTGGCTCAGTCGGCTGAGTGGCCAACTTCCGATTTCGGCTCGGGTCATGGTCTCAGGATCATGGGATCTAGGCCCCCATTGGGCTTCTCACTCAGTGAGGAGGCTGCTTGGGATTCTCTCTCTCTCTCTCTCTCTCTCTCTCTTCCTCTGCCCCCTTCCCCACTCACGTGTGCACCCACACTCGCTCGCTCTCTCAAATAAATTAATAAATAAAATCTTTGTTAGAAAAGGAGCAAGCAGTCAATGGTCACTGTGACTTTCAGGAGGTTCAACATGCCCCTCGTCACCATCAAGGACAGTATTTGTGGAGCCTCTAAGAATGTACGTAAAGTCTTATTCCCCAGTTTCATATAAATTAGCTGCATAAATGTACATGGAAATAATCAACAAGAAGCCCTTGTCGGATGAGACTCTCCGAAAACTGAGACTGGAAGAACCTGAAGGTGGAGGATATGCCTGTCCGTATTACATCTGCCAAGCACGTGACTGCCTAACTGGCTGCAACGCATTTTTTGAATGACATATAGTAACATCTCTCGTTTTTCACCATGAGAATAAGATAACAGTGAATGATGCCACCATTTGAAAATACTATGCTGAACATAAAAGAACCGGCTTCAGAGTTCAGTCTGACACCGCTTTTATAAAAGGAAATGGTTAATTTTTATGTGTTCATATTTTCAAAGTACACATAAACAGAAAATCTGGTCAATGTATCATCACTTAGAAGTAAATTTAAATTCCACTAACCATCAAATAAGCAGTTAAATTTAGTAATACATGCTTGCACTATTTTATCTGTATGTGTGTGCCCACTGTACACTTTCTCCTAAAACAAAAATGGACGTATAAAACAATACTGTTTTTAAGTTGCTTCTTTATAGTGAACTGTGTCATGACTTGTAGTAGTTATTTTCATGACTGCATAAAATATTTTTAATCAAAAGTATGTATCACACAATAAACATTCATTCAAAATCGTTATACTAATAGAAGCTGCATGGAAACGCAGTTTAGTCAAAATCTCCAAGTCTGAACTCTTGTAATGAGAGCAACTATTGACACAGATTTCTGAGTTACTTCCCAGCATTTCATTCCTACCACCAGTGGAAAGCTTTCTAAAATACCCAGAGTTCTCCAAATCTCAAAAGCTGCTAACTATGATCACTCTTTCACCTTTGAAGTAAACTATGCTTTGCAAAGTAATCACACTTCTAATATGTAAACTATCATAAAAATAAATCAATGTCACACTCAAGTTTTTAAAACTCTGATTTTAAGGGCAGGCCAAATTTAGCTCTGAGGAGTAATGTCTACATAGAATTTTGGTTCAATGGAAGGAGTAACAAACCGGATCAAGTCAGTGAGCTGATGTACTTCTATTAGGCAGAACTTCCCCTCTTCTAGTCTTGGCCTGTAAGTGCTCGTGGCAAGGCCAAAAACACTTGTTTAGTAAGAAGGGTCCCATTATACTCATTTTATTCACTGCCTCATAGGCAGTTCTAATTTACACCTGGTGTCCCAGCACAGTTATTAATAGCACTCCCTTTCATTCTCAAAAATATTCTGGTTTATACAACAAATTATCTGGTAACTGACTTCAGGTTTCCAAGAAGTTACTGTGGACACTTCTTTTGAGATAATGTGTATATTACTGAGATAATATATATATTACTGTGATTATTAATGCTAAATAGGATCCTCTTCTTTACAAAACCACATTCTCTCCAAAGATCAGATGCATCATTCTTTCAGAATTTCTTTTTTCACATTAGGAGACATTAACACCTAATTCTACTTTTTATTGCTTTTTCTAAATTCCTTCTATTTTTTTCACATCTTGGTATGCCAACATCCCAATATGTTTAATATGAACAAAAAAGAGGGAAAAAAACACCAATAAATGAGCTATGTAGGGTTGTTATCGGATACAAAGAGGTTAATCAACAAAATCAGGATTTCACAGTGAAGAAGCAAGGCCACCAGCTTCAGGGAGATAGACAGGTTTTCACTGCTAACCCAAAGTAAAGGGTGCCTACAAAACCCCCAAAATGGTGTAAAGCAAAGAAGCAATTACCATTTTGTAAAAGCCAAAATCCTCTTTGGATTTCTTTCTATTAGCAAAAACTGGTACTCTAAAGCAGGTCTTTCATAAAGACAAGTGGTGTAACACGAACTTTCTGAGAGCAAGGGAAACCTGTATTAAGAACCTCAAGAATTCTCTACTGGTAAATGTTCTTTCCAGACTGCAACTTTCCCGACGTGGCTGACATCTCCAAGTCCTGAGTATGGTGTATGGTCTACTTCATCAGAATGGACTTCTCTGGTAGTCCCATGATTTAATCATTTTTGAGAAAGTATTATAAATTATACTCTATGTGTTAATGATGAAAATAAGTGGACGGTTTGCTATGACCATTTTCAAAATGGTGGTGAAAGAATCCCAAGTGTACACCACAGGGCCAGAAAGTGATTTGTGGACAGCAACTTACATCTAATTTCTAGAAAAGTCATTTCAAAGTCTGTGGGTGCAGAGTGCAACATATACATCTGCCAATTAGTTCAAACTGGCTTGATAAATGCTATGACAACCATGGGGCAGGACCCAGATGCAGACATACAGTGATGAGACTGAGGGTCGACACACCATCATGGTCAACACACCATGTTAGCAGGGCTTCCCAAGTCCTGCAACCCTCTTGGGACAGGGGAGCAGTCCTACAGAAGCTGGGGCGGGGGGAGGGGGGTGTCCACCTGCCACTCCCCCCTTCCAGGAGAGCTGGCTGGGCTAGTTAATTATAGATGTATCAATCTCAGGAGAGGGGCATTGTTACCTAATTCACCAGCGAAATCCTAGAAGCACTTGTGCGGATACAAACTGATTAAATTACTATGCAGTGTTATCTAGCTTTCTTTCTAAAAGCCACAGGTGTCAAATGAGGAGGTGTGTATGTAAATTTGTCCTGAGATACTTGGGAGTAGACCAGGCCAGCCATTCACTTCTGTGTGAGGAAGAATTTTATTTATTTATTTTTTTAATTTAGTGAGTTCTTCCAAGACAGGGGAATCAGGTATTTGCAAAGCATCAGAAGTTCCACAAGTCACTGCCCCAGGCATCTGGGTGGGTCTTCATGAATAAATAAGGGACAGAGAAAGCAAATTAAAGAAACATTTATGCTGAAATTTCATGTGCCTGAAACATTTAAACAGGCAGGAACTTAGTAAATCCAATACCCCAGCCTGCAAAAGAGCACGTGTGTCTACAGGAAGCCCACGAGAATGAAGCTGCAAGGGAGCTAACACCAATCTCTCCTCTGGCTCAAATCAAACAATAGACTTTTTGTGTGTGTGTGTGTGTGTGTGTGCACTCATTTTTTAAAAGTAATCTCTTATAAGCAAAGAGATACATCAATTTTTCAAAATGTGTGTAAGTCACTAACTTTATGCTTTTCTTTTCTTGATATTACGTCTGTCATTAGGCTTCCTTACACAACCGAGTGGGTTTTCCCGCTAGCTGGATGGGTCTGCCTAGTGCAGTCCTCACTCTCTCCAAGTACCCCATCAGGGCCATGTTAGCAAAGACCACTGGGGATTAAGGAAACATTCCCTTTAAATAGTCATCTTCCCTTTATTCAAAATTAGTACCCTACATTAGACCAAGCCCATAACTTTCCTTTTCATAGATTCATTCACCAACTACTATGTAAACTAGCTTCTGTTGACCAAAAAAGGCCAATCGTCTGTGCCAGATATGAACTAACTTCTGAACACAGTCAGAATGGCAGCACCTCAGTTCTCTGCAATCCCAGATGAACTATAGACCTCTTTAAAGCCTAGGCTGGCAGAAATAGCCCCAAATACATTCCGGAGAGCGTGAAAATGAACAGCACTCACACGTAAATCCACCCAGCGCCCTGGTCATGTGTCAAGCTAAGATGGGAATTATCCAACTTCTCCAAGACCACATACTTACTTAGGATAAAGAGGAACTGCTATTTTTGGGTTTTTAAGGATTAACCCTTTCCCAGCTCTCTCCAATCCAATTTGACAGAAATACTGGGTGCTTGGGAACAGATAAAAATTTCAACAACATTCCACTTGCAGTCAGACTAGAGATTTTAGTCCAGATTTGATAATAAAAATAGCACCGAATATTAAACGGTGGGAGAAGTCCAAGACTTTTATGTGATATTCAAAAGTAGACAAAGGCTGTAAGTCCTATGCCAACATCCTCACTGCAGAATAATTTCACATATAGACACATTTTTACAGTACTATTATGATAGAGAAAAACACTAAAAATAGAGATAAACATAATTCAAAAGTAATGTGATTCCATAACTCTTACACCAAACTGGCAATTTGTATGAGTTTTTCAAAAGGAGAATCAGAGCCAAACTTGTAACATCTGTAGTAAAAGCCCAAGACCAACATTAAAGAATTATTCATGGAAAAACATTTTCACTACAATGAGCCAAAGCTCAATTGCTAAAAATACATGTAATGTGCACACAAGTGCACGGGTTTACTAAAGTATTCATTTCACAGTATTTCAGCTTGAACTACATCACTGGACGCTCCCCACCCAAACATTCCAGGCTAAAAAGCAATATAGGATTCAATCCATAGGACAAACCTGGAAACTAGTGAGGAATTACAGCAGAAAAGCTGAAAAGCAGCGCTAGGTGATGGAGGAGCCAGAAGTCATTACTGATGGGACTGCCTCCTTCCTCTCCTTTACAATCCCTGTTTATAGGTTACCAGCAATGGTGCAGCGGAAAAGGATGAAAATGAAGGCAGAAAGAGCATTCAAAAATAGGAAACATCTTTCAAAACATTAGAGTCTGTGTAAGGAATGGAAAATAATGGGTCTGATTTTATAGGTCACAAAAAAATAATAAATTGTATCAATTTATACTCCTTTCTACTGAATTGTTTAACTTAGAAGTTCCAGCTGAGCAGGGCCGCCCGGGTGACTCAGTCAGTTAAGTGTATGACCCTCAATTTCCACTCAGGTAATGATCTCGGGGTCATGAGATCGAGCCCCAACGACACCCAGCATGGAACCTGCTTAAGGTTCTCTCTCCCTCTCCCTCTGCCCCTCCCCTCACGCACATGTGCTCTTTTTCTCTCACACACAAAAAAATTTTTTTAAGATTTTTTTTTAAGTTCCAGGGGCGCCTGGGTGGCACAGCGGTTAAGCGTCTGCCTTCAGCTCAGGGCGTGATCCCGGCGTTATGGGATCGAGCCCCACATCAGGCTCCTCCGCTATGAGCCTGCTTCTTCCTCTCCCACTCCCCCTGCTTGTGTTCCCTCTCTCGCTGGCTGTCTCTATCTCTGTCGAATAAATAAATAAAATCTTTAAAAAAAAAAAAAAAGATTTTTTTTTAAGTTCTAGCTGAGCAGTGATGAGCAGGGACCAGGAACTAGGTTCAAATCTCTCCACCCTTAACCAACTCTGGCCTTGGGCTACTTAACTACGCCGTACCTCAGTTTTCTCGTCTGTGGAGTGAGACTCATAGTACACTCATTAAATAAGTGATGGCAACAAGAACAGCGGTGGCACAGCAGTGACCACCAGGAAGGGTGAGCCGACACCACGGTCACTCTAAGATCACCGGAAACTACATCAGAGATTTACTCAACTCCAACAAGTGCACAGTTTGTCCTTTTCACAAAAGTGTGTTTTAAACTTTTTATTCCGGGTCACCTAACAGAAGCCACAAATAAACACCAGTGATCTTATAAAATTTGTATTCACATATTAGAAATTATAGTCCAACCTGATGTTTCAGTCCAACTTCTCAGCTGGTGAGGAGAAAAGCGAGGCTATAATTATGAAAAAAGCAAAGATGGATTCAAGCTTCCTGTCAGCAAACTAAAAGAATGGGGTCTGCTCCCAGCTCAACCAGAAATTGCTCAGCGGCAGAATAAAAATTTCAATGACAAAACACACTTATCCCTGTGAGAAAGGCAAAGCCCTCCTTTTATTATTTTAATAATTCCTCCCCCCCTTCCCCTATGTCTCTTTCTCTCATTGTTTTACAAGAAAATACATCATTTTAATAATCAGGAAATCCACAAAATGTAACACCTAAATAACAATAATTCCTTGAAGCATTCCATATAAAACAAGCATTCATCTCCTCTTTTACTCAATGGGGGTTCTATGTGGAATCTATTTTAAATAAAAATTCAAATGCAAGTCTCAATCCTAGTGTCCATTTTTTCTTCATAAATTCAAAAATTCTAAAGACAAAAGAAACACAATTTGTTCAGATTAAATAGGACTGACTGTGATCGCTAAACATACACACTCCTGGTACAATGATCTTCGAAAACACAGACTCAAAGGTACACCCCAAACAAGAGCCGATTAGATGCCAGATACAGTGCCAAGGACTGTGGGCAATAAAAGTGAATCAAACAAAGCCCATGACACACGTTTACAATTTCACAGAGAGAGCGGCAATTCTCTTTGCACCTTAGAGCCTCAACCACCAACAATAAACCACCTGGTAATTTTTACCTTTTCTTAAAAATCCTTCCTGCCCCTATTAACCGTTTGTTGGAGAATACACCTGCAGTCCTTGCTAATACTATATACTGCATTTTGAAATGGTGGGGGGGAAATGGCATATAATACATTCCAGAACTTACCAACTTATTGTACTTTGACATTATAATTAGACACATAAGAAAGACCAAAACTGGCATTCCGTAAAATACTATCGAGTTCCCATTCATCAAGCTAGGCTGCTCTGGCCAAGTAACTTTCACCTCATGACCCTCCCACACGAGGGTATACATCTTGCTATTACCAAACCCTCATGCTCCAATTTGCTCAAATATTACTAAACATTCACATAAAACTTTAACCATGGCTTTACCCACCATGAAGGCAGCACTGGCTCACACTGGCATAACAAAACTGTGAGTCGCTAGGTCCAAGAGTCACAAACAGCAAATGGTGGTCACTGTCATACAAAGGACAGGCCACCACTTCAGAACTTTCACAAGTAAACCCAAGTGCCTCTGTTCAGGTGAGGATGACCCTGCCCGTTCCACAGCGACTCAAAGAACCACCAACCAGAATGTTCCATCAGGGCACCAGGGATACAGCCTTTCACTTCAATTTCAAATGAGTCCAAATTTAGACTGTGCTCTGGAACAACATGAAAAACTATCTTGAAGCATGTTTTTATAGTTCTCTAATATCCATTGGATGACTCACAGTTCTGTATCATAGAGGCCAGGTACTTTTATTTCTAAAAAAGGAATATGTTTGAGTGTTGGGGGGGCCGACCTAGTGCTCTAAAGCTTGGTGACTAGGCAAGAAAAACAAGAGAGAAGCTGGTTCATCTCCAGCTCAGGAAAAGTGATTCTAAGGACCAAAGGCTTATTTAAAATGTCACACTTAAGTTTGCAATTTATTTTCCAGCATAGTCTCATGAATTCAGTCAACATATAAACACTACTCAGTAGTGCTAATTGGTTCTACCTCTTTAAAGTCTGTTTAACAAGCTATTCAAAACTCCCTGGTCCCAAGCTGCCTAAAAAAATATTTTGAAAGCATTTACTAGGGCACAACTAGGAATCAGTTTTTCCAGCAGTTCTTCCCAGGGTGAAATACTCAGAACAGCAAAACAGTCTTCTCTGATTGAAAGAAGAAAAACTTCACACTCCGCACCTCCTACTCCATGCCTACCACCTACAACGGGTCTATGCATTGGGGAAGGTTCAGAAGTATCAAGGAATCATCAAGGAAGTAACAGCTGTCTCACTTTTTTTTTTTTAAGATTTTATTTATGTATTTATTTGAGAGAAAATGAGAGAGAGAGAGAGCACGGTGCGAATGAGAGGGGGGAGGGTCAGAGGGAGAAGCAGACTCCCCACTGAGCAGGGAGACTGATGCGGGACTTATCCCAGGACTCCAGGATCATGAGCTGAGCCGAAGGCAGCTGCCCAACCAACTGAGCCACGAGGCGCCCTATCTCACTTTACAAATGACAGAAATCAACCCATTTATCAGAAGAACAGGACAGATCTGCATGTTGCATTTAGATTTTCTACAGATGTATACTCAGACTATGGGATTATTTCCTAACTATCCATAGTTTGGTTAATCCCGTCAAAGCATTCCTAATACAGTATGTCAAATACAATAAATGCAACACCAATGCTCCCTTTGCTAACTCAAATCACCTGTAGAAAAAAACAATTTAAAGAACTATGAACAAGCCCTATAAGCCATCAAATAAACATTGGAGACAATTGTATCTCCTGTTAAAAGTTCTATTACTGGCCATCAAGTGCTTAATATACACTCATAATTTTAGACAAGGCAACAAAAAATGTTAGTGATTATTAAATGCAAGGCTTAAAAACTTACCTGGCAAAAGTTAAGGCTACATAAACAGGCAAATGCTTTTCTGCAACTGGCAGTAAGAAAATGCTTCATTTAAATTTGTTATGAAAATACATGTCATGAATTAGCCAAATTCAAGCAAGTTTACTTCTAATTAATTAAGACAGCTTCCAATTTTTTTTTTTTTTTAAATTTCCCCATGTACCCAGAAGTCACCTTCCCATCAATTTGGTCTTTTTTCCCCTCTGTGTTCTCCCAAACATTATTTCCACTTATCTTTTAGCACCTCCTCACCCTTTCGTAGGTGTTTGGCATCAGAACAGCAATACCAATTCCTTCCTGCTCCTCAGCCTGGAAGCCGTCTCTGCAGCCACAGGTGTGGCAGGCCAGTGGCACAGAGGCAGGGATGCAGGGGGGATGGGGGGCAGTTGGTAAGCACAGGAGGGGGTGGGTACACAAGGGGGGCAGGTGCACACAGGAGGTGGGTATTCAGACAGGTGCGCAGGAGGTGCGGGTAGGCCCGGAGGTGGGGCGCAGGTGCATAAGCATGGCAGGTATGCACCTGGGCAGATGCGCACAATGGGGCATGTGAGCATACGGGTGGAACGCAGGTGCACACAGAAGGCGGGGAGCACAGAGTCAGGTGTGGACAGTACTCTCTACCAGGGCGTGGTGGCCAATCTGGGCCCGGGAGCTTGCTCAGAGCCCGGCACACCTGTTCTCACTGCCAGGTTTAATAATTTTATGCTGGTCATGTCTTTCAGCTGTGCATGAGAGCTGGTCCACCATGAACAGAATGTCTATCCCACTTAGGACTTGGAAGAACATGCACTGTCAATGTTTTTATGTAGTTATTTTTCAGTTGATGTCAATAGTCTTCAGGATTCAATTTGGAAGAAAACAACAGGACCAAGCTCTCCCATAATCCTCTATAACTTCGTTTTGTTTTGGCTTATAGTTTGAGAACACTCACTATTGCCTTTTTAGGGGCGAGGACAGACAGAAAAGGATGGGTAAGAAGGCAGGGAGAGGGGAGCCCTAATTTTATGGGAAGAAAGCAGAAAGATCCAGGTGTTCTGGTTCAGTCTCTGAAAATGACTACAATGCCTTTGAGATCTGGCAGCCCACTTATATTTTAGGGAAATCCAGCCACCCCAGTCTCCCACACACACACACAATCTCTCCACTCCAGGGTCTATTGATCATCTGCCTGAGAATCATTCCCAGGGCTAGGTTAAACAGAATGCTTCATTCTTCTTTAAAGCGCAATCATTTAAACAAATCATTTTTTTATCTCTTTGAGTAAGGACGCTACAGAATGTAGGATGCACTAAATGTTTAATAACAGCTTTTTATTGGGAGGGGAGAGGATATTAATGCATTAGATAAACATCTGTATTGAAAGATGCACAAAGATTTCAGAAAGTTACAGTGTGTACAGTTACTCATCACCTCAGATACTGATACAGATAGACACTGGACTCATAAAAGTATTGCTAAATTTTTAGAATAAGTTTTATAAACATTGGAATTCAGAGCAATGACCTAATGAGTAGAGCCATGAAAGTCTAAACTATAGGAATCGTGGGTATAAACATCCTATGTACTGAACACTGGGAAGAAATTTTAAGTATATGGGCTAAAAGCAGCTCATAAGTTTTAAATCATGACAAAAATCACCACAACTTCTACAAATAATTACCACTAATGGTTTTAAACAATCTTTCCCCCTTCCCAGTGTCTATATTTGTCACTTCACTATACTCATCAACACCCATGACCCCTTAGGTGTTTCTGCAATCACACACTCAAAACCCAAGACCCAACAGTCAAAAAAAAAAAAAATTACAATATTTTAAATCCCAAACGAGCTTGATGATGTAAAAATGCTGAACACCCAAAGGCTACAGGGTACACTCATAGAAACAGACTATAATGCCTATTCCTCAGTCCTGGGGTCCATTCACACCCAGCACTGTCCGTGAACCACTGAGGCCAGAAGGGATCCTGCACACGGAGGCCCCAGCCACCCAGCCAGCCAGCCTGGCACAGGGGGCCCACTGAGCAGGCTGCCCAAGGAAAGGAGGCTGCTCGCAGGACAAGTCTGATCTTTGGTTAGGATTCAGAACAGCAAAAGTGATTAATGAGCTGGAAGATGACAAGTGATGTAGAAAAACATGGAAATCACAGGTAAAAGCATAGTTGAGCTGGAAGAGTGTCCAAATGGATGAAAACTGACCCACAAAGTGTCCACTCTCACTCCCACTAACTTCAATATTTTCCTGAAACATCAAGAACTTGCCACATGCAATATGGACTGAAAAGAACCATGAGAGTACAAGTGTTTTACAACAGAAGTTTATTTCAGGAATATTTATAAGATACTAAGATGCACTCTTTCCTCTCAAACGTACATGTGTTAATCGTACGAGGACATAAACAGCTAGCAAGGGAAAGAGGACTCCTCCAAAGCAATGAGTTCCTGAATCATAATAGAGAGCTAATATTAAGCAAATGAAATCATGATCCAGTCCACTGACACCTTCTAGTTTTCTCAACATGACAAAAATCACAAGTTCAAAGCCTCGACAGCATTGTCAAGTGCCTTTGAAATAGATCAGAGAACAGTGAAAGGCACCTTGCAGAATTGAAACTCTGTGATGCAAAGACTGGACAGAGGCCACGGAGCAGGGGACAGCCTCGCAGCCATAGGACACAGCGTTTCCTGCAGCTGCCAGTTGTCTTTTTGTTGAGAGAACACACAAACAGCGTGCAGTATTCTCTTCAACTCCCCAAACGTTGCTACCGCTGCTAAGGTGAGCAGCAAAGCTCTTCTAACAAAAACATCTCAAAATCCCCAAAGGATGAAGTCTGCGAGGCATTCAGTTAGCAACCGGCTGGATTTGCAGTAGACATGGAACCCAGCTACCCGAACACACGGCATGCTCTGGGACGACTGCCCGTCTGGCTTAGGAACTCTGAAGTCAAGGTCAATCAGAAGTCTTCATTAATAAACCATAGAGCACAAGAAAGCTGGACTGAGAACCCTGCATTTTTTAATTTGGGGGCTCCATCTTTCCTTTACAAGCCATATACTCTTGGGTAGTATTTTTTAAAAACGAATACATTCAAAGTGAAACAGCCACCATTTGTCTAGGGTGAAGTTGGCAGCATCCACAGGACCCCCGTTCCCCAGCAAACAACCCTCCAGAGAGGCCGAACGGTGCAGCTGGGAGTGGCCACAGCTGTCCCTGTGTGCCCTGCTGCCTTCCTCAGCCAATGAGAAGGGGAGGTGGCACTAAGCTTTGTTCCACCCAAATGTGAAATCGATGTCACTGTGGAGGAAAAAAGAGGGAAAAAAAAGAGACTCTGGTGGTTAAGTAGCTGTGATGAATTGAGTTTTTTTCCTCTTTTTAATTGTTTAGGGTAATTTCAGGGTTGGGGGATGGGGAATTTTTTATGCAAATAAAGGAATATATAACAAGTACTACTTTGTTTAAACTAGGAACTTTCAGGGGATGCATTAATTCTTCTGAAAGAACACATTACATTTTTTAGTAAACTGATGTCTTTGTAACAGTCTTTTTAAAAAGAGGTCTCCCAGAACATTATTTTTTCATGATTTAAATTACCACACATGCACAACTAAGTTCCACACAAGCCCAGGGGCCCAGACACTGAGTCACAGCTTTCAGTCAAGGGAAATTAAGGAAGCTCCATTGTGACTAGCTTTACGACGTCTGCAGACGTCCAGGCGAGAGGGACAAGGAGACTGTCCTGGCTCGGAGGACTAATGCCTGTGGCCAGGGACTGGAGGGAGGAACACGCCCGTATTTGTCTCCCTGCTCTAGAAGGAGGTCAACGGCAAAGCAGAGAGTTTCAGCAGTGTTTGCTCCCATCCTCCTGACCAATCCTCTAGAAAATCAGAGAATTAAAAAAAAAAAAAAATCATCAGAACTTTAAATTCATACGCAGAGAGCACTTCACCTATCAGGAGAAATTGAGTCCTTAAACTCTAGTGAGCTTTCCAATAGGTAATTTCCTACGAAGAAAAAAATGTAGAAATCTCATAAGATTTAGTCATAGAGAAAAGGACATAAAGTTTAACACTGTCCTTTCTAATTAGTGCTATTTTCTCACAAACCAAGCTCCTACAAGTAAATTTCTGATTTTTATACTTCAACCTTTATCAAAATTAAGGCATAGAATTTATACTACCATTTAATCATATCTTATTACAAGGGAGATTTTTTAGCCTGCTCTATGGGCAAGTGAGAAGGAACTGCATTGTTTCGATAAGCCGATCACATCTAAAACAATGACTGTCTCCTCGCTTTGAAAATTTCACTATTTCATCCAAGCTCCACACTGTTTCTATCAGATACAAGTTTGCCCCAAAGTTGAAGGATGTCCATCGGGCAATCCTGGGACTGATCATAAGACACACGGTACCAAAATCCTGTTTTGGTCAAAGATGGTACAGGCAGAAGTCAAAGGGGGTCAGCGGGTAGAAGGTGTCCCACTTCTACAGAGCCTGACACAGGGTGCAGGGGCAGCAAACAGCAGGTGCCTATACATTTCACTGACGGCCCCTCTCCTTGGCACTTGCTAGCACTGACTCAGATATCCAGATACAGGAGTCCTAGTTCTCAGACCTGCAGACCACACAACTCAGGGAAATCATCGCTGTGTTGGGTGAAAAAAATACTATCCAACGATCTGAACAGGAGTAACTGAAAGAAGATGAAATTCAATGATATGTGTGAAGTTACATTTACATTCAAAATATGTATTGCTTAAATACAAGGTCAGGAAGGAGCTGAGTGAAAGGAAGGAGATAATGAGACAAAAAACACGAGGCATCTGGAGAGTTCCAAGAGCCGGAGCTCTGACAGGAACGGGTCGGAGTAGTGGGGACGCTGCAAGGTTCACAAAGGTCGGACCTGGGATCCTGTGAACCCACCTCAGTGCGAAGAGTGGAAGCTAGTGGGGGACAGTGAGGGAAAGTGTGGATGTTTGAAGAAAGACTGTAAGGCCAAGAGGGACCTGCTCACCATCTTCGTATACTTCAAAGGCTCAGCAGAAAAGAGCTTTCGCAGTTCCGAACACTCGGGCACCATCGGAAAGAGATTCCAACTTCTGCTGAGTGTTGAGTTGGAAGGGACAGGGGACTGAAAATAAAAGGTTATGCTTATGTTTAGGAATGTCTCCCCTTGCAAGTTGGAGGGTATCTCTCTGGCCTGTGGCAGTCATTCTTAACAGTGAACTCTGAGCCTTGCTTGGGTCCACAAAAAGGATGAGGCCGCCTCCCCTCACTGGTGTGCTCTCAGCTTGGGGCGCAAGAAACCTGCTCTAAACACCGCACTTCGCAAGATACAAGTCCCGCATTTCTATTCGCCCTCTCTGTTGCCCCATCTCACAAGAAACCTCTCAAGACCCCTATCCATGAAAATTCAGCTCACATGTTAACCTTTAAACTGTATGACCGTCATGAGCCCTTGAAAATCGTTAAGGATATAACTGAAAAGAGAAAAACCACATCATTTTTGGAATTGGATAATTTTTCCTAAAAGGCTGTAATTACAAACTTGTACACACAGTCCAAAGTTCATGAACCAAAATACATTTTTGGCAAAACTGAATATCACTACTACGTATCAGGAATAAGGTAAATCCCAAAAAAGAGTTTCAGCTTCGGTGTTCTTCATCTGTGCTGTGGCATTAGTGTCTCAAACCTGCTCTGTGACACCGACTGCACGTCCACTCTGCTTCCCCTCACGGTGAGCACCACACAAGATGCGAGGCCCTGACATCACGGACAAAGGAACCCTGTCAGCTAGGCTACGCCGGGGTCCCCACCCGGCGCATAGCTGCCTCCAGCAATCACACATACCAGCCAGTTCCTGCAGGGAAGGATGTTCAGCTCCAGGGCCAGGAGCAGAGGGGCTGTGTGCCGGTGAATTCAAGTCACATTCTAGTTGGGGGCGGGGGGAGTCTGCCTTGCAAGGCCTGTTTCCACTCCCCAGCCCTGAACCACTGCTCCCCTCCAACCCTATCTGCTCTATACTCAGAATCTTCTCCCTGAGCCCCCTTACCCAGGCTGGAACCTCCCATATACCTTGGTTATACCTCTTCACACACATCCCACGACTGGGAGGTTGGCAGGAAGAAACACTAAAATTTGAGGAAGACAACAGAGTACCAGAAAAAGAACACAATAAGCTTCAGAGTTAGATCGAGCCAGTTCTAGATCCCAGCACTTCCACATTTCCTTGCCTCACAGCCTTCAGCAAATTAAGGGGTTAATGTCTCTCTGAGTCTTGCTTTATAGCCTTCTCATCAATAAAATGAAGAGAATAACAGTATCCATATAGGAGATGGAAATGACAGAATCTACGTAAAAGGCTCCCTGGGAGCTCCACACAGATGTAAAACACAGAAGCAGAACCTTGGTTCTCACCCTCCAGGGAGCGCGTGCTCTGTAAGCAGCAGCTACCATGCGAACGTGCCTTGCACCACAGAGCCAGAACACGGCGCTCTCTCTTCTGATTTCCTGTTCTTTCCACTGTGCCCAGTCAATACTCCTGCTATCTGTTCACTCAGACTCTTGGCTGAAACACTCTAACTTGTCTTTAAATACTCCCAACACTGGTCTAAAGCAAAGTGAGGAGGAGGGAGCCAGAGCATTCACGGTGTGCTGAAATGGCCCAATGTACACCCGTGCCCCATGTGGGTGGTCCCGTGAGCCATCGCAAGGACCACCTGGCCCAGAAACTCTCCAACCTGATCACAGGCCTGCCACAGCCCTTCACGAGCTGGTACGAGCATCACAGATGCTCAGCCTGGACTGATCGCAGGATGACTGTGGGGTGCTAACAGCCAGCGCCAGGATCTCTGGGAGCCAACGACACTAAATGGGGACAGATAAGTAGCTCCCAGTCTCGCCTGTGCTGGGTGATGCAACTCGCTGTCCCGCGGTGTCCATAACGCACGGAGTGCTGCTCCACCTTCAGTTTCGACAACTGCCCAAACCTTCAGACAAGCACTGACACCATCTCAACTGGGCCAGTATCTGAGAGGCTGTCTCCTTTTCAGTGTCCTCTCACACGCTTTAAGGCATCTAAGAACAATCTGGTATCTGTAGAAATAGCAACATTCATTCTGTACCTTCAATGAAGATGCCTTTCTTATTACTTGGGAAAAGGCTGTAACGCTAGCTGCATGTCCTACAAACAGTAAGAGGCTGAAACATAACAGAAGAAACAAACCAAAAAATGCATTGTAATGCTCCACTGTCAATTTTTTTTCATAATCCATATAATGGAACCAAGGGAAATTCCACAAGTCAGTGTGTATGAATGCTATTTTCCTGCATGTTTTTTTACACCTTAGTTTTTTTTCTGAATATTTCACTGGACAAAATTATATATTTTAGCATACACAAAAAAATCAGCCAACTCAAATAATAGATTTTAGAAGAAAATTAAAACTATCTGGATTCTCATATTCAAAGATCAGACATGTCCTACTTCTGAGATTTTTTTTTAAAGCTAAAAATGAGATTCTTACAAAAGTTCAATTTAGGTTATATTTTTTTTAAAAAGCAAGCAAGCCTTATTTATTTAGGTAAAAATATTGACAGTTTTCATGTAACTCAATACTCTTACCACAGTTAAAAAAAAAAAAAAAAAGAGTGGTAAAACTCAGTTACCCTCTTTTGCCCCATTCCCTTCAAAATAATCTTTTTTAATCCAATGAGAATAGAAAGCTCCAGGCAGTATGTAATGATCAGTTTGGAAATTCAGGCCACAGAGACTGAAAATATCAGCATGTAACCAGCTTTTTATCTAGGTTATTTCAAGAGGCTGTGCCAGAAAGCTAGGGACTATACTGCACAGGCCTGACTACATCTGTATCACGGTTAATGGTTATTCTACCCAACACACCTTCCAAAATCAAGTGAACCTAAAAACATACAGTATGTACAAAATTCCAGATTTTAAGATATGTTTTAACACATATTACTTCTGATTTATTTACCCACGTGCTTATACTACTAAAGAATTCAGAGGGCAGAGAAAGTAGAAAGAATATATTTTTATTTTAAGGTGGTTAAGGGGCGCCTGGGTAGCGCAGTCGTTAAAGCATCTGCCTTCAGCTCAGGGAGTGATCCCGGCGTTCCAGGATCGAGTCCCACATCCCGCTCCTCCGCTGGGAGCCTGCTTCTTCCTCTCCCACTCCCCTGCTGTGTTCCCTCTCTCGCTAGCTGTCTCTCTGTCACATAAATAAATAAAATAAAATCTTAAAAAAAAAAAAATAAGGTGGTTGAAAATGCATTTAACCTAGCATTACAGAAATTAAGATCAAATACAGAAAAACTGCTCTAACGTTCAGTGAAGCAGTTGTGGGGGGGTTCTACGTGGGGAATCTAGCTGCTGAAGAGGACTTTTCCCTCACTCTGGGACACCAGACCCACTCAGGGGGGATCTCGAGGATGCCGGCCAAGAGGAGGAGAAGACTCTGACCAAAATAACTTCACTCATTCAAACAGGAACGCAGTTAAAAAGTCTTTTTCACCACCCTTCTTCTGTGATTAGGGAGGGAGAGGGTAGCACAAAGACCCCCTTCTGAGTTCATGTAAAGAAGGGTGGGATGCGCGCCAGGTCCCGAGTGTTGACAAATCCTGATTCACGCTCAAGTCACACTTAGCTCACACATAAAATGAGCAATTCAAGCCCTTGAGCTGGGGGGCGAGGGGAGGAGCTCTGACGGAACTCCACACAGGTCACGACTGACAGGACTGCTGACTCAGCATCATCCCTTCTGACTACTCTTCTCGGCCAGTTGTCAATGCCTTTATGTGTCCAATACTGAATCAAATATCACTTTATCCAAGTTAGGAGCGAGCCACGAGACACTCATCACTGGGAGTCATGAATATCTTAACATGACTCTCATCCTCTGTAGACAGAAATCACAAAACAATGCTCACTGAGTGACAGTATCTTCTGTTTCTACAGCCACGGCTCCAGTTCACAGCTTTTGTTCCAGAAGAATTATCAGCAACACTCTCAGAAGCATCTCTGCTTAGACCATAAGGTCAGCCTACCAACAAAAAAAAGTTAAGCTAAGAAAACATCAACATTTGCAGGCCACACCTGTCCCCTTTTAAACATCAAGCAGGGCGGTGGGATTTGAACCACGCCACAGAGCACAAGGTGATAACCCTAGGGTTTCTGAAGTTCAATCTTAGCAATACCTGCATCAGCCAACTTGAAAATTATTCATTTTGCTACCCTTCTAAGTGGCGACATTGCTGTGCCCACAAGTATCACCTATAATGACCCCGCCTCTTTGACCTCTGGTAGCACGAGAAGGCCTTTGCTGTGTGCTCTTAGCACCACACATACAACTCGCTGCTCCTGCTTGGCAAATAGAGAGCAATAAGGGCCAAATGAAATCTCTGCCCTAAAAGAGGTAGTTTCAGGGAACAACAGTTAAAAGATATAGGGAAATGAAGAATTACTTCATGTTCGAGGAAAACCACTGGGTAGAAGAGGAGTATTTGTAAAAACAAAAATAAAAACAAGCCCCACACAGTAAGTAGTAACCTATGATATTAAAAGGTAAATAAATAAAATGGAAAAAGAAGACAACACTGATAAAATCCTTGCAGTGGGTTAGAAACAGAGCCAAGCCACGGTACAGCCTGGGCTGATTTTGGTTTTTGTGTTTAATCGGCAGTAAGGGGCCTGTGGAAATTCCAGGGAAAGTCTTCCATTTACATAGATGCAAAGCAGCTCGTCCTCCATGCCGCCAAAACACTCAGACGTAATAAAGCGCGATCAAGAGGAAGAAAAACTCCTACGTGCCCAACTCCAGCAACACTGAGATTCAGGGGAGGCTCTCAGCAGAGACAGGAGCAATTCTGCTCTCCAGGGGGTCCTGTGTCCCAGCCAAGCAGGGAAGCCAGTTAGTCCCGCAGTATTAACCTTCTCTTCCTTCTTTCTTCCTGTCTCTTCCTCTCCTGTTCCATTAGCTGTATTTCCACTTTTACTTTTTAATTTTCCATTTGCTAGTAAACCAGAAGCAGCATGCTTAAAAATGTCAGAATCCTAGGCTGTTCAAATCTCCAGGTTCTAGG
Source organism: Ursus arctos (assembly GCF_023065955.2). Classification (NCBI taxonomy): domain Eukaryota; kingdom Metazoa; phylum Chordata; class Mammalia; order Carnivora; family Ursidae; genus Ursus; species Ursus arctos. The sequence continues at coordinate 11,251,183 of NW_026622819.1, read as the reverse complement.
CAGGAGCTCCATCAAGGAAGGTGCAATGCTAGTGTCTGCATATTTCATGGCAGTCAAATACCAAGAATTAACACGAAATTCACACAAATACCAGAAATGCATGGCATTAAAAAGATCTATGTTTTTCATAACAAAAATATTTTTTAAAAGGTACCCACTCATATTCCAGTTATTATAAAAAAAATAAAATGTAGTGACTACTCTTTCCATGGTAAGCACTGAGTAATGTACAAAATTGTTAAGTCAATATATCACACATCTAAAACTAATATAACATTGTATGTCTACTTCAACTAAAAAATAAAATGACATTTACCAAAAAAAAAATTAAAATGTGACCTTTAAACTTTGAGACCTTTGAACTTGTGAAATATAAGCCACTGGAAACAAAATGCAAACATGGCAATTTATTTATGAAAGGTTGTTTTCAACATGCAAATGAGTTTCAGAATAAATCATCTGCCTCCCAGGTCTCTCAAACCTCAAGGCACAGCCCATGGGACAGAAAGTGGTATACAGAAACAAAGTATCATGAATGGGCTGTTTGTACCTATCCAAACACTCTTGTGAAAACTAATTTTTTTTTTAAAGATTTTATTTTTAACTAATCTCTGTACCCAACATGGAGCTCAAACTCACAACCCCAAGATCAAGAGTCCTATCCTCCACTGACTGAGCCAGCCAGGCACCCCTAGTGAAAACTAAATTTAATGGTCATTGTTTCAGAAAACCAGCACATTTATAAAATGAATATATCTAATATCAACCCTGTAAATATGTGCACAAAATGTCCAATACCCATAAAGATGAGACTTAAAACCCAAATTTCAAATGACTATACATTTTTTTTTTGAGAGAGAGAGAGAGAGAGGGAGGGAGGGCTGTGGAGGGAGGAGGGGTATGGGTGCTCCCTCTCTCTCTGTCAAATAAATAAATAAAATCTTTAAAAAAAGATAAAGAGGGGCGCCTGGGTGGCTCAGTCCTTAAGCGTCTGCCTTTGGCTCAGAGTGTGATCCCAGGGTCCTGGGATCAAGCCCCACATTGGGCTCCCTGCTCCACTGGGAGCCTGCTTCTTCCTCTCCCACTCCCCCTGCTTGTGTTCCCTCTCTCGCTGGCTGTCTCTCCCTCTGTCAAATAAATAAATAAAATCTTTTTTAAAAAGAAAGATAAAGAAAAATTAAACGTTTTGGCTATCGCTGCTTATTCAGCATCAAGTAAAAATGTTATTTTTGAAAGGTTCAATATCCCTAAATGTCAAAACCATCTTTAAAAGCATGAATGGGAATTTTTAGTCCCTATTTTATAACGAGTTGTATTTCAAAGATTTTTTTTTTAATTTATTTAACAGAGAGAGGTAAAGAGCACACACAGGTGGAGCAGCAAGCAGAGGGAGAGGGAGAAGCAGGCACCCCGCTGAGCAGGGAGCCCAACTCAGGGCTCGATCCCAGCACCCTGGGATCATGACCTGAGCCAAAGGCAGATGTTTAACTGACTGAGCCACCCAGGTGCCCCCTAACGAGTTGTATTTCTAAATAAGAACTATGCGTGGTATTTATTATCCCAAAATGCATTAACCTCCAGATATTCCTCACAATCAGTATTTCTGATGCAAAGAGAGATACTTTCACTATAACATGACATTTTGTGAACTTCTCTTTCATGAGCTTTGTCTCCCCCAACCCAGCACACAGTGGTCTAAGCATCCTTTATATAATTGTGACTCTCATAAATTAAGCTAACCTCATGCTAAATGGACTGACAGCACACTATGTAAGAGACAGGCTACATTATCATTATGGGGGAGTTTCCAAAACATTCATGTAATCTTCAATGTGACAAAATTAGTTTTATTTAAAATGCCCTGGCACAGTTATGTAAACTCTCATCATCATACCTAATCTTGAGACACACATCTTGCTCCGATACCTTGAGGTTACGTTCCAAGATCTAGTTTTATCGTGGTATATCTCTAAACTTTAATAATGTAGGGCACCTGGCTGGTTCAGTCAGTGGAGCGTGCGGCTCTTGATCTCACAGGGTGCTGAGTTCAAGCCCCATGTGGACTTGGAGCATACTAAAATAAATTAAAATATTGAAAGAGAAATACTGTAATTTTCTAGAATCCTCAGCTCCAAAGAATATGCAATTTATGCAAAGGACAAACAAGAAATGGAATCCATCACGAGACTTTAAAAGATCAAAGGAACTAGAATTGTGAAAAGGGAGAAAGGACTGCTAAGAGTCGGGAAAATTGGAAGGAAATTGGAAAACTCTTTCTAGAAAACATCTGAATCCTGACAGCCATCAGAAGAACACTGTAGTCTCAATTCCAGCTAGCAATTTTTTAGGAGTACTGTATTTCTAACTAGTGGCAGTTAGTGAAACTTATTGGACCTCTTCTCAGAATATCGTTTTAGAATGCGTAAAAATAGAAATGTACACAGAAAATCCATTTTTTATAAAGTTACCAAAGATTTTAAAGTGTTGTTTCTTCACATTAAGTAGAGACCTAGCAGTCTAGTAACTACTGTTAATTTTGAAGACGTGATGAGCGTGAACAATACTTTGAGAGATTCGCAGTAACTAGAACAGAATTTGAAAACATCTGTGATATCCATTGGAGACATAGCACAGAAACTGCTCAAACTACCGCATTACAGTCATAATTGAAGGAAATATACTGTATTTAGTTAGCTGTGAAAATAGAGATGGAATTAATTTTTTTCCCATCCCAGTTCATGGGTCTCCAGACTACTCTTACTCCAGACACTGTTACTTATTTGGCTTTCTGATCTCCACCTTTGGAGGGAATGTCTTAAGAACGTCACCTACAAACAGGTTCTTAACCAGGGGACCCTACAGTCCACAGGAGAATCTTCTCTCGGGCAAGGGCTCAGGGGGCAGCCCTGTGTGTGCCCCTGACCAGAGCTGACCAGCTGCTTAGAGAGGCTAGTCCACCTCCTTCTTGCACAATGAAAGTGAGGGCGAAGTTGGGTGGGTGGGCAGCAGACATCCTTCTTTGTCCCACTTTCCTGCAGTGGCCTTACCTAAGCTTCGCTGTAGCTGCTGGTGCTCGCTGCTGGTTCTTTTGGCAGCATTATACTGTATTTTCAGAAGACAGCCAAAATGTACAGAGAGCGTGTGGCTTTGTATTTATGCTGACCACTAGAGGAGGGCAAGAGTCACACAGACAGACACTTCTCATTTACACTGGAAAACAAAACCAAACCAAACCCCTGTGCTTTGATGTTCAGTGCTTTCCCTTTTAATTAGCAACAAGCTAATTTCTTTCCTGTTTTTCTAATCTTAAGAGGAGGGAAGAAGTCTCAGACCAAGGAATATCCAGGAACAGCAATAAACTAGTCCTTACATCTTGTCAGGTTTTAGATACACTGAGGGTCTACTAAAAAATTATTCTGGGTGGCGCACTCAGCCAAGCATCCGACTCTTGGTTTCAGCTCAGATCGTGATCTCAGGGTCGTGAGATCGAGCCCCACATCAGGCTCCACACTCAGCATGCTGTCAGCCTGGGATTCTCTCTCCCTCTCTCTCTCCCTCTGCCCCTCCCGCTCATGCTCCCTCTCTCTAAAAATAAATAAATTTAAAAAAAAATTATTCTGGTGCATGGGGTGCCTGACTGGCTCAATCAATAGGGCATGTGACTCTTCATCTCAGGGTTGTGAGTTCCAGCCCCATGTTGGGTGTAGAGATTACTTAAATAAATAAAATCTTTAAAAAATATATATATTCTGGAGCAACCTATCTGTACCTCTGTGGATGGTTTCTATCTGTCCTCTTCCAAGTGATAAGACAGACTTAAGAACAGCTACTGGCTAAACCCTGCCTCTGTCTTCTGTTATCCCAAATAATTTAGACTGTCTAATTTTGACCTCAGGCTTCTTGGTTTATGGTCTACATTCAAATGTTACAAAGTCTAGCTAGCCAGTATTACCTTAAATGGTGCAATCTTTGTCTTTCAAATACTGAAAACTTTAGATTGGCATTCCAATAGTTTTAGTCAAAAGTATGATTACTTACAGTGACCAATGAGAGACTTAGCCAACGGCCTTTTCTTATAATGGCACTATATTTTTGGCAAACTATTATAAAATATTTTGTTTCATTTAGAAGGGTATAATTTGCTGTGTGTACAGTTTTTGCTGAACATAAGTCAGTTCTTTCTTTGTGGTCATACAAACTGAAGCAGTAACAAACCAGATGTTTCATTTACTTATTTTCTTCAGCAAATCAGGCTTGGTTGGCTCTGGACAGTCTTTGTATCTTTAATACTCTAGATTGTAAGAATTTCCAATCCCTCCCCAAAATATCTCCATGATTTTGATTTTTGATTAATGCTTGATACAATTTAAGAACTGGAATGCTGAAATAGGGTCAAGTTCCAAGAATTCCTCATTACCATAAACTACTAATATTCCACATTCATTTCATCAAATGCTGAAATTTACGTCAAGCAGAAATAGAAAGGTATTTAAATTTTTAGTTTTTTTAACACAAATGGTTGGAAAGTGACAAAATGTATTTCTACATATATAATATTCTCTTTCAAGAACTTCAAATCAACTTCAAGGAAAGTTTTACTTTTAGTGACTGCACGTAGGGGCTCGATAAATGTCTGATGCACGAATGAACAAGCAAACATTAAAGACTGTATTGAACAATGATTAAGGTAAAGATAGGATTTAGTAACCAGATAAAGATTACCAAAAGCACATCTCAAATTTTTAAATAAAACCAAAACTTTCTAACCACAGTATATACAAACTAGTACTACCCTCTCTGCACTGAATGCAGTTCTGTAATTTTAAAAAATAAATAGTATATACATCATAAAGCTATCACAAAGAATTTTTCTATTCTCACCTCCCTTATATATGTCTCATATGAAACTTAAAACAAACTTCCAAGCATGTTACAACAACAGGACTCTCTGATTTGGGTAAAATACAGAAAACGCAGCCAGGAGTGTAAATGAGTTCTATAAAACATTTCCTTAAGTCCCTAACACGTGGCCTGATTTCCCATCCTCCTACCTCCTTCTCCTCTCCCTCTTCCCAACGTCATCTGCTTCCCATTTAATCACCTAGAATCCTGCTTTTCTCAACTGTTTTTCCTTTGCCTATAAAAACTGGCTACCATTTGTTTTAATAATAAGCCCTTTCTAAAATGCTTTGTCTAATTACCAAATCACTCGACAGCTGCTGATAACACAATTGTATGATCCAAGCACTATCAACTTAAAGATATTTCCAAGCTAATCCTATAATACCATTAAGTATTTCTCACTTTCAATTTTCCAAAAGTAGACTTGAATCTCCTGATGGGCAATCCTTTTTTTAAGAACTCACTGTGAATTCAATATGAAAAATCATAATTAAGAAGTTTAGATAACAATTTTATTACCACCACTTCACACAGAATAAACACAAACAAGTTACAATGTATTTCACTGATACCCATTTTATGATACTAACTCAAGCACTCCAGTCGAATAAAACAAAGAACATCACAGACTTGATAATTACCCACAACAGAAGCCAATGTATAAACTGAAACAAGGCAGGTTATTTCCTGGGAGTTAGTGGTAAAGCCAGAGCAGTAACCCAAAACTTCCACCTTTGAAACAAAATCTCTCATTTTAGTCACAATTAATACCTATAATCAAAAGGGAGATATTCAGACATACCAATTAGTGATCATCAAAAATGACATCGTCCTACAAAAGTAAAGAATATGGAAATGTGGGAACACTTTATTTAAAATATTACTGTTGTACTGTCAAATAAAACTCTGTGAGGGAAGAACATGATGTAAAAATAAAAATGGGGACTTTCCCAACTATTAGAGAAAAAAGAATGAAAAAAGGCAGTCTTAATCCCCATTAACAATGTAACAGAGGTGATGAACAAAAGCAGCCCAGGATGTCTTAAATTTCCCTTTAATTCTGTCCTACACAAAGAACAAGAAACTTAATCCATGCGTTCACCTCAAATAACCTAATTAAAAAGTAAAAATCAAACAGTAGGAGTCAAAAGTCTCACCCTCTAAGTAGCGGCTCTGAGGACGACTGACGGCAGAGGTCACACAGTGACCTCTGCACTGGCTGTCAGATCTGGATGGTAAAGTTTGCAAGGCCTCCCTGCTCCAAGGCTTTCCACCCCACTGGGGAGGGGAGGCCACGGCCTGACCCAGGAGAGAACGCCAGACAGACTCAGATTTCCCAGTGACACTTCCAACAATAAATTTGCATTTAACACAGGTTATTCCAAAAATCAGGCTTAAGGGTAGATCAGTAATTAAAATGAAAAAGACGGAAATGGAGGAACGTAAACTTAAATATGTCTACGGCAAACAGTAGCACGAACTCACAAGCCCCAGCACCCACCACCAAGTCCAAAAAGCCCAATAAATCAAACAAACTGGAGGCTGGTTCAAAGGGCAGCGTTCCAAATCTGAAGGGGGAGACAATATGCACACACAAGCACCTCTAGCACTAGAGGACAGTCCCCAAAAGAACACAAAAGCAAGTTTTTCTACTACGGGGAAACAATACATTGGATTAACCCTCTCCAAAATCAACTACAAGGGAAAATGAACAGACTCATACCAGGCTGCATAAGCCACATTCTGTTGCCAAATCAGATTCATCGGAGAGTCTCCTATTTTAAAAATATGATGAATAATGTATTTGTGGAGAGTCTCTACTTATTCACCTATGTGGGACGACTTCCCTATTCAGGGGACTTCAGAGTAAACTTAAGGCGTATGTCTTGCATTAGGCTAAGTTAACAGTACAGAAGACCTGGTCATGAATTAAACACATGGCACTCTTCATGAATGATAATAAAAGCCCATGAAATCAGTGATAAAGCATTTCACTGACTCCGGATGGCATGCTTGGCTGTGATGCTGTGAATGTTTACACCTGTGAACATAGCCAGTTTCCACAGCTATTCAGGGTTCTTTTCAATTTTACAAACCTAAGAGAGTCCTAGAAACTTCTCCAAGGATCATGCCAGACATTATCACCATTATCGAAGGGTATCTACTCTCAGATAAATGTGAAGAACCACCTTGCAAATACCTCCATAGTTTTTCCTTTCCTGATTTGCTATGGCTTCCCAGGATCACACATTTATCAGTTGATTCTGATACGTAGGCAAAAAGCACAATCGTCGAAAAAAGAACTTACGGGAGAGATGTAACTCATTCTCTATAAGCAAGAAATGAATGTTTGGTAAATTAAGTAAAGCAAGAGTACTTGTCTGAAAAAACAAAACAAAACAAAACACCTGTCTGCGTTACCCTCCTTGGGCAGAAGGCTGCTGCCAATGGCTCCTCACAGCACATACTCAGCATCAAGCTGCTTCTCGAGGACCAGGAGCGCCTTACAGGTCTGCACCTGGCTTTCTCTCTCACGCGCACCCAGGCCTCACACTACATCTGGCCCCCAAGCAGCCTCATGCTCAATAATGTCTGTGGCACCTGGCAGTTCATCCAAGGCAGGTCCCTGAAATCAGTATTCTCTGGCGCGAGGACTCTCAGGCCCTGGCCAACAGCTAAGCTTTTGAACACTCGTCATCTTTCCCTAAAATACCTTTTTCTTTAAAGGATAGAGTATTTCTGAATCCCTTACTTTGTAGAAACATGTTGACCTATTTAAGAAAAACTGGGTTGGCCTCATATGATGTGTATAATTTTAAAAGGCCCTGTGGCCTGCTTTCACATTCATGTAAATAAAGCCTTAAAAGGGGATGGGGGGGGGGGGGCTCCCAGAAATGGAAGTGAAGTATGGAAAAGGCAAGACCAAGAAGGGCTTGAAACACTTGTAACAGGCTTATGGAAAGCTCTCCTATAAAAACATTCCCAAGAGAAAATCTTGCCCATGCACCTTCCCCAACGTGACCTTTCCACAATGTACTCAATGAGAAATCAACTCCTGGAAAAGAAAAACACTCAGAGGCGACTAGATCTTAAATCTCAAAGGAAGCCAGATAAAAGATGCCCCTTCACCCTCCACTGTGACTGGTCAAGCCCAGTAATCATTCAGCAGATACTGATCAGGCTCCGCAGGGAGCAGTCAGTCTGGAGTCAGGGATTCCACAGGAGGACAAGTCCCCGAGCAAGAAGCCGGGGTCCTGAGGTTTGGCTAATCATTCTTGGTAAACAGCGGTAGGCAGACGGAGAGCAGCAGCACGAACACGGCCTCCTGCACCACAGCCTGTGCCCGCACCCTGCCAGCACACAGGCAAATCCCAACGGCAGGAACGCGTGGGCTCGCTTCCTCCTCTTCTCCCACAATTTGCTACTGGAGAGGATGTTATACCCTAAGAACGTCTGGGCCTCTCGCCCGTGTTTGCTGACTTAATAGTTACCACTTCACAGCAGCCTCCTGCCATTGGATATGGGGGTGCAACATTCACTTTTTCATTCATTCGGTAAACATCTAGTAAGCACCAACTGTGTGCTGGGCACTGGGGATACACATATGAATAAGATTCAGCCTCGATGTAAATTACAGCTTAGAAATAAAATCTCAAGGGGAAATTATATGATGCTAGGGCCACTGTGAGTCAATGGAATTATGAGGAATAATACACCACAGTTTAGTGAAAGGGATTAAATTACCCCCAAAATAAGAACCATCGGGTTTATCTGCTAAACCAAGTTTATTAGAATCACCATAAAATGCAAATTTTCCATTAGATGAAACTGTGGCACAGGAGGAGACAGGATGGGACCTTGTGCCTCAAGGCAAAGGAGGAAAGGGGGGGCCCCAGGGCAGCACTTCCCTCCCCGTTTAAGACTGTATTTAGGTGCGAGTGCATAACCCAGACTCTCCACGGGGAGCATCCCTGCCCTAGAAATCAAACTCTTCCCTCTGACTGCCTCCAGCCTCCACTCTAGCAATGGCCATGAGGGGCACTGCTCACTCTTAAGTGGTCAAAGAAGAAAAACGAGAGGAACGCAAGATAAAAGGAAGAAATGAGAAAAAGAGGGATTAAAAAGAGAAAAATAAGGAGCCCACTTAGTAAAGAAAGGCATTTGTCCATTTAACAAGTCTGGAATCAGTCACCAACCATCCATTCTAGCTAACTTTACCAGCTTTGGAAGCTTGAAAACCAGAGACTCGTGGTGAGAGTTCACACAATCTGAATGAGGGCATTTGACAGCTATTTATAGGGTCCAGGGGCCTTTTTGAAAAGCTCACTTCTGGGCAGGTGGGGCTGTGTTTGGGAAGGGCTGAGGCTGAAGAATGACCTCTGGGTGAGTCACTCCTAGACAGAGGAAAGTCCCTGTGAAGGGCACATAGAGACACAGAGCCTCGGAAAGAAAGATGGATGGTCAACAGGAAGAATAAAATAAAAATATAGCTCCCGGGAAGTTTAAGGGGCACTGCTTTCATTCATTTGTTTTTCTTGAGGGTGTCCTTCCTTTACTGACAGATGGCTCACTCCCCAAACAATGCACACCCAAGGACCAACTGAAAAGGGCCAATCTCTTCTGCTGCCCATGGTTTCGGGGCCTCACATGCCCTTAGTGCATTTAATAAGCAAGTCAATGAGCAAAATGACAGAGACACTTCAGAGCCTGGGCCTACGTGTGAAAAGCTGAATTTGGTTTAACTATGCAGACACTCCAATGAGGAAATGCCTCCTGCAGAGGCAACCGACAAGGTAATAATTTTAGAAGATGATTAAGAGGAAAAAGACAATCACACCAACACAAGCGGGTTAGCTGAGAGAGACAAAACAGGAGTCACTCCAACTCTGACCAAAGACAAACAGTTGACTTCCCTACCAGTGAGAAATAGGTTCATGGAAAGCTACCCATGGACTCTACAAATCCAGTCGGCTGGGAGGTCATGGTCCAAACCCTCCGAAGCAATCTCAGGAAAACAAGACCCTGAGCTTTGACACCAGGAGCCTTTCTGCCCTTGAGCCAAATCATGTCCTTGGCAGATTCTACGGTCAGTCTCAGCTCAACACCACAGCAGGTGGTTTCACAGAGCCTCATAACCTCCCCTGAAGCCACACATTTTGATAATTGGGTAATTTCATCCCGATTCACTCAAGCCAGTGCCAACAGACTGTGTGGCAGAAGAGTTCCCAGGAGGTCGAGCCAACCTTGCTGAATGGTGTGCTATGGTTATCAAAGAAAGTCAGGCCTCATCCCACATTTTTTTCCTTACTCCTGTAATGGCTCCAAGTCCTCTGATAAGATGGTTTTTCTGATGTTTTTGATATAATTACCAAGCAGTGTTTTTTTTGTTGTTTGGGGTTTTTTTAGCACTGACGTGGAGGTGGTCAAAGGACTTAAGTCATCCGAATGATTCATCCTAAAGAAGGAATGGCTACATCCAGTGGAGGCAGGTTCACAAGGGACCTACGTGTCCCACTGCTGGGTGGCATCAGAAACTGCCATCAATAAAGGAGCACAGGCTGGTGAAAAAGCACTCAGAGAAAAATTCAAAAAGAAGTGCCCTGTACTGTTAATGTCTGGACTCAGTTTAAAACACACATTTACATACAAGCAAGTCAGGAATTGTCTGGAAGCTGCAAAACTTACTTGTTAATTTCCTTTGCAAGTTACTATTAATGTATGGCACATGAAAAATGAGACTCATGAAAATGTATGTAGGGGCAGCCTGTTAAGATTCCCGAATACTTTAAGAATGTGAGAATAAAGAAATCTAAAAATTATGTTAACATATGTGTAACTACAAGAACTTAAAAAATGATGTTTTACTGAATCGTTAAGCTACCCTAATAGGATTATCATTCTGTTAATTTGAAGTAGGTCAGGTATATATCCACCCTGGTCATTTATACAATGTAAATGGTAAGCAACTGTGTGTGTGTGTGTGTGTGTGTGTGTGTGTGTGAGAGAGAGAGAGAGAGAGAGAGAGAGATGCCGAATGCCAGTCAAGCTGCAGTTTCCCCAAGAGACAAGAAAGTAATTGTCCTTAATGAGGGATACAATCTAGGAGCTGCATATCAGCCCAGACTAAAACTGGAAAAGAGAAAAAAATTTCAAATAAACGTCTTACAGAAAATACTCTTTATGTGATCACATCTAAAACACCTTGGAAGTGAGTATATTGTCTGAATCTACATGATCTTGTAATATTCCTTTGTGAGCAAAGCTCTGAGACCACAACTCGATTACCATCAAGCCAGGAAATGAAAAGTATCCCTGACTGGGAATCTCAAAATAATAAGCGAGAGTATGAAATATGTAACTGGAACTGAGAAACATAGCAAATTACACATGGGTTCTGAAGCAAAGGTAGAGAGGCCACTCCCACAATGCTTTAAATATTCTCCCCACCTTCCATCACTGCCATTGTGTACTATGTGTGTGACATATATCACACCCATTTTAAATCTTGGTATGAAGTCTGCCATTTTTACAGGTGAAAGAACAAAGTAAGAACTGATATTTTTAAATGTTCTCAAGTGTCAGTACAAAGAATATGGGCTAGAAGAGTGTTAGATTACAAGCCATCTGTTCTGATAATTTACGATGTGATTTCTCTAATCTCCTTCAACACTACACAACATCTCTATGGCAACACAGTAACTTCAAATTCAAGTTTGGAGGGCTAATTGTGCCTTTAGTCTGTTCACACAGCAAAAGGCAGACTGGTTGGCAAGCTCCTCAATGAACCAGGATCTTCTTCAGGAAGGATGTCCCTGTCATAAATGGGCTACACTCACTTTCTCTGTTACCTCCAGATACGTAAATAAGATGATTCTGCAAACTGCACAGATCATACCTGCTACAGAATTGGCCATGGCCCAATAAACCACAACCAATACATCAACCTTGGCATAACTCAGTGGTTCCTATCGAGGCTGTGCACCTGAACTGCCAGTAGGACTTTTTCAAAGTACAGATTCCAGGGCTCTATTCTAGAACTACTAAATCAGGGATTCAGGGATTCTGTAATTTTAAAAAACTTTTCAGGTGGGGTACCTAGCTCATTCAGTAGGAAGAGCAGTCGACTCTTAATCTTAGGGTTGTGAGTTCAAGTCCCGTGCCAGGTGTAGAGATTACTAAAAATAAAAAATAAAAAACTTAAAAAAAAAAAAACCAAAACCCAGCTTTCCAGGCAATTCTGATATAGTCCAGGTTGAAGAACCACAGGTGTAAATCACAAGCATTTGCCCTGCCTCTATTTGGGGTCCCTCCTGCTCTGACAGCCCAGCAGCTCACACTCACAAGGAATTATCACAACCCAAAGACACCTGAACTAGAATGCAGTCTACACAAAGTGCCATGCCAACACTGACAGCCACTGAGGCCTAGAGAAGAGGGACAAGGGCGGTGTCCCCAAAGGAAGTGATCCTTGAGTTGGGCCAGGTAAGACAGCCGAAAAGAACAGGGAACACCCAAAACAGAAACGGGTACAAGAGCACGGACACAGAATGGGGGGCCCATGGGGACCAGAGAGGCTGACAGGGGCAAGACATCCGAAGCTTCCCTTGAGGCTGGCCCAGCGAGCCTCGATGGACTGACAGGGTCTGAAACTCAGAAATGCGTGTCTGTGACTCACGTGTGGCCTTGGTTACAAAGCACCTTTCTAGACCAGGCAAAGAAAAAGGAAAGTGTAGGTCATGGAGAACTGAGAATGGCTTCTGCCCTAGTCTTCACCAAATCCTCTTCTGTGACACAGGGAAAACACCACGTACATTGATAAATGAGAGCTAATATGCTGTCTTTTTAAGAGCATCTCAGATTTCATTTTCACCTTGAGAGCAATTCCAATTAGATAGACTTGAGCTAGTTGATCACCTCTTATAATTTTAATTTCTACATTACTCCCCGGCACATTTTTAAAAGAGGCCAAAAAAGAAAATCTGCTTAATCATCTTGCCTCTTTAGAATATAAGCTCCCACTGGCCAGAATATTATTTTTGTCTTCTCCAGCTGTATGGCACCTGGCATGTTGACGCTGCGCAAAGGATAAACAGCTCATTCATTACACAGTGCCATGTATACTGAATAATGCCCATAAAGTCCTTTGAAGATGAAAGCCACTTCAAGGGCTAAGTAATTCTGAGCTAGGCATTTGAAACTGGGAAACAGAGATGACAGACCAAGCACCATAAAAAGGTCACCGCCCAGCAGGAAGGCTCTTGTTCTGCCGGACCTCTGGTCCCTTTGCGGGCATGCCACACAGCAGACCAAACCCCAACCTGCTTTATGTGTTTTTAATGTATATAATCAGGGGGAAAGGTTTCAAAATGCTAAAAAAGAACAGAAGCCTTCAGTGGTTTGGGGGTAGGCTATTTCCTAATTTTTTTTTTTTTTTTTTTGTACATTTTGAACACTGACAACGAACGAGCCCTCTTAAGTCTTCAGAGGTTCGTTTCTTTCAGGGCCCATCCCCTCAAGTAATTTCAAAGCCCCACAGATTCTTCTGAGAAATCTCCTTTTAAGTGAAGCTGAAATACTCTGTCCGAAGTGCCAACTCGGCTCTAAAACAGGCACAATGAACACTGCAGCAGACCTTATGCGTTTTATGCAAATTCATAGTTTCTGTCTTAGAGTCTAACACGCAGTCCATGTCTCAGTCGTGCATGCAAGCGAGCAGAGCCGACACCGATGTTCACGAATACAGAACTCACACTAGCAAGAGCACCCTGGATGCAAGTTTTAATGCTAAAATCATTCTCGATAGGAGCCCAGGAGAATGCTGCCTCTCCCTTCAACTTCCCCAGGATATTTATTAGAAAGACTGAAGTTCCACCAGCTTGAACCATGTCAGGTGGGCCCTTTGCTATCCCAAAATACACCACCCTTGGGGAAGCAAAAGGTGCCCTTTCCTTTTTGACTGAAACTCCCTAAAACTTTCACCGTGATAGTTCATCCAAAGTTTCCTAAGAAATTACCAAATATACCAACAAACCATGACCGAAGTCCAGTCACATCTTACCCACAATGCTTTCTTTCAAGAGTGATTTCCTTGTCTTCCCTGACACCAAAACAAAAACAAAAAACAAAAAAACCCACCAAAACGGGAAGTAGAAAGCTCCCTAATGGTGCCAAAGAGCTCAAGGTGACATGCACAGCAGAGCAGGGGAAACCATCAGCAGGCTAACCCTGCGTCCGCCCAGATACCCACTTTGTAAAAACCGTCATCATGCACTTGGCATCCTCCCGTTGTCCCTAAGAGAGACCTGATCTGCAGCAAGTTAAAAAGCCTGAGCTCCCTTCCGCAGATATCAAATAGATGTTACTGTCTACCTTGCAAGGGGCTAGGAAAATTAAATAGCTTGCGTGTAGTAATAAGCATCCCATAAATGAAGCTATTTAAGAATATGAAATGTGGGGGCGCCTGGGTGGATCAGTCGTTGAAGCATCTGCCTTCAGCTCAGGTCATGATCTCAGGGTCCTGAGATCCAACCCTGTATCAATCTCCCTGCTCAGCAGGGGGCTCTGCTTCTTCCTTGCCCTCTGCCTTTGCATGCTCTCTAATAAATAGATAAAATCTTTTAAAAAAAATGAAATGTATTACCAATTTAGCCAAGACTTTTTTTAATTGATATATAACTTACATACTACAGAATTCACCCTTTAAAAATATACCGTTCAAGGGGTGCCTGGGTGGCACAGCGGTTAAGCGTCTGCCTTCGGCTCAGGGCGTGATCCTGGTGTTATGGGATCGAGCCCCACGTCAGGCTCCTCTGCTATGAGCCTGCTTCTTCCTCTCCCACTCCTGCTTGTGTTCCCTCTCCTGCTGGCTGTCTCTATCACCGTCAAATAAATAAATAAAATCTTTAAAAATACATATATATATACCGTTCAGGGGTTTTTAGTATATTCACAATGTTGTACAACTATCACCGCGACCTAATTCCAAAACACCCTCATCACCCTAGGACTTTCCCCAGAATGCCTGACCCATTAGCAGTCATTCCCACTCTCCCTAGGCATGACCTTTTATTCTCCAAATTTTCTGAATATCAAAAGCCTCTCCTCCTTAAAATATTAATAAGTAAATTAAGATTCTTTCTTGCTAAAATGTCTAGTTGTAGGACTTCTAGAAGTTCAGAGGCCAAATTTTCCAGAACCTGATCAAACAAGCATGTTTATAGGAAATACAGAACATATGAAATCAAGACTATCTCCCAAAATCATGGGTGTTCTGTCATCATCTAATGGAGAAAAACACCAAATAACGATTACTCTGCCTGTAACCTAAGAACTGTACCCACTGTTCCATGATTTCTAGAACTAAGTACTCACAGACCTGCTTCCCGGAAACCCGCACTAAGGCAGAAAGTAGGTAGCCACATTAAATTTACTGCAGGTGGTTTCTGGGAAGAAATATTTAGTCAATGAAGGGCAGAAAGCAACAGTCTCCCAAGTCATGACTCACAACTTACTCCAACACGGGAACTCCGCTCCTTCCCCCACTCCCTGAATGTGCTGGATTCCTAAGAAAAGATCCCACCCAACCCCGGCCTCTCATCCTCGCCTTCCCATGCCACCTCTTACAGCATAACATCCATTCTTTACACCCCAATGCTTTCCTTTCTCTTCCTCCCTTCTGGCAATTAGTACATTGAGATGAAGATGATAAACTGTCTTTCCCACAACAGGTGTCACCTTCATAAACTGTACTTATCAGAAATTAATCTCCCTTTCTTTTTTGGCAACTCCTTATTTTTCAATTTTGTGCTTTACCATCACCAGAGAGTGAGCTGTTGATGGAATCTGGCAGCTCTTTCCTTAAACATGCCTCTGGGGAGTTCCAGTGCGTGACTTCATCTGTTTTCTTTGGATGATTAACTGACAAAGCTCCAAGCTGCAAAGCTGACCACTAACTGCCGATTTGAACAGTTTAAACTTGAAGATGTAGGTTCGCTTATCACAGTGCTGTGGCTGTGGACTGGAATTGAAGGCATGAGTGTAAGCTCATGGTTTTATTTTAGACAGGTGCAGAAAGAGTGATACGTGTGCAGATTTAACATATTATATGCGTGTGCACATATACACCTATGTGTACACACACACACACACACACACACACTTCCTAGCTATGTCCCCTGAAAAGTTCTAGAAGCAATGACACCCCTGTAGCAATGAACACATTGAAGCCCACACTGTTTCTAAACACCATTTCTCTGCTAAAATGAGAAACGGCTGGTCGCATGACTATAGTAAGAAAAGTACAACATAAGCCTGGAACATCTTATTGTGTCAGAATATAACAAGTGCTCAGAAAATGATGGGGACAAGTCACAAAAGATAAAGGAGCCAGTTTGAAAGGACTCCCACTGGCCAAATCTCAGAAAATTTGAGCATCAAACGAAATAATGACAGCAAAGGATTAGAACCCATGGAATAAAATAGAAATCCATGAGGACATATTTACATAAATAAGTAAGTAGGTCAGAAGGAAAAGCTCTTCCTTACAGTAGAAAGCAGGGACACAAAGACGGAATAATGAAGTTAGAAAAATCACCGTTTCACAACCAACACTGTAATCACTGATTCCAGCAAAAATATCAAAAAGATGCTACAGCCAGTAAATGAAAGTCAGAAAGGGAACAGGATTTTACATGGTCTCAAATTATCTCCCCACAAAACACTAATTATAAGGAAAAACTACAGTGGAGAAACCTGGTAGTCACCACCTGAAGCAAATGGCCCACGTGGGACTGCGGACAACTGTGGCCCTGACAGGGCACTCTGGGACCTTCTGCCAGAAATGCACAACTTGGATCTCATTAGGAGGAACCCTACAACCCACACTGAGGGATGGCCACCTGAAGAACTGTCTAGAATCTTCAAAACACCAAGGTAATGAGAGAGACTGGGGGAATGTTCCAAATTAAAGAAAACCTACAAGACTCAACAACTAAACTCAGTCTGTGATCCTGGATGGAATGCTGGACCATTGGTATCTTTTAATTGACAAAAAGGACATTTCTGGAACAGATTTACATAATACTATTGTATCAAACATAATTTCCTGATTTGGATCATCATGTAGGAGAACACGTCACTGCTCTTAGAAAAATACAAAGCAAACCACATGTAGAGGTAAGGGCATCATCACCTCTGCAACTTACTCTCAATTGCTTCAGAAACAAAATACTATGTAAATTTTATAAAGCACTCACACACATACACACACACACACAGGACGGCAGGGAAGATGTGCACACACATGCATGTGCGGGGAAACAGTAACAGCTGGGGCATATGAATCTGAGTTCTTGCTCTGTGAACAGGAGTTCAAAACTGAAACAGACTAACCTGCCCCTCCCAAATAAACCCAACAAACTTTAAATGTAATCAACAATGAAGACAGGAACCAACTAAATAGCCAAAAATAATACAGTGAAATCTCAATTTAAGTTGATAATGGATTCGAGTTTGGTACCTCCTCTGTTAGTAAAAAAATCAAAGATAAACTATAACAACATGTCAAAAGTAACCCATAATCTCACAGTAAACAGCAAACCAATCCTATTTTTTAACTCTAGAAATTTTTAAAAATAAGAATTAGATAGGGGCGCCTGGGTGGCTCAGTTGGTTAAGTGTCTGCCTTCAGCTCAGGTCATGATCTCAGGGTCCTGGGATGGAGTCCCAGTGGGGGCTCCCTGCTCAGTGGGGAGTCTGCTTCTCCCTCTCCCTCTGCTGCTCCCCTTGCTCATGGGCATGCTCTCTCCCAAATAATCTTTAAAAACACACACACACAAGAATTTGGGGTGCCTGGGTGGCTCAGTCAGTTAAAGTCTGCATTCAGTTCAGGTCATGATCCTGGGGTCCTAGGATGGAGCCCCAAGTGGGGCTCAGTGGGGAGTCTGCTTCTCTCTGTCTCTCACTCTGCCCCTCCCGCCACTCCTGCTCGCTCGCTCTCTCTCAAATAAAATCTTAACCAAAAAAAAAAAACAAAAACAAAAAACCAAGAATTAAATAAAAATGAAAAAACTTGAAACTTTTAGAAACTCTTTGGGCAAACCAGGAGGAAATAAAAAGTGTAGATTTTTAGAGCACTACACACCTTCTGGTTATATAATGTCTACACTCAAGACACCAGGACTTCAATCATTCCCTGACTGAACTACTAAGAATCCAAGGGAGACACGGAGTTACTGAGACACACACAAAAACAGAACATGTTCCCAGTGGGGAAATGATGCTGGGAGTTCCCTGTGGGGATAAACCTGACCAAGCATCCCATCCCATCAGGCTACAACAGTGAGGGGGACAGATGAGGTGTAACAGACAGAAATGCACCCCACAGACAGAAGAACCTAAAACACACACCCAAAAAGAGGACGGTGGAAACTAATCCTATTCCCCAGGACCACAACACATCATCGTCTACGTGCACATTTCCACGAATAACAGCAAAGAAATGAAAGGCCGCAACAAAACAGCTATACAGAGAGAACCCAGGAGTTACCACACCCACCTTATAAAACTGTGCCCAAAAGAGCAGCTGAGCAGCTTCTGGCCCCTCCCCACCTCCCTACCCCAGTTCCCTTCCTCAGTTAGAAAGGAAGCCCCAGTAATCTGTGTAATGTGTCAGACACAGCAACCGGCTGACAAACTTCCCTCCCTGGCCAGCCTCCCTGCACCCTTCCCACACTTCCCTCTGCCAACCCTGACAGCCACAGAGTTTTCCCACCCAGCCCTTCAGTCCAATTCCACAACAGCCAGGGAAACAGAGGACCAGCATCTCCACCAGGATTCCTCCCAAGACTGAGACAGGTGAGAGCCAGTAAAACTCACACAGCCAACACGCCTCAAATGAAAAGCTAGGTTACCAGGATTATTTATGTAAAAAGGAACATCACTTTTAATTAGGTGAGAAGAGGAACGGCACAGAAACTAAATTATAGGGCCCAGGCCAACATGAAAAAAAAAATGCCGGCTATATCCTGAAATCTTTCTCTCAACTTTGCTTGATGTGTGACTTGTAAATTATAGCTTCGATCATCCACACACGAGGATATACATATTCAATTTTAAAGATTTGAAAATCACAACACAGGATCCTATGGGAAGTTGTACAGAGTGAGGGCCATTTCTACCCTCTCCCTCCTTTAGGGAGGGCAAGGGCATCTGGGGGCTCTGTGGTCTGGCAGCCGGGGTGTAAATTCCAGCTCAGGCCCTTACAAGCACCACAAACTGGGGCAGGTCATTCAAGCTCACCAGAGGCTGAGATCCTCACCCTAACACAGGAGGGCCCACCTGCTGGAAGTGGGGGCTGGTGCGGGGGGAGCAGGAGGGTGTGATTTTAAATAAGAAAACGTATAGAAAACACCCTGCACAGTATCTAGAATCAGACACTCTGATGGCAGTCAGTGCTGGAAGTAGTAGAGATAATAGTTAACAGAAAGACTTCACCAGGTTTTCTTGAAGGACAAGATTGGCATTAACGGTATTTGAAGGAAAAAAATAAACATGATATTTTAAATATCATCCCCTGACCTTACAAGCAAGTTATTGCTTTCTGGATGCACTTATTTTCTCTCTTATGAAGCGTAATTCCGAAGGTGCTATCTCTGACCCCTGACAACGGTGGCCCCTCACACCACTCTGGCAGCCGGCTGCTAAAGAATCACATTCCAGCAAGAGCAAGGGGAACACGGAAGAGGTCGGGGGCTATTTCAAGTCCGCCATCTTCCTACGTCCCAAAAAATGGCCCCATATCCAGAAGGAAGTTGTCACAGGAAATGTACAGTGATCTCGCCTCAACCCTGCATAGGGTTTCCAGTCAAAGGGTCCCAGCAATTCCGTTCAGGAGACAGGTGCCATCACACACGTGGGCTGATTCCTTCTGGGAGTTCGGCAACCGGAAGAGTTCACAGGCACGACCATGAGAAAGGAGAGAAATGCCTAACAATGATTCCTGCAAAGTTTGTGTCTCAAGGACTGCAGTTAAATATTAGGAAAGAAACAAGCACAAGCCAGCTAACAAAATGCTGAAACTTGACGACTCTGCCATGAAGTCTCTCCCATAAGGAGCTGCTCTCACATAGGCAACCTGTCAGGGGACATGTGAACTCAACTGTCATATGAAGAAAATGTGTGGCCTGGAAACCATCAAATTAGCACCAGTTCTCAAGGCTCCTGAACCCAAGATATATTAGGACAAGCGCAACAAAATTTAGATGGAGGTGAAATAACTCTAAAATAAATGTGTGAAATATATTCTGCCTCTGCGCAATCTGGTTTTTCAGTTAGCAGTGGTCCCTATCATGCCAACTATCATCACTGTGGTACTGAAAAGGGCAGGGAGGGTTGGAAATAATTTCTCAACATCAAAGGGGGGTAAAAAAAAGCTACCTACAAACAAGAAACATCTACATGTTTAGTACTTGGCTAATGAGAAATTTATTTCAGTTATCTTGATGCCAAAATATTAAATAATTTAAACTTTAGCTATTTCATTAACGTGACACTAGTTAGAAATATTTATAACAACATTCTAAGTCAAAGTATTGTTTTCCCAATATCTGTGTGTGCCTTCAGAATAAATAATAGAAGAATTTCACTTCAGGACCCTTACTAAACTAAAAAAAGTTATCCAAAAACTAGTAAAATATACATGTTATTCCTACAGATCCTAGCCTACCTATCTGTCATGCGGAACAAGGATTAAGTAAAAGTAAATGAAAGTAAGAAAACATAAAACTTTAAGAATTCCAGTGAGCCAGAAGTACCTGCAACAAGTTTGCAGAGGTACTGTTCAAAACAGCTGGCAATAAAGAAGGAATCCTTGAAATATGGATCAGTCAGAAGAGGAAGTGAAGTAAAAGGAATAAAAATGAAAAACAACCTCTTATAAAGTTTCATATGCAAATTAAAATTAAAACACTTTGCCCTAGGGGCGCCTGGGTGGCTCAGTCGGTTAAGCGGCTGCCTTTGGCTCAGATCATGATCCCGGGGTCCTGGGATCAAGCCCCACGACAGGCTCCCTGCTCAGCGGGGATTCTGCTTCTCTCTCTCCCTCTGCTGCCCCCACCCCGGCTTGTGCTCTCTACCTCTCAAATAAATAAATAAAATCTTTTTTATAAATAAATAAATAAATCACTTTGCCCAAAGCACACATGTCGTTTATACATGCCACTTCATATATATTAGGGGACATGGCTTCTTTTAAAACAGATTTCAAATATTAATCTCTGATATATTCATTCATACATTCCTTCTTGCACTGAGACCACCTATTCCACAGAATCCCAAAGCAAGGTGTTTTGTGACTTTTCTAAGATCTATACTTACACCCACATGAAAAAAAAATACCAAGAAACCCTATCTAAAAGTATTCAAGGATTATACTTTCAAATCTGTATTTTTCTTAAGTTCAAGAATAGTTTTATTTTGTGGTTATGAATCTTAAATGCGGGGTCTAACACTTTATAAATTCCTTCATTAACCATCAACACCACAAAATCGGTAGCTGCGAAGTCAATCACATACACGAAGGCCCAGGAACAGAAGGCAAATGACCTCATGCAGATACAAATGCAGGAACACCACCGTCTCCCCTCAAATGAAACTTATCCCTAGAAATTCCTTCTTCAGCACCAGGATTGTTGAGACAGTATAGACCATCCTGCATGTACTACTCTTCTATTTGGACAGCAACAAAAACTCGCCAGAGTGGGAAAATTTGAAGTAAGAAAAATGGTGACTGTTCACATCTAAAGATAGGGTTTTCTTAAGTCAGCAGACTTTGACTTCCATGCCATATGGATGCCTCAAGTTAACGCTTCTTACAGAACCCAAGGAAAGGATCTTTCTTCCTCCATAGCTATCTTTGAAGTTACCCTAGAAATTACAGTTAGTTTGGTCCCACCCGTCGGCAGTCAGAGTGACTATTGTTATCTTTCAAATCAACAGAAAATCTTTCCAAAATAACTGTTTTGTTTAGTTTACCCAGAGAAATAACTTATATTGGATTTGGGTTGTTTTCAAACTATTTGCATATCCTTGATTACTAGTGGAGCTGATATTTATGTGTTGTACATCTTTGAATTACCTGTTTGCCTGTTTTCCTTATAGACTGTCTTACTGATTTGAGGAAGCCCTTTTTTTCTTACACATATAGAATTCTTTGATTTGTAATAAATGTTTACTCTCAGTTTGCTGTTAGCCTTTTTTTTAATGGTATGTTTCAAATTAACACACAATAAAACTGATGGGGGGGGTTCTGTTCTATGATTTAATACATATAACCAGCACCAAAGCCAAAATACAAAACAGTTCCATCATCCCCCAAAATGCCCCTCATACTGACCCTCTGTAGTCACACCCTCCCAAACCCTAATTCCCGCAACCAACCAATCTGTTCTCTATCACTGTTTTTTTTTTTGAGAATGTCACCTAAGTGGAATCAGTGCGTAGCCTCTTGAGACTGGCTTCCTTCACTCAGCATTCACTGAATGGATGCACCAGTTTATCTGTTCACACCTACATTGTTTTAATGCTAACGGCCACATCCGACTGACCGCAAAGGGCCTCCAGCCCCTCCCAGGTGCAGGACAAGTGCAGAGCAGAATACCATGTACTTCTTTCCTGGAACTGCAGGCAAAGAGGGGAGGGTTCACAGAACTGGCAGGATCCTGCAGAAACCCCTCCTAAAGAAAAACCAAGTGCAATTCATCACTGTCCATAACAGGACTACAGACTGTAAGAAAATAAGCCCAGTGAACTCACATGAACACCATTAACCCAAAGTACCCTAGACCTCGAATCTATTCTTCACCTTGACTAACATCTTCATTAAAGCTTTCTCTGTCAGCGTAACCACTAAAAGGTACTAATTTACGACAAAGCCCAAACAGAGTAATGCTTACAAAATACAAGATTTGCTCTACAGATTTCTCCACATTCCTCACCAACCAGACAAGAGTAGACATGTGGCTAATTAAAATAGTCAGTAATCTAAAAGTCAAGTATATTTATCACCAAAACGAAGTTCTTTATTTCCACAGTACATCTGGCATTAGACCAAATATTACAGACTCACATTGACAAAACCCCAGAAGCTACACCCTCTCTCCAGCTTAACAGTCTATGCCTCGTGCTTGGAAAGTCTGCACACACTTGCTCTCCCGCCCTGATCAAATAACCTTTCCCAGAGGGCAGGTGGTTAATCATTTGGGTTTTGAGGGGCTTCCTCACATGGAGAGGAACAAAAAAGAGGAAATTAAGGTAACAACTAGTCAGCAAGCAAACTACATGTCCCCACGAGTGAATGAGAAGTGAAATGAGTACTTACGCACTTGCCAACCACTGAACAGGACAGCAAGAATTTCACATAAACAAGATTGTCTGCAAGTAAGGCTCAATAATGTCAAAAAGTTGGGAGCCGATACTGGAAATTTTAGCCAGATACCTCCTTTTCTTCTTCATAAACTGGCAGGGATGCAGTAAAATCGGGGCCTTGCAGGGGCTAGGAACTGTGGTGAGTCGAGGAGGCAAAGGTTCCAAGAGGAAAGGCCTCCACCATGGGCACAGGAGGCCCAGAGACGGTGGGGAGAGGGCAGGGAAGGCAGCAGCAAACCAATGCCTTGCAGGGCCTTGTCCCAATCTCTACTTTCTTTTCTCCTTTTTGGTCCTTTCCCCTCAGGTAAGAGGTACTGCGAGAGGAATCCCCAGAGTGGCTACAGCCGAATAACACATCAGCCAGAATTCCGAAGTGCCAGGGTCACTGAGCAGATTCCCCATCCACGCTCACTTCCTTGCACACGGCTCTGCTAAACAGCTCAGCAGCAGAATCTGCAGCAGGACGAGTGAGAGAGAACTCTGTCTCACTATCTAATCCCTCCTACCCCTCTCTCCAACTGTGGACCCACCCGGATCACTGCCAGCGATCGGCTCCAAGGCTGAGAAGCAAGGAGAAGATAAAAAAGACCGCATTCTTCATCCACAAGGCAAATAACACAGTCACCCCTGGCAGTTCACCCAAGTCCACTCAGCTGAACACTTGGGAGAGAAAGGAAAGAGAAGGGACATCAGAGAGAGCCACCACCTTCCACCAGAACGCACTGGAATTCTCCCTCAAATCCATCTCTTTACTGACCATGGAGGAGCTACTGTTCCTACCAGTGGCACTACTAAAATTTGTCAAGACAATGCACTTAAGGAAATAAAAACCAATTCATTATAAAATTGAGGACGAATGAAGGGGGTTGTTAAGACTGCTTTTTATAGTAAAACACAATTCATCCCTATCAACAGAAGTGATTTTTACCAGGCAGTAAAGTGTGGCTATTGATTAAGAATTTGACTTTTCTCTGTAATTCTGCCAAGGATGTGAGATAAAATTTTACTTTCTCAGGGGCGCCTGGGTGGCACAGAGGTTAAGCGCCTGCCTTCGGCTCAGGGCGTGATCTCGGCGTTATGGGATCGAGCCCCACATCAGGCTCCTTCGCTATGAGCCTGCTTCTTCCTCTCCCACTCCCCCTGCTTGTGTTCCGTCTCTCGCTGGCTGTCTCTATCTCTGTCGAATAAATAAATAAAATCTTTAAAAAAAAATTTTTACTTTCTCAGTAGAGGAATCAAGTAAATAAACTTAAAATAAGTATCAGGGGGCGCCTGGCACAGCGGTTAAGCGTCTGCCTTCGGCTCAGGGCGTGATCCCGGCGTTGTGGGATCGAGCCCCACATCAGGCTCCTCCGCTATGAGCCTGCTTCTTCCTCTCCCACTCCCCCTGCTTGTGTTCCCGCTCTCGCTGGCTGTCTCTCTGTCAAATAAATAAATAAAATCTTTAAAAAAAATAAAATAAAATAAAATAAAATAAAATAAAATAAGTATCAGATACAGCTGATTTACACTACGACAGCTTCAAATACATCTTGCTCTTTCAGTAAGAAACAAATCCCAAATTTACCGTAACATTTACAAGGTCTAAAAGGCCACCCTAATCACTTATTTTTAATACACATTTGAGGAACATATTTAAACCACAGGCTTCATTTTGGACAGAACCACTTGTGCCACTTATATCTTCGTTAATCACTTCAATCATTAAATAGCTTCATTTAAATCTTCATTTGAATCTTGGACAGTTCAAATGCAAAGGGAAAAATACAATATCCCGTGTCAATAAGTCAATTTACAAGGTCTCAATGAAAAGTTTCTTTCAATGATTGTTTTACTGCTCTTTGATTTCTTGAAAGTCACTTACAGGATTATTTTTAACTGTCTCTCTATTTTCTTCTAAAACTGACCCTCACTGCCACAGGAAAAGGAGAAACTGACATTCACTCTCAAATTACATTTTCTTCAACTCCCTTTTTCAAAATACTAAGGGTAACAAAGACCAAATTTGTAAAACCATAATTATTATTGGTGCTCAGAAAGACCAAAGCCGCCAGACTTCTAAATATACACAGATGTAGCATGACAAACTTGCAGGCCAGCTTAAGGTCTCCACTTCTGTGGTGTTAGAAGCATAAATATGAAGAAAACCTTCCCCCAATGCTCCATGAGGAAATCATCATATCAAAACACAGAAAGACATGCATGCTGCTCTGTCACTAAGTAGCAGACTCAATTTTCTCCATATATTCCACTGGAAAGAAAGGCTGTAGCCAGGAGTTCAGAATAAGATCTAATAATGAAAAAAAACCAACATGATGGGCTGTGATGTTTCAGAATAACCACAAACCTTGATTCTCTGCACATTCATCTAATGCCAACCTAAAACATGCCAGGCAGGTTAAAAATAATGCATTTATGTAAGTACCCCCCCACACACACTCTCTCTTGCAAGGTTAAATAGAGAGCTCTGAAAGAATGATTTATTGCCACAAGAACAGAGCCCCAAAATAGATTGGCAATAAAAGTGATTGGTCCCAGTGGGGTTGAGAACTCATGTAAGCAAAGTCCTGGCCATGAGAGGCCTCTAGGAAGAGTACCAGAGTGGGGAGGGGGGAAGGCGGGGGGGGGTGGGCACAAATTCCCTGCCCTGACCCCACCTCTACCAGAGTTCCACTTTGAGCAAGGCACTCAACCTCCTTAGAATTAGAAGCCTGATTCCTTTTCTGAAAAGAAAAAAAGAGAAAAAAAAGGAAAAAAAAAAAAAAAACCCAAACCTGAACTAGCTCACATCTGTGATTCCCCCCCCCCTTTTTTTCCTTTTAAAATCTGCTTTATCTTTTCTGGAGCTGAGCTCCTTCTGTGCAAAGGAGAAAAGTGAAGTTTGAAATACACAAACACACGGAAAATCTCAGCTGCCCTTTAACACACCATCACCACCTACTTCTGCTCGATCCAATTTGACACTAATTGACCTGCCTGCTGGTGCCAGGTTTATAATAAGGAGAATCAGGACTGTCAAAATGGATAGCTGGTTCCTGTGCCAAGGACCTGAGTGGGGAATGGAATGACAACATACGAGGTAAGACCTTGAGCGAGGTGAACACTGGGTGCCACCACGCCGAGGCAAAAGGCAATAGCTGCTCTGGAGCCATGAACTACCAAAGTAGAGAATAACCATTAAGTGCTGGGGGCTCAGAGGGAACAACAGAATCTGAGAGAGGGAAATAGCCCCTGAGCCATTTCCCCCCCACCCCTCTCCAAATGCAAAAGTCCTAACCCCAGCACCCAACTCAACTTTGGCAGATGGCAGCGCCCCTACCTGAGCACTTCCAGCAATGGAAAAAATCACATGGCAGCCCATTCTATTCCTGAACTGCTCTAATTGTTTAAAAAGTTCCATTAAGCTGAAGTCTTTCTCCTTCTTTCATCCAACCATGGGTAACAGTTTTCAAGCCATGACTACAAAGTTAAAATTTAATGCAGGACTGGGAAGGAATAAATGAACGAAAGAAAATAAGGTAGCCAAGCAAACAGTTCCAGGGCTGAGAAATGAAAGGCGACCAACAGAAATGCTTTGTCTAGGACACGTTGGCAATGTTGTGCCACGCTCTTTTTGGAAAAATGTTCACACCCTAATCTGTCCACTGCAGTCAATGAAAACACTTTTTCTGTGTTTCTATACCTTAGAAAAGAATGTCAGATTTTACTGAGGGACTTGGCCTCTCCACTCAACCAGCCATATTTAATCAAAGTCTCAGAGAAGGCTCCCCTGTCTGAGCCACTCTACCAGGTGAGGTCCCTACCCACACTCCTCCTGCTTCATCTGTCCTAACTGTCCAAACCCCCCACCAAGCCCCACAAATCCAACTGAATGGTCCCTCTCTACCCTCTGCTAGACATCAATGTCCTAGATGCTGCAGCCAAGATCTAGGTCAGGGATTCAGAGCTGCCCAAAGGAGGGAAAAACACTTAAAAAGATGTTCCAGACTACTCCTGGGATGGGACAGTGCAACTGCTGCTACTTAAAATCCGCTCTGGCTCCTGATTCCAAATGAAACAACTAAAAGCATGGTTTGTCAAATCATTTTCGAAGGTGGAAGAAAGGAGCAAAAACCAGTGAGAGCACTGCCTGCTTTTGCCCAAAACTGAGCACGAACAAGAGCCGAGGCATGGAAGCAAGCACAGGCATACGCATTAGGCACAGCCACCAACAGACTTACCTCCTCAGATAAATCCTGGGAAGAGCTACACTGAGAGGGAGCAAGTTTTCTGTGGGCATTCAGTCCAACCTGACGTCTTTTGGGCTCTTCTGAGCAAAAGAAGTAATTTCTCTACTGCGCATAATAAAGATGTAAGAAAGTCTGGTCTCACAAGCACCAAAAATTCCATCTCCAGGGCACAGGAGCCTTTCTAACAGAGAGGAGCTGAATTGTGCACAGAATCTATTATTCTGTGACAGGTGGTAGAGACAGAGAAAAGACAGGCTAGACTTTAGCTTCAGGGCATCAAGGGAAGACGTCCCAGTTCTGCTATTAAGAGGTAAGACGAGGCTGCTCTATTTCGGGCTAGTTGCACCCCCCCCCAAAAGGCTTTCATTTGAAAGAGTTCATGTTTTCCTAAACCGTTGCTTTCTGCAAGGACCTCACGCGAAGAGGGAGCACTAGGAAGTATGTTAACCCCAAACTGACACTGTAGAGTCGGCGTATGTCACTCCCAGCCACATCCAATCTGTTAAAATGACTCAAAAATAATCTCGCTTGGCAAAGATCAAGAAAACCGGGGGAAGACAGTATTAAGCCAGGTACCTATTGGCACTGTTAACTTCTGCCTCTGACCATCGCCCTCCCGCAGCAAACTGCTCCTTGTGACCCGGATTACTGGATTTGTAAGGGGCCACGAAAAACGTGAGCCGCCGGCCACGGGCGCGCGCCCCATCACAAGCCGCTCCGGCGACATCCCAGCCCCACGGTGCTCCCAGGAGCTGCCACCAGCACCCAGCACACGCCCTCCGCTCGCCCTCCCCGGCCCGGGCGCGGACCTGGCCCGCCCTCCGTGGCTGTCCAGCGCCGAGTCTGCATCCTCCCAACGCCGCGCTGCCCCGCTCGGCATGCGCTCCGGGCTGCGGGCCCCTGAAGCCGCCGCCGCCGCCACTACCGCCACCACCACCGCCACCGCCGCCGCCGCCGCCGCCTGCTCCTCCGCCGACGCCCGGACGCGCGAGCAGACCGGACTAGGCGGGGGTGGGGGGGCGCGGGGGCGCGGGCTCGACTCACGCGGGATCTGGGCCCGGGCGGGAGGCGCCACAGCGGGGGTCCCGGGGACGCCCCGTCACGCCCCCACGCCTTCTCCCCGCGGGCTGGCCGCCAAGCTCACCTCTCCCGCGGGCACCCCCTCCTCGCCAAAGAGACACCGGGCCACCTGGCACTGCCTCCACCTCCAATCCACCCAGGCAGTACCCCGCGAGCGCTCGCCGCGCGCCGTCCCCCTGGGCCACCGCGTTCCCAGATGTCCCACCCGGGCCGCCCCCGGAGACAATGGCTCACCCGCCTCCCGGCCGGCCGCGCTTCACCTCCCCCCTCCCTGGGCAGCGGGTGCCATGGCTGCCCCGTTTCCCAGAAGCGTAGACAGAGGCCGGGGAGGTGACAGGCTAGAGGACCGAGCAAAGAAACCCGGCTGCTAATGGGGTCGAGGAGGGGCCAGGCACAAATCGGCCACTGAGACCGGCCCAGATGAGAGCCGCTTTCCTGGGTCCAGCCCCGCCACCCCCGTCCGGGGCAGGGGCCTCCGCCCTCACCGTCCCCGCAGCCGATTCCTCGGCTCTCCCGCGAAAGAGACAAAGAGCCGGCGCCCCAACCCTTAGAGCGGTGGCCGCCGGGGGCGGGAGACGGTTAGATTTTACCCTGGAACGAGGGGCGGGCGCAGGGAAGGGCGAGTCAGCCGCGTCCGAGCCGACCCACGGCCCGCGGGGCGGCGCGGGCAGTGGGACACGCCGGTGTAGGTCCGGAGACCGGGCGTGGGGGTGCAGTAGCCCGGGCCACAGCGCGCCGGGACCGACCGACGGGCGGGCACCGGGCGCGCCGGGACTCCCGGACCGCGCCTCCGCGGCGGGCTTGGCCAAGAGCGCGGGCAGCGCCGCAGTTGCACTCACCGGATCGGAAGAAGGCCGCGATGTCGGCCAGGTCCTTGGCAGCCTCCTCGGCCCCCTCGCCCGCGCCGCCCCCGCAGCCCGAGCCCGCCGCGCTGGCCGTGGCGGCGGGGCCGGAGGACGCGGCGGGGGCGGCGGCGCCGCCGCTGCTGCCGCTCATGGCTGCGGCGGCGCCCGCGGCCGCGCCCGGCTCGGGCCCCGCGCCCCTAGCGCCGCGTGCCGCCCGCTCCGCGCCGGGCCTGACGGCGCCGAGCGCCCAGCTGCCCGCGCCCGGCGCGCGGACGCAGAGCCCCGGGGCGGCAGCGGGCGGCGGTGGCGGCGGCTCGGCCAGGAGAGCGCGCCCACATAGACGAGGACTCCACCCGGTAGCCGCGAGCCGGCCGCGGGGCGGGGACGCGGAGCCACGGCCTCGGCGGCGCCGGCCGGAGCGCGGGCAGCAGCGCGCGCCGCACGGGACACGCAGTCGCAAGGGCGGGGGCCCGTGGCCGGCAGGAGCTCCGGGATCACGGGCGCCGGCGGCAGCCGCGAGCCTCCATCTTGATTTCAAATGGGGAAGGAAGGAGGGGGAGGGGGAAAATCACGGCCGAGGGAACCCGGGTGAAAGGAAAAGGGAGAGCAGGGAAAGGAGAGGAAGGAAAAAAAAAGAGGGGCTTCGGGAATTTCCGGCGAACATCGTCAAGGGCCCGAGCGTGGGCTCGGCGGGTGGGCGGGGCCTGGCCGGAGGGGCGGGGCCGCGCCCGACGGCCGGACGCGCGGAGAGTCGGCGGGCGGCTGCGTGAAGGCACGGCTGCGCTCCTTGTCCTCCGCTGGGGCAGCTCCAACCTTTGGCAGGAGAATGAACGCTCACACCAGCTGGGTGGACCTTTTCTGCAGCAAGCACCGTCCTCCGAGCGCTCGAGCTGTTCATTACCGATCTCGCCCGCTGAAAAGGGTGACGCGGGCGCGGGGCGGCACTGGCACGTAGAGCGGGCTCCATGATAGTTGTTGAATGAACAGAGAGCTCATGGAAACAGCCCCAGAGGCGAGTGGAGCAAGCCTCTGAACTCCTGGGGGTACAAGTCATTTCATCTGTAAAATGAGATTCCAGATTCACAGCTCCTCTGGCCTTAATCCACCAAAACGTTGAGAATTGGGAAGGTGATGGGGGCTGGGAAAACCGAAGGAAATGGAGAATGGGTGACACCCAGCTTTATGGAAGTTCTGTTTCAAACCAAAATCAAGTACAAAACGTTTTTCGCGTGGCTACAAGAGGAGTGAGCAAAAGGGATGGATGTCAAATTTATTCAAATTTGACATTTCTAGTTCAAATTTAAAGGATCCAATGCTGTGGAAAACAGGAAAGACAGAAACAAGATTGGTTTTTTTTAAATGAATGATGAAACTACTGTAATGCATGATGGAAAGGAACAATTAAATATATGAGGGTGGATGGTGGACACCAGGTTTATCACCGTGGGAGAGGGAGGTTACAGATAAACAAGGGGAAGAAGCTAGAATGAGTCCTGTGGTACTGGGTTATAGTTGGAGACATCACAATGAACCCAAGATGAGCTTGATATAGACAGAGATGGATAGATAAAAAGATCAATGATAGCTGTATATATGTGGGTTGGTGCACATACATGTATTTCCTTGCTGTGTCAGCTGAGTGGACTTAGAAGTAACACTCCAGGAAAAGGAGTACACCTGACGCTGAGATCTTGTTTTTAACACCATTCTCCAGTAAAAGGAGGTCTCCTTGGGGAAATGGACTGCAGCAGGGAATATACGAGATGAGCCTGGAGCACCTTGTTCTGCCAGAAGGTAAGGAAGTGGTCAAAAAAAATTTTTTTAATCAACAACAAGGAAGGAGTCTGTCAAAGGGACACAGGAACCAATTGAAAGAGCTCCCAGTGGCCAAAGCTGGAACAATTTGAGCAACAAAATAAATAAAACAATACTTGATTATAACCCAAAGTATGAAATAAATATCCATGAGTCCATACTCACACAAATGATTAAATAAGTAAATAAATGGAGACAACTAGCCTGTGAAGAATTTCAAATAATTTATGTAGCTACTCCGTCCTCAATGGGATTAGTAATAGGACACTCCTGTCCTTTAACTATGGGCTGCACACGGTGATTTCCTTCCCAAGAGTAAAACATGGAAAGGGGGGAGAGTGACCTTCCAGTGGAGAAACCTGACAAACACTAATTTAGCCAGTGATCAAGTTAACAGCAATAGTGAGAAACCATGTGGATGGTAGTATGTACCCTTGATACAATGTGAAGAAAATGGCACTTTACCTCTGTGATCTAACTGCCAAGAATACGTTACCCCAGTCTAGCCGTGAGAAAAACATCAGACAAATCCGAATTAAGGAACATTCTACAAACTGGCTGACCAGTACTTTCCCAAACTGTCAAGGTCATCAAAAATAAGAAGAGTCAGAAAAACCATCACAGTCAAGAGGAGCCCAAGGAAACATGACAACTAAATGTAATATGGTATTCATGATGAGATCCTGGAACCAAAAAGAAAAAAATAGAAAGAAAGCAAAATTAGGTAAAAACTAAGAAAATTTGAATAATTTATGAACTTTAGTTAATAATAATAACATGCCAACACGGATTTATTAATTGTGCATAACATAGGAAAACTCAGTGTTGGGTATAGGGGAACTCTGTACTATCTTCACAACTTTTCTGTACATTTAAATCTATTTTAAAATATTTTTAAAAATTTTAATTCTATGTGCAGTATCTCAAGGAAAAATGCAATAGGTCCAAATTCCACAAGCCATCATGTCAGGTGTGCTAACAATGTTTCTTTTCAATATTTTTCTGTGGGGTAATTTCTGTCTCCATTTCTCCTATTCCTCATGGCAGAAGCTTAATCCTAGTTCAAGGAAAGCTCAATCTCTGGAAATGTTCTTTGTCACTTGGGTGCTTTCCCCCTTCTGCCTTCTCCTGAGGGCGGCAGCCAAGCTCCCAGAGGTGTTGGTGATAGCAGAGGGTTGGGTAGGGAGGTAGCATCTGGTCCTTGGTCATCATGGGTTCATATCTGGCATCAGGGCAGAAGGGTGTCCCATTTCTGTCCCTCTCTTTGACACTCCTGCCCAGACTGCGGGCCATCGCTATGGCCTTGCTGCCTTTTGTTGTTGTATTCTCCTCACCTAACCATGGGGCGTCTCAAGGTCTGCTGGCAATCAGCACCAGCTGAGCTACTCCCAACCACTCAGGAAAACATTCGGGTGCTCAATGGGGAGCTCAGACCCACCTCCTGCACCCAGAAAGTGAGGCCAAGTTCTCTCTGCTCCCAGATCCCTCAAGCCTACCTGGGCACAGACTTCCTTTCTTAGAGACATCAAGATCTAATGCTAACCATTTCCTCTCCCCCAAGTTGCAGAATCATTTTCTCTGAAGGAGTAAATCTCACTCCAGTTTCATCATGCTTTCTTCGAAATCTATTATTTTTGGCATAATCTTTGTGTTCTTAAGGAAACTCAGTTTTAATATTCAAAAACCCTTTACCTCCAATTATTCCTTCTGCCATGGCTTCCAGAAGTGTGTCTAGAAATTCAGAATCCAAGTGCTGATTTCTTTGTTTTCCTTTGCATCCCACCCAGAGTAACCCTCCCCTGAAGGTAATGAATACAGAGCCACCGCTCCCCCATTCCTACCTAAATGGTGGGAAAAGGCCAAAATTTGAAAAAACAACAACAGCAACAACAACAGCAAAACACTGGGGTGGGGAGCCAGGGGTAGGAGGCAGATTGGAAATCATGCAGTCACAGAAAGATCGTCAATACCTCAGTGCTGGCACCCCAGAAGTAATAATTGGAAAAGGCTAATTCTGTTGAGGGGTTCTTGGGTGGAGGCAAGCCCTGGATGTTGGGAGTTGGCCTGACAGGGAATGTGCCTACATGGCAATGACTGCTAAGGGTGTGGGTAATCACACAATGAAAATATTTGTGCAAAAAGATCTCTCTACGCTTGAGCTCCAGGTATTGACCAAGTCTATCTCAGGTAGAGACATTTCCAAGAAAATGATACAGAAGACCCGTAACTGAGTATGGAACATGCATGAAGGCTCACCCAGCTTGCAATTAGAAAAAGAGACTGCACACAGGTTTTTCTCTTCTGCCATCTGATTATGTGTAGGGGGATCTAAACAGGGTTTCATGACAGCTGCTGTTGATCCTACCCAACCTTCAGAATTCAGCTCAAATTTCACCTCCTTTCATGAAGCTCCTATAGCACTCAAACTCATCTCTCCCTTCTCTGTATTCCGCAGCCCCAGTCGTGCTGGCCTTTGATCATGTGCTGCATTCTATTATTTACATTGTTCATGTTTAACATCTTGCCTGCAAGATGAGGAGATCCTTTGCAATCAGCATGCAAGCATCAGCATGCCTCCTGTGTACCTAGAACTGAGGCACAAAGGTGTGAAGTGGAAGAAATGGAGAAAAGCCAGCTGGGGAGACCCTGCAAGTTGTCTACTCACCATCCTTTCTTTCTTTCTTTTTTTTTTTTTTTTAAGATTTTATTTATTTATTTGACAGAGAGAGAGGCAACACAAGCAGGGGAGTGGGAGAGGAAGAAGCAGGTTCCCAGCGGAGGAGCCTGATGTGGGGCTCAATCCCAGGACTCCGAGATCACGCCCTGGGCCGAAGGCAGATGCGCTTAATGACCGAGCCACCCAGGCGCCTCCCTTTCTCTCTTTCTTACCAAAATCCGTGGCCTGCTGAAAAACCACACTTCCCAGTTCTGGCGGTTATGTGACAGGGTGCTGGCCAATGGCATATAAGTGCAGAGGACCGGGCAGGGCTCCCAAGGAGGAGTTTAGATTCAGCATGTGCACACCCTTTGCCCTTAGCCCTTTGTCCTCTCTGGAACCCAGACGAGATGCTAGAGGTGAAGAGGCAACCGTGTGACTCCAAGAGGATGAACATGAGGACAGAAGCACATGGTACAGATGGCTCAGGGAGCTGCCTACCTCCAGACTCCTTGTTCCATAGAAACACACAAGAAAGAGAAGACCCTGAGTTAGCTACATGGTGTGTTCAATTTCGTGTCCCCGAACCAGCTCGTGACAGACCAGCCATCATTCTTCGTCAGTGCTTCTCAAACTTTTCCACCAAAGAAACTTTGAAGTTGGAGGTGGGTGAAGAGGATGGTGAAAGTTGCATCCTTGAGAATCTTGTGGGGAGCCCAAGCAGCCACCACAAGACAAACACATCCTTGAAATCGTTAGCTTTTTCTTAGAAATGCATGTGACTTTTTCCTTCTCCTTATAATCAGTATTTCTTTTAATATATGATTAATGTCTTAATTCATTTACCAGTTGTTTGGGGTTCAGTTGTGCTCCCCAAAAAGACACATTGATATATTAGCCCTCAGTACCTTAAAATGTGACAGTATTTAGACGTAGGGTTATTGCAGAGAGATGTAGTTAAGAGGAAGTCATACGGGAGTAGGGTGGCCCCTAATCCAATATGACTGATGTTGTCATGAGAAAACAGCCATATGAGGACACATGGGGAGGATGGCACATGGAGACGGAAGATGGGAGTGCTGCATCTACAAGCCAAAGAGTGCCAAAGGTTGCCACCAAACCACCAGAAGCTACGAGAAAGGCAAGGAAGGATTTCCCTACAAGTTTCAGAAGGAGCATGGCCCTGACAGCACCTTGAGTTCAGACTTCTAAACTCCAGAACTCAGGTAATACATTTCTATTGTTTTAAGCCACCCAGTTTGTGGGACTTATAGTTATGGTAGCCCTAGGAAACACACAAGCTAATCCAGGTCTCCAAATTTTTGAGTGAAGTTCTAGAGAGAAATTTATATGTTGATCTTATAGATAATATTTGGTGGGTAGTTAAAATAAAGGAATAGAATCCAGAGGAATGTGAAGAGTTCCAGCTTGATTAGCTGTGGGGTTAATTAATATTAACGAGGACATACCGTGGAAATGTCCAGATGAAAACTTGAGATATGATGTTTGACCTCCAGCCAGAGTTGGAACTTAACTCTAAATTTGAGCTAAAGAGCATAAACATACTTGGAGCTTTAGACCTGAATAGTTTGCCAAGGGGATGAGTGTAGAAAGTGAGTAGGGTATACCAAGGGCTGAGTTTTTATGCTGTACAGTGGGTAGCCCTGGGTGGAAGTGTGACTTGAAATGCCCAGAGAGTCCCCGGTTTGTCCTGAGGCAGATGAAGAAGCACGTGGAAGGGGGAAGGCAGACTCACAGGGGCTAAGGCGTCTAATTCAGCCCAGGCTGTGCTAAGTTGCCTCACAAATGACTACAAAACAAACTCAGTTTCTTGGATTACTTTGATTTGGAGCGGCCTCCACTAAGCCAGAAAGATCCAAGCCAGAGCCTTACCCTGCTCTGAACCCATATTCACAGGCATGGGGCCCCAGGAATTGCTGACTGGCCTTGGAAAATTGATTGGTAAGAGTCTCTTGAGCCCCTTCACTTCAGGATTTTCCCAGTCATTGAGATGGAGCTGAATATCCAGTGGAAGGTGGAAGAGAGAATTCAATGAATGAGCCTGGGAAAGAAACAGGATGGAATTTGGGAGGGTTTAAGGTAGATAGGGGGCAGAAGATGTGTGTGTGTGTGTGTGTGTGTGTGTGTGTGTGTGCGCGCGCGCGCGCGTGCACCTCTATGTATACACATGTGCCTCTGTGTGTGTTTGGTATAGGTATTGATGAACATTTTGATCCGCTAGCAAGGAAGTCCAATAATACAGGAAGGAAAGTTAAAGGCAGATTCAGCTTTGAAAAGAGCTCAGAGTTGAAAGTCGCAAGGTTTTATTATTACTGATCTATAAATGAGAAGGGTATATAGAAGAAGGAGCAATATCTGTATTTGTTGCCTTGGCTTCAAACGGATCGATATTATCAGCTCATTGCTTAATACCTGCAATTTTTCTGTTCCTGGCCAGTAACTCCAAGAATTCTAAATTGAGCCCCCAGCCCAAAATATACAGAATCAGAAATTCTACCAGGTGAGATTCACTGATTCCAATCCCTGCCAACTTTTGGTCTTGAAGATTTCTCTTTAAAGGATAAGGACTCCTGGGAGTGCTAACACCTTAAACCTTTATCACTTAATGCCTTATAGAGAGGATTAGTGGATTAGCCCAGTGTTGGCCAGAGTAATGAGGGATAAAAGAAGGAAAAAGAGCAATGGAAGGCACCAATAGGGGCACCTGGCTGGTCCAGCCGGAAGACCGTGCAACTCTTGGTTTCAGGGTTGTGAGTTTGAGCCCCACGTTGAGTGTAGCGGATACTAAAAAATAAATAAACTTAAAAAAAAAAAAAAGGCACCAGTAAAAGAGCATGTACTTTGCTTTTTCCTAGAGCTAGTCCTTTTGCTTCTG
Organism: Ursus arctos; assembly: GCF_023065955.2. NCBI lineage: Eukaryota > Metazoa > Chordata > Mammalia > Carnivora > Ursidae > Ursus > Ursus arctos. The sequence goes on along the minus strand of NW_026622819.1, from coordinate 11,214,337 downwards.
TCTAGTGTAGCCCCTGAGAAAATTCTGACCTCATTCATTTATTTGCAGGGGTGGTGAAGAGCTATATTTTAGGGTTATCAGTTATTCACTGAAGGCCTCCCATTGCACACAGGAAGCCATGTGAAGACTCCATGTCCAGTTTGGGGCTCTTCTAAAAGTCTCAATTTATTCATGCAGTAAATATTTATTGAACCCCTATGATATGGCAGACACTCTTTCAGGCTATAGTGACAAAACAAGCAAAAATGCTTGCCCTCATAGAGCTTACTTCTAGTGGGATAGGGCAAAAGACAATACACAAATAAGTAAAATGCATAGTGGTCCAATGACAAGAAGCACAACCGAGAGGAATTAGACAGGAAATGGGGAGAAGGCTGGGGCAAGGGGCAGTGAGCCATATTTGATGTGACGCTTGAGCAAAGTGAGAGAGAGAATGAATTGAGTGGGTATCTGGGGGATGGGGATCTAAGGGAGAGGAAAGAGCAACGGCAAAGGCCCTGAGGCAGCCCAGTATTCTTGGCTTTGTGAGGCATACAGGGAAGGGCACTGGGGTCAAGTGTGGGGGAGAAATAGGAGACCCAGTCAGCGAGGTACAGGAGCCTCGTCATGTGGAATCTCGCAGGTGCTTTCTAAGGACTCTACCCCTAATCACAATCAGATCACAGGTGTGAATTCTTATCTGAGAAGTTTCTAAGTGATTTCAGGTTGAAAGTAGGTTATGTGAACTCATCAGAAGGTTTGGAAATAAAGTAGAAGTTTGTAAAATCCTTTGTAGAAGACAGCAGTGGAGAGAACCTAGGAACCAGGGGTTGTCACCTCCCTGAGAGGAGGCTCCTGAAGTTGGGCGAGCGTGTGGGACTCCCACCGAGTACAGAGATGCGCACCTGCAAGGGGAAAGTGGAGGACTCCTGGGTGGCAGGTCCTGACCGGCACTGATCCATGTGTCCTGGAGCCAGTCTTAGAGGACTTCTTCCCTCACAAGCCGAGGGGCCTGCCCATGGCTTCCCTCCTTCTCCCACCCACTCATCTGCTCTTAGGGACCTAGAGCGGAGAACAGACAAGGAAACCACTTCTTAGAATCTTGGGCCTCTTTTTCCTTCCTGTTTCTTTTTCTCTGGCCTCAGAGTAAAATCAGGGGCTACACAAAGCAACAAGGAACCCCAATTAGTGGATTGGGTTTCTTTTCAAAAGTAGCATGGCTGGGTGTCTCCTGTAGTAGACATCATCACGGGGGGAAAGAAGCGCCAACAGGAACTGGTTTTCAGTGGCAACTCTAACACCGACTCGCTGTGGCATCCTGGACAAGGGCACCAGAGAAAGGAATGTTGTCTGCCTGGCGCCGGCCTTCGGGCACCGCCCTTCCCCGGGAAGACCCCACATGCAGTCATTGCTACTCCCAGGTAGCCCGTTGGCTCCCGCCTGCATCCCTACCTTTCTTCACCAGGGTAAAAAAACATCTGGAAACAAGCCAGACCGAACTCATTCCCACTCAAATTAGGAAACGTGGGGACAGGAGCCGAGGAATCGGCATCTGGGCAGCCGGGGAGGTACAGGGAGCGATGGGGGAGGGGTCCCAGCTTGGACCGCTGCCCTTATTCTGGCCTGGGTGCCTGTCCCCTTCCCTGGGCTCCTACAATAAACCCTTTCCCTGAGATCATTTGGGGGGGGGGTCTCTAGCTAGAAGCACCTCACTGGAAAGAAAAATGAGTTCCAGCTTTTCACAACCTTAGAGAAGCAAGGAGAGAAACCAATACCTATTGATGGAAAAATCTATTATCTGGATTTTCCAAGGTAGTGGGACATGGCATTTACAAGCCATGCTATTTCATTCACTCCCCTCTTGCCCAGTCCCCACCTTGGGAACATCTTCTGGGCTCCCTCGTCTTCCTGCCTTCCTGTGTCTTCGACTCTGATATTACCTAATTGGTGTCCCTGTACAGTTCCTTTCCTGAGACAGAATGAAGGAGAAGCCAGTGATAAGGGGAAGGTGGGACTATATTGAATGACAGGGAAGCAGTAAGTCACACACCCCTGGACCTCCCCAGTGCAGAACTCCAAACCCACTCCAGACAGAGTATTGTACTGTGGAGTCCTGCAGAAATAAGGAAGGTTTAATATGACATGCTCTGCCTTTATTGGGACGCCTCTGCATTTGGAGATGCTAGCCTTATGTTATTTAATTTTCCTTTAATAAATAAAGACCCATGTGTTAGCTGTTTTAGGATTTGGTAGTAGGAAAGTTTGTCTCTGCTGACAGATGGTTGTGCTTCCTTTTATGAGCTAATGCAAACTGTGGAACTCACCGTGTTTCTTTTTATTCCTTGGAAGTCAAGATGTTCAGAATTAAGTGACATGCTTATTTGCATCAGTTTTACAATAGTCTACTTGTTACGTGGTTTTTATTCTTTTTAAAGTTTTTACTTCTCTCTTTCTTAAAGTTGTCTTCCGAAGAAGGTTGGATGGATGGATGGATGATGGATGGATGGATGGATGGATGGATGGATGATGGATGGATGGATGGATGATGGATGGATGGATGGATGATGGATGGATGGATAAGTGAGTGGATAGTTAGATAGACAGACACACCAATCAGACTGAATTATCAGAGAAAGACAGACTCTAGTACAGTTCCTCTTTTCCTGATCTTCCTTTACACCATAGACCTACCTTCTCTTTTAAGATTCCAGTGCTTTCTATATTTATCAAAACCCTCTTGAGAGGCTGTGTAGCATAGCAACTAAGAGTATGTCTCTGCAATCAGTTTCAAATTCCAAAGGAGCTACTGTATCTGTATAAATATGAGAGGCTTACCCTCAGTTTCCTCATCTGTAAAATGGGGATAATAGCATTTCCTACATTGTAGCGTAGTTCTGAGGTTTCATTTAGATAATACATGTAAATTGCTGAATATGGTCTAGCTAGCACATTGTAAAGGCTCAGTGAATGTTGGTCATTATTTTCATTATTATTAATTATTATTATTATTCAATTATGTGACCTCCTTGTCATCTTCAATGCTTCCCTTTCCACGCATTCATTATGGTACTTTCGGACTATGGCAGCAGCCTTCTAACTTGTCTTAGAATTAAGAATCTTACAGCCAAAAAGGATTACCTAATCTAACACCCCCATTTTAAATATAAACTAGAGAGACTTGACAAGAGAAATGTTGTGTCCGTGTGACATAGTTGTATGACATGGATTTCAGCAGATGGGGGTGCTCAGCCATGTCTAGGTATAACTGGTGAACCTCGGGGAATCTTCTATCTTTAAAGAACCACCTGGGAGGGAGCTGAGCTGTATGCACAGCTGGGGTATTTCTACGGGCAGGGGGAGTGGCCTGCTGGTAGAGCTTGTCTGAGGAGCCTCTCGTGCCAGAGCTCATCTACAGGGGAGAAGGATCCAGATGTGAGGAGCTTGGACCAGGAGCAAAACCGTGGGCAGAGAGTGAAAATTCAGAGAATGGGCTTTGGCCCAGCCTCCTGGATGCAAATCTGGCTCCCAAGTCTGACCAGAAGCGAAGACTGAAGGTGCTGGTCACCAAATCTGTTACACGCTAGAGTTCAGGTAATAGGTTGCTATGGGACTCCTTCATGCTAGAGGACGATGGTCGTCTCTCTTCGTTCAGCTGCACCCCACATTCTGGCTTTGGGCTCCCAAGGCTCCGGCTGGGGGATCCCCTGGAACTCCTCCAAGTATTTGGGGCAGGGAGCTTTGCTCCTTTGCAAGAACTTGAGACTCTGTGTGATCGTGGTGAGTTTAACTAGCCAGCGAAAGTTGAACATCCACAATAACGGAACATGATTTGTCTCTGCAGGTGCTTAAGTCTAGGGAAAGGGGGAGGGGCACAGTGATTAGGGGAGGAGGTGTCTGTCTCCGGGCTCTTCTCCTGGACCTTCTTCACACTTCGGTGTCTCCCCAACCATTCCTCCTTTGACCATAATCCCACTGATCTTCTTGAGGCAAAAGCGGATTGTACCACCCCTTCTCAAAAACCTTTGATTCATCGTCTGCCCTTTAGAACACCCTTCAGACTCTTTGCATGACATTAAAGATCCACCTTGTTAGCGTCCCAAACCTCAGAATCTCCTGGAGCCTTTAGTTCAAATTCACATTTCAGGGATCCTGCTCTGAGAAGAAGGTCTGACAGTGTCCCAGGGATCCCGAATCCTAATATCCCTGCCTGGTGTAGGATCTGGGCAGGAAGGCCCCTTGAAGTGCTGTGGCCCAGTCAGACCAGGACCTCAACCATTTATCTGTATGGGTCTGGAGGGGCACCTCCAGAGACCACCCACCGTTCCAGAGTCTTCCACTAAACCTGCACTCACCACAGGGCCTTTGCTCTTGATGGCCTGAGGCAAGAACCTCTCATCAATGCTCTGCTAACTTCCTCATCATTCTATCTATAGTCACTTCTCCTTATCACCCAATGAGACATTTAAATGACTGCCTTTCCCACTAGCTCCTCAAGCTCAGCCCAGTCCATCCGTTCTTTGTGTCCTTCACCACATCTGGTATGTTTTCCCGATTCCACAAATGTTCAAAGAATGCCCGGTGAAATAATGAATTGCAAAATCTAACTTTTTGTCACTTAGTTTTTAAGTAGGAATGTTAGTCAAGTTCCTGCCTTCCATGAGACAATCTAAACCTTTTCTCCGATTATGCAGCTGAATGTCTTAAAAAGGTTCCCCACATGAGCAGGCACTGAGGTTTGAGGAGTCCTGGAGGTCGTCTCCAGGATCACGGGAGCCACATCAGCGTGGTCGAGCAACCCCGTAAGCCACACCTCCTTGGAAAAGAAAGGAAAGAGCAAAGTAAAATCCACCAAAGCAAGACTTTCTCGTGGCTGGTTTTCACCTGGGGCAACCACTCTGCTTTCCTAAGCTTCCCTCTTTTCCTTGCCCTTGATGATGGCCTCCAAGCCAGCAGCCAAAAATATAGGATGTGGGAAAACTTGAGTAAGAGAGCAAAACCAGGACGTTTTCAGCCTTTGGGGGAAAAGCCTTTTGTTGTTGCTATCATTTTCCATATCTCTTACATTTCAAGATTAGTAGGCACTCCCTGAACTGATCCATATATATTTGAGTCCTACTCTGTGCTAGGTATGGGGCCACTAATGATTTTATGCCATGATCATGACTTCCATTTCAGTGGTATTTATTTCTTTAATTTAAACATTTGTGCCTTTCTTCGAGGCTAGTGAGGAAGCACCTTGTTGATGTGAGGGTCTCATTCTGGGATGGATTCTACTGGAGCTCCCCGATGTTGATTTTCTCTGCTTCACAGGCCCACAGACTCTAATTCCCAGAGTTCCTTGCCATGTGACTCTGTTCTGTCCGGTGAGATGAAGACACCCCCCATTTGTGAATTTCTGTTCTCCGTTCCCCATTCACATCAGCCTCGGGGGCCACATATCCTAGGTGGTGAAGGTACAAGATGGGGAAGACCTACCTGAGCTGTGACAGAACAGGTAGGACATGAGAGAGTCATACTTTTACTTTTGTTAAGCCACTGAAACTTGGGGATCTATTTAGAAGCACAGCTTTTGGAGTAATATATGCTCTTAATTCAATTTAGTGGTGCTTTTTGGTTTGGTTGGTTGGTTTAAAATCTTTCGGAAAAAGGAGCGCCTGTTTGGCTCGGTCGGTAGAGCATGCAACTCTTTTTTTTTTTTTTTTAAGATTTTTTTTTTAAATTTATTTGAAGAGAGAGAGACAGCCAGCGAGAGAGGGAACAGAAGCAGGGGGAGTGGGAGAGGAAGAAGCAGGCTCATAGTGGAGGAGCCTGATGTGGGGCTCGATCTCATAACGCCGGGATCACGCCCTGAGCCGAAGGCAGACGCTTAACAACTGCGCCACCCAGGCGCCCCAGAGCATGTAACTCTTGATCTCAGTATTGAGCTCAAGCTCCATGTTGGGTGTAGAGATTATTTTAAAAAAATGATTTCTGAAAAGCTCTGTATCCTTTTCTCCATTTCGCGAGTCTGGCTCAATGAATAATCTTGAGAAAAAAGACACATGCCCTGAACACCAGCGGTCTTTCCCAGCTTTTCACTGGCTTTCCATGATCTGACCCCAGGTAGAGTCTCCTTGTTAGTCTACTGGCCACAAACCTCACAAAACATATTTCATGCCTTTATGTCTTATATCTTTCCCTGGGAAGTTCATCAAGACCTTATTTCAGCTCCTCAAGCTTGGGTTATCCTAAAATGCACCAATGCGATGAAACGGAACTCTATTGACACTAGCCCTACCCTACAGGAGTGCCCATTGTAGTCATGTGGCCTGGTTGTCATCTTCCTCACCGGCTGTTCCAGCCCTAGCCTGCTGCAGTTTGCTTTTCCTCCCCACCACCTCCACAGAGCCCACTGTCCCCAGTATCACCCAACAGACATTTTCCAGTGCTCAACTGCATGGGTGTGAATGGGAGGGGCAAGGGGATATTTGCTCCCCAATCCCAGTGTTTCTTTCCGTGCAGGCAGACCTACCTGACTGGTGACTTTGGGAAGGAAACTGGGCAGGTCCAGTCTTGCTGCTCCCTGTTTTTCTCTTGGGAGCAGTTGTTGCCAGAGGCTGCCATTGTGCCCTGTTCCTCATCCACGCCTGAGTGAGGAGGCCCACGGGGCTCAGTACTGCTGTTCCCCCCGGCCAGTTAGGAGTCCAGTTTTCAGTACTGGGTAGTTCATTACTGCCACACTCCGAAGCCACAATTCTGGTTGTCAGCTTGATCAATAAGGAAGGTGGTAGCCTTCAAGTTCCTACTTGCTTATTTCTCTCTTATCAGTTCAGGATGCATTTAGGGAAAACAAGAAACATTTCTTGAGCACCCCAGTATGGTTTGCTAATATTCCAATCTTCCTTTATTATCACTCACTTCTCTTGGTTTGCGTTCCCCCATATTTTCTTGGTTTTCCTGCTAAGATTCCAGGTCTTCTCAGGCTCTTCTGTGAGGCACCTCTCCATACACCCATTCCTTAAACTTCAATGCTGCTTGTAGCTCTGGTAACTCCAGGACCCCGTCTCTTCTCCCTGTTCACATAAATCTGCAGGAGGCTCCATCTGCTCTTCGGACCTCTATTCCCTCAGCAGATGACTCCTCTTAATGCATCTTTAGTGCAGTGATCACTCCTGAGCTTCAGACCCACATGGCAGCCATTTAGTGGACATCTCCTCCTGGACATCAACTCAACATAGCCATAGCTAAAGTCATCCTGCTTCCCTACTCCTTTCCCCAAAACCTACACCATCTCAGTAAATGCCATGGTCATCCATCCAGAAACCTGGCCATCACCCTGACCGATTTCCTCATCTACACCTCCTGCTTCTAGTCCATCATCTGATTCTCCTGATTTTGCCACCTGAATATCTCTTGGCTCTGTGCACATCCTTCCATCCCTACCAGTCACCATCCTCTCCTACCTGGGTTACCACAGTATTCAACATTGTTAGGCTTTCCCTAGAGCTACCCCCTCCACTTTATTCACTACACTGCATCTATCACAATCTCTTGAAATACACTTCTAATCATGCTACTGCCTTGCTTAGAATCCTTCCATGGCTCCCTACTGCTAGTCTTAATCTTCTTCAGTAAGGTTGATGAGATCTGGCCCATATTTACCCTCTAGCCTTATCTTTCCCCGTTGCCCTGAGCTGCTTGTTCTCTGGCCCTTTGCATGTACGCTTCCCTCTTGTGTCACTTAGCAGTATCACACCTGTCACAGCTCAGCACCATGAGATTTTCCTCAGAGGAGCTTCCCTTGTCCCCAAACTCTGTACAATAAGTCAATTAGATGCCCACAGAGGCCCCGTATCTAACTCTATGCCATTCCCATCACAGTGCATTATGATTTCCATTATGATTTATGTATTTGTCTGTATCTCTCAACTGGATGGTGTACTTGTGGTGGGCTCTGTGTTGGCCATTCAGATCTTCCTTCAATGACAGATTGGTTGCCTCAGCTGCTGGGGACTGTGTCAGCAGGCAGCCTTCAGCTGTCACCCTCTTCAGGGAGTGTCTCCATTGCCAGAAGCAGTCATGGCCCTGCCTGGGCAGGCTGTCTCCACATTGATTCAGGGGTGTAAGGGCCTGGCCATCTCAGCCGAAATTAGGAAAGCACTTAGAGGCCATTCTAACTCCTTAAAGTTGGCTGAGACTGTCCTTGGGCCTGCCTTGCTGCTGACAAATAGGGCAATCTTCCGTGTAACTAGTAGATACACAGGGTCATTTAATCATGTAAAAGGTCATTTTCTCTGGATGTAGGACATGAAGGTAGAGGGGCGCCTGGCTGCCTGTCAGTAGAGCATGTGACTCTTGATCTTGGGGTCATGAGGTCAAGCCCCACATTGGGCATAAACTTACTTAATTTTTTAAAAAATGTTTTAAAAAACAGGCATGATGGGCACCTGGGTGGCTCAGTCAGTTAAACGTCCAACTCTTGGTTTCGGCTCAGGTCATGATCTCAGGGTTGTGAGAGCGACCCCTGCTCACAGGCATTGTCTATCTCTCTCTTTCAAATATATAAATAAATAAACAGACAAACAAACTAATCAATCTTTTTTTAAAAAAAGGCATGAAGGTAGAAATAAAGAAACTAGTGTTGCAATAACCATCATGTGATCCTCAAATTAGGTAAAACTAAGTCTACACTAAGCCATGCTCTTGTGAAATAAAACAGATCTGTTCTCTTGCATGTAGCAAACTAATTTCAAGGTAAGAGGTAAGAGCTCTTAGCAAGGTAAGGGTTTCTGCTCTGGGCTCTATATTTTGGCACATTGTCTCTGTGACTGGTGTAGAGCCATCTAACATCCATTTGACTTAAATATTGTAAGTGATTTGGTAAACTTTATTTTTCAAATATCCGTAGGTGAGGACTGTGTTCAGAGGGACTCACTTAATGAAATAACAGATGTTGGCAGATTAAGAGTGATCATCTGAGGGAGGAAAGTAAACCTTGAGACTCTTCTTTTTTTTTTTTTTTAATTTATTTACTTATTTTAGAGAGGGAGAGAGAGAGAGAGAGAGCAAGGGAAGGGGCAGAGAGAGAGAGAGAGAGAGAGAATCTCCAGCAGACTGCCCACTGAGCACAGAGCCTGACATGGGGCTTGGTCCCACAACACTGAGATCATGACCTGAGCTGAAGCCAAGAGACGAGGCTGAACCGACTGAGCCACTCAGGTGCCCCAAACCATAAGACTCTTAACATTAGAGAACAAACTGAGGGTTGATGGAGTGAGGTGGGTAGGGGATGGGCTAAATGGATGATGTGGATTGACGAGAGCACTTGTTGGGATGAACACTGGGTATTGTGTGTAAGTGATGAATCACTAAATTCTACTCCTGAAACCAATATTACACTATATGTTAACTAGCTAGAATTTAAATAAAAATTTGAGGGGAAAAAAAGAGTGATCATTTGATTTGTATTTGGTTCTTTTTAAAGAGTAACATGTTCTGGGGCGGTTGGGTGGCTCAGTGTCTCACTCTTGGTTTTGGCTCAGGTCATGATCTCAGAGTCTTGAGATCCAGCCCTGCATGGGGCTCCTTGCTCAGCATGGAGTCTGCTTGAGATATTCCCTCCCTCCCCCTCTGCTGCTCCCCCCAACCCCTTGCTTTCACACATTGCACACACTCTCTCTCTCAAATAAATAAATGGAAGATGAAAACAAATGCAAACAAGGATGACGATGTGAAACCTAGAAAAAAAGGCACCGCTAAGAGCTGAGAGGAGTTAGCAGCACAGGCACTGGGGGCGTCTCCCTTAGAGTTCTATCTTTACAGACACATTCTGAGAACTTCCTATCCGAAGCAAATACTTCAGGTGGCAGTCTGATTATGTCACAAATAATGACGGAAATGCAGGATTTTCAAGAAAAGCTAATCACAGTCTGAGGCGGTGTGGTAGAGGCCCCTTTAGGTCTTACTGATCACAGTCACTTGGTGATCTTGGCACAGACTTAGGAGGACTTCTCACTTCCAGTGTAGGGTATCACTTGGGGCCTACGGGGTGTCCTGCTTTACAGAATGACAGCATAAGAGCAGAAAGATACTCCTTCCAGGTTAGGCTTCCGAATAAATTTTGGCCAGTGCTTTTTTCTGGTGTCATCTTGTCTCATATTTCTACGTGTGTTGCTTTCTGGGTGACATCCCTACTGGCACCGCTTTTTAATGTGAATCCCTGCTGGTCAAGAACCAGTTCTGCATCCCACACTCATGCACTCCTTCATTCAGCTGCTTTTGGGCATCTGCTGTGTTGTGTTGCGGGCAACCTGCATTGGATGCGAGACAGAGAGACAGAGAGAGAGAGGATCATCTTGCTCATTCATTCATTCATTCGTTCGTTCGTTCATTCATTCAGCTGATATGAATGTTGTGTGTAACATGGATGGGATGCAGGGGAAAAGAAAAGAAAGATTATTCAAGGATCTTGATTTGAATGAGATTAGTGTCTAGCAGAGGAAAAAAGCCCAAGTACATGTCAGTAATAGTCTATAAGAAGAAAGTGATGGTTGACACGAGACAAGCAGTTTGGAGGAGAGGGAGTCTGTCTGGCCAGTGGGGACGGCACCTTTTCTCCAGCAGGTGGATGGGGTGTGGCCAGATCGCATCTGGAAAAGGGGCCTCCCTGACGCTTGGGGAGACCAACTTCTCTCTGGAGGGTGACAGTTGACTTTCTTCTCAAAGCTCGTGCTCTTTTTGACATCACACTTCTCAGAAGCTTTTTTTTTTTTTTTGCCTTTCAAACTTAATAGCTATGTAACGTCATGATACAGGAACAGCACGGGCAAACTGTATGCCAGTGACCAAGGAGACAGTATTAGGTGGACAGTGGTTCAGATGGGGCTTTTCAGTTATACAGACCTGGCTTCCAAATTTATGTTTCCCACCATCCAGCTTCTAGACCCCTGAGTAGATTACTTAATTTTTCTAAGCCTCAGTTTCCCTGTCCGTAAAATGGGTCAGTAACCCAGTGTCAGAGACCATCAGGATTGCATGAGAAGCATGTAGCGTCAAGCCTGGCCCATCTGTATGGAAACATTGTTTCTCCCATACTTTTTTTGATCAACAAACTCCAGCCAGTTAAGAGATTTAGTACCAACTGGAGACAACTTAACAAAGGAAGGGAAATTTTTCAAAAGGCCCCTTCGTGGAAGACGTAGTTCTTCCTGATGGGTTTGAAGGATCTCAGAGTCTTGGCTCCACACTGGCTAATATTTAGCCTACCATTTCTTAGTTACTTGAATGTTCTCTGCCCTAGATTTTTCTTTTCTTTCTTTTTTTTTTAATTTAAAATTTTTATTATGTTATGTTAGTCACCATACAGTACATCATTAGTTTTTGATGTAATGTTCCATGATTCATTGTTTGCGTATAACACCCAGTGCTCCATGCAATACGTGCCCTCCTTAATACCCATCACCGGGCCAACCCATTCCCCCACCCTCCTCCCCTCTGAAACCCTCAGTTTGTTTCCTGGTGTCCATAGTCTCTTGTGGTTCATTCCCACTTCTGTTTACTCCCCCTTCATTACACAACAAAAAGGATAATTTCTTGCACCTTGGTGACTTTAAGGTCTGAGGAAGTCTTAAATGGGAAAAATCCTGCCATTTTAAGGACATGTGTAAACATAGAGTTGATACACAAAAATATTCGGATGGTACCCTGTGGGGCTGTATTTCTTGAGGGTGTCTTAGGGAACACCTCTGGCACCTTGGCTTTGGGCATGTTCCAAGAGCTATTGTCTCAGCCCTCTGTGGCAGGAGGGGTGGGGTTTATGTGTAGCAATTGCTATGAACTGGCTGGTGCATCTACAGGCTAGCAGGTGCCGGGTTGGCCCCTGGAGAGGCCCACTCTTGATTTTCAGCACTGGGATGGCTGGGGGAGGGGGAGGTGTGGGGAGAAGAGGAGTCAGACCGGGAGGGTTTGGAGCACAGCCCTTGGCCAAGCAGTATGGAAGTGTGTCATTATTTGAATAACAGATAAATCTTCACCAGAGCACGCTTTCCGTATACCAGCCCTATGTATCAGGGCACTTGTCAAGACTCTTCCCTGCTAAATGTCCTTTATGTTTCTGCAGTTTACCACATTCTAGATGGCCAGCTCTGCCCCTCACCCCTCATGGTGCACTCTGGCCTACAGCCAGGGCCTCAAGGAAGCCAGCGTTAGTGAACTTCTCTCACCTCAGGGTCTTAGTCCTGAAAATTAGACTCTTATTACAATGTCCTTCAGGTGTGTCTTTAACTGAGGTGCTGTTAAGATATGTTAGGCCCAGAATTCCACCTGTGGTGGTAGAATCAATGTGTGTATTAGTTTTGTCTTAATTTAGCTCGCCTCTTCTTAGAAGCTATTTTTGTTTGTTTGTTTTTGTTTTTATTTTTTAAGGAAACTTCCCCTCCCCCAGCCCTGAATAAAAATAAAAAGACTCAGGCTGAGCCCACCCAGCGTGAGGTCATTCCCAGTTTTAACCCTGGAGAGCGCTCACTGGACCCACATCCAGGCCAACACCCGGGCCTGACCCTTTGCCCCAGTGGCCCACTTCAGGGCCCGTACCACCTGCCATGTGAAGCTTTCTGAAGAGCTGCAGAAAGAGAAAGATTATTGGAGATTATTTTTCTTTCTAACACTCCTACAACGCCCACTTCTCTCTCCCACGTGCAGGTGCCCTTCCTCCAGGGTGCTCTGCGTGTTGGTGTCAAATGTCTGCCAGAGGCAGCGCCATGGTGTCCGGCCATGAGAGCGCACACCCAATTCTGAACCGTGCATATACTTTCAAAAAACTTGTTCTCCTTTCTCTAGGCCTTATGGCGCAGTGGGAGGGAGACGGGTAAGAGAAGCCAGACTTTGTACTTATTCGTCCAGCCCGGGGAGGGTGTGCAGGTGGCTGCTGGGAAGCCTTCCCCACGATTTACTAGAGTGTGCCGGGAACTCTGGACGGGAGAGTGTGTGGGACGTGGGGTAAATGCCAACGCTGGGAGGGAGAAGCCACAGAGAGCTAATGGCCCATTGTCCGCGCCTGTCGTGTGGTCTCCTCAGGGGCCAGGCCCTCTCTAGACAGAGCCCTGGCTCTTGGCAACAGTCCCTCAGCTGCTCCATCCGCCACTGGCAGCCACTCCTGGGGACAAGGAGCTTCTGTGTCCCTCCCCACTAGAACTCTGCCACGGGCCAAGAGACTGACCCCGGAATCAGCAGCAGCTTTCAACTTGAGCATTTTGTAACTGAACAATGGTTAACTCTGGCTCTCAGAGGACCTCGGAGGCAGCTCCTTTCACAGTGGGATTTCCTTCCTTGTGGGTTTTCCCAGCTGTCTTTGTCTTGGGTCGTGTCTAACAGATGTCTGTGGCCTTGAAGAGCCTTCTGAAAACCCAGTGACAACTAGACCTGGGGACCTTCCGGGGTCAGCTGAGGCCTTGGCAGGAACAGCCCTGGCAAATCACAGGATGCCTCTCCCCAACCCTGTCCTCTAGGAGCAACAGAGCAGTGTCAGGGAGATTGAAGAGAAAGATTCTGGGGCAGTCAGATGGAGATAAAAATCAAATTCCAAGAATTCCTCTTCTGGGGCCTCCTGTAAATTTATTAAGAGCTTCTCAAGCATGTGAAATACGACACTGCAGGGTGAGATGATTTTTTTTTTTTTTAACCAACATGATAAACCTCATACATTCAAATCAGAGTGATCCTTCAGAAGCCTTCCCCGGGAATCCGAGAACTTGTTTCACACATAGTTGAAACTCCTCTTTTGGAACTCCTCTTTTGCAACCTAATTGATTCAATACTTAAGCGTGAAGACAATGCAAACAACCCAAAGAGCTAATAACAGGGAATGAATCAGTAAAGAACAGCACATTATATGGTCATTAAAATCTTGCTTATGTAGACTGTGGGACTGTGCTCATGGTGAAGTATGAAGTGAAAAAGGAACATATGAATATACATTAATGATTTCAAATTTATAAAAAAACATATATAAATATAAAAAAATATAAAAAAAGGTTGGCTGTCTCAGTAGCTAGAATATGTGACTCTTGATCTCAGGGCCATGAATTCGAGCCCCACATTGGGGATAGAGTTTACTTAAAAAAAAAAAAAAAATCTGACAAAGAAAAGATGGGAAGAAAATCTCCCCCAATGCTCACAGTAGTCTGATGAAGCCAGTGGAATTGTAAGTATGTGATTAATTTACTTTTTTCTATTTTCTAAGTTTTTGGCTGCATGATTATGTTCCTATGTAATAAAAAATGTGTAATTTTTTAAAAGTTCTATGAAAATTATTGTCTGGGACAAATTAGGGACAGACTTAGGAGAAAAATCAGTATTATTAATTTATAATTGTAACTTACTTTGGGTAAAAATTTGGTATCATGCAGTTAATTGCATCTTCTCTGACTTCAGGCTATTTCTAAAAATCAGGTCTATTTTAAAAAGTGGTAAAATTTGCTACCACTGGATATTTCCATAGGTTTTTCCCTGTTTTGCTCAGCGATATAGTCCCAGGTCCTCACCCAGTGCTTGGCACATAGCAGGACTCAGTGTGTATTTGATGAATGAATTAACAGCCTGGAGGTTGTGGAAGGAGCTAGAATGAAGGACAGAGAATGGGGACCGTAGAATGAAAAGGCCAATAAAAATAAGAATGACAAGAAATGTCTTACAGAAGACCGCTATGACGCACATGGCAGGACTCACCCAGCTCCCCACAGGACCCTCCATATCCCTGCTTGCTCCTTACAACCCCGTGTGCTCTTTGTTTCTCAAGGCCCACACCTGCTCCTCTTCTTGGAGGACGGCCCTTGGGCTACTGATTTGCCTGTTAATGAAGAGAGCCAGCTGTGCCAGGGAATTCTTTCCCCCAGGAAGCCCCGTGCCCTTGACGATGGGTGCCCACACTCCCGATTTCCTTGCAGGATGAGGTTGAAGCTGTCCTCCTTGCAACTTTGTCTAAAATCAGATCCTTCCTTGTCTCAGAGTCTGCTTCTGAGAAACATGACCCAAGGCAACAATGACTCAACAACAACAAAGAAAGCTTAACCCTTATGGGCTGCTTATTATGCACCAGGCACAGCGCATTATCTCATTGAAATAGGGGTTATTATCTGCATTTTCACTTGAGGAAAGGCAGACACTGAGTGGCAAAATAACTCACTTTGGTGCATTTGAAGACTCAGTCCCACCTTAAAATGAACGCTTCTGACTGTCTTCCAGGAAGGGCCTGGAAGTCCCCTTGCTGTCCTTTCTCCTGGCGTAAAAACTGCCCTGTAAGAAAGCCAAGGCTAACCTGGGGACTGCAACAGGTTAGGAGGAGCATGGCGAGCATGGACAGGGCCCCCCAGCCCCAGGATGGATGAAGCAAAACCAGAATCCGGAAGAGTCAGCAAGGAAGTATCCACATCTGTGAACGCGATCAAAAGAGGCGACATTGAAGGGCCAGTCCCAGGTGTGGCTACTGAGGACATGCGGGCAAGATGATGGAAACCAGGGTCCTCCTGCAGAAGCTACATTCGGGTCTTCATGGACCAAGCCTTGGTCTAGCTCCAAGACACATCTCTTTTGGTCTTCAAGGAGCTGAAATTGGGACAAACATGGGACATGTGATGCTGCTTTCTTTGGTAAGCTAATTTTGCTTGTGGACATGGGGTGATTTACTATAAATCCAGAGTTCTATTAAAACTTTATTTTGTTTTAGCTTGGGGAACTATGCCCAGTCAATATTTGCTGGATTAATGAATGGATGAAGGAATGGATATGTATGAATGCATTTCCGTGAAGGTGAGTGGGCCCTTTTAGAGGCCTAGGCCATTAGAGACAATGACAGTCTAATGAGAATGACATCCCTGGAGGTTCAGTCCAATTCAACACATGTCAACACAGGAACACCTGTGATGTGGGTGGTGTTGTGCCGAGTTGTGCAGAGAATGGATGTGAAGGTAAGGGGAGGGAATTAGACAAGCCCAAACAGGACTGTGACTCCAAGGAGACAAGGCAAGAGTCAGGGAGGTTCAAAGAAGAGCAGGGTTACACACATTTGGCAGGGAAATCAGGAAAACCAAGCTAAAGGAAGTGGCGCTTGAATTTGCTGCGAAAGAAGTCATGTTTCAGTAAATGGGGTTAAGGGAATGGCATCCAAGCTGGGGTCAGGGGAAACAGAACAGACAAGGCTGAGAAGCATGAGGTGACAAGTCCAGTTTGATGCGAACATAGGTGCTGGTGGCAAATATTGGAAAATTAGATTTGAAAGACAAGTTGATGGTGAGCTTAATAAAAAAGAGTGTTACTATTGTGATGGATTTGAACTCATCTAATTGACGTGTTCTTGCCTGGTCCTCCTTCAGAGCCCTGGAACACAGACGTACACAGGACTACTGCAAACATAAATCAAACAGCAGTGGCTTCCCCCATGCCCTGGACCCCATGAGGACTCTTATCATTGGGCCTAAATATGCCTTAGGATGTATAAAAGGGTATGAACTCATAACAGCTAAGGCCCCAAATATCACCTTGGCAACAGTTAAAAAAATAAATTGAATATTAATCTGTGCCCAATTAAACACAGAATAACAGTGTGGAAGTGGAAATTTATCTGCAGCTGGATAGCTTCATTGCAGGTTAATGACAAAGCTGAGTGCAGTGGTTCATATTTTCCAAAAATGGCTGCAACAACATCTACCATTCCACATGCTTTTCGGTAATGTGACCTTCCCACTCCCCAGGAGGAGGGGCACTTTATTTCTCCACACCCTGGAATCTGGGTGAGCCCCATGGTTGCTTTCATCAATAGGACACTGTGGAAATAATGTCGCCACAGTTCTGAGCAAAGCCCTTCCCTGGTCTGGCAGCTTCAGCTTCCTACCCTCTGAAACACTCCCTCCTGGAATTATCCTCTAGAAACCCAGCCACCATGTTGTGAGAAGCTCAAGTCACAGAGAGAGGCTCACACAGGTCAACAGCCCCAGCTAGGCCATCATCGCTGTGGGCTATTGTACGCCATGATAGGACCTTACGCGGTGGCCAGCCCAGACAAGTCTTCAGGTTACTGCAGGCCCCGCTGCTGCGATATCAGCCTGGAGACTTTGAGCAAGAACCACTTGGCTGAGGCCAGTCAAACTCACAGAACCATGAGAGATAATAATAGATTGTTATTTAAGCTGTTGTATTTTGGAGTAGTTTGTCACTCAACAATGGATACCCCAAACACCAAAATTAGAGACCATACCATGGGCCAGGGATAGCAGTAAATGCAGGTCCATGGTCATGAAGGGAGTGGGGCACTGGAATGTGAGTGGTCAGGGGACATCTGACCTCACAAAGGGCAAGACACCCCAGAATAAATGCCCGAGGTGGGGGGGGGGGCGCGAGTGAGAGAACAGGAGACTGGATTCTGGCTCTTACCTCAGCTTTGTCATCTAAGTGGAAATAAATCCTACACGGTGTTAGGATTCAACAAAAAGCGTAAATGAATGTACTTTACACTCCATAAGCCTTCCTCAGAAGGTATCATTACAATTTCCTACAGATGGTTGGATGCTAACGACTTGTTAGGATCTGAAGGTGGCACATCCCACGTGGCTTTGTCATGAATGGGTTTCTTCTTGGAATGGTCTGCTCATAGCAACCCAAAGGAGCAATTCTTAACTCATAATCATACGTGCCCCCCCCACCAGGGGTCTGTCAAATTTTCCACATTCAGTCAGTCATTCCTTCCTTCCTTCACTAATTACTTGAGGGCCACACGGTGTTGTAAGCACTGGACATAGAGCAGTGAGCAAAACAAAACACCCCTTCCCTGGGAAGGGCCTGCTGTCTAGTATCAGTGTTGATGGTGATGCGGTACCAACAGTTTTAAGCCCCTGGGGGCAGTATGGTGTGGTACTTAATTGTGTTGATTGTGGAATTGGGCTCACATCCTGATTCCTCCACTTACCAACTATGAGACTTAGGGCAACTCCAGCTCTCTGTGCCGTAGTCTCTTCATCTGTAAATTAAACGATGATGATGATGATGATGATGATGATGATGATGATGATGATAATGGTGGCTATTTCACAGGATCAAATGAGCTAATGTATGTAAAGGGTGTGGAGCAGTGACCGATACAGAGTGAGCTGGGTCATAATAAATGTTATTAATTGCGAATATCACTGTCTCTTTTTTTCTGTTGGAGAATAGTTTTCCTATAGCCCTTTTTGTTTTATGATCAATAATATGCTTTCTTTTCCATTCAATGTGGTAATTTCCTTCCTTCCTTCCTTCCTTCCTTCCTTCCTTCC
This sequence comes from Ursus arctos, assembly GCF_023065955.2. NCBI lineage: Eukaryota > Metazoa > Chordata > Mammalia > Carnivora > Ursidae > Ursus > Ursus arctos. The sequence goes on along the minus strand of NW_026622819.1, from coordinate 11,196,077 downwards.
TTCCTTCCTTCCTTCCTTCCTTCCTGTTTCTGCTGTGAAAAGGATGATAGATGGTTCATGATATTCATTTACCTGCCAAAGTCATACACGGCTTTCAAGTTTGAGAAATATGGCTTAAATTATTATAAAGCCACTGATTGCATTAATGATTGTTTGGTCAATATTTGAATCTAAAATCACCTTTTCACTTATCTCCCTAAGACTGTAATCCCAAGAAGGTCAGGAGGGAAGCAAGAACTTCTGTGAAAGCAGGGGAAGCTAGGACTGTAGGGTCCAGGGACCCTATACACACTGTAGTCTATGTGAGAGGTGGCCACTGGGCCACAATGTATGTGGTCTCCTCTGGAGTTATGGGACATAAAGGCCTTAGTGGACCTATTCTATAAAGTCAAGGAAAGCAGTACTGACCACACTTCTTCAAGAAGCGAAGGCAGTTTTAAAGAGAAAATAAAATTCAGGGCACCTGGCTGGCTCAGTTGGAAGAGCATGTGACTCTTAATCTCAGGGTCGTGAGTTCAAGCCCCATGTTGGGTGTAGAGCTTGCTTAAAAAAGAAAGAGAGAAAATAAAGTTCTTAAACTCTAAGGGTCATTGAGCTGGCTGTATTAATGAATAAATAATGAGAACATTAAGTGAAAGACTTTCTACTATGTAAAAGAAATCCCAAGGCAGGCAGTTCAGGTGTGTGACATCAATGTCATCACTAGATATGTAAGTTCCTTTTTTTTTTTTCTTCCGTCACTCTCAGAGTGTGGTCTCCTTTCTCCATGTCTACCTTGAGATACAAAATGGCTGCTGGAACTCCAGCTGTCACATTCCCATTCCAGGCAGGAAGAGGAGGCATGGGAGGAACAGCAAAAAATTGCCCTTCCTAGGTGAGTCAGCCATCTTTAAGAAACTTTTCCGGGGACTCTGTCCAACAAGTTCCATTTGTCTCACTGGCCATTTTAGAGTGGAGACATCGTCCCTAAGGTGTCACACTCCAGTGAGGACAGTGCTGAGCCATCTCTGATGAGGCTGAATGTTTTGGGGAACTGCAGTGAAAGCCTTGTGTTGGCTGAGACCTTGCCTTCAAAGTTCCTTTGAAGTCAGAACCCATCAGATACAATAGAAAATATCTGAAGTACTTAGTTATCATGACACTTCAAGTTTTGAAAGTAGGGAATCTTTCTCTGATTTCAAATAAAAACCATAAATATTTAAACAGTCTTTGTCTGCTTCTTCTCTCTTCCTAATTCCCTCCTACCCATCCTCCCACTTCATCCCCAAACCTGAATTCCTGGATTAATTTTTTATAAAGATCGTTCAGGGAAGAATCTTAGCATCAGTAATTTTTTTTTCTAAGTTGCTGTATTTCTTCACGCATTCCACCCTTGGAATTTCAGATGATGCTTTATGAGGGTTTCTGGTATGAATTTTGTATCACAAAGCCAGAAAAGTTAGTGTTTCCTCTGAATGAGCACAGGACTTTCAAGTTGGGATCCAGATGAAGTCAATCGCTTTATTTATTGAATTAGAACTTACATGAATGTATTCCCGAGAGGCCTGTAGGTAATTTGCAAAATTAGGCATAATTAAAAATAAAAACATTAGGGCTAAAACAAAAACAGATAGATTTTAAAAGGCAATTACCTTTCTTTTCTCTGACTTGTAAAATGGGAATTACATGATGCTCCTTTGGCATAATGCTGTGTTGAAATGTAATGAATATTTGCCAAGTGCTTTGAGATCCACCCTGAAAGGTGTTATAAGCTTCAAGTGCCATGATCATTAAGCACCATCATTTTAACACAGCTTTTAGCATTTAAATCCTACCTCTGGTGTCATGTGAGCTGTAGGCATCATCTTTAGATTCAAAGGACAAATAACTTCCTAATGTCATAACACGTCCCGGCTCTTCCCTCACCTGCTAAGTAATTACGGAAGAAATGAACAGAATGTGCTCTGGCATATGAAGTAGCCATCATGATGGGCTTTGCTTTCTTCCTTCACGATCCCCTCACAAGCACTTTTTAAAAGGTGCCAATGTGACGACCTTAAGAAGCCTGAAGCCCGGCCAGCTCCTCAGACAGGCGTTATTCAAGCCAACCCGGTGTTTGCATTGCCTTCTTAGCCTGTCTTTAAGGGACCTGGACACAAAAAGGAGCCTTTTAAGATACCATCTCTTGCTGACTCTACAAGAGGAGCAATAAATGGTGTTTATGGATGAGCAGCGTGCTGCAGGAAACAGGTCCAAAGGGTTGGATTTTCGTCTCTCTTTTTCCACCAGCTGGCTGCAGTCTCTTGGAAAAGTCAATGGGATCTTACTTTTCTCATCTATGAAATACAATGATCTCTGCCAGCTTCGTTAATTTATGAACTTGCGAAACACCGAACTATGTTAATTCTCTAGGAGATCCATCTGCCCCCGTGGAGAACGGGCGAGGCTATCTTTTGCTCCCTGTGATGTGTCATGGTTTGTGTATTTCATGACTGTTCACTTCTGGTTTGTGATCAGTGCAAATCAATGATTAACACTTGAGTCAAGCTGAATCCTGTGGTATCTTGAGTACTTAAAAAATAACTGCCATTTGGTCAACAGTTACAAAGCGTTTTTTTAAAAAAATCTAAATGGAGGGAAGAAGTGGGTGGAGATGGGGAAAAAAGTGGGCAGGACAGGATTGACTTTTCTCATTTTAACTAATGAAACTTTATCTTAGGAAAGGCAAGACATTCAACCGTGCATTACTGGTTTCCGATTCAACAACACAGATTTGACACCCCATCTGTGAGTACGCTGTAACTACTTTTTTAAAATGGGGGTGCAAATGGAATGAGGTCGTTCAGATGTAACATTTAAAAATGAACTGGTTGTGTTTTCAATCCAAGAGATTAAACATGGTCAAGTGGTTTTGTCTTTGTTATTAGGGCCGAAGCTCCTGTGCTTTGATTAGTGGGGTTACTCATAGCTTGTGAGTGATTTGCAGAAAGAGATAGCTGAACTGTTTATTTATTTCTTGATCCGTGGGAGATTTCTGTAAACATATGGCTTCTTTAAAATCTCCAGGGCTTCAGAAAAAGCCCTGAACCTAATAGGAGATTATGGGCACACCTCCCCCTACTGGGCACAATTTGCAACTGCTTACTTGTATGGTCTCTGCCAGCAGAGGTGTGTGGATGGTGGAGGGCTCCCTGTCAACAAAAACCATGAGATTCTAACTCTTTTTCAGGAGGCAGGGGAGAATAAAGATAGGTGTGTGTGTGTGTGTGTGTGTGTGTGTGTGTGTTGCACATGCGTTTTCTACCAAACAGGAAAAACAGCATAGATAAAGGCACGGAAGTCAGCAAACAGACTAGTTTAACTGGGGACGAGGAGTTGTGTAGGAAAAAGCATGAGAATAGGGGCTGGACAGCCTGGTTGGAGCTTCTTGTGCAAGATTTTGAATACGCAGCTCTACAATGGGAAACCACAGAGGCTAACTCTGAAGGGAGGAATTCACTTGTTTATCTACTCAGTGGCCGTCCGCTGAGCGTGTCCCACAAGCCAGCTGTTTGCTAAATTCTGTGCTCAAGCAAAGATAAATCTCAGTTGGGTCCTGACCTCAAGCAGCCTAGAGTCTAGGAGTTGAAATTAGGTACCTAAGTAACCATAATAGAAACCAGAAAGTGATGTATCATCTCAAGTAAAACTAGGAAGCAAAAGGATTACTCTCAGCAGTGGACTAGGGCAAAGTTTAATAGAAGCTGGTCATGGTAAAGGGAAAGCTGATCTTGGCAGGAAGAATGTATTAAAGGCTGGAGTGAGAAAAGCCAGTGAAAGGAGACCAAAAAAAAATTTTTTTTAAAGATTTTATTTTTTTAAGGTAATCTCTATATCCAACATGGGGCTCGAATTTACAACCCTGAGATCAAGAGTCATATGGTCCACCGACTGAGTCAGCCAGGCACCCCCCCCAAATTTTTGTATATCATATCTTTTATTGAATATATATCCTTTCATAATGTGACAATTTAGATGACTTTATATGTATGAAATGAATGTGGATAAAGAAATTGTGGTATATTCATACAATGGAACACTATTCAGCTATAAAAACCCAAAACACTGATTCATGGGACAATATGGATGAATCTCCCAGACATTATTCTGGACAAAGAAGCTGGATGCAAAAGAAGGACAACTACATGATTCTGTTTATATGACAGATTTCTAGAATAGTCAAAACAAACTATATTCATGAATCAGATCGGTGGGTGACTACGATGTGGTGGTGGAGTGTTGACTGAGGGCAAATGAGCAGGAGGAAATTTTCTGGGGAAATCTTCTATTTCTTAAATGGGACATTGGTCACATAGATGAATTCAGAATTCATCTGTTTCCACTTAAATGTGTAAATACTTCCCCTTAAAATATGGAATTTTATTGTATATAAATTATACCACAACAAAGTCTACTTAAAAATTAAGAAATGGTAGGGCACGTGGCTGGCTCAGTCGGAGAGGAATGCAATTCGATCTCGGAGTCGTGAGTTCGAGCCCCATGTTGGGTGTAGAGATTACTACAAATAAATAAATAAATAAATAAACTTAAAAAAATTAGGAAATGGTGAAGCATAAGAACTTACTATGGTCAGCAAGGTACTTAATTTGTAATTGGTCATTTCTAAACTGTGTTAATTAGGAATTAAAATGTAATTTACTTTAATAAAGTAAATAAACTCACTTTAATAAAGAATCGTGCTTTTATTCGAAACAAAGGAAAAGGAGACCTAGTGGAGTGAGTCATTCTCACACATTTCCCGAAAGGGTAAATAGGTAGAAGGGAGTAAAGAGAATATTCAAAGAAGTAATGATTAGAGAATTTTCCAGAACTGGTGAAAGACATGAATCTAAAGGACACATAACATACACCAAGTATAGATGACTAAAAATGCTTATCTCCATTCATAGATTAATCTACCACAGGAAAAGAAGGAACACTAGGGATTTTAGTGAAAATAAAAATAAAAATTGACAAAACCAGAGGGATGGAGTGATAATAAGGAGATATGCAAAGTCTGATCAATCATTTCTCCAATCAAACCATTCAAATGCGTCCTACATCTGCCCAGTTTTTCATTATTCTTAGTACTTTTATTTGAAAACCAAAGCCAGATTTTCTCTGGTTTTTAAAAAAACAAAAAAAGGTCACTTTTTCAAATGAAGCTCAAAAGGAGTATGAAATTGTAAGGGAATTACCATGGGTCTGAAGAGCAGTTTGATTTGCTATTTCAGTGGAAGTTGAAAGAAAATTCCTTGATAGGCAACATTTCCCATAAAATCTTGCTTATAGAAATGAGTATAGCAGAATTTTTTTTTCCTTCAGTATTCAGGCAAGCTCCCTATAAACTAGGAAAAACGTTATAAAAACGAAATTGTGTTAAGAGACCACCAGTAGATTTGAAGATGCTTAAAAATAGAATGGGGAGCCTTGCCATGGGTTAGTGGAAATCATTTACTCTGGGCATCTGGTGTTATTATTCTATAACCATTTACATAACTATCTGCTTAAGCCATGCATTGGTACATGTTCCTCTCGTGCATTCAGATTTAAGGAATAATTTTGTTTTCTATAAATAAATAAGAAGGGTGAGGAGAGAGATGAAAAAAGGGAGCACTAAATGCAGGCACGAAGTATCTTCCTTCATCCCTGCCTGTGTCCATATCCTTGTCCTTATTCATTCTGCCATTGGCAGAGAGCCCAGAGACCACAGGTTTGGTTATTAAGCAAATTCCTTACTGATGACTCTAAAAAGGGATTTTGGTTATGTCTAATCTGGGAGAAATGTGGTAATTTCCATTCATCTGTTCAAAAACTCCTCCGAGGCTCGTGACTATCAAGGTCCTTCAGCATTCTACAAGGGAGTCACTTGTCTCCTTTTCTCTCAAACAATTCAGCTTCAGAGCACTACCTGCCTTTGAGCAGGTCAATGGTTCCATAAAAGTGGATGGAGATCATTTCTCTTCCTTGAAAATTGGATCGTGTTCCCAGACATGTGATGTGTACCAAATGGAGAAGTTCTCAAGCCCATGTGAGCAAGCTCACATAGACTCCCTTCCATCACAGAGCTTGAGTCAGTTTTATTCACTTCCTGTTCAAAAATTCCACTTTCATTGCTCATTAGTCAGTGGGGTCATTGTGAGAGATCCACATAATTATATTATCCCCCCTGGCAGCAAGGAAGAAGTGAATTAACAGTAGGTTCTCCTCTTAAGAATAAACCCTTACAGAACTGTACTTTTCTTTCTGCTGTGGAAAGATCCTTTCATGTATTGGTAACTTGGACCAAAGTTTTAGAAAGCATTTTGTTGTTTTTCACTTTTTTTGGTGTTTGGGTTGTCCAGTGCCTATTTGCATTAGTGACTGTGACCAATTGTGTTTTCTTATGCATTAAGTGAATGTTTTTTAGTGTAATATTTTAATTCCTTTAGTGATTCTTTTTCACTATATTTTTTGAGGCTTTTTTGGTGGTTTCTCCAGAGTCTGCTTTACACATCTTAATTTAGAATCAACTTCAGATTTATACTAACTTCATTCCAGATGGATATAGAAATATTACTCTTAAAAGAGTTCTATTCCCAATTACTTCTTTTGGGGGCTATTACTGATATACTATATATATAATTTTAATATTACATATTATATAACATAAATGTATAACATTTTCTATATAATTTTATGTCTTTTAAAGAAACAAAGAGAAGGAAGGCAGCGTATTTATAGTGTTTGTTATATTTACCTTCTTGTTTATCATTTCTGGTTCTCTTCATTTATTCCCAGGGGTTCATATTACCATCAAGTGTAATTTCCTTACTCTAGTACAACTTTGTTTCCACCCACCTCCTTTGTGTTATTATTGTCACAAATATTACATTCTTATATGTTATAACCCAACACGACAATTACATACACATTATTTTATATAATTGCTTTTTAAATCAGTTAAGAAAGGAGATGAAATATGCGTTTATACCATTTTTGATTACCTTTTCCTGTATTGTGTGTGTGAATGTGTGCACACGTGTGCATATGCTTGAATTATCATCAGGGGTCACTTGCTTTCAACCTGAGAAACTTCCTTTAGTATTTCTTGTAAGGTGGGTCTGCTAGCAACAGACTCTTTTAGTTTTTGTTTGTCTCGGAGTATCTTTACTTTGCTTTCGTTTTTGTAAGGTAGTTTTGCTGGATATCACATATTTGGTTGACAGATTTTTTTGTACAGCCGTTTGACTACATCACCTCTACATTCCCTTGTTTCTAACAAGAAGTTGGTTGTTCATCTTACTGGGTTCTTGTACATGACAAGTGGTTTTTCAATCACTGCTTTCAAAATTTTTCTCTTTACCTTGAACAGTTTGGCTTTCAAAAAAAGTTTTCTAACATTTTTAGTATGATGTATGTAGGTGTGGGTCTCTTTCTTTCTGTGTATCCTACTTGAAGTTTATTGAACTTCTTGGATTTGTAGGTTAATGTTTTTTTTTTTTTTAAAGCAAATATGGGAAGTTTTCAGTCATTATTGGTTCAGATACATTTTTCGGCTTCTTTCTCTCTTTTCACTTGATTCTCTGGTTATATGTGAGTTGGTATCCCACATTTTTATGAGGTCCTACTCATTTTTCAACATTCTTTTTTCTCTGTGTTCTTTGGATTATACAATCTGTCTTGATTTATCTTCAAATTCATAGATTTTTTTCTTATGCCAGTTCAAAACTACTATAATAATTTTTTTCATTTAAGTTATTGTATTTTTTAACTCCAGAATCTGCATTTCTTTCTTTCTTTTTCTTTTTTTATAATTTCTCCTTATTTTCTTTGTTTGATCAGAGATTGTCATCATACCTTCCTTTACTTCTTTTAATTCTAAGATTTTTAAAAAATATTTTATTTATTTATTTCCCAGAGAGAGAGAGAGAGAGCGCCCAAGCAGGGGTAGCAGCAGGCAGAGGGAGAAGCAGGCTCCCTACTGAGCAGGGTCTTGATTCCAGGACCCTGAGATCATGACCTGAGCAGAAGGCAGATGCTTAACCGACTGAGCCACCCAGGCAACCCTGGATTTTTTAAAAGTAATCTCTACACCCAATGTGGGGCTTGAACTTAAAACCCTGAGATCAAGAATCGTGTGCTCCACTGACTGAGCCAGCTAGCACCCCCCAACCCTGAACTCTGGCTTTACTTCTTTAAGCAGTTTTCTTTAGCTCTTCGAGGATGTTTGTAGTGACTGTTTCAGAGCCTTTGTTATGTGTACCGTCTGGATCCAGGCAGTTTCCATTGTCTGCTTTTTTTTTCCTGGTGTATGGGTCACACTTTTCGTTTCTTTGCATGTCTCAAATTCCTTGTTGAAACCTGGAAATTTTAGTGAATGTCTTGCAGCAGCTCCGGATATTGGTTTTCCCCACCCCCAGGGCAGGATGTTGTTTGCTTGTTTATTTGCTTAGTGTCTTGGCTGGACTTGTTTTTAGTGAAGTCTACTTTCTCTGCAGTAAGAAGCCTCTGATGTCAAAGGGTACAGCCCTGGGCATGCACACAGTCACCCTAGCATGGTAGTAGTTTTAGCAGAGCTCTTTTTGCCTTTCATTTTCCCTAATATCAGTCAAGCTCTGCCCCTGTTGGTATCACACCCAGCTGTTGGGTTCCACTAATTGCCAGACTGAGTGCTCTATTGTTTTTGACAATGTCTTGGGGGCATAAATTGCCTTATGTTCTGAAAATTCTGTCGTCTTTCTAGGGGAGGTTTTTGAGGCCAGTCTTGGTAGTTTGTTCTAACCCCAGGAGTGCTCTATTAACTGTATCTTTCCCTGGTTTTCCTGGGGAAACTAGATGAGCCTATGGTTTAGCTTTACCTCTCCTGAAGCTATCAGCCTCCTCTTGATTGCTTACTACCAAAAATCTCCATTTTTTTTTTTTTTTTTAGAATGTTCTTAGGCTTTTACTTCACCACATTATGTTTCAAATAAAGTCAATTCTTTCGGGGAGAACTTCGGAGTTCCTTTTTATAGCTTGTGTCTGTTCCTTGGCAAATTCTGAGCTGTGGCTCCGGAGTTGAAGCAGGGACAGTGCCATGCTTCTCTTTGAGTGACACCTCTTTTAGGAGCAGGGCTTGGGTAGGGAGGGGCAGGAGGCTCTGATCTTCTCAGTTTACCTTTCTTGGTGTGGAACCTCTGACCCATGAGTGAACTGGGATGAGGGGAATCAGAGCTCCTATATTCTCAGTCTGCCATACTTGAGGTAGATCCTTTGCCCTACTAGTGGGGACTTGATGGAGAAAGAAAGCCCTTGACCTCTCAGCCATACTTGCCTGGAATTCAGCCTCTATAATACAGGCCTGGGCCTGGAATGAGAAATGCTTGTGGCCAGTCCCTCCCAGAGAGATACCATAGCTGTTGATTGGGAGCTGTGGGGAGCCATTTTCTTGGCCACATTCACTTAGGATAGAGCTTCCATCATGCTAGACTGGTTGGGTTGGGGGGAGGAACAGATTATAGCTTCAGTGCCCTAGATTTTTGCTATTCTTACCAAGATTTAGTATATTTTCGTAATACATGTTTCCTAATTTTCTTAGTACATTTCCTTAGGACAATTTCCTGAGACTTTAAATGGTTGTTTTGTTTTTAAAAAATTTTTTTCACCACTTATGGTTGTTGCACTGACGAGTGGGTACATGGAGCTCACATCGCTATTCTGCAAGTGGATTGCCCAATTGTCTTTTTAGCATAAAATTTGAATAAAAAAAACAACAGTTACATCCGCCTCTGTGGCTTTAGTTCTATCACAAAGTAAGATTTGAGATTGTCTCAATATTTCATAGCTAAATTTTGCATTGATTTAGGTCAAATTGTATTGCTTGGAGCAATTATATATATATATATATTATACTATATATAATATATGTATATAAAGAATTAGATCACAATTATGACGAGTGTAAATCCCACACTTACAGATTTATAGAGAGATTCCATTATGGCATTAGCAGTTGTAGATATTTTCACACATTTCCTGGCTTCTATTAAGATAAACAATTTAAAGAAGAGAAACGGTATTTTTTTCAGAATTAAATATCTGCTCTTCTATCATGATTTATTTCTTGTTCACTTCTAAACTAATTTATACAATTTTCTTAAATGGTGAATACTAAGATATTGTTCAAATTTTCATGAAGAATTAGATGAAACCAATTAAGAGCTGGCTTCTGGTTGTTAGTTTGAGCCCAAGCTAACAAAGTTGTAAAATATTAACATATCTGGAAGCAGAGCTGCTTGATTTCATCTTCTATATGAAAATGAATCTTTGATCATAGAAGTTTTCATGTGAGAATTAAGAAACATAAAATATAGAATTTTATGAATACTCTAGTCCAGGCCCTAGAGGATGCCTGTTAGAATTTTTGACAGGTGATCCTCATGAGCACCTTTGCTTCCTAACAAAGACCGGCCAATACTCTGATCCATTTCATGTGTAGAAGTCATTTCTCCTATTAAGCAAGATGCTCCTTTCTTTTGCTTTCACTGACCAGGGTAGGCCCATCTTCAGAAAAAATCTAGATTGGTTTTATCTTGTCTTTTAAGCTAGAACACTGATGTAGAACTGAGATTGTAATTTTACGAAAATTCACAAATAAGCCCACTTAAGAGAAAATGTATCCATTAGCAGGCTCGCAGTCACATTAAACAGCATATCTGACAGAACATGGTTTAAACAACTGGGCTAATGAACAAATTTTATGAGAACTCTGGAGATAGGTAGTTCCAGAAATGGTTAACAGAGCAGCTCTAAGTCAGCTCTGTCTTTCTCATGATTGTGCACCCAACATGCATCACTTCCTTACTATCTAAAATCAAAAAGCAGGGAATGAAGGGATCTTTGTTTTTATCCAGGACTTTTTATTCCATTAAAACTCTCAGCAGTAGATTCAAATTTTGTGTCAACAGCCAGGGCTGGGTCACTTGACACCTTTGATAAGGAGCCCATAACTGACTAGGAGTCCATCAATACTACTCATCTGGGGTCAGGCACAGTGGTCCTCTGACTTGCACCAAATTGGGATTCAACTCCCAGAAACAAGAATGGTTGTTGGGTAGTCAACTCACAGTGTCTACCAGAGTATCTTAATCCAAACTTGAAAATTAAACACTATGATAGAGTGATTTTTTTTTCCTAATAGATCCTATGCCAAAGTACATTTTTATGAGATTTGAGATATATTTCACACACCATGAAATTCACCCATTTAAAGTGTACAGTGGTTTTTAATATGTTCACAACTGTGCAGCCATCTCAACTTAATTTTAGAACATTTTCATCACCTTAAAATGAAACCCTATACATATTAGTAGTAATTCTCTACTCTTTCCCTCTTGCCTTACCCCTGGGCACACACTATCTTCTTTTCTGTTTCTATGGATTTGTCAATTTTGGATATTTCACATAAATGGAAACATATAATTTGTGATCATTGGTGACAGGCTTCTTTCATTGAGCATAATGTTTTCAAGGTCCACTCATATTGTAACATGTATCAGTACTTGATTCTTTTTTTATTGCCAAATAATATTCTATTCTAAACAAACATATATATATATATATATATATATATATATATATATATATATATATATTTAGTAATCTTTACACCCAACATGGGGCTCAAACTCACAACCCCAAGATCAAGAGTTTCATGCTTTACCAACTGAGTCAGCCACATGCCCCAAACTTACATTTTTAAATCTATTTATCAGTAGATGGGATTTACAACCATCCTGGTATAAGCATTTGTGTGCAAATTTTTGTGTGAACGTGTTTTCAATTCCCTTGAGTGTATACTTAGGAATGAAATTGCTGAATCATATGGTAACTCTATGTTTAGCATTTTGAGGGATCGCCAAACTATTTTCCAAAGCAGCTGCACCATTTTACATACCCACCAGCAATGAATGAGGGCTCCAATTTTTCCATATATTCATGAACACTTGTTATTGTCATCTTTTTTATTTTAGCCATCCCAGTGGGTGTGACATGTATCTCATTGTGGTTTGTTTCTGGGACCCTTGTATCTAAAGACATTGAGCATCTTTCCATGTACTTTTTGGCTATTTGTATCTTTTTTCTAGGGAAATCCCTATTCAAATCTTTGCCCATTTTTAAATTGGTTGATATGTCTTTCTATTGTTAATTTGTAAGAGCTCTTTATGTATTCTGGATATAAATCCCTTGTCAGGTATATGATTTACAAATATTTTCTCCCATTCTGTAGGTTGTCTTTTCACTTTCCTGATCATGTCCATTGAAGCACAAAAATTTTTAATTTTCACGTAGTAAAATTTGTCTATATTTTCTTGTAGAGCTTGTGCTTTGGGTTTGTATTTAAGAAATCATGTTTAATCCAAGGTCGCAAAGATTTACATCTATATTTTCTTTTAGGAGTTTCATAGTTTGAGTTCTTACATTTAGGTCAAAGATTAACTTTGATTTAATATTTGTGTGTAGTGTGAGATGGGGTACGGCTTAATTATTTTTTTTTAATGTGTGACTATCCAGTTGTCTCTGAACCGTTTGTTGAATAAATTCTTTTCCTGTTGAATTGTCTTGGAGTCCTTGTTGAAAACCACTTGGGCATAATGTAAGGTTTTGTTACTGGACTTCATTTCTGTTCCTTTGATTCATAAGCCTATCCTTTTTCCAGCACTGTAAGTTTTCAAAAACTTGTGTGTCCTTCAACTTTGTTCTTTTTTTTCAGAATTGTTTGTCTATTCTGTCCCTTACATTTCCATATGAATTTTATGATCAGTTTGTCAATTTCTGAAAAAAATCTCTCTGGGATTTTGATAGGGATTGCATTGAATTTGTAGATCAATTTGGGAAGTATTGCCATCTTAAATGTATTAAGTCTTCTTGACTCATGAACATAGGATGACTTTCCATTATTTAGTTCTTTTAAGATTTATTTTCAGAGTATAAGTTTTACACATCTTTTGTTAAATTTCTCTTCAAATATTCTATTTTTTCATGCTATTGTAAATAGAATTGTTTTCTTTATTTTTGGGTTGTTCCTTGCTAGTGTACAAAAATACAATTGATTTTTGTGTATTGATTTTTGTATCTTGACATTGTACCGAATTAGTTTATTAGTTTTAATAATTTTCTAGTGGCTTCTTTTAGATTTTGTATAGACAAGATCATAGCATCTGTAAATAGAGATGGTTTTACTTCTTCCTTTCCAATCTTTTCTTTTTCTCACCTAAGTGTGCTGGCTAGGACCTCTAGTACAATGGAATAGCAATGGAGAGGTTGGAGATCTTTGTCTCATTCTTGGCCTTAAGGGGAAAGCTTCTAGTTTGTCTCCATTAAATATGATGCTAGCTGTGGTTTTTTTCATAGATTCCCTTTTTCAGCTGGGGTAAGTTCCCTTTTATTGATTTCTAGTTTGGTTGCCAAAGTACTATTTAACTACCCTTTATAAAGGAAAGATGTAAAATCAGTTTACATTTTCAAAAATTTCCCTTTGTCCCTCATCCTCTTTCATTTTTCATTTACTCAGAAAATGCTTATTGAGCCTATATTCAATAATAGAATAATTTTAAGAAATTACTCAAGAAATTAGTTTTCTAGTGGCGTATTCCTGTTCTCTATCCTCTTCAGGTGCAGGATTTCTCTCTCTTTTCCTTTCTAACTCAGGATGAGTTACTAATAATTTACCTACCATAGAGCGAAATGAGGTATCATTGACTGAGGGAGATTGCATTAAAAAACTGTTGTCTCATTGACACATGAAAGACATTTTCCAGTTAAGGAACCTTGGGTATCAGTCATGATCACCGAGGCTGCCACCTGCTCTGGTCGAAGAAAATAAACCGATACTTGATACAAACTCATCGTTAGCAAAATGGTAATGGGGAAGCTCTTTCAGAGTTGCATAGAGTAACTCAGCTACTGCAATGGGACATTCTGTTTCCCATCTGTTCATGTCAGCTAGTTTTTGAAACTAACCTCTTGAACTCTGAGTTTGGGTGTCGTTCAGTCCGGTAGCAAAAGAAACAGTGGCACGAATGAGGAGGGCAAACCAGCTCTGTTGCCTCAGAGAGGTACTGTATTTATTTATGTTCAATCTTCTTTCAGAAAGGATTAATGCCACTTCAATTAAATGATGAGGAAATCGGGAGACCGGGAAGTGAGAACAGGAAAGACAGGCTGCAGGTCTGTTTGGGGTGTGAACTCTGCCTGGGCTCCTGGAAGATGCCGCCCCTCCCAGAAATAGCCTCTCCTACCCTGCTAGCCAGGAATGTGGAAGGCTATATAGCTTCCCCTCTTCAGCTGGCCCAAATGAGGCGAAGCTGTTTGAACTTCCTGGGACAGAGACAGTGGCTGCTCTCCTAAGTCCCACCCACGAGCAAGAACTAACGGACACACCACTCCAGAACCCCGAGGAGCAAAGACGAGAAGTAGACCTGTACAGCCCGTCGTCCAACTCTGTGCCTCCTCCCTCACCCCAGGCACCTGTTGGTATCTCAGGGTACAGATGCGATAAAAGACTTCGAAGTCATTGCTGGCTAGAGTCAACGAGTGTGAGGAGATTCTAGGGGAAGAAAGCTGTGAAAGCACACTTTCCAACTGTGTGTTTGGACAGGTTAAGTGAATGAGACATGGAGTAAGAGTACTGAGTTCAGATCCTGGTTCTACCTGCATAGACTGAATGTTCAGGAAACAGCACCTGTTCTTAGAATGGAGATAGCCTCTCTGAAGAAGTGGAGTGTAATGTTTCACCATTGTAACGAATGAATGAATGAATTTTTAAAAGATTTTATTTATTTATTTATTTGATAGAGAGAGTGAAAGCACAAGCAGGGGGAGTGGCAGAGGGAGAGGGAGAAGCAGGCTCCCCATTGAGCAGGGAGCCCGATGCAGGGCTTGATCCCAGGACCATGACCTAAGCCGAAGGCAGACCCTTAACAGACTGAACCACCCAGGGGCCCCAAGAAGTGGAGTGTAATGTTTCACCACTTTTAAATCCTAACTCAAAACGAAAATAACCTTAAAAATGTTAAGGCTAGATCCTTACCTACACATATCAATAGTATATAGTGAATGCAATATAACTGCAGTGTTAAAATGTCTGCTAATTCGTATTTCGTGTGTACTCTTTTCCAGATTAACTATGTTCTAGCATAGTGAGAGTATTATGTATGGAGGTCTGTGTTCTGTATTACATATGTGACTACTATTTCATATTTTGTTATTTATCAACCATACCAGATTATTCCCACTAAAAAGATTAATTCATGCTACCAGTTGGTTTGGAGCTAGAAATATGAATTCCAGATGGCATAACGAGTTCTTCCTCTTAGACATGTTTTTGTGACTTCTTTGATGTCAAAGGACGCCGACACGAATCTACATAACACGAGTTCCCCTGGTTTGTTGATGCATTTCTTTCTAATACATTTTACATAATTATGGGATAACTTATGGATTGTCTGAGTTTTTAATGAGACCCTGTCTT
The DNA here is from genome assembly GCF_023065955.2 of Ursus arctos. Lineage (NCBI taxonomy): Eukaryota > Metazoa > Chordata > Mammalia > Carnivora > Ursidae > Ursus > Ursus arctos. The sequence goes on along the minus strand of NW_026622819.1, from coordinate 11,180,566 downwards.
GCTTCGTGAGGCAGTCTACAGAAGCACATTTGCTGCCTCGCCACTTCTGATATGGTTTACATCTCATTTAAAGTTTCAGCTTTTGTTGTAGGTTATTCCACTGCAAAGGTTGTAAAATCAAGTACTCCCTTCCTTTCTTATAAAAATAAAAATGACCTTGTGTCCCACTGGAAAAAATCTGGAGGCCATCAAATAGGGTCAGAGCTTTGTTTAAGCCCAAATTGCTGCCATTATTCCTGTTTCTTGCACATGCTGCAAAGACAAGTGAAGAATGAGAAGGAGTGGCACCCCTGCCTCCTTAGAGCTTCCTTGGGCCTTCTATGAGCAATAATGATTTTGCTTCAGTCTTTTGAGCAGAGGGTCCCTCTTACCAGCTAAGATGGCAGAAGAACAAGGACTTCTCATGAGAGTCTAAGAGGAGACTATGCAATGTACCCTCCAACAAGAAATGACATCTCTTTACTCACTCACTGAAGTTCCATTCTTGGGAAATTTCCTCACATTTTGACTTGACTTTTTCATGTCAATGGGAGAGTTCTTTGCATTCTGTTCTTCTAGAGAGGCTGTTTTCACTATTTCACACCCCCTTTGCTTCTCTCGTTAACCAGGTTATAAAACAAAAAATAGCATCTTTCAGCTTCGTGTACAATATCACCATAGTTATTTTAAATTTCAGTTTCTGCAAATCTTTTTTTTTTTTTTTTGTACGGGAGGGGGAAAAATCAGTCTTTCCTATTAGACAATAAGGTTGTGGTTCAGGGAGTTCATCTTTACGTGTGTTTACTAGAGGTTGTGGAGGAGACAAAACTCCATCCTCACAGTATTACATTTTCCACACCATGCGTGTTTGCAAAAGCATACGACTGAGCATTAACTTTGCAGGTTTCCCCTTTTTACTTTTTCTTCTCCCCCTCCCTTCCCTCCCTTTCCCCTCCCGCCTTCCTCTTCATCTCATCTGAATGGATGCTGACAGCATTGTCCCAGAAGAATTAGTAGTGGCTGTTTCTTTCACCAGAAATGTATGACTCTGCTTACGTCAAAGTCAACCTGCTGGGAGACCAGGCGTGGTTACAGAACTGAAAGACAGTCCCGGCTTGACCCCCATTCTGGTGCTACCATTGGATGGAATGGTGCTACCATTCTAGGTACTGGTTTGTCACAGGATTTGGTCTTGAGGTAAATGTAACTTAGGAAAAAAAAATCTCCTTTGCTGAAAAAAATTCCTTTTTTATTGTAAGAGAAAATGTTTCAGTATTTTGGCAAAAATGTAGGAATATTTTTAGTAATTGAGGAAAACTAACAAACCCAACAGTGTTTTAGGTTTAAGTGGGAAATTTGCTTTGGATCCAAAACCCAGGAACAGGTGTAATTTTGTATCTTGGGTTCTGAGGAACACTAAAACCAGAGAATCAAAACACCTAAAAAAATCTATCCTCCTCTGTCTTAGGACACAGATGAGTAAAAAACCCTTGCAAGAAAATTCGGTCCAGCTTTTACAGCATTGATTTTTCCATCTGGCATTAGAGACTAGTGATTATTCAAACAGTACCTCTACTTCATCGCACTTGAAAGCTATGTTTATTGAATATTTCTGATGGTTATTAAAGTTGAAAAATGGTAGCACCATTTAACCAAGCTGGTAAACAGGAAGGTTAATTAAATATGCTATGATTATCAATTAGTAAAACATGAAGATAAAACACACTGCGATTTTTGCTATAATCATTTTTTATTTTAGAATTCAGAAAGTATCTTAGGAGTTTTCAAGTCATGAATTACCATTATGAATCGCAAGGCTATTCCTATATGGAAATGCTCTTTTTTTTTTTTCCCCCACAGAGAGAGGGCATGAGCTGGGGCAGGGGAGGGGTTGAGGGAGAGGGAGAAAGAGAATCTCCAGCAGACTCCACACTGAGCGCGGAGCCTGATGTGGGGCTCATCCCGGGACCCTGAGATCATGACCTGAGCCGAAATCAAGAGTCAGATGCTTAAATGATTGCACCATCCAGGAGCCCCTGGAAATGCTCTTTAATAAAGGAGTGGTGTGAGGCAACAGAGTACTTGGTTAGTTGAGCATCTTGGCTCCAATTTTTTTTATATGTGTGATATCAGACCCATTAGCTGTGTCAGTGACCTATTGCCACCCTGGTGTTATGTGGCAAATGACCCTAAGACCCAGTAACATCTAAAAACATGCATCCATGGGTTTGTTGGTGTGAGTTGATCTAGTCTGGGCTCCGCTGGGCCTGTCTTCCATCTGTGAGCTAGGTCTGGGCCTGCTTCATAGATTTCTCAACCTCCTCGAGCCAGCAGCATCGACCCAAGATGCATTTTTCTCATAGTGATGGCAGAAGCCCGGAAGTGTGAGCCCCACCATGCAATCACCTTTTAAGCTTCTACTGAGGTCTTAGCTGTGAACATCCCTTTTCCCAGAGTAAGTCCCATGGTGCCAGCCCAACAAATATGGGATGGGGAGAGTATACTTTCCTCCCGGAGGTTGGGTGTGTATGTGTGAATATTCCCTGAGTAGTCATCTAATCTAACATATTATTTCAGCTTTCTAACCTTCTCTTTCCTCATCAGTAAAATTGGGGCAATAGGAAGCTCCTCAGGATTGTAGTGAAAATTCCATGAGACATTGTAATGTGAAGTGCAGAGAGCAGAGAGGATGACCACTAGGCTTCCTGAGAGGCAGGCGCTGTCACCATTAAAAGGACTATCTATCGTACACTCATGGGACAACATGACAGGAGATGTTCAAGCATCATTTAATAATTTCAAATGTATAGAAGAGCTGTAAAAATAGTTCAAAGAATTTTTTTTTTAAAGAGAGAGCATGAGAGGGAGTGGCTGGGGAGGAACAGAGGGAGAGGGTGAGAGAATCTCAGGCAGACTCATGCCCAGCTTGGAGCCCGACGCAGGGCTCAGTCTCAGGACCCTAAGATCATGACCTGAGCCGAAATCAAGAGTCAGACACTTAACCGACTGAGCCAGCCAGGCTCTCCAGTACAAAGAACTTTCGCCCTCCACCCAGATTCACCAAATGTTTACATTTTGCCACATTTGCTTTTCCTGAGCCATTTGAGACTTAGTTGCAGACATCATGGTCTCTTATTCCTCCGAGCAAGAACAGTCCGTTACATAGCCATGGCACAAATGTCAAGTGTAGAAAATTTAACATTGATTCAATATTATGATCTTCTATATAGTTGTTTCAGTAATGTTATGGCAATTCCTCTCCCCCCACGTCCTCTTCCCCTCTCCAGCCCAGGACCTACTCCAAAATCACACCGTATTTAGTCCTCAAGGTTTTTGTACTCACCTTTAATCTGAAACAGTTCTTCATCCTCTCTATCTCCCGTGTCATTGCTTTTAAAAAGATCGATTATTTGGTAGACTGTCCCTCGGTTTTTTTTTTTTTTTCTGACATTTTCTCATGATTACCTTAGGTTATGCAGCTGGGGCAAAATACTACATGAGTGGGATGGCGTGCTTCCCAGTACATCGCATCGGGAGACACATGACGTCTGCTCGTCCCGTTATTGGCGAGATTAGCTTTGATCCTCTGACTGAGGTGGTGTCTGTCAGGTGTCTTTCCTGGAAATAACTATTTTCCTTGCAATTTATGAGAAATCTTTTGTAAAAGACTTTGGGACGATGTACATATCCTATTGTTCTTCATACATTCCCCCTACTCTGCAGCCATTGATAATTCTTCCCTGAATCAGTTATTACTCTGCCAGTTATGAAAGGGTGAGTTTCAAACTCCATTGTCTCTCCTACATTTATTAGTTTGCACTTTGCTATGAGGAATCGCTTTCATTTCATCCCCATTTACTTACTTAATCAGTATGGACTTCCGGATTTTTATTCCATTCCATGGATTATAGGATACAATACATAACTTTTTTATATTTGGATGTTCGAATTGTCCCATATTTGGCCAGTTTGGAGCCCTTTCAAGCTGGCTCGCATGTCCTTTTGATTTCATCCTTATTTTTTGGCATAGAAGTCGTTCTAGGGCTCATGTTGTACTTTTTCTGGTGGCAGTTCTGGAATTAGCCATTTCTCCAAGGAACCTGGTTTAATATGTTCTTGGGCCTTCAGGCTGAGTCATATTAATTCAGACAAAAACTCAAACCGTAAGTTCAGTAACACAGGTTTAATAACATGATCAGGAGCATTCTGAGGAACTGCACACTCAAAAAACATTTTCCTGATTTTTACAGAAGAGCTGTAAGTTGATGACATCATAAAATATTAGAATTTGGCAAATTGACTAATGCACAAAAATTGCATTATTCATTAATTGGTCATGCCAAGTACATTTTTGAAAAGTATTGTTGTTGTTGTTGTTGTTGTGTGTGTGTGTGTGTGTGTGTGTGTGTGTGTGTTTTAGATTGAAGGTCCCTTAGTCTTGCTTCCATGAGTAGCCCCACCAGGAGCGCAGGGGATGGGAACCAGGCAGCTCGACAACATTCAGCCGTGTCATCTCCACAATATTCCAGAACTAAACAAACGAGCACAGAGTCACTATTGTGGTTAAAAGTTGGCAGCACGGCTAAAGGGAGGAACAGGTGGGGAATTGGAGTGTCGTTAAAAAAAAAATACAACCCCCCCCCCCAAACTGGAATGCACGGGGGGAACTTGGTCTGCTTTAACCCAAGAGAAATCAGAAGATCAAAACTGGTTTGGGAAGGCCAGAACCCTCAGGGACGGAGGGAGGAGGAAGGTCAGAGGGAGAGAGAGAATCTTAAGCAGGCTCCATGCTCAGGGTGGGACTGGCTTGATCTCACGACCCTGAGATCATGACCTGTAGCCAAAACCAGGAGTTGGAAGCTCAACCGACTGAACCACCCAGGTGCCCTACTCTCTCTCTCTCTCTCTCTCTCTCTCTCTCTCTCTCGTAAAGTTTATTTATTTATTTTTTATTACTCTCTACACCCAACATGGGGCTCAAAGTCACTACCTGAGATCAAGAGTTGCATGCTCCTCTGACTGAGCCAGCAGGTACCCCTCTTTCTCTCTCTTTAAAAAAAAAAAATTCACAGTTAAATACAGTGAAGAATTTGGACATTGTCTTGACTGGTGTAGGAGAAAGACGTCATCTGTCTGAACGTAACATGTAAACTTCAGCGACAATATTAGCAGAAATAATTCATACGATGGCATTAATTAGGAAGTCAGTAGGCATGCCTATTCTTTACACCTTCCTAGTAACCAAACAGCCTTTTTGTTGTGAAATCCAGACAGTTCAGTGAGTTAGTCATTTATGAATTGATTCTTTTCTGCCTCCTTCTACTTGTCCTCCTTTCTAGTGTTCTGTTTAAATTCCCACGGATGTCAAACATAGCACCCTCTCTCCATCTCACATTCCTGAGGAGGCTGACTTCTCTAAGAGGCTAGGTTTCTTTGGGCCTCTGCAAGGAGCAGAACACTTCAGGTAGCAGTCTGTACCCTCTCGTGGGACTCGGGAGCTACTCGGACAGTACAAGTGTTGGGCAGAGCCAGGAGCAGCAGCAGAGAATTGTGGCGCTGGCTGAGCTGAGGGGCCACCTACCAGTATCATTCTACGCCTCCAGTGAGGGTGGAGTGGGGAGTTGAACATGCCCACAGGCTGGGCAGGGTGAAGAGGGTGAGAGAGCATGCACGCATGCCCACAACTCTGTATGGTGCCCATAAAAGTCCCTACAACACCATCTTTTAGTGCAAGAGTGCATGAGACCTCTCCTTATTGGGGAATCCTAAGCACATTTTAGTGCTTTGTCTGCAACTGACATAATATGGTTAATCTAATTTCTATTATTGGTGTTTGCTTGTCTGTCTGCTTTTCAAATTTTTATGTAAGCACCTTGAGATCAGGGACGTCTCTAGCTGGTCTTCGCATACCTCATACAGTCGGTGAACACTGGAAGTGCTCAAGAACTATTTGTTGACCTGAAATTTGATGACCTCCTTCATTGCCAATATCCAGCTGTGCAATGTATTCATCCGCAGGGTTTTGTTCCCCCAAATTAGTTCTCCTTAAATAGGCAACACTTAGACCAACACTTTGGCGACATTTAGGTCCAGCTTGGACCCTCATCACTTATGACAAATCACATTATATAAAAATGGTGATCAGGCCCGGGATCTTGTCTTAATAAGGGAGTGCATTCCATACTCAAGAGGGCATGATGGCGGCAGGGCTCCCTGCTGGGCAGGTCTGAACCACCATTCAAGTGGGAACGTTCCACAGAGGTTCACACATACCACCTTGCAGAATTAAGTGTCTCATTTATGTTCTAGAATAACGGCCGATTTATTTATATCTGTTTGATTAACTTCATTAAGTCTTTAATCCCCAAAGCATAAGAGTTTAACATGCTTAATCATTTACATGAATGATTAAAATAAGAATTGGAGCTCTTTTTTTTTTTTTAAAGATTTATTTACTTATTTTGAGAGAGAGAAAGAGAGAGAGAGCGGGGAGATGGGAAGACTGCGAGGGAGAGACACAGACTCCCCACTGAGCGGGGAGCCCAATGGCGGGCGTGGGGCTCACACCTATGACCCTGAGATCATGACCTGAGCCAAAATCAAGAGTCAGTCTCTGAACTGACTAAGCCACCCAGGCGCTCCAGGAATTGGAGCTTTTCTTAAAAAAGAAATAATAGTTGAGTATAAACCAGAAGTCTGGACTCTGCTCCCTCACCTTGTCATCCTTGAATCTGGGCCAGCTCAAGTACTAGGCTCGGGAGACCGCCTGTCCTGCTGGGACTCTCAGTTCTGCCACCTTCCGATTGTGCCATTTGGACGAGCTCCTTAACCTCTCTCTGCTTCTATTTCCTCATCTTTAAAACGGGCATTGTAACCGTTCATCTAATCCCATAACATTGTTGTGAGGCTTAAATAAGTCAACATGTTTTAACAGCTCCCCATAGAGCCTGGCATGAGGCAAGCTCAGGTGACTGAGCAATTTGGTGAGACTATAAGGTGTCCGGTGAGCATACATGGCAAGGCTCTTTCAGGGGCACTCTGCCCTTTGGAGCCCATTTCGTTCTTCTCCTAGTACTAAAAACAGCTGAAAGCTTTGCTGATGGTTGAGGGATGGCTAAATTAGCCTTTTGGGGCTTGGAAGTATTTCCGGGCTGAGGTTATAGGTTTATGGAATGGAGTTCCCTCCCTTTGGGTCCCTAAGACTCTGGGATTCTTGGAGGATCTAGCTGCTACCCCACTGGTGGGCAAGGCTGCCTTCCGAGAGGACACAGAAGTGAGGGGAACCAGGCCCAGGGATATTTGGATCAGGGGACTCATGAAGAAGAAAACCACTGGGAGGACAGTAAGGAGGAAGGAGGACCAGGGTACCAAATGTCAGGCTTTCAGCAGGAGTAGAAAGATGCTGTCGGTGACATTAGCAGGAGTCGGAGCTTGTAAAGACTTACTCACCAGGCTTAAGTGTGCATTAAGCAGATGCAGGGTTACTCTGAAGGGCAACGAGTCTCGGGGATGCCGTAAAAGCTCATTTGCGGGGCCTTCCTGCCTGTCCACTAACATTCTGTAGTCTCTCTTTAGAGAGCCTTGTGACATCTTACCCTGTGCTTTCTAAATGTGGGCTTGCCCGACCATCACTCAGCAGGTCTTGGGCAGCCAGGGACAAGCCTAAACCCAATGTCCACGAAAGGGAGTATGGCACTGAGATGGACAGGGGTATCCTTCTGGGCACTGGCCAAGCCCTTCCAGTTTCTCCTGTGTATTTTCTTGGGATGCTTTGCAATCTGTAGTCTACCTAAGGAGACTACCCCTGGGATCTTGGGGCCCCAGATATTTGAAGAAACCTGAAAACAGGTTTTGATGCTCAGGCAGGATGAGTGGCACGGGGTATATCTGTTTATTCATTGTCGTTTCGTTTCCGTGATCGTATTTGTTCGCTTCTCTTTTGACCTGTTACGCTTCAATGTATTTTGTTTTAGTTACTTGGCTTCCTTGATCTCCAACACTGTAGAAGTAATTAAAATCAAATTTTGTCTCTCTTCCATAAGAAAACGGATCATGCATTTTTCTTTTTTTTTTTTTGCCGAGCAAATGGCTAACACATTTACCTTGGCACTCTGCCTGCATTTGAGAACACCTATTTCCTTCACCTCCCATAATAGGAAGAAAATGAACACTTTGAATTCTACAGTGGATTTGTGGAAAGGTTTCTAATTCCACAATGCCGAAATGTTAAAATGGCGCGGCCTATGAATGATCTCATGTCACTAATACAAAATGAAAATCCCCCCAGGCAATTGCTTTCCCTAATTCTGTTTGATTTTCTGAGAGCAGACACCATTATTCAAAGCACACATGAAATCATGCACCTGGGCATTTAAATCTGGGACTGAATCTCCTGCAGACCTGAGCTTGAGAAAGGGTTTCAGGGAATTAGCATTTTCCCAGCAGCAGATTTAATAACCCCGAAAAAGGGTTTGTGAACCCTACTGTCCATCATGGAGCTCAGTTATTTTAAAGTGCCATATAAGGGAAATAGATTTTATTAAGGAGATTTCTATTCCACCAACAAGGTATTTGAAAATTGTGATAGACATAAAAAACCAATCATGTACTATGAGATGATTTGTCAGGTTTCTGTTAAGGTTTTTTTTTTTTTTTTTTTTTCTGGTTTATGCTATTTGGTACTGCAAATAAGCAGTGCTAAAAAGAATATCTTACATAGCAGCTTGCTTTGGAAAAATGAAATCCAATCTGTGTGGAATCTAGAGAGGAAAGCCCTTTCTACCATTACTATGCTTTTTCCTTATGCATCACTCATTCATTCATTCATTCCTCATTTGGGTTTTACTGTTGCTTTCCATGTTAAGTGCAAAATTCATGGTCCTTGATGGCTTTTGTGAGAATTTGGAAGGACAGATGGAACATCTTTCTCCAGTGCTTCTTTTTCTTCTCATCCTAGGATCCTGTGTTCAAGTGCTTATATATCTGTAGGACCTGCGTCGTGTAGGGGAAATAGCATCTGTAGCATGTGGGGGGTGGGGCGTGGCAGGGCTGAGGGAGGCCAGAGGGGGCTGAACTGAACCATGGCCCTGTGGCCATCCAGCTGCGATCCCACCCAGGAGAAGGCTGTGATTACTCCAGGCTACTTTGACTCAATCTTCTGCTAGTAAGGAGGCATCATCAGTAGAGCTCCTGGGTTTTCTAGAATGATTGTTGCAGTTCCTTGCTTTGAATTGCCACTGGAAATTTCAGCAGCGTATGTTTTATGTGCTTTTTATTTATAATCATCCATCTATTCACATAACAAGTATTTATTGAGTATCTACCACATGCCAGGCATGTTTCTGGTGCTGGAGATACAAGAGAGGATACAATTCCAATAATAGAGCTGCTGGTTTAGTGGGAAGGAAGACATTAAATAAAGAATAAGATGGGGGAATGGTGAAATAGATGAAGGGGATTTAGAGTACACTTATCATGATGAGCACTGAATAATGCAGAGAATTGCTGAATCACTATATTGTACACCTGAAACTAATATAGCACTCTATGTTAAGTATATTGGAATTTTAAAAATAAAGAAAAAATAAAAAAAAAGAAGAAACAAAAAAATCCCTCATTATCTCAGTGCCTTATTTTAAACAATTAAAAAAGAACAACACAAACATGTAATTACAGCAGGGGTTGGCTCTCAGAAGAAAAACTGTGTGTGCATTGAGCGACTCTGGCAGGGGAGTCTGTTTTAGAATGGTGGGGATCAGAGTAGCCCTCTCTAGAAGTAAATTTAGGTAGAGACCTGAAGAGCGAGTGGGCGTTGGCCAGGCAAAGAGTTGAGTACAAGAAGGTTCCAGGTAGAAGGAACAGCATGTGGGAAGACCATGTGTCAGGGCAAAGGAAGGCTACTGGGATGGGAGGACAGTGAAGGCAGTTGATGCTGTTGGTGGCCTCTCTGTTCTCCTGTGGCATTCCCCAAACGAGGACATGTTATGGCTTCCTCCAGCAAGGTTCTGGGACTCTCCATATGAGGGCATATCCAGCTTGCTGATCCTGTGCAATTCAGGGCAGCTGGGAAGTACTAGGTAGGGGAGGTCCTTGCTAGGAGCCATTAGACAACGGTGACTAGAGTCAGGGGATAAATGTGTGAGTTTCCTCATCCCTCTGGCTGGATAACTTGGAGGCATGTCCTATTCTACTTCCTAAAGGATCACAGCACGACTGAGCCCCGATTGTCTGCAGGGGTGACAACTCTTGCACACGCCACACATTGCTTTCCTTCATGCTGCTCTCCCATGTCCCTCGTGGTCACCTCACAAACAAACCACTTGCCCTTGAATCCTTGTGTCCTGGTCTGCTCCTGGGGAAGCCCAACATAAGTTAGTGAGGGAGGAGGAGGCCGAAAGAAGGCAGAAGTCAGAGTATGGAAAGCTGAGTTTCTCAAAGCATGGTCCCTGGAACCCAGTGTTGCCTGAGACCCTATCAGGGAGTATGAAAGTTCAAATCAATGTTTTACAGTAGTGTTAAGTTGGTACTTACCTTTTCCACCATTGTGAAATTTCATTGTCAAAATGCAAACCAAGGGTAGGTAAAACCAACGGATCTTTAGCGCAAATCAAGGCTGTACTACAATTCATATCCTTCACCACATGCGTTTCCAAAAAATTTGCAAGTTTTACTTAAAAATGTCCTTGATGAAGCTGTAAAAATGATTCCTTCTTATTAAATTTCTTCTCCTGAGTATACTTTTAAAAAATCCGTGTCACGGAGAGGGAAATATGCATAAAGCAATCTGTGGACACTGATTCCAATGCTTGTCTTGAGGAAAAGCACTTGAGTTGGGAGCCGAACTAGCCTTGTGCTTCATGGAGCACTGTTTTTCTCAAAAGAATGACTGGTGGATGATCAAACTATGATTATTCACGCTTGGATATCTGCCAGACATTTTCTCAAAAATCAACAAAGTGACATTATTTGTTGCCAATAATAAAATGTGAGCTTCCAAGTGAAAACTAGAATTTTGGAAAACCTGTATCTGTCATGGTTAGGTTGATAGTTTCCTAATACTTAAGGTCTTTTCTGGGGAGATGGGTGGTGATATTAACAGATGTGGTTTTTTTTGATACTGTGTAAATGTACTATGTCAACATTTTGGAAGATCTGACAGACTCAGTGAACCAATATTTTCCAAATGACCAATCTATGATGGTTCCAAAATCATATATGGTGATGGGGCACCCACCTGGCTTAGTTGGTAACAGGCGAGACTCTTGATCTCAGGGTCATGAATTTGAGCCCCATGTTGGGTGTAGAGATAACTTAAAAAACATCATGTATGGGCGAAAGAGCTATACAAGTGACAAGATAGTCCAGGGAATTTGAATATAATAGAGTATGAAAAGGTCACTGATATGATTTCATATTCCACACTGCAACTAAACATTAAGAAATGACCACAAGCTGAGGTTGGTGTAGCATCAAAAAAGGATGCCCATGGGGTGCCTCGTGGCTCAGTAGCCAACTGTGTCTGACTCTTGATTTCAGCTCAGGTCATGATCTCAGGGTCGTGAGATCGGGCTTGGTGTTCAGCGTGGTGTCTGCTTGGGATGTTCTCTCTCCTTCTCCTTTGCCCCTCCTCCTGCTTGAAGTCTCTCTCTAAATAACTAAATAAAATCTTAAAAAAAAAAAAAAGAATACCCGCAATGATCTGAAATGACTATTAAACAGTCCATTTTCCAACTGCATGTCTGTATGAGGCCAGCTTGTCTTCAGTTTATCAACATAATATATCACAACAGATTGAATGCAGATGTGAGAATCCATTTGTCTTCTATTAAGCCAAGCACTTAAGAGATTCACAAAAATGGGGGCACTTGGGTAGCTCAGTTGGTTAAGTGGCTGACTTCGGCTCAGGTCATGATGTTAGGATCCTGGGATTGAGCCCAGCGTAGGGCTCCCTGCTCAGTGGGGAGTCTGCTTCTCCCTCTCCCTTTGCTCCTCCCCCTGCTCCTGCTCCTACTTGTGCTCTCTCTCTTTTTTTTTTAAGAAGAGATTTGCAAAAATGGGTAACAATGCCACCCTTTTCACTAAACATGGTTTGGTTTGGAAAATAGAGTTGGTCCTCATAAACTTGTTATTTGTGTAAATCATATGTGTCATTTATATTAATTATATTAATATGCAATGGCGTTATTACTTAAAAGACATTCATAATTAAAAATAACATTTTCTCAGTTTAATTTTCTCATATAGTAAATGTTGACAGATATAACCCACATACATAAAAATTCTTCGAGGTCCTTGATACCTGTTACAAGTGTAAAGGGGTTCTGAGATTAAGAAGTTCGAGAACTTCTGCTGTAGAACGTTGCCACTGAGGAGTTTTAAGCAGGTGAGTTCCCAGTTGAAGCAGATTTTAAAAATCACTAACCTTGCTCGTGTGTTTGTGTACGTGTTTATGGTCTGTTAACAGCTTCTGCAGGGATGGAAGGTCCCAGATCCTACTGGGACACCTACCATCTGTTCCATCAGCCCCTGCTAGCAAGAGACACTTCCTCAGCCCCACTGTCTGGCAGATGCCCACGGGGGTCAGCTCCCTGGTACTCGAGGCCACATTTCTGAGGCTTCCATAACTGCCTGCAAGTCATCCGAGGTACACAGGTGCTCAGTTAGCACAGCCACTTTGACAGATGCCTGCAAGGAGCAGTGTGGTGTCTAAGCTGACGGAGGGTCCCTGAAAAAGATTAGAACAAGTCCTCATCCTTGAAAAGTCTAAGTTTCAGTAAGGGAGGGCGAATCAGCTTCTGGAGGGGGCCGATCACCGTCCTTCCCTCTGTCCGACTCACTTTGTCCGTATCATGGTGTGTTCTCCTAAATTTCTCCTGACCTTCCTCTGTGCTCTGGAGGCTGTGGTCCCCTTGAGCCAAAGGAGGGGGAGAGGGAGAATTTAAATGGCAGAAGGGGCAGGAAAAAGAAAAAAGAAAAGGAGAAAGGCATTCTGGCGAATGGAGGGAATTGCAGGTAGTGAGGCCAATGTCACTCCAAAGTGGGTGCTAACGTTCTGGATTACAGCACAATTGGGTGACAAAGAACGTGCGAGCCAGGGGGAACAGGTGCTACGCCCAGCCAGGCTGGGACAGGAGCGTGACCCCACAGGCCCTCACAACTGCCGACCTGGAAGGGGTCCTCCACCTCGCCTCCATTCACGGGCGCCCAGAGGGCCCCTCTTGAAAGAATCGACCCCTTTCAGCATGGTGTTTCAAACTCCTTCCAGGGGTAAGTAAGAGGTTGGTTCTTTCTGAGTGGGTAGCAGAATGGGAAGCGAATTAGTGTCCAAGTTCCCCAGGAAGGGATGTGCAGAGGTGCCTGTGAGGGGGGCTCCTGCCTTCCGGGGGGCTGTGTACCTGCAGGGCAGGTGCTCAGCGGGAGCACAGAGCTCACACAGGCGTCTTGGGGAGCCGCCACCTCCAGCAGGGCTCGGCTGGGAATTTTTGTCAGCCCTGGAGCTTCTCTCTCGCTTCTTCCAGGAGCAGTGCCGAACTTCCGGCTCCCTCTTGCAGACCTGGCAGCGGACTGGGAGCTTGAAGCCTGCGGCGTGTTTTTCCAAAATCCAATCCTTTTTCTGTGATCCCTTCCCAAAACGGGGACAGTCCTGAAGGAGACGTTTCTGGGTCAAGTTTGCCCCTCCATCTCCTTTCTTGGCTTCATGACATGGAAAGACTTCACTTAGCTCGGGCGGTGTCTGCAACAGAGACCCTTTTGACAAAATGATCTGATTTTGGAGATTTTGCCTTGTGAAACGTTGCAAACTCTTCAGAAGAATTTCTCCCAGGCAAAATGTATTCTTTTAATGCCACGATACGAAGCGATCGTAAGTCAGAAAAATGATTCCCTTTCCTTCCCCTCTGGCTGGTGGTCTGATTCTACTTTGGAAAATTTCATCGAATGCATTTCCTCCTCTGTCTTCTTTCCACCACATTCCTGCTGTGGGTCTCCATCTTCTGCCCTCTGGATTTCTACAGCATCTCCACTGATCGGTTAGTGACCTGAATTGCTTCTGCCTACTCCCCCCTGTACTTCTGCCCCGCCCTGCCCTCCCTAAGCCTGTGCTTCCCACTGGCTGAGGAATAAAGGTGGTTCTCCTGAATGGGGAAGGCCATAGACTCTACCGATGCTCACCAAAGAGCCCCGTGCTCCTCCACATTTCCCAGCCTCCCTTGCAGTAGGCTGGGACCACGTGACCAGGTTTTGGTCAGTGGGAGATGTACAAAAGTAACCAGCCATTTCTAGACCAAACCCTTGACCACCTTCCGTGGTACCCTCTAGTTCTCTGTCCCGCTGCCGTGACCTTGTAGCCATGTGTGTGTTATGGGTTGAATTGTGTAATCGAGTTATGGAGGACGAAGTCATTAGGGTGGGCCCTAATCCCATATGATTGATGCTTATAAGAAGAGGGAAATTTGGACACAGAGAGAAGAAATCCAGGGGAAAGTGGAGGCAGAGACTGAGATTAGGATTATGCTGCCATGAACCCAGGAATACTTGAGGCTACCATAAGCTGGAAGAAGCAAGGAAGGATCTTTCCCTAGAGGCTAAGGAAGACGCATGGCCCTGCCAACACCTGGGCCTCAGACTTCTGGCCCCCAGATGGTGAGACAATCATCTCTGTGGTTTTGAGACCCTCTCCCCGGGTTTGTTAAGGCCGCCTTGGGAAATGAATACAGTGCACTATACAGTTTTCCTGAGCAGAGGAGCCGGCTGGCCTGACTCGGGCTTCTTGTGAATGAGATATGAGCTTTTACTGGGGCAAGCCGTGGAGATTTGAGAACGTAGTTGTTATCACAGCACATCCTGGCTTGTCCTGATGCATACAGGTTCTAAGCACTTCTACCAAAGCTAATACTGGTGGTACTATGTTAGGAGTTGGTTATGTGTGTATCGCTTGCTAGAAAGTGAGTTCCTTGAGGCCAAAGAGAATACCTTTAAAGTTTACATCCTGTTTCTGGCATAATGTTTAATTCAAAGTGCTGAATTGAAGGCATTAGGGAAATTAATTCTAAAAGAACCTTATGCTAGCCTGGCTTTGGGAAGGTCAAAGGGACCCTGCTGCTGGAGGTCTGAGATCTGACCTTGTTATTTGCCAGCTGTGATGTCCAAGATATGTCTCGGCCTCCCCAAGGATGGCAACTCACAAGGGCGGGCAGTCTGGCCTTTGTGAACACTATGCACGGGGGCCTCGTGGATCTCTGAGGTCTGAAGTTCAGACTCTAATTACCTGGACTCACAAAGTGACCGAAAGATCCAAAGCCTTATCTCTTTAGTAGGTGGTGTGTATGTATAGTTGTGTGTGTGTGTGATTGTTGGCAGGGAAGAGGAGAGTCTCTGAGGGACTCTGAGGGCCAGAGGTCTATGTTTTGCTTTTCTTCCTTTTTTTTTTCAATTTATGTTGAATTTTATTCCCTTTTTTAGAAAATGAGAAAATTGACATATAACATTACATAAGTTTGAGGTGTACAATGCATTGATTTGATATATTTACATATTACAATATAATTACCACTGTGAGAATCATGTTTCATAGTTATCATTTCTTTTTTGTGGGTGTGTTATTGCTTTTTCTAAGGTACCAGCCAGACAATAGGTCAGAGTGCACATTGGATTTTTCTGTTATTCCTTAACACTTTTTGAAGTGTTAAAAACATTCAGAAAAATACAGATTAAAGACACAATCAATTTATGTATAATCTAGAATTAATAAATAGTAACATTGTTGATTTTACTTTTTTAAAAAAATATTTTATTTATTTATTGATTTGAGAGAGAGAGAGAGCATGCGTGCACAAGTGGAGGAGGGGCAGAGGGAGAGGGACAAGCAGACTCTGCACTGAGCACAGAGTCTGACTCAGGGCTTGATCTCATGACCCGACGATCGTGACCTGAGCTGAAATCAAGAGTGGGTTGCCTAACCCACTGAGCCACCCAGGAGACCCTTTACTTTGTATTTTTTAAAAATAAGAAGTCATTACAGATAACATTGAGCTTTTCATCTGTTCCCCTCCACACATCTCCTGGATGGTCCCATGTCCTTGTCACCACTTTTGTAAACCTGATGTGTGTTGTCACAGTTCATGCTTTTGTACTTTACATGCAAAGGACCCACATATAAATATGTAGTTTTACCTAATGTTCCAAATTAAATAAATGGTATAATACTACGTGTACCTTCCTAAAATGTATTTTAAAAACATTTGTTGGGGGCTCCTGGGTGGCTCAGTCTGTGTGGCTTGGGCCCAGGTTGTGATCTCAGAGTCCTGGAATCAAGCCCCATAGAGGGCTCCCTGCTCAGCTGGGCCTGACACAGAGTAGACAGTCAATGAACTACATAAACAAGTTAAAAAGTGAACAGATGCTTGGAGACACCCTCTCAAAAATAAATAAAGATTCATGGCTTTTCATGTAGTGGGATGGCTCAAATCACTTCCTCGACTATCAGCTGAGGAACTTGGCTGTCAGACACTGTGGGCCGCTGTGGCACCATTCCTTCTCGATGGCTGGGGAAGAAGTGGTTTTCATTCAGGAATTCCTTCCCAGCATTTTTTGGAAAATTCCTATGTCTTTCC
This sequence comes from Ursus arctos, assembly GCF_023065955.2. NCBI lineage: Eukaryota > Metazoa > Chordata > Mammalia > Carnivora > Ursidae > Ursus > Ursus arctos. Next base: position 11,163,977 of record NW_026622819.1, on the reverse strand, counting down.
AAATCCTGCATCCTGAGGATAAAAATCAGACAAGAAATGGGGGAAACTGATCATTCTTATGTGAGAATTAAAGTTTAATAATCCACCTGGAGACATTGCTGGTCAGTAGTCCACTGAAGTCAGGTTGAAAATAGGAGCAGGAAGCAATGGGGGGCGCCTGGGTGGCACAGCGGTTGGGCGTCTGCCTTCGGCTCAGGGTGTGATCCCGGCGATCTGGGATCGAGCCCCACATCAGGCTCTTCTGCTATGAGCCTGCTTCTTCCTCTCCCACTCCCCCTGCTTGTGTTCCCTCTCTCGCTGGCTGTCTCTATCTCTGTCAAATAAATTTAAAAAATCTTTAAAAAAAAAAAAAGGAGCAGGAAGCAATGGCAAATGGGCTCAAAGGGTCAGGTCAACACTTCCGGAAAGACAAGAGAACTTAGGACAGAGGCAGTCACGATCTATTCAGTCAGTCTTCACAAATAGCTGTTGTGTGTGTGCTCATGGCCCTATCTCCTGCCAGTGACAAGTCATTCCTGCAAATAAAAGAAATGCTAGTAAACTCATATGCACAGTGTGCTTTATACAAATGGGATGAGCAGGGTTACAAGAAAGAGCAAGTTTGGAAACAAAATACACCCTTAAACAGCCATTCTGGGAAGTGAGCACACAACTGCCAACCTTGCTGGGAGGTCCAAATATCATGCTATTCAAACACTGTCCTAGCGTTTGCTGATGTTTTCCAGTGTTTGAATATTTGCTGTAGGTTTCACTTCTTTGTAAAATTGACAATGTTTTCATTGTATCAAGAAAGGAAATAAGCTTATGTTTCACTGTTTTTTTATGTCAACAAAAAGTTATGAAAAAAATATAGAATAGCTTCTGATTTTAGGAATTCCTGAGAATTCCTATTTCTCACCCTTGAATCCCAAAGATTAATATCTGCTGAGAATTTGGGAACACTGAAGAAGCTATCAGTTAACGTGGGGACCCTTTGTTAACTGACCCTGTCAATTAACGTGGGGACAAGTCAAGAAAAAAGCAAATACGCTTGAGCAGAGCCGGAGAATGGTCATTGTGTCACAGGAAGTGGGGTCAAAGGCGTGATACTAGAAGGAGCTGATGGTCTTCACGTGGCTTAGGCTGGGAGGTTGTCAGAAGAAAATCAGCTTTGTGCTGGCAAGTTATGTTTGCTTCAGGAGAAATCTGCCCCCAGCACTCCTGGGGGAGAGCAGATGAAGAGGAGAGACAGAGCTGGGCAGAGTGGCACTATTGGGGCTCCTCAAACTAGGTAACCCAGCGACCAGGTGCCTGCCTTCCCTCTGCACAGCCAGCAGGGGCTAGCACTAATGAAGCCTCCCAGGGTTTGGATGGATGGAAGGGCTTTCTCCTTCAGAGAGGAGCAGAGTCCTGAGAAGAGGGCGTGCTGGGTTGAGAGGGCTTGAAGGAGATGATGGTGACATAAGGTACAGGGACATCCATGGCCTCTGGAAGTCTAGGCAGTGAAACCTCATGTTGATTTTTGGCGGTTCAAGAGGATGAGCTGTACCAGGTTGTCTCGTTGTAGATTACCTGACAAACTCAAGCCCCCACCAGGCTGGAATCAGAATTTGAGTGTTTGATAGCAATGAGGGCTGTCCTGAGGTTACTTTTTTTTTTTTTTGAGAGAGAGAGAGAGAGAGCATGTGTGTGAGTGAACAGGGGCAGGAGGGGGTGTAAGGGCAGAGGAAGAGGGAGAGAGAGAATCTTAAGTAGGCTCTGTACCCAGCATAGAGCCTGTCGCTGGGCTGGATCTCATGACACTGAGATCATGACCTGAACTGAAATCAAGAGTCAGATGCTTAACCAACTGAGCCACCCAGGCACCCCTGGGGTTACGTTTTTATTTACCACTTGAGTTCGCTCAGATGCCAAGATCCAATGCTTGGTGAAATATGGCATCTTTTTCAGAGGCATGGGAAATGCCTCTGGGGAGACCGCTCACTCAAACCTCTTGCCATTCTCAGATTTCTAGAAGAGTCGAAGGACAGAAACGCTGTGACCTTAAGGAAGACGTAATGCCTTTACCACCGGGGGATGGAGGAATTGCCTTCAGAGTCAGACAATGTCCCATTCGTACAGGCCAAATTGAGGTAGGTCAGGTTTGGCTTTGATCATTAACCCAAAACTCTCATAAAGACTCAACCCTTTCCTGTGTACCCAAAATTGCACCTGCCACCATAGAGTCTGGTTCTCAAGAAGAAGACGATGTTGTGATGTAGAGCTGAGAGCCTGGTGTTTGAAGTCAGACAGCTGCAAGAACAAATGTCAGCTCTGCCATTCACTGTATTATGTGGCAGCTCCATTTACTCATAATGTTTCGTCCATGGGGCTGTGAGGGTGCACTGAGGTAATAGTCCTCAGTGTAGTTCTGCATCCCAGCCCATATGGAACACCTAGTAGCCTTTACATTTCCAGAAAGGGTGGCTTTCAAGGTTTAATTCCTTCTCTGAAGTGATCCAAATCAGTGGGTCACATTGCTGTGGACACATCAGTGTAAACCAAAGAATGGCCTCTGGTTGGAGACTGGCTGTATGTTCTCAGGTATGAAAGCAGTTGATGAGCTCTGAAAAATAGGTAAGATTCCAATGGCTCCCAGTGATAACTTGTCTGGAAAGCTCAACCAGTAACAAGCTGTGACTGGGACCACTTTCTTCCAATCCTCATCCCAGGACCTGCTGAGACTCTCTCTCTGAGCCTCTCTCTCTGAGCCTCTCTTCTCTTTTTGTCTTCTTTGTTCTCTTTCCCAACCCTCTCCTCTTTTCTCTTTTTCTTTTCCTTTTCCATCTCACTCCTGCCATCTTAAAAAAAGATTTATTTATTTGTTTGAGAATGAGAGAGCTCAGGTTCAGGGGCAGGGAAGAGAGAGAGAGAATGTCAAGCAGACTCCCTCTGAGAGCAGGGTTCGATCCCACGACCCTGAGATCATGACCTGAGCCAAAACCAAGAGTTGAATGCCTATCCGACTGAGTCACCCAGGCATCCTTCACTTGTGCCATGTTTTACTCTCTATTACCCCTTCTTTTTTTCCTTCTCCTTCTTTGACTTGGCCTCTGGTCAGGTGTCCATGATTTTCAGAACGTCTGTATCTTCTGTATCCTCTCCCTTGATCAGGGATAGTCAGGTGTCACAGTAGTGGGGGTACTGCTTGGCTTCTGTCTCCCACTAGGTTAACCTTTTAGGTAGAGCCCAGGAGAAACAACTCACTAAAGGCTGCACATATTTTTCACATTCTTCTGAGGTCACTGATAGTCTGAATGAAAGGAAATGCCACCAGCAGAAGCCATGGAGCTGGCCCTTGGCCAGGCAGGAAGTGAGTTATGTTTGCTTATGCTTCTGGCATTCCAATGACCCTCCAGTGAGGTCCTCTGTCTTCCTCATGGCCCTGGTCATTCCCTTACTCGTCTGTTAGCCCCATTCTGGCCTCTGGTGCCTAGGAATCTTTCTTCCTTTACTGTTCTATATCCCCAGGTGCCTCCTGGCTACTTAACAATTGGTTCATCTGGACTCCATCCTCTTACCCAGAGAGCCTTGATAATGACCTAGCTTCCATCCTGCTTCTTCAAAACTTTGTTCCATGTCCCTCAAAGAGTCTGCTGATCTGCTAAGCTGTGTGGGCCTCTTAGAAGCAGAACACTGGCTTTCTGGTGTCAATTCCCCCTCCTTGGGGCATGGCAGCAGCCCTGAGGGGATGAGGGCCATTGGAAAACACCTCTGCTCAGAAGGGTCTGCCCTCAGCCAATCTAGCTGCCACATTCCACAGAGGAAATTCATTTGCGTTTACAAATTTCCTTTTTTAAAAAAAATATTTTTTAAAATTGATTTTATTGATTTATTTGAGAGAGAGAGAGATGGAAATAGCGACAGAGAGATCATGAGCATGGAGGAGAAGCAGGGAGCCTGATGTGGCGCTCAAACCCAGGACCCTGAGATAATGACCTGAGCTGAAGGCAGATGCTTAACTGACTGAGCCACCCAGGCGCCCCTACAAATTTTCTTTTAAAATGAAACGCCTCCTGGGAGGATTGACCCTACACATTGTTATTACTCTAGGATCTATGGTTATTCTAATGTGGTCATTGGTCAGAAATGAAACTCCCAACTACAATATTGCTATTATGGGAAAGATCCATCTATCTTATGACATTCTTCATATATGGTTTCCAGAAAAATGTTTTTGGGAAAGGGAAGGATTATTGTTTCTCAAGAGTAATCTTCACTTCTCTCAATGACCTATAATGGATCCATTATTCCTGCATTTCAAAGTCCTCCTAATCCTCTGTATTTTTGTTTAGCTTGCATTATCACCAGTATGTAAAACACTTTCGTAACCAAATACTGGTTTCTGACTTGGCCATTGCGACAAGGGGTATAATTTGGGGGCATTCTGGGTATAAGGGCAACTTTGATTGGGGCGGGGAGGCACACACATAGTATGATTTGAGAGGCAATCCAAGAGCTCCTCCTAAATCTCGGTTCTCCACCAACCCTGCGTATGTCCCTGAAATAGCCATAGTTGGCTAGGCCTTGAAATTGGCTCAGGCCTTGAAGAGACTCGAAGGGGCTTCCGTGGTCGTCTAGCTCCAAGTCTTTGTTTTTATGGAAGGGAAATCTGAGGGCCTCTGAGGTCAGTGTCTCAGCTAAGCTCACACTGATGTAGTGCTGGCTCTAGAACTCCAATCTCCTAATGGAGACCAGTGCATTTTCCACCCTGTAACACCTTTAGTAAGGATTGTGCACTATCAATGGCCTGGTCACCAGGCAAATACCATCTGGGAGGAGTAATACCCAAAACTGTTATTGTCCACCCCTTGGCAGCACGAAGTTAATGTAGGAAAGGAAAAAGAAAGTCAAGGAGAACCACGACTGGAAATGAGTCACCGGATCTAGAGCAGCAGTGTCCAACAGAAACATAATGCAAGTGGGTTTTTTATTTTATTTTTAAAGAATTTATTTATTTATTTATTTATTTATTTATTTATTTATTTACAGCATGAGTGGGAGGGGGGCAGAGGGAGAGGGAGAGAGAGAATCCCAAGCAGGCTCTGCATTGAGCGAGGAGCCCAATGTGGGGGTTGATCTCACGACCCTGAGATCACGACCTGAGCTGAAATCAAGAGTCGATGCTTAACCAACAGGCCACCCAGGTGCCCCCCGACGTGTATAATTTTAAATATTCTAGTAGCCACATTAAAAAATTAAAATAATTTAAATAATATATTTTAATTCTAATTATACTTTAATTACTTATTTTAATAAATATGTTTTATTTAACCTGACACACCCCAAATATAATTTCAATATAAAAATTATTAATGAGATATTTTACATTCTTTTTTTGTACTAAGCCTTCAAAACCTGGAGTGTATTTTATACATTCAGCAGAACTCAGTTAGGACTAGCCTCATATCAATGCTCAATAGCACATGTGGCTATTGGCTATCATATTGGACAGCACAGTTCTAGAGCACTGTATGCTGAGTCACCATATCTGATCTCTGTTTGCTGTGTGGGACCATGTAAGCTGGGAGGTTCAGGGAAATCACCCTGATCCTTCATATTCTATAAGTAAGAGGATCATCAATCTTATTAAGCAAACTAAGTCACTGTTGAGGGTGAGAGGAAGGAGGTGCTCTTAAACATGCTGGACAACAGGTCTACACCAGCACTAAACCAGCAGACTAGGACATGTTGTCTCTCTAACTATAAAGAGACTCACATCAGAGGAGGCTTCAGCCATGGCCCTGGATGCCAAGGTTGTCGGAGTAGGCAGGTAGCCCTGCATGGCCAGTGGGCAGCACGAGAGATGGAAGACGCCTGAGCAAAGACAGTGAAGAGGCATCAAGGGGTACCTGGGCAAAGTACTTACAATATAATCCAGGATGAGAGAGGCTCTAGTCAACTGTGGAAGTACAAAAAAGAAGGAATAGGGACGCCAGGGTGGGTCAGTTGATTAGGCTACTGACTCCTGGGTTTGGCATGGATCATGATCTCATGGATGGTGGTATCGAGCCCCATGTTGGGCTCTGTGTTCAGTGGGGAGTCTGATTGAGGATTCTCTCTCTCTGCCCCTCCCCACAACCCCCTCTCTCTCAAATATTTTGTTTGTTTGTTTGTTAAGGGGAAACATGTGTGAACTATACAATGTAAGCTTTATGTCAGACCTGAGAAGAGTCTCCTGGTGAGAAGACATTTCTGACACTGGCGGTGCTGGTGTTAGTTTCTCTGCTGGGGAAAGCAGCACGCATTCACTTCGTTCAAGGCCAAGACCTACATGCTGCAGGGAAGGAAGAGAAATCAGCAGATGTCTGAGCCCCTTCCAACTTTAGATCCCGAGGTAAGATTAAACTATTGTTGTAGGAAATGCTCCAAAGATGAAAAAAAAAAAAAGGTTTAGCCAGATGAAAATTTGTTGTAAACATTTGTTAAAGGGTAAAGCATAAACCTTGAAGAAAATAAGAAAAAAAGTTAACTTACATATTGGTAGTGTAGAAAAAAAATGATTATCATATTTTATTTTTGTAGGCTTTAAGAATTACCATGAGAGTGGGGCGCCTGGGTGGCTCAGTTGTTAAGCGTCTGCCTTCAGCTCAGGGCATGATCCTGGAGTCCTGGGATCGAGCCCCACATCAGGCTCCTCCGCTGGGAGCCTGCTTGTTCCTCTCCCACTCCCCGTGCTTGTGTTCCCTCTCTCGCTGGCTATCTCTCTCTCTGTCAAATAAATAAATTAAATCTTCAAAAAAAAATTACCATGAGAAAGAATCTTTCCCAGCAGGTTTTTCTCAAAGTTTCTTAAAAAACAACAACACAACAGTTTGTCTGAGTATATATCTAAAGGAGATGGTGCTATTTCATATATTAAATTAAACCAAATATTTTCAGTTGTAAGTTAATTGCTATCGTAAAATAATACCAAAGTAAGCGTCTACATTATGCATCACATTATTCAACAGACATTTATTTTCCTGGATTTTCTCTTTAAGGTAGCTAAGGTTTTCATCCTTTTACAACAAAAATGATATTTTGAGTATTCAGCTGATATTCATCAAAATGGGTAAGATAATTTCTGCCAATTAACAGCAGCTGGTGAGTGAAAGATGACTGGGCTGGTAGGCGATTGGGATTCCAATTCCAATTTCGATCACACTAACAATGCGATGTAGAGCAAATTGCTTAACCTCTTGGAGTCTCCGTTAGGGCTAAAGTATCAGGATCCTTTCTGCTGCAAGTGGTAGAAACAGGAATCAAGACAGGTTAAGCAATAAGGACAGCTGGTATGTCACATACAAGGAAAGCTGGAGGCACAATGGCTTTAGGGGGAGTTGATTCTGAATCACCAAGGCCAGGTTCTCCCTGTTTCTCGGCTCTGCCATCCTGTGTCATCGGCATTCTCAGGCTGGTATTGGAATAGGAAGGCTGTGGTACTTCCAGACGTCCCATCCAGTCACGGTAACATCCAGTGGAGCAAAAAGAGATCCTTTCTTCCTGTGGCTTTCCTTGGATCGCTCTTAAGATGTTTCTTCACATCTGATTGGCTAGGTTGGCTCACATGTCAATTCCTGAGCCACTCACTGGCCCGAGGAATGGGGTTACTCTGATGAACTCAGACAAATCAACTGATGATGGAGAGTCAACAACAGTGTCCAATTGATGGTGATATCATATGGTGTTTGGGAAGACCACCAGGGGATGGACGCTTCATAAATGGTAATAAAATCTAAAAATGCTAGGTGTCATTGTTATTTAAATATTCCTAGTGTAATCGTAATTCAGCTAAAAATCCCATAATAATACAAGAGATGCATTAGAATGTCTAATATTTGTCCATCAGAAGAATATATGATTCTAAATTTTCCTTCCCAGAAAATCCTTCAGGAGAGGACCATACTCTGTAATGATGAAATCAAAGAGACATTTAAACAGTGTTCTCTATCACCCATCACACATCAGGAAGGAATAGAGGGACATCACACCTTATACTCTGGTTTTAAATAAGATGAGGTTCAGATTCCCAGTATAAAGTTCTAGTCTTTTACAATAATCAGTTCAGAGACATGTAGTAAAGACTGTGAGCTGCTTTGGTAGACAGATGGGAATATAAATCCCAGTATCTCCATTTAGTAATCCCAGATTTTCACACGGATCAATTTACTTAACCTCTTTGAGCCTCTGTTGCTGGGTCTGTATAATGAAGCTAATAATATCTATTTCACAGAGTTGGGGGATTTCATGAAAAAAAGCCAAAAAGCATTAATCACAGTGTCTATCAGAAGAGCAGTTGTTCAATAAATGATAGCCATTTGGAGGTATTTTCAAATTATTATTTAGGAATAATGATAAGCTATCTCAGAAAACAAGTCTCAACAAATTCGACAAATTTAAGTCAATGAATATTCAATAAGCATCTACTGTGTGAAATATTGTGCACCTTAATATCACATCCTCAGTTTATAATGGTGGTTCATGCCTTCGAATGCTTGCTTTAGGCTTCTTCCATGCTCTTTAATCTGAATTCATAGTATTCCCAGATATATGAAATGATGAAAGTATCTTTGATTGGCAGGAGTGGAGGAGTGGCAGGGGAAGAGGGGAGGTGAAGACTGAGTCTAAGAGTCAATTAGTGGGGCCAATAACAAAATAACTAAATGTAGTTCTATGATTCTATGGCCAGGCAGAGTGAGTGTGTATATGTGTGGGTGTGTATGTCTGTGCACACGACATTTTCTATTTTCATATGCAAAATAGATATCTTTTGCTTTTATTTATTTGTTATTTGTTTTGTTTTCTTTTGAGAGAGAGAGAGAGAACAGGGGAGGGGCAGAGGGAGAGGGAGAGAGAGACTCTTAAGCAGGCCTCATGCCTAGCACAGAGCCTGATGTGGGGCTCAATCCCATCACCCTGAGATCATGACCTGAGCCCAAATCAAGACAAATGCTTAACCAACTGAGCCACCTAGGCACCCCTTTGGCTTTTATTTTTAAGTCAGCTTTGTTGAGAAATAATATACATGCAATGAAATGCGCCCATTTTAGGAATACACTTTGATGAGTTTTGATAAATGTATATATACATAGGTGCTAGCCCCACCACCACAACCAAAATGTAGGGAAGTTCCTTCATTCCAGAAAGTTCCCTAATTCTCCTTTCTGCCAGCCTTAGGCAACCATCGTTTTTCATGGTTCCCATACTGTGCTGAACTACACTGGGTCACTGTGGAACAAACTCACAGGGACCATGAATGTTTTAAAATTTTGAGGGAGGGGCGCCTGGGTGGCGCAGTCGTTGAGCGTCTGCCTTCGGCTCAGGGCGTGATCCCGGTGCTCTGGGATCGAGCCCCACATCAGGCTCCTCCACTGGGAGCCTGCTTCTTCCTCGCCCACTCCCCCTGCTTGTGTTCCCTCTCTCGCTGGCTGTCTCTGTTAAATAAATAAATAAAATCTTTAAAAAAAAAATAAAAAATAAAATAAAATAAAATTTTGAGGGAAACATGAAGACTACTGTTGGACATTAAGGACCTCCATTGTGAAGTTGTTTAGAACCAACTATTCAGTAAACAGAACTGTTAGGTATTACTTTCTTTTCTTTTTAAAATTAATTTATTTATTTTGGGGGGGAGGGGTAGAGGGAGAGGGAGAGAGCAAATCTCAAGCAGACTCCTCACTGATCGTGGAGCCCATCACAGGGCTTGATCCCACAGCCCCAAGATCATGACCTGAGCTGAAATCAAGAGTTGGATGTTCAATCAACTGAGCCACCCAGGCACCCCTGTTAGGTATTTCTTTTGGATCAGATACCATGAAAAACTGACTGAGACAACTAGTAATAACATCCTCTAGGCTCACCCACGTGTCACTGTCCCATTCCTTTATATTGCTGTGTATTTGCATGTAACACAATTTTTCTGAAGAAAACCCTTCTGAATGTTCACATACAAATCTTTTAAGTACGTATGTTTTCATTTTTCTTGGGTAAGAGTCTAGAAGCAGAATTTCTGGGTCACATGTGAAGTGTATGTTTAATTCTTTGAGAAACTGCCAAACTGTCTTCCAAAGCACAATTTTACACCCCCAGTTGCTCCATTTCCTTGCCAACGTGGTATTGCCAGTCTTTTTAATTTTAGCCGTTCCAGTGGGTGTCTGGTGTTAACTCCTTGTGCCTTTAATTTGCATTTTCCCAATGACTAATGCTGTTGAGAACCTTTCATGTGCATATTGGCCATTTGTATATCTCTTTAGGGAAGGCGGTTGCAATCTTTTTGCCCATTTAAAAAAAATTGGCTAGTTTGACTTCTGATCGAGTTGTAAAAATTTATATGTTCTTAAGACAAGTCCATTGTTTCCGCTGGTCTGCAATTGGCTTTTTCATTGTCTTAACAGTATCTTTCAGGGGCGCTTGGATGGCTCAGTTGGTAGAGCATGTGACTTTTGATCTTGGGGTTGTGAGTTTGAGCCCCATGCTGGGTATGGAGATTACTTAAAAATAAGATCTTCAAAAAAATGAACAACCGAAAATACCCCAGTATCTTTCAAAGAACAAAAGCTTTTAATTTTGATGAAGTCTATTGTGTCAATATTTTCTTTTATGATTTGTGCTTTCCTGTGTTCTAAGAACTTTTTGTTTATGCCAAAGTCACAAACATTTTTTTTCTCCTTTTTAAAAGATATAGTGTGAGCTTTTACTTCAGGTTTGTGACCCATATGCATTTCTTCTTGTGTAACATGTAAGGCAAGGCTGGAGGTTTATTTTCTTCTTTACGGATATCTGGTTCCTCAAGCAGCATTTATATGGAGAAAGACTATCCTTTCCCCATTGACTTACCTTGGCGTCTTTGTTAAATATCAATTGCCCATATAGATGTCAGTCTGTCTCTGGACTCTCTCTTCTTTTCCATTCATCTTAGGATTATCCTTTGCCAATACCTACACTGTTGATTACTGTAGCTTTACAGTAGTCTTGAAATCTAGGTAATATAAGTGCTTCACGGTTGTTCTTTTTCAAAAACATTTTGACTAAATTATAAGTTCTTTGCATTTTTATATGAACTGTAGACGCAACATGACATTTCTAAAGAAAAGTCTGCTGGGATTGATAGAATTTTCCTAGAGCATAAATGAGGCCATCCGGTTAACTTATGGTGTTTGCTAGCCTCAGGAGAAATACAAAATAGAATAAAAAGTATGAATGTTAGTATTAACCAAAAATTGGCAGAGATTAGAAGGACAATGATAAAGCTGTAAGGCAGTGTTTGTGAGGTAGAAAAAAACCCACAGCTATGGTAGCCGCTGTCCTGGATTCATGTCCTGTTTCCCCCACTTTCTTGCAGTGCGACATTTGGGCAGTGGACTCCAAGATGGATTTTACAGTTTGCCATAAGGATGAAACACGATTTTTCCAGCTGCCTCCTGGGGATCACAGGTACCTCATTTCCACTGAGTCCAAAATCGAACCCCTGCTTTTCCTTTAAACCAATTCTTCCTATAGTGTTTTCCGTATTAGTGACCAAATCCTTACACCCGCCAGCTGCTTCATACCAGCCCCAAATCTTTAGAACCCCTTCTTCACATTTTTTATTTTCCCCCAACATAGAACCCAAACGTAAAAACGAAACCCAACATTTTCCAGCCTCCTTCGTGGCTAGGACCAGACACGTGACTTAAGGTGGACCAATCAGATGCATCAGCAGGGATTTTTGCTTCCCAGTGTTGTCCTATGTGGGAAGAGGCAGGATAGGGCATTTCCATCTTGCTGAGGCAATTTCCTTCTGGGGTTTCCTTGCTGACTTCCCCAGGGGGTTGTTCCTTGCCACCCGCCTAGAACTTGATCCATTCTTCCTTCCAAAGATTCTCTCGGGTAACTAATACCCGATCATAATCCTCTCCCTTTCCAAACTAGCTAGAGCAGATTCTCTTGCTACAATTCAATCTCCAGAGAAGCAGCCTATAAACAATATACCCTAAGGGCTGAAGCCACGTGCCCTGCCCTGAACCCTTTCTCTTTCTCTCCACCACAGCTCATGAGTTACTAACTCTTCCTCATTCTGCCCCTGCCACTCCAAACAGCTGAATCTGTCTCCTTCTCCACTCCTCTAGCCCTGCTCAAACCACCGCTCTCTCTCCTCTGGACCTTGAGAATAGCCTCTACTGGGTCTCTCCTTCCACTCTTAGTCCCCACCTTCCAGCCTCATCTTCACGCTGTATCCAGAGTCGTCTTTGAAAAAAGGCAAATCTAATATCATCATGTTCTTGCTTAAGACCCTTCAATGGCTCATTAATGTTCTTAGTGTAAAGTTGAAGAACTTTAAAATAGTTTACCCGGCTCTGTCTAATCTGTCCCTCTCATCAGATCCATCAGGCACCAGTCCCTCTTCCCTTTGTCTCCAGCCACACTGGCTTGCTTTTTCTTTTTCTTTTTCTTTTTCTTTTTCTTTTTCTTTTTCTTTTTCTTTTTCTTTTTCTCTTTCTTTCTTTCTTTCTTTCTTTCTTTCTTTCTTTCTTTCTTTCTTTCTTTCAGATTTTATTTATTTGAGAAAGAGAGCCTGCGCACGTGAGCATGAACAAGGGGAGGGACAAAGGGAGAGGGAGAAGCAGACTCCCTGCTGAGCAGAGAGCCCGTGGTGGGGCTCCAACCCAGGGCCCCGGGATCATGACCTGAGTGAAGGCCGATGCTTAACCCACTGAGCCACCCAGGCGCCCCCACACTGGCTTTCTTTCTGTGCCTTCAGTGCGCCAGCTGTTTCCCATCTCAAAGCCTTCCTGCATTCACTGTTCATTAGAGCTGGAATATGGCCCGATTCTACCAGCCAGCCTCTCCTTCAGATCCTAGCCTTAGCTTTACCCTTTAGTGAAGCACTACACGCTCTACTACTTCACAGCACTTTTTACATTTGTGATTAAATCACCCAGTATTTGATAGGTAGGCATAGCATAGATCGTAAAGCATGCGTTTTATAGCAGACTGTACTATGGACCTGGGTTCTTCATTTTCCATATGCATGACTTTGAGCAAGTTACTTTGTCTTTCTCTGCCTTGGTTTCCTCATCTGCCAAATGGGCACAATAATAGCGCTGTACTTACATCTAAGGTTTGTTGTGCTTAGAATAAGGCTTGGTATATTTTTCTATAAAGGGCCAGATAGTAAATATTTTGGGTTGCATGTTCTCTGTCTCAATTACTCAACCTTGCTGCTGCATGAAGGCAGCCATAGACAAGAATCCATAAATGAGGGGGTATGGCAGTATTCAAATCAAACTTTATTTATGAAAACAGAGGATGCGCCAGATTTGGCTCATGGACTGTAGTTTGCCAACCCTGGCTTTGAATCGGCTTGATACAAAGTATGTGCTCCAGAAGTGTTTGCTATTATTGTGAATTGCTTAATGTCTTTCTTTCCTGTTAGAATAGAAGCTTCATGAGGGCAGGAACTTTGTCTCTCTTGCTCAGTGCTATGTTCTCAGTGCTTAGCTTGGTGAGTAGGACATAGTAGAGGTTCAATAGATGCTTTCTTAATGAAAGCGTGATTATGCCAAGAACTTAACCCAGAACCCAGGCCAGCGCTGGTTCTCACATACCACTGGTTTTCTTCACTCCTTCTTGTTTCGGAAGAGTACTATCAACTCATTCTTAATAGGGCATGTGTTTTGAGAGATTCTTCAAAATTAGAAATAGGAAGACCTAATTTCCTTGGCATAGACTTTCAAGGGCAGAATTTTCTAGTTAAACATGACTTTTACGGCTCTTAATACATGATAATAACATTTTTAAAAAAGATTATTTATTTATTTATTCGACAGAGACAGAGACAGCCAGTGAGAGCGGGAACACAAGCAGGGGGAGTGGGAGAGGAAGAAGCAGGCTCATAACGGAGGAGCCTGATGTGGGGCTCGATCCCACAACGCCGGGATCACGCCCTGAGCCGAAGGCAGACGCTTAACCGCTGTGCCACCCAGGCGCCCCGATAATAACATTTTACATTATAATAACAATACCTAGAACTTACAGGGAGCCTACCAGAGGCCAGATGTTTCAATATCACCCTGTAGTCTTCATCAGAACCCTAGGAAGCAGATGCTCCCCATTTATAGCTGAAGAAACTGAGATTTGGAAGGTTAACCACATGGCCAACAACTAGTTGTCAGACCCAGAAATTGGACCTACGCATGTTGGCTTCAGGTTCTATCGTCTTTCTGCGAAGCCTCACTGCTCCTCTTATGACCAGATTGCGTTTCACAGGGGCTAACAGCAATGCTCCCTCACTAGCCCCAGGTGTTACCCTTTTGAAAACATTGCTTCCAAACTCATTTGGCAAAAATCCGTAACAATGAAAACACGGCACAGCAGCTACGGACAACAGTTTGGCCATCCCTTGGTAAGTTAAACGTAGAATTACTTATAACCCAGTGATTCCATTCCTAGATAGCTACCCAAAAGTAGCGAAAACAAGTGTTCAAACAAAGCATGTAGAAAAGGTTCACAGCAGCATTTTTCACAATAGCCAAAAAGTGGAAACAACCCAAATGCTCACCAACAAATGGATGGAAGAACAAAATGAGGCATCTCCATACAATAGAATATTATTCAGCCATGAAAAGGAATAGGGCCGATAGATGTTACAGCAAGAGCGAACTTGAAAGACATGCTTGGGAAGAAGTCAGACACATTAGGTCACATATTGTGTGCTCCCCTGCATCCGAAATATCCAGAATAGGCAAATCCATAGCGACAGAAAACAACTCATGGGAGCTGAGAGGAGGGGGAGGTGCCGAGTGACTGCTAACAGGGCTTCTGTTTGGGGTGGTGAACATGCTATGGAGTTGGTGGTGACGGTGGCACAACAGTATGAATGCAGTCACGCCACTGAACCACACACGTTAGCCTGGTCAATTTCACGTATACCTCACCACAATTAAAAACTCCATAACAAATATGGAATACAACAGGGAAATAATTTTTCAGAAATATCTACATCTAAGCATTTTCTTACCTCTGCTTCCCTCGTGACTTTTCACCCTCTTTTTTCTGGAGAAATAGTTAGCTTTCTCTTTCTTTACACTCGGGGGTCCAAACGGCCTGCAGACAACCTCCATGGGCTGCTGCCTTCAGCGTCCTCTGGACCCGAGAACACGGCTGCTGCTTCCCCTGGCTGTGGCCAACCTGCTCTTCTCCGTCCTAAAGGATCTGCCACGCTCTAGCAGAGAGAAGCAGGCTTTCTGCTGACCCAGGAGGCTTTCTCACAACCAACATGGCTTAGCTCTGAAATGCCCCGTGAGCCTCTTGCTCATTTTTCCCCCTGTGAAGGAGGGAGGACAGAGTTCTGTGGGCTACTTCTGGAGTCTGTGTGGACCCCCATGACAATCTTTTTTCCCCCCAACCTGGAGGGTTTCCTTGGCAACCAAATGAATAAGTCAGTCACTCACCGCTTTCAGCGCTTTAACTTACTAATGCTTGTTCAGTTTTGAACAGTTCATCTTACTTGAAAAGAAACTGCAGAAGCTGCACTTTTGTTGTTGCTAATGTTTTTTAAACCTGGGTTCCTGCCAGGCTTTTTAAAGGGCCCATGCGGATTTCCCCTCTGAACGCTGGAGCACACAGTTAACGCATACCACAAAATTGTAGGCGCTATGCGTCGGGCTCTCCGCATCGTCATTCCTATGACCTGCACCACAGTCCCCAAGGCAGATGGAATTACTATTCCCATTTTACAGATGAGAATGTTGAGGCACAAGGGAATCAGTATCTTGTCCAAGTGAACAGGCAGTACCATTTTTAGGCTATATTGTAATTTCTTCAAACTATATGGGGTACCCGCACTTTCAGGGGAGGCCCCTGGGAAGAGGAAGCCTCAGCACGAAGGGCTGGACTCTCAGCGAGGAGCAGCCCGCACCGTTGCAAGGTGGACCAGGTAGAGAGATCTGGGGGGAAGGGGCCTTTCAGCAGAGCTCCTCACTTCCCACCGTATGGGTGGGTATGCTGAGGACCACAACCAGAATGTCCCTGTTTTGACTGATCTTGACATAAGACAGACAGGTTTCAAAAGCACAGACTCTGGGGTCAGGCAGAGCTGGGAACAAATCCCGCCTCTGCCACTTAGTCCGGGCGAATGCCCTCGGAAATTCTTAAGCTGAAGCTGGCTGAGGCAGGAGGGAGTTTTTCTGAGGACATGCGTGACTGAACAGCATTTGGGATTTGACCAGGGTTTCTCAGCCTTGACACTGCTGACATTGGGGGCCACGTAATTCTTTGTGGTGAGGTGCTGCCCGTGCATGGGGTGCTGCTGAGCAGTACCCTGGCTGCTCCCCGCTGGCTGCCTAAGGAGCGTCTCCCCAGTTGTGACATCCAAATGTCTCCAGCCAAAGCCAAATGTCTCCTGGGAGTTAAAACCACCCCTGGTTGAGAACCACTAGATTAGATGCCCTAAAGCCCATTCAGAGATTATTTTGAATCTCTCCTATGACCTCAGCATATAGAACTATTTTAAGTAGCATCAGCCCTTTTACTCTGAGTGGGCTTGGAATTCAGAGTCACCATTCAGATATGTAGAAGGGTAACCAGACTTCTGGAATTTGTTAGAAGCGGCCTTTTCCTTTCAGTGGGAACAATCTCTGTAACAATCTCGCTCCATTTCCACTCAGAAGAGCGGCCTTGCCTCTCGGAGTAGTTCTGTATTTTCTGGTTAAAAACAAAAGTCTCTTTTGGGTGAATTTCTCTATCACCCAAAGTTCACAGGTCCTGTCAGGCCTTTTCCACCTCCATAACTTCTCCTCTCACCTTCCTCCTCCCTGAGAAGTTCCTGGGGGCAGCAAGAAGCTTCTGGAACATCAGGGCACCCATGGCAGGCATCTAGTTCTCCTAAGGAGGAGAGGTGTGATTTCCTGCTTGGTCCCTGGGTGGGGCCTTGTCTTACTTTCTGTGCACACTGATTGCTCCTGGGAACTCAGTGCCCTCCCCCTGCTGCCTGGGCATCCAGCCATGGCCTTCTGGCTCCTAGCTCTGGGCGGCCACTCCTGGCCTTCTGCATTCCTTGCGCCAGTCCAGATGACCCTGAACAGGCCCCAGAGGGAATTCTCAGTTACTACTTGGCTACTCCAGAGTTATGGGAATGTCCCTGGACCTCCGTCATGCTGGGAGGGGTGTGGCGGTTCTCTCAGGCCATCCTCTTTCCAGACCTACCCTGTTACCCTTCCTTCATGCAGCCCGTTCTCCTCCCATCTCCCACCTGCATGTTCTCAGGCTGCTTCCTGCCTGGGTTTCAGATCAGAAGTATGGCAGAGTTCACCCTGCCTTCAGAGCTTCAATCTTGCAATTCTGGAGAAAAATAGAAACATAGCTATTTTAGTATTTATCTTGCATAATGCTGATTTGAAGGTGTTTGGAATTGGCTTCATAATTCGCTCTACTCCCCACTCCAACAATCCTTCAAGACCGTGAGGGCCACAATCCACTGAACTTACCACCAGTACTTTACCTCATCTCTCTGGGCCCTCACCTTCCTCCTTATACAGCTGAAAGTCCACCCTCAGTCAAGGTTTTCCAGAGAAACAGAACCACCAGGATGTGCATACGTAGATTTATTTTAAGGAATCTGTTCACATGATTATGGAGGCTGACAAGTCCAAAATCTGTAGGGTGGCCTGGCTCGTGTTTCAGTTCAAGTACAAAGGCTATTTGTTGAAGAATTCTTTTGTGCTGAGGAAAGGTCAGCTTTTGTGCTAGAAGGCCTTCAACTGATTAGATGAGGCCCACCTGCGTTACGGAGGATAATCCACCTTACCAGAGTCTGCTGACTTAAATGTAAATCTCATCCAAAAGCACTCTCACAAAAACATCTAGAATAACATGACCAAATGATTGACCAAATATCTAGGCAATAGAGCTCCGCTAAGTTGACATAAAATTCACCATCACTGTTGGCTAAACCACAATCCTGGTTAAACCCACTTAATACCTGCTTTGTGCCTGTTGTCACAAAGATGGCAGCAGAGGGGGCAAGATGCTCACAAGGTCTCATTAGAAAGGAACACTCGGTTCAGTATCCCTCGCTGCAGTCAAGCAGGTTGTACTGTGTTCCCTGGGCCAGCTCCACCCCGCTCCCAGACTATTTCAAACCTCTTCTGCAATCATCAGTTTCAGTGGATGACCTTGCTCCCCGGGTCTCAGAGAGAGACTTTGCAGGTCCTCACTGAGCATCTGCCCAGCAACAGGCTGCATCTCTGCTCACAAGCGGTCCCTCTCCCCTCTTATGGTGGCTGAAATGATCTTATCTCTCTCCTCTGCTCAGGGTCATTCTCCAGCAATTCCTTCCTCCCTCCCCTGAATCATTGATTTTGTCTTTCCTTGTTCATTCCTATCTGCGCACTCTATTCATGACCTTGCTCAGTGTTCCTGCTCTATTTCTGTCCTGTTGACCGGATGACTGTCGTGTTCGCCTCTCCAACTTCTCCCTTCCCGTTCACTTAAACGTTTTTTGTGTGTGGTAAAATACACACAACATCAAATTTACCACTGTAAGCATTTTAAAGCATATCACTCAGTGGTGTTAAGTACATTCACAGTGTTGTGCAACCATCACCACTCTCTGATTTCAGGACATTTTTCTTCTCTCCAAACGGAAACCTGGGACCTGTCAAGCACTTCCTCCTCATTCTCCTGTCCTCCCAGGCACCCCCAGTCTCTGGCAACCGCTAATATGCTTGGATATTTCTTATAATTGGCATCATACAATATGTGGTCCTTTGGGACTGACTGGCTTCTTTCATTTGCTACAATGTTTTCAAGACTCATCTATGTTGTAGCATGTATCAGTACTTCATTTCTTTTTATGGCTGAATGATAGTACATTGTGTATTCAATATATATTTATATTTATATTTAAAGATTTATTTATTTTGTTGAGAGAGAGTTCGGGGTGGGGAGCAGAGGGAGAGGGAGAGAGAGAATCTCAAGGAAGCTCCCCGCCCAGCACGGAGCCCAACATGGGGCTGTTCTCATGACCCCAGGATCATGACCTGAGCTGAAATCAAGAGTTGGATGCTTAACCAACTGAGCCACCCAGGTGCCCCGACCATATGTATATTTTTAAGGAATCTCTACACCCAACCTGGGCCTTGAACTCATGACCCTGAGATCAAGGATCAGATGCTCTACCAACTGAGCCAGCCGGGCACCCCATAGACCACCTCTTTAATCCATTTATCTTTTGATGGACACTTGAGTTGCTTCCTCCCATTCTCTTTAAACCCTTTCCAGCCAGGCTCTCATTTAGCCAGGCTACCAAACTGCTCTTGTCGAGGTCACCACTGGCCTCCACGTTGCTAAATCTCAAGAGTTGATTCTCAGTCGTCATCTGACTTGAACTACCAGCAGTGCTTGACCTGGCCAATCACTCTCTCTTCTGGAAGCAATTCTTCACTAGATTTGCAGCACATGCATTTTCCCCCAGAAGGTTCTTCTCTGTCTCCTCTGCTGGTCCCTCCTTTTCTCTGAACTCTTAATGTTGGAGTGTGATCCTTGGACCTCTTTCCTATCTACTCTCCCTTCTCTGGTCATCTTGGCCAGTCCTGTGGCTCCCAGTACCATCGGTGTATTAACAACTGCCAAATTTCTATTTCCAGCCTCCATATCTCCCCTCCGCTCCCAACTTACCTGTCCTGCCTACTCACTATCTCCACTGGGATACCTAAATGTAAAAATTTGCCCCAAATCTCAAAGTTGTTGAGATCCCACAGTCATTCTAGATTTCCTATTCTCTCTCCTACTCTGTATCTAATCTGTCAGCAGATATCATCTGTTCTATCTTCATACGTATTTAGAATCTAACCACTTGCCCCCACTTCTCTGGCTGCCACCTGGGCCCAGCACACCAACATGTCTTCCTCCATCACTGCATAGTCCTCCTCCTGGGCTCCCTGCTTCCACCTATTTCTTCCAGTCTAGTCCCAACACAGCAGGTGAGCATTTCTGTTAGCCTGTAGCTTAGATCATGTCTCTCTTCTACTCCAAACCCCTCCTATCTCATTCAGAGTAAAAGCCGCATCTTCCTCATGATCCCTCCCAAGTCCAGGCCAAGATACTGTGTCTTGGTCTTCATCCTGGGCCAAGAGGCAGAGTTTTTTCTTAAACTACCCCAGAGGCCTCAGTTCCAGATCTCCATCTGGGACAGACGTGGGGCCTCCCCTGTGCCTGTGTGGCCATTCAAACATGAATTCCTGGGGCGCCTGCCTGGCTCAGTTGGTGGAACATGTGACTTTGGATCTCAGGATTGTGAGTTTGAGCCCCACACTGGGTGCAG
Source organism: Ursus arctos (assembly GCF_023065955.2). NCBI lineage: Eukaryota > Metazoa > Chordata > Mammalia > Carnivora > Ursidae > Ursus > Ursus arctos. Next base: position 11,143,675 of record NW_026622819.1, on the reverse strand, counting down.
AGATTACTTAAAAAAGTAAAATCTTAAAAAAAAAAAAAAGCAAAAAAACCCCCCACGAATTTCCTTGGTTACCCAAACTTGCCACCTGTCTCACCCCCAAGGAATAACGCCAGCTTTGCTTCATGTTTACTATACTGATTGTCAGTTTCATTTTTGTTTTTGCCCTGAGGCTGTCTCTTACTTGCTTAGGAGGTGGCTATGAATTTAGAAAGTTATTTATTGGGGGTGCCTGGGAGACTCAGGCCATTGGGCATCTGACTCTTGGTTTCAGTCCTGTCCTGATCTTAGGGTTGTGAGACTGAGCCCCACGTAGGTCTGTCTCTACACTCAGTGGAGAGTACGCTTGAGATTCTTTCTCCCTCCCTCTCCCTCCCTCTCTGTCCCCCCCTCCCTTGCTCACCCTCTCTCTCAAATAAATAAATAAATAAATAAATAAATAAATAAATAAATAAAATCTCAACTGAATTACTAGTTATTTATCATGTTTTGTTCAGCACTTCTCAGTTCTTGGTAGTGAGGGAGTGTTTAGATTACGTCGTTTGCCGTATTGCCCGAAACAGAAAACCTGTCCCTTGTAGCTGCCTCCAGGGCCTGATGTCCACCTAAGGTCCATCATGTTGATGATGCATCTGGGCTACTCACCAACTTGAGTCTTCATCTCTCTCCGAGACCTGAATCTGAACTTAACTTCTAGATCTGCAACTAACAGCCAGAGTTGTTTTGTTACCTTGTTCCAACCTCAAGTTTTGTGTGTGACCCTCTTGCCTGCCCCTAGTGTGTGGTTGAATAGGTTGAATAGATGTCCACGGGATCTATGAACTCCCTGGAACCTGTGAAAATATTACCTTACAGAGAAAGGAGAGTTGCAGACATGATTAAGAGTCTGGTGATGGGACAATTATCCTGTATTATCTGGGTAGGCTTGATGTAATCATGAGGACAAGGGTCCTGGGGCTCTTGGCTGGCTCAGTTGGAAGAATGTGGGACTCTTGATCTCAGGGTTGTGAGTTTGATCCCCATGTTGGGTGTGGAGATTATATAAATGAATAAATAAATAAAAACTTTAAAAAAAGGACAAGGGTTCTTCCAAGAGGATGGACATGGGGGGAGTCAGAGTGGAGAGAGAGGGCCCTGTGACAGTGAACAAAGAGCTCGGAGTGATGTGCCTTGAAAATGGAAGGAGCAGGGGCGCCTGGGTGGCACAGCGGTTAAGCGTCTGCCTTCAGCTCAGGGCGTGATTCCAGCGTTATGGGATCGAGCCCCACATCAGGCTCCTCCGCTATGAGCCTGCTTCTTCCTCTCCCACTCCCCCTGCTTGTGTTCCCTCTCTCGCTGGCTGTCTCTATCTCTGTCAAATAAATAAATAAAATCTTTAAAAAAAAAAAAAAAGAAAGAAAATGGAGGGAGCGGTTATGAGCCGAGCAATACCAGTGGCTTCTGGAAGCAAGAAGAGGCAAGGAAACAGATTCTTGCCCTGAGCCTCTAGAAAGATTGCAGCCCTGACAGCACAGTGATTTTATTCCAGTGAAACTCATTTCCGACTTCTGACCACCAGAACTGTCAGATAACATACCTGTGTTGTTTTGAGCCACTAGATTTATGCTAATTTGTTGCAACCTCAATAGGAAACGAGTGCACAGGGGATTCAGATGAACTAGATGAGAATCTCGTTCCTCATTCCTTCATGTTAGCACTGTCAACAGTGTGAGGGAGGTGACCGGACGCTGGACACTGGCTGGCTGTTCATTCAGGCTGTCCTGGTCTCAGACGCCCACGGGGCCAGGACACATGCATTTGCATTGGTGCCTTGCTAACAATGGGTCTGCTGCCAGTTTATCAGGCCGAGACTGTAGGAAATGAAGCCAGATGAGAGCTGAGCCAGGAAGGGGTCAACTGAAGCCTCTGGCTGGAGGGCTTCCATGGGGGCCGTCGCTGGTGGTAGAGAGGGATGGTCAGGTACACGGTGGCCCGGGCCACAGGAAGTAGGCCAGGTGCAGAGGGGAGCTCATCACCCACGCACTGAGCGTCGACTCTTCCAGGGCCTGCCTTTTTTTTTTTTTTTTTTTTTTTTAATGTGGTAAAATACACATATCATAACATTTACCATTTAGACCATTTTTTACAAGATTTTATTTATTTATTTTAGAGAGAGAGAGAGCACATGAGCAGGGGGAGGAGCAAAGGGAGAGGGACAAGCAGACTCCCTGCTGAGTGTGAAGCCCCACGTGGGGCCCAATCCCATGACCTTGAGATAATGACCTGAGCCGAAACCAAGAGTCAGAAGCTCAAATGACTGTGCACCCGAAACCATTTTTAAGTGTACAGTTCACGGGCATTAAGTACATTCACAAGTTGTGCAAATATCGTCACCCACCATCCATCCGTCCCCAGAACTTTGTCAGTTTCCCAAAGGGAGGCTCTGTATCCATTAAACAAAAATCCCCTCCCCCCCCCAAGCCCTGGCAACCACCACTCTGCTTTCTGTTTGTATGAGTCTGGTCATTATAGGTCCCTATATAAGGGGAATCTTGTAGTATTTCTCCTTTGGTGACTGGCTTACTTCATTTAACATAATGTCTTTGAGATTTATCTGTGTTGTAGCATGTGTTAGAATTTTCTCCTTTCTTTCTTTCTTTCTTTCTTTCTTTCTTTCTTTCTTTCTTTCTTTCTTTCTTTTTCTTTTCTTTTCTTTTCTTTTCTTTTCTTTCTCTTCTTTCTTTCTTTCTTTCTTTCTTTCTTTCTTTCTTTCAGGCTGAACAGTGTTCCATTGTACAGATATACCAGGTTTTGTATATCCATTCATCTGCTGGTGGATACTGGGTTTGCTTCCACCTTTTGGCTATTGTGAATAATGCCACAGTGAACATTATGTATAAATATCTCTTGCGTTCCAGTCCTTAATGTGTTGCTTTGTTGGTCAAGGAGCAAACCCCAAAAGGGACAGTGTAAGCCTGATACAGTGCCATGGTGTCTTATCCAAAAATGTGGGGTCAGATGTGTTTTAGAATTCAGATTTTTTCTGTAATTTTAGAAAAATAGTTCATCTTATATGTGGTATGTTATGTAATACCCAAAGTATCATCATACACAGACTACAAATGGCCCCATATCAGTTTCAGGTTTGGTTTTGCTGCCAGATATGTTTTGCCATAAATTTATTTCCAGTTTTTTAAAGCTTTTTAGATTTCAGAATTGTTGGATAAGAAATTGTGGACGTATAGCGAAGTCTGTGAACATAGAAACTTACATAAATAAATCAATGCCTTCACTTCTAATTCATTACTCTCCCTTGCGTATAGTTCACCTCCACAAATATTTGGGAAGAATTAAGTGGTCAGTTCAGGGAAGAAAGGTGATTGCACTGAAACAGGCGATTAAGTGTTTGGTCAACTCTATCCGTATGGCTGAGGGATGTGATGGGCGTACATATCTCTCACAGCAACGGGAGCTGTGGAGAGGGTGAACTTTTGACAAGCGATGGGGAGGAAGTGAAATAGGCTATGTCAACTATTTGAAAATTAAGATGCAATGCCGAGGTCAGAAATGTACTCATAGCATTCATTAAAGAATGTTAATCAGAATTTAACTAATGCTCCTTAGCTTAGATGCACAGGATGCCTTGAGAAAATACATTCATTTTGGATTTAACTATCTAGTTGGGATGGTTACGCCATTTTTGAGAACTTATTCTATGCGGAGCTTTGTGTTATGCACTTTAAATATATTCCCTTATTTAATCCTTTTAAAGCTCTGCAGTGTGTTTTTTCCTGTCCCCAAGCTAGGCTATGCAATTTATGGGGCCAAGTGAAAAATGAAAATGTGGGACTCCTTGTTTTTAAAGCATTAAGAATTTCAAGATGGTGGGGTGCCTGGCTGGTTCAGCTGGTAAAGCACATGACTCTTGATCTCCGGGTTGTGAGTTTGAGCCCCATGTTGGGTGTAGAGATTACTTGAAAAAAGTAAAATCTCAACCACAACAAAAAAGAATTTGGCAACAGCAGAGCGTTAAACCAAGCTCAGGGCCCTTCTAAGGGACCTCATGTGACAGCACAGGTTAAAGGCCCTGAAGCCAGATGTTACGATCCCCATTTTTCATCTGAGGGTATCCAGTATAAAGAGGCTATGTCTTGCCCACAGTCGAACAGCTCCGATGTTGAAGGCAGAAGACAGGGTGGGCCTTATTGGCTGTTGTACCGACCCCGGTCCAACGTAGGGTCGAAGCTCAGTGAGCATTATAGGACAGAAAAGCAAGACAATTAAGCAAGTACTAAGGAGTGCCTAGCACTTTTGTAGGCGTTCTTGGGAGCACAAGAGAGAACATGCTAAAATCTGACATGATACTTTAATAGTTCGCGCTAGTAAATCCCTACACATACATAGGAGACACTCCTCCTACCTCCCCCACCAGGTTTTGTGGGGCCAGTTGAATTCCTCTGGGAGGGTAACGTGAACCATCGAACTTGTGAAGATCTCTCATTAAACAACTATTTGCCTAATTGGGGTAAATCAAACTAAATGCTAATTAGTATCTTCCAAAGATTAAAAATAGACCTCTAACCGCTCACATTATTGCTGAGCACAGAGAGCACCAGGGAACTGAGTTCCAGAACCTCAGTCTTATTTAATGTCTTACAGATTCATGCACTCACCCCACGTGTCAGTGGCATGTCAGTGGCTGACACGCAGCTGAGATGCTTGAACGTGGTTGATTTCCAGGGGCTGTTATCATGAGAAACTCAGAGGCTCTCATTGTTCTTGTGCAACTCTGACAAGGCATTTCCTCCACAATTATGTGGCTAGAGTTATGCCAGTGAAATTCAAGTAACAGCTGAAGACAAGATGGAATGAGAATGGCCAAAGGTATGACAAATAGTTACCCTCGCCACATACTGTGGCTGGAGGAATGGCTTTGGTGGATGATGGCACGTTAAGACTTCTGTGTCCTCCTGTGGGATTCCAGTGAGATGTTTCTGTGACAGCTGACACTTCCAGCTGACCTTTTATCTGAGACTCCTGGCTTCGTGGGTCTGAAATTAAACCCTTCTTTTGCCTGTGACTGACGTGGATGTTCTGGAACATCTTGGGGCTCACTTAGGGTGCTCCAATGAACATGGCCTAAACAGTGGAATGGGGGCCTCTCTTCTCCTTCCAACAAGAATGAAGGGAGGGGGCCAGGTGGGGTTGGGGCATCTTGGGGATGTCACCGTGGACCCCCAGCTGTTCCCGTGTTTCTGCTTTGACATCCTCAGGCTGTTGGCTTTCTCTTAAGCTTTGTCCTCTCAAAGTGCAAGACATAAAATTTCATAAAAACTTTATAAAACTCTGTCCAGTTACAGGGAGGTGTCTTATTCTGGGCTTCCTGGAAGGCAGAGTCTGATATCATTTATTTGGGAGCTGACCCAGGAGGCAGAAGTGAGGGACTGGGGACATGAGACGGGGAAGGAAGAAAAGCCAATATTAAGGTGTGTCCTCGAGCTGCTGCTGTGGGTGCGTGGGACTAAGTTCTGTGGGATCTACGGCAAGGTACACAGTATGGTCAGGATTGTCCACCGGCAAGAGCAGGCTCCTGGAGTCTTTACCCACCACTCCTGTTCCCCAGTGGCCGGAGGAGGCCACATAGGAGAAGATTCAAAGGCACAGATGTTCGGAAGCTCAGTGTGTGGGGTACTGTCATCGACACGTGAGTGTGAGCTTGCTCTGTGCCCACTGGTGTGGTGGAAGGCCTGCGATTAAGGCTCAGCATGGTGTGCTGTCTCCATATCAGGAACTGAGAGGGCAAGTCTCTGCTTCCGTGTGTGACCTCCCCTAGCCCAGCAGCCTCCTCATCACAGGACCAGCCCCCGCTCCTGCTCACCCCTGAGCACTGGCTTTGGGTCCTACCAGACCACAGACTTGTCCAAACAAGCTCATATCCTCTGGTGGGAAGCAGGGGACATCTCACCCTCTCGATACTACAAGCCTGCGTCCTACAGCTGGCTCGCTCACTCCGTTCCTGAGTGCAGCCCCCGTGTGCCTTCTCCCCTTGGGCGTCAGTGTACGTGGCTAATAAACTGCTGCCAATCTCATCCATCCAGGGTCACACGTCGTGTGCTCAGCCGTCCCCGTAACCCTGGGGCAGTCGTCCCTGCCTCGCCAACAGAGAGAGAAGGAGGCACTCAAACAGCCGTAGCTAAGAACGCCACGTGGCTGTGGCTGAAATCAGCATGAGCTGAGGGACGAGACGCCAGCAACCAGATGCATCTGCCACCACAGGGAAAGTGGGCAGTGCTTCCTTTCTTGCCTGTCTTTTTTTTTTTTTTTTAAGTAGGCTCCATGCCCAGCATGGAGCGCAATGTGGGGCTTGAACTCATGACCCTGAGATCAAGACCTGAGCTGAGATCAAGAGTCGGATGCTTCCCTGACTGAGCCGCCTAGGACACCCTGTTTGTCTTTTTATCAGATTGAGAATCATTCCCAGAAGCCCCCAGCAGGTGCCCCTCATGTCTCACTGGAAGTAACTGGGTCACATGTCTACCTCTGAACCAATCACCACCAAATGCCAATGGTATTATGGTGACCGACTGGGGACGGGTCACATGTGGTCCCCTGTGGCAGGGATAGGGCCCACTTTCCATGAGCACATTTTCACTCAATGCCTCCGTGACATCAGAGTTTTATTAGAACGAAACAAGGGAGAACTGGCTGTTGGGGAGGCAGCCAGGAGTGTCTGTTCTTTACATAATAGACAAACCATTCAAAGGCTTAGTGCCAGCAGTGGTGTCATCTCTACCATGGTGTCACTCTGGTGACGGTACAGAAAAGAGAACAGAGGGGCAAGAAATCAGGGCAAATAACCAACAGTGTGGAATGTTCACCGTAACCGAGGAGGCGGAAAACCCCAGCGGTTGCCATCACCTTGGTTCTTAACCTTTCGTGTTCTCAGCAATCACCGAGACCCCTTTCCGGGGATTACGATTCCCAAGTTCTGGGCTGAGGCCCAAGAATGTGCAGTTTTAGCTCACATTCCCCGGGTGACTCTGCAGCAGGTGGCTGGTACCCACAGGTGGAGTCTCACTCCCCTAGGGAGTTGAACACCCCGGACAGAATTACTGCAAACGCAGCGCACTCCTGTACGGGTGGGAGGCAGGCTTAACCTTCCTGAAGTTTGTCCAGCTCCTCCCGCAGAATCCAGCACTGCAGACCAGGGGTCCGGGCCCCTGAGCCGGCGTGTCGGGGATGTCCTTCAGCACAGGCTCCGTGGTCACAACGACAGACCTCTTAGTCAAGCTGGAGCGCTCCTCATGTGCCCAGGTGCCCCCCGTGGAGCCAGTGACCTTCATCCCTCCGTCCACCTGATGTTCGGGCCTGACTTCCCTCTACTGCCTTGCTTTTGTCCCGCCTTCCTGTTGAATTGCTTCTTGGCTGACTTGGTGAGAGCCAAACATCACCCTAGGCACGAGCCACCTCATGCCTTCATTCTGTAAGTATTTATTGAGTAGTCATGTGCCAGGCATTGTTCTGGGCCATGGGGATCCAACATGGAAACAACTGGGCAGAGTGTCCCTACTCGTGACACTTACATGACGTGAGTCATGCAGTAAGCAGAGAGATAAAGAGTCTAATGGGTTGAAGTGTGCCCCCCTCATATTATGTCCAAGTCCTACCCCCTGGTACCTGTGAGTGTGATCTTATTTGGAAATAAGGTGTTTGCATATGTAATTAAGTTACAGATCTCGGGATGAGACCTTCCTGGATTTAGGATGAGCCCTAAATCCAATGACTGATGTCTTTTTAAGAGCGAGGAGAGGGAGGCTCGAGACATAGGGACTGATGGAGCAAGGTGAGGCGAATGCAGAGGTGATCCAGCTGCAAGTCAGGGAACAGCTGGATCCACCAGAGGCTGGAGGAGGGAGGAAGCAGTGTCCCCTGGAGCCTTTGGAGGGAGTGTGGCCTCACTGACACCTTCATTTAGGACTTCTGGCCTCTGGAATGTGAGAGAATACATTTCTGCTGTGTAAGACACGCTGTTTGCAGACTTTGTTACGACAGCCCCAGGAAACTAATACCTGCAGGGAGTCAGGTCATGAGAGCGGGGAGGGAAACTGATGCAGGGGAAGAGGGTGGCGAGGGCCAGAAGGGTGGAGGAGGGGCTCCTCTAGGCAGAGTGACCAGGAACACACTGGGCCTTTATTCTTGTGTGTGTTTTTTCTTCTGGTCTCTTCATAGCTGTCTCGCCCCTGTGCTTTCTCACACCTTGATCTGTGATCTTACCTCACACTCGTCTGAAGACGGCAGCTTGTGAGGACTCTGTTCTCTGCAGAAAATAAGTGACTTCCTTGTGGGTTGGTGCAGGGGTTGCAAACTCAGATGAGGGCCTGGGTGGAGGGCAGGTGCCCGGCCCTCTCCCGGCAGCTGCTGCCCCACACCGGTCGACTGACACCAGTTGTGGAAAGCCAGCACTGCCAGATTTCCAGTTTCTCAAGAGAAGCCAGGCATCTGATAGAAGGCTCCAAAGTTTGTTCTGCATTTACTTAAAAAAATGGAGGTGAAGTTGACACAGCATCTAAACCATTTTATTTTTTATTTTTTTATAATATTTTTTTATTATGTTATGTTAGTCACCATACAGTACATCCTTAGTTTTTGATGCAATGTTCCATGATTCATTATTTGCATATAACACCCAGTGCCCTCCTTAATACCCATCACCGGCCTATCCCAGTCCCCCACCCCCTTCCCCTCTGAAGCCCTCACTTTGTTTCCCAGAGTCCACAGTCTCTCATGGTTCACTCCCCCTTCTGTGTACCCCCCTTCATCCTTCCCTTCCTTCTCCTACCGATCTTCCTATTTCTTATGTTCCATAAATGAGTGAAACCATAGGATAATTGTCTTTCTCTGCTTGACTTATTTCACTTAGCGTTATCTCCTCCAGTCCCATCCATGTTGCTGCAAATGTGTAATCGTTCTTTCTGATGGCTGAGTAATATTCCATTGTATATATGGACCACATCTTCTTGATCCAGTCATCTGTTGAAGGGCATCTCGGCTCCTTCCACAGTTTGGCTATTGTGGACAATGCTGCTATGAACATTGGGGTGCATATGGCCCTTCGCTTCACTACGTCTGTACCTTTGGGGTAAATACCCAGTAGTGCAATTGCTGGATCATAGGGTAGCTCAATTTTTAACTTTTTAAGGGACCTCCACACTTTTCCAAAGTGGCTGTACCAACTTGCATTCCCACCAACAGTGTAAGAGGGATCCCCTTTCTCCACATCCTCTCCAACATTTGTTGTTTCCTGCCTTGTCAATTTTTGCCATTCTAACTAGCGTAAGGTGGTATCTCAATGTGGTTTTGATTTGAATTTCCCTGATGGCTAATGATTTTGAACATTTTTTCATGTGTCTGTTAGCCATTTGTATGTCTTCATTGGAAGTGTGTCTGTTCATATCTTCTGTCCTTTTTTTGATTTGATTATTTGTTTCTCATGTATTGAGTTTGAGAAGTTCTTTGCATCTAAACCATTTGAAAGTGGACAAGTCAATGGCATTTAGTCCATTCCCAGTGTTGTATGATCACCAGCTCCATCTAGTTTCAAAGCATTTTCATTATCCGAAAAGGAAACCCTGTGCTCATTAAGTTCACATTTCCCCTCACCCCCAGGCCCTGGTGGCCACCAATCTGTGTTCCATCTTTGAGGGTTTACCTATTCTGGGTCCTTCATATAAATGGAATCGTACACTCGACTCCAAATGTTTGTAGCAATCAACAACAACAGAAGACGTGACATGAACCGAATAAACTGGCCCTTGGACATTCGGTTTCTGCCCTCTAGCTTGGCCATTGACAGGAAGCCCCTCATATCAAAGTGGGGGGGGGTCACTTGGAAGCTGTCTCTGTGGCCAGTTAGGATGCTGATAACACCAGGCTGGGTGGGAGTGACTGGGAAGGCCTGCCCTGGGCAAGTGGTTTTGGTGGCTGTGTTCTGATTCCAGTGTTGTCCCCAAGAGGAATCATGCCTGTGACCACTGGGGGTTAGAAAGGATGCTCCTCTCTCCTCCATGGTCTAGTCTTAATGTGCTACTCGGTACAGAGACAGCTCCCAAATGGCGTCCAAACAGGAGGAGAATAGAAGGAACATGGTGTCAGCATGGGATTCAGATCTCATAGCCACATGGTCCCTGTGTTCAAGAATTCCCCTTTACAGCCTGGAATTCTGCTTTGGAGAGCAAAATGTGTACTGGATGGTTGTTTTCCCCCAGGGGAGGTGAGGTCATACTCTTCCTTTCAGTCTAAAGCAAGGAAAAAATTAGATGTTAGTGTTGGAAGGCTGTGTTCCTTCTCTCCCGGAGCGGTTCATTCCTTCAGTGAGTGGCTATTGAACACCTGCCAGGCATCCGGTGGGGTGAAGATACATTGCCTCTCAGCCCACCGATTTATTACAGGGTGACAGATAAGTTAAAAAAGACAGTGTTGCCAATGAAACAATGGGGGTAAAAGTAGGAAGACACAGATTGTCCCGGGAAGAGAGGCAGGGAAGCATAAAATGTTTCATTCACATCTTCTCAGGTCCCGGGATGGGTTCTCTGCACAGAGCTGGGGTGGCAGCGGCGGGCGGTGGGGACGCTGGAGTGGAGGGCAGGAGTGAATGGGGACTGAACCCGTTTGCTCAGCTCATGCAGCTTGGCACGCAGACTTCTGCCCCAAGGGGTGCTTTTTCCTAACTCCTTTGCCCTAAGAGGCCACCTTGTAACCTGCACCAAGGCTCTGCACAACTGGGGCTCCAGGCTCTGCACAGCTCTCACCTTCAGTTTGTATTTTGGGCTTCAGTTTTGCAGTGACTTTGCTGTTGCTTTGGGAATAAAGAGATGTACAGGAATGGGATTTATTATTGTTGTAAATAATCCTTCTCTGGCTGGCTTGTTAAAAATGATCCCTTCTCCTCTGGCTGGAGAGGGCTAGGTGTGGTGCTGTCTAAGGCGTGAAGGACGCAATGACTCACCGAGGTTCTTTTCCAACTTCTGATTCAATGAGTTTGGTTTTCTTCGAGCCCATGAGTCACTTTCCCTGCTCGGCGACTTGCATGACAGGGCGGTGAGATAACCAGGAGCTCAGGGAGACAACTGGTAGGTTTTATAAATGCTAGTAAAGAAAAGATTTTTCAAAGACCGGAGGGAAATCCACAAGTGTGGAAAACGCAGTCATCTAAGAATACAGTTCCTGAAACAAGGAAAAACAGCTTCCAGCGGTCATGTAATTTGTCGCCTTCTCACATTTCACTTTTGTTTGAGAACGAGGTCTGACATCAGCAGCAGGATTTGCGGGTCCGAAATGCCGCGTGGGCCTTTGCCAGCAGCTGTGGCCTTTGGGCTCGACCAGTTGTGCCGCGCGGGTGGCTGTTTTGTCCACTGAGGTTCAAGTGATCCCCTGCCCTCTCAGCTCCTCTGAATTCCTGGCCGGCACCGTAACTGTAAGACGGACCTATGATAATAGTGCCATTTTCGTCTCAGTGTCATCAGAAGGTAAAGGCGCATCACGTGAGATGCAAGAACGTGCGTATCTGGGGGTTATTAACTGTGTGTCAGGACAGTGGAGAAAACAGATGTTATCTCTTGTTTCTTTTTCAGCCTTGCGTTGAACAGTGAAAAAGCTGTCGGGTGTCAAAAATGGGAACAGTAAAATTATCAGAAGAATGCCTGTCCTCCCTGTCTCGGGCTGCGCTCTCACGGACATTGCCCTTTTATCAGTGTTCGCTAACTCTCAAAGGAAGAATAATTTTGTGGGTGGCATTTCGAATGGTGCGTTGAAAGGCTATTTGTCTGAAATACAAATTTGCCATAATCTTTGTGTGTGTTGGGAGATGAGGGGGTTGTCATATCAGACACTGGAGAGATTGGTTCATTGTGACTGTTGATGAACCTGGCCCTGGGCTATTTGTTTGGCACCACGAAGGGAGGGAAAGGACAGAATGAACTTGTGGTATGTCCTAGCTATCCTTTGCTGTGCTTAACATACGGGCTTAAACCAGTAGCCATTTTTCTCATGGCTGGTGATCTGTGGGTGAGGAATTTGGGCAGGGCTCAGAGGCACCGTTGTTCTCCCCCGAGCAGTGTTGACTGAGGCTGCTCGGTGGTAATCACCAAGCTGGGAGATGGGCTGATGTGGAGGGTCCAAGGCAGCTTCACTCAGGAGTCTGGTACCTCAGTGGGGACAGCAGGAAGGCCGGGCTCAGTTGGGACTGTGGACTGCAGTGCCAAGATGTGACCGTCCAGCATGGTGGCTCAGTGCTCCCAGAGAGGGATCTCCCAGAGCCTCAGGTGCAAACATCAAATTCCTGGAGCCTGCCTCCCTTTGGAAGTCAAGCAGCAACACTTTCCACGTGCTCCAGTGGCCGGTGTCATCACAAGCCAGCCAGATTCAAGGGAAATAGATACCTGGTCTCAGCGGGGGGAGGGCCAAAATTGTCTGTCCATCTTTAATCCACCACGTGGGATAAGAGGTATATTTTTCAGCCAGACGCTCAGTAATACTTGAACATTCTTATATTTTGTGCAGATTGGATCCTTCCATAGCCCCAAAGCAGCTGCTTGAGACATTCTCCACTTCCTTCTCTTAAGCATTTAGCCTAACACCTCCTGACTAGGAGATGTCTTTATTCCTACTTTCCTGATAAAACGTGAGCCGTTAGGCATAAACTAAGTGAAGTGGGAAAAAGTACGGGTTCCTGAGCCAAAGAACCCACGTTCAAAAGTCATCGTTCGCACCCTTAGTTGCGTTGTCTGCAGAAAGGGAATAATACTACTCCAATCACTGGGGTGTCACTGATGATATGGGTATAAGAAACGCTTCATACAAACTTAGTGTAATTTCAAATGCAGTTGCCTTTGAGCCCCATTCTGTCCAAACTTGACTTGACATGAGCTATTTTCCTGACACTGACATTTATTAGAACAAATCACTAAAACTCTGAGAATTTTAATTTTAATTATTTACAGTGTTGAAGAGATGATTGTATAAAATGATGCCCATGAATCCCTCTGTAGCTGTCAAATGATTATAATGATGAATAACGTATCAACAGTATCAGCCTCACGATCGACTCATGGTTTTGCATGCTGCGTGGCCAGACACGATCACCCATTACTCTGCCCAGCCCTTATTGTCACGGGCCCCTGATGTTGGAGATACTACAGAATGTGGAAGAGAGGAAAGAAACTTTTGCAAGGGTGGAAACAGACAACCAGCTACATCTACGATAATTTATGTAGTCTAAGCATATGTGCATAATTCACTATTATAATGAAATAAAACCCAACCAAGTTCAACTGACACGTGTAATGATATACATAATCCTTGCTTTTACTGCATGGTAATTAGGCATAAAAAGTAAGATTTCACATAAATAACTGTAATTAGTATCACTTGGATGCCACTAAAGCAAGTTTTTAATCTATTCTATCTTTTGGTATTTTTTTCGAGTATCCTTAATTAGCAACCATGCAAATAGTTTTCCCTGATAACCTGTACAGTTTAGTTCTTTTCGTTCATTATTCATTCATTCATCAAATATGGATTGGGTGCCCAGTGTATGCCAGGCATGGTGTTAGGCTATGATACATACATAATGAGGACACTGACAAGACAGAGGGATAATTTCAATACAGTGTTAACCTTCCCGCAGTAGGACAGTTCAGCACTATAGGAACACAAAAAAGAGCACATGATCCAGCTTTGAGATTCCAGTGGGGACTCCCTGGAGGAGAAGGTGAATTCTAAAATAATTTAACCAGAAAAAGGGATCCAGTGAGAGGAAGAAAAGAAGAGAGCATGAAATGGTGCTGCGAGATCAGGAGGTGTGGTCAGGGAGGAGTTAGTCGGGGCCAGATCAGGAAGTACGTCATTGGCCATGTTTAGCTCTGTGACCCTAGGAGGGGAAATAGGAAGGAGGTAGACCTGGGGACTCGCTGCATGCGGTGGCCAAGGGAGAAGGGGAGCTGGGGAGGACACCCATGATCTTAGGTTGTGAAAGAGGCATCTTTTCTGAGCGCTTGTTGTGATGCGCCCCGGGTGACGTATGGAAGTGTGGAATCACTATATTATACACCCGCAGCTCCTAGGACACTCTACGTTAACTATGTTAGAATTAAAGGGAAAGTATCACAGGCTGCTGAGAGGGCAAGTAGGAAAAGGGCTGAAAAGAACCTACAAGGTTTGGCAACAAGGGGGCTGTTGGCAAAGACTCTTCCAGTAGAGTGTAAGGGCAGAGGTCAGACTGTGCTGACAATGAACAGTGAATGTGGAAGTGGAGACAACCATGGTGGGAAGGAAGGAGAAAACGCATATTTAAGTCCTGCAGGCCCCTGACAGGGCTTGGTCTCAGGATGTGGCATCGAGAGAGGAGGTGAGGAGATGTGGGACGGGAATACTTAGTGATATTGTACCCTAAGTTGGCCCTCACAGAAGAGAGCTAGCTTCTTCGTATCTTCTTGTACATGGACCAGAGCTGGACCGTGGCTGCCCCGGGTGCTGCTGCTCGTCGCCCCCATGGACCTAACACCTGACTTCTCTTCAACCCATCCGCTGTATTACCCCCCCTTTCCCATCCTAGACAGGCTTCTTTGCTCATGTCCTTTTTGCTCCCTCAAACTCTGACTGCAAGTGACTCCAATTTGTCATTTCTTGACCTGCCCAGGGACCACGTCTCTCCCTTGAGAAGTATTTATTAAATTTAATTACTTAAGGAGTGACACCTTTTGAGGCATCCCTCCCTGCCCTCCCCCGCCCAGCATTTTATTATAAACCATTTCAAACATGCAGCAAAGCTGAAAGAATTTGACATTGAATACCCATATACTACCACCAGGTGCTCTTCAATGGCTCACCACACTTGTTAGTTCTTCTTCTGTGTATCCATCTATCCTCTGCCAATCTGTCTTATTTGCTTGATCGAGCCACTCTCTTGGATATTTCTTCATGTGCACAAGTGTATCAGTCTTTCAGTTTCCCAGTTCCATATTCCTGAAAGAAGACCGGCCATCCGGGTCCAAGATCACACGGAGAGCCCATGCATCCGTTCCCTTTAGATTAGGCAGCCACCTCCCTGGTGTGATCAGTGTGGTGAATTATATAGAATCCTCCAGTCCAAATGATCCCTGTTACCTCATTAGCAGGGGGGCGAGTGTGGCCATCTCCCTTCGGTGGCGGCATACGTAGAGCGGGCACCATGATATTGCTGGCGTAAGCTGCCAACAGATACAGGAACTAGGAGAGGATCAAGTTAGAGAAATGATCGGAATTTCGGTTTTGTACTTGCTGGATTGTAGGTGTTTGGGGAATATTGATGGGCACTGGCTGTCAGGAACTTGGAAATGTTATGCCTGAGGCTGAAAGTAGAGGTAAGGGGTGGGTGTATAGACTGGGAGTCTTTTGCATTCGGTGGCAGGTCCAGTATACCTATAAAGGAGGGGCAGCAATTTGGCTGGAAGTAGGACAAGGGCACCACATTTGCACAGCTCCTTACATAAGATGAAAAAAAATGTCAATCCCCTGTGAATAGAGGGGGAGCTGATGTGGATTGTCCTCAGGCATAATTATATTTAGAGATGACAGCTGATGCTGTAAAGGTGAGGGAAATCCCTTGTAGATTGGTTGTGGCATTTGAAGTCCAAGCATGAGACACTTTTATGATTGAAGATGGGGCAATAGACATCGACTAGACCAAGACAATAGTCTGGAAGGCCACTGGACCCATAGAGGAAGAGCAGAGAATGAGGCTGGTGACCAGGTATAGAGAAGCACCTGCTTTAGGGTTGGCTGAAATAATGAAGCTGGTGAGGGAGCAGCATGCTTAGAAGGGTGGGGAGGAGAATAATGCCCCACGGGTCAAGGTAGAAGGGAGTTTTAGGGAGGCAATAATGAATGTAGCCAAGTCTGTGGGGTCAAGTAGGAAGAGAACCAAGGCAAGGTCCATGAGTTTGCCCTTTAGAAGCTCCTCCAAGAAACATATCCTTCATTGAAGCACGAGGGGTGGGGAGGGGGCAGATTATGGGGCAAAGAGAGATCATAAGGTAGGAGGAAGGGGCTGGCCTACAGATCACTTTGGAAGGAGTTTGGTGGTGAAGAGCAAGGGATAGAGAAGACATGGATTTCAGGGCAGGTGTGCAAGAGAATACTGCTCTAGGGAGCTGTGAGCACGTGCTCTTCAGATAATAGAATTTGGGCAGCAGCTATGTGCCATTCCCATTTTGAAGATTCACAAATGATAATGAGCTATTATGACATTAACACACATTCGTACTTACTACAATTAATATACAAAACAATGCACATTAATATTAATACACAATGATAATAATAGTGAACACTTACAGAGGGCTTATGTGCCAACTCTGTCTTAAATCCTTTACCCAGATAAATTAAAGGTAGGTACTCTTACCAGCCCACGTTATAGATGATCAAACTGCAGCACAGAGGGGTTCACCCTTGCTCAAGGCTATAAAGCTGGTAAGAGGCAGTCCCAGGATTCGAATCTTCTTCTCTGCAATAACCTATTTATTCTATAAGGGGTGGAGGGCTGAGGCCCAGTGACGTTCAGGATTCTTCCCTGAGAGAGTCCAGCAGGTGAAAGGGTGACCCAAGACAGAGCAGAGGAAGGGATCTGGGAGCTGAAGGAAGGGATGCTGGTGGAGTTTGCAGCCCATAGGCCTGTTTGTCACTGAAGGTGAGAGCCACTGTGGGGAGGGATGGGGGTTGGGATGGAGCTGGGGAGCTGAGAGAAGTGAAGGTTTGTAACAGCTGCAGAGAGGAATGGAAAGGAAATCATGTCGTGATTAGGAAAATGATTGTCAAGAAGCATTCAGAGCCCAGCTGTGAGATGGAAAACGTGCCTCTGTCGTGGGACCACGCAGCTTGTCGGGATTTTCGCCATCAGCAGTTGGGCAGTCGCAAAGCAGAATATGTCATCCTGACCCCAACTCTTCCCTCTGCCTGTGCTCTGGCTGGTGTCTGATATCACAGCCCAATAGAGCCTCTGACTCTGCTCTCCTTTCCTTTCCTTCTGACTAATCCAATTGCGTCCGGCGCTCTGCTCCCGTCCCAAAGACTTGTGGCAAAACTCAGGATGTGAACTTCCTACTTAGGACTTTATTGTCTGGGAGGCTTGGGACCATGGTGGTTCTGGAGAACCAAAACTCCAGGAAGAATGTCAGCAGGGAGGAACAGGGTGTGAGGAAGGAGAAAAAGGAAGAAAAGGCAGCCCATTGTCCCCTCATCCCAGGTGCCAGGGCACCCCAAGCATCATCCTGGGTCAACCTCCATGTTAGTGTCTTTTCAGGGATATCCAAAAAAAGATCACAAGCGCTGATTTTGAGGCAAGGTGAGCTAATCCACCCTTCCTGCCCAAAGTGAAGGAATGTTACAGGCTTTAGCGTGGGGTAGAAGGCAGGAGCGCTGTGCCTCGCTGAGGGTCCAGTAAGAAGGCAGAACATGAACCCACAGAGAAACTAAAGCCATTTCAGGGTCAGTAAGACATTATCAGTAGGTCCTTTGGGGGTTCACATTGTTTTAGGCATGCTGCTGATCAAGTCCTAGAGGATAAATAAAGTCAGAACAGCAAATGAGAGGTATCTGCAAATAATAGAGGCTCTACAACATGAAAGTGACATCTGAGGACTGACCAGACCAAGATGGGAATGTTATGGGATGTACAGAAACACCCACTAGAACCAGCATGAATTGGGATCATGAAGAGTCTGGCTAGACCGACACAGAAACCATTTTCTTACCCCTCGCATAGTTCCTAGTGGGGGAAAGTCAGAAATTACTAACTCTGAGTTGATTTCCTCCTACTCTATATCATTATCGTTTGGGGTGTATAATTATGCTTAAGTCAACTATATTGTAAACTACATTTAGTTTTCATTCCATGGTGTGAGTTTAGTCATTCTTACCAAAACCATAGGTATTGTTATGGATAATTTTCTGAACTGGGTGGCTCTCTCCTATCTAACAAATTCAAGATTCTAATTCCCAGAATGGACCGAACAAGGAAATCTGTTGCCATTAGAAAATGCGGCTTTGGGGCACCTGGGTGGCTCAGTTGGTGAAGCATCTGACTCTTGATTTGGCTTAGGTCATGATCTCAGTGTTGTGAGATCGAGCCCCGCATCAGGTTCTGAGCTCAGTGCGGAGTCTACCTCTCACTCTGCTCCTCCCCCCCACTTGCTGGCGCTCCCTCTCTCTCTCTCTCGAATAAATAAAAAAGTCTTAAAAAAAAAAAAAGAAAATGTTGTTCTTGTGAGGCTTATTTCTACTGGAGGTGTTATTCATAATGTTAGTATTTATATTCAAGAACGTGTCTAACTAATTTGACCTTAAAGCACATGAAGCATTTCCTTCTCTCTCTTTATTACAGCTTTATTGATACTTGTGTTTCCCATATCCCATGGAATTCACCCATGTAAAGTATACATTTCAATGATTTTGAGCGTATTCGCAACACCGTGCAGCCGTCATCACAATCTAACTGTAGAATATTTTCAACACTCCAAATAGAACCCTCTTTGCATTAGGAGTCATTCTCCATTCCCCTTGGCCTCCTCCCCAGCCCAAGGCAGCCACTAGTCCCCTTTCTGTCTCTGGATTTGCCTATTCTGGACATTTCACCTAAATGGAATCACACAACATGTGGTCGTCTGTGACTGGCTTCCTGCATTTAGCATTATATTTTCAGGATTCATCCATGGTCCAGTGCGTATCGATGCTTCATTCCTTTTTATCACCAAATAATAGTTCATTCTATGAACATCCCACATTTTGTTTATTCATTCATCAGTTGGCTGGATGATGTCACATTTCTGTACAACAAAATATTATTCAGCCACATTTGGCTATTATGAACATTTGTGTCCAAGTTTTGTTTGAACATATGTTTTCATTCTCTTAGGTCTATACTTAAGAGTAGAATAGCTGGGGGTGCCTGGGTGGGTCAGTTGGTTAAGGGTCTAACTCTTGATTTTGGCTCAGGTCATGACCTCAGAGTTATGAGATCGAGCCCCGTGTTGGGCTCTTTGCTGGGTGTGGAGCCTGCTTAAGATTCTCTCTCCCTCTGCCTCCCCACCCCCAACAAAAAAAAGAGTAGAAAAGCTGGGTTTGGGGGAACTACCAGACTGTCTACCAAAGCAGCTGTACCATTTGATATTCCCACGAGTGCAATGAATGAGGCTTCTTATTTCTCCACATTCCTACCAACACTTACTATTGTCTGTCTTTTTTATTTTAGCCATTTTGGTGTGAAGTGTTATATCACTGTGGTTTTGATTAGCATTTCACTAATAATGAATGATACTGAGCATCTTTTCATGCGTTCCCTCTGTCTCTTTGTCTTCCCCCTCCTACCCATGTTTTTGAAGAGACTCCAATGCATAAAGCATGGGGGACAAAAGATCATGTTCTCCATGATTTTGCAGTCTTGTCAAGGTCACAAGAAAGTGGCCAAAGGAGAGTCCTAAGCCCTAAGGGGGTTCGAAGCTCAGAAATAGTGATGACACATAGGAACCCAGAAGCTGAAAAAATATGATGGGTATGTGAGTCCAAAGGATGGGGAGATCTGCACAAGGCAGAGAATGAAAGGATTCCCCTAATTTTGCTTCAGGCGAGGTAGTTTACGTTTACCTTTAGATGGCACTGGGAAGCAAAATCTCCGTGCCTGGATCATCAAAGAATAACTTGTTTGTTTTTGTGTTTATTTATTTATTCCATAGTTATTTAATGCCATGTGATTTTAGGTCATTGTAGGAATAAATTGAGTTGGAGAAAATTAGACACACAGACTTAGGTATACACGCCGTGTACTGCTCACCCACCTACACTAATTTACAGTCCCCCACCCAACAGATACACGTGTTCAAACAACTTTACCTCCAGTGACATAGATGTGTTCAGAACTAACTTACCGTTTGCAAATGTTCTTATTACTTTCCATGATCCCTATACCTTGCACAGATGTACTCGTATTATTTAAGAGTTTCACTCTTTTATATTTATTATTTGACTGTGGGTTTCGAGTCTGTGTCATACATGTCTAAAAATGCTGAACTATATCAAAGAGAGCCAGGGACTCACAGACATTATTCTGCGCAGACGTTAAGATAGATTAATACTCTCTTTTGAAAGACATCTCCTAGGAACTGGGAAACAAGCAAGGATTTTGATGGTAAATTCCTTTACCGCATTCATAGGCTCACAAACATACACATGGACTGATGTGCAGTTCCAACGTTCTCCTGTGCAGACATGTCACACCCAGGTCCTGAAGTGCCTCGAGGAACGAGAGAAGATCCTGGTCTTACTGGGGCAGGGCCTGAACAAAACAAGATAAGGCAGGGACACCAAGCTGGCTCAGTCAGTAAAGCATGCAACTCTTGATCTTGGGGTTATGAGTTCAAATACCAGGTGGGGAGTAGAGCTTACTTAAAAAAAATTAATTAATTAAGCAAACAAATAAGATAAGGCATTCATTGGAACAGAGAAAAAACCCAGTGTCTAGAACAAGAGTCGAGCCTGAGCAGGGCCAAGGCAAAGTTTTGGTCTGGGACTCCTTGTGGTTTTTCTAGTGATTTCAAGGTTTGGAAAGGGCTGAACCTACAGGCGGGGCATATCCATAGGCTGGGAGTGTAACAGGCAAGACACAGAAAAGAGGTGGAATGTATAGAAAGGAGAGGTGGTACCAGGCAACCCAACTGCAAACGGCTGGCTCTGGCTCTAACAGTTGACTCATCACCATATTGTCAGACCTGAAATGTGGAAGGGACTGCAGATTCTGACTTTAACTCCAATGTATGGGTTTTTTCCCCACACCAAGCAATTCTCACACATCAGCTCAGTGTCCTGCAACTCAGCCCAATTCTGACTATCTCCCTGGAGGTAGCGTGAGATCCCACAGGTTAAAGGGCTCAGTCCCACAAGACTTGCGTCCTTCACCTTCTTTTTCTTCTGATGCTGATTACAAGTACAGGTTGTTGCTTGTGCTTCTGACCAACCGGCTGGCTGTAGTTCAGAGGTTCCAATGACCCCCTCCTTGGATTTGATTAATTTGCTGGAATGGCTTACAGAACTAGGAGAAACGTTTTACGTACTAGATCACCAGGTTATTATAAAAGAATATAACTCAGGAACAGTCAGATGGAAGACTTGCATAGAATAATTGCCATTCTCTCTGCATCTCCCGTTCTCCAAGCTGGAAGGCCTCCACATCTGTCCTTTTGGGTTTTTATGGAGGCTTCATTGCATGAATGTGATTGATTAAATCATTGGCCACTGGTGACAGCATTCAATCTCTAGCCCCTCTCTCCTCCCTGGAGGTCAAGGGGGTGGGATTGAAAGTTTCAACCCTCTAATCAGCTGGCTGGTTCTCCTGGCCACCAGCACCCATCCTTAGGTGCTTCCCAAAAGTCATTGCATGAACACAACAAAATTTCCTTCTCATCTCAGGAAATTTTAAGAGTTTTAGGAAAGAAGATCAAAAATGTATTTCTTATTATAAACCACGATATCACAAAGGGTCCTGGAAAGATCCTCTAGAATGGGTGAGGAGGTGCTACTGAACTTCTCTCCCTCTATATACAATTTTTTTAAAAAGATTTTATTTATTTATTTGAGAGAGAGAGAGAGGCAGAGTGTGAGAGACAGCACATCAGAAAGGAGAGTGAGAAGCAGGCTCCCCACTGAGCACTGAACTTCTCTCCCTCTATATACTAGTAAATTCTGCCAAAAGGAGCAAAGAAAGTGGAGAGGATGAGTCTTTCACAAAATAGAGTGATGTATTGTTGAATTGCAATGTCATCAGCCATTAGCTTCTTGTTGCAACAACAACAATAAAACCCCACCAAACGACAATATAGTGAATGCTAATCCAAATAGTATTTGATGTTTGTAATTGGGCTGAGCACTCGTATGTGATCTTTCATCCATCACAATTCTTACACTTGATCAACCATCTGTGCGTCTCAGGATTT
Organism: Ursus arctos; assembly: GCF_023065955.2. Classification (NCBI taxonomy): domain Eukaryota; kingdom Metazoa; phylum Chordata; class Mammalia; order Carnivora; family Ursidae; genus Ursus; species Ursus arctos. The sequence goes on along the minus strand of NW_026622819.1, from coordinate 11,121,683 downwards.
TAAATCACATCTTCTTAAAATATGCAATATCAAAGTAGCTTGAACATTAACCCTCTTCTTCACATCCCCTACTGTGATGCAGCCTTTTAAGCAAACTGAAATGATGTTCTGGTACATTGAGAGCCCAGTATACACATTCTAGTCCCTTCAGCCTGTGGAATTGGGGAAATAGGTCTTGCTACAAGTTAAGGGACACGTGCCATTTGGTATTAATGGAATTGTTATTGGTGGGCAACATGTTTCTTAGAACCAAAAATTCCTTTAAAATCCATTTACGAAAAGCTAGTTTTAAAAAGAGTGATATAATCATTGTGCTTCTATCATGAATCTAAGAATGGAAGATCCTTGGGGCACTTGGCTCGCTTACTCGGTACAGCATGTAACTCTTGATCTTGGGGTCCTGAACTCGAGCCCCACGTTGGGCACGGAGGCTACTTAAAAAGAAATTAAAAAATAAAAATGGAGGGTCCTTTATTTAACTCAAACCAGGTCTACAATTCTCCCAGGGTTTTGACCCTCACTAATCAATATTCACATCGTGGAATAAACACAAGCACCTCGGCAATGATTTAAAGGAAAACAAATGAACGTTTTGGAAGAATGAAGACTTACAAGAGCATGGTATGCTCATGGTTTGGCAGTGAATTTTCCCCAATACTGGTTTCATTCAATAACTTATTTTTAAGGGGCGCCTGGGTAGCGCAGTCGTTAAGCGTCTGCCTTAGGCTCAGGGCGTGATCCCGGCGTTATGGGATCGAGCCCCACATCAGGCTCCTCTGCTATGAGCCTGCTTCTTCCTCTCCCACTCCCCCTGCTGTGTTCCCTCTCTCGCTGGCTGTCTGTCTCTCTGTCAAATAAATAAATAAAATCTTTAAAAAAATAACTTATTTTTAAAAGAAATTTTAAAGGGAGCTATATTGATTTATAACACCAAGGAAAAAAAACCAAAAAAAATATGAATAAATTTTTTAAAAGAAGGAGAAAACTTTAGCTGACCATCTTCAAACACTACAAAGATGTGGTTAAGGGTGAAACTGGACTGGATCTGAATATATTACCTACTGTTGACCTGATCTGCTTATCTTCGGCTGCTTGAATGGAACGTCATCTGCATGACGAAGCTCCTAGAAGCCCAAAGGAGGTCTTGGTTGTTTGAATTTCACCTTCTCACACCTGCCCTAGAGGTAAGGTAGGAGTTCACAAGAGGGAACGAATTCATTCCTTTTTTGGGGGGTGGGGTGGGGTGATTCTGTCACTTAAAAAATTTCTCTTAGAACACTCATTCATTTACATTGCTTTTGAGCTATCTTTTAAAGAAGTGGCCAAGGGCTCCCTGAGTGCTCCCCAAAACTAGCTGTGACAGCCTTGGGCATTCCAGAAGAGTTTCTCCCAGAGCCTTCTCCAACTCAATGCCCTTCCCTGTTCTACTCCAAGGGCCCTCATCTTTCTGGAAATTCTCGGTCTGGATCCAGAATTCCTTAGGACTAACTTGAACTTTCCCTCTGCGGCTTTTTGGATGTCAGCTTTTCTGCACTTTCGTGTTCTAACAGCCGCCCCCCTCCCCCGATTCGGGTGTCCCTGGGTGCCTAGAGCAAGCACCTCACCCTAGCTCCTGGCCCTGTCCTGGTCAGCTGGGTACCCCATCCTCACTCCTGCCAAATGACTGTGGAGAGAGAAGGACAATTTATGGAAAACCGAGAGGAATTTCCAAGTATTTACAAACACAAAACCGCACACATCTGTATTTTTCGCTAAGTCAGACGAATGAATGAACTTCGGCATGTTAAAAAAAAAAAAGAGGTAAAGTGTTTATTACTTTTAAATACACACAGCAGTTAGGCCCAGGAGAGCAAAAGCATGCCTAGCAGGAGTCTTGAGGGAATCAGATCTGATGAATGTATAAAAATGCTTTCCAATTAATGTATCAATGATTTATGAATACATAGTTCTCTGTGGTACTTACAAATACTTGAAAACCATAATTACAGAAGGATTTAACAGGCTAATTTTTCCCCCTCAGATAAATTCTGTATACACCATTTATTTACTCAGCAAATGCCTTCTTTACAAACAATGAAAAGACAAGCTGGCGCCCAGCCTTTGTTTACATTACCCCAAAGGTCCGGCTTGTGGAATCTGAGTCATGAGACTTTGCATGTCTATAGTCTTGAGGTTGGGGTCTAGCCCCAAGTTTACCTAAACACATTGGATTTCTAGGGTCATTTCAGAAGAAGCAGTGTTTCCCCAAGATCTTATCACATTCTTGTCCTGGTGAGCAAAACCCAAGAGACAGAATGGTGATTATTTCAACAGTCCTAATGACGAGTGGCCTGAAATGAGATTCATTTAAATTCATTTAAATTACATTAAAGTAAAAATATTAATTTTATTTAAGTCTTTATTTACTGCTTAAGTCTCTTAAAGTCCAACTTTGTAATTACATTACTTAAAAAAAACATTTTTCTGTCCAGATTGACCTTGATTATCTTAATTGAAGAGCACTGGGGTATAGAAGATGCTGGCTGCTTTCTTGGTGGCTGTCTGCAGGGCCATACACAGGCTTGACGGAGCAAATAAAGAACAAGTCTGAGGGAAATCTGAAGTTTTAGGGTGTTGGGCCGTCAAGGAGAACGGACATTCCTTGAATTAAAAATGTCTTTTTTGGTCAAGGAATTCAGTGGACTTTACAAACGCCCCCTTACCAACAGTGAGAAAGGGCAGGGATTCTTTCTTATTCATCTTTTTTCCCCCCTGAGTACAGCCCCTGGCACATGGCCCGGGCTTGCTACATGCCTGATGAATAAACGAATGCATGGATGAAGAGAGAGAGGGAATGTTTTGGCGTGAGATGGCGTCTGACAGAGTGAGAAGAAAGATTTCGCATCCTTGATGTGGTCCTTCTTGGATGGTAGTAGACACCTACTGGGTGTCTTCCTGTTCTGTGCCTGTCCTCCCTCCAGTGGGGATGGGTCCCTGGGTCTTGTCGGATCCACTGGCCAGAGCTGACTGGACCATGGTGCATGTTGGAGCTAAGGTCCTCTCTCCAGGAATTGGGGTTAAGACAAGCTTTTCAGTCTGCTGAGTGCGTGAACGAAGGACCTACAACCCGGGGCATCATGGGGCAGCAACCTGCTGTATGCACAGAGAGGCAAAGCCCTGTAGGGAGAGCCATTTAGAGAGAGGTAGAAGCTAGGGAGCCAGCAGGTTGCACTGTAGAGACACAGAGTTGCTCACTGCCTGCTCACATCCTGCTTTCAAGCTGCATCTCCTGCCCTGGGTTCCTAAGATACTCCCATAGCCTCCCTGTCCCTCATCCTCCCTGCTTAAGCCCATCCGTGTGGGCTTTCTCTACTCTTCATCAAAGCAGCTTGACAAAGATAAGGCATTTTGAAAGTTTGGCTTGAGTTTTCAGAAAGGATAATAAAGACAATGAAGCATGTCAGAGGCACATGACAAAGTCTCTGCTTGCTTGGCAGGAGAAATTTTTAAGTGCCCAATTCTAGGAATTCATTAGCATATACGCTTCCTGATATTCTTCCCCCAGTATAATCCTATGAAAGAGTGTAATTCTACGGTTATTTTTGTCAGTTGATGGTAGATGGTATACATAGCATTTTCCAAATTCAAAATGGCAACTGAGAAAGAAAACTGTCCCAAACAAGATCTGTTACAGACAATTTTTACAGACATAATTTATGACTCCTTCTGGGAAATAATTAGCATTCTTGAGCAATTTTCTGATAGACTTTCAGGAGCTTTAGAAATCCTTCTGAAAAGTTATGTGCCTACCTGCCCACTCTCTTGACCATCTGGTTTTTGAGGCAGCTGATGTCAGCAGGAATATTTTGCATTGTATCATATCAATGTATGATGAAAAAAACTCGAAGTGTGATTCTTATATAAATATAAGACAGCATGTGTCAAAGATTTATTTACCTTAATAATGACACATAGAGCCAGTTTAGAAAATTGTGGGAAATAATTTGAATATTGAATGTCATCAGAGGAAGAATGCCGAATTAAGAATGCAAAGTTAGATACAACATTGGTTAATGTCCTATGTGACAATAAAGTGGTAGCTTTTGTGATGATCTTTTCTCCCAGACAGAAGTATTTTCATTCTTACTGGACGGAAACCTATAAGTTAACCTGTACCTTAAGAGTCTGTCCTATAATCAGTGGTAAATAATAATTCAAGCAGAGATGCATTCCCCTGGAAATTAAATAATCCTTGAGACGATCAGTTATTAAACAATGCTCCAACATGGGGCCAAAAAGTCACTCAAGCTTCTTTCTTTCTTATGTCCAAGTGTTGGAATATTTTTCTTAACCACCATTTCTTTTTTCCATAAACATCTCTAACATTCTCTTGTGGAAAATTTGAAATGACACTTGGACACATGGTCTTTTCAATTTGGCTAAAAAAGTGCCTTAACACTTCGATATTAAAAATTATTAGTGGGGCGCCTGGCTGGTTCAGTCAGTGGAGCGGCGTGTTCCTGATCTTGGGGCCGTGAATTCGGGCCCCATATTGGGCCTAGAGCTTACTTTAAAAAAAAAAAAAAAAATTAGTAAGGTCATCCAAATGCCAGAAAGCAGCTGTTTCTTTGATAGATCGTTTCATTTGTTTTTGATGATCTGAAGCCATCCCTAAAGGCCCAAACTAAAATATACAGTGTCAAGGCAATTTAAATAACAGGGACCTCTTCCTGCATTTATGCCATTTTTATTTTTCATCATTAGTTTTTTTCTCACACATTTAAGTAATCAATAGGCTATATTCAGATATCAGTGGACACTCTTGTTTTGATATATAACTGGGTGTTCTATGCAATTGATGAATCGCTGAACTCTATATCTGAAATGAATGTTGGCTAATTGAATTTAAATAATAAAAAAGGAAAAAAGAAAGCTTTATTATTTTATTAGAACATTGCACCCTAGCCAAAAAAATGTAATTTTATTGTATATATTTCCTGCTAGCATTTAACACTTACAGTAATTGCATACCTCAAGTTACGTGTTACCTTTCACTATTAGATACTGAGGTCTATACACTGTTTTTGTGGGTAAGACTTTCTCCATTTTTGGACAGAAATACTTTGGCAAACTGTGATTCTACAAATATTAAATACAATGGAAAAGTCTTTTCTCTTTCTTTTTTAATGGGTAACTTTTTAGTTTAATCCTTCTATGGCAATTTTATATTTTCTCAGATGGATGACAAAACATTTATCTTGGGTGCTTAACTTTTTTATCTAATCAGATTTTATTTTTGGTGGAAGTCAAAGCTTTCATTACAAAGTATTTGTATCACTAAAATTTTGTAAATAATGCCACTTCAAAGTATATCTCTCTTGTGTTTGTTTTATATCAGATTTCTGTAGAGCAACAGGTAATTGTTGAAAGGCCATGAGAGCAGAGCTGAGCTTTCCCTGGGAAGGAAGAAATTCTGCCTGGGGGCTGTGGCTTCAGCTCCTGCACAGGTGTTTCCAGCCTCACCTTCCTGACAGCCTGCCATCCAGATATCGGTCGGACCTGCCAGCCCTACCCCAGTCGGGGAAGCCAGTTCCTTGAAGTAGATCTCTTTAATATACATAATATATATAGTATGTGTAGATATGTGTGTGTGCTCCCATGGGCCTGCATACGTATATGTATGTATATATTCTACTGGTTCTGTTTCTCTGGTAAAACTCTGATTGCTACATCTTTTATTTTTTTTTAATTAAAAAAAATTTTCTTTCTACACCTTAAAAATTGGTAAATAAGGCTAAGGGACTAGTAAATTGCTCCTCTTTTTCCTATAAGGAAACTCCTGTTGAGAAACTTAAACTTTTAATTAATAGAGAGTGTGAGCATGAGCGGGGGCGGGGGGGGGGTAGGGAAAAGGTAGAGGGGGAGAGAGAGAGGGAATCTCAGGCAGGCTCCATGGTCAGCGTAGAGCCCGACATGGGGCTCGATCTCATGACTCTGAGATCATGACCTGAGCTGAAATCCAGAGTCTGATGCTTAATTGACTGAGCCACCCAGGCGCCCCAAGAGCTTAACTTTTTAAAATTTGCCCCCCAAACCTGAGAAGGTTATATTTACTAGGCTAGTTTAAATCTCTCCCTCCTTTCTTCTGTAATTCCTCAGTTCATAGTATTTCCAAACTTTAATAAAGTACATCACACACCCAACAGCCCCGTGGTAATGTTGTTAAGGGGACTTCTAGGTTGGGCAGGACCAAATGTGTGGTTGTCTCAATCAGGGTTCTTGATCTCAAGCAACACAGACTTACCTATGATAGTTGGTTGAAGCAAAGAAAGAAAGGAAGGAAGGAAGGAAGGAAGGAAGAAAGGGAACGTATTGCCAGGGTATTGGGCAGCTCAGACTAGGTGAGAAACATGGCTAGTAAGGCTTGGAAAGCAGCCAGGAGGATCTACCAGCAGGAGGCATGACGGGTCTGACATGCTGCCTCAAGAGCAGCCAGTTGAGGATACGTATTGCTACCTCCCCAGCTGACTGCTGGATACACAGGCAGGAGGCCACCTGTTGTAACTGCCTCAGAATGTATTCCCTATTGTCCTGGGTTTTGGGGTCACCAGCTCCTGGTTCAAGAGCAAGTTTGGCGTGACTGATTGGTCTTGCCAAGGTGACCTCTTGAGGTCCCGGCAGTAAGGGGATCTGAAAGAGTATTTTGGTGCTTTTGGGGAAGGACAGCTCTGCTTGGTGGAAAATTCTCTAAATATAGGAAAGGAATCGGTCAAAGAGGACAAATGTCTACCACAGTGGCTTCTGGCACCAGCCCTCTCGGAAGCTGGCACGACTGCAGCAGCCGAGACTCTGTGGGACAGTCATGCTGGGGCACCCGGCTGTTACCAGCGGGGAAGCAGCAATGGGCAAGGCAGAGGAGCAGGCAGAGTACCAAGAGGCGGAGGGTTCCTGGGGATAGTGTCCTTGGGCTTTGTGGACCACGGAGGACCAGAGGGAAAAAGAGCGTCTACAGAGTCGCTTGGCTAACACCCACAGATCCTGAAAGGAGCATCTCTGAATGATGCCTGTGGAGAGGAGCCACGCCTGCAGCCCTTCTCAGTACCATCAGACAAAAGCATCCCGGGGATGGCTGGCTACCAGGCATCTGCTTAGCCTCCAGCAGGACTGACACCCACTTGAGCCCGGAGGCTTGGCTCAGCTCATCTTACCTACATGGGGTAGACATCCCTACGACAGCTTCCAAGCCCTCTTGTAAGCCTTCTCATCCTCTGCTTTCAAAATAGAGAGTGGGGTTCTGGCCACCCAGGAAGACGGTGGCAGTCATGGAGGGGACATGATGCCACCCACCCAGCACCTGTACTTGTGTGGATCTCAGCAAAACCAACTGGAGAGTCTATTCACAGGTTGTTGGACCCCTGCCACCTCCTCTCAGGCTGGGACAGTGGTCAGTTACCTTTAGTTTAGGACTGTCCAATTTATAACTCTTATATTTATAAAATAAAATCAACCCACAAAAAAATCTAATGGTTGGCAGTTGCCATGTCATGTAGGAATGTTTTCAGTTGCAGGGAACAGAAAGCACACACAAAGCTTGTAACAAATAGCGGTTTGAGTTCCCATATAACGAGTGGGTCTGGGGGTGGCGTTACTACTGTTGGTTCAGAGATTCAAAGATATAAAAGCTATCATTTTTGTGATTCAAACGGCTTTTCCCTCATGGTCATTGCAATGGACTGACTATTTGTCCCCCCCCCCATTTCATATAGTAAAACCCTAATCCCAACGTGACAAGGAGAGTCCAGAGAAGTAGCTAGTTCTCTTTCTGCCATATGAGGATACAATGAGAAGCAGCAGTCTGGGCTTGGAAGAGAGCTCTCACCAGAACCAGACTGTGCTGGCACCCTGATCGTGGACTTCCAGCCTCCAGAACTATGAGAAATAAAATTCTGTTGTTTCTAAGTCGCCTCCTCTATGGTACCTTGTGATAGCAGCTCAGACTGACTAAGGTAGTCCTAACACGGCTGATTGCAAGCAAGTATCAAAGGGACAGCTAAGTGCCTTTCATCAGGAAAGCAGAATTGTTCCCAGGAGTCCTAGCAGATTGTCATTTATGGTTCATCAGCCACACCACGTCCCATGGTCCCCAAAACTGTAAGGGAGCCTGGGAAATATTTACCACTCCCTGCATATGTAGGAGAGATAGGCAAAGAAGAAAGCAATTGCAATGTGCATGAGTTAGTCAGCCAACAGTAACTTCTTCCACTGCTGAGTTTAGTAGTTTGCATTCATATTGACCTGTGAACTGCTAATTCCTTGACTGTCTATTGATGCTTGCTAACCCACAGCTTAGGACAGGCAACAAAAGTTTCCCCCCAACTTAGGGAAGTAAAATAGTTCTATCTAGTAATCTGTTTTTTTTTTTTAAGATTTTATTTATTTATTTGACAGAGAGAGAGGCAGCGAAAGAGGGAAGACAAGCAGGGGGAGTGGGAGAGGGAGAAGCAGGCTTCCTGCTGAGCAGCGAGCCCGATGCGGGTCTCCATCCCACAACGCCCAGAACGCCCAGAACGCCCAGAACACTGGGATCACGACCTAAGCCGAATGCAGACACTTAATGACTGAGCCACCCAGGCGCCCCAGTAATCTGTTTTTTAAAAGTAAAATTAGAGGGGCAGCTGGCTGGCTCAGTTGGAAGAGCATGCAACTCTCGATCTTGGGTCTTGAGTTCAAGGCCCACCTTGCATGTGGAGATTACTAAAAAAAAAAAAAAAACCCACAACTTTAAAAAAATAAAAATAAAATTAGCATCAGTTATTATTATATGATTTGTGACAAATAAAATCAATTTCATAGAATGCTACACTGCTGACAGAACACTGTAAAGCACTGTGATTTTGAAAATCAGACCCAGAGAAGGAAATGTATGATGTTTAAGTCTTTAAATATATTGTGAAACACAGTACAGAAAAAATACTTGGTTCCTAGCCCTGTCTCAGTCAATAAAGAGCTATATGGCCTCTGGCAAGTAGGTCTTTTTCTTTTTCATAAAATCATAATCTTTTCTATAAAATGAAACCATAATTGACATTGGTTACTGTCAGATTTGAGATTTTACAGTTCTATGTAATTAGTCCTGATGTCTTCGATTCTGTGTGGCTGGACAATAAACAAATCACCATGTGTTCATTCATTTGGTCTTCTTAAATTCAAGAACTATTTTTTTGAGCACCTACTGTGTGCTGGCATCAGAGGCACCAAAGATGAATCTCCTGTTAAAAGACTAATTTAAGTGAGAGTTTTAGTCTGAGATTTACTTTAAAATGTTTTAGGAAAAGAAAGAAATTGGATTTTCCCCCCGAAACGGGTTAGTCTCATTCCTTCCATGGTGGGATCACTTTTGTCTATGGTCAGAGCAGGCAGGATCTAAGGAAACTACAGTCTCTCCATCTTCCCAGCTACTGTGTCATCTCACTCAAGATTGCCATCACCCAGCTGACTCCATCTCCAGAAGGTCAAGTTTGAGTACGGCTGGGGGAGGGGTGGAGAGCTAGCTGAGACAGCTACCTGCCCAGTAACTAGTAACTGTTGGAATTCATCTAGAATATTAGTCAGGAAGCCAGAAGGGGGTCTTCAGAGGGTGGTGCCACCAGACCTACTGGTTATTGAACATTTGAAATGCGACTAGTCTGAATTGAAATGTGTTTGTAGTATAAAATATACATAAGATTGCGAGGACTGAGTACGATTTTTTTTTAAAGATTTTATTTATTTATTTGACAGAGATAGAGACAGCCAGCAGGAGACAGAACACAAGCAGGGGAAGTGGGAGAGGAAGAAGCAGGCTCCTAGCGGAGGAGCCTGATGTGGGGCTCGATCCCATAACGCGGGGATCACGCCCTGAGCCGAAAGCAGACGTTTAACCGCTGTGCCACCCAGGTGCCCCTGAGTACGATTTTTGAACGAAAACTATCATGAATAATTTTTATGTTGATTTGTAGAAACAATGCTTTGGATATATTGGATTAAATGAACATATTATTAAAATTAATTTCACCAGTTTTTTTACTTTCTAAAATGTGGCTTCTAGAAAATACAGATTTACACACGTGGCAAACATCTTTCTAAAGGACAGTGCTAGTCCCCATGAGAGAGGAGAGATTGCAGATATGAAACACTTATATTTTTCCTTTGTGAAGTCCTTTGGGGCAAAGTTCCTGGAAGCTTCACACATGCCAATACAGGTCTTGTTCTGACAGGCAGATAGTATTTAGGAAATACCTTTGTCACCTTGAGGTTAAGGCTCAAGGTTAAAACTTCCCATTGAGTTCCAAGCTGAAGAATCATCAGTGAAGGTACTCGACAAGGAAACAATGGGAGAATCCAAAGCGTGGCTCGAGACTCTAGAAAGATGTACGAATTAACTTCAAACACTCTAAACTCCATTTTGAATATTTTTCTCCTGAAGCTAGAAACACATAGATTTCGGCATCTAGACAAATTCCAAATCAGTGGGCATGGCTGATGCTAGAAGTCACCCTGGTTGAGCCCCAAGAGAAACCTGACAGGGAACTGTGGACAGGTGGCGGCTGGGACTCGGTGGCCCGGAGCTCCGGATTGCCGCTCCCCGGGCCCCGGATTGCCGCTCCCCGGGCCCCAGCTCCCCGCGGGCTGCGCTGTCAGCGGCTCCAGGCGGGAGCGCGGAGAGCCCGAGGAGGGAGCCGGTCCAGGCGGAGCATAGCTCGTCGCCATGGCAACGGCGTGAGCCGCAAACAGCCGCGCTAGCCGGCCGACCCGCGACGGGAGCGGACGCCCGGGAGCAGCGCGGCCGGGGAACGCCGGCGGCAGAACGGCGGGGCCCAGCACCGGCTGGCCGGCCTCCACCCACCGCGTGTCCCCGAGAGACGCCGGAGCGCAGCGCCATGGAACAACTGGTAGGGTGCGCGCTCTGTCTGCGTTCGGTCCGCGCGGCTCCCACGCCTGCCGGCCCCCGCGGCGCATGCGCGGCTTCCGCGGGGTGCGCGGGGTGCGCCGGGCCGCGGGCTTCGGCTCTGGGCTTCAACTTCCGAGCGGGGGCCTGAAAGCGCTTTCCCGAACTTGTAGGGCTAGAGCTGCTGGCTTTTGAGTTTGGCAGCTTCTCTCAGGGGTGGTGGTCAGTCATGTCCACCGGGCACCCATAAAATGCAGAAGCCGTGGGTTCAAGGAGTACCTCTTTCCGGTATCTTCAAGTTGTTCTATCCCCCTCCCCGTTGCTGTGGAAAGGCCACTTGGAGGTCAGTGACGTGGCCCCGAGCAACCCACTGTCCCATTGCGAGCATCAAAGATATCCAGGTGTGGCGGAGGCTGCTTTTGTGTCAAGTTTGTTGGCTGTTATTAGCTCTCATTGGCCCTTGAGTTTGGACAAAAGCGAATGTTCAGTTCCCTTGGAGCGGGGGCGGGGGGGCGGTGCAGGGTGGTGGAGGCAGAGGGTGTGCAGAGAAAGCCCCATTAGGTGTTTTTCTTATGCCTGTTACATATATTTGCCTTGGTGTACAACAGGTGAGAAAGGGCTGGAGACGTACGTACGTGCCTTTAAATCGGTTTTCACTTCAAACGACTTTGTGTTCTCTCTCTCCCTCAAATGAATACTGTAAGTGAAAAAAACCCCTGGTACTTGTTTTTGCATTTACCTTCAAGGGGGATTGTGTTCATATGTATTTTTCGTTTACACTGTCTGTAGCTCTATAACTAGAGCAATCTATTATGCTAATCATAAAATATGCATCATGATGAACGTAAATGTATACTTATTTAATTAGGAGCAATGTATGTAGTTTATGTAATACTTCAACGTTTTCCTCCTCTCTGTCGGTATTGACCTTACTCGGAATTAGCGGTTTTATTCTTGTGAGCATCTTGTTATGGTATTCATATTAGTGTTCTTATTTTCATATGATTTATGTGTCATAAATACTTGAAATTTCTAATATATCTATTTTGTGTTTCATTAAGACAAATTCTCACTAGCTCTTTTTAGTCTTTTTACAGACTTTTCCCCCATTTTCTGTAAAAGAAAAGAGAGACCCTGAAATGACAGATGGCATTGCTTTATATAATACCAATAAATCAATAACTTTTTTTGTGTCCTAAGTAAAAAAAAAAAAAAAAAATCCATGTGTTATATAATCTTACATAAATTTATCAAGTTTTATCCTCCCAGAATATAAAGCATAACTATTAACCTTATGTCATGTTCTTATGATTTATTAATTATGCTCTTAATATTGAAAAAATTAGGTCACTAAAACAATTTGTTCCAATTTTATAAAAATAAAAAAGGGCCTGTGAATATGTATAGAAAACAGAGTAAAAGGACACATATCAAAATAATGATACTGATTATCTTTGGCTGGTGGCATTGAAGAAGAATTTAATTTTTCTTTAAATATTTTCCATAATGAACATACGTACGATAAATATGTATACGCCTAAATATAAATCATTGTATATTTAAATGTTTAAAATTACACATTTAAATAAAATATAGCTCTATTGTTAATTACAAATGATATTTATATTTATATGAATTTTGTAGTTAGAAAAAATTATAAGAATAATGCCACTTAAACGTTTACACAACTTTCTTCTCCTGAGACAAACTTAACATTCCTTTGGTAAATACTCCTGTTTTCAGTGCGCAGGGGTGACCTTGTAAACACTACTTTGCGACTTGTGCTCTCTCCCCCAACTAAGTGAGCAGCCTGGATTTTATGTAAATTAGAAATGGAAGGTGGCAAATGAGCATGCCCAGATCAAGGTGAAGAGCAGCAAGAATGAAACAAATGTGTGCCTCCGTTGAGTCCTAAACACTTTTCTTAACCCTCCTCGAGGCATCTTATTGCCCTAAGCCCAGGCTGATATGGAAAGGATTTTTAGCAGCCATAATAATTTATCATGAAATCTGCAAATATGGTTTCTGTGGGAAAAGGGAGACAAATAGACACAGAGGCAAAGTACAAGGCATACAAATTGTTACATCTGTGAAATGTGACCTCTAAGGAACCTTAAATTCCAGGGGGGAGGGGAAGCAGGGCTCCCCTGCTTTTCTCCCAGGTCCAGGTAAGGGCATGTCTGAGGCTAGTATGAGCGGTAGAAGAGGACTGCTAGGAGTATGGATATTTCGAGGAATTGGTTCCCGCTGATAAGGAATGCTAGGAGGAAGTTGACCTGTTACATTTTCTCCTTCCTCATGCTAAGCTCTTTCCTGGCACTGAGCTCTGTGGCTGTTTATTTATACCTCTCTGCTGTTTGCATTTGGCTTTACTCTTTGAAGCCTTCCTTTTAACAAACAGACCAAAAAAAAAAAAAAAAAAAAAGGCTGGAACAACTGCTCACTCATTACTTTGTTTAGGAATAAAAACCAGTAGCTTCAGCTTGAGTAGATTGCCTGTCGAGGCTGGTCTGGTCTCCCTGACTGTGGAGTTATTGTCCTCTCCTCTCAGGGACAGGCCCACCCCATTGCCAGCCCCAGGTGTGGTTTGGTGGCGTGGAATATGCTGAAGGAAAGCTTCCTTTTAACATTTACTCCCTGGAGCAGACGGTTTGCGTGAGGCTGGGGTCGGGGAGGTGGTGTCTGAAGATGCTTGCGCAGCTCGGTTCTAGTCGATGAGCACTTCTTGAAGTAGCTGCTGAGTTTCGAGTACTGTGGGGAGAGCACTGCGGAATAGGACCTTTGCTTCCTTCCTCCCTTCCTCCATGTTTCCTTCCCTTCCTTTCTTCCTTCATCTCCTCTGCCTGTCTCCTCTTTTCTTCCTTCCATTCCTTCCTACCCTCCCTCCCCACCTCTTGCTTCTTTCCTTCCACCATTTGTGTTGAGTGCTTTCTGGCTGGCCCTTTTCTCAAATTCCTCTTGACGATTCTGAAGCTCCCCTAACACTCACTACACAACCAATGGCATTATCCCCCTTTCTTTGGGGGACCGAATGAGATGCACAAATTGTGACTCTTGCCTGCTGTTTTGGGGTAACTTACGTAAGCTCGGTAGGTCTGTCTTTCAGGAGATGGATTATAACTTACTGAGAAAGGAGAGGGGCGCCTGGGTGGCGCAGTTGTTAGGCGTCTGCCTTGGGCTCAGGGTGTGATCCCGGCGTTCTGGGATCGAGCCCCACATCAGGCTCCTCTGCTAGGAGCCTGCTTCTTCCTCTCCCACTCCCCCTGCTTGTGTTCCCTGTCTCGCTGGCTGTCTCTCTCTGTCAAATAAATAAATAAAATCTTTAAAAAAAAAAAAAGGAGAAAGGAGAGAGGACATGTGACACTTGTCAGATTCCTGGAAGGACTTCTGTCCAAAGGCTATGCTATTTTAATAAGTCCATTTAGAAAAAAACCTACCATTGTACTTACCCTGGATGGGGTAATAGAATTATGACTGAATTCCCATGGGTCAACATTTCGGCCTCCAAGGAAGTAATACGCAGAGTTAAGAATTTTGGAAGCAGCTTCCAGGTAGGGCCAGTAGGGCTTGGCTGTGGGATGTGGGCAAGGCGTCTGTGTCCACTCCCATGGAAATGGTTGTAGGCTTCCTTGGAATGCTTGGACATTGAGGAAAAAATCGTATTCGTGGAAGGCTGAATGCTGTGTGGGCACCTTCTGAATTTTGTTTAGCCTATTTGGGGTAAAGAATGGAAGGTGTGAAGCTTTGGTGTCCTGAAACGTCCACGTTGTTGTTCATTACAAAGAACATGGGAAGGCCTGGCTCAGAGGAAGCAGTCATCGCCGACTCTGGCAGTGTTCTCCAAAAGAGGGTTGACTAAGTGGCATGAACTGTGATGGGGTCTGGGGAGATGTCGGGAAAAAGCAGACCAGAGTCCTTACCTGTGTGTGAAGCTGGTAGCCAGGTGGAGAAGACGGTGTGAGAGGGCACACGAGGGGGCTGGCGAGAGGTGGGAGAGGTCAGGAGGACAGAGCTCTCCAGCCAGAGGAAATGACCCCTGAGGACCAGAGCCCTGTGGCCAATGTGGAGAGAAGGCCGTGTGGAAAGAGGCAGGGGGCAGTGCTTCATGGGTGGAGACAGAGCTTTTAAAAAGGTCATTAAGGTCAAATGAGGTCAAATACGTGGGCCCTAATCCCGTGTGATCTGTATCCTTATAAGAAGAGCACATTAAGACGGAGACGCAAGGAGACCTCAGGAGGACACGGTGAGGAGGCGGCCGTCTGAAGCTAACGAGACAGGCCTCAGAAGAAACCAGATCTGCTGACAGCTTCACCTTGGACCTTTAGACTCCGTAACTGTGAGAAACTCAACTTCTGTTAAGCCTCCCCATCTGTGGTATTTCGTTATGGTGGCCCGAGCAAACGTACGGTGTGCCAGACGGTTTGCCCATGTTATCTCAGTTAGTCCCAATTGCGGCGTGGTGAGGTAGGTGCTGTCAGGACCGTCATCTTACGGAGGAGAACGCCGACGCTGCAACATAAGCATCTCACTGGCAAGACGGGCGCGCCGAACGCCGCCGAGAATCCTACACAAGTTGAAATGGAAACCCACTCGGCCCAGAACGCCCGCGATCGTCATGGCAGCACAGCACAGGGGCGTCAGTGGGGGGCAACCCACCCCTCTCCGGCCTCCATCGACCACTCAGAGCCGGGTCTGATGACCGTCGTTGGACGGGGAGCTCCTGGAACAGGGTCAGTGTAGCTGCGTCGACCCGGGTTCACTGCCACTCACGTGATGGCTGGATGCTGCTGAGGACGGAGCGTGGCCATGAACCTGTTCAGCTCTTCATCTGCACCTGAGGAAACAGTCAGCCAGCCACGTGGGGAGAAGAGATGTTACAGGTGCGGGGGTGGTGGCAGCAGACAGACAAGTTAGGGGAGCAGCCGTCTTGGAGCAGAGAGGCAGAGCATGGTGAGGAGCTCTCAGATGGAGGTCCTTCCTCTCCAGCCAGGTTACGATTTTCCATCCAAGCTTGTACGTGAAGACTGTCAGACCTTCGGTGGCTCCTTTAGTAATAATGCTGAGGAGTGGGATGACCCTGTGGTCCGTGTCATGTCAGGCTTTGATTACAGGGTGTTGTGTCTGGAGTTAGGTCTGTCTTTTCCTATCCGCGATGTATAATGAGTCATATTTCAGTAGGATTCTACTCTTCCGTCTTTGTTTTTCATGGTACAGCAGGCTGTTTTGCTGACGTTTTTTGTAGTCATGATTTAAAAGGTCTGTGTTTAATGTAGCCTACACATACTCTGCTAGTACAGAATTGAAGATGGTACTTTTCCAGGAAGGTCAGTGTAAATAATGAATGATCTCAGTGGCAGAATTCCTTTTCAGGGAGGAAATTGTCTTTGTTTGGGAAAAACAAACAAACTCAGTTAAGTCACTAGAGAAAGGAAATGAGGCCCGAGGGCAAAGTCAGAACAATGGCTTGTGGCAAGTTCACCAGCAGCAGTGGTGGTGGTGGGAGGTGAGAGGAGGAGAGGGGGAGGGGATTTGAAGGCTCTGGAGGGAAGCCTGGGGTGCCTGGGGATGGAGGATAGACAGGGGCAGTGGAAGTCATAGAAGGATCCCCTGGGCAAGGGATGCTCAGAGAGCCTCTTACCTCTGACCTCTAGGGAGGTGTGCTGGATGCATGAGCCACTTTGTAGTTTCTGGAATTTGAGTGATGGGCCATGTTGTACATTTGCCCCCTGCGACCCTGGAGGAAGAAGCTCAGAGCTGGAGGTGATCCTGAGCCCTTCAGCCCCCTGGGGGTCTGTTGAAGTCTTAGGGAGGGCCCAGAATGGGTGCTCTGGCCAGGTTCACCTTGATCTCAAGAGGCTAGAGTCTCACAGGTGACCCACTTCTGGTTCTCTCATTGCAGGGGATGTGACTGTGAGTTAGTGAAGCTGATTCCGGAACCATCCATGAAGCAAATCTTTTTATACCCATACTCACGCCTTTTAAACTTTTTTTGAGGATGAACTATACGAGATTCATTTTATTTACGCTCTTATGCAATTGGGGGAGACACTTAGTCTATCTCTAGCTTGATGCTGAGTATATGAGGCAATTAATAATGTTTAACTGAAGAGTCTTTTCATGGGACCAAATTCTGTGTAATGTGTATTTTGTTACCTTTTCAGTTAACAATAGAGTGGGTGAAATATATGATTTTCTTTTTGCTGAAAAAATTAATCTCAGAACCTTTGGGTATTTAGTACCCTTTTCCCATGCTGTGTAGACCTGGAAACTCAGCAATGAGAAATCCTTCCCAGTCAGTTCATTTACTTTTAAAATATGTTCTACCTGCTTAAAGAGAAAATTTAGAGAGAGTAATACACAGTATATTTAACTTGTTTTCCACCTTGTTGTAGCATCTGCGTCAAGATTACATTTGTTCATTAACTTCATAATGACTTAAAGACCTAATTTTACCTTTGTTAGAATTTTAAATTCTCCATTTCAAAGCTAAGCATGTGTAGACAGGCACCACTAAGGAAACAGGTGGGCACACATTGCGTATTCGTTGAGGATGTTAATCATACCCTGTGTTTGTGACTTCCCATTGCCCCTTCATTGGCTTCTATATGCTTCCAGGGTGTTAATGAATAACAAAAATAGATTTCCACTTCTCAAAAAAGAGCTTCAGTGTTTCTGGGATAATTAAGGCATCTGAAGAAGCAAGTGGGTCACTGCCTAGCGGTCTCTGTAGCGGTGGCTGGTTTAATAGGGGACTCTAAATACCTCTTACCTTGGGAGTTGTAATTATGTCTCGGTGATTGTGTGCGAATTTATGCCCAGCGAACTAATATTTTAAATCTTCTTATAAGTTTTAAAAATGGCTAATAATGTGCTCTTACCTTCTTGATCTCCTCTTAGTATTAGGAAATCACATCAGAGGAGAGTGTACACCAACAGCCTGACAGTTCTTCGTTGAGTACGTTATGTAGGTACCACTCCATTACAAGGGAATCCCCTGGATATAAAAATGAATTCTTGTAGTGGAATTTCTTACACATAGACTTTTAAAGTCAAGTTTTTAGGCCACTGGCACCAAAGTGATATGAAACAGGACCCAGCACATCACCAGTAAATTGGTAAGTGCAAAGAAATTAGGTTAAGGTTTTTGTGCGTTTTTCTTAAAGGCTAAAGAGCAAAGATTAGGTGCAAATGATCTGTTAAAACAGTGACAACGACAATTCTGAAAAGAGATTTCAAGGGCTTTCCTGCCTTCCCCCTTTCTCTCTGTCCTTCTCTGAATTTCTTCAGTGTGCTCCGTGCAGTTTTGTGGGTGATCTGGGAAGACGGTGCATGTTTGGTTGGGGTCTGAGGCACACAGTGGGATGAGCATGCCTGTCGGGGAGAGGATGAGGATGACCGGTCATCCTAGGCAGCACATCGGGGTTTGAAGAATTTCAAGTAGCTCAGAGCTGCTCAGTTTGGTAGCCCCCACCCAGCCAGTCAAACCCTTCATCCTCCAGAGGAGTCGAGAGCTCCTTTTAACAAGACCGGCCATTTGCAGTGACACGAACAACATATTTTAAAACCGTTTTATCCCCCCCCTTTAAAAAAAAACCAGTTTAATCCTTGACTATTTAGAAATACCTGTTTCCTGGAAGGTAGGTGAGCCGATGAGCTGGGAGGACCATGTGAACGGGTGTGGCACTTGTGAGTTTGTGACATCACCTTGCCACTTTTGGGGCTGGGGTCTTCATCTCTGAAAATTAAATCTCCTAAATTAAAATTCTTGTTTTGAGGATAATTGCAGTGAAGCAAAGATTTTGCTCTCGGATTGTTTCTTCCGACACTCAAGCTTTACAAAATGTCGTCCTGGCCATGCTTTCAAAGATGCATTTCCCACTTTTGCAGATGGGGATTTTTGCCCAAAGTCTGCGCTGAAGGACAGAGGAAATAAAGAAATAGTTCTCTTCCTGTTTTTAGGCTTCATGAGTGTCGACCTGTGTTTGTGTCCCCTTCCTCAGCTCGGAAACCCCAGCACTGGAAATAGGAAGAGCTTCCCTATCGCACCCATCACAGCCTGCTGACTTCTCTCTCCCCTCCACCTTTGCTGCAGGCTTCTTTCTGCCCCTTCTGCCCCTTTCCTCCTCCTGCTTGCCCCTCCCCCACCCCACCCCGTCCCCCTTGGCTCTGGATCTCCCCGCAGAGCATGCAAAGGGCCCGAGGGATTCAAAGGGATTTGGGTGATGTCCCCTCCTCTCTCGGTGTTGAGCAGAACAGCCCTCTGGCTGAACGGGCTGGTTTGTCCCGCAGACAGAGAGACTTCATTGGTTCACTTGCGGCCCTAGGTCTTGAAGAAGACGCACTTAAAGAGTGCCAGCTAGCTAATATTTAAGGGTTGTCATATTTTCAGCTGGGCCTGACACCCTTTTCCGTTTTTTTTTTTTTTAACACAATTTGGTTTTCTTTTACTTAGTTAAAAAAATGATGACATTCATGCGAGTCAGGCTGAGGCATGCTTTGGGGAGACACAGTCCGGACTTGTAGGGTAGAAATGGGAATCCAGCCCCTAGACACCTATTGTCCTCTGAGGGGGGAGCAGCTAGTGTGCAGTAAGAGGAGAAAAAAAAAAAAGGAGAAAAGAGTCTCTTATTTAAGTCATTTCACTGGCATGTCTCTGGATTCCTTCAGTTAATGTATTCAGGATTAACCATTTCAATGTTTGTTACCTATTTTTCAGTTTACATTTTTCTTTTTTAAAAAGCCAGGTTCCCTTTAATAAGAATATTTTAGAGGCATTAAATGATTTTTTAAAGTTGCTAAGACAAATGTGTATTGTTCCCTGTGGCACACAGTTTCTTCCTGTCTGCCTTCCCTCCCCCTACACCTCCTCTTTCTTCATTCTTTCCTTTCTTCCTTTTTTTGCTGCCTTTCTTTTTCTCTACACTTTTTGTTTATCTTTCTCTTGTTTTATTAGTTAAGAACATAGACTCTGGAGCCAGATTTCCTGGGTCTGTATCCTGGCCATACTGTTCATTAGCTGTGTGACCTTAAGTAGGTAACTTGACCTCTCTGTGCTTCACTGTTTTAATCTATAAAAGATGGGGCTTGTCATAGTAACTACTTCATAGTCATGTTGTGAGGATCGAGTTGATATTTATAAAGTGCTTAGAACAGGGCCCAGTAAAGAGTAATGCTAATAATTAAAATAAAAAAATGAAAACACAACAGAAGTAAACCCAGGAAATATGGATAAAAATGACATAAAGGTAATATGTAGGTTTACCTTTCAGTCTCAGAAATAATCGCTATCAATAGTCATTTCCCCATGTATATGTACATGTAATTTATTTTATTTTAAAATTAATTAATTAATTTTAAAGATTTTATGTATTTATTTGACAGAGAGAGACAGCAAGAGAGGGAACACAAGCAAGGGGAGTGTGAGAGGGAGAAGCAGGCTTCCCACTGAGCAGGGAGCCCGATGCCCATGCTGGGCTTGATCCCAGGACCCTGAGATCATGACCTGAGCCGAAGGCAGACACTTAACGGCTGAGCCACCCAGGTGCCCCTAAAATTTATTTATTTTTAAAAAAGATTTTATTTTTAGGGGCACCTGGGTGGCACAGCGGTTAAGCGTCTGCCTTCGGCTCAGGGCGTGATCCCAGCGTTCTGGGATCGAGCCCCACATCAGGCTCCTCCACTATGAGCCTGCTTCTTCCTCTCCCCCTCCCCCTGCTTGTGTTCCCTCTCTCGCTGGCTGTCTCTCTCTGTCAAATAAATAAATAAATAAAATCTTTAAAAAAATAAAAAAGATTTTATTTTTAAGTAATCTCTACACCCAACATGGGGCTTCAATTCTTGACCTTGAGATCCAGAGTCACGTGTTCCACAGACTGAGCCAGCCAGGTACCCCGTAATTTATTTTTAATTTGAAAAATTTTTTTAACCAACATTAATTCCTACTTTTGGAGCCTGACTTTGTTTTCCGTTTTACAACATATCAGAAACATGTTTCAGTTTCATTAAAATGCTTCTTTAACACGATTTTTTAAAAAAAAGTAATCTCTACCCCAATATGGGCCTTGAACTCGACTCCTAGATCGAGAGTCACCTGCTTTACTGACTGAGTCAGCCAGGCACCCGAACACCAGTTTTAATGGCTGTGTAGAATTCCATTGTACAGCTCAATAGCAAATTATTTTATGAATTTCTTGTTGTGAAGCTATAAAGGATTTTTTTGAGTATTTCTAACATTAGCAATTATAAAGAAATGAATATATATACACACGTATATGCCTGTGTCTGGTTACCACGGGATCCCTCTGCTTCTCCCATCCTGCACACACCATGTCCTCCGCTCCCTGGCGCTTTCTACCTGCCTGGGGTCTCCAGGGACCTCTCCGTTTCTGCCCTGGCTTCATTTGGGAAATGCTACTTACTCTAGGAGAGGTTTTAGTTCATAATAACTTGTTTAAACAGCAAACACACAAACTCCTCCAAATTAAGGTAAAACAGAGCCAAAGACCTCATCAAACACTCTATAATAAGAAACGTTTCCCTCTCAAGAATAGGAAGCTTAGAAGAACAGTAGTAACAAAACACACATGGCTAATGGGGAAGGAAGAAATTCTCTATGATTTAATAAAACAATTTTCAGCTCTTCAAATTTAGAGATTTCTTAAATTCTCTGGTTATTGTAAGTAAGTTTCAGTTTGTCACAATAGCAAATTCTTACCAACTAGAAAAGAGCCGAGCCAACCCTGGAGTGAATCCTTACCCAGATAAGGAAGCCAACAGATGGTTCAAGCTCGCCACCTAGTGGCTGCTCAGGAAGTGGCTTCCTTGAATTTGGCCTTTTTGGTTTTGGTTTCCGTGGGACAGGTTTATGGAGTTCACCACTGTGTTCTTTTCCTCCAGGCAAAAGGAGTCCTTATTTGAGGAGTCCCATTGAAGCCTCTGGTTACATTCTCTCATCTTTGGTGGATAATGATGCATAAAACTTAGTATATTTGCTAATAGCTTACTTTCGTCTCTTGTGTGAGAAATAGATCAGTAATTTGTTACTTAGAGTAACACTGGTAGGGGATCAATTGTTTTAGGTCTTGTGTTCAGTTTCTGTAGTATCCTGTTACATCTTCAGTTACCAAAAAGAGGACTAGCCAGGAATTTTTTTTATCTCTGCCATATTCAGCTTCTGAATTTACCACAGACCTCATTTCAAACCAGAACATCTTGCAAAGAGGTCCCTGAAGAGTCCGAGGCACAGATTTGTGTTACCAGCTTATTAAGAGTGCAGTGCCAGGGGAGCAGGAGGCAAGAGAGGCACAGTGAGGTGGGGAAGGAGGGAGAGTGAGTATGAGGGGTGTTATTTAGCTGGCTGCTTCCAGGGAGCAGTTTGGTGAGACTGTCACCCACGAGGTCACATGAGCCGAGGGCAGTCAGTCCAGTGGAGGGAAGCGAGGGAGAATTTCTTGTGCTTCGTTTTCCCACTGATGAACATTTGCTTCGTTGGCTTTGATTCCCTGGCTCTTCTGGTCAGGCATCGTGGCTGACAAGCCGACTCCAGGTGTCTGGAGGTGAGAGGCCTGGAGCCCGGACACTAAGCAAGAGACGTTGTGGGCAGTGCGGGGGAGAAGATGCTGGCGCCCACCAGAGCCGGATGCAGCAGCGACAGCTGGGGCAGAACCAGTGGCCCAGGACAGGGGAGCCTGGGGGATGAGAGGTGGTACATAAAAGTGTGGGACCCTACCACCTGGCTTAGTGTGTTAGCCCCAAATTCTGCTCCCAGGAATGTGCAGAAGAGCTGAATAAACATTGGTTATAGATTTTAATATGTGTTCTAGTAAATGCTTCTTGCAGGATTCTTTTGGTTGCAAGAAACCTACACCCACTAAAGCAGGAAAAGCAAATGGGCCAGGGATGGGCCAGGGTTGTGTCAGGGAATCACCATGTGGGTGGTGATGGTGCTTGGACCCGAGAACGGTGCCAGAGTCAGGACCGGCTGGTAACCTGACTCTGATCTCTGCACACGTGGATGTTGGCTTCATGCGTGTTCCTCTCTTTCTGAAGACTGGCTTTGTTTGTATTGGTAGCCTGCCTATAGGCAGAAGAAGCCAACCCATGGTTTCTGAGCCCTCACATTACAGCCACCCAAGAGACAGATTCTCTGTTAGCTCTAATTCTGAATTCCAGAGAGGAAATCTCTCTAGCGGGTTAGGTGTTCTCCGATCCAATGAACCCTCTGGGGTAGAGGCCACTTCTGAAATGACTCCCAGTGACCTGGAGGCAGTAGAGGGGAGATTACCATGGCAGGGACTATTTACTGTGTTCTAGGGTCTGATACATTCATCGATTTACGATTTTCCATCCCTGGGCTACTGGGCTGCTCAGAATGGACACATACTCCTTCCAATATTCATTTCACAACAGGTGCATTACCCCACCTCCCCCAGGAATAAACCTGAAACTGTGTCCAACTTTTGCACCCAGGCGATGTCTCCAGTCTCCTGATGGTGGTCACTCTGGTGTGGCCATGATCCAGGCTAAGGGAGTGCCTCTAGAGCTGGGGACTAAGTGTTAAATTATTAGTTATCCTCAAGTCACCTGAGGTAGCATGGTGTGGGGGTGGGGCACAGGGCTGCTGAAGCCCAGATGCCCACTTGAAAAACACTGGAAGGCATAGAAGCCTCAATGAAACCACTGTGGATTGGCCTTTGGCCCAGAGCACAAGCCACTGTGGACAGGTGGAGTGATGGGGATGGTGGGCCTGGGATTCTTGTGGCTTCTGTTGCTGCCTAGTGGGTGCCGTGAGCTCCTTGCTGGGTCGGATTCTGCCCTGTCCGCCCACACGAAGGCGTCCCCTCCTTCAGGGCTCTTCTGGGCCATTCTGTTGCGTGTAAGGCTCGGAGGCTATACAGCTTTAACAGGTGAGGTCATTTCCTGTGGCTGTTGTAACAACCAACCACAAACCTGGTGGCATAAAGCAACACAAATTTATTAACTCACAGTCTGTAGGTTGGAAAACTGACGTGGGTTTCACTGGGCTGAAATCAAAGCATTGGCAGGGCTGCATTGCTTTCTGGAGGCGCTAGGGGAGACAGCTCACTCGCCTTTTCCAGCTCCTAGAGGCTGCTCACGTTCCTCGGTTCACAGCCCCTCGAGGCAGCAACGCTGTGTCTCTGATCATTCTTCTTCAATCCCATCTCTTTCTCTGACGCCCCCTCCCGCCTCTGTCGTCCACTGTCAAGGGCCCTTGTGATTACACTGAGCTCACCTGCACGAGCCAGGATACTCTCCCTATTTTAAAGTCAGCTGATTAGGTTCTCTAAGTATTGTCAGAGATCCCTAGGGGGCCTCAAACTTATTCCTGGGCGTCCTTGTGGTCAGAACCACGTGCATACTAGTCCCGAGGCATCTTGTATGTGGAGCTGCTTTCTAGTGGCTTCCTGACGTGTGCCAGTGTCATTGGTCTCATGGCTGACGGAACGTGTGCTGGAGTTTTCTTATGTTTTCAACACGTCTGTTTTGATCTCGAATGGAGTAAATATTGATAGATATAACACACATGCACACGGGCTTTGGGTTCTTGGTAATTTTTAAGAGTGTAAGGGGTTCCTGAGACATTAATGTTTGGGAACCACTGCCCCAGCCATCTTACAACTTCAGCCTTCAAGTTGGGATGGGAGCCAGCAGGTGGGGTGTCACCTGGGGGCTGCACCTGCTCGTCAGCTCAGTTGAAGAGGAATAAACTCACGGAAGGTGTCCTGGCCTTTTTTGGGAAGCGGAAGGGGCTGGGTCTGTCCCCTCAGCCCTGAGTGAGGCTGTGCTGGGAGGTTGCAAGTAACTGGGAGTTGGGAAAGGTACAGCTTCCTGGTCCTTTTGTAAAATGGTGCCGAGTCATGGCTTCACTGTAGGCTTGAGAGTCTATATTTATTTGGAGCGTCTGAGATTATTCAAGGGCCCGCCGGGTTTGGGAATGATTTCCTTACCTGCCAGCGGTGCCCTTTTTGGAGAATCAGGAGACGGAGGTTGTTTGCAGACACCCAAAGTCTGAGCAGGTTGGGGTGGGAAGAGGTGAGAGAGAGGGAGAAGATAGAGGGGGCTAATTTGGGAGAGAGGGGCTGACAAATAATCGCCCCCTTTCCCTCCTTCACTCAGAAGACTTCAGTCCAGATGCTGTCAGACTGATGAGGATGAAAATATTTACCTGCGGTTACCGATGAAAGTCGTAGGCAACTGGCTTCCTGTCTGCAGCCATTTGGGTCTCCCTGTCTGCTGGGTGGGGGAAGCCTCCCTTGGAGCTGCCCCTTCTAGCAGGGCGGCAACAGCCTCACAGAGGACAGGGAGGAGGATGGGAGAGAGAGACAGATTGACCCACTTCTCTCCTATTACCAAATCAGAAACCCCACGTATGTCACTCCTCCCCACAGGCAAGAGTGAATGAGGGCTGGGGAAGAGGCCAGGAGTGGGGATCTACTGAAGGCCCTCTACATGGAAGGATGCGGTGTGGGTCACTAACATTCACCAGTCTCTTCTACAAACGTTTATATGATCCACTCCGAGCCAGGCATGGTGCTGGGTGCCAGGACGCAGATGTGAACAAGACACAGTCCTGGCTCCAAAGAGCTCACAGGTTTTCTTCAGAAGTGTGTTTCCTAGACCACCAATGTCCAAATCATCTGGATTTTCCCCTTATTGTGTGTTTATTCAGCACCTACTATGAGCGAGGTGCCATTCTAGGTACTGGGATTTAGCAGGGAACACCAGCTCCCTGCTCTCTTTGACCTCCGTTCTAGGGGGTAGCATGTACCATGCCAGCTGCTGCTTGCTGAGCACTGTGGACTGAAGTCAGTGAAGCAAGGGGGCTGGAGAACTCTGTGGGAATGGCGTGGTGGGCTTGTTATTTTATATAAAGTGGCTGGGAGTTGCTTCACTGACAAAGGGCTTTTGAGCAGGGTCCTGAAGGACTTGAGAGAATCATGTGGATATCTGGCAAACAGGGATCCAGGGAATAGGAACATCATGTGCAAAGGTCCTGTGGCCTGAGTGTGACTGTCATGTTAATGGAACAGCTGAGGGAGGTCATGTGCCTGGAGTGTAGTGGACAAAGAGGAGAAGGGGTAGGGGATAAAGTAAGAGAGATATGGAGAGATCATGGGGTCCCTGGTAGGATGAACATGTTTCGACCTCCATTTTGAGGAGACAGTTCTGGCTCGTGTTGGAAAGTAGAAGCATTTTGGTAGCTGTTGTCATAATCTGGGGAGTGGGGAGGTAATGGTGGCTTGGGCAGGAGTGCTAGTGTTTGATAAGCTAAGAGATGATCAGATTCTGGATACATTTTGCAGCAGAGCTGGTAGGATTTGATGACAGATTAGAAGTGAGAAGAGGTAATGAGAAAACACAGGCAGGGTTGACTCCAGGGGTTTCTGCCTTAGCACCTGGAAGGACGGAGCTGCCCTCCCCTGAGATGAGAAAGATGCTGGGAGGAGCATGTTTGGGGGGAAATGGGACATGATTTGGGAAATGCTGGGCTTGACGAGGGTTGGACGACTGCATGGAGAGCATGGGTGTCCATCACTGGAGGTCAAAGGAGCAGTCAAGTTTGGAGAGAGGAATCTGGAGGTTCAGTGAGGTTATCTAGTGCTGAGTGTTAGTGGAAACAAGGACTGAAGTCTGGGTTTTGAGACAGCTTGACCTTCACAGGTCTGGGAGCCGAGAGAAGGAGCCAGTGGGTCAGAGCAGAATTGAGAACAGGTATCCTGGGTCATGTTAACAAAGTCTTTCAAGAAATGGTGACCAACTTTGTCAAATACAGCTGAAAGCAAAGATGAAGACAGAACTTCCGATGGATTTAGGCATATGGAGGCCCCAGTGCCTTTGATGAGTTGTGTCAGGGGTTGAGAGGCCAAAAGCCAGATGGGGTGTGTTCATGAGAGAACGAGGAGGAGGGGCACAATGAGAGAGAACAAGGAAATGCCATTCTTGAGAGGCAAATTGATGAGAGAGGGGAAGTAGCTGGGGTGGAGGGGGGGTGGGATCTACACATATTTGTTGAGAACTCACCGTGTCTCAGGCACAGTGTTAGGAGTCTGAGGTACGTCAGAGAACCCAACCCAAGAGTCCTCATCTTGGTTCAGATTCCGTTCTGGTCAAGGGAGGCAGTAAACAGTGTGAGAGTAAATAAGCACATTTCATTTATGTGTTAGAAGATGACTCATGTACTAGTGGATTCAAAGGAGGGAGAGGAGTAAGGAGCTTCAAGTATGTATGGCAGGGGAGGGGGGTTGAAATTTCAACCTGATGACGAAGGTGGTGGTTGAGGGAGGACCTGCAGGAGGTGTAGACACTGGCCATGTGGACACACGGGGTAGGACCACTGCGGCAAAGGGGACAGTGGGTGCAATGGCCTTAGGTTGGAGCATGGCTGGTGGGGGGTGAACTAATGAGGAGATGGATCCCAGAGGTAGAGGGGGGCCGGGAGATTTGTGTAAATGGGGTGGGGGTCCTGGAGACCTTTGTGAAGGTTTGGCTTTTACTGAGTGAAACAGGGAGCCACTGGAGAACAGAGGAGGTTGGCTGGGTGAGATTATAGGCGTTGTTGGTTGAGGCCAGGTGGTAGTAGTTGTATTAGGGTTCTCCAGAGACAGAACCAATAGGATAGACATATTATCTATCTATCTATAGATCAAGAGAGATTTATTTTAAGGAATTGGCTCTCACAATTGTAGAGCCTCACACATCAGTATCTGCAGGGTCCACCAGCAGGCTGGAGACCCAGGGAGGAGTTGTTGTGCAGCTCAGGTCTGGAGACAGTTCAGAGGGTCATTCCCTCTTCCTTGGGGTATCTCTAGCCTTTTTCTCTTGAGCCTTCAACTGATTGGATAAGGCCCACCCATATTATGGAGAGTAATCTGTTTTATTCAAAATCTATTTAATTGTTAATTCCATCTAAGAAATACCTTCACAGCAACATCTAGACTAGTGTTTGACCAAATATTTGAGTTCTGTGCCTAGCCAAGTTGCCATATAAAATTGACTATCACCATAGTAAACACCAAAAGCTGTTGGCTTCTGGTACCAAGGCATCTATCTCTCCAGGTTCTTAGACCCTGGCTGGGAGGCAGGTGCTGTCACAAACTAAAAAACCACGATGTGTCTGTGCATGAACATGCATGATACCCTCCTCTGATGAAGGACGGTGCTTGGTTCCATCAAAACTGTACCGGCTGTTCCCCTCAGTTCTCACAGAATCCCCATGGAGCTCATGAGCAGCCCCTTCTCTTGGCCCAAGCCGCAGTTTAGAGTTGGAGAGTTGTCCTTCCGATCATCCCTCCTTGGCTCTCTGAGATTCTGTGCCATCTTTTGGTGGATCTTCCTTCTCCATTGGCCAAAATAAGGGAAAAAGAAGAAAACCCCCTAAAATCGTTAGGTAATTCAACTCTTATGAATCACCCTCCCTGAGGAATTCCCCATCTTATTTCAAACATCCAGATCCCATGTGTGTTTGACTCCCATTTGGCTGGAGCTGAGACCTGGGATGTCCAAGTGAGAGATTTGTGCCGGTTGCCTCCACCATCAAGGGAGACTGTGGAGCCTCCAGCCTGGCCGTGAACCAGAGAGGCAGGAAACGGGAAGGGTGTAGCCGGAGCTAGGAAAGAGGGACGTGGAAGAGGAGAGACAGGAACTGTGGAAGTCTGTGTGTGAGAAATCCTGGAAGAGCATTGGAGTGTGAGAGAATGGGGCAGCAGAAGGAAGAGACTGAGAAATGTTTCTATGGGTTAGGAGTTGAATCCCCTTTAATATTCTTGGAGATATGCAGGCAATAATTAGATTTTTTCTATTATTGAAATGTAATTGACATATAATGCTGTATTAGTTTTAGGTGTACAATACATAGAATTTTTTTGAAATCATTTTTGGTTCTAGGGCTCTGATATTTTGTGTATAGGACTCCATGGGCAGACTGAGCCATGAGGATTCTAGGCACCCTCCCCCCCCCTTTTTAAAGATTTATGTATTTATTTGAGAGATAGAAAAAGAGAAAGTGAGTGGGGGATGGGCAGAAGGAGTGAGTCTTTCAGGCAGACTCCCCACTGAGAGCGGAGCCCACCACGGGCCTCAAACCCATGACCCATGAGATCATGACCTGAGCTGAAACCAAGAGTCAGACACTTCACAGACTGAACCATCCAGGTGCTCCTGGATTCTAACTTTTTGAAAAGGGTTACAAATATCTACATGACCACGCATGGTAGAAAAGAAGTCAGACAAACTGTCACATTCCAGCTAGGCAACCTACAGTGAGATGCTTCTCAAAGCTGTAGTTCGTATCTTCTGTTGGGTGGGGTGAGTCAAGCCCCCCTGTAAGGACATTACCAGGATTCAATGAGATGGGGCCGGCAGAGGCTTTCCTGGCACAGAACTTACCCTGAGCCTTCCTCGGGCTTCCCGTTTTCCTGCCTCATGCATCATCTAAATAGACCTGAACAGATTTTCTGCTTCTCCTGAGCTACTGGAGGTCTTCTAAAGACCTCTGACTCTTGGCATAGCATTTGTTTCTGAGGGGATCAGGGGCTGTGGAGGTGCCAGTTACTGGGAACAAAGATGGAAGAGCAGCCATGCTTCCCAAGCCCTTTACACTGGTGTTCCCAGTGAAGGCAGGAACTGGGGAGCTGGAGAAGGCAAGCCTGGGCGGGAAGACCATTCCCTGAATGAGCAGAGGCTGAGAAGCTACAGCTCCTTATACAGTGCTGGAAATATTTATCCTTCATCTTAATTAATGTTTCCTGGAGTTGCTGCTAATGGGCCATCCTATCAAGAATGCTCGTGGGAGTAACACTTCATAATCAGACATTTCCAAATGCCAGCATGCCTTCCTCCTCAGCAAGAGTGGCTTAGAGATTAGCCCCACCTTGTGGAGAAGCCTAAAAATAATGAAGTGAAATATTGCTTGAAGGTAAGGAATTGAGGCAAAATGAATTTGTATTTTAATATTTTTTTCAGAAAATACTTTGAAACTTTATATAATCAGACCATACGTTTTTGGGTGAATCATATGAATATAGTTTTTTAAAAAGTTACTTTTTTTAGGGGCTCTTGGGTGGCTCAGTTGGTCAAGCGTCCAACTCTTGATCCGGGTTGTGAGTTCAAGCCCTGTGTTGGGTTCCATGCTGGGTATGGAGACTACTTAAAAAAAAGTTTATTATTTTTTTAGTAATCTCTAAGCCAGTGCAGGGCTCAAACTTGTGACCCCGAGATCAAGAGTCACATGCTTTTCCAACTGAGATAGCCAGGCATTGCTTATAAATACTTTTATAGATGATGAAGCCACTTCATCAGGTGATACTGACTCTGTAATTGCACTACCGTCGTTCAAAAAAGACAAAATAAGACACCTCCAGATGGCTTAGCCTTAATTTTGTTAAATTTTATCTATTTATTTTTATTATTTCATTTTTTCATGTAAGTGTGCTCTTTAATCCCCGTCACTTATTTCATCCATTCCTGACCCTCCTCCTTTCTGGTAACCCTCAGTTTGTTCTCTATAGTTAAGAGTCTCTTTCTTGGTTACTCTCTCTCTCTTTCCCTTTTGCTCATTTGTTTCTTCAGTTCCACATATGAATGAGATCGTATGGCATTTGTCTTTCTCTGGCTGACTTATTTCGCTTAACATTATACTCTCTAGCTCTATCCATGTTGTTGCAAATGGTAATAGTTCATTCTTCTTATGACAATAATATGTATACTTATGTATCTATATCTATGCACCACATCCATTCATCTATTGATGGACGCTTGGGCTGCTTCCGTATCTCGGCTGCTGTCAATAATGCTGCATTAAGCATTGGGATGCACGTATCCCTTCAAATTAGTGTTTTTGTATCTTGGGGTTAAATACCTACCAGTGTGATCACTGGATTGTAGGGTAGCTCTATTTTTAACTTTTTGAGGACCCTCCATACTGTCTTCCACAGTAGCTGTACCACGCTCTTGTCCTAGCCAGTCACTACCTGCCTTTATCATTTGGGGGAAAGGACTAAACTTTTCTAGGCATGAGTTTCCTAATATGTCCTGGAAGGAAGTTGGAAAAGATGATCTTGTAGGATTCCATCTTTAAGGTTCTAGGGGTTGGGTCAAACGAGAGGCATTGCACGATGCGCAGGAGGAGAGGCAGAAGTGACCTGAGAGGTGCCAGGTGTGGGTTGAGAGAGAAGTAACTTTTCCCAGGTGTAGGCTCACTGGGAATGTGAGCTTCCTGCTCACAGAATTTACCTGTGCCTTCAGGATCTGGTGGACATTCATATTTAAGTCTGAATTTATGACCTGAAGGATCAGAAAACGCTGGATTCATAATGGCAATTTCAGGTATCATGGATACCACGAGTTTCTGTCAGGCCCAGTAGCAAGCCAGGAGCTGTTCCAAAAATGAGTTATTTCCAAAGTGGGCAGGGGGCCTCTGTTATGATTTTTTTCTCTGAGCTCCATGCGGCATCCCATCTTCCCCAGAAACTTCCAGCTAGGTTAAAGGGTCAGAGAGGCTTGCACCAGATGGAGCTGTGTCTTGCTCTGGGCCACTCAAAGCTGGGAATCTTATAGGTTACTGTGTACATGGCAGGAACAGTATACCCAAATATGGGGCATATTGCAGTGTACCCAAATCCAAAGAGGCTCAAAAAGAATTGTGTTTCTTTCTAGTTCAAGAAATCCTGTTTGGAACAGCAGCTATAACTGGAATCAATCCCTGATTAAGCTAATTTCATATCATTTCATTGCTTCTCTACCAGGAGCAGTTTCTTTCCACAGATGACATTTGGCAATGTTTGGAGACATTGTCACAGTGGGGAGACTGTGCTACTGGCATCTAGGAGCTAGAGACCAGGGGTGCTGCTAAGCATTCCATAATGCAGACTTACCCAGCCCAGAATATCAATATCAATACCAAGACTGGTACCCTGAGATCTCGAGTCTTGAGATAGGTCCTAGTAGAACAGGCAAATTTAAAGGATTTGTGGTAGGGATTACCACCTGCATTGATCGTATCTTTGATGGTGGCACTGCTTTCTGTTTTCATGGGAGAGGTTGTTCCAGGAGAACCTGTACCTGGAAAAGTGGGGGATTCTGCCATTTGCCAAGGGTATCTCTTGTGACTATACGCTTAGGTATTGTGGAAGTGACCACAGGATGTGTTCTTCTGTCTACTGGGTCATAGGCTGAGTTTATGTATCCGCTGGGTCACTGCGAGATAGATATGGTATCACACATCATTTATCACTAACTCCGTGCTCCCCCATTTAACTGATGGTCCACATTGCAGCTTTGCTAGCTCAGAGCTGGATTTCAGTGATTTCCAAAGGTCTGGGACTCTCTTTTCCCCCATGCACAGTTACACTGCTTGGGGCTGCCACCCGCAGGTCTGTGTTCTTCATGTTCCCCATAATTGGCAATTGCAGGTGACCTTGGGGCTTCTAAATCCGTGGGGCTTCAATGTCACCTTCATTCCAGACAACCAAAAATGACAGCTTAAGCAACTGATTTGCGCCTGTGGGCCATGACTGTCATTGTCCCAGTGTCTGAAGGCAATTGGATACAAGCCAACCTCAGATTTCACGTTCCTGTGGGGAGCTGTTCTCGGAGTTTACTTCTGGTGCAATCTACCCGGCTGTTCTCAGTTATAGGTATCAGTATCCACCTTAGTTGTTGTAAGTATGAAGCACTCTAGTAGGGGCACAGCTATTAGACTGAATTATTGGAAGTTTTGAATGAAACAAACCTAGGCTGATCTAAAACCATACTACAGAACTGGGCCACTGTGGGAAATGCGACTTCTCCCTGATTAGTGAGCCCCTACCCAGGATCTATCGCCTTTGCCTTATTTGCACTAGCGAAATGCATGTCCCACACCCTGCCTTGCCCCAAAGCCTCGTTTGATTTAAGATTTCACACAAGTTTGTCTGAATAGAAGAGCCTACATTACATAGGGAACTCTGGCTGCAAGAGAGGTGCAGAGTGGTCTGCGAAATGTAGTTTTTAGCTTTCAGGTTAGTACAATGCAAAAAGCAAGAAGATGTGACACATATACAATGCAGTATTATTCAGCTTGAGAAAGAAGCAAATCCTGCTATTTGCGAGAACATGGATGGACCTTGAGGACATTATAATAAATGAGGAGTCAGACAGAGAAAAACAAATACTGCATGATATCAGTCTTATGTGGGATCTAAAAAAAATTCAAACTGATAGAAACAAAGAGTAAAATGGTTACTAGGGATTGGGGGTTGGCGATTGGGACAGACATTGTTTAAGGGTACCAACTTGCAACAAGTAGTAAATAAGCCCTAGAGATCTAACGCACAGTGTAGTGAATATAGACAACAATATTGTATTATAATCGTTAAACTAGCAAAGGCACTGAAAGTATTCCAAACACTAAAAAGAAATGATCATTATCTAATGTGATAGAGGTGCAAACGTTGTTATAATGGCAATCATTACCGTATATAGGTACAGCAAAATAGCATGTTGTATACCTTCAATTTACTCAATATTACATGTCAAATATATTTCAATAAAAAGTAAATATAAAAAGCCAAACAAAAATCCAACAAAAAATACGAGAAGTGGATTGGCATGGGTGTTGAAGGAGCCAGTCTTCAATATATGCAAGCTAGAATTTTATGTAAGGCTGAAATGAGCAAGCACGTGCTGGTATGGCCATACTAATTATTGGAGGGTTGAGTACCTTCATTTCATATGTAAGTAAACCCTGCATCAGAATCCCCACGGGCCCCCTTGTTGCCCCGGCCACTATGTACCCTCACTTGGAATCCTCAAACTTTTTCAATTTTCCAGCAATTTAAGGACTAATGCTGGGCACAGAGCTATGGGCTGCCATCTGCTCTTTGTGTGTGTGTGTGTGTGTGTGTGTGTGTGTGTGTCTGTTTGTGTGCGCGCACGCGAGTGTCTAAGACTCTCAGTGTCCCTATAGTTCTGCCTCTTGGATGCCTGCTATTTGCTCCCTCCTGTGGACTCCAAGCGGTTGGTCTGCTCCAGCAATACTCACCAGCTCCTGGGAAGTCCCATTACAGCCTGCCATAGGGATGCCCTAGTCCCTACAAGCCTCCTACCTGCCCAAACCAGCTTACCATGGCTTCTTGGGGTCAGAAGCGGTGGGTGGGGTCAGAAACAGTGATGGTGGCACTGGTACCCCAGTGGGCCAATGCCTGGAGCCCTTTGGGCCGGTGAGCCAGCGGTTGTGGGCTCTTGCAGAAACTGGGTTCTCCTTAGGACTTTGGCTGTGAGAAAGCTGGGGTCATACATATAGCATTGCTCTGGGCCAACCATGTTCTAAAAGAAGATTTATTTGGATACTATAATTAGTGTTCCCCTCCCCCCTCATTCTACAAAGGGGAAAGCTGAAGCACAGAGAAGATGCTTGACACCAAAGCCCCAGAACTGTCCTTAACCACATGAGCTCACCATTGCTTATGGAACCTGAATGGTTGGGTTTGATTTTAAATATGATATGTCAGCAAACACCCTGGAAGACTTACTTGCTTATTCGTTTCCTATTGCTGCTGTAATAAGTGCACAAACTTGGTGACTTAAAACAACCCAAATTTATTTTCACACAGTCTTGTAAATCAGAAGTCCAAAGTCAGTTTCCCTAGGCTCAGATTAGGGTTTTGGCAGAAATTCCTTCTGGAGCCTCTAGGGGTCAGTCCATTTTCTTTCCTTTTCCAGCTTCCGGAGGTCACTGGCATTCTTGGCTCATGGCATCTCTTTGCAGCACACTAACACTCCTCCCTCCGCATTTGCTTCTTTCTCCCTGACCCTCCTGGCTCCAGCTTCTTTGTTTTTGTTTTTTTTAATATTTTATTTTTTTTTAAAGATTTATTTATTGATTTGGGGGAGGAGGGGCAGAGGGTGAGGGAGACTCCCAAGCAGACTCCATGACAAGCACAGAGCCGGAGGTGAGGCTTGATCCCACCACCCCGAGACCATGACCTGAGCTGAAACCAAGAGTCAGATGCTGAACTAAGCCACCGAGGCACCCCAAGACTTTATTTATTTATTTGAGAGAGAGAGAGAGAGAGACAGAGAGGGAGAGAGCTCCTGGGCTTGTGAATGGGGGTAGGGAGCAGAGGGGGAGAGAGAGGGAGATAATCTCCAGTAGAATCTGCTCTGAGCACAGAGCCTGACGTGGGGCTCGATGCTGTGACCCTGAGATCACCAGCTGAGTTGAAACCAAGAACTGGATGCTTGACCAACTGAGCCCCCCCAGGCCCCCAACCTGCTTCTAAAGCTGATTATGTTGGGCCTACCTGAATAAATCAAGATGATCTCTCCCCTCCCCAAATCCTTAATTTATTCACATTTGCAAAGTTCCTTTTTCTATGTACATTAATATATCCACAGGTTTATGGGATTAGGACACGGACATTTTCAGGGACTGAATGATAATGTTATTACTGGAGATTTTGAATATATAAAAACCTCAATATTATGAGGATCAGGAAAATTTGGAAGGTGTTTGCTGTTAATTTAGTAGAAACTGGGTGAATATCCAGCCCCATGACAAATACAGCTGATAAATTCTCTAAGACTATGGCACCCAATGACTGTGAAATTAATGGGGGAGATTTGTTGGAAGAGATCGATGCAGTTCTCCTTGTCAGATAATACCTTAGGCCAGGCATGTATTTTAAGCTGACATGTGCTAGAACATAAGATTTTGTTAGTTGTTTTATAATATATATAATTTAGCTTATTTAGAGGATAAACGGGGATGTAAGAACTGATATTAATTTTTGTTTTGTTAAATATTATTAATATCCCCCCAAAAATAAATACTTGAAGGGCTCATTCTAGTAGAAGAGATGAGTCATGTGAACACATGGTTACACTGTGTTGTGCTCTGTGCGAGGGTGGAAGGGGGTAGTGATGGAGAGCCGGGAGTGACACTTGGGAAAGCTTTACTATGGAGGTGGGTGAGTCCTAAGCAAGCTGGAAGCAAAGAATAGGAACTTACCAAGCAGACAAGGTGCAGGGCATTTTTCACAAAATAGCAAGATTGGAACCCCCCAGTGTGTTTTGGGCATTGTGGTATTACTAGAGCAGATGGTGTGAGGGGGTGTAAAGGGAGGAGGTTTCCCCAAGTGAGTGAGAAGAAAGCCTGGAGCCCCAGAGCAACAAGACAATGTGGTGTCTGCTCAATTCACAATATTCACACCATGCTGTCGCTCTTCTCAGGCCTTATCCTACTTGGACTGTGTGTAGCTGAAAAATTCTTAGCTTTTTATTATGGAAAATTGGAAGAATAATGAAACCTCTGTGTTACCGGTCACCCACCTCATCAGTTAACCACATTCTCTGGTGGTTTTGGAGAATTATTTTATTTATTCATCTCCATTGTTATAGTGGCTGGAGAATTTTGAAAAAAAATTATTTTGTTTATTTATTTAGAGAGTGTGAGCAGGAGGGGGGCAGAGAAAGAGGGAGAGAGAGAATGTCAAGCCAACTCTGAGCTGAGTGCAGAGCCTGACATGGGGCTTCATCCCATGACCCTGAGATCATGACCTGAGCTGAAATCGAGAGTTGGATGCCCAACCAACTGAGCCACCCAGGCGCCCCATGGCTGGAGGATTTAAAGCAAATACCAAATATCACATTATTTCACCCCAATACATCAGTATGTAGCTTTATTGATTGATTGATTGATTGTACTTTTGGTTTTATAATTTCTCAGTTCCTCTCAGTAAAAATATAATAAGACATTGCCACCGTCTTCCCCTCCAGGGGGTGACCCATCAAGCCTGTCAGTGTGGGCCACTCCAGCGGTTTCTAGCTCATGGAGCGATACATACAGGGCATGGTTCTATAGATCTGTTCGCCTACGACAAAATTTGTTGTTCATACTGTTAGCCTCTTGGGAAGAGAATTCGGTGAGTTCATTCTCCTGTTCCTCCACAATGTTCTCACATGCAAATTTGGGAGTGCCCCTGATGTCTGAATCAGTCCAGATGGCCTGTAGGTCCAGTTCATTGGATTCTCCATTGCGGCCCCCTACACAGTCGTAGTTCTTGCGGTGAGTGGGAGGGTCAGTCTGATCCCCATGCTCCTTCATCTGGTCACATACCTCCTCCAGTTGCTCTGTGAGGTGGGCCTCTGTGTGAGCATAAGTCACCTCTACCACTGACTGGTGACCATCTGGATTGATTTGGAAAGAACCCATCTGAATGGTCTTCTTGGGATCCACCTGGGCAGTTTCCCAGTTTAGTTCAGGGACCTGCAACCTCCACAGTGTAGATCCTGGCTCCTCTGAGCCTTGGCCACTCTCAGCAGGGCCCCTAGAAGCAGGGCCCGTCAACCCCAGCCTTTCATCTGTAGCCTAATGGGGTTGCCCCACCTCTGCTCCTAGGGCCACCACCATGGCCCAGGCACCCGAAGGCGCTGACTCTCACTTTAGCTCCCAACCCTAGCACCGGGCTGCCGGGGAGTGGAGTATGAAGCTTTAGTAAATAAAGACTTAAAAAACATATTTACAGTATTATACCCATCCAATAATAAGTTTTCAATATCTTTAGTACTCATTCCATGCCCCCCCCCCTTTTTAGAGAGAGAGGATGCACACACCAGCAGGGGTGGGAGGTGGTGGGGGAGGGGCAGATGGTAAGGGAGAACGAGAATCTTAAGCAGACTCCACTTCCCCTGCACAGAGCCCAACGGGGGGCTCCATCTCACCACCCTGGGATCATGACCTGAGCCGAAATCAGCCACTCAACCGACTGAGCCACCCAGGTGTCCCTCCATGCCCTTTTTGTTTGAACATGAAAAAAATAGTATCAATTTTTTAAAAAGAGCAATTCCTAAAAATGGGAAATAAATTGAAAAAGAAGTGCCCCTAAATATGTCTCAAATTAGTGGCTTTAACCATAAACAGAGGAATTTTTTTAAGCAACTCAAAATGCAGTAAAGTTTTTGTGCATAACTAAGATATATCCTAAAGACTGACTGAAAAGCAAAATAAACTGCAAAGAAGTACTAAATTGTTTTCAGTAACAAATTGTCATAAGGATTAAACAAGATCTCTTCAGGGGTGCCTGGAACTCAAGCACCCCGATGAGGCCACGCTGGGCTCCATGCTGGGCATGGAGCCTACTTAAAAAAACCCAAAAAAATGAAAAAAACTAGAATTCTCTAAAAACAACTGTCATAAACTGTTTGCCATGAAATGCAGTTTGTTCTGGAAAAGCAGGAACAATGATTTTTTTCCCTTTATCAGTTTGCAAAGTAGATTGGTGTCATTGCAACCTCCAGAAGTGACCAAAATGTTTTTTGTCTTTGTTTTTTAAGTATCAGCATGCAATCATGGATCTTATATATTTTCTGTTGAAATATATTGCAGTCATTTTGTTTTTATTGCTTACATTTCCTCTTTGGTCCATGGGAGTCACTTCAGGTTGGCTCCTGTGTCCTTTGATCTGACCCCACTTGTCTTTGCCTTCTGAGACAGAGATACATCATGCCCGTCTTGTGCATTTCCTGCCCTACTCTAGGAATTAGTGACTTCTGTAGGGAGTTCTGGTTCTATTTCATGGGCAAGATGTATTTAGAGACTATAATCTGGGTGCTAGGGGTGTTCACTGCTACTGAGCTGATCATTGTGTATTGTGCTTCCTATTAGAGCAAGGAAAATAGACTTTAAAAAAATATTTAATTTTTAAGTAATCTCTATATTCAATGGGGGGCTTGAGCTCACAGTCCTGAGATCAGGCGCCAGCCAGGCGCCCCAGACTTTTTAAAAGAGAAAAATACTTCATGAGTTCATGATGATATTTTCAATTCAAAATTAACCAACTTTTACTTATTTGATTTTTATGTTTGTATCTCTTTTATTTTATACTGAAAATTCTGGTTCCCAATATTAGCCAACTTACTTATTTGCTTTATCCTACTATATGGTGGGACATACATTATTCATTACATATTAAAAATAATAATCCCATTATTACCAACAATATGATTACTGAAAACAATTTGCCTTTTTTTTTCAGTCTTTGATAGTAATATTGAAACATCTATTCATTTTCTGCATGTGTGCTGTATCTTTATCCAGTCTTAGAGCAACTACAAACCAACAGAAAGAGAAAGAAAATCACCGGGAGAAAAATAGGAAGGAATAAGAACATGTACATACCCCCTCCCCCCACCAAATGTCCAATAAGTATTTAAAAAATGTTCAGCCTCATTATTGCTAAAGATTTGCAAGTTATATTAGCAATGGCATTATAGTGACTTATCATTTCGCATCTAACATGTAGGGAAAGGTAAAATAAGTACACTTGTCATGGGAAGCAAAGTGTATAATTTTTAGGGAATATTTTTTCTAATAATTTATTGAAATAAGCAGAGATCTATACAAGGATTTGTATACAGAGATATTCTTTATAGTATTTATAAGAGTGAAAAATTGGATCCAATCTAAAAGTTAAGAAAGTATTGGCTAAATAAAGGTCTATCTGATCAATATGATATATAACTATTAAATCATATTTTGAAGACTATTGAGTAATAGGAAAAAGTTTTTATGATATTTTATAAACTAAAAGAGGTATATGTATGTATGTGTGAATATATGTGTATATATACATATTTTTTAAATTTATTTTTTTCAGAAAATGGGAGATGGGAGAGCCAGGACATTTCTCACAGAAAGCAGATTGGCAGAATATATGCTAATAGTGCTCAGATTTTGTTGATATATATTTTTACTTTCTTATATTTTCCAGAATAAATGTACACTATTTTTATAATAAAATAATCAAAAACTATTTTAAAATCTTTGTATTAGAATTGTTCATATTAGAGTAGGTTAAGGAGCTTAAGTGAGAGAATATTACATTTTACATAACAGGAAATGATCAGAATCATTCAAAGTGGATTTGCTATGTAACTATCAATATCGGGACCACTTATATGGATATACTTAACGTTTTTCTTCTTTGGAGATTGATATAAAAATTTTTTGCCTCTCCAGTGTGCCATCTTTCACGTAGTCAGATCTATTTTATCTTTTATAATTATTTCATTATTTAGTTTCATTCATATGATATAGATAGGCAAAGTTTCTAAATTGGGGATTTTTGAAAGGCAAACAAGTAAAGATAAGTTTCTTATGGCTTTGAATTACAGAAGAGGAGACTTTGGCTTCTCTCCCATTAAAGCATTCGACAATTTCCCCATCCTGTTTTTTAGTAACTATGAGACGGTAAATGGAAATTACTGGTAGTCTTGTAGTCTTGAGACATGGGTCCACTTTGCATTTCCTTCACTCTTCTGGCAAGTGAGTTATATTTCCAGCCACTGGATGGCAGCTAACCTCCATTAGTAGGAAGCTGTTTCCAGAATCCCTCTTCCTTAGCATGGACTGTACATCATTTAACGTATTGTGTTTGAAAGGAAAGAAAAGAACTCAACATGTAGTATCTCTGGATTAATCTCATTTTATTAACCTCCAAACGTTAAGATTTTATTGGGCATAAGATTGAAGTGCTCTAAGTCT
Organism: Ursus arctos; assembly: GCF_023065955.2. Taxonomy (NCBI): domain Eukaryota; kingdom Metazoa; phylum Chordata; class Mammalia; order Carnivora; family Ursidae; genus Ursus; species Ursus arctos. The sequence continues at coordinate 11,081,238 of NW_026622819.1, read as the reverse complement.
TGTAACTGGAATTCTGAGGATTTCTTTTTAAAAAGAAAAGAAAAAAGCTAGATAAACCTAAGCCTGTTGATTGCAGGCACAATGCTCCTTTTATGAGTCTGCAGATCCGTTATTAATAGTCGAGCTTTACCATCTTGACATTCCGCACGACACGTAATATTGCAACCACAGTCCCCTGTAAGGAAATGTTTGACAACCTTCTCTGATCCCTCAGAGCAATGGTAAGCCGATGCTCCGTAGACCGAAATTCATTCATAGAATAATTCAGTTCACAAAATTCCAGTTTGCGATTCTAGCCCATTTGATAATCACTCAGTAAAATGACAGTGAAGAAGAGCACTGGCTTGTATATTCCAATGCAAGAAAAAATGTGAAAGTTGATCACGGTGTATCCCTCATGCTTCAGTCTCGGCTAATAGAGGAAAATGGAAATGCAGGAGAAGCAAGTGTATGCCCTCTATTCAGCTAATGGCATGGACCAGACAGAGTGACACGTATGGGAAATCTGCCTTTCACACTCATCAATAATTCCTTGTACTGCACACCCCAGACATCATGATCACTGCCTGTTACCAACAAATTAAAAGAGAAAACCAACAACAAAAATGAGAACAAAAGTGGCGTGAAAAAGGAAACCTTCAAGAGGATTAAAAAACAGAGATATTCCTTAACAAAAAATATCATTTTGGTTTATTACAGAATAAGTGATTTAAAAAACGATCCCTTGATATATAGATTTAATAAATACCTATTATGTGTCAGATGCTGTGCTAATCACATTATTCAAAGCTCTTGTTTGAAAAAAAAATCCTACTACAAGTTGTGTTTCTAAAACCTAACTTTTCAGGATGAAAATGATTAGATTTAAGGAATGAGCGATAGAATTTCAGAGAAGGGATTCCTGAGACTCTGGAGGAACTTCACAGAGGAAGGGACATGGGAGCGGATCCTTGCCACATGCATGGGACCTTGGCCTGCACAGGCGGGGAGTGTGTTCTGAGACACTTGGACTCCCATTGGCAGGAGCGGACGACCAGCGGGTGTTCCTAGGGAAGGGCAGGAGGTGGTTTGAGGCTTTTTCTTCAATGTTGCATGCTACTGGCAAGGACCTCTCTTCCCCTATATATTAGGATAAATTTAGGTCTCGCCTTTCCCTATATATTAGAATAAAATTTTAATATTTAAATAAGAGTTTCGAACTGAGGTTCACAAGATTTAATCTGTACAAGAGTTGGATAGAACTAATTCGGGAAAGATGAACTCTAAGGCAAACGCTTACCATTTGGAAAACTTTCCACAGAACAAACTGCTGTGATTTAAAAATGTTTTCCATTTCATTAATTTTCTTTAAAAAGAGAGAGAGAGAGAGAAATGTAATTCCCAAATGGGGATAACAATTTGGAGAAAAATTGCCTTCAGCTATCGTTCTTTTCCTGGTAATTACCTTAACATTTTCTCTTAAGAGACTGCTGTTTTCAGCTTCGTGTATTTCCTGGATTAGAAAAGCAATAGATTTTCTCCTACCGGTCTGGATCACTCAATGAATTAACACCTTCAACTTTTGTTTTTCTCCATTTGTTATTATTATGTGATAAGCAATGGGGCACTTGTGTTTTCTTCCTTCCATAGTTTGGCCTGCTGGGCTTCCTCCCTCTGCCTTAGCCTCAACCTCTGCCTTAGCCTCAGGGTTGATGGTTTGATCCTCATTTGTTTCAAAATGATGTTCTGAATGGCAAGGAGACAGGTGAGGATGTGAAGGAGAATGTGTGAGATTTGGGTGAGAGATGATTTTCCTTTAGGCTTCCCCATAAGGAAGGAGGGAGACTGAAGCCCATGGGGAGGTTCTGGGAGAATGAGGGAGACCAGGATGTAGAAAGTGGGGTGGCCCCACTCGCTCAGGAAGGAGCAGTGATACAGTGCTGCGGGGTGGTTCGCCGGGAACAGGGAGACACTGTTCTAGAATTTTCCACTGCAGGAGATTCAAATGTTCATCCTTTGCTTTGGGAAAGGGGAAGGAAAAAAGTGAAAAAGCAGAAAGGAAGCATTTTTTTTCCTGGCCTGCTGTAGTTCACTTTCAGGGCACTTCCCTCAGGAACATAGTTCCCCTTATTTTCTTAGGTTAGGAAAGGAAAATAGTACAGACTTTATGTAGCTTTTTAATTTTTCCTTTAATTTTTTTTGTGTGCTGTTGCTCCTACCTTTTTAAAAGTGATTTAAACTAATTTCAAAACTGAGTTTTATGCAAAGTATTTTCTTAAGTTTTAAATCTCATTGCATATTAAAGGTATATTTTACATACATTGGCTCATGAGCTTTATATAACCGCCTGGATTCTTACATGCCTTGATCAGTTCTTACAATTTAGTACTTTGTTGTTGGCTAATTATGGTTTTATCTCTTTTGCTAGATTATAAACTCTTCGTATCTTATAGTTGAATAACATTGTGCTGTGCATATCAGAGAGGCCAAATAAATATAATAGTGGTTGACTTTGATGAAATTAACGAGCTATACTAAAATATTTCCTTAAAATATGGCACACTTCTTCTTAAATCACACCTAAAATATGGACTTAATTTCCTTAACGCCTAGAACAGGAATTATGCCACCAGATTTGATCCTTTGGGTCTTTCTTTGTTACCTTTGGCTCTTTTTTTAAACAGGACCTTTCCCACATTTTTGATGGTATAATATTTGAAAGTTAAAATAATCCCAAGAAAGTAATTGTTCAGATTAATTTCATGTCAAAAGTAAATCCCCAGGTAAGGGCTATATTTTCAAAAATCTTGCTTTATCCTGGCCTTTGTGTTTTCATACCTGGTATATTTATATACCCATGATAATCGAATTCATTTCAATCAATGGAAATTGATTTAAATAATTAACTGAACCAGTTCATTTGGAGACTTGAAAGTACCTGGGGGCTACCTTTGAATACAAATCCCAACACTGACAGTTTTCAGTGGAAGAGTTAATAATAGAAAATCAGGAAGCTGGCAGTTCTTTAAGAAACAAAAGCTAGATATTGCATTATGAAGCATTGTTAAGTGTACTTACGATAGGAAATGTATTATACGTTAACATTAATTGGGTCCTTACATCTCTGCTGTCAGGGAAGTTGTGCTTGTTTTGGTAAGAAGTAAGCATTGAAACTTATCTTTACAGAAGCTTTGAAAGAACATTTGGTATGCCGAGTGTTTATATAATTTAGTTTTGTTAGCAATAAAAATGAATTTATTCTATACATGTGCAGTAATAGACTCTATGTTTGCTCTCTGAAATGATATTTTAGCATTTTTGCTATGGAAAGAAACACCGGTGTTTGAAATTTGCCTTGTGAAATCTATAGGTAGTAATGGTCTTTATTATAAATTATGTTATGGTCTTTAAGAAAGACGAGGTGTAAAAAAAAGTAACAGGTGAATACGTTGGGTTATTTTCGTTTTCCTTGGCAATATAAATTTTGCTTTGTTGATAGCGGAGTAACTCATTTGTAACTGTGGGTTGTTTTGGGGTATAAAGGCCTAATTAGCTCCTGGGTGATGTTCTAAACGGACTGTTCTTCCTTCAATGAATGTGTGAGGACCCAGAAATACAGTTACAACAAGACAGATCTGTCCTTGCAGTGGTGGTCAGGGGTGATCGGAAGCAAAGCATCTGACTTTCCCCGCAGAACTTTGATCTGCCAAATGCTCTCTTCCCAAGGTGATCAAATCATTCTTGGCTCTGGCTGGAAAACCTTCCTTTGATGTCTCCCCAAGTTTATCCTTGAGCTTTTCAAAGACGGGCAAAACATTCTTTCCAGGAATGACCGTTTGCATGGATTTTCTGTATCTGATCACATTCTTGGAGTCAAAGTTTTTTGGTCTTACAAGTCCGTACATCTCATTTTTACTGCTAGACTCCTTGGCGTGGTCGTGAGTGCTAACCATTGGTTAGCATATTTATAAATATGTCTTGGTTATTTTCATGGGTTTGTATTTATGATAAAATCATGGTAAATGGGTTTGCAAAGTCAAGCTATCACAAGTTGGGAAGTTCCTCTCCATGGCAGTTACTAACATGCTTCCGAAGGGAGGATGGTTGAGGCTCTGGGTTAGGGCTATTCTTCGTTGCTTTTAGAAAATGCCTTTTGAGTGAATCAACTAATACTTTCTAATATCAGGACTTGATTTTACGTTGAATGATATTTGATTCACTTTTCTCTTTAAATATTTCTATAGAAAAGGAACAGGATTTTGAGGTTATCACGTTACAATATTTTGGCACAAGAGAAAAGGAAAGAGGAACTGAGTGCAGTATTAAGTGAGTTTTTTTTATGTTTGCAGGTGAACCTAACTCTCTACATTCTCTTTCCCTGTTGAACCAAAATAAGCACAAATACGAGATGCCCTCAGAATGACCCCCCAGTGAGACCTGGGCCCCTGAGCCTCACTGCTGCAGCCGTAGTCATGAGCTCCTGCAGAATTGTCTGTGTCTGTTGGGAATCAGCAAGAACAGGTGGATGTGAGTGGAGGAATTTCTCAGTATTATTTATTGCTTCTAGACATCTTTGATGCCAGAGACCAGATCTTGCTATGGGCGGTGACTTATGTCATGAAATATAGTTTTCTCATAAATAAATACCTGGTAAATGAATCAGAACTAAAAAAGAGGGACCCTAAGTTGGAGGTTTTGTTGTTTTTTATTTGGAAAACTGATCATGCTTTCGTGCCTTCGGGTGCCCAGGTGGAATGATGGCAACTAGAAGGTAACATAACAGTAAATACCATTTGCGTCTACTGCTTTCATAAAGCAAGAATTATCACATTAGTAAGCGTTCTCTTCATATCTCTTTAATTAATACTGGTCTTATATTTGCTTGGACCTTGAATTTCTGGAAGAACAAGTAATTGGCGTAGGATCATTCCCAAGCTGTTGATTATCATCTAGATTTTAACTATAAACAGAGTCTGATTAAAGAAGCGTTATTTTTCTCAGTTGTATGTGATATGATACTGAAATTTTGGTACTAAACAAGGACTGACCAGTGTAACTAAGCTAGGCAATATGGTCTGGAAAGGCTCAATATGAAAAATTATAACCATGCTGAGCATCCAACCCAAAACCCCAATGCTAGAAGGACTTACTATAAGGAACTCTATGATATACGCCTAAAACTTGATTTCCATATATCCATTCAGAGTTCCTGAGCCTTAGGTTTAGATTTGGGAGAAGAATTTTTTAAAATTCTGCAGCATTTCTACACAAAGAATAAGTATCATGGTCCAGGGAACATCATTTGTTCAAGCTATGGGCATCTAGAATGGGAAAAAATTCCTATGGGGAAAACAGTATTATCAAAGATGTCCTAGCACTGCCATGGTAAAGTGATTAAACTCATTTCAGATCATTCCAGTGATATCAGAGTTTTTCCAGGGTTTTGTATGAGATTGTTATAAGATTGTTCATGAAGAATTCTTATTAAGATAACATTCTGGTAACTTTAAGCATGCTCTATGTGTGATGTCCAAGTGGCAGAGATCCCTCACTTAGGACATGCATTTTGTTTGGAGCTAGATGGTGCCTGCAAGATCATCTGGCCACCTACCTCATGTTGTTCATGGGAAGCGGTGGCTGGTGTGGCTGGTGGTTTGTCAATGTCATCCAACCAACGAGCGTGTGGGAGTCAGGATCAGAAGTGTGGCTTCCCAAACCAGGACGACGCTACTTCTATGGAGCTAAGTGGAAATGTCACCGAGGAAAAGGCTGGAAAAGGCAGAAGGAAGTTCCTGAGATTCTCTTTCCTTTGGCATACCCTTCCTCTGGTGCCCGAAGTTCCTAATTCTCACACTTTCTCCTTGAGAGGCTCTGTACGGAACCACATCTGGAAGGTGCATTTACCACAGAGCCTCCCTCCTCCTCCAGGCTCTGCCTGTAGAACTTGGATGTTCCATTTAGCATGACTCGGCTATGCTTGACTCTAAATGGATCGGCTTTCTAAATCCTCCTCTGGGATTTTTCCTGCCTTTGCCCCTTCCTGTTTTTTGAACTTTGGCAGATGAGGCTTTCAGAAAACCTATGCATCTTTCTTAGCTTTTGCTGTACAATTTCAATGCATGGAAATGGAGGCAAACCCAACAACCCACACCACTTCTAATGAAGATCGTTTCTCTTTGAGGGGGGCAGCTCAAATGATTATTGAATGAATATATTTTTAGTTCCTTTTTATTAAGAGTTTTTTTCTTCTATTGTGATTTTTAAAATTATGATAGAAGTAAGAAAAAAGTACTGGATGTTTTGGTCTTGCAGATTCAGATTTCATGTTTTCAAGATGAAAAGACCCATAGGAAAAGCAAAGAATGGGAGCTTTGTTTACATTTCTTTAGTCATCTAGTCTCCAAAATGTTCTTTCTCTAGATTCCTCCATTCCTGTTTGAGTTAGTATGATTCTTCCTTTACCCGAGCTTGACAAAATGGAACCCATCTTTGACATCTGGGTCTTCTTTCCTCCATTACTGACTGTCAAGTTCCATTTGTCTGGTTTTTCCCATTCTGTCTTCAACCAGGATTTCTATATAGAAATAGCTTAAAGGTAACAAAATTGAGGCTGGGACAAGAGAACTTACCTCTTTTTATTTAGCTTGTTTGTTAGCTTTTTGAGTAGCTTGGGTGACCCCCTGCTTCGAATCCTTTATTTCCTCATGCCCAGGTACTGACTTCAGTCTTTTGCCATCCCGGTCCTTCCTGCATACAATTCTAGCATAATCTTCCTAAATAAGACTTTAACCAACATACTCTTCAGTGACTCCGTAATGCCTGCTAGGGCCAGCTACCTGAGGGTGACATCCGTGGTTCAGCCTCCACATACCTGTCAGAGAGAAATCAGTCATGTTTCCTCACAACAGTAGCACAAGACAGGCTCTCTTTTGAATCCCAACCTCTATGCTGTGTTCGTGATATTTTCCGCATGTTATGCCTGACCTCCTCCAATTTGAATCTTACTCTTCTACAAGGCTTGACTTAAATCCTACCTTCTCCAAGAGGTTTTCTTTGATCATTAGCTATCACAAAATTGTTTTATCTAATTGTTCTTCTCATCTAAGTCATCATCAGATACAAGACATATCACTGTTTCATTCACCAGTAAGATGGGAAAACAGCTGTCAATTAAACTAGGATGTATTGCTTTTCTAGAATTTTAATTTAATTGAAAAATCTTAGACTTACTTAAACACAGATCAGACAAACCATATATCCCTCTCGTATATCCATACAAAAATAAGTGCTATGAATTGGCTGAGAAATTTCTAACACTTCTTCATATCCAGGATGTGACTCTTCTGGGATTCTTTCCTTCCACGGTCACTCTTTCTGGAAAATGTGATGCTGGTGTTTTCTTGATCTTCCCAGAAGGTGTCAGTGGAAGATTTTCAGAAAACAGCCAGGACAGACATTTCTTCCTCGAATGTGTCTCCTGTGGTTTATTCATATCGAGGTGCTGCTGTGGCCCCGTCACGCCACTTGGCGTGACAACTGAGTTGGCACAAAGTCTGGTACTGACAATTCTGTCATGACGGTGGCCGACCAACAGCACTTGTAAGGCTGCTTATCAGATGCAACCAATTTCAGTACAGTAAAAAGTGTAAAAAAGGCACCACTCAGGATAGATAAAATCCGGTACTTTCTCATCCCACTGAACACATTTGCCATTTTTATATGCTGCCTGCTGTATCATTGTTTACAAGGCCCTTAAACTGATGAATGCGTTTGATTCTACTGGCCTCAGTAACACATTCCTAGAGATGGAAATCTGCAAGAAATGTGTAGATGGTAACTGACAAAACTTGGATCCATTCTTTTCTTGGGACCGACTCAGAAATCAAGACACAACTTTCTAAGCAGCGCTAGACTGGAATTTGTGGGTTATGTTCAATTCCTTGGAAATTTCTCCTCTGCCTTGCTGTTATCGCTAATTGTAGTTCTAACTTTTTTGCAATCCAAAAATATAGTTTCTTTTTCACTTATAAAGTGCCTGTGAGGATCCTGGAATTTTATGTAGAATTAAATCATCACAAGTTTCTTGGGCAGGTGGGTTTATTTCCTATTTTACAACTTAAGAAACAAAAGCTTGGGTGTCCTCTTGCTGGGAGAGGACAGAGCTGGGATTTAAATCCAGGTCTGTCTGACTTCAACGCTTGCACTTTTCTATAGCATCACATGGCATAGGTTGTACACACAAGCCTGCAAGGCCCAAAGTAGGCGACTCTCCATAATTCAGGGATGGAGGGTTCAGGAATGTAAGCACAACATGATCATACGGAATACAGATCCACGGGAAGCGTGTACCTTCTCTTCTTTTTCTAAGGCACGTTTCACAATTTGTATTTATATCGTATTTGTAATTATAGACTTATCATTATGTTATTTGTTTAATATCTTCCCTCAATGAAGGCAGGAGTGATGGTTTTTCATTGATTCTGAGATGGACATATTTCACATTTTAACTCCACGATTTCAGAATGCATCTTAAAATTGAGTTTGTGTTTAAGTTTAATTGGCACCATTTTATCTTTCTCTTTGAGTGTTCCATAAAATAATTATGCATGTCACAATTAATTTTTTTGCTGTTTGATTAAGTGTGTTTTAATTAGCTGCTCTATGCTTCATATGTAGTGTAGTTGCCTTGCCCCATATAAGGCACTCACAGACGTTTGTGGATTGAAGGAATGAAGCAATAAACGAATGAATGAAAGTGGAACTTTAAACCTTGCCTGAAGGTACTTGGATTTCTGGATGGAATCTCCTGCCCCTGTGAGGCCCATTGTCCACTCTTATTTTCTCATTACGTCTGATTTAAGATTTGTTCATGGCCAATATTTTCAACTGGGAAGAGTGCATAGTCTACCCAGATAGAGCTGGAGAGACCCTGAGAGAGAGTTCCTGTAGGAAGAGTCTTGCCCAATGTTCCCTGGTGGAAACTACTCCTACAGAAACCCTCCTGAGTCTTCCTCCAAGTAATTTTGATAACTCTTCTCCAGCAACCAGAAATCAATTTTATGTGAGGCCGACAATGAGGGGGCAGATGGTCAGATGTAGATTCAGCCTTGTGTTTTGCCTTTGTTTGTGCTGCTAATGACAGTTCTCAGCCTCCTCCAATAGAGGGCATCCCTTAAGACACTCTGCCGTGCCCAAGGGGGGTTGAAATTCAGGCATAGAGGTTGGAAGACTTTGCAGTTTACCATGAAACCTCGAGAGAGCCATGGTTACGCTTGCCAAACACAAAATGAATGCCACCAGCCATCTGTGGAAATTTTTCCAGAAAGCAACTCTCCCCAAAGAGATAATGTTGTAAATGGGCTGCTGGAACAAGGATGGTGCCTGACATACCATTTAGGGAAGTGCCATGTAATGTAACTAAGGAAAGATTAGCAGACATATAATGAAGTGTAACCTCCGTCCAGAGGTCATGCGTTGACTGAGGATTCTTGGGCCTGATACTAAGATGCTGAGCAAGGGGGATGAGAAAATGCTGCTATTTGCTGGTGACCTTTTAACACCAAGCAGAGGAGAATGACTTGTAGTCTAGATACCATCTTCATTCACAATTAGAACAGGAAACAGCCTCTCGCCAATACCCAGAGTTTGATTTAAAAGATGTCCCATAAACAAACTCTAACTTCCTATGCTCTAGTTTTTTGATTACCGAATAATATTCAGGTCTGAGTGTTGTCTCTTGTATTAACCCTACCCGTGGAGGCCACGCCCTAGTGTTGGTGTTGACCAGGTGAATCTCCCAAGTTCAAATACCAAATTAGCCTGCAAATTAGCAGTAGGTATTCTGTTTTCTTTTTTCTAAAGATTTGATTTATTTATTTGACAGAGAGAGAGAGACAGCGAGAGAGAGAACATAAGCAGGGGGGAGTGGAAGAAGCAGGCTTCCCGCTGAGCAGGCAGCCTGATGTGGGGCTCGATCCCAGGACCCTGGGATCATGACCTGAGCCAAAGGCAGCCTCTTAAGGACTGAGCCACCCAGGCTCCCCAGCAGTAGGTATTTTAAAACCGAATTAACATCTTCGCTTTCCAGTCAGTCTTGTAAGATTAGTTAGCAGAATATTAGCAGGATGAGTCCTCTATTTCCTGATTAACCTTGGGATTGGAGTTCCCAAGACTTGAACTCCAGGGTCTAAATCCTAGATTTAACATGCCCAGCCTTAAGTGTCCTGCTTTTTATTCATCTCGATGAGAGAAACCATGCATATTAGATCTCTCAAATCACTCTGGCTGTGGTTTCCCATTCATGTCCTCCCAGTAAGGCTGATCAAGATGTTTAGTCACACAGAATAAATTACCTTGGTTTATTTGTATGTGCAACTGGGTGAGCAAAAGTAATTTATGGGCATCATTTGCTATTTGCATATGAAATAGGCTTCCGTTCTTTATGGGGAGAGAATGGCTCCTTTGGGTCACAATTAGCCTATCTGACAATTAGTCACAATTAGTCACAATGCTGGCAGTTAATCGTGCACACAACGTTGTTGAGGCAAAGTAATCCTGAATTTCTTGACTTAAGCAATTTATTCAATGGCTTTCTCTGCTTTCCATGTTGATCCGGTCTGAAGTTTCTCACTGTTCAAAGAAATTATTCAAATATCTCTATTGACTCCAGGCTTCCTGTTGGGCAGCGTCTAGAATTAAAGGACCATCAGGAGTGTTGTAACCCAGTAGTTCAGGTGCTTTGATTGGCTGATAAACACGCCCGAGAGGCACGGTTAAACTGTACGGCTGTCGACAGTATTGCCCTAACAACACGGGCTTTGGAACAGAGGAGAGGCCCAAGCGGAGAGCCTCTAGAAGGAAACCTTGAATAGCATAGGTGCGCTTGGAATTTTTGTTCTGTGCATACACGGTGAATAGTACATGCAAAGTGGAAATGTGAGGGTGAACTCCTGATCCTTCAGAGTTTTCACTTGAAAGCCTGTTGGATGAGGAGGAGGCCTCCCCGAGTTCGAGGATCGTTCAGGAAGAGCTCCGGCCACGGTATACACCGCATAGACGTCTATGATGTTTCGGATCGGTAGGAGACAGCTCTGGAAGCAGAGCATCACCCGCATTTTAACGGTGAGGAGTTGTTGTCCATAAACTTGCCGGGGGGGCCTTGGATGACCCTGTTTCACACCTGGGTGGAAAAATACCTAAAAGCAATTCAAAGTCACATTCTGATGAGATTGTGAGAAATGTGTCTGTTCACTAATTTTTGGATGGTTTGTAAGGCTACATGTTGATATTCCAAATACAAAAAAAAAAAAAAAAAAAAGAGGGACTGTGTCTTTGGGCTTTTGTGCACATTGCCGCCCCAACAGTAACTACTTGTGGGATCTGTGCTGCAACTTTGGGGAACGTGCACCGTGCTCCTCTGAGGGGGAGAAATGCCTGAAGGGCACGTTGGTGACTTGCATTCTTTCAGACCTGGACGGTTTGGTTGGTAATGGGAGATAGTTACGGCAGATTCTAGGCGGCAAGTTTTCTAGGCTCTTTGGAATCATTCCCCCCTTTCTGTAGGCCTGGAAATGAGGTCACAGACCGTGAGATGCAAGGATGTGCCTTTGGAATCACATTGAAGAATGAGCTTCCCTGGCAAAGGGCTCAGCTCAGCAGTTTTTATTATGCAAATGTAGAAAGGGATTTGGAACCTCTTCGGCAGCCAGTTGCTGTCGGAAGAAAGTGGAGTTTGCTCTAGGACTCTGTTCTCAACATTAACCCATGCTTCCTCGGGGTGGGATCTCTGTGTCTCCTGTGCATCCCCAGGAGTCCAGATGATTCCGGCTCCCTTGCAACCTGCTCTTTCAACACCAAACAGCAGGGATGCAGTCTCTGCGTTGCTCAGCACCCGGCCCACGACCAGCTACCCTCCACTTCCCCAGCCCCACCATTCTGATGCGTCCTTTCCAAGGTCAACGTCTTCTAGCTGAGCTCTGGAACTTGTTTGCCTGGGAACAGTCATTCTTTAAGACCCAATGCCAACAGTGCCTCCTCTGAGAAGCCCTCCCAGCACTTTGCTTCTGCGTCCCCTAGCGCCCTTGTCCTATCACTGCAGAAAAGTGACATTTGTCTACATATCCTCTACCTTCACTAGATTGTGAGTTCCTGGAGGACAGGGGTGATGGGCTTCCCAGTTTTAGATAGCCTTCCCCTAGCAAGAGCCTGGCACTGATAGGCCTTAATTTTATGCTTAGTTAATAAAGTGAATGAATTAAACTTCTCGTGTGCCTGAATATTTTTCCTGTATCTTACTATCAAGTCTAAAATATTAAAATCGATAATTTTGTATCTTGACTATGTATGGTTTAATGAATTATACTCTTCTTTGGCACGAGCTACCATTTGGGAGTAAGCTTTTGGGGGGTTTCATTTATATATTTTGGGTGCTGGTTCTGTTCTCCCCACTGAAGAATGAGATTAACAGAATTACTTCAATAAGGTTGCAGTGTATTGTGTAAATAATTATACATTTTCCATATAGTGCACTGATATGGAAATTTATTAAATGACAACTTTGTGACCTAAAATAATGACAAAGATTCCAGAGCTACTTAACATAAAAACTATAATCTCTATGTCCAGAACCTTGGTCTGGAACTATTAACTGCAATGATGTTATCTTACAACTAGGCTATTGTAATATAATAATTGACTTTATCCAGATTATACACACAAATACCATAAGCTCCTCGGTTTAGAAAAGTGAAGCCATACATCCTTTCTGTTGTGTAATAAACACAATGTTTTCCATGAACAAACCTGAAATAATTCTGTATGTATTCACTCACTTACGTATAAAAATATGGCCCAGATAGGTCTATCTTCTTTCTGCTTTTCTCGAAGATGAACAGTGTTCAGTGTAAACTTACAAGTGTACAACAGACATGAGTTCCTGACTTAGGGATTCTGTTTTCTTTCCTTCTCTAAAATTAGACTGAAATACGTAATTTTGCTGGTTGACTTTGTTGACTTCTAGAAGAAAACTTGAAAGATTTATGATGGTCCTCTTGACTTAAATTCACCTAATTGCAAAGCTGATTTTAAAATGGAGACTAGTTCTCTGCTCTCTTCAGGGATGTGTATTGTTTATGTTTTGCCCTGTATGCGCTTGTGCTAGGGAATATTGTTGCTCCTCGAATTTCAGATTGCCAGGCTTCTCTAAACAGTGATGGGAGGGCATAGAGACTGTGGGGGAAGAGAAGGGGCAGGCCCCTGGGGGAGGCACCACGCCTTCCCCTGCTGAGAAACCATGAGGCGGGGCCACCATTGTTCCCTTGGGAGTGCGTGGGTAGAAACCAAGACGGAAAAGAACTTTTGGTCTCAGATATCTTTTGAAAGCTCCAAGGGTGTGGGTTTTGTTATCCTCTGGCAAAAGAGCCAAGCAGGGTCTCAGTGTCCTTTGTTCATCAGGCCCAGGCATGTTTGGGAACACATTTCACACATACAATCCAGTATACAATATGAAAACAATTCTCTTGCAGCTCGGGAGGTGAATGGCTCTAGGATTCAGCTGGGGAGTGGGGAGGGGACAGGCACTGCTTGTTAGTGCTCAGGTGAATATTCCTGAACCTGATCGATTTAATGCTCAAGATGCCCACGTCATAATCACGCTGTTGCTAGACCCTGGGAAAGTGCGGTTAAGTGCAAAATCCATCCATTCCACAAATATCTGTTGAATGCCTACTTTGTGCCAGGAGCTGCTGTGTTCCATGACGGGCAGGCGGGAGCACTTCCGGGCCCCATGAAGTTTAGAGCTGAAGCTAGTGCTAACGGTTGGTGTTGGCATCATGCCAGTAAAGAGAAGGAAAAAAGAGGTCTGGAGTTGGAGGGATCCCAAATTTATGCCCCTGGACTTTCTCTGTTGAGTTCCTACCTCAAGTAGGAACTCTGGTCATACTCATCAGTCATGATCAGTTCATAGAATGATTTCCTTTGGAGCAGTGTTCTCAGGCTGGGCTGCAGGTGAGAATCACCTGGGAAATACCAGTGCTCAGGCCCCCCTTGGGACAAGATAAGTTAGAGTTTCGGGGTAGAGGCAGGCATCAGTTATTTTAAAACTCTCCGTGATTCTAATGAGCAGCCAGCTTTAAATACTCTGGTTTATTGTGTTGAATAAGGGAATTTTTGAATTTTGTTCCTGTGCCATAGGTAATGTGAACAGTGGCATCATATATTTTAGCTTGTGGGTGAAATTATATGGCTACTTGAATTATATGGCCCCTGCAGCCAGAGGGAACTCTTGAAATTCCACAAGAGAGGTATTCCTGATTTGGAGTAAAACCACCGTGGGTGGGAAGGAAGATAGAATATATGGCCCTGGGTAGGTCCACTAAGGACCTTTGATCAGATCCCACAATTTGGTGTGCAGAAAACAGACTTTAAGTTAGAATGTGGATAATGGAATGCCGGGGGCAGAGAAGGTTGTGGTGATGGTGTGGTGATCCGTCCAGCAGGGTTTGGATCGATTTGGGTGAAAAATCCACATATAGTAAAAGGTAAAGAGGGGATCTTTTACTGGCCTGGAAAGAATGACAGATAAGGGAGTGAGTAAATGGGGAGATTTGGGGGCCCTGAGAACTCCAGTGAAAATAGACAAGATTCCAGAACTTTTAGGACAAGAAGATTGCTGGGATCTTCTCAGTTTAAGTGCTATCTCTTTACAATGAGGGGAGCGCAGCTCTCCTTGTATAAAGGAGGGCTTCACTGTAGCACCTGCTGTGAGTGGGATTAGCCATCATGGAGTGTCTTTCCCGTCCAGAAACCACTTTGCTGGAGTGCTCTTCAGGTGGGAAGGAGGTGCTGCACTTCCTCTGCGTGTGTGGCCCTTCACCAGGAGAAATGAAAGGAAGGGGGTAAGAGAAAGCAAGATTTGAAAAGCACAGTCGGGAGGGGAGAGTTGCTGGGTTGTAGGTCTCCCAGCCAGTTAAAGATCAAGTTTGGATGCTCCAGGAAGCACCACATAGCAGGCGCTCCCAGAGGAAATGGGGCCCTGTGGGTCAAAAGGAAAATGCTGGAAAAGAGGAAGGCTTTTCTTTGTTGGAAGACATGGAAAGAGAGGTCCCTACATGGAAGTGAGCAGGAGAACCACTTCCGTCAGGTTTCGTCATTCAGCACGTTGTAGGATATAGGCGAAGTGAGCTTGGTTATATGTGCTGTAAATTGAGGGAGAGCTATAATCCACACTAACGGTAGGATTTTGTGCAGTGGTTTATACTCGAGACACAACAGCATTGAAGACCTAGGAGCTTATTGACTGAATTCTGAGCCTGCAATCACAGGCTCAGACTGTGCTAGAATAATGTGTTCCAGCCCTTAATTACTTGAGAGTGGCTTGTAAATGATTAATTTGGTTAATTTATCCACTCATTAGATATTAGTTGAGGCTCCTCTATGTGCCAGGGACTGTTCTAGGCACAGGGGATATTGCAAAAATTAAAATAGAACATGTCCCTCTTTGTGGAGCTGATACTCTGGCGGGAATGATGAGATTCAGTTGATATTTATTTTATTTTAACCCTCAGGAGATAAGAAGGATCAGGTTATACATGTGGCAGATTACCAATAATGAGGCGTTTCAGCTGGGCATACACTTTGAATAATTTCTTCCTCCGCTCATGGATTTGCCCTGATTCATCCACAGTTAGGGAAGGTGATATAAAGTGAAGCTAACTGGCCTGAGATGATCAAACCCCATGTCCTTGGCCTCTTTGGTGCTATGTTTCATCAAGTGATTAGTTATCTGTGGACTTGAGATTGGTATTGAGAGCCAAAGCAGAATCAGTCTCAGAGGTACTCACTTCGGTGATTTAAGATAAGGAGTTTCACCTGTAATTCATGGACTCACATTTACAGTTATCTCCAGTGAGGATTTTAATCTAGATTATACTCTCCTCCACCATGTTTGTTACATTGCTGTATGAATCTGTATACATAGAATACAACACCCAAATCAAGAAAATAGAAATGTATTCATTCAAAGATATGCAACTAATGCTCAGCGAAACAGATCTCTTTCTCACATTCAGACCTGCAACAGGCTAATCATGTCACCTGGAAAAATTTTTTTTTAAAACAAGTATTTTTTTGGCTGCAGAACCCATTCTGCACCCCATACACTTCTCTGTGCAAAGGTGTCCTATGAAGACCTGAGGTATACAGTATGACATCGATAAAAGTGAAGTTGTTCAGGCAACAGCAGCAACAGTGGGGAAGGCGTGGAGTCCAGCCTACTGGCTGCCCCAGCAGGGAGCCCACCTTCTAGGCACTTTTAGGAGTTGAGGATGGGAGGTTACCATTTGCTGGGACGCAGGAGTGCAATGAGAGAGCTGGACTCTGGGCATGCCAGGTGGGAGCCAACTGGACACCAGTCCATACTGGTACTAAAATGTCTCTGGTATAACTCAGAAAATGGTGCCTATTAACCCCAGTTTCCACACACACACACGCACACACACACACACACACACACGCACACACGCACAGCTCCTATAACCCATGCAATGTATATGGGGATCCCCCCAAGAGTGCCCTAGATAATCCTTGAGTGGAAATTCAAAGAAACGATGTTTCTGAAATATGTTTGAATGGATGCAAAACTCTTAGTTGCCTGGGACAACCATGTCTTGGCCTGGCCCTGCAAACACAACAGGGCTTGGTTGCCCAGCCCTGCCACTTACTTAACTGTATGCTCTTGGGAAATTGTTAATGGTCCATAGTCTCAGGTTCCTTGTGTGGAGATAGAAATGTCTACTTCATGGGGCTTTTGTGACAATGAAACCTAAGCACAGTAAGGGACTGATGACTGGCAGAGCCGTAGCTTGCACTGCCGCTGGGCAAATAGAGCGAAATGACACCGTCAGGAGGGTTGGGGAAACGGGTGTCCCTGCTCAGCCACAAAGGGGCTCCTAGACCTGACATTCACTTCCGGCTGCCAGTGATGTCAGTGGGGTAGACCCGGGTCTGAGACAAACCTGCCGACAGGGCCGGGCTTTCTAAGACTGGAGGGTGTTTAAACATTAGTACAATTAAAACATTATTATTGAAAAGTTCTGTTCCTCCTGAATTTTAATTCAGCCACTTTAATTCAAGTGCTGGTTGACTTAGTTATTGTCTCAAGACTGCTCCCAATTTAATCTTCACAATTACCTTTCACGTTTGGACCTGTATCTTCATTTTACAGATGAGAGTAAGGTCTCTCATATAGTTGGCGATTGTCAACCTGAGGCCAAAATGATATGAGTGTGGTCTGTATACAGGCATGCAGACTTGCGCTGAACTGTAGGGTCAAAGGCAAAAGTTAGTGTTTTAAAAAACATTGAATGGGTAGGTTTGTCATGAGAAAACGTCACAGAGCTTTATTATGAAAGCACACGCTTTGGGTCTTTGTTGGGATTCGTACTTTAAAACCTCACGTCTCTTGTCCATGTTAACTTTTGACCCAGTGAGAAGGAGCTCTGACGGTAGAGAAGCAATGGCACTTAGCTGTCGGTTGGTCTCCTGCTTGGAGTCTGGAGTTACGGAAACAGAATTCTGGAAAGGTTGACTGACAGATGCAAATGGCGGAGCCGAGACCGGAACCCGGGACCCCTCTAACAACCAGGGCTCATTGGTCCACATTGGTGGCCTTACAGCAGCCCTTGTTTCCTGTGAGCTAACACATTAGCTACCCTTTTCTTGTAGGGTGGCCACAGCGTATCTTGTCACCAAATGGCAGAAATGTTTGACTACTTTCTAGATTTCTTTGGACATCGAATAGGTTTCCTGGCGCCTCCCTACCCCCATCCGTTGGTGCTTGTTCATGCAACACAAAACAATTTTAATGTGACTCTTAAAAAAATATTCCATCATCCACCTCTTGCTGTTTTCATCCCACTCCACCCTCCCTCTCCAGGTGTTCTCCATGTTGAAACATGGAGGCTGACAGGACAGCCACCTTCAGACAGCCAGTCCCCTGACTGCTGGTTGCTGCCATTCCCTAGCAGCCAGAAAGCTGCAGGCCTAAGTATATGGGCTGACAGTGCTCCAGTCTGGTCACCAAATATTTGTTTGACCTTACTGACTTCTAGTGGTAGTAAAAAATCAATTCCCTCGTTATACCAGGATACTTTAGGATACGGCAGTGAGAGTTGAGATCAACAAACTTGTGTGTGGTCTTTCCTCTACTTGGCTCCAGGGGCTTGCTTCATATTACTTGTCTCTAGAGACAGAACAATCAGTTTATTCAAGAACATATTCGTTGCTTAACACGCTTTTTAGCGTAGCTCTGAAAACATTTACTTTAAAAACACTTTGTAGGGGTGCCTGGGTGGCACAGCGGTTAAGCTATGGGCCTGCTTCCGCTATGAGCCTGCTTCTTCCTCTCCCACTCCCCCTGCTTGTGTTCCCTCTCTCGCTGGCTGTCTCTATCTCTGTCGAATAAATAAATAAAATCTTAAAAAAAAAAACACTTTGTAATTCACTTTGTACACATGATACTTCTTTGGAATTTTTCTTCCTATGTGATACTTAAGTAAAAATAGAATAATTAGCGTTCTGTTTTAGGGACCAATCTCTCCTTTCCTCCACTAGGATATGGAAGAAAAAAAAAATATATATATATATATTTCTTCCCCTTTGGAGTCTTATAAAATCAGGTCATAGAGAATGTGTTGCCATGGTAGAGTCTTATTTCAGTTTCTCTGTTCTTCGGAAGCCTTCAGTTGCTTCACATCCTAACTCTTCTGGTTCTCTGGTTCTTTTCTTTCTTTGTCGCTACCCAGCATTGGCCATCTTATTTTGATGCCCGATTCTTGGCTCCCCTGGTTGCCCACCATGTTCTCAAGCTGCTGAAGCCATTTAGTACAAACCCCAAGAGTTCACTTTGAAAAGCATTTTTATTCCTCCCTGCCAAGAAGGAAGAAAACAGTCGAAACAATGGGACATCGTCCTTGTTTTAGCCTAGCCACATTTGAAAACAGATTTAAATTTACTTCTATTTGATGTTTATGGAACGTATACTTTGTGTCAGGACCTGTGTTAGTTCCTTTAGGGAGAAATGGCAAGAAAATAGGCTTATTGTTTATTATTTTTTTAAACCTTAATCCCTCCCTCCACCCCTAATTCTTCTTTCAAGCAGTCCCTTCAGGTTCTGGAAAACAAATGTTAATTGCATGGGTCCACAGATGGCCTTTCAACCCCTCTGAAATCCCCAACTTTTTCTCATCATTGTTTTTAAGTTCTTCTTGTGTTTAAAAAAATTCTTTCTTTTTCTTTTTTATCTTTGGAGAGAGAGAGTAAGAGCGTGCATGCAAATGGGGGGAGGGGCAGAGGCAGAAGGAGAGAAAGAGAATCATAAGTAGGCTCTACACCCAGTGTGGAGCCTGATGGGGGGCTCCATCTCATGACCCTGAGATCGTGACTTGAGCTTGAAATCAAGAGTTGGACTCTTAACCAACTGAACCACCCAGGCAGGCACCCCCCAAAATTCTTTGATTGTAAATTCCTCTCTATCTACTAGTACCACACCTCTTTCCTTCATAGTCAAGTTTCTGGAAAGAAGAGTTTATAGTCAGTATCTTTGTATTTCTCTTTTCTCAATCAACTTTTTCTCAAGCCTACGTCCATTTGCTTTCTGTCCAATCAGTGAAATTATTCTACAAGGATTACTCTGTTATCTACTGCCACATAACATACCACACCAGAACATAAGGGCTCACAGCAGCAACCATGATCTGTTCTTACCTGTCTTGAGTATGTGGGTGATTGGGCTCAACCGGGTGGTGGTTCTGCTTCACATGGCATTGGGCTGGATTGCAGTCATCTATAGGTTGGAATGTCCAAGATAGCTTCCTCACATGGAGGAAGGTTGGTTCTGGGGTGTTGGCTAGGTTGGCTGGGGCTGTTGACCAGAACACCTTGGTTTTTCTTCCATGTGGTCTCCCCATGTGGCTTGGACTTCTTCCAGCATGGTAGCTGGGTTCCCAGGTGGCATTCCCAAGCACAAAGGCAGAAACTGAAGATCTCCTAAGGATTAGCCTAGCTGGGTTTGAGGTCTTACCTTTCCGTGCATTCTTTTGGTGAAAACTGGTCACAGGGCCCGCCAAATTCAAGAGCGGGGGAGGTTCATGGCATGGTCCTATTGCCAAAGAGCTGTGGGATGCCACAGCTGCAAACACAGTTAGTTACTAAGGATGTCCTAACTGGTGTATCCATATTGCTGAATATTTTGCAGCTATCACACAGATAGGAATAGCCTATATTGAAGTAGAAAAAGGTCTGTGGTGTATTATTAAAAGAAAATGCATGAAAAATTTTATAGTATAATATAGAGATGTTTGTATACATTTGCATATGTTTGTATTGGCATAGTGCGTATGGAAAGATACACTTCAAACTGCCCACATTGGTTATATTGAACATGCCTTAGTATTATAATTAACAGTCAGTTTAAAGGTAAGCAATGGTATTCAGAAATCAATTTCACGACCAGATATAAATCTGTAAACAAACAATAAAGGTAGGAGATAACGTAGGAGAATATTACTTTAAAGCCTTAGAGGATGTTTACAAAAAATGGGAAACTCTTTTTTTGTGTGTCTGTTGAATGTTTATGTATGCATAGAAATCTGTAAAGATTTAGAACAAAATAATTGCAGTAATAATTTCTGGATGGCAGATGATTCTTCTTTCTTTTAGCTTCTGTGTATTATACAATTTTAAAAACAATGAGCACATCTTATTTTCATAATAGAATAACATTATTTCTAAAAATGGAAGATAGTACATAAAAACTGGTACCATTAAGGTGTCTGTTATCCGAATACGCAAGACTTGAAAAAGCAATAATCACATAAAATTATCATAGAATGAATCCATTTGAGAACAGCAGTTGTCACGTAACATTTTTGTTCCTTTCTTACAGCAAAGACTGAAGGAAGAGAAGGAAGCCAAACGGGCACATTTGGATAGTAGGCATGACTACTTATTTGCGATTGTAGCTTCCTGCATAGACCTGGACAAAACCGAAGTGGAAGATGCCATTCTTGAGGGGAATCAGGTGAGATGCATTTGAGTTCTCACTGGCTTGATTATGGAGGGCACAGAGAGTCTATTGACCCAGTTCTATGGCAGGATCTGTGTTGGGCTGTAGAGGGGATGTCTGTTCTAACATGGGCAAGACTCCATTCAGATGGTACAGGTGGTGGCAGATTGACATACGGGCTCTCCAGCTCTTCATGTTGAGTGGTGTACTTATAACTGTCATTTAAGTCTGATGGTTCTGACAGCAATGTCTGCATGTTTCTGAATCCAATGATGCTGGGTTCAGGCGCCATCTTGGAACCTGGGTTTGGAGAATAGAGTCTCCTCTCTGCTTCTGATTTATTATGTTTTGCATTTATCCTGTTCTAACCTGGGTGATTGAATTGTGCCGTAGTTTCCTGATTTTGACTTTGGTTTGGCAGCTGAATCTGGTTTCTTTTGTTCCTGAACTTAACTTCCATTTTCTGCCATGATTTCCCTCCAAAATCTGGGGTGTGATTTGATTTTGGAGAGGGAAGATCAAAATATGGGGGGATATAATTTCCTGAGCACAAAGAAAGGTATATCAGGAGGGCTGTGATGGTTGCTGAATGGTTTTTTTTTGTTTGTTTGTTTGCCTTTTTAGTTTTTAGGCATAAAAATAGAGGGAGAGAGGGTGAGATGTTTCCGGTGATAGGGGTGTCACACTATTGATAATGTTATTTGGTGGTACCCTTATAAATGTTTAACAACCAGCTTTGAGCGAGGGTAGAGGGAGGCACTATTTTGAGTGTTTGAGTGGTGTTAATACTCCCACCATGGATGATTCCAGACTATCAACATGATGTTACTAAAGGCTTAGTTGGAAAGAGTTGTGATCAATTGGCTGTCATGAATCAGTATGAGCTGGCTCCAGCACTCCACTGGCTTTGTTCCTTCCTGCCATGTCACTCTGGTGAGGTCACTAGGAGTCAACAGTGAGGGGTGGATAACACTAAAATGGCTCAACCACAAGATGGATCAATCAGGGATTGAGGAAATGCCCTTTTCCTCCCTTTTCTCCTCCTCATCACAGCTAACGTTTGTTGAGTATTTACCAGGCGTCAGTCCCATCTAAGTGACTTTCATCTGTTACCCCACTGAATTTTTATAATGCCAGGAGGTAGATAATATCATCCCCCCAAGATGGAGGCCCAGAAGGAGACAGAATCACTTGCCTGATTCAGTCGTGGAGGGAGTGTTCCACCGGTGAAATGCTTAACTCTGCCCTATTTCCCAGTTCGGACATCGGATTTGGGATCATGCAAGTGGAATATATGAGTAAAATTTCTGAACTGTAGGAAGCCCAAGTTAAACTGCCTTGTCATATTCAGGACCAGGAAGGTCAAAACCTGGAGGCTGAAAGAAAACATCCTGGCTTGGGCCCACAAGCAACATAGAGGGGCAGGAGTTTCAATACTGGCCTATTGGAAATACCTCCTTCATAGTCTTGGCTTAGAAGTTATTCTCAACGAGGGCATCCCACTTGGCCCCATAGCATCCTCAATCAAGGAAGTGTAACGAAACAGGACAACTTGCTCTTCCCTATATATCGTAGTTCTGTCTATAATATGGTGGAAATGGAAAGGGGCTTATTTTTTTCCACAGTTAAATTTTCAGGCTAGAGTTTATCGTATGGAAACATTTTAAATTGTGGTAATGGCAGAGAATGTAAAACATCTTAACCTTTTTTTTTTAAAGTAGGTTCCACACCCTACAACACTGAGATTAAGACTTGAGCTGAAATCAAGAGTTGGATGCTTAACCGACTGAGCCACCCAGGCACCCCATTAATCATTTTTAAGTATACAGTTCAGTAGTGTGAAGTATGTTCACATCGTTGTGTAACCAACCTTCAGAACTCTTTGTCTTGCGAAATGAAAACTCAATATCGTCAAACAATCCAGCCCCGTAGTCCCTGAAAACCACTATTCTATTTTCTGTCTCTGTGAATTTGACTACTTTAGACACCTCATATAAGTGAATTCATACGGTATTTGTCTTTTTGTGACTGGCTAATTTTATGCAGCAAAATGTCCTCAAGGTTCATCTGTGTTGTAGCACGTGTCAGAATTTCCCTCCTTTTTAAGGCTGAATAATATTCTATCATATGTATATGCCACATTTTGTTTAGCCATTCATCTGTTAATGAACAGAGTTGGGTTGCTTCCATCTTTTGACTACTGTGGATAACGCTGCAGTGAGCATCGGTGTACAAATACCTCTGCAAGACCTGCTTTCATTCTTTTGGATGTACACTCGGAAGTGGAGTTTCTGGATCATAGAGTAATTCTATTCGTATTTCGAGAAATCATCATACTGTTTTCCATACTGACTGCACCATTTTTATGTCCTTACCAACAGTGTACAAGGGTTCCAATTTCGCCATATCCTTGACAACATTTATTTTCTGGGTTCTTTTTGACAGTATCCATCCTAATGGTCATGTAGACTTTATCCTTTTTCTTCTAATTTGAATTTAAAAATGTGCCAATGACTTTAAAAGAAGTGCTTCTGCTTCCATTGGTGGTAGACCAGTTGGCAGTCCTCTGGCTGAACAGTGAAGCTCATGGACTAAGTTCTGGACTACTACTGGATGGAGTGTTCCATAATCATGTGTGTTCTTCTGTCATTTTTCACGGAAAATCACAATTTAATATTAATTATCTCTAGTGTATTAGGCTGGGTTTTGAAAGGTATGTTCTCTCTTTCTGATCTGCAATTGAGTGAAAACAAAACACTTCTATATTTATCTGCTTTCAACAGCTCAGCACTTTCGGAAATTAGCAAAATTGGAGAGACGGTCTCTTTTCAAATGTGTACGTGTAGCAGATATGTTCATGATTAATTGAATTCCTTCGTTGGATTATGTTTTTATTATGGTGAGGCATTTACTCTCTTTGTTTTTTATGTTGCGAAAAATCTGATGCCTTCTCTATGGTTTGCATTAGATGCGGTTTTATCTGAAAAAGAAAGATGACGGCAACTCCTGACTTAAATATTGCTTCTAATTCAGGACGAAGTTGTGACCTTGCCTTTTCTTTTTCACAGATTGAAAGAATTGATCAGCTTTTCGCTGCTGGAGGTCTTCGTCACCTTATATTTTATTATCAGGACGTGGAGGTAGCCGAAACAGGTATCCAAACTTGGTGTAATGTAACCTACAAATGTGTTGCTTGGTTCATCTGAGGATGGCATGAAGCAGAAGGCCACCCTCAGAGCTGACGGGGCCTCTTACGCTTCCATCTTGGCAGGTGGGACAAATGGGTCTCTGTGAGGTGAGGCCCAATTTCCATTTTCCTCTCAAGGAAAGGGGACAGATAATGATGGGTATCTAGCCTGGTTGTTCTAACTTTATTTGAGGTATTTTGTTTCCCGTTTCAGGCTGTGCTGGTCTTTGAGGAATAATAAAGTACTTTACATTTTGAGACTTCTTTTCCTCCCGTACTAGTTCATTCCATGCAGTTATGTTCTAGAACATTTTATGGGCATCTGCTTCTTTTCTATATAGATAACATTTATTTTTAACGTAGGGATTGTTGCCAATGAGCATAATGAGTTTTCTAGTTAAATATCACATTATGTTTATTTTCTACCGATGATGATTCAAACGAGTAATATGGAATGACAAGTTTAGTTATTTTCACTTAAGAAAAATTTGCAAATCTTTGTGTGGATTCAATTGGCATATCCCATTCTACTTTTATGTGGATTCATATAATTTTAAAACCAAACTAGGGACATAAACAAAAATATTATGATTATATTAAAATATTATATTCATCCTTTTATGACCTTTTTGAAGAAAGGGAAAATAGTTACTGCTGTTGTCATAGAGCATGGCTAATACTTTTTTGTTTAAAAACTGTGAAAATTATGCATGTATACTCTAAGTGATTGACATTTTTCTAGAATTATTAATATGAAATTTTGTGGTCAGAAAGTTCATTATTCTTTGACTGAAAAGATCAAAATAATAGAGAACTTTGGAATTCTTTCCCAGATTGCAAAACATAAAGTCAGATGAAATGTTGAGTTCATCTATGAAATGTGCACTGGGTGAGGTAGGCCTTTGTGTGTAAATCTGACACCGAACGATAAGGGTTCATGGGTTGTAGACACGATGCAAGTTTATTTTCATTTCCCACTCTCCCTCTAAACCTTTTTCAGTGGGACTCGTCTTAATCTTTTGACCTTAGATTAAAATTCAGACCATTCCATGATTTTTCCGGATATTCTTAGGTAAGAAAAATTCCTATAGATGCTTCATATGACAAGTACTATCTCAATTCAGAAACTAAAAAAAAAATATCTAGTTGATCAAAATTAATTGATCTGAAGTTCAACCTTCTTCATTCCTGTCCTCCCCCTTCCTTCCACCCTAGCAGGGACCTCGGAAGGTTAGTATTTGCAGTAGGAGAGAAGCATATGGTCCTCTTCTGCTTCTTCACCTTATCTTCTGGAACCGCCTGTCCACATTGTGTTAACCACAGTTGCTGACTGTGTCAGGCTTGAAGTAGGGCAGGGACAAGAGGGGAGAGGTGGCAGGAAAGCTTTGACTTGACCGACACTGTCACTGTCACAGTTGGCTGACCTTGATTCTCTGGGTCTTTGCTCTTGTGGGCACTAGGTGGATTCTCCAGAGATGGCCACCGGTGGCTGTGCATCCCACAGTGCTATGTTGTCCTCCTGATGAGAGCTATCTGCTGGTTATCTTTACTGGACGCATTCACTGTCAAAGCTCCAGTCCAAGTCTCTAGCCCAGCTAGGGGGAGAGCCTAGAAGAGGGTTTCTCCAAGAGGTTCTAACCCCAGGTTTTAGGATTCAACTTCTAGTCCACGTCCTTCCCCAGATCCCTCCCTTGGCACTGTCCTCCCACCCCAATAATCTTGCTTGAGCTACCGATTCACTTGGAGAGCTAAAACTTGCGTGGGCAGATAAAAGCACAGTGGATGAGCTCTGCACACTTAAATGATCCACTCAATGAGCTGCATGCTTAGATGACTGAAAGTGAATTTTCAAATAACAATAATGAGAATGCTTAGTGAACGACGATTTTTATGTGCTTTTCTAAGGTTTTCATATGTATTAACTCCTTTAATCCTCACAACAACTCCAGATGCTTGGATTTAGTATTATTATTTGCATTTTTCAGCTGAGAAAAATTAAGCACAGAAAGATTAAGTAACTTGCTCAAGGTCACATGGCCAGGAAGTGCAGCCTGAGACTCAAGCCTTGGGAGTCTGGCTCTAGAGCTCACACCATTCGTCACGATGCTCTCCTGGTTCAACAGGGTCCTGACTTTAGCGCCATACTGAGGGTGCAGCAGGGGTCTGGAGTCTTATAGTTAGAGCTGCTTTCTGATCTTGGCTCTGCCACATGTTGGCTGGGACTGGGGGCAGATCACAGCTGCCTTTAGGGTTGTAGTGACTTCAGTAACATAGACAAGGTACCAAGCAGGGGAGCTAACACAGAGCACGTGCAATAGATGCTGTCTCCTCCCTCACCCCTTTTCATTGGCTCTGCTGTGGCCTATTGTGGGTGGAAATGACTTTTGTAGCTTCGGCAAGAATCTACTTTGGACCAAACCTCTATTCCTGTGCCTCTCATTCCTGTTTTTTCCTGGAGCAACAATTTTGAAATAAACCTGTGATCCAGAATCAGTCCACTCCTTTCAGGACTTTGGCTAGAGATTGTCAAAGCTGTGGATCTTCCAGGGCACATGGATGAGTCAACATGACAATATTCTCATAAGGAGGCTTCATTCCAAGAGGCAACCACGTGGACTATAAATAGTTTGCTGAAACTAAAATTCTCTGCCCTTGTAGGACAGCTTGGCTCTCCAGGGGGAGTAAATCCTCTTTCTGAGAAGATTAAAAAACCTAAGGTGTTCGTGACTGAGGGAAAAGATGTCGCTCTTACTGGAGTATGTGTGTTCTTCATCAGGACTGACCCTTCCAGAGCCATCACCCCTGAGAACATCCATCGGGTAAGGGGCAAGAACAGTCCTTTACCCCCAATTGCCAAAAGTCACATAAATTCTACCAAAAAAAAAAAAAAATCCCTCCCTATAGAGGTAACCACTGTGTTCATCAGCTATCTAAAACTACTTTCAAAGAACTACTTCTAAAAGCATTCACAGCAAACAAGTGGACATTTCCTTTAAATCTGCTGAATCAGAGGACTTAATATTCAGTTTATTAACAAGAATTGATATTATATGTATGCATGTGCAAGCGTGTGTGTATGTGTGCATGAACACTGAAGTCTTTCCTTTTAAAAATCCCCATACATTACTTACTTAGTGGCAAATTTCATACATTTAAAGGAAGATTTACAATGATGGATATATAATTTTAATTTTTGTGCAAAGTAAAGTGTAAATCTCCTCAGCCCTCGGTGCATTATCTGCTTGGAGCAAATAAACTGGTAATGTCTTGCGTTCTGTTTAGTTCATGCTTTTGTTTTGAGGATTGCAGTTGAGAAGAGTACAAAGCTTATGTCTTAACCAGGGTATCAAAAAAGTAATTTCCTGGACTTAGAGACGGAACCTACCAACAGATCAAAGCCCTACCGTATATAAAACAGAATTTTGACCTAGGGCTGGCAGCAATCTGCCCAGAAAACCAAGCCCCTTCTCTGTGAAGGAACCCAGGTAGCCAGCCTGCAATGTGAGACTGGCAGGAAACCAGTGAGGAAGCTGATCAGGAATCACTGTAGCGATGGGCCAGCGTGATCAGGACCTGGTTCGTGACTGTCAGCCTCCTTCACTGTGTCCGTACTCCCGGCATACTTCCCTGGGGCCAACCAGAGAAAGCCAAATAGGCACCCCTCCCCAACTGCACAGGACGCCCTGCTTCCTGGAGCTGCCTCCAGCTCCGCCACACCTGAAGCTGTCCCTTTTCGCCACTAGGAAGCTTTCCTACTCCCCTGCCTGCTTCTGAGTGTCTGTTGAGATGCCGGCGGTGGTGACTGACCTTGCTGTAGCCGGCTCATAGCTTTTGCCCTTCTCCTTTGGTTCCTCTTCGTTGACTTCTGCAGGATAGTTGATGGATGAACAGCATTCAGAAATGACTCGGTAGCTATGTTGCGATTGCAGGTAATTTTTACAGTGGAGGCTCTCACTGTTTTCCAGGAGGTGAGCTTTAATATGTTAGACACCGCGGATGGGGGCCTGCTCAGTAGCATGAGGCGTTTGCTGGCGGATATCTTCATTCCTGCTCTCAAGGCCACGAGCCATGGCTGGGGCGAGCTCGAGGGTCTTCAGGAAGCACCCAGCATTCGGCAGGAATTCTTGAGCTCTCTGGAAGGCTTCGTGAGCGTCCTGTCGGGTGCCCAGGAGAGTTTGAAGGAGAAGGTAAGAATGAATAAGGTATTCCTTTAGAAGTTATCAGATGGTGAAAAATCAACATGTAAGTATGTAATGTTTCTCTTAGATGGTCTTAATTCCCTTGCCCAGCAAACCTTGAAAACATTTTGTGGGCATTGTGATTGCCCCTTCAAGAGGTGGTGGTGACTGGATTTAAATTGTTCCACTTTGGAGCGATTAATGCATTAGGGGCTACTTAGGAGTGTTGGCCATGATGGAGGGTCTTATTCAATCATATTGTTTGACTGCAAACGAAAGTGTGTGAAATGCTTGTGGCAGTGCTCTGCATTCTAGAAGGAAAGGAATTTAGAACTAGGGTGTGTGGTGTGTGTCTGTGTATGTCTGTGTGTGCACACGCATGTGTGGGGTAGGTGGTGGGTAGGGATGGAGGAAATCCTGAAATGAGAGAGAAGGGAGAGAGGAGTTGACATATCTGGTGGAAGTGGATTAGATTCAGTCTGTGACCAAAAGGGCCTTTAAGAATAAGTTTGGGAAATGTGAGATTTAGCTTCCATAAAATTTGTGCGATCTACGGTAAGCCTGTGTTACTGGTTCTTTGGGGCAGAGGGTGGTGGATGCAAAACCATGACGGACGGCAGCCCAGATCAGGCATGTATGGGAGACAGAGGAATGTAGCCTACGATACCAATGACAATGTATTTTTTTTAGAAGATTTTATTTATTTTTTGAGAGAGAGAGAGAGAACGAGCAGGGGGAGGGGCAGAAGGAGAAGCATACTCCTCGCTGAGCAGGTCACCCAATGTGGGGCTCATTCCCAGGACCCCAGGATCATAACCTGAGCTGAAGGCAGATGCTTAACTGACTGAGCCGCCCAAGTACCCCACCAATGACAATGTATTACTCACTTCTCTCCAAAGAATACTGAGATTTTTGGACCTAGTAGGATAGTGGGGGAGAAAGGCCTTAGGCTTTCTAAAGGATGTGGAGTAGGGGAGTGGAGTAAATTACATTCAGACAGGAGCAGGATGATTCCACCTATCATCTGAGTTGTGTTTGTAATGAACTCTGATGCAGGCTATAGTAAGATCCAAGCTGAGCAACTTAAATTGTTATTCTACCTAAAAAAGCAGTGCTTTCCTAGGGTTCCACCTCCTGTTGTGGTATAGATATCAAAAAAGTGGATGGATCGCCACCTAGTGGGAAGGTCATGCCACTTCATGAAGTGCGTAGCCCTCCCCTGGGAAACCAAGGATCGCTCTGGGAGATGTGGCACATGGCAGGTGCAGAGTGGGGGAGGTCAAGGATGGAGGCATGCTGGGAGTTTCTTCCAGGCTAGGGGAACCGTGAGCATAGGCCCAGTGGGTTTTCAGAGCTCTGTTGGAGTGTAGCCAAGTGAAAAACACAGAGTGGGGAGGCTAGGTTCTAGGAGGACAAAGTGGTGTCTCTGAGCCCCATGTAGATGGGACAGACATAGAACTTCTGAGCATGGGAGCCAGGGCTGGAGGCCATCAGATAAGGTTAGAGCTGACAGGGATTTAGTAGGAAGCCAAGTGAAGGAAATGGGAAAAGTCTGGTTCTACCTTGGTTACCAACAAGCCCTTAGGGCCTGGGCTTTGTCATGTGGCTCTTTGGCCATATGGGCATTTGAGGGTGGCATAACCACACCTCCTCCAGCTGGTTCTGAACCAGTTGAGAGAAATGTAGTTGTTCTGTGGTTGGTAAAGGGGGATTAGGCCTGAAACCTGAATTTAGGCATTCACAGCGCCACGTGCAACTTTACCAGAAGGAGATGTCCTCCTTCTCAAATAATGAGGTCCATTTATGTGTGTGAGAAAATGCACCAGGTTTCTTTATCAAGTCAAAATCCAACACACCTCCTTCTCCATCCTCTTCCTCCTTCCTCCCCGAAACAAATCTGTGTGTTTGCCATTGAACCTGCAAACTATAAGGATGTTACTGGGTAAAGACCTGAGAGTCTTTTCATCTGGTTAGTGTCAAAAAAAGAATGTAATGGATTAGAAATTACTCTTCCTCCAATCGATTTCCTTGAAGCTCCCCCATTTTCTTTGTTTTTGTGAGTTGACTCTTTAATTTCTAAGTAATTTCTACGTTCCTTATTAATTCCCAAATTTTATGATGTTAGGATGATTCTCTCTCTCTAGTAAACTTCTTTTCTTTCTTTCTTTTTTTTGGGACCCAAAATCTGCCCTCAGTCGTCTCCAGGCATGCTTAATTCATAGGGAGGATCG
This sequence comes from Ursus arctos, assembly GCF_023065955.2. Lineage (NCBI taxonomy): Eukaryota > Metazoa > Chordata > Mammalia > Carnivora > Ursidae > Ursus > Ursus arctos. The sequence goes on along the minus strand of NW_026622819.1, from coordinate 11,050,602 downwards.
AGCATCGTGTATCACACTATGCTTCCAGGGACTTTTCTTCAGGGAACAGGGTAGTTTAGAGAAAACCTTATGATCCTTCTAAGCCTAGGGGTCAGCCAGAAGTGTGTGTGTGTGCGTGTGTTAAAATTAACATCATCTTATTATTTAATTTTCATTTTAATTAGGTGAACCTTCAAAAGTGTGACGTATTTGAGCTGAAAACCCTGAAGGAACCAATAGACTACTTGACTCTAGCTAATAACCCTGAGACTTTGGAGAAAATAGAAGGTTGTATGAGAGTATGGATCAGACAGACAGAGCAGGTAATTTCCAGAAACGAAACGTCAGTTTCATGTGCCACATTACTGAAGTACTCAATGGAAAATAGTATATCATATGTCATTCCCATTTGCTTGAGTATTTAACCTTAAGCTCCTAAAAAGGTGAGAAGTTCAGTGCGATTTAATTTATAGTCATTAGTTAAGAAGAGGTAGTAAGAATTTGAAGAGTTGAAAGCAAATGGCTTTAAATTCTTATGTAACAAGAAGACTTCACTTTGCCTTTTGTTTTCTCAAGGTGTATTTTACTTGAGAGAGGACCTCTGTAGAAGTACAAGGAGTTTTCCATTCACTGTGCCCTCCAAAAGAGAGCTTGAGACTTAACTTAAAAAATTTTTTTTTAGAAAAATCCTAAGTGAAGGTGAACATTGAATCACAAAGTAAGCACAATGAAAATTAACCAACTTAAGGCATGGGTGCTTTCCAATGTTATATTGCTCCAAGATTATGCATCAAGTGGATTTAGGAAACTTTCTGAGGTCAAGTGCTCCAGAAGTTCTTCAGAGCTTTTTTTTTTTTTTTTAATAAGTAGTTTTCAGTTAGAGCAAGTCAACTACATTTTTGCTAAAGTTTAAAGTTTTAGAAATGAATGCAAGTAAAAGGCTGTCATTTGAAGCATGCACATGAATAAAAATATATCATGATTCCAATAGCATAATTCATTTGCTTATTTTTTTGCCTGTGCATAACTTTCATACTGCCAGCCCTAGTCAGAGGTTCAAGACTCTGCTGTGCACTTTCAGGTCCTAGCGGAAAACAACCAGCTGCGTAAGGAAGCAGATGACCTTGGGCCCCGAGCAGAGCTGGAGCACTGGAAAAAAAGACTGTCCAAATTTAACTATCTTTTGGATCAATTAAAAAGCCCGGATGTGAAGGCTGTGTTGGTTGTGCTTGCTGCTGCCAGGTCGAAGCTTCTGAAGGTGGTCAGCCATTTCTTTTTGCTTTGTAACGCGGGAATGAAAATTCTCTGTGTGCATTTTCATGCCGTAGAGTAACTAGGTACCGAAAAATGTTATGTCACCTTTAGGAACAAACTTTAAGATTGGATAATATTGCCCTTTTATAATTCTGAGTGCTGTGGAAATAGCCTTTGAATCAACAGTATCTGTTGGCTGGTGTCCATGTAAGTATATGTATTATTAGAGGGCATTGCATGTAATTAAGATGTAACATAATATCATGATTTTATATATATTTTGAATTCAGACCAACCAGGAGTAGTAAAATAAGAAATTAACTTGAATATGTTTTTTTTAACCCTAGAATATTGCTTTTATATCCCTGTGTAACAAATTACCCTACAACTTAGCAACATAAAATAGCAAACATATATTATGTCACAGCCTGTGGGCCAGGAGTTTGGGTGCAGCCCAGCTGGATGCCTCTGACTCAGCATCTCTCCTGAGCTTGTGGTCAGGGTGTCGGCTCATCTGAGGCTCGCCCGGGGAAGGACCTGCCTCCAGGTTGCTTGTGGGGTTCTTGCAGGGTTCAGTTACTTGCTGGCTATTGGCTGGAGGCTTCCTCAGTTCTTTACCGTAGAAAATATGGGAATGAGGTGCAAAGTGGGTCCAGGAGCCAGTGGAGGAGAGAAGGTGTGGGTTCAAATGGGGCTGCTGCACTCTTGATGCTCTGTCCTCTTTATTGAGTAGATTTTATAAGAGAAGGCCGTGAAGAGATCCCTTTAAAACTTCAGTCGAAAGACTTACATTGCTCTTCAATGTGGCAGTACCCCTCAGTCCCATGGATTCAGTTTTATGCGAGATGCATAGGATAAACTGAAAGTCTGACACGAGGGACTTGTGTTCTATTGGAAGTTCCTCTGTAATCAATGCATTAACACTGCTTTCCTGTCTTGTCCTTAGACTTGGCGGGAGATGGATATTCGAGTTACTGATGCAGCAAATGAAGCGAAGGACAATGTCAAATATCTGTACACACTTGAAAAATGCTGTGACCCCTTGTACAGTAGTGACCCTGTGAGTTAAAGATCTCTGCTTGCTTAGTCTACTGATGACCTTTTTGCACTGGCTGAATTGAATGTGCAGTTTGATTCATTAATAGTACAGTCTGTTGGAAAAGTCTTTGAAACCTCTTTTTACTCTCAAGAAAATTATATATGTATACAGTTGACCCTTGAGCAACATGGGTTTGGACTGTGTAGGTCCACTTACACATGAATTTTTTCAATAAACACAGTACAGTGCTGTAAATGTATTTTATCTTTCTTAACCATTTTCTTTCTCTGGCTCACGCTGTTGTAAGGATATAGTATATAATACACATAACACAAAATATATGTTAATCAACTTTTTATGTTATCGATAAGGCTTCTGGTCAACAGTAGGCTATTAGTAGTTAAGTTTTTGGGCAGTCAGAAGTTATGCCTGAATTTTCAACTACATTGGTGCCCCTAACACCTGCGTTGTTCAGGGGTCAACTGTACTCATGCCTATCTAGATCTGTCTATCTCTATCTATCTATGATGCATATGAAATATTATATATATATATATTTAAAGATTTTATTTACTTATTTGACAGAGAGAGAGCAGGAAAGCACAGGCGGGGGGAGTGGCAGAGGGAGAGGGAGACGCCTGGCTCCCTGCTCAGCAGGGAGCCCAATGAGGAGCTTGATCCCAGGACCCCAGGATCATGACCCAAGCCGAAGGCAATCGCTTAACCAACTGAGCCACACAAGTGCCCTATGCAATATTATATTTTAAAAACCTTTATTGTATATTCCAGTTTCCAGTAAGTATTATAATTAATATTCTGGATGATTCTCAAAGAAGTATGGGAAGGGTTATTGGCTGATGTTCTATCTTTTAACTTAAGGGAGTGCCTGCTTATGTTTATTACAAAATTAACCATTAACCTTGTCATTAACAGAAAGTTAATGTTTCTTGCATTGAAACAAAATTTCATTGAGTGCATCTGACTAAATAACACAAATAAAATTACCCTTAAATACATTTATGTGAAGTGTTAGTTAATATTTTAGTAGTAGTGTTAGTACTGTTAGGTAAGTTAGAAGTTCTTTAGTAAGTAGTTCATTAGTAAGAAGTTAGTAGTGCTAGTTAATATTTTAAAAATTAAAAAAATCTTTTAGCTAATTTTATTCTGTTGGAGATTGAATGGTTAGGCTATTAGAATTTTGCTGAATCTGATATTTGTTTCTTTGAAAACTGATGTGGTATCTTCCAGATATCCATGATTGATGCTATTCCTACACTTATAAATGCAATTAAAATGATCTATAGTATCTCTCATCACTATAACACCTCGGAGAAGATCACATCTCTGTTTGTAAAGGTAAGTTCATAGCATAGAGTCCATGGTCACCTATATATTTTTTGCAGTGGTTAGTTTTTTAATACTTAGAAATCACCACATTGGCATAATTCAGTATCTGTGTATCCCACAATGAAAGCAAAAATTTTAATCTCTCAATAGAGATAGAATTAAGTTTATTTGTGAGACTGATGCCCACAAATCATAAAGCATTATTTCCAAAGAAATTATTATAATAAATATTGTATTATTTATATATAAAAATGCAAAAAAAATCAAGATTCTTTTTGAATTTCCTTCCCTGTGTTATTTAGCACATTATTTATTCCTATTGGGTAAATTTTAATTAAGAAAAACTACATTCAACTGGCTTTCTCCTGTTTTATATTTTATGTGCCACTTTTCCAAATTTATTTGATGCCACAGTTGTGTACTTGGTGTTATTAGAACAGTAATCACGATAGTAAAAGCCACTTGCAACATTTCCGTCATCCATAAAGCAATTATAATGATTCTGCCAAAAAACATAACAATGTTTAAACCTTATGTCCTAACTCGTAACTGTTTATGGCGAGCACTGTTGCTGTTCCCATTTTGAACAGTCTCTAAGAAGTAAATGACTTTCATTACCAAGGTGAAAATTTTAAGTGTTGTATTAAAATGGAGGCATTTTTGCCTCATCTGGGCTTGTGTTGTGAATGCTAACATAGTGGGAGGCATGGCTCTTGCTGGGAAGGGGTGGACAGGAGACTCTCTTTCTTTTGCTCTCAGTCAGGCACTTCAGGTATAAAAAGGAGGAAATCCATGAGATTCTTATGCCACTTCTTCCCACATTAAAAGGATGTGTTAGGGTCGTGAGGGGTATTCACTCAAAAGTCAGTTGGTGTTATCACGCCAGGCTTCATGCATATTATCCGCAAGTGTTGTTTTTGAACAAGACTGTGAAACCAACATTTATCTAATTTTGAAAAACCTTTCATTATGGACATTTTGAGGCAGGTACAAAAGGAAAGAGAATGGTGCACCAAACTCCATGAACCTGTCACCTAGGCTTTGTCCACACGCCGTGTTGTTTCACGCGCACTCCCGACCTTTACCCTACACACCCCGGACGTCATGTCATTCCATGCATACTGTGTAGTCATCTAATTTTCCCTGTAATTTATAAACAAAGTCACGAGAAAATTCTGAAGCAGTTTTTTTACAGTTTGGAGGGTTGGATAAAATGTGAGTGGATACGGATGTCAGCTTGACTCTCTGTTGCTTCTCCTTTTGACATTTCTGCTCCAGCTCCCGGTGTCATGAAATGACCAGGGGGGATAGTCCTTCTCATGGCACTTGGAGACTGTGAGTTACCTGTTAGAGCAGGCTACCTACGGCGACCGCGGGAACTCTCGCTTTTACGTGGGGAAGTGAATCCCCCCCCGGCTGGTTCAGACGTTCATCCTACAAGCACAAGGGGGCCTGCATTGTTGATTTGCCATAGTGCTTCCGGCTCTGATTTACCAGTGGTTTTGACAGTACCTATTGAATCTAAAAAAGTCAAACAACTAGAAGCAAAGAGTAGAAGGATGATTGCCAGGGGCTGGAGAGTGTGGGAAATGGGAAGATACTGGTCAAAAAACTACAACTTTCAGTTATAAGATGAATAAATTCTGGGGCTCTAATGCACAGCCTAGTGAGTATAGTTAATACTGTATTGTGTCATCACAAGTTACTAAGAGAGTAGGTCTTAAGTCTTCTCAACACACACACACACCACACCACGGTCACTGTGAAGGGGCAGGTGTGTTAGCTCGACTGTGGTAATCGTTTCACTCTGTATATGAATATCAAGCATCACGTTGTGCGTCTTAAATATATACCATTTTTGTTTGTCAGTTATACTTCAGTAAGGCTGGGGCAAGAAAAGGTTGGTGCTGGATCATAGTTGTGATGGAAAAAAAGTAAACCTGATGCCAAGTACATAGATTGTAGACTCTGGGAGTAGAGGAGTCAAGGACACCCGAGTCCAGTTGAAGACTAATGGCTGTTTTATGTACTTAATGCCATTTTATTGGGAAATTCCAGGTGACTAATCAGATGATATCTGCGTGTAAAGCCTATATTACCAACAATGGAACTGCTTCCATCTGGAGCCAGCCGCAAGATGTCGTGGTGGAAAAAATATTATCTGCAATTAAACTTAAGCAGGTAACAGTCAGCTTAATAATGTATTTAGATAACGTTTTAGTATTTGTATGTTGTTTTTGCCGATGCATCTGAAATCACTTGGCAATGACCATATTTTTGGTTGCTAGAAAGTCATTCTTTTCGTAGAATAGTAATTCTTTATCGTTAAGAAAATTGAATGTTAGTAAATCTGCTCTCACAATTTATTCACTTATTCTACTGTTTTGGGGGCCTGTTACGTCCGACACCATACTCAGTACCAGAGATGCAAAGGTGCGGTAGTTTCTTTAGTTTCTTAGGGACAAATGGGGAGCTAGACACAGAGTGAGGCTACTGCTGGCCAGCGGAACCAAGTGGAAAGTCTCTGCCATGGAGTTAGATCATGAATAATTAGGAATTTGCTAGACTGGGAGTTGGGAAACGATGACATTCCCTGGTGAAGAATGGAGACACACAAAGGCGTGAAACTTGAAGGGTTTGCAATTCTGCCCTAAATCTGTAGCTGCCTCCACTTAAGAGAATAGGGTTGATACCTGTGTTATGTTCCCTTCCTAATATTTTGGTTTTGAATTTTAAGGAATACCAGCACTGCTTTCACAAGACGAAACAAAAGCTTAAACAAGACCCAAGTGAAAAGCAATTTGAATTTAGTGAGATGTATATTTTTGGAAAATTTGAAACTTTCCACCGACGTCTTGCCAAGATAATAGACATCTTTACAACCTTCCGGACATATTCAGTCCTGCAAGATTCTAAAATTGAAGGGCTGGGAGACATGGTCACTAAATACCAGGTTCTGTTCTTTATTTTTTTATTTTTTAAAAGGTTTTATTTTTTAATTATCTATCTATCTATCTATCTATCTATCTATCTATCTATCTATATCTATCTGTTTGAGAGAGAGAATGAGTGGGAGAGGAGCAGAGGGATGGGGGAGGAGCAGAGGGAGAGGGAGAAGCAGGCTCCCCACTGAGCAGGGAGCCTGATGTGGAGCTCGAGCCCAGGACCGAAGGCAGATGCTTAACTGACTGAGCCACCCAGGTGCCCCTAAAGATTTGATTTTTTTAAAAGTAATCACTACACCGAGCGTGAGACTGAACTTAACAACCTGGAGATCAAGCATCGTGTGCTCTACCAACTGAGCCAGTCAGGTGCCCCCAGGCTCTGTACCTTAAAACTAAATTTGCTACCGTTATCCATAACTAAAACTTTAATATTTTGTGCAAATATCTATATTTAGAATGATTCACATAATCCATCTGTAATGTTAGATGGAAGCTTATGGCCCTTGAACAATAAAGAAATTAAATCTATTTGAAAATTGTGTAATGGTGCTAATATGTTCTTTTCAGGTATGTGATTATGAGAATGAGTTCTCAATACTCTAAAATTAATCATCATTAGCAAGAGCATTTTCATTAGTAGCACAAGAAAAATGTTTGAATATAACTTATTATTTCGTTTATTCATGCAAGAAATATTTAATGAAGCATATACTATGTGTCAGGCACTAGCTGACACCAAGTTCTGAGTGAATCCAATTTGTGGCTGCATTTAAGCATTTTATTTGGACCTATGTTAACAAAATAAAGGGGACCAGACTTTAATTTAGCCTGACCATTCCTAATTATTTTGATTTTTAACTGCTTTATCTTATAAGGGTATATGTGTAACTCATCTTAGTTTTTAAAACGGGCACAGTGATCTAATAATGTTCTGAAGATTTTTAAAAAAACAATTTACAAACAAAATGGGTTTTAGATTCTTAGTCTAGATATAGTCAAGTTTCTCTTGTTTGGGGACAGTAATATTAAAAGCTAAATTATTTTTTTTTGTACTTGAATTTGAAAAGGATCATATAATTTACTGCCACACGTTGGTTTTTGTACTCCAACAGTTTAAGCTAATATCAGGAATCTTTTTCATTTCCTGAGTAGACCAGATCTTAGGAAAGGAAGAAGAAAGACCTCTGTTATATGGCAGGAAACATTTTAGGTGGGCTGGGTGTTATCTGCCGGGCGGATAATCTATCTCTGAAACCGACAGTTTTGCAAAACAAAGACAGAATATGGTCATTTACTTTTCAGTTTGGAATTTATTTATTTTCTATTCTTAATGAAAAAATAACTTTGGAGCATATTTCAAAGTTTATTTTTGAAGGAGAAGTTGAACTATACATCTAAATGAAGATAAAGACCGTTCTAACTGGGAAGAGAAATTGCTTTGAAAATCTAAAGTGAAATGCGGAGTAAAACGGATGGACCAGAGGGTAGTAACATAAAATGTAGATGGTGCCTGAAAGCATCAAGTGAGATTTTTGTGTTAGTACCAATGTTAGAAGTTCAAAATGCTGACCATGGAAGTCAAACTCAGGCTCCTTGCATAGCTATCAAGGTCCTTTCCACTCCTCCCACCTCCTTGCCCACCTCTCTTCTTTGATGTTCTCCAGACACAGGTCAGTTCAGTTCAGTCCACCTTTGGGCTTATAGAACTTTGTTTCTGGAAAGTTCTGCCTCTGGATCATCACATGGTTATTCCTTCTTGGCTTCCAGATCTTCATTTAAATGACCCTCTCAACTAGGTTTTCCTTGATCACTGTTCCTCTCAATCACTCTATGTCACATTGCTCATTTTATCACAGTGTGAAGTTATCCTGTTCATTTATTTGTGCTTTACATAGATTCTGACCCCTTTCCCACACCGAGGATGGAGGTCCTCTGAGAGCAGGAACGTTTGTTTGTTCTGTTCCTTCCTGTGTCTTCGGAGTTCACTAGTGTAAAGTAGGAGTGCACCAAGTATCTGTCAAGTAAATGATTTACGAGATCGAGTTTGATTAGTTGGTGTAAGGTCATGATTAATCAGTTTATTAACTTAATACTCTTAAGTGACCATTAAATCCAATCATAGAGCTGAATTTTCTCAAGGTCTCTAGATCTTTTTTATTGCCATATGACTACATTGCACATTACATGATGGGTGGTGTTATATGGATACAGTGTCTTCATAGAACTAATTTTGTGGTTATACAGCATGAAAGGGTAGGTTTTAATTAGTAAACTTGTTTCAAGAAGTTGCGCAGTTTATACACTTTTGTCTATTGAGAGATTTGAATTGATGTTTAAATGGAAATGACTTTGAAGAAGAGATGATGGAAGGAGGCGTAAATTTCTTCATAAAAATTATATGCCTGTGTCAACAATGAGGGCACCTGAGTTTGAGAATGGCTTAGTACCTGGTTAAGAATGATCGTAGAGCACGATAGCTCATTATTCTGAGCAAACAAAACGTAGGATAATAGTATTCTCAAGGAGACGAGTTGCCTGGTTTGTGCTTTTGTAGTCACAGACTGTGGCTTTGCAGGGTGGGAGGAAGCAGTTAATTCTGGGGAGTCTTTAAACGGCAGATTGTGGTTTGATGTTTTATTTAAGACACGTGAGGCCTGGAAGATAGTTTTTCATCTCCAGATATTACAACTATTTTCTTCCCAGGCTCTTTAGGTTCTGTTAGTGTTATTTATTTTCTGAGAAGACTTAAATTTTTCAAAGAGAAATGTTTTAGTAAATTCTACTCTGGGCTTTTTTTTTTTTTTCCCCCTCCAGATGTCATTGTAAGAAATTGTTAGAGAAAACATTTCTCCTACTTTTCAGATGTGGTTTTATTTTCTGTTTTTCTTTAGGATTATGTAAAACGCCATGAAAATGCTTTCTAAATGATTTCTTTGAATGCACTAAGCAACATTATATTGCATCTGAAAAGCATTAAGCAATGCAAATAATTAAAGAACTAAGGCTCCTTTTAAGTGGATTTTTGGGGAATGATTATACAGGTTTTACATTTAAAGGTCATATTTAATGAAGTAATGCAAGAGTATTGAAATATTGTCTTACTTCTTTCATAACATTTCAGAGTATGGTTGCTACCATAAAGAAAAAGGAATATAATTTCTTAGACCAGCGGAAAATGGATTTTGACCAGGATTATGAAGAGTTTTGCAAGCAGACTAATGACCTTCATGTAAGTCATATAATAAAATTCCTGTTGACAGTTGTGTGTTTATTTTTTCCATTCTGTGTAACACTGCTAATCATTAACCATTCAGGAGGGAGAGGTGTCTTCATCACAGAGGTGACCGATGGCAACCTCAGCCTGCATTTTGTGATTTCACATTAATAATTGAAGGCTCTTTTTCATGGATTAAAGGGTCATAAATATAGCTTTGGATAATGATCTGCAATCACACACTTCTGTGTGTCTCCCATCTTAGTTCTTAGAAAATTAACTTTCATCTTCTGTTGAAATGTGGGGTTGTTAGAATATAGAAATTTGTTTCCATTTGTTTGTTACTTTATAGCAATGATTCTGACCAACTGTCTGGTAGGTTGCAAAGGCAAGGTTGTGGCTGGCCTTAGAAACAGTGGTATAAGGGACTCACTCAGCACCTGGATCCCTCTTGATCTGCAGTGTCTTTCTCTTTTCCTTCTGCTCCCAGGCCCCCACCCCTACTCCCTACACACCAGCCATCTTGACTTCCAGTCCATATGGACAATGAATGGCCATTAGCAACTTCAGAGAACAGATATCAGGACCAGACCCAGCTTCAGATCCCTAAGGAAAGGGTTGGGTTGGCCAGTTCTAGTGGAGTGTCTAGCCCTGGATCTGTCACCTGTGGGTTATGTGGTAAAAGTAGGGGGATTGGGACCTCTTGGGGGGAGGTTGGGAATGTTTGTCTTAGAGGAGGAGGGTCAAGGAGCGTAAGGGGGAGATGACCCCATAGGTGTCTACCACAGTTCGTATGCAAACTTCTTTCATCCTAGTGACATGCTAAGTATATGCCTTTCTGATTATAAAAGGAAAACAGCCATTCTGTTACTTCTTTTCCAAATTTTTGGTTTGAAATCAATTTCTACACTTGAAGGAAAAAGAGCTCTGAGGGGGCGGGTTCAGTGGTAAAAGGAATCATAATAAAATGAGTTAATTCTATATGTTCGGTACTGTCCAAGCACTTTAGGGGTGTTAACTACGTAATAATCACAATAATCCTATAAAGTGGGTGCTGTTATTACCTTCATTTTCAGAGGAAGAAAAAGGCATAGTGAAGTTACGTGACTTGCCTAAAGTCACAGGGATAATAAGTGGTAGAGTCAGGATTAAATACAGGCAGTCTGGCTCTAGAATTCAAGTTTTTAACTATTATGCTAGAAGAAATGTTTCAGTTGATGGGAAGATATAGTGCCTATGATAATTTATGCAATCACTTCTTTTGGGGGCTGATTCAGACATAAGGACAGTGGATCTTTTTTTTTTTTAAGATTTTATTTATGTATTTGACACAGAGAGAACACGAGAGAGCACAAGCAGGTAGAGCAGTAGGCAGAGCAGAGGCAGAGGGAGAAGCAGACTCCCGCTGAGCAGGGAGCCCGATGCGGGGCTTGATCCCAGGACCCTGAGATCATGACCTGAGCCGAAGGTAGGCGCTTAACTGACTGAGCCACCCAAGTGCCCCAAGGACAGTGGATCTTGCTCTCTTTTTGGAAATCGATGGGCAGTGGCAGTCCTGATTCTCTGCTCCCTCTGTGCTTCCCAGCAGTTTCGGAGCTCACGGTACTTCAGTAGCTCGTGTGTGGGATGGAGGTAGACGGTGAACGCCCTGAGGGCGGGAATTGTCTTCCTTCCTATTTCTGTCTCCAGGGTACCTTACGTAATTGGAGAAAAAGAATGTTTGCCGAATTGATGTGTGGGTCATGAATTAATAACAACTAGATTTATTGCAAATAAACAAGCATTTACTGTACATCAGTTATGCACTATGCTTCTATGCTGCGGGTTATAGATACAGAAATAAATCCTGTAGATTTGCCCTCAGAGCTCACAGTCAGACAGAGGCAGACATGTGATATTAAGATATAAGTGCATATATGTTAGAATAATGAGTACCTCATTTAAAAAAGGGCGAATAGTGGCTAAAATAGGGCGAATAGTGGCTAAAATGACCAACTGTAACAGTGCAATATTCTGATCTTGTCCTGGAAGAAGTGAGGATTGAAAGATAAAAGGACATATTCCATAGAAGTCCTAAGAAAGCTTATGGTAATTGCAGCAGCCGTTGAGGAAGGATGTGAGCCAAGGAGAACACCCTTACCCTCTGCTTGGCTGGGATTCGTAAAAGCTTCAGAGAGGAGGCTACATCTGATGCTGGAACTATATGTTGTCTAAGTACATGGATAGGGTACACGAGAGAAGTGGGGAGACTGTTTCAAGACTATGCCCACTTTGTATAATACCAAGAATATAATTTATAAATACCCTACAGCCTGGTTTTAAAGCATTAGTTATAGATGTTAATTCCTATTCTCACTAATCTTTCTCTCTGTTTTTTTTTTTTTTAATTCAACACTATTGTTTATCTCGTCTTACACCTCAAAGATGGTCTACTTGTCTCTTTGGTTGGATGACAAATTTTCCTTTGACTTCTTTGTCACTTTCTCCATTCTCTCTCTCTCTTTTTAAGAAGATTTATTCATTTAAGAGAGAGCGAGCACACAAGCTGGGCTAGGGGCAAAGGGAGAGGGAGAGAGAGAGAGAAGCAGACTGCCCACTGAGTGCAGAGCCCAATGCGGGGCTCCATCTTATGACCCCAAGAGCCAAAATCAAGAGTACGATGATTAACCGACTGAGCCACCCAGGTGCCCCTCTTTTTTCTTTTCTTTTCTTTTTTTTCAAGATTTTTATTTTTAAGTAATCTGTACACCTAACGTGGGGCTCTAACCCACAACCCCAAGATCAAGGGTCACACGCTCCACTAACTGAGCCAGCCTGGCGCGCCTCCATTCTCTTTATCTTAACCATCCCTTTCTCCTTTAAATTACTCATCCACTGTCATGAATTCAGCCCTTGTCTCTATAAAATCAGGGTGAAAATACTGACCTTTCCATAGCTCTCATTGGAGTTGGGGATGGAGGTGATGAACCTTGGAGACAAGGGATGGAGGGGACCAGTAACCGTGGGGTCTCCAAGATAAAGACTGGAGGGCGTGGGGCGGGGGTGCTGGTAGGGGTACATAAGTGGTTTGGATCAGGGCTGTTTCCAGTGCTCCACTGTCCAGGGGATCAGAGCCTGGGATCCTGTACAGGTTGAGGGTTCCAGCTGGTGCTAATTGGTCAAAGAGAGGCAGTGCCTTGGAACTAGGTGAGCATTGGAAGTCTAGAAGCAAATACTGACTCCAGCAGGCAGAGTAAGGCAGTATTTAGTAGGTCTGAGCTGTCTAGATGTCAAGCTGAGAAAAGAGAAAACTGAGTAGGACTTGAGAGCCCAGAACTAATAAGAGGACCAGTGTGAACATTCCATGGCTGGACTCCACAAGACTGTAAGAATGGGCTTAAGGATGAGGGAAAAGAAGACGAATTCAAGGTCTTTGATGTTCATAGAGCTTAGCGCAGGCTTTTGTGAAGCCATAGGGTAGAAGAGGAAGGAAAACCAGGTACAAGTGTTAGGGCTCAGTAAAGTTGTCTGTCTGAAGTTCGAGGGAGGAACTAGAAGCATTGCAAATGTTCTCGTTGTGCATAGTTTATACACAATTTTTTTTTTCTGTGAATGCAGTGACAACATTCGAGGGTTTATTTAGGGAGGCTAACTGTACTGTTCTTAGGTGCAAGACAATTTCTCAATCTTAGGCTGTGGTCTTTGCAGAAGAAATAACATCAATTGATCAATATATCTATATTTTTCTATAGAGAGGGTATTCATATATACAGTTTCCGTGGGAGTAGTGAGAAGTATTGAGAGCAAGAATATATTGTCATAGGTGTAGTGATCTTTCAACTTTGGGGCTCTGCTGAATGGGGCAGGGAACTCCCAGGTAGCAATGTGTCTTCAAATGTTGAGTGTTTACAGTGGTCTCCTGGATATTTCCAACCGGTTGTCTTGCCACATTACTTGTGTACCATCAAGCTCATCTCGGTACGTATTCTCACTGCATATGCAGCCAGCTTCCTGGTTTTATCACTACATAAGTTAATGACTCTTTTAGGATTGTAGAGGCTCAAAACTTCCATCTGGCAAAACTGACGAAGAAAAGGATTGATTGGAAATTTATCTTGAAGCATGAGACAGAAAATAATGAAATAATTTTTCTGTCTTTGATTAACTCAATTTAGATTTTAATGACAGCGATACTAAATCTTACAGTGAACAAAGAAAAAAATCACGTGCTTCATTTTTTTGGTGCGATTTTTTTTGTGGGGGGACAAAATTGTACAATAGTATAAGATGTGTGAGATTCTTAGGACTACCATAATGAAGATCATTTTGGGAAATAGATTTGAGGGCTTCATGAAAGAGGTGCTTCTTAAAACTTTGATATTTAAGTCATTTCTTTTGAAATTCTCAGGAGTGATTTACTAATTTATTTTTCTGTAGTGGTCTTATGGCTCTGGGCTATGGGTGTGTTTCTGTAGCGTGGATTTGCCTCCCTTCTGCTGGGGCCCCAGTGGTTTTGCCATTCCAGACTAGCTGTTACATTAATGTCTTAGGATAGACCCTCCCATCTCATGTGTAGTCTAAACCCAGACCCCTCCTCTAGGTGTGGCACAGACATAGGATTTCATTTGCTCTAGGGCGGAGGTCAGCAAACTATGCCCAAGGGCCAAATGCTGCCCTGCCTCTTTGTTTATGGATTGTCTGTGGCTGCCTCTGCACAGAGTGGTAGTTGAGTGATGGTGAAAGGTACTTGCTCCACAAAGCTGAAGATAGTTGCTGCGTGGCCCTTTCTAGAGGAAGCACGGGATCATGATCTACGGGGTCTGTTTTATCCATTCATGGCTCTGGACAGATGGCAAGCTCCCTTGTTTCTTTCCCCACTTTATGGACAGACTCACTGCTTGGGCTGGGCTGCATTTCAAGAGCCCTGGCTTCCTGCAGGAGTCTGCTGAGAGTGTTAGGACCCCACAGCTTCTCTACCCATGCTGTGAAAAAACCCCAGAGCTAACCCCCGGGCCCTGTATCTGATCCAAACCCATGGAACCCACTATGATGCCAACTCCCGTGACTGCTCTGACTTTCAAGTCCCTCTTTGTTCTGGCTTCTGAGCATTTATCTTTCAAGTTCAGGTGAATATTAAATTTTCTGTTATATTTTATCCTGTATTGTATCTGTTCATAGATAATGGGGAACTCTTTTGTCTTGCTGCTCAATAGGACTGTTTTCTCAATAATATCGTAACAATTTATGGTGACTACACCTATGTGGTGAGCACTGAGGAACGTGCAGAATTGTCAAATCAACGTGTTGTACCTGAAACTAACATAACATTGTATGTCAACTACACTTTGATAAAAAAATGCATACTCTAAAAGTTTTTTAAAAATAGGACATTTCTCAATGCAAATTTACTGTTTACAATCAGACTTTGTTCTATTTTAGAATGAGTTGCAGAAGTTCATGGACGGTACATTTGAAAAGATTCAAAACACAAATCAAGCTCTAAGTATGTTAAAGAAATTTGAAAGGTAAAAATTTGAAACAAATTCTGTTCTGTCTTCTAAAACTGGGGTCATATGAGCATAGTTTAGCTTATTTTATTATTATTAATTATTTTTTCATATTCTAATGGAAAGAAAATCCTTTCTTGTCATTCTGCATAACAAGGTCTCTGTTTTTAAGTTCTTCAGATGATTAAGAATTTATTTTATTTCGTGTTAGCTTTAAAGTACCTTGTGACTGCTTATCATATTAATGTTTAAGTAATTTGAAAAAATTCTTACCAAGTTAATGGTTTTGCCTAGATTTTAAAGGTTGATACTATTTTTTTTTTTTTTAAGTGAGCTCTATGCCCAACATGGGGCTTGAACTCATGACGCTGAGATCAAGTGTCACATACTCTACTGACAGCCAGCCAGGCACCCCAATACTATTTTTAAAACCACTTTCTTGAGATATAATAGATTGATACTATTTTGATTTTTAAAAAATGTCAAATAAATATCTCATTCTTTTCTATTACCATGTATTTTTTTAATGATCTTCAGATTTATTTATTTATTTTTAAATTTTTAATTATTAACATATAATGTATTAGTTGTTTCAGGGGTACAGGTCTGTGATTCACCAGTCTTACACAATACACAGCACTCCCCACAGCACATATCCTCCCCAATGTCCATCACCCAGCCACTCCATCCTTCCCAACCCCCTCCACTCCAGCAACCCTCAGTTTGTTTCCTGAGATTAAGAGTCTCTTATGGTTTGTCTCCCTCTCTGGTTTTGTCCTATTTCATTTTTTCCTTTCTTCCCCTATGATCCTCTGCCTTGTTTCTCAAATTCCACATATCAGTATTTTTAAAGGTTTTATTTATTTATTTGAGAGAGGGAAAGAGTGAGTGGGGGGAGGAACAGAGGGAGAGGAGCAAGCAGACTCCGTGCTGAGCGTGGAGCCTGACGCAGGGCTTGATCTCATGACCCTGAGATCACGACCTGAGCCGAAACCGAGTTGGACACTTAACCGACTAAGCCACCCATGCGACCCTCCATTACCATATGTTTTAAAATAAATCTTAATGAAGGAGATTGCTAGATATCTTCTCATTAATTCAGACCATTCACTTTTTAAAAAAATCAGATTGAATATACCTAATCTTGGTATTGATGACAAATACCGGCGTATCCTTGAGAACTATGGGGCTGACATTGATATGATCTCCAAGCTGTATACAAAGGAGAGATATGATCCTCCTTTGGCTCGAGACCAGCCTCCCATCGCTGGGAAGATTCTGTGGGCCCGCCAGCTCTTCTACAGGATTCAGCAACCAATGCAGCTTTTCCAGCAGCACCCGACCGTGCTACAGACGGCTGAAGCCAAGCCCGTGATTCGCAGTTACAACAGGGTAGCCAGGGTGCTTCTGGAGTTTGAGGTTCTCTACCACAGGGCATGGCTTCAGCAGGTGAGTCTCTACATGTGTGCTCTTCAAAAACATCTTCATTGTCAAATCAGTGGGAAACCCTCTGCTAGCATTGGACAGTTTTATTCCTGTAGAAAGTTAGATTGGTGGGTATTTCCTAAGGCACGTTTGCTTGACTGTAGATAATCAAAGAGTATAATAGGTCCATGAAGAAAAATAATGACTAATTTTGAAAAAAAATTATAAGCCAGGTAACAGAAACTCATTTTTATTTAATTTATAGACTCCTAAGGGAGAAAGAAGATCCTGTTTATTGGTTCTTTTACCTAACTGATTAGGATTTCTGGCTTTTTTCTGTTCTGTAATGTGTCAGTAAATACTAGTATGTCTCTGTTAAGCAAAGTCTTAAATTTTCTTTGGTTATACTACGTTCCCCCTACCAAGACTTGTATCTCTTTGTAGATTGGCAGGAAGTATTTTGGAGGATAAAATTCAGACTGACAAGGCCTCTAAAATGGTATCTCATTTTCCTGGTTCAGCTTTTGGTGCCCGAGCCAATAACAGAGATGTCTTCATAGTGGTATTCATTGTTTTTCTAAACAACTGCAAATTGAGTTTAGTAGATTTTATGAAACTCTTATTAGGAAAAATGAGTAGGCATGAAGGTACCGCAGAGCTAAATGGCTTTTGAGAAGCCACCACTGCTGCAGTCTACTTATCTGTCGGGTGTGAGAGAGTCACAACCCAGGTGTTTTGTCAGATTGACAGCATAGTGTCACTGCCAAGAGCTTGAAGGTCCTTTTCTGAACGTGACCTTAGAAGAAGAGGGTTATCTTTAATTTGAGAAGCTCAAACCCATGGAGGAATACTTACTGGTCATTGTTCCCAGAAATGGCTGAGCTAGATACCCTGTGTAGGCATTGAACTTCCTACTAGTAAAAATGTTGATCTCTTCACACAGATTGAAGAAATTCACATAGGACTTGAGGCATCTTTATTGGTGAAGGCTCCACGCACAGGGGAATTGTTTGTAAACTTTGATCCTCAGATATTAACCTTATTTAGAGAAACAGAGTGCATGTCACAGATGGGTCTAGAAGTTTCACCATTTGCAGCTGCCCTGTTCCAGAAACGGGATGTATACAAAAAGAACTTCAGCAACATGAAGGTATGGTACTTTAATTTTTCCTCCTTTCGGGCTAGCTCCAGTTTGTATTAAAAGAATCTGGTGATGTGTCACTGTTGAGGGGTAATAAGCACCCAGGATGACTGGAGTGCAGACTAAGAGGGAATGAGACCATAGGGTTGGCAAGGGCCAGGTCATCACCGATCTTGTAAACCCAGGGTATGCGTTTGAATGCTCCAGGAAGCCACTGTAGGAATTGAAGCAGGAGAAAAAGGCATGATGTTTTTTAATAATAAAAATTGTTCTTGCTGCTGGGTAGAGAATAGATTTTTAGGGGGACAAGAGTGTCAGTGGGAAGGCAGCGTGCAGGCAGTACTGGTTCGGGTTGGAGATGAAGGTGGCTTAAAAAAGGGTGGCAGCCGGGTCAGTGGATTAGAGAATAATGTCAGTAGCAGGTTATGAGGGAACTGGAGGATGATTCCTTTGTTTTTGATGTGAGCGGCACAGTGGATTTACTTAAGTAGAACGATTATGTATTACCGTGTAGGGCATTTTGCTGGACAACTTGCTGAGTAGCATGCAGTGGCCCAGAATGAAAGTTCCATTTACAGA
The DNA here is from genome assembly GCF_023065955.2 of Ursus arctos. NCBI lineage: Eukaryota > Metazoa > Chordata > Mammalia > Carnivora > Ursidae > Ursus > Ursus arctos. The sequence goes on along the minus strand of NW_026622819.1, from coordinate 11,032,193 downwards.
GATGGCAAAGACTGGACCTACTATATTTTGGAAGACAAGAGGGAATCAGTAATTTCCATCTGAAGTAGAAGATGATTTTTAGAGCTTGAAATGGAGGTGTTATCCATGCAGATGGATAGGTTAAGTCTGGAGTTGAGTGGAGAAGTCAAAGTAGAAGGCATAATTTTGAGAGTTTTAAAAATGCGGTTGATATTTAGGGGCACCTGGCTGGCTCAGTCAGAAGAGCATGCAACTCTTTATTTAAAAAGATTATTTATTTGAGAGAGAGAGAGAGAGAGAGAGAGAACGAGAGGGGAAAGGGGCTGAGGGAAAGAATATTCAAACAGACTTCCACTGGGCATGGAGCCTGACATGGGGCCTGATTCCAAGACTCATGAGATCAGGATCTGACCTGAAACCGAGAGTCAGATGCCCAACCAGCTGAGCCACCCAGGCGCCCCGTGAACATGCAATTCTTGATCTTGGGTTCATGAGTTTGAGCCCCACTTTGGGTATAGAGATTACTAAAAAAAAAAATTTTTTTTTTGAAATACAGTTGGTTTTTAAAGTCATTGTCCTGGGCGAGATCCCCAAGGAAGAAGAAAAGGTAAAGAAGAGTGGAGGGCCTAGGCTAAACTCTGGGTTGTCCCAATATTAACAGGTCTGATAGAGGAGGATGAGTATGTAAATAAAATTAAGGATTGGTTGTTGAGGTGGGAGGAAAGGGTAAGAAAGTCCTCATGCAGGAGGGAATGAACACCAGTGACAAATGCAGCTTGGAGGATATGCAAGATAAGTGCAGAGATGCAGCCATGATATTTGACAACGTGGAAACTCTCGTTACAATTCTATAGTGGCTAACTTCATCGGATAAAGCCAATGAGGCCATGCCTTTGCATAATGCTTTACATTTTAACCATTCATTATTCCATGTGATCTTATCCATAGCCATGTCAGGTAATTGGGATAGAGTACTGTTATATTATCTTATGACAAAACCATGACTCAGAGTAGTTAAATGACTTAGCCAAGGTTTCATATCTAATAAGTGGCAGAAGTTGGACCTGAACCTAGACTTGTAGCCTACTGTTTTCCACTCCTTCATGTTGTATTAAAAAGCTAATGTTGTCAATGGACTGACATTCCTCACGTGTGGGCCCATCAGATACTGGTCAGCATGTTGAGATTCCCTTTTAGACTTTTCTTGCCTGTTAGGAAAACCACTTAGTCAATTTACAGATTTACAAAGAAACCAGTAATTCTTTTTTTTTTTTTTTTACTAAGAAATAACATTTATCAGAACATAAAGTTGCTAACAATAATTTTGTCCACAGGGGCACCTGGGTGGCTCAGTCATTAAACATCTGCCTTTGGCTCAGGTCGTGATCCCAGCGTTCTGGGATCGAGCCCTGCATCGGGCTCCCTGCTCAGCGGGAAGCCTGCTTCTCCCTCTCCCACTCTCCCTGCTTGTGTTCCCTCTCTCGTTGCCTCTCTCTCTGTCAAATAAGTAAATAAAATCTTAAAAAAAAATAATTTTGTCCACAGAATTATTATTTCAGTTCTGTCGCAGGTTAACAACCAACCTCAAAATGTAGTGGCTTAAAATGACCATTTCATTGTATTTCATGATTTTGCGGATAAAGAGTTTAAGCCAGCCTTGACTAGCTGATTGTTCTGTTCCATGTGGCATTGACTAAGGTTACTTAGTTCAGTTAGCAGGTGTTGCATCTGGAAGGTCCAAAGTGACCTCATCCTCATGTCTGGTTCTTTGGTGGGTAAAGCTGGAAGTGTCACTCTGCTGAAATTAAGGACTGGAGCATCTTTGTGTGGTCTTTCAGGATGGAGGCCTCAGGGTAGTAAATTTCTTATGTGGTAATTCAGGGTCCTAAGAGAGGACATTGCAGTAAACACAGAGGAAGCCGCATGGCTTTTAGGACAACCTCATAGGTCTTAGCATCACTTCTGTTGTAATCAGTTGGGCTCCATAAGTCCATCCAGATTCAAGGAGAGAGGACATAGATACTACACCGTGAGGGAAGGAGGGTCAAAAAATGTCTTAAAATGTTAATATGTCATGTAAATGACAATTCGAGCAAGTAAATTGTCATCTGGTTGGCATTTATTGTATCTTGGAGGTTGAAAGAGGGAAAGGTCCCTACCCAACATGAGTGGCTGGTAGGAACAAATCTTTTGGCAGGTTTGGGGGACCAGCTCTGATGTTGCAGAGTTATCGTGTTGAATATTTAACGGAGCTCTCAGTCTCCTGCAGATACGCCAAGGTAGCTGAGAGATTGTTTTCCTCATCTTTTCCTTGGAATGTAGTTCGAAAAGAAATAAGCCTGCCTAGACTAGTAGTTACGATTATAGATTCTAAAGTTAGTTTGATCTGGATACAAACCATTATCTTTGGGCAAATTATTTTACCATTCTAAGCCCAGTTTCTCATCTATAAAATGAATAATATCTCATGGGGTTAAAAAGGATAAAAGGGGAGAAGTAAAAGGCCTGCTGATTTGCTTCCCAGATAGAATAAGTGATGGGCATTGAAAAAAGATAAGCCATGGATAAATGCTTCAGCAAATGTGTAAGTAGCTGCTAATAGAACCACCCAATGTAGGCTTTTCCAAAGTGGCTTTCATGGAAATTGAAAGGATATCGAGAAATTATGGAAAAGTATTATATGAAGAAAGGATTATGTGGTCCATTTGGGAAATGTTGGGTTTAACAAAATTCACAAAATTCTGTTAGGCTTCTTCCTTCGTTCTTGCGGTTTTCTCAGAATCATTAATATTAATTGTGATTGTCCAAGAGGGGAGATAGTGTATACAGTGTTTTCCAAACTTACCCATCCAGGGACCGTTTTTCTTAAAGAATGTCTTAGGGCTAGTAATCCAGGGAAAACACTTGGGTAAACATTGATCTAATGACAAAGTAATATCAACATGCACATTACAAATATGAACTTAAAAATAGGTGTACTGAGAAGAGTGTTGAAGTTACTTTCTTACAATGAATTATCACCAATACTAACATTATCAAAAAAGATAGGCTGGAAGTGCTTTTAGTCTTATTTAAAATGATAACATATGAACAAAATACTGACATAGTTCAATATTATGTAACAGGTAAATTTAAATGTAGGGACAGAATCTATGAGTTTCTAATCACAAATGCTCCTGATAACAACTAATTAATAAATTAGGGAAATACTGATTGACCGTGTCCTATGTGCCAAGTACTGTTTCAGGTGTATTGAACAAAGCAGACAAAATTCTTGTTCTTGTAGAAACTCTTGTCCTTATATTCTAGTTAGGTAAGACAGCAAATAAACCTTGAACCTTACAAATGGGTAAGTTACATAGTCTATTAGCAAGTGATAGGTATATGGAAAAAAATAGAGTAGGGCAAAGAGGATAGAGTGTGTAGGTGGTTTTGGTGATGGTTTACAAACTTATAAACTTAAATAGGTATTTAGAATAGGCTTAATTGAGAAGATGGCATTTGAGTAATTATTTGAAGGGGATGCCAAGTCCCTGAGACTAGGGACCAGCAAGGAAGACAGTAGTGCAGGAATAGGGAAGGGATGAGAAGAATGATTACAGATGACATCAGAGAGGTAGTGGGGACCAGCTTGGGTAGATCTTTGCAGACTCATATAAGAACTTGTAGCCCTAAATGAGATGGGAAGGCATGATGGCCCTGTAAGCAGAGGAGTTAATAGTCTGATTTACATTTGAAAGGATCCCTCTTGCTGCTAAATTAAGCATAGACTGTAGGGGGCATTAGTGGAAGCAGGGAGACAGTGGTAGACCATTACAATAATTTAGAAGAGAGTCAGTGATGGTGGGAGCGTGCATATGGTAAGCAGGTCAGATACAGATCTCTTGAATGTGGAGCAAACAAGATATCCTGATGGATTGCCATGGGTGTGAAAGACAGAGCCACCACTGGAGAGAATGGAGAATGCTGTGGGCGGAGAAGATTTTGGGGAAGAACAGACTTTCAGGTTTGGACTTGCTAAGTTTGAAATGTTTTTTATGTACGCAATTGGAGATACTAAATAGGCTTTCACCATATGTGAATCTAGACTTCGGGAGTGAGATCTGGGCTGAGGTGTGAATTTGGTGGTCTTTGGTATATGCATGATACCTAAAGCCCTGACACTTGCTGACATCGATGCTGGTTCCTGACTCCTTGTGTGCTTTGGGTCTTCAAAACTTGGCCTCCGATTTCAGCAATGGGCTGAGGCCAACTTCTGGTGACCCCAACACTTCGGGTGATGGATATGGTCCACAGAAAGTACCCAGAGGGCAGTCAGTGTACAAAGTTGAATGAATGAGCCTCATGAGGCACAGGCTAAGGTACTGGTAACTTGGTTTAGAAAACTCACTTGACCTTAGACCTCTTCTTGCCTTTTGGGCTGGATAAGGGGCAAGAAACTCCTACTCTGAAGTTGTTTCTCTTCTTCAGCTGTATTTTATTGGATTAGGAATTTATGTTTATGGAGACATTTCTCATCTTCTATTCTTGTTTTGTTTTGCCCACTTTACCTGCCAGGCTGTTACTGGAGCTGGACCCTAAATAAAAGCCATCCTTTTGGATAAAAAAACAGGATATTTGAAGTGTGATCTTAATCGATCATTTAACCACCATTTCATTGCAGATGATGCTGGCTGAATATCAGAGAGTGAAGTCAAAAATGCCTCCCACCATAGAGCCACTGATGGCCCCTCATTTGGCTAAAGTGGACGAAGCTCTCCAGCCTGGCCTGGCTGCACTGAGCTGGACCTCACTGAACATTGAGACGTACTTAAAAAACACTTTTGCTAAGATCAGTAAGTCTGTCTGAATGGTTATTATTTCTCATTTTGAAAGCCTGAGTTCTTAACGTCTACTGTATAATTTCTTCTAGATACTGTGCTATAAATAATGCAACGGGAGTGTTATTCTTAAGCTGTTCCCTAGGGAATTTTACCAAAATACATGAATTCATTAATTTCCGGGAAACTATATATATTCACTTTTTAATTTTATCCCTAGAGATAAACTGCATTTAAAAATTATACTTATTGTTAGACACTAGACTTTAAATAACATGGTCAATTTAAAGTTGGAAAACTGATTCAGAGATGGAGTGACCTCTAATGTGACACAGATGTAAGCAGAAAGGGTGAGTTTAGAACCCAGTTCCCTTGCCTCTAAACCATAGTCTTTCCAAAATACATCCCCCTGGGAACTAAAACAGGAGGAAATGGGCTAACATTCTAGAAGGAGGTATTTATGAAAGGCATAAAAACTTCATAGTGAGAGTTTTCACAACCAAATTAGGACAGGCTACCAGGGTAGACTTTAGTACTTCCTCCCTAGAGAATATTAGGATTAGAATATTTACACTTGGATGTTTTATTATTATGTTAGCTGGAGACAGGAGCTGGTTTCTAAAGAAGCTCTCAGTTCTCTGATTCTGTTTTGGTGATTTAAGTGAAAGATCTAAGATGGATGTCAGAAGGCCAAAATGACTCTTAGGGAGTTAAAAATCAAGGTATCAGCAGATGGTTTCTTCTGGAGGCTCTGGGAGAGAATCCTTTCCAGCATCCAGAGGCCATCTACATCCTTTGGGCTCATGGTCACTCCATCCTCAAAGCTACCAACATAGTATTCTCGAATCTCTTTCTCTCTGTTTCTTTGCTTTCATGGGCACACTGTTTTCTGTCTGACTCTGACTCTCCTACCTCCCTCTTACAAGGACTCTTATGACTACACTGGCGCCTCCTTATGTAGATAATTCCCACCTAGATAATTTAGCACGGTCTCTACATCTCAAGACCCTGAACTTGATCACATCTGTGAAGTCCCCTTTGCCATATCAGGTCGCATTCGCTGGGGATTAGGATGTGGATGTCTTGTGGGGAGAGTTGGGTCACAGATGTCCTTGAAGAAGCTTTCAAGAATCAGAAACAGTGAAGAATTATATTGAGCACACATGCTCACATAAAAGTGTTGGTTCTCTTTCAGTAGGAAAAGAGCTTACCTGGCAGAACCTTTGGGTATCCTGGTATTAGCTCAGCAATGGTTGAAAACTTTTAGGGCCTTATTCTTTAGGAAGCAAAGGTATTTATTTAAGGAAGTGTTTTATGTCTTTGATACATCATGAGTATATAACATGCACTTCTCTGTATTCGATTTTAACTTCATTCCCCAGACAAAAGCAATAGCAGAAAAAAAGAGAATTCACTCTATGGTGTCTGTTGAAACTGTATTATCCCTTAGAGGGAGCTTTATTAACCATCATTCCTACTTTTGATGTAAAAGTGTTAATTTCCTCTAGAATTGACCTTTCTGTCCATGGAACTTAGTGTTCAATATTACTTCTGCACAACTTTTAAAAAAATGTACCTTTTATGATAGTAATTGTAAAAGAAAAATTGAGGGAATTTCACTTCAGTATCTGTTGGGGCACCTGGCTGGCTCAGTTGGTAGAGCAGGTCACTCTTGGTCTCAGGGTTGTTAAGTTCAAGCCCCACGTTGGGTACAGAGATCACTTAAAAATAAAATCTTAAAAAATGAATATCTGCTGAATACCTCCTGTGGAATAGGCACAGAGCTGTGTTGAAGAAGCAAGTATAACAGAGAAATTCCAGAAGAAGGAAAGACACACGACAAGTAGATGAGTAGGCAGTATGCTACACGTGGTGATGGAAGGTTGCTCAGGGGTCACTGTCAGCGCAGGATGAGGGGGCCACTGGAAATACGTGCAGATTCCCAGGAAGCCTCCTGGGGGCGCTGCATTCGGGCCAGCTCTTCAAGTCTGAGTCAGAATGAGGCAGGTGGACAGAGCCAGAGCCGGAAGGAAGCTGGTTAGAGGAGGAACAGTGTGCAGAAACCAGGTGAGAAATAGCGGTCTGGAGCGACTTCAATCCTGATTTCGCTACTGCAGTGTAGTCATGTGCATTTTTGAAAAAGGTTTATTTATTTAGATTAGAGAGAGAGAGAGAGGGTGCATGAGAGCAGGGGGCAGGGCAGAGGGAGAGGGAGAGAGAGACTCTCAAGCAGAGCCTGGAGTGGGGCTTGATCTCATGACTCTGAGATCACCACCTGAGCCGAAACCAAGACTAAGAGGCTTAACCACCTGCCACCCAGGCCCCCCAGTTGTGTGCATTTTTTTAAAAATAAAATACTTAATCTCTTTTATTCACTTTTATTTTTTCCAAAGAGGACCTGGAATTGCTGCTTGACAGAGTCAACGATCTCATGGAGTTCCGCATTGATGCCGTTCTGGAAGAAATGAGCAGTACGCCGCTTTGCCAGCTCCCCCAGGAGGAGCCACTTACCTGCGCAGAGTTCCTCCAAATAACAAAGGTTATTAGGAAATTGCTGTTTTTATTAAATTTTTTTTTGAGAGAGAGCCAGAGGTGGGGGAGGAGCAGAGGGAGAGGGAGAGAGAGTGTCTTAAGCAGGCTCCATGCCCAGCGCGGAGCCATGAGCTGAGCCAAAATCAAGAGTCGGAAGCTTAACCAACTGAGCCATCCAGGCGCCCCTTTATTAAATTTTTTTTAATGAAGGGCATTTTTTGAAGTATAAATTAATTTTTTTTCTCTCTGTGATTGGTCTGTGATAGATGGGATCAAACGCAGAGCCTTCTGACAGTAATTTGAAACTGAAGAGGAACGAATCTAAGGAATCGCCTAGCCGTAAAGAACAGATCGTTTCTTTTCAGATCAGTGGGAGGGAAATTGCCATGGGACACATTTCTCTTTTTTCCATATTTTGTGAAGAATTGAGCTATTTAGTTGAAGTTTCCAATAAGCTAGTGCTAGTTAATAAAACATTTGTTTTCAATAGCTTCGGGACAGAATTTCTTCTTTAAACATTTCTGGAGAGCATCACGTCCCAAACTGGTGTTCTGTGGTACACAGGACCGGAGCCACTGCCAGGAAACCAGGAAAGCTGGGTCTGTGTTCAAACTGCTCAGGGTAAAGGCTGGACTCTCCTTTCCCCTTGCAGAGTCTTTACACATTAACATTGTAAAATGCAGTCAGAAGGTCTCTTGGAAAAGAGCCCATTTAACTTTCTTTGACCCCTTATTTCTCAAACTTCTTCTGCAAATGGAACACTTTCTTCCCTATGCTTGGATTAAGATCCTAGAAACAGTGCTCCCTCCATGAAGCAGCCTTTTGGGAAGGTCATTTTAGCATCATCATTTGCAGTGTTCCTGGTGGGCATCCTGAGTATAAGAATTCATCAGTGATGATTTTGGTATGTCAGGAGTACCCACGACCATCTCCACTAGAAGAATGATTTATAAGAATGGTGGATTAAGATTTAAGATAATGTTTAATCTTAGATTTAATCTTCAGATACTAGATTTGTGAGAAGGACTCCTGGAACTCAACATCTGTTGCACTGAGACTGAGATTTCCTACAGGGATGTAGTAAAGACACGCAGTCAGACCCTAAGGGAAAAGAGGCGGGAGTTTGGAGGAACGCGTGTGTGGGCTTCCTTATGCTCTCTTGCTCTCATGAGGGGCCACACAGAGCTCACTCTCTCCCCAGCAACAAAAATGCACCAACGTGTTTGCAACATTTCTTCCCTGGGAAAGCCCATGGGAAGCTCAGTGCCTGAGGTTTTTAATGGGTCTGGCTACATAGGCACCATCTGCCCACCATGGACCCAAATTCAGATACCCAGAAGGAAGACAGGTTTGCGGCATTAACTACACCGTTTGCACAGGCTGTGCAGGCAGAGTGAGCCAGTCTTACCAGCTGGGGAGCTGTGGGAACCTTCCTGCCATCCAGGCCCCCAGACACCAGCTAGAGACCAAGCTGCACACAGAATTGCAGTCTCAGGCCTGTCCTGGCAACCCTTTCCTGCGTCTGCGGTAATCTTCAGTTTACGTTAAATTACTGTTAGATAATCAAAATTAAATGTTTACATTTTAGAAATTCTCTCTTTCCTCCTTTATTCAGACTCATGAACTGTGTCTAGAGCCCTAATTCCCCCAGTCCCCCTGGCTCATTTGTCATGATCTTGCCCTCTGGGCATATCAGTTGGCTCCATGGTTTTAATATTACCCCTATTCTTAGGATTATTGTATTAAAATGTTTCTTTCAAATGTAAGCCTAAGTTTTAGAATATTTTTAAAAACGGAAAAAATAGTATTTTTATCAGTTAGACTGCCGTTGTTATAATTTTGGTGTATTGCCTGTTTATATGCCTCTTAGTAAAGTTGCAGATAGTGTTTTTTTCTCCCACTTAACATTTTTTCAAGAAATATTTTTCATGTTGCTATGTGGCTTTCATGGTCACCTTTTTAATGATGCCTTCAGAATGTTCTATTGAGTTTATGTACCTTAATTTACTTACTCGTTCCTCATTGCTGGACATTTGGATGGTTTCCAAAGTTTTGCTATTTTGCCAAGAGCTGCAATGAATATATTTATATGTATCATGTTTTTCCCCTCTAGGAGTATTTCTTTCTTCAAAGCAAAATTATTGCATCAAAGAATGTAGCTTCATTTAATAGCTCTTAATATTTGTAGCCAAATTACTTTTCAAAAGGATGGCATCAACTTACAATTCCATCAGCAATGTGTTAGTACCAATTTCACGATCTTCCAAAAGATACTGTTTTATTGTAATTGTAATAAATGATAATAAAGATTTTATAATGAGGTATATAATAAAACAACAAATTTATTATAAATAAAATACAATAAATTTATTGTAATAAATAATCAGAATTCTAATTTATTAATTTTAGTTTAAGTAGCAAAATCATAGAACCTAATTTTAATTTGCATTTTGATTACCAAAATCAGTGATTACCGATTAAGTGAGTGCTTTCCCAAATCCCTTGTTTACTTTTTATAATTCATTTATTCTTCAACAATTTTTATGGTGCTTCTGTGCAAACCACTGCTTGGAGATACAGCTGTCAACAAAATAGATGAACTCCCTGCCTTCATGGAGCCCTTTTCAAGTGCAGCATACGGAAGAGCAAACAAACAAAAAAGCCAAGAAAACAGAAGTCAGGTGGTGATAAGCTCAATGGAAAAAAATTAAGAGGGTAATGAAGTAAAGGAGTATCTGACAGAGTTGTGATTTATGTTGATGGACAGGGATAACTTCTGTGATTACATTTGAGCAGAGGAAGCGAGGGAGCAAGCCATGGGAATAACGCTGGGAAGAGAATTCCAGGCAAAAGGAACAGAAAATGCAAAGGCCCTGAGGCAGAAACTTGTTATGGTAGTTGGAGGAAGAGGAAGATGTTGCACTGGTGTTCATCTAGTATGTTTTTATGCTGAGGGGGAAGGAGAAAGGGAATGGTTAATAAGCATGGAAACCGGGGAAGGAGGGGAGTCTGTGATTTAGACCTCAGGTTAAGTAATTATTCTTAAACAGAAGGGGAAATATTGCATTACTGAAAAAGGAGGAAAAGGGGTTAATGATGGAAGCCAGTTTGTCTTCTGGGTGAGGGCATGGGGTCAGGGAGTTGGGTGAGTCCCTGTGTCATTTGCTTTGAGCTATGGAAATCAAGGTCATTAGCTGAGTATGTGGAAGAGGATGGTGTAAAGATTTGAGGACACAAGGATTTGAGGATACAGCTGATATGGGGCCTGGTAGAGGAATGTGACTATAGTCATGTAGAATCATTCCTGGGTAGTGTTAGGGGCCTGACTGAATTTGAGGACCACGAATTCCCAGTACAAGGCGCCTGCATTGCCTTGACCTGTGTATGGAAGTGGAGAGGGTTGGTTACCTGTTTCACATGGGTTGGGCTTCTCCTGGGTGGGGCAGTGGAAGGCTGAGGGAATGACAGAGTTAGTAAAGATATTGGCGAAAGAATGGTTGAAGTGAGAAACCAAGTCATTAGGAAATAGTGTGTAGAGTGAGGGGATTTAAGATACAGACTTGAAAAAAATATTAGTGATCTCTCAGAGAACAAGGAGCTGGTTTCTGTGGAATGAGATGAATAAGCCTGGCAAATGTAGGTCTTGTGGTTATGTGTGATTTGCTGACTAGTAATAAAAACAGTACTTACCCATCACTATTCTAGTATTTTACATATGTTATCGTATGGAATATTCCCCAAAACTAGGTAGGTTCTATCATAATCACCACTTTTCAGATTAGGAACCAAGAATTTCCCAGAATCATGCAGAGTTAGGACTTGAACCCAGGAATTTTGGTGCCAGAGTCTATACTTATCACCGGAAGGTGCTGACTCTATCCCATCCCTTACCCAGTCTCCGACCCTCCTTTTTTTCATAATGGTCTCAAGGCTAGGGATGGTGGTTGGTAGTTGGGTGAAGTTCTGAATTGGGAGTGAAGTTCTTACTTTGTATTTTATTTGATGGTAAAGAAATTTAATAGTTTATTTCAGGACACATCAGAATGTTCCTATGTTAATGGTATCAAAATGCCATGTGCCCTGCAGCAGTGGAATGGAGGTGAAAGTCATTGGTGATGAGGAGGTAAATGAGTCATGAAGCTGACGTTTGGAGTAGATGGTCCACGAGCACATTAGAAGAGTCTCAAGATGAGTAATGGTGGGGCTTGGAAAGGGACTGGACCCTGTGACCAACCAAGAGAGTCTATTATTGCATGGGCTTATTGCCCAACCAGGTGGTAAATCACTGACTATCTATATCATCTGTCTCTATCTCCATCCATCCATCCATCCATCCATCCATCCATCCATCCATCCATCCACCTATTATCTGTCTATCTCTACAGAAGATCACAGTGCCACAATCATATTACTTTATACTTGTTAAATCTCATTCTTCAGAAACACGGAATCTCACGAGAGGGGAGAGGAATCTGTGAATTAGGGGCTGACTCTGGCTTGTTGCCAAAGGTGAGGAGAGAAGGAAGGCTGGCTAGAGCAGATTGATGTGAAATAAAGAACTCTTCATGGAAAGAAAGGCTGCTGATGAACTTTCGGATTATTTCCCCCACTGTTGGAGAAGTAGGTGTAATTTTGGTCTGCCTGTGCTGTTCCAGTTGGTTCCCTATCTTTATTTTATTTTTTTTAAGGCTTATAATCTTTTATTAGATTTATTTCTAGTTACTTTATATTTTTCTTGCCATTTTGCTTAGGACATTCTTTCTTAGTTTTCAATTACTATTTTCTAAATTCAAGTATACTATACAGTGTTACATTAGTTTCGGGAGTACAATATAGTGAGTCAACAGTTACTCAGTGCTCATTGTGATAAGTGTGTTCTTTTTTTTATAATAATTTTTTATAATGTTATGTTAGTCACCATACAGTACCTCCCTAGTTTTTGATGTAAAGTTCCATGATTCATTACTTGTGTATAACACCCAGTGCACCATGCAATACGTGCCCTCCTTAATACCCATCACCGGCCTATCCTGATCCCCCACCCCCTCCGCTCTGAAGCCCTCAGTTTGTTTCCCAGAGTCTATAGTCTCTCATGTTCATTCCCCCTTCTTTGTACCCCCCCTTCCTTCTTCCCTTTCTTCTCCTACCAATCTTCCTACTTCTTATGTTCCATAAATGAGTGAACCATATGATAATTGTCTTTCTCTGCTTGACTTATTTCGCTTACCATTATCTCCTCCAGTCCCGTCCATGTTGCTGCAAATGTTGTGAAATCATTCTTTTTGATGGCTGAGTAATATTCCATTGTATATATGGACCACATCTTCTTAATCGAGTCATCTGTTGAAGGGCATCTCAGCTCCTTCCACAATTTGGCTATTGTGGACAATGCTGCTATGAATATTGGGGTGCATATGGCCCTTCTCTTCACTACATCTGTCTGTATCTTTGGGGTAAATACCCAGTAGTGCAACTGCTGGATCATAGGGTAGCTCAATTTTTAACTTTTTAAGGGTCCTCCACACTGTTTTCCAAAGTGGCTGTACCGACTTGCATTCCCACCAACAGTGTAAGAGGGATCCCCTTTCTCCACATCCTCTCCAACATTTGTTGTTTCCTGCCTTGTCCATTTTTGCCATTCTAACTGGCGTAAGGTGGTATCTCAGTGTGGTTTTGATTTGAATTTTCCTGATGGCTAATGATTTTGAACATTTTTTCGTGTGTCTGTTAGCCATTTGTATGTCTTCATTGGAAAAGTGTCTGTTCATATCTTCTGCCTGTTTTTTGATTTGATTGTTTGTTTCATGTGTATTGAGTTTGAGAAGTTCTTTGTAGATCTTGGAGACTAATCTTTTATCTCTAGTGTCATTTGCAAATATCTTCTCCCATTCTGCGGGCTGCCTCTTAGTTTTTTGACTGTTTCCTTGGCTGTGCAGAAGCTTTTGATCTTGATGAAGTCCCACAAGTTCATTGTTTCTTTTGTTTCTTTTGCTTTTGGAGATGTGTCATGAAAAAATTTGCTGTGGCTGATGTCAAAGAGGTTGCAGCCTAAGTTCTCCTCTAGGATTTTGATGGCTCTCACATCGAGGTCTTTCATCCATTTGGAGTTTATCTTTGCGTATGGTGTGAGAGAGTGGTCAAGTTTCATTCTTTTGCATGTAGCTGTCCAATTTTCCCAGCACCATTTATTGAAGAGACTGTCTTTTTTCCACTGGATGTTTTTTCCTGCTTTATCAAAGATTAGTTGCCTGAAGAGCCGAGGGTCCATTTCTGGGTTCTTTATTCTGTTCCATTGGCCTATGTGTCTGTTTTTGTGCCAGTACCATGCTGTCTTTGTGATCACAGCTTTGTAGTATTGCTTGAAATCCAGCAACATGATGCCCCCAGCTTTGTTTTTCCTTTTCAACAGTTCCTTGGCGATTTGGGGCCTTTTCTGGTTCCACACAAATTTAAAGGCTGTTTGTTCCAGTTCTTTGAAAAATGTCATTGGTATTTTGATCAGGATGGCATTGAAAGTGTAGATTGCTCTGGGTAGCAGAGACATTTTTTTTTAAAGATTTTATTTATTTATTTGAGAGAGAGAGAGACACAGCCAGCGAGAGAGGGAACACAAGCAGGGGGAGTGGGAGAGGAAGAAGCAGGCTCCCAGCGGAAGAGCCTGACATGGGGCTCGATCCCAGAACTCCGGGATCACGCCCTGAGCTGAAGGCAGACGCTTAACAACTGAGCCACCCAGGCACCCCAGCAGAGACATTTTAACTATGTTTATTCTTCCGATCCATGAGCATGGAATATTTTTCCATCTTTTTGTGTCTCCTTCAATGTCTTTCAAGAGTGATTTGTAGTTACTAGAATATAGATCCTTTACGTCTCTGGTTAAGTTAATTCCGAGATAACGTATGATTTTTGGTGCTATTGTAAATGGAATGGATTCCCTAATTTCTCTTTCTTCAGGCTCATTGTTCGTGTATAGAAATGCAACTGATTTCTGAGCATTGATTTTGTAACCCACCACATTACTGAATTGCTCTATAAGTTTAAGTAGTTTAGGGGTGGAGTCTTTTGGGTTTTCCGTATAGAGTATCATGTCATCTGCGAAGAGAGACAGTTTCCTATATTTAATGCATTCTTTTACAGGATGCCTGGCCTGGATTCACATAAGGGGTGTGGCCAAGACTGTTGGAGGCCAAAATCCCATCTAGATCTTGAATCTGTGGCATTACTACTGTTACTGATGTGGTGTGAAGAGCTAGACAAACAAATATGACACTGTGTTAATTGTTCTTTTTTTGATAGGACCTTTGTGTAAAGGGTGCTCAGATACTAAATTTTAAAAGCTCATTAGTGGAGGAAGCAGTGAATGAGCTAATAAATATGTTGCTGGATGTGGAAGTTCTAGCCAAAGAAGAAAGTGACAAAGTGTCTAATGTGAATAGTGCTGATTCAAAAAACAAAAGTTCAGGTAAGAGATGGTGTCATGGAAGGGTCTTATTTTTCTAGGACATTATTGAAAACTAAGATTTCATTTCCTACGTAGTGATTGGTCTCACACTTCTGTAAACACTCTCCCAATTTTATAAGGACATTTAGAAATCTGAAATTATGATTCTGAGCATATTGTCATTCCTCCCATTATTTTTTGTTAAACTGTACACGCATGTACCTTATCAGTAGAGTAGGATGGATGATGGATTAGAATTCCCGTTGGAGTACATCTGCCTATACTAAAGCAAACCTTTCGTGGGCCAGATGAGGTCACTGAGAGGCAGGGAAGGAAAGTGATTCTCCCAAGGCTTTATGGCTATTGATGGAAGAAAGAGCATCAGAACCCAGGTCCCTGAGGTCTGGTCTTGTTTTTACAGCCATAGCGCCTGTCTCTCCTCCTGTTTCCTCACATGGAGGAGGAGAGGCCTCCATCGGCCCACCTGGTGCCCCAATTTCTTCTTCTTATTCTTTGATGGATGCGCTTTCAAGGAAATCTGATGTTTAAGTATTATTCAACTTGCATGTAATTATCTTAATTTTCTTCCCTTTAATTGCAGTAGATGGTTCTGTCTTTCCCCATCTCTCTCAATCTTCTCATCTTGTAACAGCAAAGAGAGAAGGAGGAAAGTCTGACACCTTGACATCATCCCTTAAGGCCCCGGCAGGCCTCCCGCCTTTGGCAACAATCCTGAGAAAGAAGAAGGAGACTGAGGTGTTAGAGGAGGAAGCCTGTGGGCTGCTGTCCCATTTCAACCACCAAAACATGGACGCGCTCCTGAAAGTTACAAGGAACGCACTAGAGGCCATCCGCCGGCGGATTCATTCCTCCAACACGACGAACTTCCGGGGTAATAATTCCGCACAGTCTGCCTCCTGGCAGGCTAGACATGGTTGCTACTTGTGTGTGTATGTGTGTATTCCTGTTATTCTTAAGAATTTTAAAAACCCACCATTTATTGAGAGCCTCCTTGTCAGTTTATACTTTATGAACTTTGATTATCCCAACAGTTCTATGAAGTAGATCTTATTAATCCATACTCTCCAAAGCAGAACATTTCTTTACTATTTTTGCATCAATTTAGTACTTTCCAGCCGGTTTGTTCATTCTTAATATGATCATCTTCTCTACAGCACAATTCAGAAATGGGTGTTGCATTTCCCAGATGAGCCGCAAAAATCCATCCAATCTAGAGACATTCTGAAATTAAATTTTAAATTAAAAACGAAAATACATTATTAATTAAAATTGCAAAGTGATAGGGTAATAAACCCTATTTTGAATATTGGCATTTAAGGGGAAGCATCTCTTATAGTTCAAAGTAGATGAATAAAAGTGGATACATTGAAGAAATTTTTTTTTTTTTTTTATTAATAATGATTTTTTATTATATTATGTTAGTCACCATACAGTACATCCCCGGTTTTCGATGTAAGGCTCGATGATTCATTAGTTGTGTATAACACCCAGTGCACCATGCAATATGTGCCCTCCTTACTACCCATCACCGGTCTATCCCATTCCCCCACCCCCCTCCCCTCTGTAGCCCCCAGTTTGTTTCTCATAGTCCATAGTCTCTCATGTTTCATTCCCCCTTCTGATTACCCCCCCTTTCTTTATCCCTTTCTTCCCCTACTGATCATTCTAGTTCTTATGTTCCATAGATGAGAGAAATCATATGATAGTTGTCTTTCTCTGCTTGACTTATTTCACTAAGCATTATCTCCTCCAGTGCCGTCCATGTTGTAGCAAATGTTGAGAACTCATTCTTTCTGATTGCTGAGTAATATTCCATTGTATATATGGACCACAACTTCTTAATCCAGTCATCTGTTGAAGGGCATCTCGGCTCCTTCCACGATTTAGCTATTGTGGACATTGCTGCTATGAACATTGTGGTGCATATGGCTTGAAGAAATTTTTGATTGGTAGCATGGAACCAAGAGTTCCACGCTTTTAGTTCCAGATAGTGCTTTTATTTAACCCAGGGATAGTATTAGAACTTATCAAGCATTGGTCGATATGCTGAATATTAAATCACATGTCTTTCCCAACTTTATATATTACAGGTATTTCCAACTTTGTAAAGTTACACACACACACTCACATTTATGTATTTATGCCTATGCTGATACTCACACCTATAGGCAACTTGAACAGTCCCTTGGATGTAAATGATGAGTTACGCCTTATTTCTTCTCCACTCTTTAACTGCTCCCAGTTTGGATTATATACACACTGTGGTAGAAGAGGCATAGGTTTTATGTGACATTCCAAACTGGTTATTTGTTCTGACCTTGGCTTATTGTGACAGCTCTTCTTGTTCTTCATGCCTCGCTTCCTTATTCTACATTTAACTAATTCGTTGGCATGCTGGCGTGTGGACAGCCTCATTTGCAGTGTTTTAGGTTACAGTTTCCATCATTAAGCCAGATCCACATAGTGGGTGGCCTTTTATGGAGTAGACCGTATCAGCAGAAAATGTGTTGGGTTCCACTGAACTGCTGTTATATTGAGCAAAATGAGTTCCCCCGCAGTTTTCATTCATCCCCCATATATTTGTCTGATAATGTATCTCTTATGTATTGTTCCAGGTGCTTTAATTTTCCTGGTTTAAAAGGAAATAGACCCCATTTTACATTCGTAAGTCTTCCCTCTTTTATGTTAACTCAGACAGTAAGAGTGCCGCTAGGCTGAAGCGGAGCAGCCCACCCATATTCCGGGCAGGCATCACTCTGGCCATTCCCAACATCGCCGTGGTCCCTGCCCTGGAGGACCTACAGCAGACGCTGAACAAAGCCGTGGAGTGCATCGTCAATGTCACCAAGGGGGTTAGACAGTGGAGCAGTGAGCTGCTCTCCAAGGTGGGTGTGGGATGAAGGCTTCATTTCATATGGAAGCTGCTGCTTTTATGGATGGGACTGAGCTGAAAAATATCCTTTTACTTTGTAGAAAAAGATGCAGGAGAGAAAAATGGCTGCTTTGCAAAATAATGAAGACAGTGATTCTGATGCTGAAATGGGTGAAAATGAACCTCAAGGTGAATGTTTCTTTAGTTCTTTCTAACTATTCATTGAAAACCAACATTGATGGAGCTCAAATGGATTTTTTCCCTCCATGTAATTCCTAACTCAGTGTTGATTGGAATATTAATCTACAAGCCAGTTTTAAGTTAATATATTATAAAAATCCATGTATTTTAATGGCTCTAATATAAATCGTGTGTCTTTAGTGTATACGTCACAGATTTGGCTGTCTCACTGATTTCTGTCCACTGTAATGCTAGGAACGGGGAGGATAAGAAGGACTTCAGTCTCATGAAGTCGAGCACATGAGCAGGGGGAGAGGCAGAGGGAGACAGAGAAGCAGACTCGCTGCTGAGCGTGGAATCCAATGGGGCTTCATCCCAAGACCCTGAGATTATGATCTGAGCTGAAGTCAGATGCTTAACCTACTGAGCTGCCTAGGGACCTCCAAAACTTGATAGTTTAAAGATTATAATGTGGCAGCTCTGAAAATCTGCTAATCTTCCCCCCGACAAGAGTCTGTTGTTACTGTTTGTTTCGTTATTGGCTGTATTGACTTTCCGGGACTAATTCTGTAAAATTTGTCTTTCCCGTGGTGTGCACTATTATAGTCTCTGATTGGTTAGTTTGAAGGTCAGCTATTGATTGCACAGAGATTTCCTTAATCCTTTGAACCGTTAAGTCTTATACCCTTTGCTTGGGAATGGTATGGGTGCTGGAGCACCCTGAAAGCTCAGGAGGTTTTCAATACTGCCTTAGCTTTTATTTACTTGATTGTGTAAGGCCCAAGTAAAAGATTGGGGCATTTTAGGTCTTTCCTAGGCATGTGGATAGCTCTGTACAGATGCATGACTTTCTAGAACCCCAAGGGATAGGTCAGGGCTTCACAATGCCCTCTGTGGATATCCCATTCCCCGGGTCTTTAATTTTTTTGGTCAACCTCTTATTTGCCTCAACTAATATCATTGTCTCAGTCATCCGTGAAGTTAATTGTTGCTGAGTGTTTTTTAACAAATGCCTGTGGTGATAAGGATTTTTTTCCCCCTTACTCAGTGAGTTCTGAGTCAGGTCAAGTAACAATAAACTCTGAACGGGGCATTTCCAGAGAACTTCCTGATGGGTCAAAGAGTGACAATTCTCGGGCTTCTCGAGGAGCTCCCAATGCAGTCTGGCCCCTTTGGTGACTGCTAGGCTGTGGCTGTGTTTCTCAAGGCGACCACATTGCCACCGAGGGGGCCGTGGGCCTAAGGAAGTTAAAACACCTCGAAACTCACTATTGGTACCACAATTTTAGCATTTTTTTCTGGAATAAAGAAGCACTACTCGGCTTGTTGCCAGCTTTGGTTAATGTCCAGAGTCCTGAAAAACTGATATTGACAAATGTTCCTCATTTTCAGTTGCTTTTACAAAGGATAAGATTGTCAGAGGTTCTTCCTTTACAGAAATATCTTCCTTTCAGAAATCCCCCTCATCATGTTAAAGCATATTCCCTATGCTGTTGATATAAACTTTTTTTTCTCTCTCTCTTTCCTTTTTTTTTCTTTTAGATACCTTCGAGATAGCATCTGTAAACTTACCCATTCCTGTACAAACCAGGAACTATTATAAGAATGTGTCTGACAACAAAGAGATTGTGAAACTAGTCTCTGTGCTTAGCACAATCATCAACTCCACCAAAAAGGTATGCCAGAAGGACTTGCCGTCAGAGCCCTGCACTTTGCAGTGTGTTCCTGTGCGAGGTTGAAGGTCACAAGCTTGTCCTAACAGCCTGTGCCTTAACCATGGTGCCTCTGGTGGGGAACTATGGAACCTGGCATGTGTTTGGCAAACGTTTGTTTAACTAAAGATTTTTCTTCCTAGATTGCAAGGTGACAAAGAACAATTATTCCTATGTTTCATATTGTGTTCTAATGCTGTAAACCTATGTATTTACTGATTGAGTACAAATAGACCTAATCGTTAAAAAATTTGATATGTTTCAAAGCAAACTGGTGTTGCATTTCACTTTCAGAGAATCAGTGATACCAGTACTGACTAGTATCATTTGAAACATAATAAGATTTATAGTCTATTTTTCATATTTGTGTAGTCAGGTAAATATCAGCTGAAAATTTATGTGTATTGCCACTTGGAAATAAGATAATACAGAGAACAGAGCAAACAGTAGTGTTATCGGTACAAACTTATACTCGACAGGGGTGTAAATTCAGGTTAACTTTTCTTCCAACCTGCTCTTCTCTCAGCTTTCCTTTTTCTGTTCAGGTGAATCGGTTCTTGCAGAACAATTCAAAACCCTGAAGTCAATTTCTACTTAAAAAAATCTATATTCACATTGCCCCTAAGACCTGTTGACTCTTCAAAAATGTCTCTCAGTGTTGAGGGAATGGTTGTCATTCTGCAAATACATCTTTTCTGTTAGTCAGTTCTGATAGAATGAGCTTCATTTGTTTGAAAACATTTTGAAAAGCTGCCATTGCTGTAACCATGTGAAGAAATATTATTAAGTTTAATTTTCATGTGTTCCTGAGGGAACTGGAAGCTTTTGCATTTATGCATTTTCAATTTTCCCTTCTTAATATATTAAAGGCCCTATATTTAATTTTGCCCTAGGGACAGTGTTCACATAATTCAATTTAACAAATATTTATCTAGTGCTTAGTTTATCAAGCTCCATATAAATGATAAAGGTAAGTAGTCTATAATGATAATAAACATTCAGATCTATTTTTGAATGTTGCAGTAATCATGGAAAATACAATAAAATAAATCAATAATGAAGCTCATTACTTTCTCTGAATATAAGCATCCATGATTATGAAAATCGAAGGGTAAGTCATAGTAGTTGAAATTAGCATACTGCTGGCGACAAAATGCTTATCTTTATATTATTTCTGTTACGTTTGCGTTTATATTATATGAAGGAACTGTGCAAATCTCAGGCACTTAGAATAACTCGAAGGACTTTTTTCGGATTGATGAGATGCACAAATTGTTTCCGGAAGAATAAATACACACTTAGTCATCGTACTAGACATGGCCAGCCCTTTGCAGCCAAGGACCCTTCTGGGTGATTCTGCCTCAACCATGGAAAATCCTATGATCCCAGCCCTTTTCTTCTTGCCACAGCTGATTGGATCAGAATGTAAATCTGACCTGCATTCAGCAGATCCATAAGCTAGCCATCAGCTTACAACACTGCCTGCCTTGAAAAGATGAGCTGGACTGAACCATCGAAATCACCTTGGCAGAAAAATAACTTGAGCAGAACAGCTCTACACATGTAGTTCAGGCAATTCTTCCTTGAAACTCTAGGTTACTTCCACCTTATGTATTTTTTATTTATTAATATACTTTTGACATTAAGCTTTTACTTTAATTCCCGTATAGTTAACATACAGTGGGTTACCTCCACTTTAAAAAGTTCCAATTTAATAAAGAGTGACACTGTCAGAAAAGATAAATGACAGTCTAAAACTTATTTAGTTAGGGTATATTCTTAATATTATAAAGTCTAGGGTGTTAAAAGAGCTCAGGATTCTGGAATTTCTACCCATTTTCAGTCAACTTTGATAATCTGTAATTCATTCTCAAGACATCATATGCTTGTGAATGAATGTCTTCACGCTGTTGAAATACATACTGGGTATGCATGTCAACATCTCAGCCCAAGCCGGGGGATAGGTTTGGTTGGAATAAGTAGTGGCAGGCTTAGCTTTGTGCATTTTAATGGGTGGGAATTCTCAATAGCTATGAAACCTGAAGCACTGTGAGGGACATTTCAGCTGCGTGTGGGGAGTGGTGGAGTAAAGCTGCTTGGTTTTCGTACAGGTTGGTAAAATTTACTGAAGTGATTGGGCCATTTAGAATGCTGTTGGTAATACCATATTTTTTCCCCCAAATAATGGCATTTTCAATTTCATCTCAGTTTAAAAATTTTTTCTCATGTAGCTGTAACTCTGAAATTATAAGCCAATAAGAAAAGTCGATTCCCAACAGGTATAAACATTAGAAATGAGGAGCCAATTCTTTAATTATTTGTAGATGATAATGATTATCTTCATGTAAATCCTCAAGGCTAATCTAAAAAAAAAAATGGCCCAATGAGAGTTAAGTCGTTAGCTGAATGATCATTATGGTCATTTCTGCTGTAATACAATAAACATATTCCTAAAAATCCTCTTTTGCAAGGTTGTATGTTTACTATAACATGGATTATGAGAAAAAGAGGTTTGAGGCAGACAGTCAAAACCTAGAAAATTTTGTAGTTACAAAAACTATGACAATCACAGTAAAATATTCACCCATTTAATAATGGTATAGTGAGTAAAGAGCTTTATTATCAAAGGTGAAAGAAACTTGGTGAAAGGTGGGTGTGAGAAACAGTTGAAGCTGCTGAATTATGGAAACAAGGATAAATATAGAAAGATCAGGTTGGACTATGCAAAGAACATTCTCAAAGGAAAAAGTTGTGTGGAAGGCCTGTGCCCCTCCATGGCCTGCTGCTTTAGCTGGTACAGAACAAAGTGCTGGGAAAAATAGCATCTGATGTGACCTCATAATGTTGACATCCTTCTCTAGTTTACCAAATGTGAGTGAGACAGTTGACCTCACAGAGGCACACTTTATAGCAAACAGGACTGCTTTTTAAAAAATCAATTTTTTAAAACTTATATGCCATCCATAGCCAGTTATAAAAACAGTAGAAAAAGATTCTTTTTACAATAATCATATCATTGAAAAATGCCCAGGAACATACATGATAAAGGGTGTGTGAGGTCTCTATGAAGATTCCCATAACAGTTAACAAGTAATTTAAAATAATTAGAAGATTTGGAAAGATATACTGTGTTCCTGGATGGGAAGATTTCATATTGTACAGATGTCGTCCCAATCCAATGGTTTTATACATTTTATGGGATTCCATGCAATCTTCCAGTGCAGTTTGATGCTGGATATATTATGTTTGCCCCTCCAGATCTTATCTCTACCCTCTGACCTTTGGGAACAAATTAATAGATTTCCATTGAGGCTTTCAATAGATTTGACCAATGAGAGACTCTTGGGGGCGGTGATGATGGGGGGTGGTGGGGGGTGGGGGGGGAAGAGAGTGACCTCAGAGTGATTTTTTCCATAGCACCTTGCTTTAATAAATAATAAATAATTAATAAATAAATGATTTTGAACTGCGGTTTCTGAACAAAAGGCCAGCTCCAGTCAAGAGGCTCTTGTCCAAAAGAGTCTTTGTGGACTCTCTTTTTCTAGTTTCTAGAAACTATCCCCTTCTCCTTTTGGCTAGGAAGGCTAACAGGTTGATGTTACTACTCTTGACCTACCGTGTTCATAATGTATCTAATTCCAGTTTTGTGGATTTTAATAGATTTGTGGGAACCAACAGCAATCGAGCAATACTCACTTATACATCCATTTTCACATCTTTCCTCTCAACAGAAATCTGTTATTTGTATTCTAGGAAGTTATTACATCTATGGATTGCTTCAAACGCTACAATCATATTTGGCAAAAAGAGAAAGAAGAAATGGTTATGATGTTTATTACAAAAAGCCCCTTGCTCTCTGAATTTGAATCTCAGATTCTCTATTTCCAAAAGCTAGAGCAGGAAATTAATGCTGAGCCGGAGTGCATCTGTGTGGGTGCTGTTGCTCTGTACACAGGTTGGTTCATTTTCTCACAGGCAGTCATAAAAATTCAACAGTATTGTTCTGTCTCTTTACCTAGATTAGCATTCCAGAGAGTTCTAGCTATCTTTAAGATTGAATTTCCTTTTATGGGCCTCATGTTTTAAGACCAATTTGTAGATTTGTTTTTAATTCCCTTCTGCATAATTATGTATTCTGGACTATTTTGAACACTTTGCTGCTAAACCTTGAAAATAAATGCTAATTCAGAGAAAGAGGATGAGCATGTTGTATTTGGAATTAAAATTTACCCTTCCTTTAGTAAATAATTATAAACATTTGAGGCTTATCTCCAATGGTTTTGATAATGTACTTTTTTTTTTTTTAGCATTTTGAAATACATTCCAAATTGTTGTAAGACAAGCTTCGTAAATGAATATATAATAAGTAGGAAAATCTAATTTTTTCCCAGTTTGATTTTCTTACACGCTACAGGGCTGTAAATTGCAAAGTATTTATTATTGGTGAACAATAGCACCCTGTCTTTTCATACTGGTTCAAAATTTTCAAACTGATCTGGGGACATTTGGGTTTTACAGCTGACTTAAAGTTCACTCTGACTACTGAGACAAAGGCCTGGATGGTTGTCATTGGCCGTCACTGTAACAAAAAATACAGGAGTGAGATGGAAAACATTTTTACACTTGTTGAAGAATTCAATAAGAAACTGAATCGTCAGATTAAAGACCTAGATGATATTCGCATTGCTATGGCAGCACTGAAAGAAATCAGGGAGCAGCAAATCTCCATTGACTTTCAAGTAGGACCTATTGAGGTGATTGATAATCATTTGTTCATTATGGAAATATCTCCACATGTTGAGTGATATTAGCTGAAGTATTGACAAGGTCTGGTCTGTAGTTACTGATGGATGCTTAATCTAAGAACAATTTCTGTAATGATGATACCTAACCTTATAGGGTACCTTCTGTGGGCCAGTTCTGGTCCTTTACATGACATCTAAGGTTCCTAATTGCAGAGCCTGGGATGAGGATTTCTGCACAAGTGATCTATTGATGAGTGCCCACAGGAGAAGGGGGTGAGGGAAACAGGAATGATGAGTTTGGGTCAGGGGTGGGGTAGCTAAGTGAGAGTGTGATTGTAGCTGTAGACTGATTTCTGCTAGATCCACGGGCTGCTCTGGATCATGAGTTATACCACACAGTTGGTCCTATCTTGAGGGAAGGAGGACTGCCCTTTATACCCCCAAGTCAGTTGGTCATTGACCATAATCTCCCCATGAGGAGGCTGCCATTTAGCTGAGGACAGTTTTCCTGGGAAAGAGGCAGCTGTGATCCCCACAGACAGCACTCCTAGCAGTTGGGACTTGGTAAACAGGACTTGGCTGGAGCTGTAGGAGAGGAAAAATTCATCCTCTACCCTTCAAGTTCTTCTCACTGGTTTAAGAATTAAACTGACATGAGACAGATCAACAGGAGAAAAATCAAAGTTTTATTATGTGTATGTAGAGGCCCAATAATGAAGTTGAGACCTAAAGAAATGAGCAAGGCAGGCAGTTCTTATGCTTTTTAGGCAAAGAGACAATAAATGTGTGAGCAATTGACAGATCAAAGAAAACTTAACTTTGGGAGCTTAATTGAAGTAAGGAATTCTAAATGGAATTTGGGCTGTGGTAGTAAATTACTAAAAAGTAACAAGGGTTGTTTACATAGCTTTCTCAGCTCTAAAGGTCCTGTCTCTGGTGATTAGGATGTCTCTACCTCCTGGTTCAGAGAAGGTACCTTTCACATCTATTTTCTGCTCTCTGGAGACAAAGTGGGGCGGGGGGGAGGTCAGAATGTTCTTTTTACATTACCTGATTCTTAAGTGACTCTTATTTAAAATAATCAGTGTGGCAAAGTAGCACATTTTGGGGTGGCCTGCCCTTGGTCCCTACAAGTGCTAACAGTGTCCGTTCGTGTATTAATTTTGTATTGACTCATTTAATCCTTACCAAACACCTGTTTTAACATAAGGAAACTGAGGGTCAAAGAATTGATGCAGATTAGCATTATACATTACTTTTGTAATTGTACTGTATCATATTTTCTCTTCTATATGAATATGTTTGCTCAGGAATGGGTTACTATGTTATTCTTTTTAAATGAGATCAGTATAATTATAGCATTAAAATAATACTAGAAAAAATATCTTTTTATCACACCATAACTTAAATGTTTGGACTTAAATTCTGATGGTGAGGATTGTACACTAGTCCTATTTTCTGCATCCCTCTTTGAATTTTGGAAAATGTCCAGTTACCAGGAAAATGAATCAATGAGTCAGGAAAATCATATGGTCCACTGTACCCTTCTTGGGAATTGAAACATAAGCTTAAGAGTCCCTACTTTGTGTAGAACCAGGAGCATCGCTGGGGGTTTGAAGAGGAGGCCCAGTGACTGACACCCATTTACCCCTGTCTGTGAATTCAAACAAAACTATAGTCAAGTAGTCAAGATCAAACAAACACCTAACTGGCATCAAGATCAAAACCTTTATTCCTGATAGAACTTATTTGGAAAATGGGGCTTAGTGTACAACTCCCGTATTCCCATTACCGCCCAAATCCATACACACACTACCAAATCCATACACGTCACACTTGTGAACACTATATCCCAGAATTGTTGAACCAACTCACATATCAGAGGCAGCATTGGAAAGCTGCAGGCCCCTCTGTTACCCTGCTTTTCTTTATTGGTACTGGGGGGCAGACCAGAGGGATGCATTCAAGGTGGAAGAAGAAAGAGGGAGAAAGACACTGGGCTAGATTTGCCCAAATCAACAGTCTTTTCCCCAAATTAATGATCAGGCATTCATTCTACCTGTATGGGGAGAACTAATGGTGGGAAAGTAGGGCAGGGATATTTAGGGAAAATCCTTTCTCATGAAAACCAATTTTAATCTTTTAGCCAAGAGAGTAGTCTAGGATTTTGCATCTTGAGTGTAATGAGTTGGCTCAGGCTTTGATACACAGGTTCCCTCTTGTATCTTACTATTGGAACCTCTTACCAACACAATGAAATGAGATAGAGTTAAAACCCTGATTTATTTTATAACCGTAATATTAGCAGTTAGATTATTTTACACTTTTCATTTAGTTGATATAATTTCAAAGTCTGGAAATACAATTTAGGGACCTAAGTAAAAATACCTTTTATTTGTGTAATGATTTATAGTTTTTATAGTGTTCTAAATTCAATTAAAATGCTGTTTTTGATATTTGCAAAAATCCTGTGAAACAGCCAGGGAATTTGCCTGATTTTACAGATGAGGAAACCAAAGCTTAGGGGCTCAGTTGCTCATTTGAGCTTTTATGGTTTTCAA
Organism: Ursus arctos; assembly: GCF_023065955.2. NCBI lineage: Eukaryota > Metazoa > Chordata > Mammalia > Carnivora > Ursidae > Ursus > Ursus arctos. Next base: position 11,005,330 of record NW_026622819.1, on the reverse strand, counting down.
GAAGAATCATAGACCTCTCTAGGAAGTTTCCCTAACATTCTGATCTTTTCCAGTCTAACGCTTTGAAAAATGTTTTAATAAATGAGTGTGTAGATTTATGCATCCGACTGGCAGAAATTAAATTTTCTTTCTTTTGTGTAGGAATCCTATGCCCTGCTTAACAAATACGGGCTTCTGATAGCAAAGGAAGAGATGGACAAAGTTGATACTCTGCGTTATTCTTGGGAGAAGCTTCTAGCACGTGCCAGCGAAGTTCAGAATGAATTAGTCTCACTGCAGCCCAGTTTCAGGAAGGAACTTATTAGCACCGTGGAGGTTTTCCTCCAGGACTGTCGCCAGTTCTACTTGGACTATGATTTGGTACAACTCCAGCTTTTTCTGTTTGTATTTTTGGGGAAGAGTGAACAGAGCATGCAAAGTGTTTAAAGATTGTATGTCAAGTTTAATGAAATTCCCTAGGAGTGGAAATTTTATTTTCATGGAAACAATCTAAGAAATAGGAATTTAAAAAGTGTTGTCCATGTTATATCATTGGTCTGTTCCTGGGGTGGTTTGATAGCTTTCTAAACTTGTGTAGACAAATACTATTCACATATGGTTAAAACAGTCCTCCTTCTATAGCTTTCCTTTGTTCACAAACATAGAGTACCCAGCAGGTGCCAGGCACTGTCCTTGGTGCTGAAGACACAAAGTGGACAAGACAGATGGAGTTCACGTTTTAGTCATTCATTTATGAGTTTTAATGCCAACTCTTCTACTGGGAATATGTTGTATAATAAGACCCATTTCTAGCCAATTATAATATACTACAGGAAGATAATATGTAGAGTGAAGGGTACAGTTTGTGCCCATTACATAGGAAAAACACACCAAACCACAAAGTTAATAAAGTTATGAGATTGAATCCATACACTAACTTCATAGATGAAGAAGCACAGAAACCCACATATTGAAGGTGTTCTAATGTAGGAAAGAATGTTAGGAATGTTAAGGTTATAGGTCACTTTACAAATAGATATGAGAATGGTAAAATCTGTGAGTTTTGTGGCATTAGTGTTTTAGTTCAAAACTAGACATTATATGGGCTTCCTATAGAGGGCTTATTGACCCTTCTTTGCCTGTGTCACTTAAGAAATGAACAGTAATTGTTTTTAATTTTCAAAATTTCTTGAAATTTACAAGTTTTGGTATTATTTAGAAGTTGTGGTATTTTTAGACTTGAAATAATTTCCAAACGAGACACTTTCCTGAGTCCTTTTCTACAATTAAAAAATGAAGTTTCCTGTCATTGATGTGACATGCTTGAAAGCTAACTTTGATGTGCAAATACTTTGAGCTCATAAAGTCCATAGGCAACACTTCATTCTATTTTATGTTTAACTTTTTGTTTCAGAATGGTCCAATGGCCACTGGTTTGAAACCCCAGGAAGCCAGTGATAGGCTTATCATGTTTCAGGTAATCTTTTTGGTTTCTTTGACCTTCTAAACAACCAAAACCTTAATGTGTTTTAGATACGTACATTTTTTTCCCTTAATATAGAAAGGTCTATTGTGGAATATTTTTAAAAATGTGATTTGGGATGATTATAATTGGAGTTAGTTTCTATGTAATTAGCTATAGTTATTTACTATTCTTGCTTGCTTGTGCTCATAGATCATCCACATTTGCTTATTTTCCAATTTTTTTGACATTTACATGTTTATTCATGTGTAAATCATCTTGTTGAGTTTTCACTTGTCTTTTCTTTAGAATCAATTTGATAATATCTACCGGAAATACATCACCTATACTGGAGGAGAGGAGCTTTTTGGGTTGCCAGTTACTCAGTATCCTCAGCTTCTTGAAATAAAGAAGCAATTAAATCTTCTACAGAAAATATACACTCTGTACAACAGCGTCATAGAAACTGTAAACAGCTATCATGATATCCTTTGGTCAGAAGTGAATATTGAAAAAATCAACAACGAACTTTCAGAGTTTCAGAACAGGTGAGAAATGAAATGTTTAGCACGCCCAGAGCTATCGAATCTCAAATGCTTTCTTTTTTGATAGGCTGTCAAGTTCTCTTCTCACCCCCAGATGTTTTGAAAGCACATCGTGCTGCATTGCTGTTGTCTGTTGACATCACCCTTGCCAGACACTATTTATTAATTAGCCCTGTGTGTGCATGGTGAGACGAGCATATCCTTTAAACCTGGATGAATCTGGTCAGGGACTTTTCCGCATCTTGGAGAGAGCTGATCTCTATTTATATTACACTTACCAACATTTGAAGATTATGTGAGATGACTTCCTGTAATAAAAGCAAGAGCCCTCTGATTTTTCTACATCCTTTTAAGTGTTGAACCCAAAGAAAATAGAGGGTCATTTGTTGTACATTTTTCGGTTGACAGCCTGATACACTCTGTTGTGCTTTGTACTTAGAAGGCTCTTAATACCTGTTTGTGGAATTGAGTTGAATTGGGAGGCACCTCTATCTTTTAAAATAATGCCTTTCATTCCTAGTAAATTTTTATGAGGGAGTTGGAAAAAAACCTTTCCTGGTTGGGAGGAATAATTTTCTATAATGTAGAAGTATGTTATATCAACGGATATTGTCTGAGTCATGAGATATGAAAATGTGGTAGGTATTCAAAATGACTGTTTTTGATAGAAATGCCAGCAGGCAGTCTTGGACAGGATATACCCAGGCTCATCTTTGAATAACCACTCATGGTGGCTTCACTTTGCAGGTGTCGGAAGCTGCCTCGGGCCTTGAAGGACTGGCAGGCTTTCTTGGATCTGAAGAAGACCATTGATGATTTCAGTGAATGTTGCCCGCTCCTGGAGCACATGTCCAGTAAGGCTATGATGGAGAGGCACTGGAAAAGGATAGCTGCTCTCACTGGGCATAGTCTGGATGTGGGGAATGAAACCTTTAAGTTAAGAAATATCATGGAGGCACCTCTTCTGAAATACAAAGAGGAAATAGAGGTACAGTTGGTAGAAAGCATGATGTGGTGGTGGTGGTGGTGGGGGGGATTGGATGGTCCCATGGGATTTATTTTGATAGTATTCCTACATTATGGGATGTTGGATCAGTAAACCATACTAAGACAATTAAAACTCTTTTCTGGGCATTCAGCTCTTCATTCCTTCAACAAATGTTTACATGACAGTTTCTGTGTTAAGTGTCGGGGACCTAAAGATGCATTTCTGCATTCGTAGATCATTAAATAATTTCTGTAGTGAAATAATTATCCAAAGAAAGGTATAGTTACAAGATGTGGTAAATACCATTGAAGTAAAAGTATCTGCTCTATGACAGCCTATAGTAATAGGCTCCACCTGTTTGGTGGTGGGGGGGGTGATAAAGGTAGGGAATGCTGGGGTTCATGTCCGTGACTGCTGGGGGTGTGTGTCCATGTGTTTGTGCGGTAAGGCAGGGAGAGGCTTGGAAAGTGCAAAGAAGACAGTGTCAGGCAGGTGGGGCAGCACGTGTGAAGGGTGTGAGGTGTGTTTGGGAAACCAGAGGAACGCCAGCATGGCGAGGGTGTGTTATTGATTTTGGTCTTCGGACCAATGGGGAGCCATCTGGGAGATGTATTTTGAGCAGAGATGACAGGGTTGGAATTGCATTTTGTAGAGATCACTGTGGTAACTGTGTGGAGAAAGGATTGGGGGAGGGCCAGTGGGAATGATGGGAAAGTCAGCTAGGGGGTTATAAGAATATAATTTAATTTCCTCCTCTCGTACTGCATCAATTTGGCTCTAGAGTTAAATTAGAGACACATTAAATTTTGAGTCTTTGATTAGAGTTTCAAAATTTAAAAGGTTATTACATTATCTGTTTTTTATCCAAATGGAGATATAATTGACATATAACATCGTATAACTTTAAGATGTATCATGTATTGACTTGATACGCTTATATTTCCGCATGATTGTCATTGTGGTGTTAGCTAACACCTCTGTTGCGCCACATAATTGTCATTTCTTCTAGTGGTGGTAACAAGTCTAGTCTATTAGGAAGTTTAATATTTATAATATAGTGTTGTTATCTATAATCCCTGTCTTGTGTATTGGATCTCTAGGACTTATTGATCTACTGGTTGCAAGTATGTACCCTTAAACATCTGTCTTATTCCCTCTTCCTCCCCCAGCCTCTGGTAACTACCATTCCACTCTGAGTTTGGTTTCTCAGGTTTCCACATATAAGTATAGTTGATATATGTATTCCACATATCATATAGTATTTGTCTCTGACTTATCTCACTTGGCCTAATGCCCTCAAGGCCCATCCACATTGTCGCCAGTGGCAGGATGTCCTTCTTTCTCATGGCTGAATAGTGTTCCATTGTTGCGTATCTTTTCTGTCTTCTTTCTTTCTGGAAGAGTTTGATGGGAAGTTTTACAAATTAAGGTTCTCTTGTCTAGTAATAGCTCTATCTTCACCTCCTTCCCTAACTGTGTATCTGTATACACATGCACCATTTCTTACATTGCATTTTACAGCATGGAAAGGTACGGATGAAGCAAATAGTGCTTCAGCTTCACCTTTGCTGAATCTAGACTGTTCAAGAAGGATGTGTAGCTTTCATGTGATAAAACGAGAGCTTGCAATTTTAATAGGACATCTGTATCAGTGCTGTGAAAGAGAGGGACATTGAGCAGAAGCTGAAGCAGGTGATGAACGAGTGGGAGAGCAAAGCATTCACCTTTGGCAGCTTTAAAGCCCGTGGAGAGCTCCTCTTGCGGGGAGACAGCACCTCAGAAATCATTGCCAGCATGGAGGACAGCTTGATGTTGCTGGGCTCCCTACTGAGTAACAGGTAGGAAGTCTGTCTGTCTTACCCCTGAGATTCAGGAACCATCATAACGAACATTTTAAGGGAAATTCATTTTTAAAATGCAGCAATAGCCCCCGTACAATTTATTTAACGTTAAAAATCCTTGTTATAATTTTAGCTTTTGGCACAGCATGTATAATCCTGTTTTTATTTCATTATCCTCTATTTGTGGGATGTGTCTGAGACCATCAACTGGACAAAATAATGCAACATGTAATTAGCCACTTGGATCTTGCGGAACATTTCAACTTTGCTGCTGACAAGCCTCACCGCGCAGCTGACAGCTCGACAGGCTCTGGAGTCCAGGGGAAATTAGGCTGAGTTTCAGAATAATCGTTCTACTTGGGAAATCGTTGTGCCAACATCTGTGGACTAGAAACTCTTAGTTGTGTACATACTTTAATGAGATGACAGATTAAGATGGAGAATGAATTGAACTCATAAAGAGAAGTAAAACAGCACAGACCGACACTAGTCTAACACTTTTGTTTGACCCTTAACAGCAAAGCCATCACGCTTTGGACACATGAGCCTTAGACTCATGAACTTAACATTTCCTTGGTTCATTGCTTTCTTTTGCTCCTTGCGAAATAAATTTTTGTTCTCCAGCATCTTCTCAAATACATGGCAATAGAGTAGCATGTGGGTATCATTGAGATAGGAGTTTATTGCATTCTGTCTTTCAAATGTCACTCTATTCTGTGGGTATATGTGTATCAATAATTTTAATGTAAGGATTAATAACCCCTTAATACTGTTTAGATAAAAATTTCTCTTCTTCACATTTACTTGGTACACTTTAGTGTTTGAAGTGAGTAATATGGAATATAAAATTAGATCTTAGAGATTTAGACCATTGGTAACCTTGACTCTCAACTGCTTCGGATTTGCCAGTTTTAATGAATTTGGTTGTGACTCAAAGCCAAGTAGAATGATGGATAGGTGGAAAATAACACACTCTAGGCAGGTAGAAAATGTACATGTATAAATTAAGTAAAAATTATCTATGTGGGGCACCTGGGTGGCTCAGTGGGTTAAGCATCTGCCTTCAGCTTAGGTCATGATCCCAGGTCCTTGAGATCAAGCCCTGAGTCAGGCTCCCTGCTCAGCAAGAAGTCTGCTTCTCTCTCTCCCTCTGCCTTCCATTCCCCCTGCTTGTGCTCTTTCTCTTTGTCAATAAATAAATAAAATCTTTAAAAAAATTATCTATGTTAGGGATTGGTCAACTATCCTTACCAATGACATTGAATCCACAGATAAGAGCTGTGCGAGGAACACATAGTCGACACAAGTTTATTAAACAGCTACTATGTGCCCTGTGCTCTTCTAGGTGCTATGGGTAGAAGAATGAATAAAACGAAGACCTCCATTGCTATGGAACTTCATTCTAGTGAAAAGCATAAATTAAAAAAAAACCCAGAAAGATGTGGAATATTAAAACAGTCTGTTTAACAATTAAGACTATGGGAATGAAAATTTTATTCACAAATATGACTAATATACAAGAAGACTTCAAGTCCATAGTCTGTTAGAATAGAGGGATCAGTGAGGGAGAACAGCATAATCATTTAGGATTTTGTCTACAAGTAACGGAAGCACCACATACAACACTGCTCGCGTCCGACTGAAGTTTGTGTGTCTCTCACATAAAAGAATCTGCAGGGTTGATGAGAAGCTCCACGTCCTCCTCGGGGACCCAAGCTTTGTCTGGCTCACTTTTCTGTCTTTTCCAGGTGTGGCCCTTCTCCTCCATAATTCCCCTTCTTTCCAGTGCTGCCCCTTCTCATCCAGGAGAGTGGTTCTCAGCCTTGGCTATATGCTGGACACACCTCGGGAACTTACATCCCACTGCCTGGGCCACATCTCAGACTGGTTGAATCAGAGTCTCTTGGAGGTGGGACCCAGGCAGGCATGAGTAGTTTTTAAGGTCTGCTGGATGATCCCAGAGTACGGCCAAGGTTGAGACCTACTGATGCGGAACTTCGTCCTGGGACTGCACATTGCTGCAGAGGAAGCTGGGAAATTCAGTAGTGTAACTGGGCAGCTCTGTGTCCAGGGGAAAAAGGGGTTCTCTATCCAAAGAGAAGGAGAAGAGACTTTGCAAGACCACTATCGGTTTCTTTCTCAAGAAAAAAAAGGGAAATAGGTTAACTGTGGGAGAGACTGAAAAGTGGCTTTCAGAGTGTACCTGCGCAGATGTGTAAGCCCTAACACACCCACACTCGCACACACACACAAACATGAGTGAGTAGACATGAGTGAATGGGAAGTTGGAAAGAGCCCCAGGAAAGGGGAGGCTAGAGAGATCGCAGGGATTGTCATATTTGAACATTGAATTAGTTGTTTGATGTCCTGTGTCCCTGTAATTCTCCATGTTATATGAAAAACCAGAGAGAGTCTCTGGAATAGGCACAGATGGTCAGCAGAAAGGATAGCATTCTCTTGGCTGTAGCAACAATGACTCAAAATTTATTACTCTAGAAGTTGGGTAGAGTCAAGTCTCACACCTGATCTGCTCCTCAGATGACACACCTTCTCCCACCGCCCTGTGCTCTGGATCAAGAAAGAACAAGTTAAACAATGTCCAATAAATAGTGATGAATTTGTGACTTGGTAGCATTATTTTAAAAACCAGCAACAGGGAGTGCCTGGCTGGCTCAATGGGAAGAGAATGTGACTCTTGATCTCAGGGCTGTGAGTTCAAGCCCCACGTTGGGTCTAGAGATGACTTAAATAAATAAAACTAAAAAAAAAAAAAAAGCCAGCAACTTAATCAAAGTCCTAAAGAAATAGGTAAGAATTAGGATACAAAATCTTTTAGTTTGAAAACAATACCAATGAAAAGAAAACACCAAAAAAACCCCTCAAATACTGAGTGTATTTTTCATTTTAGGTACAATATGCCATTCAAGGCCCAGATTCAAAAGTGGGTGCAGTGCCTTTCCAACTCAACAGACATCATTGAGAACTGGATGATGGTGCAGAACTTGTGGATTTACCTAGAAGCTGTCTTTGTGGGAGGAGATATTGCTAAGCAGCTGCCCAAGGTTTGAGAATTTTCCTTAGGATTTCATCAGGGTTTTAACTTAGAGAATCATCTAATAACTAATAATTCCTTTAAAAATGCAATAATATTTGTTGAGCCACACCCTGCCCAGTCTTTTTTTGTTGCCATTGAACTGTTTTTCGAAGAGTAATTGTGGAGAAGAAGGGACGTGAACGCTAGAGAACTGTGCCATTTTGTAGGAAACAGAGGGTTAAGAAAACAGAGGACAAATGCATGCATAATTGATACACTTCAGGTAATTTGAAGGTAGAATTTGAACAGTGTAGAATTATGGAGTTTGTTATCTCGACAATGCGAGGATAATTTGTTCTGCTACTACTGACAGTTTAAAACAACCCACGCTGTACAATATACCCAATTATATCTGCACTGGAAAACCGGGGGGTGGAAACAGGCAGGAAAAATCTCCAGAACAAAAAAGGCCCTTTTCTTGAGATTGTGGAGCATGTTTCTCTCATCAAATTTAATCATCTCACGGGAAAGATGGAGTGTAGTATTTTGAAATTTTTATAAAAAAACATTTATACCAAATCTCAAGGATTCTTATTCAATTACCTTAAATTGTTTGCAAAATTATAATGTTTCAACAATAGGCTTGAGTCTTAGAAGCATGAGTGTTCTCTTTGCTCAGGCTTCCTACCTTTCCCATGATGAGTTCTCAATTTCATTATAGAAGACAGATCTGTTAGTCAACGTATTTTTCACCTACCAGTGAAATATATCCACACTGAAATTCTAAGTATTTATATTGGCTTTTATATTTGGCCATGTGTTTCTTCTTGCCAGGTGGAGGAGAATCTCAAATTGGACCTAAGAGTGGAAACTTTTCACATACAATATTGAAGGAACTGGGTGGGGTGTCTTGCTCTCATGTTTGATGGTACCTGCTTATTGGTAAACTATAGAAAGTTTTTGGGAAGAAAACAAAAATTATTTCTACTCTCTCAAAGTAATCTGTGCGTTTTCCATTTTTTTCTTGAAAAAAAAATCTATGTTTAAAAATTTTACAATGTTAGGGTTATACTATAATTTTGTATCTTATTTTTATTCATTTATTTTGAAGATTTACTTATTTGAGAGAGAGAGACAGAGTATGCAGGTCGGGAGAGGCGCAGCACAGGGAGTCTTTTTTTTTTTTTAAGTCTATTTATTTGAGGGATAGAGAGCATAAGTGGGGTCAGAGGCAGTGGGAGAGGAAGAGGGAGAAGCAGACTTCCCACTGAGCAGGGACCCTGATATGGGGCTCAATCCCAGGACCCTGAAGTCATGACCTGAGCTGAAACCAAGAGTCAGATGCTTAGCCAACTGTGCCACCGGGGCACCCCATAATTTTATATCTTATTTTTAAATGTTTGTTTTGCTTTTGAGATATACAGCGCTCAGAGTAGAAAACTTGAAAAACACAAAATTCATTTTATTTAGAGATAACTGTCAAAAACCGTTGGGAGTGTTCTTCCCTTCCAAGCTGTCTTATATTGTATTTTCATTTCTGTATCTGTCTTCTTTTAGTTAACATAATGGGGGTACCTTCTTTAAGAGAGGGGGTGGGATGGCGAAGGAGAATTGAAATAGAGCACGTGTGACATTTCAGGCATGTATAGTTGGGGTACCCAGACTGGTCAGAAATCTGTCCTCAGGGGAAGGTGTGTGAGATGCTCTGTCCTTGAGATCACAGATATGTCCAAGTGTGCGTTGTCACCTCATTCTTGTAGGAAGCCAAGCGCTTTTCCAATATCGATAAATCTTGGGTGAAGATTATGACTCGGGCTCATGAAATGCCAAATGTGGTTCAGTGCTGTGTTGGAGATGAGACCATGGGGCAGCTATTACCACACTTGCTGGACCAGTTGGAAATGTGCCAGAAATCCCTCACTGGGTAAGTTAACTGGCCCGGCAAAACCTCCTTTAGCATCCTAGAGAGGAACAGGACTCGAGGAACTAGACAGCATTAGGCATATTGATTTTCTTTTGCTAAAACTTAGTTCACGTCTGATGTTGTTGCACAGATAAAACTGGTAGCTTGGTGCCTCACATCCTTGGCAAGCCCTTGCTGGATTTGTCCTGCTGTTGGAATAATAGGACTTAGGGCTTCTTCCATCACTGGAACCAGATCATGTAAACATTCTCATACAGCCCCTGCTTTTTAAAATTAATACACCTAACTCTTCTGATTTCCTTCTTGGATAAACAACCAAAGAGGCAAAATATTTCATTACATGCAACCAAGAACAATATGAACAATGTAATGTACACATGTAGTCAAGATTATATAGAAATGAGAGCTTCATATATCTATCGGTGTACACACACACACACACACATGCACACACGCGCACACACACACACACACACGTGTGTATGGAGGCTGGGTGAATTCCAAGAGTAACAGATATTTTTCTTTTCCTTTGGCTAGTCAAGAATCATGTGAGCAGAAATATGTTAAATAGTAATATTGTAAAAACAGTTAACTACACATGCTTTCATTTATAATTTATTTTTATTGAAGTATAATTGACATGCAACATTATATCAGTTTCAAGTATACAACAAAACCACTCGCAAGCAAATCCTCCAAAATAAATTTTTAGAAAAATACACTCCCAGTTATGAATGACTTGATATGCTTCATAAAATTGTTGAACGAAGTCAAGTGACTGTTGAAGGATATTTGACAAAAGAAGGAATTTTCTTTTCAAATGGTTGATGACGTGGCATTCTTTTTAACCATCACGATCAGCATGGCCAGCTGTGTGGTAGCACCTCTGAGGGTTCTTGGGTGGAGACCTGGCTTGACGGCTGTGCAGTCTACCACCAGAGTCAGGACAGAGGGAAAGAGGAAAAGGATTAGAAAGGTTCCATGCTCTCAGGGCTCTTCATGTTGGAAAGGCTGAGGGGCACGGATCACTAGGACATCATGCAGGACTCAGTCGCCCCTGAGAAACTTGCTGAGGAATCATATCACTGGTCTACTTCCAAGCTGAGTTTGTTACTTTTTTTCACTTCCTCCTCTCCCACCCGCCACTGTAGACACACCCTCATGCATACAAACACACTCCTTTTTTTCTTTTTTCTTTTTCATTCTTTTTTATCATGCTCTACTCCATCACTTGGCATTCTGGCATTCTTTTATAACTCCTCAGAGGAAAAAATCTACTCTGAAATTATTCACAGTTTTTACTGAGCTTTTCATGGCTTTTGATTCTGTTCCCGAGAGGTTATGGGCCAAAGTATATAGTTCTGGCATAAACACTGGAGTATTAATGTTTCCACAAAAGAACATTCTTCCCAGCCAATGAAGATCTGCATCAATAGGAAGGGACTTCTGACAGGTCGGGAAGAAATTGTCTTGTCTGCTTTATCACAGAGGTTTGGTCGTCGCGTTCCACATGCCTCCTTTCATCCTTGTCTCACTGGATAGACAACGTTATCTGGTTCCTCAACAGAATCAGACTAGGTTACTCTGAAGGGGGCAGTAAGTAAGGGGGAGGAATTGATAAGAATTTTTTATGCTTACCAATAAGAATAAAGAATAGGGAATTCCCTATTCTCAATAAAGAGTAAAGATAAGCTTCTACAAAGAAGATGGACTGGGATATTTAAAATAAAATGGCCTATTTAGAGTAAGGAAAGCAAAAAGCTAAAACAAACAACATAAAACACTCTGAGCATAGAAGTAAGACTTTAGGAAAATGAGCAGCCTTATCCTGCCCCCTCTCTGAGGCCAGCCTGTGTGCTTTTTTTCACATGCCAAAAGTGAATAGATCCAAATTGCCGAAATGATCATTTGTAGAGTGTATTTTACCGAGTATTTCATGAGCCAACGTTGAGGAGGAAGATTGCATCACATGCAGAAACCTCGTCCATTTCTGTCACTTTAGAGGCACCTCACTTCCACAGTCTACCTTTCTGTCTCCTTCCTTTCTTTGCCTCTTTCAGCCTCTGAGAAAAGTCCTCTCTTTTGTCTTAAGGAATTTGGCTCTTGCCCTCATGCTGGGCCTCTCACTCAATGACACACAGGTCTAGCATTTGACCAGGTACGGGCGGCCAAGGGTTCCCCATATGTGGCCTCAAGGGAGCCAGCTGGCTCAGCTTCTGGTCTACCCCGTCCTTAGTAAAAACTCTACCTTCCTATGAAGAGAAACTGCCTCTATGCAATAAGAATATTTCCCCCATGATTTTACACAGGAATGAAACAATAATACACATGACAAGGAAGGAATAGAAATTAAAAAAAAAAAGACAGGAGTAAAAGGGATTTCTGGTAAGATTTCAAAAAGAAATTACAATGAAAACTGCAATAATTATATTGAAATATGCAAGGAAATGAAGTTACAGAGGTATCGATATGAAAATAACAAAAAAATATATCCAAAACATAAGGAGTCACCATAAAATAAAGCAAATATAGAAACGAAAGCACAGTTGAAAGCAGGGCAATGACAGGAACATTCCTTGGGTTTCAGTAAATCCTGGAGCAGAGAGCAGTGCCAGAGCCCCTTCCACAGTGTATTCAGAGCTGGATTTTGCTTCTGCTTCAGCGATGGATTCATTGCCTTCTTTAAGATACAATCCCAAGAATGAGATGCAGCCTTTTGCTGACACAGCACCATGCTTGCAAACAAACCTCAACCCCCCCAAACTCCCTGTGTGTAATTGCTCCTGCTCCCCACCAAGAAAGTACAAGATTTTCCAGACGAAGTCAAGTGTATACCTTACACTTGTCAAAAATGAAGAAATTCTTCTATCAATCCTGGAAAAAAAATTGTTTTGTTTCTCATCAGAATATGGCACGCTACTTGGCAAGATGAGGAATCAAAACCAAGACGTTGACAGTATGTGGGAAAATTAGATAGTCTCAAGATCTTTCCGCCTTTTCCCATCCAGATGAATTTATTTCCAGAAAGGCCTGCTTTGTGTATTTATACAGTTTCTCTGTGCCTCTCCCCACGTAGATACTTGGAGAAAAAACGACTGTGCTTCCCTCGGTTCTTCTTCGTCTCCGACCCTGCGCTTTTGGAGATCCTGGGACAGGCATCGGACACACACACTATACAAGCCCATTTGCTGAATGTGTTTGACAATATCAAAACCGTCAAGTTCCATGACAAGGTTTGCCTACTTCTAATTGCTGGCCAGCACTTGCCATCTCTTAAATCTCCACTGTCTTTACAAAATAGCTCCCTGGGGTGTACAAAGGGTGGCTTCCCTGTCCGTTTGCACTCAGCCAGTGATTAAAAATGAACTTCCAGGCCCCATTTGCCTTCAGAATTGTGTGATTTCTTAATCTCCAAAGTGTAAATTTGAGTAGCAACTAGTTTAAATATGATTAGGAATGCACGACTGTGTGTCGCATTCATGGTTTTGCATGCCAAGCTAGCTGTTTAGAAATTCGACAAAACAAAGAAACCAATTGTTCAGAAAATAACGCCTTCACTAAACAGAATTACCTCAGTGACTGGATTGTTTTAATCAGCTTTCAGAAGTTTTTGGCATGATCATCGTCCCCGTTTCTCATCATGCTTGATGGAAACCTGTTTTTTTTTTTTTTAAACACTTCCAAAAAGTTTCTAGAATCATGGGGTTGTGGGGAACCCAAGAGAAGCCATTCAATGAGAGGATGACGCCATTTGCCTGGCTGCCAGAAGATAGTGCCTGATCCATCCCTTTACCCGCAATTCCCTGAGAAAGTGACCCTTCTAGTTTGACTGTGTGTTCCCTCGTCCCCTGGGGCTTCCTGTAAACCCTTGGTGCCATTCATCTGTTCATCCTAGCATGCGGTTGGCACTTGCTGAACAACCTCCATGGGCCGGATGGTGTGCATAACATGGGAATACACAGGCCTCAGGGGACTGTGCTCAGTGGGGTCTATCTAGAGTACAGTCGCTGCAGTGCGGGGCCTGTTGCATCACAAGCAATCAAAAGCCAGTCATGTAAGTCCAAGCCTCTGGGTATGTGCCAGGAAGGGTGCTTGTCCTGGGGTTCCAAGGAAGAATTTGTCAAAATCAATGCTGAAGTCGTTTTTATGCAGTGCAACATTCATCAGAAATTTGGCAACTTAACAGTTGATAATTATTGATTTGCTGTGCTTGTGTTATGCACAGAAAGCATGGGGATGCTGTCAGGGGAGCCTTCATCTGGTGTCAGGGGTGTAAGGGAAGGCTTCCTACAGAGAACGTGGTGCTTGAACTGATGTTTTGAAGTGAAACATACCCAAGCAGGTGGGGAAGTGAAACATGGCCCGTTCAGAAGAAAGGGCAGGCACAAGGGTCTGAAGGTGTGAGCAACCGGGGTGTCAGAAGTGTGGGCGTGTGAGGGATTGTATTGGTTTGCTAGGGTTGCTCTGGATTGACAACAGAAATGTATTCTTTCACAGTTCTGCAGGCTAGAAGTCTGACCTAAGGTGTCAGTGGGATTGGTTCCTACTGAAGGCTCCGAAGGAGAAGTTATTTCATGCTTCTCTCCTAGGTTCTGGTGGCACTTGGCAACCCTGGATGTTCCTTCGCTTAGGCACGTGTCACGTTGCTGTTTTGTCCTCACATGATGTTTTCCTTGTGTGTCTGTGTCTCAATTCCCTTCTACTTGTAAAAACACCAGTTATCGGATTAGGTAGGGTCCACCTTCATCTTAACTTGATGACATCTATAAAGACCCTATTTCCAAATAAGGTCCCATTCACTGGCGCTTTGGACTTCAACATATATTTTGGTGGTACACTTTTTAACCCATAACTTGCAGTGATGAGCAAAGGGAAAAAGGGGAGAAGGAGTCATGGACCAGATTCCAAAAAGCCAAGGGCATCACACTACGGAATTGCACTTCGTCCTGAACATAACAGAAGGCACTGGAGGTTTTTACACAGGGAAGTGACCTGATGTGTGTTTCAGAAAGATGTTCTGGCTCAGTGTCAGAGGGAGACTAGAAGGGGAAGGGGCAGGGAAACCAGTGTCAGAAGTGATTGCACAGGAAGGGTAGAAAAGGCTGAGCTGCTACAACAAAGCCTTGATGAAGGGAGCGGGTAGAGACGACAGTATGGACTTAGTGGTTTAAAATCATTGTTTCTTGTAGATTTACTGGATATGTGCATTGAAAGAAGCACCGAATCATGCAGGCATTTCTCCCTGATGCTTTGCTCAAATCCTTTTGCAATAGGACTTGAAGTTCTAGAGGGAAGCTTCTCACTGTCTCATTGTACAGTGAGGACAAATTAAACTTTCTCATTTTTAGCCACTGTTCATAGCAATTATTTCTTAAAACAAATAGCATTGCTTTTTTTGTCATTTGTTTCCACAACCAGGGACAGATCCTGTTTTAGTGGGTCCCAGCTCTTATAAAATGATAAATACAAATTTATATTGAGGAGTTGGAAAGGGACCCTGTAAGTGACAGGCTGTGGAACTTCAGTCCTATGAGCTTCTTGGTAGGCCACGTCTGTCTACAACTAGGGAGGGTTCGTTAATATAGTCCTAAATTGGAGCTCAAGGGAACAATATTCCACTTACCAAAGAACAATAATGACAACAAACATTTGTATTTACTCAGTAGTTTGCTTTATTTGGTTTACTTGTCATGAACAGCCTGTGAACTGGGTGGGGAAGCAGGACAGACTTTTTTTTTTTTTTAAGATTTTATTTATTTATTTGACAGAGAGAGAGACAGCCAGTGAGAGAGGGAACGCAAACAGGGGGAGTGGGAGAGGAAGAAGCAGGCTCCCAGCGGAGGAACCCGATGTGGGGCTCGATCCCAGGATTCTGGGATCACGCCCTGAGCCGAAGGCAGACGCTTAATGACTGAGCCACCCAGGTGCCCCAGGACGGGCATGGTTTTTAATGGACTAGTTATAAGCAGAACATTTAGTCTCCGAGATGTGTCCCCCACCATTGCGTGGTCAACGAATGACAGAGCACCATGTGAGCCTGTATTTTAGTAAATAGGACGCTATTCCCACGAGACCATACTGCATGGAAACTGGGGTGAGAGGACCAGATGAGGAGCTGGGTTTGAGTCAGAAGTTATGCGCCACCAGGAGCTCTCATAAGGAGCACACCATTTACTACAGAATTGGACTTACCTGGTAAGGTGTTTGCATTGACCATATTGACCTGGACATTGCCAATGTCGCCTTGGTAATAAGCTTGTGGTGTGGACAACAGGCTCTTACGGTGTCGCATTTCATTTGGGGAAACTAGACGTTTTTTGATCATCAGCTTTGTACTGAGTAGTTCTCTTAGAAAACAAGCTTTCCCCTCTCAGGTATAGACTATTTGGAATTGATTTAGTATTCCCTTTTAGATTTCATGGGTAACTTCTTTTTGTTGGTTTGAAATTGATTTTATATCATCTTTTGCCTTTTATTTTATAATCTGTATCTTAACTTCCTTTGGGAAGGATAACATTGACAAGAGGGCAGCAGAGGGATTCATTCTTTATGTGAATATAGCTGGGTGGTTTTTTTGTTTTTTTTGGCTTCTACCGTAGATCTATGATCGTATTCTGTCAATCTCCTCTCGAGAGGGCGAGACTGTTGAATTGGATAAGCCTGTGATGGCAGAGGGTAATGTGGAAGTTTGGCTTAATTCTCTCCTGGAGGAGTCTCAGGCCTCCTTGCATCTTGTGATTCGCCAGGCAGCTGCAAATATTCAAGAAACAGGTTTCCAGCTGATTGAATTTCTTTCTTCCTTCCCTGCTCAGGTCAGTGTATTGAAATTGGAAAGTATTTTCTATGGAATAGTCATTTTAGATCTCATACATTGTCTGTTGTAAGCTACACAACTGGCTGTAATTTAAGACTGGACCAGAATTAAGATTTTCATAAGAATTTCTTAATACACATAAGCTTAAAGGTTTCAGCTGCAGATTATATATATATATGTATATACATATATATATATGTATATATATATGTATATATATAGTCTTACATATGTTATATATATGTTTTCTTTATATTTTTTTAACTTAAAAGGTTTTTTCCTACTGAATCTCTTTAATAAATAAATCATAAAAAAGTACTGCATGTATGCTTTGCCAGAAAGACAAAAAATGTATTTTAGCATTAGAATGCAGAAAATGTTGTTTTCTTAGCCATTATGATCAATAAAGATTTTGTGAATATCTACCATGTGTAAACCTTGGGTTCAAGGAAAACAGGTTTAAGACATATTCTTTACCTTCCGGTAACTTAAAGTCTATATAGCAAGGAAATATGACTTTAACAGTAAATGATTTAAAATTATAAGGAAAAAATTGTGGATGCATCATGAGGCTGTATGTAATTGCCAGGTGAACAGTATGAATAGAATTTCCATAGGTTTCCAAACAATGAATCAAGTTGATGTAATCAAGGATGGCCTTACATTTGCATATTAATCACCATTATTCTCGTATTGTAATTTCTGTTTAAATATATTAATATGCTGTATACACTCATAAAGCTTTTTTGTTTCCATAAGGTTGGATTATTGGGAATTCAAATGATATGGACACGGGATTCAGAAGAAGCCCTCAGAAATGCCAAATTTGATAAAAAAATCATGCAGAAAACCAATCAGTCTTTTCTGGAGCTATTGAACACATTGATAGGCATCACAACAAAGGATCTGAGTTCCATGGAACGAGTCAAATATGAGACTTTGATTACTATTCATGTGCACCAAAGGGATATCTTTGATGACCTGGTAAAAACGTTATAAATGCTATGTTATATACAGAAAAGCAAATACTAGGTTCTGTCTCTGTTTACTCACTGGAACTGGTTTGAATGAATTCAAAGAATAGGTTAGATTCAGGCAAAGGGTCATCTTCATGATGAGACATTGTCAGATTTTCTTTTTCGGTCTTTAACCGAAATTTCAGTGCCATGTCGATGATCTCTGCTGAGGTGTTATTGAGCAATTCGAGTCTATTTTTAAAATTATTTATGTGATCATTGTTAACACTAAACTTACAGGTAGCATCCTAAAAAGCTTTCATTTGTCTTGTGCTCCCGTTAGTTCGTAGTTAAGGATTACCAATTTCTTGTTGTAGAGAAATAAGTAACAGCGCTAGTAGAGTTGCTCTGTGCTTCCTCTAAGGCTTTTGATAAATCCCATCTTTAACAAATTTTGCTACCTTATATGTCATTGATTGCCAGTGGCCTTTCCTGATAGGGTTGGTGACGTTCAGGTGTCATGCAGATTTTTGCCTGTAAAGAGAGGACAGAGTGACAAACAGAGTTTAGTAGCCATAGAAAACAGAAAGTGTAAAAAGAAATGAAATTTGTCCTCTACTCTAAAATAGGACATTAGATAAGAGGCCAGAAGCTCTTATTTTCATAATAATTTGCTAAATCATGTCTCACCCCATTATGTAAAAAAGATCATAAAAGATTGGTTCTGATGTACTGGGAGGAAGTTCTTTCAAGCTGCTGTGGTCTAATCTCCTCTCTTAACAGTTAAGCACACCATTTTCCTCTCTGAGAAATAAAGAGTTCGAGATAATTTTAGATTTATTATTTGTCAAAGAAAAACGATTAAAAAGGCTTAAAATTGTGGTTAAAAAATTCAGGCAAAAGCATTGTGGGACAATAACCTGCCATTTGGATGTTAGACATTTTGGCCTGCTGCAAATCCTAGGAAAAACAATGAATGGATTAAAAAAAAAACCCAGCAGTGTATTTTGTCATAATCATAAGAGATGCCTTTTTCCCAGTGAGATTGTTTGATTCTGTCTTTGTATGCCAGGACATGTTTTTTGTAGATTGTACTTTTTATAGTTAGGGCTGTGGTATGGGCATTGAAGGGTGCAATGAGAGAAATGAATCTCTTACTATTAAAATATGGCCTGCTCATATGCACCCCAATGTTCATAGCAGCAATGTCCACAATAGCTAAATCGTGGAAGGAGCCGAGATGCCCTTCAACAGATGACTGGATTAAGAAGTTGTGGTCCATATATACAATGGAATATTACTCAGCTATCAGAAAGAACGAGTTCTCAACATTTGCTACAACATGGACAGCACTGGAGGAGATAATGCTAAGTGAAATAAGTCAAGCAGAGAAAGACAACTATCATATGATTTCTCTCATCTATGGAACATAAGAACTAGGATGATCAGTAGGGGAAGAAAGGGATAAAGAAAGGGGGGTAATCAGAAAGGGGAATGAAACATGAGAGACTATGGACTATGAGAAACAAACTGAGGACTTCAGAGGGGAGGGGGGTGGGGGAATGGGATAGACCGGTGATGGGTAGTAAGGAGGGCACGTATTGCATGGTGCACTGGGTGTTATACACAACTAATGAATCATCGAGCCTTACATCGGAAACCGGGGATGTACTGTATGGTGACTAACATAATATAATAAAAAATCATTTAAAAAAAAATAATAAAATATGGCCTGCTATTTCAATTGGTGGGCACAATTAGGGATTTCTCCTGAATTTTTCTATTCCCGAATCTTCTAAAGTGTCCTTTCTGCTGATCAGTAAATGAACGGGTTGCACGGTGATGCAGTTGACATCTCCGAACCAGTTGGGTTGTCTCTGAGTTCCATTTGCATCCCACTATGATCTACATGAATGGTAGTGTGCATATTTAATACGTGGTTCTCATCTCAGCTTTAACGTATATCTTTTGCATTTCAGTGTCACATGCATATCAAGAGCCCTACAGACTTTGAGTGGCTGAAACAGTGCAGATTTTATTTTAACGAAGATTCTGACAAGATGATGATCCACGTCACAGATGTGGCTTTCATATACCAGAATGAATTTTTAGGCTGCACTGACAGGCTTGTCATAACTCCACTCACAGACAGGTGATGGAAGGGTTCTGTGATTCCACAACCTCTCTCCCTCCGCTCCCTCCGCTCCCTCCGCTCCCTCCCCAACATTTTTATTCTCTTGAGTTACTCAGGGGATTTCTGCTTCATGTCTCTTTAGGGTTTAGAGGCTCTTTTATACCAAAGTCTTTGAAATTCGGTATTTTTAGCTTTACATGTGGGTCTTTGCTTAGGATTTAGATTTGTGACTGAAATGCTTTGTTTCCTTTGCTTTCAGTCTTAGGGAGGCTAAGTTTAAATGACCTCAGTGGACATCAAATGGACAAGGAAAGGAGTTAATTGCCATGTGTCCATAGGTGGAAATCACAGTTGGCCTCGGGGGCTGCTTTGGGGACGGTGGCACCTGCTGTTGTTAGCAACAGTTAAGATGGTTTTTTAGAAGGAAAGAAATTGAGTATCAATCCAGGTGAAAAGTGATGGGGAGGACGGTGGCCTGGACACGGGGAGCTCTCGGTTGTCTTCTGCCTCTCATGCAAAAACTGCTAGCCAGAGGCGCCTCACAGCTTCCCCAGCCTCAGTTTCTTCATCTGTCAGATGAAACAGGCTGTCTCTAAGAGTCCTTCCATGGCTCATGGTCTGTAATTCCCTTAGTTCCTTTTGAACTTCAGGGCATCCACTAATTGTGCATACGCTCTGCTCCAGGACTCCCTGAGTACCTGTTTTGGACAAAATGGCTGAAGGCTAAAATCAGTATTTGGTCGAAGTAGAAGCTGAAGCTGGATATCATTCATTTTCATGAAGTGAAAGTCTGGGCTATTAGATTAAAAATATTATCAGACAAAACAGAAATTTGACATAACAACCCTGTTGCTCCCATGCTGCTCGATTGCTCGAATGTTCCTTCTGCTTGTTCGTGATGCTAAATGCAATGCTGACTTTGAACAGAGAGGTTTCATTGTCATTCTCCCCCTCTCCATCCTCTTTCTAGTCCTTCTTATGCCCGGATTGAAGATGATTTCTTTTTAATAATAATTTTTTATTATGTTATGTTAGTCACCATACAGTACATCCCCAGTTTTTTTTTTTTTTTAAGATTTTATTTATTTATTCGACAGAGATAGAGACAGCCAGCGAGAGAGGGAACACAAGCAGGGGGAGTGGGAGAGGAAGAAGCAGGCTCATAGAGGAGGAGCCTGACGTGGGGCTCGATCCCATAACGCCGGGATCACGCCCTGAGCCGAAAGCAGACGCTTAACCGCTGTGCCACCCAGGCGCCCCCCCAGTTTTTGATGTAAAGTTCCATGATTCATTACTGTGTATAGCACCCAGTGTACCATGCAATACGTGCCCTCCTTAATACCCATCACCAGCCTATCCCATTCCCCCCACCCCCGAAGCCCTCAGTTTGTTTCCTAGAGTCCATAGTCTCTCATGGTTCGTTCCCCCTTCTGTTTACCCCCCCTTCATTCTTCCCTTCCTTCTCCTACCGATCTTTCTGCTATTTCTTATGTTCCATAAATGAATGAAACCATATGATAATTGTCTTTCTCTGCTTGACTTATTTCACTTAGCATTATCTCCTCCAGTCCCGTCCATGTTGCTTCAAATGTTGTGAAATTGTTCTTTTTGATGGCTGAGTAATATTCCATTGTATATATGGACCACATCTTCTTAATCCAGTCATCTGTTGAAGGGCATCTCGGCTCCTTCCACAATTTAGCTATTATGGACAATGCTGCTATGAACATTGGGGTGCATATTACCCCAAAGATACAGACAGATTGAAGATGATTTATACTGATGTGCTTGGACGTCCAAGCAGTATCTGTCTTTGTTTTGAAGTGCAGAGGTGGCTAATCACAAAATATGACCAATTCCTTGAAACATTAGAAGTCTGACACATGTCTTCTTGGGCTAATGTCAGGTGTCAGCAGGGCTGTGCTCCCTCCTGGAGTCTGTAAGGCAGAGCCCACTTCCTGTGCTTTTAGGTTGTTGGCAGAATTCCTTTCTTGGCAGTGGAGGGCCCGCTGCTCGGTTTTCTTGCTGACTGTCAGCAGAGGGCTGTTCCCAGATTTGGGAGCCTATAGCGTTCCTTGGTTCATGACCCCGTCTTCCATCTTCACAGACAGCAGTGGTGCTTTGAGACCGGTTTGTGCATCGACTCTCTCCTGTCTTCAGTCCTGTGTCTGACCTGGTCTTCTGCCTCCCTCTTCCCCTCTCAAGGACTCATATGATTAGACTGGGCCCAACAGATAATCCAGGGTAATCTCCCCTCACAAGGCCTTTGACATTATAGCTCCAAAGTCCCGTGAGTCATTCAAGGAAACTTATTACAGGTTTCAGGGATCAGAACAGCTCTGGGGAGCTGTGATGCTGCCTCTTGCACTCTCTCCCCTCTCTGGGAAGGTGCCATGCAGATTTTCATATTCTCAGTGCACTAGTCATTCATTACTCCTTTTCATCTTTCCCAGCACTCTTTTCTTTTTGATCCTCTATCTTCACACAGCTTCCGGGACATCACACTCTCCTGGCTCTTCACACTCTTCCGGTTGTCCCTTTATACCCCTTCTTTTGGTTCCCTTTATCTTCCTGGTCTAAACGTAGAACATGCCAGGACACTTGTCCATCTATGCTCACTGCTCAGGGGATCTCATGTGGCTTTAAGTGTCATCCAGTTGTGGACTCCCCAGTCTGCACCCAACCAGGGCCTCTCCCCTGAACTCCAGACACATATATCCACTTGCCTGAGTAACGTGTCCACTTGGATGCGTGCGGGGAATTTACACTTACCATGTTTGATTGCCCCCCACAAGCCCGCCTTCCTGTGGTCTTCCCCATTTTAACAAATGGCGATTCCATCCTTTGGTTGCCCAAACCAAAATCCTTGGAGCATCCTTGATGCCTTCCTTTTTTTCCTTGCTTCATTATCCCATCTATCATCAGGTTTGCTCAGCACCATTTTCGGAATTCATCCAGGATGTGACCACTTTTTACCTCTTTGCTGTTGTCATGCTGCTCCAGGCCACCATGATCTCTAGCCTGGATTATTGCCATAGTCTTGTAACTGGTCTCCCTGCGTCTGCCATTGCCTCCCCCCAGAGTCTGTTGTCAATTCAGACACTGGGATATAAGTCTTGTTCTGTCACCTCTTTGCTTCAGTCCCTCCACTATCTTTCTGTCTCACCCACAATAAACCCCAGTGTCCTCATGTTGACCTGCAGGGCCTGGTATGAGTTGGCTCCAGCTGGTTTTCTCTTTCTTTTTCCTCATTCAGCTCCGGCCACTTGCTTCTTGGCTGTTCCTTGGACAGCACACTTTTGCTTCAGAGCCCTTACACTTGCTGTTGCCTTGACCTGGAATCCTTCTTCCCTTTAGTACTCTCATAGCTTGCTTCCTCACCTCCTTCTGGGCTCTGCTCAAATGTCACCTCAGAGGGGTCTTCATACCCCCCACATGAAGCAGTGATCCCCTCATCCCTTGCCCTCCCAACCAGCTTTATTGTTTCTGTTTCCTATTTTTAAATAACTTGTTTCCTTCCTTTAGGATGTTAGCTAAAGAGCTGACATGGACTTCCCGTGATTTATTTACTATTCCTAGAATAGTGCTGTCACATTATAGGTGCTAAATAAGCATTTCCCGAATGAATGCAAGAAATGTTTATTTTCAGAGTCACATCTTTGTGGTGAAAAATTTAAATAGTACAAGGACATACAGTTGAAAGTATGAGAGTAATTTTTTTTCTGTTTCTAAAAAACAACAGTTTATTTCCTTTCCTTCTAGAAATTTCTAATGCTTGTTTGTCAAAATTCTTTTTAATTTTTACATAGAGTTATAGACTATACAGAGTTCTCTGCAGCTTAATTCTTTCATCATGTTCATTGTCTTGTACATCTTTCTGTATCAAAAAAACTTGAGAATTTTAAAAACAAAGTAGGTATCTATAAATATATAAATAGAAGTGATTCCAAAGTTTGTCTCAGCCTGTCTCTCCCTAAATGTTCAATTGCTTTTTTTTCTTTATCTTAATTATGGGAGAAGTGAGTCACCATTTTTTTTTCTTTTTTTCGGTCACTGGGATTCCACAGCGAGATCTGCTGCCCTTTTACAGAAGAATTCTTCGCTAAAATTAATACTTACAAAAATCAAAGATCAGGGGCATTGATCTTCTTGTCAGTCTTTTGCTGATTGCCCTGTGGAAATTCAACAACGTTGGTGGCTTTAGTCTCTGGGAAGCTCACCATTAGATGGATGGAGCTGCTGATATTCCAGATTAGATAAAATAGTTGTTCTAATTCACTAAAAATATATAGCACCGTTCTCTGAAAGCTCATGGTAGTTTTCATGGCTAGTCCTTCCTTCCGCTCTGGGCACAAGCAGAGAAGACCGGAGTCATTCCTACTACACCGTCACACAGGCAGAGGGCAGCAGAGATCAAAGGCTGGTGGAAGCTGCTTATTGCTTGATAAGAAATGTGGAT
Organism: Ursus arctos; assembly: GCF_023065955.2. Lineage (NCBI taxonomy): Eukaryota > Metazoa > Chordata > Mammalia > Carnivora > Ursidae > Ursus > Ursus arctos. Next base: position 10,981,194 of record NW_026622819.1, on the reverse strand, counting down.
AGGTCTACATGTTGTGCCCTGGACTCTGCCCTCAACAGCTGTGTGTCTTGGCCAACACACCTAACCTCTCTGATTCCCTCCGTTTGGAATCACTGTGTGGACTAGAGGTGATGGATGTAGGCGCCCAGGCCTGGCAGCCAGTAAATGTATTACAGTTGCTGTGACTCCGCTTTCTCTCAGTCGTCAATAACACGTTCTTTATCGGTGTTGCCTTTTGTTTCTCCATAAGCATGTTCTATCATCAGAGTCTATAATTAAACCAAAGAAAAGAAACAAAGAAAAATAAGTTTCCTATTGCCTGTCCCATCATTGCCTTAAGAGAATTTTTAGCATTTTAGAATCAATACTGTTTAAGAATAGGAGCTGAAAACACTATGAATGTTGGTGATGGATTTGGTTAAATTGAGTGCCGTCAGAAGGCCTGGGTCGTGGGGTTGGTCATTGTTGGTTCAGCATGATGGTCACATTCTACATCTCTTTCTCTTTTTTCTTAAATCTCTTGGTGTGATAGACAGGAAGGAATACAATTTTATTTTATTTTTATTTTATTTTTTTTAAGTAGCCTACATGCCCACCTTGGGGTTTGATCACAACCCTGAGATCCAGAGTCACATGCTCTATAGTGGAGCAAGCTGGGTGCCCCCACATTGTGCATGTCTAATTCCAGCAGCTGTTGGGATAGGAGGAACCAAATAAGACTGCACAGCTGGACTGGCACAAGACGTTTATTTAGTAAGCGTTCATAGAGTACTACTTACCAGGGTAAGAAGTTGGAGGTACGAGTGTGGATTACACCCCGTTCGTGAGAGCAGAGACCTTAGGGCAGTCTGCTGGGGAGACAGAAAGCTGCAGAACACACCACTAAAGCACCTAAAAGTCCAAACTCTGTTGCTGATTTTTGAAATCAGCAAAGAGACTGGGAAGAAAAGCAGGAAAGGGTGGAGGAGAGGTACACACATCTAGAATATTCTGGAGGGTCCTGTGAACATGGACATGAAGATCCGTGCTCGTCTCTGAAAGGCGAGTCCTAGAGGAGTCTGGGTGCCAGCCTAGCAGCTGGGCTGAAGCCTCACCCAGCGGGGGAAGGAAGGGATCAAGCGCCTGGCTTGCCCGCTCCCTTTTCATGTAAGTAGGGTGCCTTTAAGGCACCTTAATAACAAGCTGCTGCTTCAGTTCAAATATAGACCCAAATGATACCACTCGCAAAGAAGGGTTTGCAAGACAGAGTAGCTGGGTGGCCAGAGTTCCCAGAGATTTACTCCTTACCCTGGCAGGGTGGACATGTTCTAGAACCGGGTAGCATGAGGGCTTGCCGCTAGACAGGTAAGCTCGAGTCTCGGCTCTGCCGCCACAATCCCCAGAAAAGGAATCCCATCTCTGTGAGCCTTTCCCCTCATCTGTAAAATGGGAAAAACAGCAGTAGCTTCCCTGCAGGGTTCTCTGGGCTTACATGAGATCCTGTAGGTGGAGCACATCATGTTAACTTTATTACAGAGACTGCTCGGCCGGGGAGAATGAAAGTGCAAGACGAGAAATAAAACCTTGAATTAAAAGGCAAAATCAGAGCGAACTTTGGTGTCCTCCTGAGTTTATACCTACATTGTCTTCTTTATATTGAGGCTCTATATACATTCAGGGCTAAGTCATTTACCAGCCTTTTTTAGGAACCCACTTCTGATAAAATACAGACTCTAGAGGACCTCCAGTTGGTGTGCTCACCGTTTATTTCCACCCTTCATGCTGGACAATCACTTTATATCATTTGAAATTTTTTTCAAGTCCAAATGAATGCTTTGTAGAGTTCAGCTACAGGAAAGCCCAAAACTGCATTACTTTATAGATTACCTCCTTTGACAACACAGGGCGATGCTGGGGGATCAAGTAATTCATCAGCGAGTTATCAGGTTCGCTATTTCCTTCCCAGGTACTCTTGTATTTTCTTCCCAGAATCTTTTATTTGTTAATATCATGCAGAAAGAGACAGTAGAAGGTATGTGCAGGTACAGTAGCTGCTCCCAGTGATAGATCGAAGATGTGATTATTTAGCAATGTGTGATTCCAATCTCAGGTGATCATCGGTCCCCAAGTGCAACAGATTATTGATTCTTGGATTCAAAAGGGAATTAATCTTTTTTCTTTTTTTCTTTTTTTAAACTAACAAACAAACCAACCCCAAATGTCATGGGAATGGAAAGTACAGCATGGAGAGTATGGTCAATAATACTGTAATACACTTAGGGTACCCATTTTTATAATATACATAATTGTTGAATCACTGTATTTTACACCTGAAACTAATAGACATCAACTACACTGCAAATAAAAATTTAAAAGTTTTCAAAAAAAAAAAAAAAAGATTATTTGAGGTGGGAGGGGCAGAGGCAGAGGGAGAGAGCTAGAAAGAATACCAAGCAGACTCTGTGATGAGCCTGGAGCCCAACATGGGCTCGATCTCATGACCCTGAAATCCCAACCTGAGCCGAAAGCAAGAGTCAAGTGCTTAACCAACTGCACCGCCCAAGTGCCCCAAAGGACGATTAATCTAATGGTTCCCAGTCTGTTCCATAGAATACTATTCTTTAAAGATTGGTAGGTTTTTGTGAAAAAGTTGCCAAATAAATTTTGGAAATGCTCTGTACTATTTTTCATACTTGGAGAATCTCACTGTACATTTTCATGAGAAAGCCCATTGAACCTTTTTAAGACTTTTCAAGCTTATTTGGCCATAGACCATCCCTTCCTTTTTCCTTTACACATGTTAATATCCATGAGGAAAGCATATGTTAGGATGCAGTTTGGGAGATGTTATGTAGGGACAGTGGCTTGAGTTTTCCATTTTGAAATCTGGTGCAGGGTTCGTTTTACTGTGATGTTTCAGAAGCGTCTTCTAGGTGCTGGCGGTGTGGTTCTAGTGATGTCTCTATTCCTCAAGGTGTTACATCACACTGGCTCAAGCTCTGGGAATGAGCATGGGAGGAGCTCCTGCCGGACCTGCAGGAACAGGGAAAACAGAAACGACTAAAGATATGGGACGATGTCTTGGAAAATATGTCGTGGTTTTCAATTGTTCTGACCAAATGGATTTCCGAGGACTTGGACGGATTTTTAAAGGTGAGAGTTACAGTTTTTACTTGATGACAAATTTAAACTAAGGTGGAATATCTTGTTAAGATTTATTTTTCAACCATTGGCTACATTGTAGTGTCATTTTTCAAGTTTGTGCAACTTTTTGGAAACTCGGAATCTCACCAGCATTGTGTGGATCAAATGTCAACATCACTTGCCTTCGTAATGTTCCTTTATCCCTGCAGGTTGGCTGTTTCCAGATAAAGTACCACATGGTGAATTATTTTGGGGGCACTCTGTGCATAGTCTATTTGTTCAAGTTTATTTTTGAACAGACTTATCTCTGGCTTGTCTTGGCAGCTGCAAAATGCCCTTTTCCTTGGCTTTTCGAAATTATATACTAATTGGATTTTCTATTTAATTTCCCTTCGAAGGACTGGCACAGTCTGGATCCTGGGGTTGTTTTGATGAATTTAACCGTATCGATTTACCAGTTCTGTCAGTGGCAGCCCAGCAAATTTCCATTATTCTGACATGTAAAAAGGAGCGGAAAAAGTCTTTTATTTTCACCGATGGAGATAATGTGACTATGAACCCTGAATTTGGACTTTTCCTGACCATGGTAAGGAACTGCAGGAAGAGCGGCTGAATGTCAGCCTTCTTATCACAGCTTTCATGCCTTGCCCGGGTCTTAGGGCACTTAGTTTCCATGAATGGAAATTGGGATGGTAATATTAACTCCTGCATGAAAGCCTTTGGTGTTAAACAAAGCTCATCTCGATAACTTGTGATGTTGTCTCTCCGGTTAAAAGGAGAGTAGGATATGGAAATGAGTTCTCCGGTTGTCAGTCCAGATTTGTTGCATGTACATGATGAATCTGAACTGGCGAGCTGGTGGGTGTGTGTTGCCCCATGACCGTGTCGTTCATCTGTGGCGTTTATCTCCTTTACAGAATCCTGGCTATGCTGGACGGCAGGAGCTCCCTGAGAACTTGAAGATTAACTTCCGCTCTGTGGCCATGATGGTGCCTGACCGGCAGATTATCATAAGGGTGAAGCTGGCTAGTTGTGGCTTCATTGACAACATTGTGTTGGCCAGGAAGTTTTTCACACTCTACAAGCTGTGCGAAGAGCAGCTTTCTAAGCAGGTGTGAGGTTCTGGAAGGTTCTCTGAACTTAGGCATACTTAGTTCTTCTCTTCGGTGAAATTTGCTCATTTTGAAAAATTGTAGACTGGGGCTGTCGGCAGATTACCTTATTCATACAAAGTAGAAAGTCATATCATTACAAAATTAATTTTACATGCATAGTTTTCTTAAGTTTGCATTTAAATAAATATTTGCAGCATAGAAATGAAATAAGTACTTTCAGAACTGATTTAAGAGCCAAAGAATTATAAATATGAATATTTGCTCTTTATCCCACCTGTACATTAATCATAATATGTGTTGTGTGTCCTCATGGTTTTTAAGAACCTCTCAATCATTGCTCTTCTCACTTCCAAGGTCCCTCATATAGTGGGCCATGCCTTGCTAATAATGCTCTGTTTTATCTATTGTCACTTTTTAAAAAAAATTATTTATTTTTATAATTTAAATTCAATTAATTAATGTATATTATTAGTTTCAGAGTTCAGTGATTCATCTACTGTACTTTTTTTTTTAAAGATTTTATTTGTTTATTTGAGAGAGAGAGAAAGAGAGAGAGCACAAGCAGGGGGAGGGGCAGAGGGAGAGGAAGAAGCAGACTCCCCACTGAGCAGGGAGCCCAACAGGGGGCTCGATCCCAGGACCCTGAGATCATGACCCGAGCCGAAGGCAGACACTTAACCAACTGAGCCACCCAGGCGCCCCTCATCTACTGTAACTTTTATCGTAACTTTTTTTCTGGTTTCCTGCACTGTTTAGAGTAGCAGGTTCTGACATCATGCAGTTTTGCAGTTAAGAGGCATGAAATTAATCCTATATTACTTTTGTATGAGTTATCTGTTGCTGTGTGACAATGGTCCCACAAATTTACTGGCTTAAAACAATACACAGTTTATTATTTCATGGTTTCTGTGGGTCAGGAGTCCTGGTACATCTTGGCTGGGTCTTCTGCATAGAGTGTAACAAGGCTTCAATCAAGTCTTGGCCCCATACTTGACTGGGGAAGGATTTACCTCTACACTCACTTCCGTTGTTGGCAGAATTCTGTTCTTGAGGTTGGAAGACTGAGGCATTCAGTTTCTTGCTGGCTGTCAGCTGGAGAAGGCTACGGTGTCAGTTCCCACAGTCTGCATGCTGTTCTCTGCCACATGGTCACTTGCCTTCTCAACGTCAGCAAGGGAAAGAGGTTCCAGCAAGAGGACTGCAACAGTCTTGTATTAGGACTCTCCAGAGAAACAGAACCAATAGGATATATGCACGTATACCTATAAAGAAATTTATAAGGTATTGGCTCACACACTTATGTAGGTAAAGAGGTCCCATGATCTGTTGTCTGTAAGCTGGAAACCAGGAAAGATGGGGGTGTAGTTTGAAGGAATGATGGTGTAGATTCTAGTCCAAGTCTGAGGGCCAGACAACAGGGAGCACTGAGGATGGGAGAAGGTTGGTATCCCAGCCCAGCAATAGGGCAGAGTGAGTGAATCCAGCCTTCTGCCTTTTTGTTCTATTCAGGGCCTCATCGCTTGGATGGGGCCCACCCACACTGGGGAGGGCCATCTTCTTTACTCAGTCCACCAGTTCAATGCTAATCTCTTCCAGAAACTCGTTTAGAGACACATTCACAAGTAATGTTTGCTCAGCTTCCTGGGCATCCTGTGGCCCACTCAAATTGACATAAAATTAACCAACACAAATCTTAAATAATGTGACCACAGAATCACATACACATAACCACACACAACCTGCTGTATTGTATAGGTTAAAGCAAATCACAGGTCCCACCACACTCAAGGGGAAAAGATCATACCAGGAGGTGGGGACCATCCCACAGATCGTTAGGACATATAAATAATAACTACCAAAAGCATATGCTAAATAATAATACACTAAAATAAGCATAAAGCTAAAACACGAATAAAACCTCCTAACATATATAACTTTGTACTCTCTTCACTCTCGCCTCCATTCCAAACTTCTTTGACTCTAGATTATTTTTTCTATTCTCCCAGCCTCACTTAAATTACATTCCCACTAAAACATTCTGAGTTTCTTCTGCTTATTGAAGCCTTTACTCACCCATTATTCTTCCTCTGTCAAGGAAGTATTTTTCCACGCTGTTTCTTGCACGTCGAAAACTCCTACATCCCTGACTCCTGTCTTCCCTACTATTTCATTTCTATTTCCTTCACACCCACAGCCCTGCTCACGGGGTCATTGTCAAATGAAATGAGTCAGCGTTGGCCCCAGGCTACTGTCGGGGTGAGCATTTTGTAAGCCTCACTTCGTGCCGCAGATTTAGCTGAGTCCTGTTCCGAGACGTTTTCCTTAATTCCACATATACCAGCACTTCCAAGTCATTGTTACTTTTTGGTGAGTTTGTTCACACTTTTTATCATGTTACGTCTATTAGAAATTTAAACTCCTTGAAGGTAGGAACTCAGTCTGAATATTTTGCTTAGCTCCATCCTCTAAACGACGAGTATGGAGTGATTCACACTGCTCCACTTACCGCAGCAGATAATGGAATAACATTAACTTTACCGTTTTAACCGTCTTTAAGTGTACAATTCAGGGTGTTAAGTATTTACAATGCGGGACGCCTGGGTGGCTCAGTTGGTTAAGCATCTGCCTTTGGCTCAGGTCATGATCCCAGGGTCCTGGGATCGAGTCCTGCACATCGGGCTCCTTGCTCGGCGGGGAGCTTGCTTCTTCCTCTGCCTGCTGCTCCCCCTGCTTGTGCTCTCTCTCTCTCTCTCAAATAAATAAATAAAATCTTTTAAAAAAATCCCTAAAACAACAAAAAAAGTATATTCACAATGCAATGAAACAGATCTCTATAACTTTTTCCTCTTGCAAAACTGAACCTCTATACCCATTAAGTGGCAATTCCTCTCTTACTCTTCGCCTCCGCCCCTGCTAAGCACCATTCTACTTCTTGTTTCTATGCATTTTACTGCTTTAGGTACCGCATGTAAGGTGGATCCTACAGCATTTGTCTTCTTTGACTGGCTTAGTTTGCTTAGCATGAACTTGAAGGCTCGTCCATGGTGTAGGAGATGACAGGGCTTGGTTCCTTTTTATGACTGAATAACATTCCATTGTCTGTGTACGCCACATTTTGTTTTTCCAATCACCTGTCCACGGGCATTTGAGTTGCTTCCGCCGGTGGCTATTGTGAATACTGTTGCTGTGAACGTGGGTGTGCAAAAATCTATTTGAGATCCTGCTTTCAATTATTTGGGTATATACCCAGAAGTGGGATTTCTGGATCATATGGTAGCTCTATTTTCAATTTTTTGAGCAACTGCCATACTCTTTTCTATAGTGGTTGGATAATTTGGGGCATGAGGGTGGCTTCTTTGGTTGAAGATCTGACTCTTGATTTCAGCTCAGGTCAGGATCTTAGGGTTGTGGGATCGATCCCCACGTTAGGCTCTGTGCTCAGTGCAGATTCAGCTGGAGATTCTCTCTCTGCCTCTCCCCCTGCCCCTCTCACACAAGCTCTCTTTCTCTTTCAAGTAAATAAATAAAATCAAAAAGATATTATATATATATATAGAGAGAGAGAGAGCAGAAGAGGGGGTAGGGTCAGAGGGAGAAGCAGACTCCCCACTGAGCAGGGAGCCTGATGTGGGACTTGATCCTGAGACTCTGGGATCACAACCTGAACCAAAGGCAGTTGCTTAACCAACTGAGCCACCCAGGCGCCCATAAATAAAATCTTCAAAAAAATTTATAGTGGTTGGATAATTAGTTTTTAATTATTCACTTTATATGTGATGAAATTTGGTGTGCTTGAGCTTTTATAAATATATATCAAGGGAATAACCAATCTGGGGCTTGGCTTCCTGATTTGTCCTTATTCTTCCCAGCTCTGTGTAATCCTAGAATATAGCTACTTTTCTTCTTCCTTAATACCTTTGTCTTTTCCTATCAGTATATAAATATATATACTCCTGGTTCAGAATTTTAGCTTTAGAGATATGAGGATATTTTCCTATGGATGACTGATTAAGAGGCTCAAGGGGGTTGCATATACTCCAAGAGAAAATTTGTTCCTTTCTCCCTGTCAAGATGTATTTATGAGTTCTGATCTAAGGGCTTAAATTAATGATCCTACATGAAAGAACTCTTTTGGATATTCTCCATTTGCTTCAAAAATATATTGATAAAAATTTATTGCTTCACTAGCTGTACAATTCTTTCTAAAGGAAAATTAACATTTATTCATTATTGTGAATAGATCTTTTGTCAAATTTGTAGTTTTCATGCATAAATTAATATTGAAAATAAGCCCAGTGTACCTCCCATGCTTCAGGTACATTATGATTTTGGTCTGCGGAACATTCTGTCAGTTCTGCGAACACTGGGAGCGGCAAAAAGAGCCAACCCTACAGATACGGAATCAACGATCGTTATGCGCGTTCTGCGAGACATGAATCTTTCTAAACTGGTAAGATTCACAAATGGAAATGTTCCACCCACTTAAGTATCAGCTAACTAAGCACAAATGAGATTTAGAAATATTTATTTAAAATACTCATTTAAAATGCTTAATTATCAGCTAAAGCGCTGGAGAGCATAACTTTAAATCAGACTTTTTGGGAAGTTATTTTTGTGGTAACTCATATCTAGTCTAACATATGCCTGTTTCCATAGAATTGAAATGGATTTTTAAAAATCCACATGTTAAGTTTCCAAATACCTTGAAATACTTTAGGGTTTTAGAGCTAAAACCTCACCTTCTTTAAAGTCTGTAGAGCCCAGCAGGAAATTACATGTAAATTTAACAAGTGTGTAATAATTTCACACTCTTTCATTTCACAGTACAGACTGAAAATCAATTGTTCAGTATCAGCAGATCTACGTACCAGGGTGACAGAATGATATATTTTTATTTCAAAATAAAAGTGTGAGGCAAATTCTAATTCTTGAATTTGTTACTACCTCTTATTTAAATTATTATTTTTTTAAAATTTAAATTAGAAGTTGTAGGTTAGGTGGTAACCCCCCAAACTGGTTATTTTACGGGGAGGTTGTTCTGTAGGCAATATTTTTCCTTTCATGTGCTTCCTTCCATTTTCTTCTTCGTCCTCCCTTTCCTCTCCCCCTTTTCTAAAACTAATTTTTAACTCATGGGTAACATGAGGAAAGTATTCCTCAACTTCATTGCAGGTGGCATTTTATTTATTAACAGTTATGATAAAATAATCTGGTATGTCTGGCATTTTCATTTTATCTGTACATGGCTATGATCATGCCAGAATGGTTGGTCTGGTTTTCCTTTCTTTTCTCTTCTAGATTGATGAGGATGAACCTTTATTTTTGAGTTTGATCGAAGATCTCTTTCCAAATATTCTTCTGGACAAAGCAGGTTATCCTGAGCTGGAAATGGCAATTAGTAGACAGGTAATAAATTCCTCAGGGCATCCAGTACTAAGTCTCTCTCATCTGAATTTCATGGGAGTCAAGTGGTGCTGATGTGTTCCAAATCTGTGGGCTCCAAGAACAACACCCAGGATGTGGCTGCTGTTTTAGGAGAGGCTATTACGCACCACTGACAGAGCTCCTTGAGCCACGGAGTCTCCTACCGTCCTACAGCCACATGTCTAGTTGGCTATGTGCCAGGGGTCCCACTATTGATGGAAACCATTCCACACCAGATTCCAAAATGAAATATGATGAGTGAGCGGGATGAGTGGGGCTCAGCCGGCTGCCTTGCCTTGCTCTGCTTGGCTTTGTCTCTGGCCCTGGTGTTTCCACCTTGCTTTGATCTCTGGATTCCTGCCCCTGAGTGTCATTCACAATGATTTCGTGTGGTTCCTCAACTGTCATGCTTTTCCCGCAGGCCCAGGATCACTTGTGATTTCCTCCTGAGGCTCTGGGGAATCCATGATGTTATGTGTATCATTAGGTGCCTGGATTTCCCATGACACTTGGTAGAGCTTTACTTTTTTATAGTTTTCCTAGAAATGAAAACGAGCCATGTAAAAACATTGTGCCTCTTTCCTTTCCTACAAGGAGGAGTTTGGAAAAAAAAAAAGTTTTATAGAAATGGTGATTTGCTCATATTTATAAAATACATTTAAATTCTTTGAAGATATTTGTTAACGAAAATCAAATATGGTAGTATTTAATGGAGATTTGCCTTTTAAAAATCAGTATTTAAAAATCCTAATCTCCAGGGCACCTGGGTGGCTCAGTTGGTTAAGTGTCTGACTCTTGATTTTGGCTCAGGTTGTGATCTCAGGGTCTTGAGATCAAGCCCTGTGTTGGCCTGTGCTCAGCAAGAGTCTGCTTGAGATTCTCTCTCTCCCTTTCCCTCGCCCCACCCCCCCCCAACTAAAATAAAGAAATAAACTCTTAAAAAAAAATCCTAATCTCCTAATCGGGTAAGAGTGATGAATTCATTTTGCAAATGGTTTCTTTATCAAATGGCTGAATTAATTATAGCATTGTCTAAAAAGCTTAGTATAAAGTAATTTATAGGGTGACTAACAGCATAATTTGTGGCGTATGAAAAATCTGCAGAGCATAGATATATAGCATAAAATGATACATGATTATTATCTAACAATTATTAGGTAAAAATAAAAGCATCATTTATAATGTGTTTAAGCATAGCATGATAATTAAGAGCATGGACCATGGAGCTGAGTATCTTGGGCTCACATCCCCACTCTGTAACTTTTTAAGTAATAATCTTGGGGAAATTGCTTAGTCTCTCTGTGCCTCAGTTTCCTTCTCTGTAAAAGAAAGATATCGATAGGACTAATATCATAGTGTTGTTATGAATATTGAACTTAGAATAGTGTTTGGCAGAATAACTTTCATGCATGTGTTCGACAGATAAAAACTACCCAGTATATTTATAGGCAGTTTGAGTTTTCTATGGAATTTCAGTTGACTTGGTGTGCTACAAAGTTTTCCAGTTACTAAATATCACATTTTAAATTAAAGATTTTAAAATGCATTTTGATATATGAGTCTTTATTCTTAAGTTGTTCCTAAAGACATATATTCAAGGATATATTAATATAAATATATTCAATTCCTAAAGGCAAATGCAGATGTTTCTTACTGGCTTGGGATAACATTTTGAATGTTTAACCTGCTCTTTGTCTTTGTATATATATATTTTTATGCAATATGTTTATTTTAAAGTTTTCCATTTTAAATTAACTCCATGTCCCATGTGGGGCTTGAACTGACAACCCTGAGATCAAGAGTTGCACCTACTGAGCCTGCCAGGTACCCTAGCGATTTATTTTTTATTGTGGCGAAATACATCACATAAAATTTACCATTTAACCAATTTTAAGTGTACTGTTCAGTGGCATTAAGTATATGCACATTTTTGTGCAAAACATCATCACCATACATCTTCAGAACTTTTTTCACCTTCCCAAACTGAAACTCCATGCCCATTAAACAGTAAGTTCTATTCCTCTACCCCCTACTCAACGCCTACTTATTTTGCGCACAATGGTAAGTCTGGACTGCTGTTGATGTGGTCCAATGTGGGGCTTTTATGTTTTCAGGTTGAAGAAGCTGGTTTAATCAACCATCCTCCTTGGAAACTTAAAGTCATCCAGCTGTTCGAGACACAGAGAGTGCGGCATGGAATGATGACCCTGGGGCCCAGTGGAGCAGGGAAGACCACCTGCATCCACACCTTGATGAAAGCCATGGCAGGTAAGAGGGCGGCCAAGCTGTGTTGCTCTGGGCAACACATTTAAATAGTTGGGACGCATTTGAATACTCCAAGAGGGACACAAAAGTTAGATACATTAATAGATTTGTATAGGAGGGAATTTGCTTTACTGATTATTGGGTACATTTTAAAGATAACATATTACAATAATGAACTAGAAGGGAAAAACTTTTTTCCAGCTTTATGGAGATAGAATTGGCACACAACATTGTGTTTACTGTGTACAGTGTATTGATTTGCAACATTTGTATGTTGCAAAATGATTACCAACATTAGCTTTGACCCCCTTTTTGTCACATAGTTACCATTTCTTTTTTGTGGTGAGAACATTTAAGACCTACTCTTCTAGCAACATTCGAGAATATGATACGGTATAATTAGCTATGATCACTCTACTATATGTATATTATGCTATAATGTACATTAGATCCCCATACCTATTAATCTTTTAACTGGAACTTTGTACCCTTTGCCCAATATCTCCTCATTTCCCTACACCTCAACCCCTGGTAACCACCATTCTACAATCTGTTCTTCTAAGAGTTTGATTTTTTTAGATTCCATATATAAGTGATACCATACAATATTTGTCTTCCCCTGCCTAACTTAATTCATTTAGCATGATGTTCTCAAGGTCCATCCATGTCATTGCAAATGGCAGGATGTCCTTTTGCACATGGCTGAATAACACACACACACACACACACACACACACACGACATTTTCTTAATCCATTCATCTATTAATGGACATTTAAATTGTTTCCATATCTTGGCTTCTGGGAATAATGCTGGGTGAAAAAAATCCTGAACAGTGACTTTATGTACTGTGTTATATGTTTTACTTTTGCCATTTAATTTTCCCAGTGATCTTGAGACGTAGCTATTACCATCCCCATTTTGTACAAAAATTCAAGACTCAAATTCAGAAATGCTACAGGTTGCAAAGATGTTAAGTGATAGGATTCAGAATTAATGTCAGGGTCCACTAATGAAAAACCCAGACTTTTTCCATTATAACATGCCACTTCCCAATAATGACTTAATACAACCTTCCAGTACATAAAAAATCATTTCAATTTCAATCCTAAAATCATACTAATCATAAACTAATTTCCCACCTAGAATCAGATGTTTTTCTGGTGAAGTTATATAAATGTATTTAATTTCCAGACCTCCCTAAGCCTTATATAGGTAAGTCCCTACCTACCCCGAGGTCATCTAAAGACAAGAGGCATTGCCACATTTGTGATTATTCTTATAATTCCTGATTGGACATCGATGTCTCTCATACTGAAAGCACTGTGTGGGTAACTCTTGGTCATGGCAGATTTAAGTTTCCAAAATTTCACAGAACTCTGGCTATTGGAATGCACACACATGGTCCTACAGGGAAAAGGTGCCTGGTTGGGTTTCCAGTTCTCTCATGAAGCCCCGTGGACTGATCTTGGTTGATGATTGTGGGGATTGCTCTGTATTTGCTCTAGAGTCCTGCACGTGTTGGAGTTAGTCTAGGTCTCCTCAGCCATGGGGCTCAGTGAATTCTGTACATTAAGACTTCACCAGGGAGTTTCCTCACCGAGAAAGAACTGTGCTCTCAGCTATCTCACCTACCTTGCCAAAACTGGGAGCTCACACCTGCAAGACTTACCAGGTGGTTTCCACATGCTGTTAGGATTGTGTTTGGGGATTTTTATAGAGCTTTAAAATGATGTGGTCTCTCGGATTTTGCTTAATAATACTTTTGTTGTTATGTAGATGCCTTCTGTTAACAATAAACTACAAATGCACCTGGTAAAATGACTTGAACAAAATGAGTACTAAATATTAAACAATAGTGATGCATTATGTATAATACGTCTAAATTATGTAACCCATATGGCATCACTGGTTTTGGAGAAGTTCTTTGCAAAGATGAATTCATCATTAGACTATTTCCTGTTGATTAATCTGTTCTTGGTTTTAATGTATAGGGCAAATATTCGTTATTTTAAGCAATGCATTTTTTCTTGCTGAAAACATTCATTACCCCAAAGATTGAGAAGGTAATGGGGTTGAACTAATACTAGACTGTATATATTTGTTTCCTTATGCATCATGTATTTGTTTACCGAATATATTACCTGTAATGTTCTGCAGTTTGAGGTTCTGCTAGGTTCCGTAGCATAAATGGGAAAGGAAGGCATGGAAACAAAAGGCTGTGTCTTCAAGGAGCTTAGAGTATCGCGGAGTAACAGATAGTTATTAGTCAACATGGAGTTGCTATGAGGAGATTTGGACAATTATGTTGTGAGCAGAGGCAGAGGAGATCAGAAGCCTTTCCAAGGAATTCTAGGAAGGTTTACAGAGCAGGTGCTACCTCAGCTGAGGTTTGGGGGTTGAGCAGCAGTTGGGTAGAAGGCATTTTTAGCAGAATGAAGAGCCTGTGCAGGTAGGAGGGAGAGAGCATGGCATACCCAGAAATTGCTTTGGTATGGGCCAGTGTAATCTGTGTGGAGTGAGAGTAGGGGAGATGAAGTGCAGCAGATGCTACTGGTACCCAGCGCCACATCCCTTTGGCCCTCCCCTGGTCCAGGTGCAGCTGTTGGACCGTTTCTCCCACAAATGCCAGTGGTATCTCCTAGTTTTTCAGCGTATGACTTTCCTAGAATCTAGGGAACTACTGGTTCAGCCTGAAAGAGGGTGGGAATTAATGCCCCTGAGGCAGCCATAGCCTCAACTAGTGGGGGAGAAGAGTTGAAGGCAAGTGTCCTGTCTCGTCTTGTCCATTAGAGGGACATTACATCTGTGGCCATCTCACAAATGAACCCATTTGGGGGGTTCTCTCCTCTTCTTTCTCACTATCTCTTTCTCCTGACTCCAAACTCCCAGTACCCATATCCTTGTTTGAGGCTTTGCTTTTAGGGGGAATTTAGGTACGGCATGAGAGCTTTGTAAGTTATGCTAAATACGCAGGTTTTATTCTGTAGGTGATGGGAAGCCATTGAGCTGGGGAGTGGAATGATCAACCCTGTGTGTGTGGAAGGCCATCTGGCGGCCATGTAGAGAATAGACCGTGGACGGAAGGGGTGGTCTGGAGTCCATAAGGAGGCAACAGCAAGGAAGGATGCCCACTCTCGGGCAGGTCCATGAAGGTGGTTGATCAGGACAGTCAAGAAATGTTTAGGAGGAGAAGAGGAATTAGTTTAACCAACATTGTAAAAGTCAAGCATTTTTTTCTTGGAGTGCACTTATAGCAATGTTTTGGTATTTCATTTTTTGTTGGCATAATTAAAAAAATTTATTATTGAAGTATGGTTGGCATACAATGTTATTTAAGTTTCAGGTGTACAACATAGTGATTCAATAATTCTACACAAACAATGTTATGGTATTTTAAATTTAAACGATGCAATTCTACCTACCACCATAATGAAATAATTTTTGACAGTTTTTCTTATATGGACAACAGAACAAGTCCAGTTTTTACCTATGATACTGTCATACATACTCTTTGAGGGTTTGCTGGCCTTTTGTAAAGTATGATTAAGTAAAAAAATAATTTTGCCCATCTTATGGATGGATATCATGGATATCCATGGATATCATTTATTGAAAAGGCTGAATTGTGACTCAGTTTAACTTTAGCATCGTAAAGTACTGCGGATAATTGCTCTGAGTTTTTTGTTATTTAAAAAAGGAGAACTAAAGGGGTATCTGGGTGGCTCATTTGGTTAAGCATCTGCCTTGGGCTCAGGTCAGGATCCCAGGGTTCTGGGATCAAGTCCCACGTATGGCTCCTTGCTCAGCAGGGAGCCTGCTTCTTCCTCTCCCTCTGCCTCTCCCCCTGCTTGTGCAGTTTCTCTCTCTCTCTCTGTCAAATAAATAAATAAATAAATAAATAAATAAATAAATAAAAATCTTTAAAAAATTTTAAAAAAGAGAACTATGGTCTAATTTTCTAAATAGGTTTTAATATTTTTTAAAGATTTATTTGTTTATTTAAGAGAGGGAGAAAAAGAGTGAGAGTGAGAGAGTGAGTGCATGCATGCAGGGCAAGGGTGGAGGGTAGGGCAGAGGGAGAGGACTCCCCGCTGAGTGGGGAACCCCCACAGAGCTGACGTGGGACTTGAGATTATGACATTAGCCAAAATCAAGAGTTGAGTGTTTAACCGACTGAGCCACCCAGGTGCCCTGGTTTTAATGGGTTTTAACACTTTTTTCAATGTGCATAGGTATATATGCTTGCCCGTGTTTGTCAATCTTTCACACAGTATGCAATATTTTAGCATCTATTTTTATGATTTTATACTGTAAACCTTACTCTTCGCTTTTCTGCTTATTAACTGCAGTCCCTCGTGTATAGAATCTGGCCCATTTAAGAGTAGTTTTAGGGTTTGAAGAATTCAAAGAGCTATTTTTGAGGTTGGCACAAAAGAAAAGTCCTTGATTCTTGCAACATTCATTTAGCTTACTTTTTCCAGACGAGCAAGAACCCATCTCACCAAGTCAAAGCCGGTACTGGAGTGAATGAGGTATCTTCTGGTGATATTTCAGAGAACAGACTTAATCTGGTATAACATAAATGAAAGATTTTTGGTTGTGAAATTTGAAGAACTTCCAGGTTATATTAATTTGTTCATCAGTACCAACGTGGAATCTTTTTTTCTCCTTATGTTTCCTGTAATTTTCTTTTACAGAAGGATAAAAACAAAAGTATGTTAGTCCATAAAATACAACAGTGTTAATTACGATAACTTGGAATGCAGTAAGATATATATTCTCAGTGTAATTTTGCTCTTTTCATATTTTGAGCACCTGTTGATGGAACATTGCATATTAGTTCAGTGTTACCTAATGATGGTTCCCTCTACATCTGAGTCGTTTAAAATTTGAATTTACTTGGTACAGGTTGTGGAAAGCCACACCGGGAGCTGAGGATGAATCCCAAAGCAATTACGGCCCCACAGATGTTTGGTCGGCTTGATGTGGCCACAAATGACTGGACTGATGGGATATTTTCAACCCTTTGGAGGAAAACACTGAGGGCTAAGAAAGGTAGAAGATGAAGTATTATTTTTGCCATGTCCTTCTAAATAAAATCCTTGGTGCCTATTTAGAATTAATAAAACATATCCTCCATATAATGACTTAGCCAAGACTAAAGTCCTCAATCAGTATATTTGTCGATGTTGAAATACTGAAATTATTGATTAGGGTATTTAAAATCCCCCTCTACCATCTTTTTTCTTTGTTGTTTTTACAAAGGAAATTATTTTCCTTTTGAATAAAATTTCTGTATCCCTGTGGTATCTTAGAAAAAAAGAGAAAGAAAAAGCTGTTAAGGAAAATTGATAGTGTTGAATAAAGTGATTTTACTATAACTATTTCATGGAATCTCTTAAAAATGTTACTTTTATTTAAGTGCAGCCTATTTTTAGAAAACTGATTCCCCTATAAAATCACAGGAGGAAATAGGCTTCTTTGGGAAGAAAATTATATATATCAAAAATGAAGTTTATATTGAACTAACACATTATTCTGTTTAGGCGTGCACTGGTGTCTGGTTGTCCTGTGAACAAACTTGTTAAGGGCTAGTGGTTCACTCTGAATATTCTCTTATTTCCAGAGTCTGGAAATTGAACCCAGTGTTCCTGGAATATAAACTCAGATGGAAGAGGTGTTAACAACTCTCCTCTCATGTTTTCTGACTCCTGAATAAGGAGGAGAGAGGCATAATGAATGCACTTGCAGAGAGAAAGAAAGATATAGGAGAAGGACGAGATATTAGGGATATGTCCCCGGCAATCTCTGCTTTGGAACACTTTCTACTGAAAAATGTTTAAGGTGGTGTCACTGAAGTTCTCATTTAGGGAGTGGAGCTCATCAACCTAACATCAGTTGTCAAAAGAGACCTGAAAATGTGGGATTTCAAAAGTGTGCTCTTATTTGGAGTTATTGTTTTACTGGAAATAAATCAAATTTTGTTTCTGATCTTGTTTCAATAGTCCTGTGTAAACGCAGGTCCAGTGCTCAGTGCTCCCAAGAACGGGAGCTCAGAGAGGTGGTTCTTTCTCCCCCCTCCTTAAAGAAGTCAACATGCTTTTTTTTAAGTGACTCTGGTGCTTAGATCATCATTTTACTTAAATTCAGGTCAAATGAGCATAATTAATATTTTCAAAGCCATTTATTTGACATGGAATATATTACAGGTGTTACACAGTAAACAAAAATTAGAGTTACAAACTTGGTCATGGTGTCAATAAAGAGAAACTAGAGATTAGGAGATTAAGAGGAACTATTAAACCAAATGCCTAAATTTATGATGGCATTCCAGTTGACCATTCTGCTGATGCTTGTCACTTTCTTTACTTCCAAATATCTCTGTAAGTGACTCCCATCAGGCTTTGTCCCCAGTGGTCCTCCAAAACTCTCTTTTAAGGACACTCACAACTTCCAGCTTATCAGATATAAATTGTCAGTCCTCAGGCTAGTCCGGCTCTCACAGTACCTGGCACGGTTGATCACTCCCCTTCTTGACACTGTTCCATCACTTGGCTTCAAGGAAACTTTGCCTGTTGGCTCTCCTGCTACTTCTGCCTCTTGAGGGGTCTGCCAGAGGAAGGAGCCAGCAAAGGAGACACTCCCAGAAGTCTGAACATTGAAGTGGCTCTATCCTCAGACCTCCTGTTTCTGTCTACTTATACTATCTAGAAGAAGCATACCCAGTCCATGGTTTTAAATACCACATTTATGCTGATGGCATGTTGATCTTCAACCCTGACCTCTCCCTTGAACTTCCAGCTCAACAACACTGTGGGATGTCTGTGGGGCATCTCAAATGGAAGGTGTGCAAGCCAGAGTTGATTCTGTGGTTCTGCCTGTCCTTCTGACCGTACTCACATTCTTCTCCTTCATCTCTTCTTGCTTATTAGGTTCAACTTCTTGCTCTTCCTGGGACAGCCTATGCTTGTACTCGTTTTAAGACTTTTGCACTTGCTATTCCTACTGTCTGGAAGATTCTACCTCTAGATCTTTACATCACTTCATTCTCCTGAGATATTTTATTGACTCCCTTATCTAAAGCAATGCCCCATCCTCTTATCCTTCTTAACTTTTCTTATCTTGCATATTTCTTTGCTTATTGGTTTGATTGTCATCTCTACCCCTTAGAGTGTAAACTCTGGGAAGGCAGGACATAGTCTTTTTTACCACTATATCCCCAGATCCTAGAACAGTGCCGATATATAGAAAGTGCTCAATGAATGTTTTTCAATGAACAAATGACTTTTTGCTTTGATTATGTGCTTTAAACAACTGGTATATAAAGAACTGGAAAAGTCTTATGTGATAAAATAAGATAATAATTTCCATCAAAGTTTAATAAAAACTATAGCAAGTTATACACTTTTTCAAGTATAATAGTTCTGTGTCTATGTATATATGTGAATGTATGCTTTCCCCCCATCTTCGGTGGGATATTCTAGGGGAACATATCTGGATAGTTCTTGATGGTCCAGTAGATGCCATTTGGATTGAAAATCTGAATTCTGTTTTGGATGATAACAAAACTCTAACCCTTGCCAATGGTGATCGGATTCCCATGGCTCCAAACTGCAAGATCATTTTTGAACCCCATAACATTGACAACGCTTCACCTGCTACTGTCTCAAGAAATGGAATGGTTTTCATGAGTTCTTCTATCCTCGATTGGAGTCCTATTCTCGAGGTATGAGTGGAGTCTTTCTTTGTGCACTGAGGGAGGAAAACAGATCTTTAGCATTCCTATAGAGCGCATGCTGATTTTTCTGCAGACCTTTGGTATCACTGCATTTCATCGCTACTGTTTATGGCCACTCCTTGCCTGCTCTGGGATGTTGGAACCCTGATTATCCCTTACAGGTTCCTTCAGCGTTCTGGTGTCTGTAGGGCTCTTCTCATCTCTTTAGACCTGTGATTTCCACTATGGGTTATGGAGTAATTTCAGGCCTCGCTGAATCAATAATCCCACCAAACTGTGAATAAGTAAAATTTAATTTGATCACTTTGGGAATTCATGACATTTTAAAAAGGTACTCATTCGTGTAAAGTTTGGGAGCAGTCATCTTAGAATATCAGCTTGAAGAAAACCATTTATTAAAATTGCATCTAAGGAAAAAAATTGCATATAAGGAATTTTTATGAGATTCAATAGTCATTAGCTTTATATTTGTTCTTGGAAATATTATATCAGATAATATCTCCAATTCATGAAAAGGTATATTATTTTCTTATCACCAATACATTCTAGAATATATTGATTATAATCAGATTATACTTAAATGCCTTGTATTCTTAGATATTTTACTAAATAAATGCTATAATGTAGGGCAAAATGCTTATTAGATAAGCCAGATGTGAAATCTTTTTTGACATTGTTGGTCAAATTGATTATTTTATTTACGTAATTTTTTTGGAGATGATATGATTGAAAACTTATAAAGTCATTTAAATTAAGTAGATGTTTATCTTATATTGTCATTAAGTTTTTGTGCTTCTCTTTCTCTATGAATATATCCTAACTTTTAATAATATCTTCTCAGAATTTACAAAAACCTGGGTTGAGAAAGGGTTTAGGTTTGGTAAAATGTGAAGAAATGAAAAGAGAGGGCATTATATAGCAAAATGATACCTAACATATAATTGGATATGTCACTAAACATGCTTCTAAAGATTTCAGATTTCACAATCAAATTATCCATCCATTAAGGAGAATACAGGGCAAGGGTTCTGAACCCTGGCTTTGCAAGAATAATCATCAACGACAGTTCTTTAAAATACAGATGATTGGGTCATAGCCCAATCCTACCATATTAGAATCTCTTGGTGGCGGGGGGAGATTCAGGAGTTGGTTTTTGTTTTTGCTTTTGTTTTTAAAAAGCACCACTATAGGTTCAGATTTAGTAACTACAGATACAGTGGCAAGCTCCAAGTAAAAAAGTATTTCTGTGATTTTCCCCAAATACTTCACATTCACAAAGGCTTTTAAATAATTCTTTTATACGACTAGTTAATGAATATTTAGACTTTGCTATTTATGAAATAAGCTTCTATTATGTTCTATGTTGAGGCTGAATAAGGTTCTTACATTAAGCTACACTTATTGAAGTTTTTTTTTTTTTTTTTTAAAGTAGGCTCCACACCCAGCATGGAGCCCAACATGGGGCTTGAACTCATGTCCCTGAGATCAAGATCTGAGCTGAGATCAACAGTCGGACACTGGACCGACTGAGCCACCCAGGCGTCTCTTACCCAATTTTTTATGTGCTTTTAAATAATGCAGTTTCTTCTCATGAATGGTTAGCAAGAAGCAAGACTCACAGAGAATCAGACTGGGAGTGTTGAGAGCAGTACAAGGCAGCCTAGGGAGTTATTAGAGGCAGATGGGTGGAGAAGTTGTGTTCATGGGTATCTGTCAGCTCCTGGGAGCCAAGCTAATTACTTGATCCTGTGTGTGACATTCTTTTTGGTTCCATCAACTCAAAAGTGCTATGTTCTGTTTTGTTGCTCTGGCACCCTGGTAAATTCATGAATTGATGAAAAATTCGGAATCAACATTTTATTGCTTCTGTTCAGTGTCTAAGAATGAGCTGATCTCCTGAGGCTGAGGGAACTTGCCTAGCTTCAGAGAATATTGTGTTTTAGTGGTATTTTGTTAGAGATCACATGCACTTTTCTAATAGTGGATTCCCCAAATGACTAAATTCTCCATTTTCTAGAGTATTATTTGATATTTTTCCACACTGGTTATTAATTAAATTAGAAGAAATAAAAGGAAACAGCTAACTTGATAAATCTTTTTTTCCATTCAAAACAATGTGGGTGTGGATTTCCTTTGTTCATCTTTTATTACTTTTTCTTTTCCTAAATTATTTCTCTTTTTAGGTCTCCTCACTTTCTTCTAGTATATTTTAATTAAGAGCTTAAGACTTTTTTTCCATCTTGGCTTCAAGACCTGAGCACATGTGTAGGGTGGTAACAGAATGTGTGCATTTGAATTCTGGCCTTGGCACCCACCAGCTGTGGGATCCTTGGCACAACACTTCAACTCTTTGGGCCTCCATTTCCCCATCTGTAAAAGGAGGATAATAATAACTCTTACCTCATAGTGTTGTTTTGAGCATTAAATGAGTTAATGCATGAAAGCATGGTTAGCAAGACCCGGCACATCCTATGTGCAGTGTTATTAATAAATATTTAAAAATTTTTTGTCCAAAAATGGCCTTTCTCTTGGTGTGCTAATATATTTATTAATGCATTAATCTGTAAATAAACAGGGCTTCCTTAAGAAACGCTCGCGTCAAGAAGCTGAAATTCTTCGTCAGCTCTACGGCAAGTCTTTTCCCGACCTGTATCGCTTCAGTGTCCAGAACTTAGAATACAAGATGGAGATGCTTGAGGCTTTTGTAATCATGCAGAGCATTAACATGCTTCAAGGGCTGATCCCTGCAAAGGTAAATTGCTCAACTTTCTAGAAATTTCTCTCTTATTAACAGAGCCATGTTGTGCAGAGAGTACAATATTTGAAACTGGTTCTGATAGACTTGTGCTGAGAGGGATGTTTTAAATGTGCACATGCATCTTTTGCATTTTTCTCATTTCTTTTTTCACCAAGGAAGCCACTGGTTTGTAATTTAGTGGCAAGTTCACAGTCAGCTAATAAGCGTCCAGATTTAGTTTGGAGACCGGCTTGGTATTCCTCGAGATCGATTCTGTATTTGTTCCCAGTTTCATTCATCCTTCCCTCATTCTTGTGGGGAAAACTGTTGTCCCTTTTCTATCTTTGTTATTTTCATTGAAACCTCAAAGTAAAATGTCAGTTCGAGAATCAAGCATTAAAACAAGACGTTTCTTTCGTGCTCAGGAGCAAGGTGTGGAGGTCACACCAGAACACCTGGGGAGACTGTACGTCTTCTCCCTGATGTGGAGCATTGGCGCCCTGCTCGAACTGGAGGGCCGGCGCCGGGTGGAGCACTGGCTACGTTCTCAGGAAGCGCTGACCTTGGATTTGCCTCCTCTAGAGGGGCCGGAGGGCGCCATGTTCGACTATTACGTCTCGTCCACTGGTGAGGATCCTTGTTTCTGTGGACTCACACACAACACATGGGAAAAGGTTTTTTCCACTGGCTAATATTTACGTAAATGTTATTTTTCTAAATGGTAATTAAAACACTGGGCTGCAAAATTAAAATGGAAATTTTCATGTGTGAAGAAACCTGATGGTTTCTTTTTCGACATTTTTTTTTCATTTGTATTCCAAATGCACGTCTTCCCCTTGTTAAGTAAATTGTTTACTGAACTTTTAATGAATTAAAAACAAACTAGGGGGGCGCCTGGTGGCTTAGTTGGTTAAGCATCAGACTCTTGATTTCAGCTCAGGTCATGATCTCAGGGTCCTGGGATCCAGTCCCCAGTTGGACTCCTCGCTCAGTGGGAAATCTGCTTCCCACTGCCCTACCCTCCACTTGTGGTCTCTCTCTCTCTTTCTAAAATAAATCAATCAATCTTAAAAAAAAAAAAGAAATAGAGAAAAATCTCCAAATCAGATGTTTCAGTCATTTATATAATATAATCAGGAATTTACATAAAAAATTACAAAGTGTAAAGTGTATTTTTACAAAATATGTGTGTTTATCTGTATATCTATCTAACTATACCTCAAGTGTATTTAATGTGCATACATATATATACATATATATATATACACACCCACACACAATATTTATATATCTTCTTTTTTTGGTTTATAATTAAGGAAGTGTGTAATGAAAAGCTTGTGAGAGTAGATATTTTAAATGGTTTTAGGTACATACTACTATCACTGTATTCTTAATTTTTATACAGACATTATTGAAAACTGACATATTTTTAAAAAACTTCCAGGATTCTTCTTCATATTTCCTAATAATACCACTTTGGAGTTGTTCCTTGGGAAATTTTGGCTCAGCTAACACATACCTAAATACTACTTAGATCTCCAGGGTCTAATGATCTTCATCTTATGGGGAGTTTTTGAAAGACGCCTTCATGAGATGCCCAGGACGTGTGCTTGTTACAGTTAGGAATTCAGTTGTTCACGGGCCTGTAAGGATGTACGTGTTCTCTGTTCGTCGCAGGTGAATGGAGACGCTGGAACACGTGTACTGAGGAATATGTGTATCCGCCTGACGTCACCCCAGAATATGGCTCCATCCTGGTGCCAAATGTTGACAACGTGAGGACTGACTTTCTAATTAAAACCATCGCCAAACAGGGCAAGGTGTGGCTCTTTAACTTTTATTAACAATAGTGTATTTTAAAATGTCACTTGAAAACACAAGGCATCTTGCGTTTATCTTAGAATGTTTTAGGTTGCTGTTTAGCGTAAATGAAAGTATTACCCAAATTAATATACTTCTTTTATTATTCTCCAGTAGCAGTGTTAAGAGTTGAATAGTTCTGATGCATGATCAAGTAATGATTTCTCACATACTTGTTGAGAGAAAGTGAACTTTGACTTGTTTTTCCAAAGAGAAATCCTTCTCTTCTGATGACTGTGTTAGTTTGCTGGGGCCACCCTAACAAATCACAGACTGAGTGGCTTAAACAACAGACATTTCTTTCCCCCCAGTTCCAGAGGCTTGGAGTTCAAGATTAAGGTGCCGGCAGGTTTGATTTCTTCTGTGGCCTCTGTCCTTGGCTTGCAGGTGGCTGTCATCCCACTGTATCCTCCCGTGTTCTTTACCCATGTGACTCTATCCCTGCTGTTTCTTTGTGTAGGGGTATCCAGATTTCCTCTTCTTATACGGATGCCAGTTAGATTGAACTAGGGCCCACCTGAATGGCCTCATTCTATTTTTATTATTTTTATTTTTCATTTGTTTAAATTCAGTTGGCCAACATATAGTACATCATTAGTTTTGGGTGTCGTGTTCAACAACTCATCAGTTGCGTGTAACACGCAGTGCTCATCACATCACATGCTCCCCTTGATACTCATCACCCAGTTACCTCCGATCATCTCTTTAAAGATCCTATCTCCAGATACAGTTACATTCTAAGGTACTGGGTGTTAGGGCCTCAACATGTGAATTTTTGGCGTGGGGGGGGGCAGACAATTTAGCTCGTAATCATTGTATTGCATTCCTTGGATTTCTTTCTCAACGTCTCTTTTAGGCTGTGCTGCTAATTGGTGAACAAGGAACAGCCAAAACAGTTATTATCAAAGGATTTATGTCAAAGTATGATTCGGAAAGTCACATGATCAAGAGTCTGAATTTTTCTTCTGCAACCACCCCACTGATGTTTCAGGTACTGGCTTGTTGGTGTCACTCATTAAGGCCAAGCTTGTGATCAGCTTCGGTGGCTCAGCTCTCTTCACTCTTCCTCCTGTGCCCATGAGCTTCATCTGCACTTTCCCAGCCCTGATCAATCCCCTAATGTGCCTCCATTATTCACCTGCTATAGAATCTCTCCCTAGATTATACCTTAAATTGTGGAGAAATGAAAAGCTTATATAGGGTGTTAAAAGCCTTAGTAGTGTTTAAAATATCTAGCAAGGCCTGTGAACATGTAAAATCCAAAACTGAAAGGAATGTCATTTATTCCTCCATCCAAATCTGCTTTCTGTGGGTATTAGAATTATTCTAGGCTTTAGGCTAGACACATTGGACATCTTCGATGGGTCTGTCTTGAATCAAGGTCTGTTAGTGTCGCTAAAGAAATACTTTTCACATTTCCGCCTTTCTCTTCGTTCTCCCTGTCCACCTCTGCATAATTCACATCCTCATGATCCACACCAGGATATTAGCCTAGAAAGACCCCCAACGGGTCCAGTCTAATTCTCTTTCAGTCTTGCTTTCATTCCTCTTCCAGTCTCCGGGTTCTGATCTTGCTAATCTATCTTGTTGTTCCCTGACTGAACCTTCCACGATAGTTCCCATTAGCAATTGCAGGAATAGATCTTAGAGTTACCATGTTGAAGATTTCACCCTATTATATCATTGAGGAGTAACAGAAGAAAAAAACCTGTACATTTGCTTTGCTTTTGTCAGTGGAACTGCCCACAATGACCTGGGTTTTCAGTGGTAGACTGGTTGTTTGCGCTTGTTCCTAAGTTGTTTAAAACCCTGTTCAGGGGCGCCTGGGTGGCGCAGTCGTTAAAGCGTCTGCCTTCGGCTCAGGGCGTGATCCCTGGCGTACCGGGATCGAGTCCCACGTCGGGCTCCTCTGCTGGGAGCCTGCTTCTTCCTCTCTCACTCCCCTGCTGTGTTCCCTCTCTCGCTGGCTGTCTCTCTGTCACATAAATAAAAATAAAAAATCTTTAAAAAAAAAAAAAGACCCTGTTGACACTGGGGAGGGAATCCTGTGTGTCCCCTCATGCTTCAGTTGTTTCCAAGTCATCTCTCATATCTGCTAGTACATTAACACATTTATAAAAAGGACGCATTTCATACACTGAAAATGGAACGGAAATTTTTAGGAGAATCCCAACCCATAGAACTTTGCTCTTGATTAACTTTGTTGTTCTTTAGCTGTTGGAATTAAAATATCAAAGAGCAATGAAAATTGTTGACAGCATGGCGAAATCCTGACTTTTTATCGCTTAATGTAATTGGTGGCTACAGAGTGCCAGTAAGCTAAGACCACTGATTAAGTTTCTAAATAAGACTGTCAACTGTGTTATGCTCCTCTGTTAGAGATGGAATTTCCAATACTGGCTAGCTTTCTATCAAATGAATGCCATTGACAGTGTGGTGATGGGAAGGAAGGTCTGAAAGGAGGGTCAGCCTCAAATTGCAGAGACTCAGTTGTGGCATTTTTGTGTTTGGGGAATAGCACATTAAATTATCCTGAGCTGGCAGGATGCTAACATTTTACACATTCCTTTGTTACTAACATTAACCACATTCCCTCGATATTGTTTCACATTTAAAGAACTTCAGTTAGTTTTATTTTAGGAGAACATCCTCTTAAAGGTTATAATTTTAACTTTATTGGTGGATGCACGTTGTAAAACCTTAAAGTGTGATTTTTTCCCCCATTATGTGGGGTAATTATCTAGCTATTCCCATTTCTTAAGACTGGATTAAATCTTTAGGGTTGTAATGCAATCCTGGCAGTAACTACCTGGACCTACTAAACACTTCACAGGTGAAGGGCTCAGGGCCCCCAAAGCCTTCCCTCACTTCACATATCAGCCGCATGCCTGGGTTTCCAGGCCACCAGCACTTCTGAAGAACTGGCTAGAAATTCAGTGGTTCCTATGACTCTCTCTCAGTTTCCATAATCCACCAGAACAACTCTCAGAATTTAAGAAAGTGCTGTGCTAATGGTTTATTATAAAAGATATGAATCAGGATCAGCCAAAAGAAGAGTTGCATTAAGGCCATGGTTGGGAGGGTCCCAACTGTGAACATTCTGTGTCCTCAGAATGCGTTATCCTCCAGGCATGTCAGTGTGTATCCCCAACCAGGAGGCTCACCTGAACTACAGTCTCCAGAGTTTTTATTGGGTTTCATTACATAGGCATGATTGAGTGAATCATTGGCCATGTGATTGAACTCAATCCCCAAGCCCCCTCCCCTCCTAAAAGGTCAACTGATATGTGTTTCAAATCCCCAACCCTCAAATCGCGTGGTTGGTCTTTCTGGCAAGAGTAGTCTGAGAGACCTACGATGAAGAACAAAGAAAATCCTATTACTCAGGAAGTTCCCGGGGTTTAAAGGCTCCCTCCTAGGAACCAGGGACAAAGACCAGCCAATTTATTTCGTATATAACAAGACCTCGTCACTGTATTTTTATTAGTAACTCTTGGTATTGTTTGCTCCTTTAAGGTGCTAAAGATCTGTAGGCTATGTTTCTTTAACTTGAGACACTTATTAATTTCCTAGAAAAAGGCATATTTTACCTAGAAAGCAACTTGTTTGTTGATATAAAAATTCATAAACTATATAATAAATTTCTAGAAGTCATACCACATTGAAATATAATAATTAGGACAATAATAAAGCAGTCTTTCAAAACACAAAAATCTGTATTCTTCAGGATCCCATTATCTGATTCGCAAGTCCATTAGCCCGGTTCCCTCCTATGCTGGTGTGAAGGTGGCATCGACACTTCACTCGGTTTCTTTTTCTGCTCAGAAGCATCATAGGATCATGTACTCTGTTTAGTGTCTGTTTGGACTGCTGAGTATCCAAGCTTTCTATTAAGCTAGACTCATTAATTTTAGAAAGCTTTCAATTAGCCAAACTGCTGGAATGAACTTTTTCACTGCAGTTTTCAGCCGTTCATGCTGAAGCGAGTTCTGATGGAGACGAGCATTTGTCTCGAGTCTCCCACTAATCTGGATCCAACGGAACTGAAATTGTAGATGAGGAAATAGGTACTGTGCGTCCCGTCCGTGGTACCATGATGGCACGTAGTCCTGTCGAGGCCACACGTCTGTTTTATGACAGTTAAAAAATTTTTTTTTAAATTTCTCAAAAAATTTTTATTGTGGGAAAATATACATAACTTTGAATTTACCATTTTAACCATTTTGAAATGTACGATTCAGTGGCATTAACTAAATTAACAAAGTTGTGCAACCATCACCACTACCCGTTTCTGGAACTTTTTTATCATCTCAAACTGAAACTCTATAACCACTAAATACCAGTTGTTTTCATTTGGGTTTCTTTTGTTTTCCCCAAGGGGTCACATTCACATCTTTCACCAGTAGAATGACTGACCGACTGACCGTATGTCCCTCTTCGTTTGGGACAGCCTAGCTCACTTCCATTGTCTTGAATTATAATTAATGGCGTCCCTGTCACTATCAAAAGTGTGTAGTTTGGGCAAAAATTGTATGGCCACCTTATTGTTTTGGCTAAGGGAATTCAGTTGGTCTTTTAAGAGAGAGATCTCAATTTTTTCCAAAACAAATATTATTTTAAGGTTTTTCCCCCCTATTTTTGAAAGTAATCTATACATATCTTTAAAAATGTAAACAATACAGAAAGGTAAGAAGAAAGTTTCTTTACAGAATTTCTGAAAAGATTTATCTTTTCTAAAAATAATCTTCAAGTATTTTGAATATAACCATCTTACAAATGGTTACATAACAATGGGTTTTGTTTTTAAAAAATGAGAATCATAGAGCCTCGAAAGAAATTCCACATTTTTTTCTTAGATTTAGAGCCACTTTTCCAAATGAAATCTTATGTAGAAGACTAAGTTATAAAACAGGTAACCATAGATTTGCTTTGGTGGAATTGGAGCTGGGCTCCTGAAATCCTTCCTAACTTTATTCTTGCTTCCTTCATGGGTCCCTATGATTGCATAAAAGTCTTCTGACTCCTCAGAGCATAGTTTGAAGACCAGTTTCCAGAGAAGAATCATAAGAGATTATACATGAAAGTATTTTTCCATGGTAAAGCTCTCTAAGAATGTCAGGTTTTACTGTTAATATTAAGGCAGTCAGGTGGAGAGAGATCAAGTCCTTATTTGAGTTCACACGGTTAGTTGGTACCAGAACCTGGTGAGAAACCAGGACCCCATATGTTCTGCTGTGCTTTTCCAGTTCACCATATGCCTCCTTCCAATGGCTTTTCTTTATCCACATTAATATTCAAATGACTGATTTATCACTTAGTGCACTTGTTTTATTTTTAACTTCTACTTATGTGTTATTGTATTTTCATGTTGTTTTAGATATTTTACTTTTTCAACAACGTGCTGTTGAGCATTTTAAACTTTACTAATTTAAGACTGTTTTCATTTGGTTTCAGTAATTTATAATACAAGGGGAAGATCTTAGGCAGTAGAGGTCTTAATAAAGAATATAAGCTCTCCATTTTTATCTTTAAATAGCAGATACATAGAAGCCTAAAATTAATAATATTTATTTATTTATTTATTTATTTATTTATTTATTTATAGAGCAGAAGGAGGGGTGCCTGGGTGGCTCAGTCGTTAAGCATCTGCCTTCGGCTCAGGTCATGATCCCAGGGTCCTGGGATGAAGCCCCGCATGGGGCTCCCTGGTCAGCGGGAAGCCTCCTTCTCCCTCTCCCCCTGCTGGTGTTCCCTCTCTTGCTGTGTCTCTCTCTGTCCAATAAATAAATAAAATCTTTAAAAAAATAAAATAAAATAAAGAGCAGAAGGAAACTTTTATGATTCTCAGAATTCTAAGGTATTGTAAACATGAAATAAAAGCAGGATGGTATAAAAAAATAAACATTTAGGAAACCAAAGAGAAGTTATACAAATATCCTATATTTTCTTATAATACCCTTGTAGTTTACTTTTTACATTTGAATTTCAAAATATTTCAATTTAATTGGGTTTAATATGTATGAAAATGATTTAAATGCTGATATATGGAGATACCTATAGTAATAATAAAGTATCTTTCATTTTTGTAATGCATTAAACTCATCAGGTGCTTTCACATATATCATTTATGGGTAATACTCTCTTGTGTATATATACACACATACATATATATGTATTTGTGATTTAAATATCTTTATATACCTTCCCACTTGTGACCATGCAGGTTATGCAGATCTGTGATATGTCCTATTCACAGAGACAGTGGTGTGAATGGTAAACCCCAAAATTGGGCAGTGCACAACCTCCTCAACTGCACATGGCCCTGTCAGTATCCCTTCCAATGCAGTGTTCCTCCCTCTGTGTGATTGGGGAAATAGACATATCCACAATCAAGTATAACTGATGTGATAAATGATAGTTATAGTGTAATCTAAGTATTGTAGAGCCCAGAGGAGGAAGGGAGTAGTTCCTTTAGGGAATTACAGAAATCAGTGTAATGAAAGAGTTGACATTACTTGAAGAAATTCCATATTTATATTATATTAGTATATTTTTTAGAAATTATAGAAGCTGAATTGTCTACTAAGAAATTAACTCAGAAAATTGGTTATCTCTAGTTTTAGGGCTCCCAGCTTAGAATGGACAAAGGCAGCTTTCCTTATCTCCATTCCCGAGTCTGTCTGGATTTCTAACCTTGTAGTTCTTATTTCTTAAAACGCCACTGTCACAACTTCGGTGAACCTTGTTATGTCATGTGAGTGTGAGGTAGGCAGACAAGATCAGAATCTTTTCTATATTCCATAGGTTGCTTAAGATGATGTCATGTGGACTACCATTCTCTGATTTCAGAGGAATGTTTTTCTTTATTCTCAGAGAACAGCAAAACCACCCGTAGTTCAGGTCCTTGCTAGAGATCTCAATTTTATCGATCAATAGCTGGGTTGAGAGAAACGACATTTGTGGACGATCATGCATCTGAATCAATGTTTGACAAACTGTGTTTGGCTGACGCTAATCGTGAGAGATTTTTTGGCTCAGAAATGGCTACTCTAGAACTATGTCAGTAAGGACCTCATAATGCATGTTAGCCTGTGAGCTGAGCGTCACTTTGTGGTGTGTGTTGTATTGTTAACTGAATATGAATGAATGAAGACTACGAAGGGCCGGAACAAAGAGACTGAGGAGCGTTTAGAGGTGAGACTAGATGCGTAAGCGGGATATCATGGAGTTCCTTGTAAGGCACTCCTGGGGAACGAGTGGAGTTGCGCTGGGTTACACTGCCCTTCAGAAGGTCCATTCTGGCTGCAGAGTGGAGGGCAAGATGGAAGAGATACGCGTGTCCTCAGAGAGACCTGGGAGGAGAGGGAGGTTGGGCTGGACCAAGTAACAAAAGGCAGCATGGAAGGAGCATGAGGATGGGTTCAGGTTGTAATCAAGAAGCACAACTGTTGTTGGCTGGGTAGATGTGGTTGGAAGAGAGGGACAGAAGAGGGAGGAGAAAGTTACAGATGACCCCCAGGTTTCCTTTCCTTATTTACTATGTATCAAATACATATTTTTAAAGATTTATTTATTTCAGAGAGAAAGAGAGAGAAAGAGTGAGAGCAGGGGCAAGGGCAGAGGGAGAGAATCCTCAAGCAGACTCCCCACCGAACGTGGAGCCTGATGCGGGGCTCGATGTCACGACCTTGAGATCATGACCTGAGCCGAAACCAAGAGTTGGACGCTTAACCGACTGAGCCACTCAGGCCTCTCTGTATCAAACATTTATTCATAAGTGCAGTGTGCCAGATACCTTTCTAGACACTGAGGATGCAGTGATGAGCAAGATACATGAGACGCGTTCTCTTTTTACATTCTAGTGGGAGAGACAGACAATACTCAGATAAACAAATACACCTATTTTTGTTAACTGGACTGTGGTTATCTCATCAAAACAGTGGTTGGTGGTGTCCCCAGAGGAAGGAGATCAGAGAGAGTGTGGGTGGCAGAACACTACAAAGATTATCAGGAGTTCTTCAGACTGATTTTTTTGGGGGGGACAAAAAATTCTGAATAAAATTGTAAATCACACGATATAGACAGTCTATATGATTTTTAAAGAAGTTTCCAGGACTTCCTGGAGGAGGCAGCACTGGGCGGTGGGGGGGGGCAGTTTAAGAGGTTGTGACATTACACTTGATCTTAGCCAAAAGGCCAAGAAGCGATAAGAGGTTGTGACATTAATTTCCATGAGAAAGACAAATATCAGTCCTCGGGCATATCATTGTTCAGGGAGGAGATACATTGAATAGCAATGTTGAAATTATAAGAGAAATGATGTATTGATGTTGGTTGGGGAAAAGTTCGGATGGGGCAGTTGGGTCATTGGTGCCCTTCCCTGAAATGAACACCCAGCAGGGAGTGCAGACTTAGGGGTGAGTAAGAGGCATTGATGTTTGGATTTGTTGATTTTGTGATACTTTGAATCATCATGTGGGGGACTCCAGCTGGAGAGACCAGTCATGTATGTGGTTTTCCCGAACATCTCCCAATAGATAAATGATGGAGTAGAACCTGCAGTTATTGTGTTTCAGGCCTTTAGGAGGTGTCCCCAAACTCCAAATTATGCATTAGATAATTTAATGGGTAGCACTTTTAAAAACAGAAAGATCTCAACTCCACAAGCTATTTCATTTTACTTCTTCCCTTGGTTTTGTTTTTGTCAGCTTAGCTCTTTTATGACTATATAGCTTACTAGTAATTTCCCTCTTATTTCAAAAAAAAAATAGCATCACAATGAAGGGGAAGCAAATTCAGGTAAGGGGCAATTACTCCATATTATCTCACCTATGGCCTTTTAGCTCTTAGATGGCCCCGAAGACATAAAATCTTCATGTGCCGTGAGTTCTCATTAATAGACAAGGGAATGTCTGGAAGGCTCTAGCTTGCCATAGGGAGGTGTCAGGAGATTATTAATTGCCTTATGCATTTAAATTCATTGAACAGCAGAGCTAAATTTAGCCTGGTACATTACTTTAAACAGTTTGCTTTTATGTCAGGGGAATAGGAAATTCTTTTTGCCATTGTACTGTTTTCATGAGAGATTTATTTTGTAATTGAATGAGTTGTGATATATTTATATATCTTTATATTTGGAAATGGTGAAAAAATTTCGTATCTCTTGCCGTTATTCATTAAAATGGTGATGGAAAATTACAACTTGAAATTACCAACTGCAAACATTTCCAAGGACAAATATATAGATTTTTTTGCTTATATGTTGGCCTTATTTTGTGGTTGTATCTTGGATTATTAACGTCATTCTTAACTGATTTGTTCTTTATCGTGAAATAACTAAGCTGTTTTTGGATAGGAGGAAATGCATTTTATTGCAATAAGCCTCCGCTTTCTCCTATATTTATACATCATCTTTAACATGACTTAAAATCACGAAGCAGTAGATTGCTACAGTGGTAGGAATGGAATGAGGCCTTTAAGACAGAGTTTCTAGAGTGTGAGAACCGTGAAGCCTTTTCTGTTTTCTTTGTGGTGCTAACTCTGGCTACTCAGTTCATGCATTTTGAATCACTGGTTGATTTCCAGGCCACATGGTACTCTCATTCAAATGATCATACCGCAATCAATAGTCTGGGTCCCTCCCTATCGTCCCCTTCTTCCAACACTTCTTCCATCAGGTTTTCTTTAAATTGAGGAGTAATTGCCATATGTTACATTAGTTTAATCAGTTTTAAAGTTCTTTTTCATATTACTAGGGAAGTTTTGTTTTTGTTTTTAATAGAGCACAG
Organism: Ursus arctos; assembly: GCF_023065955.2. Lineage (NCBI taxonomy): Eukaryota > Metazoa > Chordata > Mammalia > Carnivora > Ursidae > Ursus > Ursus arctos. Next base: position 10,947,162 of record NW_026622819.1, on the reverse strand, counting down.
TGTCGTCTTCTTTACCACCTAAGCTCAGAATGGAGAGATGAGAGAGACACACTTGGGCATAGTTTATAATTTTGTCTCAGGGGATGGGAGGTGATTCACTGTGATTCCATCTGCCCCAAAGCCCTGGATCTGGATTTTGTTTGGCTACAGATGCCCATTGGCAGCCTTCTCAATGGAGACCGAGCAGTTGTGGCAGGCTGTGTGGTTCAGAGCACAGACCTAAGAAGCTTCTTGGACAGTGGCCCCGTTTAACTTTGTCCCTGATTTACAGGGAAATTGTAGAAGGGCTAAATTATTCTTTGAATAATGGGGCTGAGGGATATACTGTCATCAATGTAGAAACAATAAGACAAAAATCTGTAGAAATGGACCAAGGAGTCTATCCCACTGAAAATGTACAGTAATTAGAATTCCATTTACTCCTAAATTAAAGGATTTTCAAAGGTTAACATTATGTAAGATAATTTAGGTCCTTCATATTCTGGTTTCCAGGCTAAAAAGAGTTTTGGGGGTTTTGTGAGTAATTCCCATCAATTCCAATGTCCCTAGATTTTAAAAATCATTTACCGTGTCTTAGGGGATATTTTCACAAATCTTTCTGTTGGCTTTCTTGTTTCACAGAGGACAATAGAGAGCTATGTGGATAAACGCATGGGTACAACATATGGCCCTCCTGCAGGAAAGAAGATGACTGTTTTTATTGATGATGTGAATATGCCAATAATCAATGAGTGGGGAGATCAGGTATATCGATCCTATTGTGCACTTCATTTCAATTCAACATTGATTTATTCTTTGGGGAGTAAATATTTTCCCGCTTTTCAATATGCAGTTCCTCAATTCCAATAAAGTCCATTATTTGGAAACCCTCAAGGGGTTAGTTTCTGGGATGTAAAGGAGTGACCTTTTCATTCTGAAAGTTGTCTTTCTTAGGTTACTAATGAGATAGTACGACAGCTAATGGAACAGAATGGATTTTATAACCTAGAGAAGCCTGGGGAGTTTACCAGCATCGTGGACATCCAGTTTTTGGCAGCCATGATCCATCCTGGTGGTGGACGCAATGATATACCACAGAGACTCAAGAGGCAGTTCTGTATATTTAACTGCACGTTGCCTTCTGATGCTTCCATGGACAAGATCTTTGGTAAAATGGTGTCAGTGGGGCACGGGGAGGCAAGAACACCTGCTTGCATTCCAATGAGAAAATATCCACCCACAGGTCAACACAGAAGGGGCATTGGGTGGCTCCTTAGTCTTTTACACTCATCACTCTCCAGTTGTGTTTATATCAGGATTTTGTTTCTATAAAGATTTATTATATCCTGAATTGGGTGCCTAGGCAGATCTTTTCTACCTTTGTTTTTCTTAAAGTAACCCTTGCTAGCTTCTTAGGCAAGGAGGTTAAACATTAAACGAACAAGGAGATGACGAGATTGTTTCCTCATGGATATACCTATATGAGGTCTGGATTGATAGAATACCATGCTGAAAGTTTATGCGCTGGTACTCTAACCAAGCCACATGATGATTTTGGCCAAAGAAATAATTTTGCCTATAGCAGAGACTAGCCAGAGTCTGATCTTCAGAGTAATTTACAGGGTTGTAATAAGTTATTGATTGATTAAATATGTAGTATTTCAGAAATAACATCATTGAAGAAACACTAGCCCAGTAGATAACTATCATCGTTTGAGTAATGAAAAGAGTTTATAGTGATTTTGCAGTTAACTCTTTGCAGAAAAAGAATGTAAAGTTATGTATGCATTGTGTTAGGTATTAATTTACTATTTCTGAAACTGCTACTGAAAAAAAACTCATTAGGATTACCCTAATTAATTTCTGGCAGACTAAAATGTCATCTCAGCACCCTGGGCTAGTGGAGTATGGCAGCATCTGCCTTCAATCACGGCAAAAGTTTGGAAGCCAAATGATATGTGAATGATCTAAACCTGGGAAAAGTACCATGGACCAGAAAAAAATGACTATTATCAATTTTAATCATTATTCTTTTTGCCTGGAAAATTTTACATATAAAGTAAATTAAAATATTTTATAATGCACAGAAAGGCAACAACAGAATGGAGAAATCTTAAGAGTTCATGAAACCTCCTTTTTTCTTATGTCTTTATAAGGCAACTTTATACATTTAACATCACTCACTTAATAATACTGAATTTGTTCAGCTAGATCTTTCAGTAGTATTTCTAAATCAAACTTTCAGTATTTGAATGCTAACTTGAACCCGTGTCTATTTTTTAGAATTAAAAAAATAAGAGAATATTAATATAAATTTCTTTGATATATGGCCATCTATTAAAATGTGTATCATATTTGTGCCAAGTCTACATTATAATGCTTTTCATTTTAATTTCACTGACTTGAACCATCGCTGAAAATGTTACGACTTTTTTCCTCTTTCAGGTGTTATTGGGAGAGGCTACTACTGTGCTCAGAGGGGTTTTTCAGAAGAAGTGAGAGATTCAGTGATGAGATTGGTCCCCTTGACACGCCGACTGTGGCAGATGACCAAGAATAAAATGCTCCCTACACCTGCAAAATTCCATTACGTATTTAACCTTCGAGATCTTTCCAGGATCTGGCAGGGCATGCTGAACACCACCTCAGAGGTTATCAAGGAACCGGATGTAAGTGATACATTGGAGGGGAAAGAAATGCTGTTGTTATTTATTCTATGCCCTAAATATTATTCCTAATGTAATTTGTAGTGGAATGATGAAATATTTTGGGATGTTTCAGCATGGATATTTTTTTTTTTTTTTGCTACTTTCCTACTAATATAAATAAGGGAGAAGTACGTCAAAATTTCTTTTAAAACATTCCAATTAAATTAAATTTATGCTTAAGGAAATAGTATACACAGTTATTTTCTAATGAATGGAATAAAAGAAACAACTGATCTTATTTTCCCATTGTAAGATATTTTCCTTTCACAAAATAACGGAAAGAATCACTCTTGATTTTATTATGTAATAGTCTTCCTATTTTAAACTTGACATTTTAACATTATAAAAGTAATTATAAACATTCAAAGTTGAAGAGACCATTTTGTTCTTAGTCATCCTCGATCTTTCCTTTCTAAGTAAATAGATGCACTGGAAGAATTACGTATATGGGTATAATTGAGGCAGAAAAGTAGAGAGTTCATTTGGTTGAAAAATGAGCATTTGTACACACACTTGAATGTAATAGTTCCTAGTGTTAAAAGAATTCCTTCAAACTAGAAACATTATGGAAAAATCCAATATATTTTTCCCCCCAAAGCATGGCTGGTGTGCTCAGGGTTAGGTAATCTTCGCTTCTCTTGTAGTTTTATGGAACAGAGAAGGTAGTTAAACAAGTGGATTTTAGGGTCTTGTCCACATAGACACACAGGGACAGTTGAGATATCCACTAAACTGTCACTAGGCTTATCAAGTAGCGAGTGTAAAAAAACTTAACTTCGCCCCAGATACTTGCAAAGTGGGTAACGACACTGGCTGATTCCAAGACAAGACATTTCAGGGGAAATTCACTCTCCTTGTTACACAGAACAGAGAGTCAACATTTTATCTTGATTCCCCCCCTCAAATTTATTGACAAATTGATGGTAATGCATAATGCATGTCCCCAATATTATTGAGTAGCCATTTTTTGATGTTTATTTTTTTTTAATTTTTAAATTTTTAAAATATTTTTTCTCTTTTTCTCTATGGTTCTTCTTCTTTTTTTTAATGTTCAGTTAGCCATTTTATAGTACACCATTAGTCTTTGATGTAGTGCTCAGTGATTTATTAGTTTCGTATAACTTGAAATCACCATAAATAGTTCCAGCAATCATTGCATATATTTTACTAAATTTCTTTTATATTTTGATAACCAAATAGCATTTTATAATTAGTAATAGATTGGCTGAAAAATCTCCTAACTTGCAAGCTCTTAGCAAGTTAAGAAATTTCCACCAGTCTTTCAAATCAAATGAACTTGCTGTACAAATAGGTGTATAGAGCAATTAATTTCCTCAACTTCCAGTTACCTTTGCACCTTGGATTATGTAAACGAGGTGATTGTTTTGTTCAGATAATCCAGATTTTTGCCACAAATTTCCTTCACATTGTGTTAAGTAAATATACCTTTGTAATATCTCCATTATATACTTGAGAATTATTTACATATTGCATTTTATATTATGCTCTTGGCGCTGAATGTAGGTGTCTTATCCAAACAGACTAATTCTTCACAAACTTAAGACTTTTACATAAAATATTACCTTGTTGGTTAATCAGAGTGGTTTTAGTAATTTGTCTAGGGATCTTTTCATTTTAATTTAAAGACTGAAAATGAATAGACACTACTGTCTATTTGATATACTTGAATGAGACCAATTTGAAATGAAGTTAAGTATGTTTTAACCTCAAGTTTTTAAATAGCATCTTGATCAGGAAGGATGGTGCTCTGTAATTCTGTCAACTTGATTCCCAACTGTGGCAAATAGAAACGAATAACACATTTTAATTACGCTTTCGACAGGAACTGTTACAGCTGTGGAAGCATGAGTGTAAACGTGTTATAGCTGATCGTTTCACGGTGTCCAGTGATGTGACCTGGTTTGATAAGGCCTTAGTAGGTTTGGTGGAGGAGGAGTTTGGTGAAGAGAAAAAACTCTTGGTGGATTGTGGAACTGATGCTTATTTTGTGGATTTCTTGAGGGACGCACCTGAAGCTACAGGTAAACTATTGAGCGGAATTTGAAATTCCCCAAAGGGATACCTGAAGACAGAAGGTTCAGTTTAGGGATGCTGAATTTCTGTCTAGTAAGCTTCATGGAAACAAGCCGGGGACATAGTAGGAGCTCAGTAAATATAGACCGAGTGGATACTCATGGAGTTCAGAGATGAACTATTTTTTATGCATATTAGTTTTGCATATTAGAGTAGATTTGGGGGGCAAGACAGGATAGAAGAAAGGGCCCAGGACTTATAGCTGTCACACAGCAGTAGGTTTGAGGAGGGGATCTACCACATAGTAACTGGGAGAGTCTCTGAACTTTCTTGAACCTCATTCTTCTCATTTATGAAAATGGAAATAGTAATATATGCATCATGGGGCACTGTGGGGACTAAATGAAATATTAACTGTAGAGTGGCTTGGCAGTCTGCCAAATGAAGGGTAGCAAAAATAACGATAATTATTATTCGGGTCATCCTGACTGTTGAAAATAGATAAACCTCAGATATCTGAGAAGACCATTGAACGTAATTGGAAAGAGATGGGCAATGTGCATATAAGCTTTTGTGGTTATGGTTCTATGAGAAATGGAGACGTATATAAATTTTCTTCTTATGAAAAGAAGTCGTGATCCAATAACTTGTTTCCCTCAGAAATAACTGAGCTTAAGTAGAATATTTTCTTTCATTTAATTACGTCTTTGAATACCGTGGGTGAATTTTTAGTTAATTTCCATATTTAAAAAGGCATATTTAAATGCATGCTATTTATATCTTCTAAATGGTTGAAAATGACCAGGCAGCGCCTTTCTATAGTTGATAAGGATGTGTATGATCTGTCACAAGTTTCCGAGCATCAGTTGCAAAAGGAGGCTTGCTGCTGGCTATGCAGTTGGAGGGATCCTGCCACAGAAGGAAGCTGACACATTTCATTTTAAATGAGGTCACGTACATACAAAGGTCCTGTAAGTGCAAGAGCATTTAAAATTAGAGTTTATGTATCTCATTTCCTCTAATTCGGAAGGATAAATAATTAGAATGTATGTATTGTATTTCCTTTAATTCAGAAAGCTAAATCATCAGATGATGGTTTTCAAGGAGCAAAGCACAACTGCATTTTTGCGGGTCGGTTGCACTGGAGGCAAACACATAACCTTTTTTGACTTCAAAGCACTTTGCTTCTCACAGCTCGAGTGGAACATTTATGAAACACTGAAGTGACTATTGAAATTCAATTAGTGAGAGCTTTGCAAATAAGCCAATCTTCATGATTACGTTAAATCAGTTTTCTTGCTTTGTCATAAAAAGGTTAATATGCTATTATATTAGGACAGGTTCAATTGAAAATAATTACGTACTGTTAGATTTGGAAGATCCACTCACTCTTCTAGTACCCAGTGAATTTCTAAGTTGTTATTGGCATATTCATCTCCTGTGTCACTTTTTCTCCTGTTACTGATGTCAATGTTAACTGATGGAGAACTTCTACATGCCCAATTTAGCTTTTCTTTTGGCATTATGCTTTAAAGTCAAAGATGGAAAAGTGTTACGCTGGTATAGTATGTGTGTCTAATTTTTTTAAAAAAATATATTGATTTTAATACATCTTTTTCCAGTGATGTAATTCAGTATGTTTATTTAGGAAATCATTATTCTGTTTTCTGTCAGCCCTCTACCTCCATTCCCCAAAATTCACTTCTGTCTTCACCACTCACCTGAAATTCCTGATTCATAGGAATTTCCTGAGCAATGCAATGACCTTTTTTTTTTCTTATTGAAAAATCTTTTAAGTCTTGACCTCTCTAGCTGGTTTTGACATTAAATCCCTACTTTTTTGACCTTCATTTTGACCATAAAGCCAATACTCCTGGAAGGTTCCATGAAATGCCAATACTCAATTATGGATTTGGATTAAATTCAGTATATATGATGTTATTTGAAATTGGCCCTTTCTAGACAGGAAGGAACTAAGACTGAGTAGGATCACAAGAATTCCAATGTTTTTACTATTGTTTGCTTACTTGCTTTTTTTATTTTTTTAAGATTTATTTATTTATTTATTTGAGAGAGAGAAGTGCATGAAAGCTGGGGGAGAGGCTGAGGGAGAGAGAGAATCTCGAACAGACTCCCCGCTGAGCGTGGAGCCCACAGGGGCTCCATCCTAGGACCCTGAGATCATGACCTGAGCCCAAATCAAGAGTCAACCAACTGAGCCACCCAGGCGCCCCTGCTTTCTTATATAAAAATATATAATAAGGCATTTGGATGAACATCGGTATTATTGAGTGTGAAATCGTTGCACTATGAGTATATTAATTTAGATTGAAGGAACCAGTAAAGCCTTGTGATTGAGGAAACTTAACTGATTCTTTTTCCCCAACCCCAGGTGAAACATCTGAGGAGGCTGATGCTGAAATGCCCAAAATTTATGAGCCAATTGAATCTTTCGATCACCTAAAGGAGCGTTTGAATATGTTCCTGCAGCTGTATAATGAAAGCATCCGTGGCGCCGGCATGGATTTGGTGTTCTTCAAGGACGCCATGGTTCACTTAGTCAAGGTCAGTGGCCACAACCAGTAACACCGCCCCAAACTGACGGACGCTTGGCTTCACACCAGAGTTTTTTCCCTCCTCTTTCGTTTCCATCTCCTGGGAGAATGTTCAGTTTGAAAATAAACTCAGTGCCGTATTCCAATTTAATTTCTAAACTGAATGCAACACGTCACACCTATAGGCTGAAAATCAGCCGGAATATCAGAGCACGGGTACTTCAAATGTGTGATATAATTTTATTCAGCGTTGCTATATGGCTTCCAGCTCAGCGTTGTCACCACATAGAAGGAATGCAGTTGACATCTGAGTTCAAAGCATGGGCAAAAAGTCTGCTTATTTTTTTGCATTATGAAAAAGAGAGCTGTGAAAAATAGTTCATAAACTTTGAAGACATTATGTGCAGTGAAAGAAGCCGGTCACAAACAGATAAATACTGTTATGATTCCACTTATCGGAGGTAGTTAGTATAGTCAAAATCAGAGAGACAGAAAGTAGAATGGTGATTGCCAGGGGCTTGGGGTTAGGGAGAATGGGGAGCGTTTAACGGTACAGAGTTTCATTTTTGCAAGATGAAAAGAGTTTTGGAGATGGTTGTTGGTGGTGGTTGCACAACAATGTAAATGCACTTAATGCCATTGAACTCTATGCGTAATGGTTAAGATGGTAAATTTTACGTTATATATATTTCACCACAGTTAGAAATGATAATTAAGAAACAACGCATAAACAATTGACTTTGAGCTGGATGAAAATTCTGTTAGAATGAAATTCACCAGGAAAGTACATTTTCCTTTCTGCTTTGTCGGGAAAGGGAGTCATTCAGTATCTCTTCATAGGCTATTTGACTCTCAAGGTTAGAAGTAAAATATATTATTTATTTGATAACTTATGTGGCCTAATTTATCTGTGGTGGAAGATAATGCCATTTTAAATCGGTTGTTGATATTCTCACTCTGTTGATGTTAATTACTTTTTCAGACTACATCCTTTTAGTCAGAAAGAGGACAGCTGGAGGCTGTCTTCCATTATTTAGGTTTAACCATAAGGAAAAATCTCATAATTACAAATTGTCACCTCTGATAATTCCTGAATCTAGAGTTCATTAGTCGACCCTCCCTCTGAAAGTAGAAGGTGGGGAAAGCTGGAGTATGTCAGGGAGAGGGGGAAGACAGAGTGGCTGTTGTGGGTTGAGTCTCCCCTGCAGGAGGGCATATAGCTTGGGCATTCTGAATTCTCAGAGTCTGAAACATCTGTACTGAATGTGAGTGCAAATATTCTTCCAAATATAAATAAGGATAACAATTCTGTCATATTTAATGACTAAGAGGAAGAGGAAAGCAAAGAAAATAAATAATACCAAGGCAATTTTACAACTAATGTCTTTTGGAGACAAAATCTGTTTGGCCTAGGATTTCATAATGGCTCAGACTGAAGATGAGACTATTTATGTTAGCCTTATGTTTGAGGAAGTTCTCCAGAACTCTTTTGTTTTCATGTTTCATGCACTGACGATGAGCGATGACCGTTTCTTCACAATGTGGGATCTTGACATTTGAGGCATAGGTTCTTTGACTGTTTTCCCTCAATTTCCCTCTCAGCCTCTTGTATCTCGTAGAATTGGCTGAGGAATTTGTGACTTAAGTTTTTGAGCTAAATATTGCATTCCTCATGGTCCCCTAGGTCGACCCTCTCATCTACTCTCCTGTTTCCTGTGGACAGACTGTACATCTGAACTGTGTTGTGTGGATGTGAACCTTGAAACATGTGACTTAGTCATAAGACATGATAGAAGCCAAGAGACAGAATTAAGATGAAAACCGCAATACAGGATGTGATATGAGACCAGACATATTTCTTGATTCCCTTCTTCATTAACATGGTTTTCTTTCAAAATGCAGAGTATCTCTGTGATAGCTCTTTTGCCTCTTTGGTAAAGATTCAGACCATAGTGTGAGTGGTTTTCCACAGTCTAGCCCCTGTGTAGCACTCTAGCCTGTGGCTTGTGCTCTGCTTAGCATGTAATCCAGAAAAATCAGCTACCCATGATGAAACACACCCTGTTTCCAGAGCACTTCACCCCTATGCCTTTGCAGCAAGTGCTGCCTCGTGTGGAATTTATCAGTGTGTGCATTTGTCTTCCCTACTGGGCAATAAGCTCTGTGAGCATGGAGAATTCATTCACCTCAGTAGTCACAGGATGGAGAATAGGCACACTTGCGATATTTGATAAATAGGTTTGGAATTTAACCCAGTCCCTGGTGTGGCCCTAAACAACCTTTGCTGCTTCATCTCCTGATATTTCTGTACCTAATGCTGAAGTTCCCCCTCTATAGGGATACCTCACGCCTTTTGTTAACTTGAGACTTCCTGCATCCAATTTCCTCCTCTTAAAATGTAGCTCACCTTCTGCCTGCCGTGCCCCCTTCTTTTATGAGAGACTTCAAGTTATCTTTCAAGATCCAGATCACACTCCAGCTCCACACTTAAGACTTGTCTCCAGCAGCACTGTTTCCTTCGCTACCATTCTTACCTGTTTCCACATTCACCATGGAATGTGCATCCCCACGTTTCTGTTAATAGGTCCCTCTCCTCTGCTAGCATGTGAGCACTTGTGGGGCAGGATGGGCATTATTAATTTTTAAAATATTTGCTAAAGGAATTGAAAAATGAATACTTCTATCTCAAAATCTATATAGAGTAAGACCAAAGAGTCCCATTTGAAGGTCTTACTTGATTGTGTTTTCTCATTTAATTTCTGTTTGCAATTAGATTATGAGTTTTTGGGTCTCTTTAAACCCTTCTACTTGTTTGTTCATGTCTACGTTCATTTGTTGTATATGGTTTAAGCGTTTGCCATGTGCTAGAAACTGGGAATGGAAGATCTTAATATAAGACCGAGGCATAGTTTCAGGAAAAGATGTTGGGTGAAGGTTCCCAGTACCTAATTAATCAACAGCAATTATTTAAACCCTTAATATATTCACCAACACCAATGAAAGGAAATGGTTATGACAAAAGCCATATTTTTTGAAAAATGTTAACCAAGGGAAGACACAGAAGATTCTAGTGTGGCTTTTGGTAGCTCCTTACCTGCCTTATCTGTGCCTCTTGAAGGAATACCAGGGAAATAATTTGAATAGATATTGGCAAAATCATTCTTCCAGTACTGTTCCTCCCCTGCCTATCACAACTGTGGAGAGAATCATGTGGACAGAGTGAGGAGGAGTCTGGAAAGACAGGTCTGTCCCCCACCCATTCCACAGGCCCTCAGGTCCACAACAGAGACAAGAAAATCCTCTCCATTTCCCAGGCTCACACTAAATTGAGGGGAATAATCTAAAAGCCAAAAGTAGTTCCAACATTTTGTTATACCTTGATAAGAAGAAAACAAGAGTAGTCCCAACAGGAGTAAAGTATAGCCCCTGCCAGAAGAGGTCATCCTGAGAAAGGATGTTTAGCAATACACTGGCAAGATACAGAGACCGGGTCACCCCGGGAAGCTTCCACCAGCCACAGAGAAGTGACCCTTCTAAGCCCTGTCTCACTCTCTGTCATTAGTCTACAGAAAAGTGGGTATCACAGCAATTCCCTAGGCTCAAACTGCAGTTAGGAGGAAAAGAGAAATAGTTATCATGTATGGAGTATGGAGAAGAAAGCATTAAGGAGAATCCTACACTGATCCCCTCTAGGTGGGGGTTGGAAGCTGGGTGGTAGAAGCAGTTCATCAACAACAATAAAGCTAAAGAAACAGGGACTTCTACCATGAGGGGGACTTGAACTAGTCTGGGACTACTGACTGGCCCACCCATAATCACTTCTTGGTTGATTCTTTTCGTCTCCCCATCTGTGCCAAATAATAGGAGGGTGTTTATGCTTGTTCTTTTTCTCCTCCTCCTCTTCTTCTTTTTAAAAATTCCATAATCTGTGCCACATTTTGGGAATTTTCTTCATTTCGATTTTAACTCTCTCATTTTTCAAAAGTAGAGGATATTCTAATCAACTGTGTGTTCTGTATTCCAAGGATACAGATTGTCTTGAAATTTCAGTCTCTTTCCTGTCCCACTGCATTAGGTTGGGAAATTAAAAGGAAACCTCCAAGTCCTCTTTATTTCTTTCCTTTAAAACCCAGAGCAGGCACAGGGGTGGCTTGGGCTGACTTTTCCGTACTGGTCTCCTCTAGTTTCCCAAAGGCACTCCCCAACGCATATCCTGTCTAGTGCTCTTCAAGCACCATTCTTTTTCAGAAATGTCCTCCTTCTTTCAGCCAGTATATCTCCATGATGATCCTGAGACACTTACGTCTTCCCAAATGCTTGTAGTGGAAAAAATGGAATATTTGCATATTGAGCAATGATATGTGCCTTCTGTATTCCACATTCTAGATCTCACGTGTCATTGGCACGCCCCAGGGAAATGCCCTCCTGGTCGGAGTGGGCGGATCAGGAAAGCAGAGCCTGACAAGGTTGGCTTCGTTCATTGCTGGCTATGCTTCCTTCCAGATCACTCTGACAAGGTAACACACTTTCGCTTTAATTAACCTGAAATGGATTTTGATAGCAGGTTTTCAGAGGCCACTTGAACTTAAGAATGCATTTTTCTTATACGTAAGGAATCAGTCATTTTTCTTCCTAAATGTTGACTTATCATTGTCCCTTTTCAACCTTTATTATAGATCATGAAATTTTCACATTAATAATTTGCTTTTGAAGTATTTCAGCCTTGTATTATAGGAATAGCTGCCTTCCTGTTTTCATGTTATGCATGACATGAGTATTATGTATATCCCTCTTGGTGTATTTCAGAAGAAATTTATCCCTACTAAATGTTAATTCAGATTTCAAGAATGTTAATAAACTAGAAAAGTAGATGAAAAATTTATATTAATTCACTCCTTCATACATTTAGAAACAGTTATCGAACACCAGCTATGTGTCAGGGATTGGCTAGGTCCTGGGGAGTTCATGGTGAGCAACATAAACCTGGCTTGTGTCATCACAGAACTTCTAATAGTCAAAGGGGTCAGACAGCAGGCAATTCATTCAGGAAGGTATTATATGTAGGTACTGTCTACTAGAAGAAAATAAATGAAGACCGAACAGCTCCTGTTGTAACCTGAGGGAGGGACTCCTGACCTAGTCTGGGGGATGATCTGAAAAGGTTTCCTGGGGGAAAAGATGTTGAAACTGAGATCTGAGTATGAATAGGAATTAGAGAAGAGGCGAGGTGAAGAGTGTTCCAGGCTAAACAGTCAACACACGTGAAGTCACACTGAGGCCCTGGAAGAAGTTAAATATGGCGGGTTGTGCAGCCTGAGATAGAAGTGGGAAAGGAATAGAAATGGAGGCCTTTGAAGGTATGATAAGGAAGTTGGACTTCATCCTAGAGCAACAGGAAACCATTAATGAGTTACCGCTAAGGAAGGCCTGTGGGTTTGTATGTACAGTAAATGGATGGAAGGAGCTAATCGGGAATAGTTATAAGGCTGTCTCAGGGATCTAGGCAAGGGATGGCGTGTCAGGGTGGGAACAGTGAGAATGGAGAAAAAAGGAGACTCAGGATCCCTGGAAAGTTGAACTTTTGGACTTGGTCCATCCTAGTTCTGGTTTGGAAAGCTGGCCGACTAATGCATACACTCATCAAGGTAGGGAACCCCGGGAGGGCCGTCCTTGGTCCTATGTGTGCAATGCAGGCGAAACTAGAAAGTGAGGAGTCAGCATGGAGAGATAAGCAGGGGTGATTCAGAGGGCCTAAACAGAATTTCAGGATTAACCAAGATGAGAGGCAAGAGGCCAGTTTGGGAAGTCTAGTTGGGCTGAGAATTATTAGAAGTTAACCTGTAGGTGAGGGAGCAGTACGTCTTGCTTGTTGGCCATGCTCTAGAGCTGTGGCTTGGCCCAGCTGGACAAAGCATCCCTCCAGCTCTTCCTGATGGAGACCCATAGATACCTGCTAGGACAGCGATTGAGAATTATTAATGCTGGGTTTAAGATCCAGGTATTCGAGTTGTCATGTTTTCATTTGGTCCGAATTACAGACTTCTGCTTGGAGAATAAATTCAAAAGGTTGCTATTTGTTTTCATGTACTAGGAGAGAGAGAAATAATTCTACCTTGTGTAGAACTCTTCTAGTTTGTGGATAGCAGCAGAATTAGGTAAAAGGTAACCTATACAGGAGAGACTGGATTCTGAGATTTTTGTTCCTAATATTTATATAAATCCTTATAGTTTTCAAAGCACTTTTATATGCATAGGCGAGTTTGGTCTTCAAAGGAACTTTATTGGTTAGCAGGGCATATAATAATATTAGCCTATTATAGCTGAGACTCAGAGCCTATCACTTGGCAGAAATCCCAGATCTGCCTGGGAATTGACCACAGTATTTCTGGTTTCTGGTCACGGCGCCCCAAGAGGGCACCATTTGAATTAAGGCATCTTCCTCAGCCTATATAATTAAGACTTGAAATGATTTAATTTAGATTAATTTACGAGGTATCTTCTAAAATACCTATTAGAGGGGTGCCTGGGTGGCTCAGTTGGTTAAGCGTCTGCCTTCAGCTCAAGTCATGATCCCAGGTGGTAGGATAGAGTCCTGCATTGGGTTCCTTGCTCAGCAGGGAGCCTGCTTCTGCCTGCTCTGCCTGCCATTCTCCCTGCTTGTGTTCTCTATCTCTCTAACAACAACAACAACAAAAAAAACAATTGCAGGAGGCTACATAGTAAACATTCCAATCTTTTGTATTAGCCTTACCAACAGATATTTTTAAAATGAAACATACCCATTCAGGTGACATTTAGTTGTGGTAAAAATGATATTTTGGTTTCAGGTTGACCTTTCACTCTAGATTTTTATTTTGCATGTAAAAAGTTAATTATAATAGTTAATGAAATGTGGAGTTTAAAAACCAGTTTCATATTTGCAGGTAAATATGATGTTACTTGACTTGATGTTAACTAGACTTATTGTGGTGATCATTTTGCAATATATACAAGTATGGAAATATTATGTTGTGTACCTGAAACTAAGATAATGTTACATGTCAGTTATGCCTCAATAGAAAAAATAGCTCTTAACTTTTGTGAATGGTGAAGTACTCAATATTTTACCAAGATGTACCTCTATTACTCTTAAAGGAATAGTTATTAGAAAATGAAAGAAATTTTTTAAAAATCAATTTCATCTTTGTAAGGAAATATAATGAACTCGTAACATTCACATACAATAAAATTCTTATCTGAAGAAACAACATCAGTATTTCTTTTGATTAACCAAATGGCATAAAACATTGTTATAAGGATCTTTCCTTCCCATCAGAAGAGTTTTGCTAACGACACAATGACAATATCTCTTTAGATCCTACAACACATCAAATCTGGTGGAAGACTTGAAGATTTTGTATAGAACGGCGGGGCAGCAAGGCAAAGGAATCACTTTCATCTTTACAGACAATGAGATTAAGGATGAGTCATTTTTGGAATATATGAACAATGTTTTATCATCAGGTGAGGTAAGAGCTCATTTATCTTCATGCATTTTGACTTTTCAGATTCCTTCCAACTTTAGAGCTATTTCCTTCCATTAGAGTTTTTGAGTGAATGCTGTTATTGGGGATTAGGATATCAGTAGGAAGAAGTGCTTTTTCTATTGGACTTTAGAGAATAAAACAGCTGATTGGATTTTCAGTATGTCCATTTACCCCCTTTAAAGAGCTATGACTTTGCAGTTAATAATAGAATCATTTGCATATCATTTGTGTATTTAAAATATGGGGTATCTTATCTTGAAGACTTTGGTTAACTTTTTTTTTATAGGAGGCGCAAACGCTTTTTATTTTGTTGTAGTCCCAATAGTTTATTTTTGCTTTTGTTTCCCTTGCCTGAGAAGACACACCTAGAAAAAATGCTTCTACTGCCAGTGTTAGAGTAATTACTGCCTATGTTTTCTTCTAGGAGTTTTATGGTTTCAGGTCTTCCATTTAGGTCTTTAATCCATTTTTAGTTTATTTTTGTGTATGGTATGAGATAGTGGTCCACTTTCATTCTTTTGCATGTAGCTGTCCATTTTTTTCAGCACCATTTATTGAAGAGACAGTCTTTTCCCCACCATATATTCTCGATTCCTTTGTTGTAGATTAATTGAACATGTAAGTGTAGGTTTATTTCTGTGCTCTCTGTTTTGTTCTATTGATCTGTAGGTCTGTTTCTGTGTCAGTACCATACTGGTTTGATTATGGTAGCTCTGTAGTATATCTTAAAATATGGGGATTGTGATATGTCCAGCTTGTTCTTCTTTTTCAAGATTGCTTTGGTTATTTGGGGTCTTTTGTGGTTCTATACAAATTTTAGGAGTATTTGTTCTAGTTCTGTGATGAACATTGTTGGTATTTTGATAGGGATTGCATTGAATCTGTACATAGTGTTGGGAAGGATGGACATTTTAACAATATTAATTCTTTTAACCTATGAGCATGGAATAGCTTTCCATTTGTTTGCGTCATGAAGACTTTGGTTAATTTTCTCAAGTTGAGTTTAAGAACACAAAAGGAGGAAAGATATCATATGTATTGTGCTATATATTTTGATCTCTTTTCACATGCCTGTACTGAATTTGAATGTCTGCACTTCTTTTGAAGGTCTCCAACCTATTTGCTCGTGATGAAATTGATGAAATTAATAGTGATCTCCTATCAGTCATGAAGAAAGAATATCCCAGGCACCCTCCTACCAATGAGAACCTGCATGACTACTTCATGAGTCGGGTCCGACAGAACCTTCACATCGTGCTCTGCTTTTCACCTGTGGGGGAGAAATTTCGAAATCGAGCGTTGAAGTTCCCTGCCCTTATTTCAGGATGCACTATTGACTGGTTCAGCCGATGGCCTAAGGATGCCTTAGTTGCTGGTTAGTGTGGTGGAAACTTTGTCGGAATTTTTGGTTAACTGTGTGTGTGTGTATGTGTGTGTGTGTGTGTGTGTGTGTGTGTGTATTTACATTCTGTGCTGTTTGTTATCTCTGTCCTGGATTGAACCCAAAGTTGCTTTGTCCAATATTTAAGGATTTTTGCAAGATGGTGCTCTTTCACCAAAGGTGCAAAAATTAGGTAGCTAATTTTTCCCAGAGTGTGGTTATCAGACACTGGTCTTCAGTCTTGTTCCCTTGGGTTAATTTCCAGTGATTCTAGTGTTTTCAGGGATGCTGGAAGGCTTTGTCTCAGTTGGATACCCAGACGTGTTCCAAGATATCTCAGGAAGGCACTGAGGTTTTAACTACTTTAATAGCAATTGTGTTCTTTTCAAAGTGGGTTGGTCAACCTCAGAGTAGTTAAAGGCGAATGTCTCTAGGACATTTTGTTCTTGTGGCTGCAGTGCTAGACATCAAAGAAGAAGACTTTACCCAGCAATGCTCTGCTGGCTCCTGTCCTTGGAAAGGGACATTCGAGTGCTCTATGACTTGGGTCCTTGGCTGCTTCCAGCTCTGTCCGCGATCATCCATCCTGTGGAACATGAATGCCTCTCTCACTCTAAATGAAATTGAACATAGATGTAGTGAGGAGATGTTAGAGATCATTTAGTTTATGGTTTTTCAGCTTTGGTGAGATATTTCAAATGGAAGGGATGTTTAGGTGTCACCATGACCGATTGTATCAGACCCTCAGGGGGCGTCCTGGTTCACGGCAGTGGTTTTCAAACTTTTTGTCTGATTATGTGTTAATAATAATTAAGAAGAGTCCCATTTCTCAGTAAAACCCTGCAGGTGGCTCTAATAGATAAAACAACAAAAAGTAGAGGTGAGGAAGGGTTCTGGAGCCTGCCCTCTCAGCCCACATCTGTGCCACATCCACATCTGGCTCTCCAGTTCCGTGGAACCTGATGTGAGAACAACCGATTAGCCCATCTCCTGCCCTTTATAGATGGAGACACTGGGACCAGTGAAGCTGAGGGAATTGTCAGAGATGTAAGAAGCCATTAGGATCAGTACTGGGGCCAGAACCCAGGTTTATTACGTAAATGTGTCTATTCTTATCCATTGGAGGAAACATTCTGTTTTCTACGTACTGCTGTTGACAATAATGGTGTTCCAATCTGTGGCTTTTAAACACAGAATATTTTAACATATTTGAAATACACATGTACAGTTTTCTCTTTTGTCTTATAAGGTTTGAGAAAAGGCTGGCGATTTATAGTTTTAAGTCCTATTAAAATGTGAATACAACTAAGGGTAAAATTTTAAAATTCCTTGAAGTGGGGTCTAAATGCAGAGCACAAAATGCCGGAATTTCAGAGCCATATTAAAGTTAACTATGAAATATGATAATTAGTGTGGAAGTACTTTGTGGCGTATCATGTAAGGTATTATTATGAACAATAAAATAATTTTGGTGACAAACATTGTAATATACCATAATTAAGGTGATTTCATTTAAATACAGAACCCTTCCTGCTAGGTCTCTATTTCAATCATCTATTACAAGACAAAGGCCTTATTGAGCTTTCCTTTGTTAATGTCTCACAAATCCACTGCTTTCTTTTAAATCTCATTGTATCAACCCAAGCCAGGATGACATGGAGGTCAGGGAGACTTTCATTTCTGTATCCTTGTTTCCTAACAAGTATCCTGACTTTCACGGGTGCATCTCCCTTTTTGTTTACTGAGAACGTATTGTTTGAGCTCCATGCCATTTCCGGAGCCAGGCATTGGGCAGGGCAAGGCTGACTCCTTTCTTCACTCCAATCTTCTTCCCAGGCAAGCTTATCGTCAGCCTCCTGGGTGATAGGCTCCATCAGCTTTTCTCTCCAGTCTAGCCTGTCCTTTGGCTTGAAATCTGTGCACTTGGCTGGCTGCCTGCTTGATACATTCTCATGGGGGTTTCACAGACTGCAACTCCAAGTGTTGACACTGAACTTCCTCTCCTCTGGTCCTTCCTCCTGGAAGTCCCGCCATCATCCACACAATCAGAGAGCTTTGTCTTGAACACCTGGGCCTCCTGCAGCTCTCATGTCTGCTTGATCACCAAGTCTCATTGACCCTACCTTTTAAACATTGGGGGACTATATCCAGCGCTTTCCCTCTCACAGATGTCCTAGGCCGAGCTGTCATTGTCCCTCACTTGGAGAACCCAAATAGCTTTCTGATGACCTCGCCTCCTGTTTCAGCTGTCTGCCATCCATCTCACATTGTTGACAGAAGAATGATGAAAACACAAACCCAACCACCTGCTTTCTACTTAGAACCTTCTATGACCTCCCCTTGCTCCTGGGAAAAAGGCCATGGTCTCTAGCCTGGTCTTCCAGGCTAGGAACAGTGGCCCTGTCTACCTCCCCAGCTTCCCCTGAGGTTGCCTTTTTTTCCTACTCAGTTCTTCTTGATCCTTAACAGGCTGCTTTTTCTTCCCATGCGATGCCCTCCTCCTCCATCTGACCAGCACCCTCCTCCCTTTGTTTGGATGATGCTGGCTCAGTCAAACATCCTTTCCTCAGGGGGCCATCCCGTTTCCCTTTCTCCCCATGAATCCTGTTCCCATGTTAGCACTTCCTAACACTCTGTGGTCTTCTGCCCTGGAACTAACCACAGTTTGCAGTGTAGATACTTTGTTGTGTGTATATTTGATTAGTGCTGATTTGTCCTGCTCGACTCAAAAGTCCATGAGGTCAAGGACTACCTGTCTTTCATTCACACTCTTGGCAGCTCCCAGAGTCTGATGGTTTTAGTGTTGAATGAATGAGTCAGTCTGTCAAAATTCATCATCCTTCTCTAGTACAGCCGTGACTTACTTCCAGTCTTCTCTAGCCAAACACAAACCTTCCCTTTCTCCCCCCCCCAGATATATCCCTTTTGTTTGTTCTCTGAACATATATATATATATATTCTTTTTTTTTTTTTGAGAGAGAGAGAGAAAGAGAGAGAAAACTCAGTGGGGAGGGGCAGAGGGAGAGTGAGAATTTTAAGCAGGCTTCACGCCCAGTGCAGAGCCTGATGCAGGGCTCCATCTTACAACCCTGAGATCATGACCGGAGCCAAAATCAAGAGCTGGGAACTTAACTGACTGAACAACCCTGGTGCCCCTGAAAATGCTTTTCTTCCATCTCCTTTATTTATCTAAGTTCCAAAACTTAATCAGAACTCATCACACCTTCACTATTTCTTCGTTTACTTAAGAATATTTAGTTTCCCACCCCCTTTCGTGGACCTCCTATATCTACAGTACCTATACTTTATATCATGCACCTGGGTATTGAACTGTTCTTAAATCTTTGATAACCTGTAATCTTTTGTGGTTATGTCTCCAGTCTAGTCTGGTAAGTGTTTACTGTGCTAGTCACAGTAGTGGATAAAATAATTATAAGATATGAGACATAGCTCCTTTATGCAATAAATATAAAATCTATACACCTAACATTAACCTGGAACATGGCTTATGTTATTTTGAAAGAATACCATCTGTGGGTATTGGAAATACTTAATAGACTTAGGGATTTAAGTTTTACTTATTGTTTTTGGAAAATTAGCAACAATGTTTCTAGAACCAACCTGATTTAAGTTGTCTCCAGGGTGCTGATTCTAAATTAAATTATTATCTTCAGGCACATCAGTAAGGAAATACACAATTTTGTTTGTGTTAGTATATTTCATTTAGACTATACTGAATATTTCCCATAAAAGTATTAAATTATTGAATATATATAACTAATATTATTAATTAATAATTTATAATTTAAGATAGATTTTAATTTTGTTTTTAAGCCAGCTTATTGAGGTATGAGTTAAATACAAAATGCTATATATAATTAAAATATGCAACTTGATGAATTTTGAAGTAAGTATACACGCATGGGACCATTATCATAATTTATGTCATTAACATATCCATTACCTCCAAAAGTTTCCTCTTGACTTCTTTAATTATCATTGTTATTATGTTATTATCATGTTATTATTTTGTGATAACACAATGTAAGATCTCATAGCTAATTTTAAGTATACAAACAGTATTGTTAGCTATAGGCATCTTGCTGTACAGTAGACCTCTAGGACTTACTCATTTTGTATAACCGAGACTTTGTACTTTTTGACTTTTTGACTGAGAGGACAGGGAAATGGTACCCCCTCCACTTAGTCCCTGGCAATCAGAGTTCTGTTTTCTGCTTCTATGAGTCTGACAATTTCAGATTCCTCCTGTAAGTGGTGTCGTGTAGTATTTGCCCTTCTGAGTCTAGCTTATATCACTTAGCATAATGCCCTCCAGATTCATCCACGTTGTTGCAAATGTCAGGATTTCCATCTTTTTTTTAAGCTTGAATAATATTCCATTGCATGTATATCCATTTATACATCAACAAACATTTAAGTTTTTTCCAGTGAACATGGGAGCGCAGATATCTCTTTGAGATAGTGATTATTATTTCCTTTGGATACGTGCCTGGAAGTGAGATTGTTGGATCGTATCTATTTTTTGTTTTATTTTTTATTTTTATTTATTTATTTTTTTTAGATTTTATTTATTTTGAGAGAGAAGGACAGAGAGAGCACACGCGAGCAGGGGAGGGACAGAGACAGAGGGAGAAGGAGAGAGAATTTCGAGCAGACTCCATGCTGAGCACAGAGCCCCACACAGGGCTTGACCCCACAACTGTGAGATGGTGACCTGAGCTAAAATCAGGAGTCAGATGTTTAATCCACTGAGCCACCCAGGTGCCCCACCTATTTTTTTTTTTTTTAAGATTTATTTATTTATTTGGGAGAGGGTGGGGAGGAGCAGAGAGAGGGAGAGAGAAACTCCAGCAGACTCTGTGCTGGTGTGGCGCTGATGCGGGGCTCCTTCTCATGACCCTGAGATCATGACCTGAGCCAGAACCAAGTCGGATGCTAACCGACTGCACCACCCAGGCATCTCTCTATTTTTAATTTTTTGAGGCACCTCCACGCTGTTTTCCGTAGTCGCTCCACCAGTTTGCATTCCCACTAATGGGTACACTTGGGTTCCCTTTTCTCCACACCCTTGCCAACACTTGTTATCTTTTGGGTTTTTTTGTTTGTTTTTGATAACAGTCATCCTCACTGGGTGAGGTGGTATCTCACTGTAATTTTGATTTGCATCTCCCTGATGATTAGTGACCTTAAGCACTTTTTCATATACCTGTTGGCCATTTGTATGTCTTCTCTGGAGAAGTCTCTTTTCAGTTCCTTCACCCATTTTAATCAGGTTACTTGGTTTTTTGCTATTGAGTGGTAGGAGTTCTTTATTTTGCATATTAACTCTTTATCAGAGGTATGGTTTGCAAATATTTTCTCGACATTCCACAAGTTACTTATTCATTTGTTAATTGCTTCCTTTGCCATGCAGAAGATTTTTTTAGTTTGATGTAGTCCCACTTTGTTTTTGCTTTTGTTGCCTATGTTTTGGTGTCATATCCAAAAATCATTGCCAAGATCAATGTCAAGGAGTTTACCCATCAGGTTTTTTTTCTAGGAGTTTTACGGTTTTCAGGTCTTACGTTTAGGTCTTTAATCTATTTTGAGTTGATTTTTGTATATGGTGTTAGACAAGGGTCCAATTTCATTCTTTTGCATATAGAAAACCAGGTTTCCCAGCACCATTTATTAAAGAGACTATCCTTTCCCCGTTGTGTGTATTCTTTCTTGGCAGCCTTGTTAAAAATCAGTTGTCCACATCTGTATGGGTTTCTTTCTGGGCTTTCTTCTGTTCCATTGGTCTATAGGTCTATTTCTAATGCCAATATCATACTATTTTGATTAGTGTAACCTTGTAAGATATTTTGAAGTCAGGAAATGTGATGCCTCCAGCTTTGTTCTTGCTCAAAATTGTTTTGGCTATTTGGGGTTTTCTGTTCCATAAGAATTTTAGGATTGTTTTCTATATTTCTGTAA